>NC_136062.1:450906904-453306904 GCF_964261635.1 Lissotriton helveticus
ACAGCTTCGCGCCAAATTGGAGGAACCTCCCTCATTGGATATTGGCGATTCTGCTTCGTACTACGTTTTTCTAACTCCCTCGGTGAACGAAGGGATGGGTCATTCCTATAACTTAAAATAAGTTCCATCGCTTCTTTTATATTTTGACCAACTATCATACCTGCAGCAAACTCTTTCTGAACATTAATTAATTCTTCTAGATTTGATTCAGAGTCATCCTCTTCCAATTCCTTACGTAAAAGGAAGCACATTTCATCGAACACATATCGTTGTGTCGGTTCTTTCCATTGCATAAATGTATCTAATACATCTCTAGTACTATATCTTCCACTTTTTAAAATCCATCTAAGAGCTGTGGAATCTAATATTCCTCGTTCTTCAGTACTGGGAAGCTGACTACGTCTCTGCACAAAATCAGAGGTAGGAGTCTTAATCAGAGTTTTATAGAAGGGAGATAGAATATTAGAGACAGAATCAGTGATTCTCCGACGAACAGAAAGCGGAGTCATAACACTAGCAGAAGCAGAGAATAAAGTAGCAGTTGGGACAGATAGAACAGGATCAGTAGGAGTAGCGGGCAAAGTAGCCTGTGAACTAGCAGGTGTAAGCGATACAGGTATAGGTAAAGAAGCCGGCAACCCTGGAAGAGGGGGTGCCGAAGGAACATTAATATTGACCACAGGAGGTACAGGAGCTTGATTCAGGGGAGCAGGAGCACCAGGTTGTCCAGCAACCGGTAATTGAACATTCGGTAAAGGTGGAGCCGTAGCACCCTGTGCATACGGTGGGGGTGACCGTAACAAGTAAGACAACAGAGGATCGTTTTCAGGGTCCTCTACTATCTTAGCTGAACTTGATGGCAAGGCAGGATAGCACTTGTCTATCGCTAAATTACGCTCTCTGTTGGCCACCTCCATTGCTTTCTCAGACTCGTTGAGTTGCAGCTGCTTAGCAGACTGTTCTAAAGTCAACTCTTGCTCTTTCTGTTCTTTCTTCAACTTTTTAATTTCTCTCTGTTTAGATTCTTTTCGCCAATAACGAAGAGAATCAAACATTGCCGGCCGGGCTTTCTTCTTGAACAATTTTGTTTCTAAATTATCAAGAACTTGGGGTTCAAAACTACCATGCAGTGGCCAACTAAGGACACCGTCTTTCTGCGTATATCGGACCCATACCTCATTATAAGATATAGGACCCACTCCAAACTTACAATACAGATCATAAAGAGGAGTCCCAATCGGAGGAACCAGACATTGGAGACAGTGGAGAAGCGTGGCTCAGTGGTTAGAGGCGGCAGACCCGGAAGCTGAGATCGACCGTGGACCAGGGTTCGATTCCCCGCCTCGGCGGGTCTCGGGCTCAAAAATTCCACGGACTCGACAATTCTCGCTCCGGTGCCTACTCGAATCACGGGGTCACACTCTGCAACTCTGGGCAATAGCTTGCTTAATCTCCACTACGGCCCCTCGCGGCGGGATGCCTGGCTTTCACCTTGTGGACACCCTGCCGGGGTTTCTCACAGGGGAATACCAGGACGGGTTCCCTAAGCAAGCACCAGGATGCCCTTTGGGTGACAGGTTTGCGCTATATAAGTACACCTACATTTACATTTACATTTACATGAGTCCTCCAACCGGGAATCACTGTTGCAACCAAAACACGACAACATACAATTTTTCCGACTTACCATTTTATAACCCAGAACACAGAACAAACAAAAACACGAACAAAGGTGCGCACTCGAACCAAGAACTTAGGCCTACCAAAGCGAACAAATGTATCGATACCCAAACTAAACCAAATGATTATCGTAACTAGAACAACCAGTGATAATCTTACGAAACCAAACCAAACCAGGAACTAAAAAAGGATTTTATCCTAACAGGAACAACCCTTACGAAGTAACCAACTAGCAACCACTTAATACTTAACTGAGGCACTGAAGACATCACCAAGGAGAAACCCGTCTCGTCTCGCTGTACTAAGGACTGCACCTCGGGTCCAAGACAGGGCGACGGTCAAGGCAACGGACCACTGCAGCCGTCTGAACGGGAACCCTCGTGGAAGAGAACGTCGGGCCACTTTTGCGATATGCCGGGATCGATGAAGTGGGGCGCCTCCCTCAGGAATCTTCACACGAAGCTTCTCAAACTCTTCAGGCTTTTGGACCGGTACCGAATGACGTCGCCCCACGTTGGGCGCCAATTGGAGTTCTGGACTTTTTGGTTCCGTCCAGAGGTGTCAGGGATAACACCCGAAGACCCCGGAGTTCTACCTGTCTCGGTGCACAAATAAACAGAAACACGGGCTTCTCGATGGTGGCGTCAAAGACCAAAGGTTTATTACTGCAGGGACACAGAAGTCACAGAAACTACACACGGGCAGTGTCTAGGAGCCTGTTCGATTTGTACAACGAGGGTTGCTCCTTATATATTGAATATTGGGCTTCAGGCAAAATTCTTTACATGTTAGCACGTTCCAAAACCTTTGTATCTTAAACAATAAATATTTGGCGTTGCACAGGAATCGTCAGCAATATCTGATGCCAAAACATTACGAACGAGGGGTTCCCACTATTCCATCATAATCCCATGTCAACTTTTCATTCAAGACCCGGACCGCCTCATTGTAAATTTCGTTACCTCCCCCTAATAAAGGCCCAGAAGGAAAGGAGCAGAGCCAGGTGCAGAAGATAGAAAAGTAGGATAAGAGATGTTTGTGGGTCGTAAATGGGCAAGGCTACCAGATTCGGCCGCCTAATCATGATCAGGCCAACGAACACGAGAACCAGTATAGCAGGACTGGCCTCAGGCAGTGGAGGCAACTTCTGTCGAGTCATGCGGCCATGGCGTGTTCTGTTCTAAGGTGCACGTGTCGCTAGCAAGGTGAATCTCCGGCTAAAGCCTACGTGTCCTTAGGTGCTAGAGGTCACTGCGTGTCCATTGTCTACGTGAGGGCAAGAAACACAAAATGGCTTCCGTGATCTAAGATGGATGCCATGGGTAGATCAGAAATGTGTTCATAACAGGAGTGCTCTTGCTCGTAGCATAGCGAAAACACCAGGATATGCTAAATGGATCATTTGCGGTTCACTGATACCAAAATTATGTATTTACGACAATGTTGAAAACACGGGTTCAAATTGTCACGGAACCTCACTGTCTGTAAACACTCCAAACAATCATGTGTCATGTGTTGTCATGTGTCATCACGTGTCATGTGTCATGTGATGTCATGTGTCATGTGCTGTTATGTGTCATGTGCTGTCATGTGTCATCATGTGTCATCTTGTGTCCTGTGGTGTCATGTGTCATCATGTAGTGCCATGTGATGTCATGTGTTGTCAGTCATGTGTTGTCATGTGGTGTCATGTGTCATCACGTGTCATGTGTCATGTGGTGTCATGTGTCATGTGGTGTCATGTGTCATGTAGTGTCATGTGACATGACATGTGATGTCATGTGTCATGTGGTGTCATGTATCATGTGATGTCATGTGTCATGTGGTGTCATGTGTCATGTGGTGTCATGTGTCATCATGTGTCATTTGTCATGTGGTGTCATGTGTCATGTGGTGTCATGTGTCATGTATCGTCATGTGTCATGTGATGTCATATGTTGTCATGTGATGTCATGTGTCATGTGGTGTCATGTGTCATGTATCGTCATGTGTCATGTGTCATGTGTTGTCATGTGTCATGTGGTGTCATGTGTCATGTGATGTCATGTGTTGTCAGTCATGTGGTGTCATGTGTCATCATGTGTCATGTGTCATCATGTGGCATGTGTCATGTAGTGTCATGTGTCATCATGTGTTGTCATGTGTCATCATGTGGTGCCATGTGTCATGTGATGTCATGTGGTGTCATGTGTCATCATGTGGTGCCATGTGACGTCATGTGTCATGTGATGTCATGTGGTGTCATGTGGTGTCATGTGTCAACATGTGTCATGTGTCATCACGTGTCATGTGGTATCATGTGTCATGTGGTGTCATATGATGTCATGTGTCATGTGGTGTCATGTGTCATGTGATGTCATGTGTCATGTGGTGTCATGTGTCATCATGTGTCATGTGGTGTCATGTGTCATCACGTGTCGTGTCATATGGTGTCATGTGTCATGTGGTGTCATGTGTCATGTATCGTCATGTGTCATGTGATGTCATGTATCATGTGTTTTCATGTGTTGTCATGTGATGTCATGTGTCATGTGGTGTCATGTGGTGTCATGTGGTGTCATGTGTCATGTATCGTCATGTGTCATGTGATGTCATGTGTCATGTGGTGACATGTGGTGTCATGTGTCATGTATCGTCATGTGTCATGTGATGTCATGTGTCATGTGTTGTCATGTGATGTCATGTGGTGTCATGTGTCATGTGGTATCATGTGTCATGTGTCATGTGGAGTCATATGTCATGTGTCAAAAAATTTATATATCTAGAGGAGCTTAATGTAAGATTACTAAAAGCTTACTGTACTCTGTACCTTTCCGAGCACGAGCTGAATGCTAATTGGCTGTCAACTGTCTGTCAATACTCCAAACCAGAAAGTGTTGGCAGCCATCTTGTGCCTCGGTAGACTGAGGCACAAGAAAGCAGAAAAACAAACGTGTAAAACGCAAAAAGGGGGCAGGGTAGAAACACCCTGCCCCCTAGGCCTGCTCTGGGTGTTTCACAAGGATCCCAAAGGCCCCACCCCAATATTTTTGGGGGACAAAAACCACGGGGGACGAGTACCATACGAGTCCTGTAAGCTTACTGTAAGCTTACTGTACTCTGTACCTGCACGAGCTGAATGCGGTATCATGTGTCATGTGTCATGTGGAGTCATATGTCATGTGTCAAAAAATGTATATATCTAGAGGAGCTTACTGTAAGATTCCTGTAAGCTTACTGTACTCTGTACCTTTCCGAGCACGAGCTGAATGCTAATTGGCTGTCAACTGTCTGTCAACACTCCAAACCAGAAAGTGTTGGCCGCCATCTTGTGCCTCGGTAGACTGAGGCACAAGAAAGCAGAAAAACAAACAAGTAGAATGCAAAAAGGGGGCAGGGTAGAAACCCCCTGACCCCCTAGGCCTGCTCAGGGATGCCACAAGGACCCACAAGGCCCCCCATTTTTTTTTTACAAAAACTGCAGAGTACGAGTACTGTACAAGCACAGTAAGCTTACTGTAAGATTACTGTAATCTATACCTTCCCGAGCACGAGCTGAATGCTAATTGGCTGTCAACTGTCTGTAAACACTCCAAATAATCATGTGTCATGTTTTGTCATGTGGTGTCATGTGTCATGTGGTGTCATGTGATGTCATGTGTCATGTGCTGTCATGTGCTGTCATGTGTCATGTGTCATGTGGTGTCATGTGTCATCATGTGTCATCTTGTGTCCTGTGGTCACATGTGGTGTCATATGTTATCATGTGTCATCATGTAGTGCCATGTGACGTCATGTGTTGTCAGTTATGTGGTGTCATGTGTTGTCATGTGTCATCACGTGTCATGTGATGTCATGTGGTGTCATGTGTCATCACGTGTCATGTGTGTGTCCTGTATCGTCATGTGTCATGTGACATGTGTCATGTGATGTCATGTGTCATGTGTTGTCATGTGATGTCATGTGTTGTCATGTAGTATCATGTGTCTCGTGGTGTCATGTGTCATGTATCGTCATGTGTCGTGTCATGTCATGTGTCGTGTTGTCATGTGTCATGTGTTGTCATGTGTCATGTGTTGTCATGTGATGTCATGTGTCATGTGGTGTCATGTGTCATCATGTGTCATGTGTTGTCACGTGGTGTCATGTGTCAGCACGTGTCTTGTGTCACTTGGTGTCATGTGTCATGAGGTGTCATGTGATGTCATGTGTCATGTGGTGTCATGTGTCATGTGTTGTCACGTGGTGTCATGTGTCATCACATGTCATGTGGTGTCATGTGTCATGAGGTGTCATGTGGTGTCATGTGTCATGTGTCATCATGTGTCATGTGATGTCATGTGTCATGTGATATCATGTGTCATGAGGTGTCATGTGGTGTCATGCATCATCATGTGTCATGTGATGTCATGTGTCATGTGTGTCATGTGTCATCACGTGTCATGTGATGTCATGTGTCATGTGCTGTCATGTGGTGTCATGATGTGTTGTCATGTGGTGCCATGTGATGTCATGTGTCATGTGATATCATGTGGTGTCATGTGGTGTCATGTGTCATCATGTGTCATGTGTTGTCATGTGTCATCACGTGTCTTGTGTCACGTGGTTTCATATGTCATGAGGTGTCATGTGTTGTCACGTGGTGTCACATGTCATCACGTGTCTTGTGTCACGTGGTGTCATGTGTCATGAGGTGTCATGTGGTGTCATGTGTCATGTATCGTCATGTGTCATGTGTTGTTATGTGATGGCATGTGTTATGTGGTGTCATGTGATGTCATGTGTCATGTGGTGACATGTGGTGTCATGTGTCATGTATCGTCATGTGTCATGTGATGTCATGTGTCATGTGTTGTCATTTGATGTCATGTGTTGTCATGTGGTGTCATGTGTCATGTGGTGTCATGTGTCATGTATCGTCATGTGTTGTGTCATGTCATGTGTCATGTGGTGTCATGTGTCATGTGGTGTCATGGGTCATCACTTGTCATGTGTCATGTAGTGTCATGTGATGTCATGTGGTGTCATGTGTCAGGTGTATTGTGGTATCAGTTGTCATGTGGTGTCATGTGTCATGTGGTGTCATGTGATATCATGTGTTGTCAGTCATGTGGTGTCATGTGTCATCATGTGTTAACATGTGGTGTCATGTGTCATGTATTGTCATGTGATGTCATGTGTCATGTGTTGTCATGTGATGTCATGTGTCATGTGGTGTCATGTGTCATGTGATGTCATGTGTTGTCAGGTGATGTCATGTGGTGTCATGTGTCATGTGATGTCATGTGTTGTCATGTGTCATGCGGTGTCATGTGTCATCACGTGTCATGTGTGTGTCCTGTATCGTCATGTGTCATGTGACATGTGTCATGTGATGTCATGTGTCATGTGTTGTCATTTGATGTCATGTGTTGTCATGTGGTGTCATGTGTCATGTGGTGTCATGTGTCATGTATCGTCATGTGTCGTGTCATGTCATGTGTCATGTGGTGTCATGTGATGTCATGTGTCATGTGGTGTCATGTGTCATCATGTGTCATGTGTTGTCACGTGGTGTCATGTGTCAGCACGTGTCTTGTGTCACTTGGTGTCATGTGTCATGAGGTGTCATGTGATGTCATGTGTCATGTGGTGTCATGTTTCACCTGTTGTCACATAGGTGTCATCACATGTCATGTGGTGTCATGTGTCATGAGGTGTCATGTGATGTCATGTGTCATGTGTTGTCATGTGTCATGTGGTGTCATGTGATGTCATGTGTCATGTGGTGTCATGTGTCATCATGTGTCATGTGTTGTCACGTGGTGTCATGTGTCAGCACGTGTCTTGTGTCACTTGGTGTCATGTGTCATGAGGTGTCATGTGATGTCATGTGTCATGTGGTGTCATGTTTCACCTGTTGTCACATAGGTGTCATCACATGTCATGTGGTGTCATGTGTCATGAGGTGTCATGTGGTGTCATGTGTCATGTGTCATCATGTGTCATGTGATGTCATGTGTCATGTGATGTCATGTGTCATATGTGTCATGTGTCATCACGTGTCATGTGATGTCATGTATCATGTGCTATCATGTGGTGTCATGATGTGTTGTCATGTGGTGCCATGTGATGTCATGTGTCATGTGATATCATGTGGTGTCATGTGATGTCATGTGTCATCATGTGTCATGTGTTGTCATGTGTCATCACGTGTCTTGTGTAACGTGGTTTCATGTGTCATGAGGTGTCATGTGTTGTCACGTGGTGTCATGTGTCATCACGTGTCTGGTGTCATGTGTCATGAGGTGTCATGTGGTGTCATGTGTCATGTATCGTCATGTGTCATGTGTTGTCATGTGATGGCATGTGTCATGTGGTGTCATGTGATGTCATGTGTCATGTGGTAACATGTGGTGTCATGTGTCATGTATCGTCATGTGTCATGTGATGTCATGTGGTATCATGTTTTGTCATGTGATGTCATGTGTCATGTGGTGTCATGTGTCATCATGTGTCATCTTGTGTCATATGGTGTCATGTGTCATCATGTGTTGTCATGTGTCATCATGTGGTGCCATGTGACGTCATGTGTTGTGAGTCATGTGGTGTCATGTGGTGTCATGTGTCATGTGTTGTCATGTGTTGTCATTTGTTATCACGTGTCATGTGTCATGTGGTGTCATGTGTCATGTAGTGTCATGTGATGTCATGTGTCATGTGTTGTCATGTGATGTCATGTGTCATGTGGTGTCATGTGTCACCACGTGTCATGTTTCATGTGGTGTCATGTGTCATGTATCATCATGTGTCATGTGATGTCATGTGTCATGTGTTGTCATGTGTCATGTGGTGTCATGTGTCATGTGGTGTCATGTGTCATGTATCACCATGTGTCATGTATCGCCATGTGTCATGTGATGTCATATGTCATATGCCATATGATGTCATGTGCCATGTGTTGGCATGTGTCATCACATGTCATGTTTCATGTGGTGTCATGTGTCATGTGGTATCATGTGTCATCATGTGTCATGTGTTGTCATGTGGTGTCATGTGTCCTCATGTGTCATGTGTTGTCATGTGGTGTCATGTGTCATCACATGTCATGTGTCATGTGATGTCATGTGTCAAGTGGTGTCATGTGTCATCACGTGTCATGTTTCATGTGGTGTCATGTGTCATGTGGTGTCATGTGTCATGTGTTGTCATGTGATGTCAGGTGTCATGTGGTGTCATGTGTCATGTATCATCATGTGTCATGTGATGTCATGTGGTGTCATGTGGTGTCATGTGATGTCATGTGTCATCAAGTGTCATGTGGTGTCATGTGTCATCATGTGTCATGTGTTGTCATGTGTCATCACATGTCATATGTCATGTGTCATGTGGTGTCATGTGTCAAGTGGTGTCATGTGTCATGTGATGTCATGTGTCATGTGCTGTCATGTGTCATGTCATGTGGTGTCATATGTCATGTGTCATCATGTGTCATGTGGTGTCATTTGTCATCATGTGTTGTCATGTGTCATGTGGTGCCATGTGACGTCATGTGTTGTCAGTCATGTGGTGTCATGTGTCATCATGTGTCATGTGTTGTCATGTGGTGTCATGTGTCATCACGTGTCATGTGTCATGTGGTGTCACGTATCATGTGCTGTCATGTGTCATATAGTGTCATGTGTCATGTGATGTCATGTGTCATGTGTTGTCATGTGATGTCATGTGTCATGTAGTGTCATGTGTCATGGGTCACGTGGTGTCATGTGTCATGTATCGTCATGTGTCATGTGATGTCATGTGTAATGTGATGTCATGTGTCATGTGGTATCATGTGATGTCATGTGTCATGTGGTGTCATATGTCATGTGGTGTCATGTGTCATGTGGTGTCATGTGTCATGTATCGTCATGTGTCATGTGGTGTCATGTGTCATGTGATGTCATGTGCCATGTGTTGTCATGTGATGTCATGTGTCATGTGGTGTCATGTGATGTCATGTGTCATGTGGTGTCATGTGTCATCATGTGTTGTCATGTGGTGTCATGTGTCATCACATGTCATGTGTCATGTGATGTCATGTGTCAAGTGGTGTCATGTGATGTCATGTGTCATGTGCTGTCATGTGTCATGTGGTGTCATATGTCATATGTCATGTGTCATGTGTCATGTGGTGTCATTTGTCATCATGTGTTGTCATGTGTCATCATGTGGTGCCATGACTGATGTGTTGTCAGTCATGTGGTGTCATGTGTCATCATGTGTCATGTGTTGTCATGTGTTGTCATGTGGTGTCACGTATCATGTGGTGTCATGTGTCATGTGTCATGTGATGTCATGTGTCATGTGTTGTCATGTGATGTCATGTTTCATGTGGTATCATGTGTCATGTGATGTCATGTGTCATGTGGTGTCATGTGTCATCATGTGTCATGTGGTGTCATGTGTCATGTGGTGTCATGTGTCATGTGGTGTCATGTGCCATGTATCGTCATGTGTCATGTGATGTGATGTGTCATGTGATGTTATGTGTTATCATGTGGTGTCATGTGTCATGTGATGTCATGTGTCATGTGGTGTCATGTGTCATGTGGTGTTATGTGTCATGTGGTGTCATCAGTTATGTGATGTCATGTGTCATGTGTTGTCATGTGATGTCATGTGTCATGTAGTGTCATGTGTCATGTGATGTCATGTGTCATGTGTTGTCATGTGTCATCATGTGTCATGTGTTGTCATGTGGTGTCATGTGTCATCACATGTCTTGTGTCACGTGGTGTCATGTGTCATGAGGTGTCATGTGGTGTCATTTGTCATGTATCGTCATGTGTCATGTGATGTCATGTGTCATGTGGTGACATGTGGTGTCATGTGTCATGTATCGTCATGTGTCATGTGATGTCATATGTCATGTGTTGTCATGTGATGTCATGTGGTGTCATGTGTCATGTGGTGTCATGTGTCATGTGTCATGTGGAGTCATATGTCATGTGTCAAAAAATGTATATATCTAGAGGAGCTTAATGTAAGATTACTAAAAGCTTACTGTACTCTGTACCTTTCCAAGCACGAGCTGAATGCTAATTGGCTGTCAACTGTTTGTCAATACTCCAAACCAGAAAGTGTTGGCAGCCATCTTGTGCCTCGGTAGACTGAGGCACAAGAAAGCAGAAAAACAAACAAGTAGAACACAAAAAGGGGGCAGGGTAGAAACCCCCTGACCCCCTAGGCCTGCTCAGGGATGCCACAAGGACCCACAAGGCCCCCCATTTTTTTTTTACAAAAACTGCAGAGTACGAGTACTGTACAAGCACAGTAAGCTTACTGTAAGATTACTGCAATCTATACCTTCCCGAGCACGAGCTGAATGCTAATTGGCTGTCAACTGTCTGTAAACACTCCAAACAATCATGTGTCATGTGTTGTCATGTGGTGTCATGTGTCATGTGGTGTCATGTGATGTCATGTGTCATGTGCTGTCATGTGCTGTCATGTGTCATGTGTCATGTGGTGTCATATGTCATCATGTGTCATCTTGTGTCCTGTGGTCACATGTGGTGTCATATGTTATCATGTGTCATCATGTAGTGCCATGTGACGTCATGTGTTGTCAGTTATATGGTGTCATGTGTTGTCATGTGTCATCACGTGTCATGTGATGTCATGTGGTGTCATGTGTCATCACGTGTCATGTGTGTGTCCTTTATCGTCATGTGTCATGTGACATGTGTCATGTGATGTCATGTGTCATGTGTTGTCATGTGATGTCATGTGTTGTCATGTAGTGTCATGTGTCATGTGGTGTCATGTGTCATGTATCGTCATGTGTCGTGTCATGTCATGTGTCATGTGTTGTCATGTGTCATGTGTTGTCATGTGTCATGTGTTGTCATATGATGTCATGTGTCATGTGGTGTCATGTGTCATCATGTGTCATGTGTTGTCACGTGGTGTCATGTGTCAGCATGTGTCTTGTGTCACTTGGTGTCATGTGTCATGAGGTGTCATGTGATGTCATGTGTCATGTGGTGTCATGTGTCATGTGTTGTCACGTGGTGTCATGTGTCATCACATGTCATGTGGTGTCATGTGTCATGAGGTGTCATGTGGTGTCATGTGTCATGTGTCATCATGTGTCATGTGATGTCATGTGTCATGTGATATCATGTGTCATGAGATGTCATGTGGTGTCATGCATCATGTGTCATGTGTGTCATGTGTCATCACGTGTCATGTGATGTCATGTGTCATGTGCTGTCATGTGGTGTCATGATGTGTTGTCATGTGGTGCCATGTGATGTCATGTGTCATGTGATATCATGTGGTGTCATGTGGTGTCATGTGTCATCATGTGTCATGTGTTGTCATGTGTCATCACGTGTCTTGTGTCACGTGGTTTCATATGTCATGAGGTGTCATGTGTTGTCACGTGGTGTCACATGTCATCACGTGTCTTGTGTCATGTGGTGTCATGTGTCATGAGGTGTCATGTGGTGTCATGTGTCATGTATCGTCATGTGTCATGTGTTGTCATGTGATGGCATGTGTTATGTGGTGTCATGTGATGTCATGTGTCATGTGGTGACATGTGGTGTCATGTGTCATGTATCGTCATGTGTCATGTGATGTCATGTGGTGTCATGTTTTGTCATGTGATGTCATGTGTCATGTGGTGTCATGTGTCATCATGTGTTGTTATGTGTCATCATGTGGTGCCATGTGATGTCATGTGTTGTGAGTCATGTGGTGCCATGTGGTGTCATGTGTCATGTGTTGTCATGTGGTGTCATTTGTTATCACGTGTCATGTGTCATGTGGTGTCATGTGTCATGTAGTGTCATGTGTCATGTGATATCATGTGTCATGTGGTGTCATGTCATCACATGTCATGTTTCATGTGGTGTCATGTGTCATGTATCATCATGTGTCATGTGATGTCATGTGTCATGTGTTGTCATGTGTCATGTGGTGTCATGTGTCATGTATCGCCATGTGTCATGTATCGCCATGTGTCATGTGATGTCATGTGTCATGTGCCATATGATGTCATGTGCCATGTGTTGTCATGTGTCATCACGTGTCATGTTTCATGTGGATTCATGTGTCATGTGGTGTCATGTGTCACCATGTGTCATGTGTTGTCATGTGGTGTCATGTGTCCTCATGTGTCATGTGTTGTCATGTGCTGTCATGTGTCATCACATGTCATGTGTCATGTGTCAAGTGGTGTCATGTGTCATCACGTGTCATGTTTCATGTGGTGTCATGTGTCATGTGGTGTCATGTGTCATGTGTTGTCATGTGATGTCATGTGTCATCATGTGTTGTACTCTGCACTCACTACTCACTACTCTGCACTCACTACTCACTACTCACTACTCTGCACTCACTACTCACTACTCTGCACTCACTACTCACTACACTGCACTCACTACTCACTACTCTGCACTCACTACTCACTGCTCACTACTCTGCACTCACTACTCACTACTCTGCACTCACTACTCACTACTCTGCACTCACTACTCTGCACTCACTACTCACTATTCTGCACTCACTACTCACTACTCTGCACTCACTACTCTGCACTCACTACTCACTACTTTGCACTCACTACTCTGCACTCACTACTCACTATTCTGCACTCACTACTCACTACTCTGCACTCACTACTCACTACTCACTACTCCGTACTTACTACTCTGCACTCACTACTCTGCACTCACTACTCTTCACTCACTACTCTGCACTCTGCACTCACTACTCTGCACTCTGCACTCACTACTCTGCACTCACTACTCACTACTCTGCACTCACTACTCACTACTCTGCACTCACTACTCTGCACTCACTGCTCTGCACTCACTACTCACTACTCTGCACTCACTACTCTGCAATCACTACTCACTACTCTGCACTCACTACTCTGTACTCACTACTCTGCACTCACTACTCTGCTCTCACTACTCACTACTCTGCACTCACTACTCACTACTCTGCACTCACTACTCTGCACTCACTACTCACTACTCACTACTCACTACTCTGCACTCACTACTCACTACTCTGCACTCACTACTCTGCAGTCACTACTCACCTCTCACTACTCTGCAATCACTACTCTGCACTCACTACTCACTATTTACTACTCTGCACTCACTACTCACTACTCTGCACTCACTACTCACTACTCTGCACTCACTACTCACTACTCTGCACTCACTACTCACTACTCACTACTCTGCACTCTACTCTGCACTCACTACTCTGCACTCACTACTCTGCACTCACTACTCACTACTCTGCACTCACTAATCACTACTCTGCACTCACTACTCACTACTCACTACTCTGCACTCACTACTCACTACTCTGCACTCACTACTCTGCACTCACTACTCTGCACACTGCACTCACTACTCTGCACTCTGCACTCACTACTCACTACTCTGCACTCACTACTCTGCACTCATGACTCACTACTCTGCACTCAATACTCTGCACTCACTACTCTGCACTCACTACTCACTACTCTGCACTCACTACTCTGCACTCACTACTCACTACTCTGCACTCACTACTCACTACTCTGCACTCACTACTCTGCACTCACTACTCACTACTCTGTACTCACTACTCTGCACTTACTACTCTGCACTCACTACTCACTACTCTGCACTCACTACTCTGCACTCACTACTCTGCACTCACTACTCTGCACTCACTACTAACTACTCTGCACTCAATACTCAGCACTCACTACTCTGCACTCACTACTCTGCACTCACTACTGACTACTCTGCACTCACTAATCACTACTCTGCACTCACTACTCACTACTCTGCACTCACTACTCTGCACTCACTACTCACTACTCTGCACTCACTACTCACTACTCTGCACTCTCTACTCACTTCTCACTACTATGCACTCACTACTCACTACTCACTACTCTGCACTCACTATTCTGCACTCACTACTCTGCACTCACTACTCACTACTCTGCACTCACTACTCACTACTCTGCACTCACTACTCACACTCACTACTCTGCACTCACTACTCACTACTCTGCACTCACTACTCTGCACTCTGCACTCACTACTCACTACTCTGCACTCACTACTCACTACTCTGCACTCACTACTCACTACTCTGCACTCACTACTCACTACTCTGCACTCACTACTCACTACTCTGCACTCACTACTCTGCACTCACTACTCTGCACTCACTACTCACTACTCTGCACTCACTACTCTGCACTCACTACTCACTACTCTGCAATCAGTACTCTGCACTCACTACTCTGCACTCACTACTCACTACTCTTCACTCACTACTCTGCACTCACTATTCTGCACTCACTACTCACTACTCTGCACTCACTACTCACTACTCACTACTCTGCACTCAATACTCTGCACTCACTACTCTGCACTCACTACTCACTACTCTGCACTCACTACTCTGCACTCACCACTCTGCACTCACTACTCACTACTCTGCAATCACTACTCTGTACTCACTACTTTGCACTCACTACTCACTACTCTGCACTCACTACTCACTACTCTGCACTCACTACTCACTACTCTGCACTCACTACTCACTACTCTGCACTCACTACTCTGCACTCACTACTCTGCACTCACTACTCACTACTCTGCACTCACTACTCTGCACTCACTACTCACTACTCTGCAATCAGTACTCTGCACTCACTACTCTGCACTCACTACTCACTACTCTTCACTCACTACTCTGCACTCACTATTCTGCACTCACTACTCACTACTCTGCACTCACTACTCACTACTCACTACTCTGCACTCAATACTCTGCACTCACTACTCTGCACTCACTACTCACTACTCTGCACTCACTACTCTGCACTCACCACTCTGCACTCACTACTCACTACTCTGCAATCACTACTCTGTACTCACTACTTTGCACTCACTACTCACTACTCTGCAATCACTACTCTGCACTCACTACTCACTATTTACTACTCTGCACTCACTACTCACTACTCTGCACTCACTACTCACTACTCTGCACTCACTACTCACTACTCTGCACTCACTACTCACTACTCACTACTCTGCACTCTACTCTGCACTCACTACTCTGCACTCACTACTCTGCACTCACTACTCACTACTCTGCACTCACTAATCACTACTCTGCACTCACTACTCACTACTCACTACTCTGCACTCACTACTCACTACTCTGCACTCACTACTCTGCACTCACTACTCTGCACACTGCACTCACTACTCTGCACTCTGCACTCACTACTCACTACTCTGCACTCACTACTCTGCACTCACTACTCACTACTCTGCACTCACTACTCACTACTCTGCACTCACTACTCACTACTCTGCACTCACTACTCACTACTCACTACTCTGCACTCTACTCTGCACTCACTACTCTGCACTCACTACTCTGCACTCACTACTCACTACTCTGCACTCACTAATCACTACTCTGCACTCACTACTCACTACTCACTACTCTGCACTCACTACTCACTACTCTGCACTCACTACTCTGCACTCACTACTCTGCACACTGCACTCACTACTCTGCACTCTGCACTCACTACTCACTACTCTGCACTCACTACTCTGCACTCATGACTCACTACTCTGCACTCAATACTCTGCACTCACTACTCTGCACTCACTACTCACTACTCTGCACTCACTACTCTGCACTCACTACTCACTACTCTGCACTCACTACTCACTACTCTGCACTCACTACTCTGCACTCACTACTCACTACTCTGTACTCACTACTCTGCACTTACTACTCTGCACTCACTACTCACTACTCTGCACTCACTACTCTGCACTCACTACTCTGCACTCACTACTCTGCACTCACTACTAACTACTCTGCACTCAATACTCAGCACTCACTACTCTGCACTCACTACTCTGCACTCACTACTGACTACTCTGCACTCACTACTCTGCACTCACTAATCACTACTCTGCACTCACTACTCACTACTCTGCACTCACTACTCTGCACTCACTACTCACTACTCTGCACTCACTACTCACTACTCTGCACTCTCTACTCACTTCTCACTACTAAGCACTCACTACTCACTACTCACTACTCTGCACTCACTATTCTGCACTCACTACTCTGCACTCACTACTCACTACTCTGCACTCACTACTCACTACTCTGCACTCACTACTCACACTCACTACTCTGCACTCACTACTCACTACTCTGCACTCACTACTCTGCACTCTGCACTCACTACTCACTACTCTGCACTCACTACTCACTACTCTGCACTCACTACTCACTACTCTGCACTCACTACTCACTACTCTGCACTCACTACTCACTACTCTGCACTCACTACTCTGCACTCACTACTCTGCACTCACTACTCACTACTCTGCACTCACTACTCTGCACTCACTACTCACTACTCTGCAATCAGTACTCTGCACTCACTACTCTGCACTCACTACTCACTACTCTTCACTCACTACTCTGCACTCACTATTCTGCACTCACTACTCACTACTCTGCACTCACTACTCACTACTCACTACTCTGCACTCAATACTCTGCACTCACTACTCTGCACTCACTACTCACTACTCTGCACTCACTACTCTGCACTCACCACTCTGCACTCACTACTCACTACTCTGCAATCACTACTCTGTACTCACTACTTTGCACTCACTACTCACTACTCTGCACTCACTACTCTGCACTCACTACTCTGCACTCACTACTCACTACTCTGCACTCACTACTCTGCACTCACTACTCACTACTCTGCACTCACTACTCACTACTCACTACTCTGCACTCACTACTCTGCACTCACTACTCACTACTCTGCACTCACTACTCACTACTAGGCACTCACTACTCTGCCCTCACTACTCACTACTCTGCCCTCACTACTCACTACTCTGCACTCACTACTCTGCACTCACTACTCTGCACTCACAACTCTGCACTCACTACTCTGCACTCACTACTCTGCACTCACTACTCACTACTCTGCACTCACTACTCACTACTCTGCACTCACTACTCTGCACTCACTACTCTGCACTCACTACTCACTACTCTGCACTCACTATTCTGCACTCACTACTCTGCACTCACTACTCACTACTCACTACTCTGCACTCACTACTCTGCACTCACTACTCTGCACTCACTACGCACTACTCTGCACTCACTACTCTGCACTCACTACTCACTACTCTGCACTCACTACTCTGCACTGTGCACTCACTACTCACTACTCTGCACTCACTACTCACTACCCTGCACTCACTACTCACTACTCTGCACTCACTACTCTGCACTCACTACTCACAACTCTGCACTCACTATTCTGCACTCACTACTCTGCACTCACTACTCACTACTCACTACTCTGCACTCACTACTCTGCACTCACTACTCTGCACTAACTCCTCTGCACTCTGCACTCACTACTCACTACTCTGCACTCACTACTCACTACTCTGCACTCACTAATCACTACTCACTACTATGCACTCACTACTCACTACTCTGCACTCACTACTCACTACACTGCACTCACTACTCACTACTCTGCACTCACTACTCACTGCTCACTACTCTGCACTCACTACTCACTACTCTGCACTCACTACTCACTACTCTGCACTCACTACTCTGCACTCACTACTCTGCACTCACTACTCACTACTCTGCACTCACTATTCTGTACTCACTACTCTGCACTCACTACTCACTACTCACTACTCTGCACTCACTACTCTGCACTCACTACTCTGCACTCACTATGCACTACTCTGCACTCACTACTCTGCACTCACTACTCTGCACTCACTACTCACTACTCTGCACTCACTACTCACTACTCTGCACTCACTACTCACTACTCTGCACTCACTACTCTGCACTCACCACTCTGCACTCACTACTCACTACTCTGCAATCACTACTCTGTACTCACTACTCTGCACTCACTACTCACTACTCACTACTCTGCACTCACTACTCTGCACTCACTACTCTGCACTCACTACTCACTACTCTGCACTCACTACTCTGCACTCACTACTCTGCACTCACTACTCACTACTCTGCACTCACTACTCACTACACTGCACTCACTACTCACTACTCTGCACTCACTACTCACTACTCTGCACTCACTACTCTGCACTCACTACTCACTACTAGGCACTCACTACTCTGCACTCACTACTCACTACTCTGCACTCACTACTCTGCACTCACTACTCTGCACTCACTACTCACTACTCTGCACTCACTACTCACTACTCTGCACTCACTAGTCACTACTCACTACTCACTACTCTGCACTCACTACTCTGCACTCACTACTCACTACTAGGCACTCACTACTCTGCACTCACTACTCACTACTCTTCACTCACTACTCTGCACTCACTATTCTGCACTCACTACTCACTACTCTGCACTCACTACTCACTACTCACTACTCTGCACTCAATACTCTGCACTCACTACTCTGCACTCACTACTCACTACTCTGCACTCACTACTCTGCACTCACCACTCTGCACTCACTACTCACTACTCTGCAATCACTACTCTGTACTCACTACTCTGCACTCACTACTCACTACTCTGCACTTACTACTCTGCACTCACTACTCTGCACTCACTACTCACTACTCTGCACTCACTACTCTGCACTCACTACTCACTACTCTGCACTCACTACTCACTACTCACTACTCTGCACTCACTACTCTGCACTCACTACTCACTACTCTGCACTCACTACTCACTACTCTGCACTCACTACTCTGCACTCACTACTAGGCACTCACTACTCTGCCCTCACTACTCACTACTCTGCACTCACTACTCTGCACTCACTACTCTGCACTCACAACTCTGCACTCACTACTCTGCACTCACTACTCTGCACTCACTACTCACTACTCTGCACTCACTACTCACTACTCTGCACTCACTACTCACTACTCTGCACTCACTACTCTGCACTCACTACTCTGCACTCTGCACTCACTACTCACTACTCTGCACTCACTACTCACTACTCTGCACTCACTACTCACTACACTGCACTCACTACTCTGCACTCACTACTCTGCACTCTGCACTCACTACTCACTACTCTGCACTCACTACTCACTACCCTGCACTCACTACTCACTACTCTGCACTCACTACTCTGCACTCAGTACTCACAACTCTGCACTCACTATTCTGCACTCACTACTCTGCACTCACTACTCACTACTCACTACTCTGCACTCACTACTCTGCACTCACTACTCTGCACTAACTACTCTGCACTCTGCACTCACTACTCACTACTCTGCACTCACTACTCACTACTCTGCACTCACTAATCACTACTCACTATTATGCACTCACTACTCACTACTCTGCACTCACTACTCACTACACTGCACTCACTACTCACTACTCTGCACTCACTACTCACTGCTCACTACTCTGCACTCACTACTCACTACTCTGCACTCACTACTCACTACTCTGCACTCACTACTCTGCACTCACTACTCTGCACTCACTACTCACTACTCTGCACTCACTATTCTGTACTCACTACTCTGCACTCACTACTCACTACTCACTACTCTGCACTCACTACTCTGCACTCACTACTCTGCACTCACTATGCACTACTCTGCACTCACTACTCTGCACTCACAACTCTGCACTCACTAATCACTACTCTGCACTCACTACTCACTACTCTGCACTCACTACTCACTACTCTGCACTCACTACTCTGCACTCACCACTCTACACTCACTACTCACTACTCTGCAATCACTACTCTGTACTCACTACTCTGCACTCACTACTCACTACTCACTACTCTGCACTCACTACTCTGCACTCACTACTCAGCACTCACTACTCACTACTCTGCACTCACTACTCTGCACTCACTACTCTGCACTCACTACTCACTACTCTGCACTCACTTCTCACTACACTGCACTCACTACTCACTACTCTGCACTCACTACTCACTACTCTGCACTCACTACTCTGCACTCACCACTCTGCACTCACTACTCATTACTCTGCAATCACTACTCTGTACTCACTACTCTGCACTCACTACTCACTACTCTGCACTCACTACTCTGCACTCACTACTCTGCACTCACTACTCACTACTCTGCACTCACTACTCACTACTCACTACTCTGCACTCACTACTCTGCACTCACTAGTCACTACTCTGCACTCACTACTCACTACTCTGCACTCACTACTCACTACTCTGCACTCACTACTCTGCACTCACTACTCACTACTAGGCACTCACTACTCTGTACTCACTACTCACTACTCTGCACTCACTACTCTGCACTCGCTACTCACTACTCTGCACTCACTACTCACTACTCTGCACTCAGTACTCACTACTCTGCACTCACTACTCACTACTCTGCACTCACTACTCTGCACTCACTACTCACTATTCTGCACTCACTACTCACTACTCTGCACTCACTACTCACTACTCCGTACTTACTACTCTGCACTCACTACTCTGCACTCACTACTCTGCACTCACTACTCTGCACTCACTACTCTGCACTCTGCACTCACTACTCTGCACTCTGCACTCACTACTCTGCACTCACTACTCACTACTCTGCACTCACTACTCAGTACTCTGCATTCACTACTCTACACTCACTGCTCTGCACTCACTACTCACTACTCTGCACTCACTACTCTGCAATCACTACTCACTACTCTGCACTCACTACTCTGCACTCACTACTCTGCACTCACTACTCTCTTCTCACTACTCACTACTCTGCACTCACTACTCACTACTCTGCACTCACTACTCACTACTCACTACTCTGCACTCACTACTCACTACTCTGCACTCACTACTCTGCAGTCACTACTCATTACTCACTACTCTGCAATCACTACTCTGCACTCACTACTCACTATTTACTACTCTGCACTCACTACTCACTACTCTGCACTCACTACTCACAACTCTGCACTCACTACTCTGCACTCACTACTCTGCACTCACTACTCTGCACTCACTACTCTGCACTCACTACTCACTACTCTGCACTCACTACTCACTACTCTGCACTCACTACTCACTACTCACTACTCTGCACTCACTACTCACTACTCTGCACTCACTACTCTGCACACTGCACTCACTACTCTGCACTCTGCACTCACTACTCACTACTCTGCACTCACTACTCTGCACTCACGGCTCACTACTCTGCACTCACTACTCTGCACTCACTACTCTGCACTCACTACTCACTACTCTGCACTCACTACTCACTACTCTGCACTCTCTACTCACTTCTCACTACTATGCACTCACTACTCACTACTCTGCACTCACTATTCTACACTCACTACTCTGCACTCACTACTCACTACTCTGCACTCACTACTCACACTCACTATTCTGCACTCACTACTCACTACTCTGCACTCACTACTCTGCACTCTGCACTCACTACTCACTACTCTGCACTCACTACTCACTACTCTGCACTCACTATTCACTACTCTGCACTCACTACTCTGCACTCACTACTCTGCACTCACTACTCACTACTCTGCACTCACTATTCTGCACTCACTACTCACTACTCTGCAATCACTACTCTGCACTCACTACTCTGCACTCACTACTCACTACTCTTCACTCACTACTCTGCACTCACTATTCTGCACTCACTACTCACTACTCTGCACTCACTACTCACTACTCACTACTCTGCACTCTATACTCTGCACTCACTATTCTGCACTCACTACTCACTACTCTGTACTCACTACTCTGCACTCACCACTCTGCACTCACTACTCACTACTCTGCAATCACTACTCTGTACTCACTACTCTGCACTCACTACTCACTACTCTGCACTCACTACTCTGCACTCACTACTCTGCACTCACTACTCACAACTCTGCACTCACTATTCTGCACTCACTACTCTGCACTCACTACTCACTACTCACTACTCTGCACTCACTACTCTGCACTCACTACTCTGCACTAACTACTCTGCACTCTGCACTCACTACTCACTACTCTGCACTCACTACTCACTACTCTGCACTCACTAATCACTACTCACTACTATGCACTCACTACTCACTACTCTGCACTCACTACTCACTACACTGCACTCACTACTCACTACTCTGCACTCACTACTCACTGCTCACTACTCTGCACTCACTACTCACTACTCTGCACTCACTACTCTGCACTCACTACTCTGCTCTCACTACTCTGCACTCACTACTCACTACTCTGCACTCACTATTCTGCACTCACTACTCTGCACTCACTACTCACTACTCACTACTCTGCACTCACTGCTCTGCACTCACTACTCTGCACTCACTACGCACTACTCTGCACTCACTACTCTGCACTCACTACTCACTACTCTGCACTCACTACTCACTACTCTGCACTCACTACTCACTACTCTGCACTCACTACTCTGCACTCACCACTCTGCACTCACTACTCACTACTCTGCAATCACTACTCTGTACTCACTACTCTGCACTCACTACTCACTACTCTGCACTCACTACTCTGCACTCACTACTCACTACTCTGCACTCACTACTCTGCACTCACTACTCTGCACTCACTACTTACTACTCTGCACTCACTACTCACTACACTGCACTCACTACTCACTACTCTGCACTCACTACTCACTACTCTGCACTCACTACTCTGCACTCACCACTCTGCACTCACTACTCACTACTCTGCAATCACTACTCTGTACTCACTACTCTGCACTCACTACTCACTACTCTGCACTCACTACTCTGCACTCACTACTCTGCACTCACTACTCTGCACTCACTACTCACTACTCTGCACTCACTACTCTGCAATCACTACTCACTACTCTGCACTCACTACTCACTACTCACTACTCTGCACTCACTACTCTGCACTCACTAGTCACTACTCTGCACTCACTACTCACTACTCTGCACTCACTACTCACTACTCTGCACTCACTACTCACTACTAGGCACTCACTACTCTGCACTCACTACTCACTACTCTGCACTCACTACTCTGCACTCACTACTCTGCACTCACTACTCACTACTCAGCACTCACTACTCACTACTCTGCACTCACTACTCACTACTCTGCACTTACTACTCACTACTCTGCACTCACTACTCACTACTCTGCACTCACTACTCTGCACTCACTACTCACTATTCTGCACTCACTACTCACTACTCTGCACTCACTACTCACTACTCCGTACTTACTACTCTGCACTCACTACTCTGCACTCACTACTCTGCACTCACTACTCTGCACTCTGCACTCACTACTCTGCACTCTGCACTCACTACTCTGCACTCACTACTCACTACTCTGCACTCACTACTCAGTACTCTGCATTCACTACTCTGCACTCACTGCTCTGCACTCACTACTCACTACTCTGCACTCACTACTCTGCAATCACTACTCACTACTCTGCACTCACTACTCTGCACTCACTACTCTGCACTCACTACTCTCTTCTCACTACTCACTACTCTGCACTCACTACTCACTACTCTGCACTCACTACTCACTACTCACTACTCTGCACTCACTACTCACTACTCTGCAGTCACTACTCATTACTCACTACTCTGCAATCACTACTCTGCACTCACTACTCACTATTTACTACTCTGCACTCACTACTCACTACTCTGCACTCACTACTCACAACTCTGCACTCACTACTCACTACTCACCACTCTGCACTCACTACTCTGCACTCACTACTCTGCACTCACTACTCACTACTCTGCACTCACTACTCACTACTCTGCACTCACTACTCACTACTCACTACTCTGCACTCACTACTCACTACTCTGCACTCACTACTCTGCACACTGCACTCACTACTCTGCACTCTGCACTCACTACTCACTACTCTGCACTCACTACTCTGCACTCACGGCTCACTACTCTGCACTCACTACTCTGCACTCACTACTCTGCACTCACTACTCACTACTCTGCACTCACTACTCACTACTCTGCACTCTCTACTCACTTCTCACTACTATGCACTCACTACTCACTACTCTGCACTCACTATTCTACACTCACTACTCTGCACTCACTACTCACTACTCTGCACTCACTACTCACTACTCTGCACTCACTACTCACACTCACTACTCTGCACTCACTACTCACTACTCACTACTCTGCACTCACTACTCTGCACTCTGCACTCACTACTCACTACTCTGCACTCACTACTCACTACTCTGCACTCACTACTCACTACTCTGCACTCACTACTCTGCACTCACTACTCTGCACTCACTACTCACTACTCTGCACTCACTATTCTGCACTCACTACTCACTACTCTGCAATCACTACTCTGCACTCACTACTCTGCACTCACTACTCACTACTCTTCACTCACTACTCTGCACTCACTATTCTGCACTCACTACTCACTACTCTGTACTCACTACTCACTACTCACTACTCTGCACTCTATACTCTGCACTCACTACTCTGCACTCACTACTCACTACTCTGTACTCACTACTCTGCACTCACCACTCTGCACTCACTACTCACTACTCTGCAATCACTACTCTGTACTCACTACTCTGCACTCACTACTCACTACTCTGCACTCACTACTCTGCACTCACTACTCTGCACTCACTACTCACAACTCTGCACTCACTATTCTGCACTCACTACTCTGCACTCACTACTCACTACTCACTACTCTGCACTCACTACTCTGCACTCACTACTCTGCACTAACTACTCTGCACTCTGCACTCACTACTCACTACTCTGCACTCACTACTCACTACTCTGCACTCACTAATCACTACTCACTACTATGCACTCACTACTCACTACTCTGCACTCACTACTCACTACACTGCACTCACTACTCACTACTCTGCACTCACTACTCACTGCTCACTACTCTGCACTCACTACTCACTACTCTGCACTCACTACTCACTACTCTGCACTCACTACTCTGCTCTCACTACTCTGCACTCACTACTCTGCACTCACTACTCACTACTCTGCAATCAGTACTCTGCACTCACTACTCTGCACTCACTACTCACTACTCTTCACTCACTACTCTGCACTCACTATTCTGCACTCACTACTCACTACTCTGCACTCACTACTCACTACTCACTACTCTGCACTCAATACTCTGCACTCACTACTCTGCACTCACTACTCACTACTCTGCACTCACTACTCTGCACTCACCACTCTGCACTCACTACTCACTACTCTGCAATCACTACTCTGTACTCACTACTTTGCACTCACTACTCACTACTCTGCAATCACTACTCTGCACTCACTACTCACTATTTACTACTCTGCACTCACTACTCACTACTCTGCACTCACTACTCACTACTCTGCACTCACTACTCACTACTCTGCACTCACTACTCACTACTCACTACTCTGCACTCTACTCTGCACTCACTACTCTGCACTCACTACTCTGCACTCACTACTCACTACTCTGCACTCACTAATCACTACTCTGCACTCACTACTCACTACTCACTACTCTGCACTCACTACTCACTACTCTGCACTCACTACTCTGCACTCACTACTCTGCACACTGCACTCACTACTCTGCACTCTGCACTCACTACTCACTACTCTGCACTCACTACTCTGCACTCACTACTCACTACTCTGCACTCACTACTCACTACTCTGCACTCACTACTCACTACTCTGCACTCACTACTCACTACTCACTACTCTGCACTCTACTCTGCACTCACTACTCTGCACTCACTACTCTGCACTCACTACTCACTACTCTGCACTCACTAATCACTACTCTGCACTCACTACTCACTACTCACTACTCTGCACTCACTACTCACTACTCTGCACTCACTACTCTGCACTCACTACTCTGCACACTGCACTCACTACTCTGCACTCTGCACTCACTACTCACTACTCTGCACTCACTACTCTGCACTCATGACTCACTACTCTGCACTCAATACTCTGCACTCACTACTCTGCACTCACTACTCACTACTCTGCACTCACTACTCTGCACTCACTACTCACTACTCTGCACTCACTACTCACTACTCTGCACTCACTACTCTGCACTCACTACTCACTACTCTGTACTCACTACTCTGCACTTACTACTCTGCACTCACTACTCACTACTCTGCACTCACTACTCTGCACTCACTACTCTGCACTCACTACTCTGCACTCACTACTAACTACTCTGCACTCAATACTCAGCACTCACTACTCTGCACTCACTACTCTGCACTCACTACTGACTACTCTGCACTCACTACTCTGCACTCACTAATCACTACTCTGCACTCACTACTCACTACTCTGCACTCACTACTCTGCACTCACTACTCACTACTCTGCACTCACTACTCACTACTCTGCACTCTCTACTCACTTCTCACTACTATGCACTCACTACTCACTACTCACTACTCTGCACTCACTATTCTGCACTCACTACTCTGCACTCACTACTCACTACTCTGCACTCACTACTCACTACTCTGCACTCACTACTCACACTCACTACTCTGCACTCACTACTCACTACTCTGCACTCACTACTCTGCACTCTGCACTCACTACTCACTACTCTGCACTCACTACTCACTACTCTGCACTCACTACTCACTACTCTGCACTCACTACTCACTACTCTGCACTCACTACTCACTACTCTGCACTCACTACTCTGCACTCACTACTCTGCACTCACTACTCACTACTCTGCACTCACTACTCTGCACTCACTACTCACTACTCTGCAATCAGTACTCTGCACTCACTACTCTGCACTCACTACTCACTACTCTTCACTCACTACTCTGCACTCACTATTCTGCACTCACTACTCACTACTCTGCACTCACTACTCACTACTCACTACTCTGCACTCAATACTCTGCACTCACTACTCTGCACTCACTACTCACTACTCTGCACTCACTACTCTGCACTCACCACTCTGCACTCACTACTCACTACTCTGCAATCACTACTCTGTACTCACTACTTTGCACTCACTACTCACTACTCTGCACTCACTACTCTGCACTCACTACTCTGCACTCACTACTCACTACTCTGCACTCACTACTCTGCACTCACTACTCACTACTCTGCACTCACTACTCACTACTCACTACTCTGCACTCACTACTCTGCACTCACTACTCACTACTCTGCACTCACTACTCACTACTAGGCACTCACTACTCTGCCCTCACTACTCACTACTCTGCCCTCACTACTCACTACTCTGCACTCACTACTCTGCACTCACTACTCTGCACTCACAACTCTGCACTCACTACTCTGCACTCACTACTCTGCACTCACTACTCACTACTCTGCACTCACTACTCACTACTCTGCACTCACTACTCTGCACTCACTACTCTGCACTCACTACTCACTACTCTGCACTCACTATTCTGCACTCACTACTCTGCACTCACTACTCACTACTCACTACTCTGCACTCACTACTCTGCACTCACTACTCTGCACTCACTACGCACTACTCTGCACTCACTACTCTGCACTCACTACTCACTACTCTGCACTCACTACTCTGCACTGTGCACTCACTACTCACTACTCTGCACTCACTACTCACTACCCTGCACTCACTACTCACTACTCTGCACTCACTACTCTGCACTCACTACTCACAACTCTGCACTCACTATTCTGCACTCACTACTCTGCACTCACTACTCACTACTCACTACTCTGCACTCACTACTCTGCACTCACTACTCTGCACTAACTCCTCTGCACTCTGCACTCACTACTCACTACTCTGCACTCACTACTCACTACTCTGCACTCACTAATCACTACTCACTACTATGCACTCACTACTCACTACTCTGCACTCACTACTCACTACACTGCACTCACTACTCACTACTCTGCACTCACTACTCACTGCTCACTACTCTGCACTCACTACTCACTACTCTGCACTCACTACTCACTACTCTGCACTCACTACTCTGCACTCACTACTCTGCACTCACTACTCACTACTCTGCACTCACTATTCTGTACTCACTACTCTGCACTCACTACTCACTACTCACTACTCTGCACTCACTACTCTGCACTCACTACTCTGCACTCACTATGCACTACTCTGCACTCACTACTCTGCACTCACTACTCTGCACTCACTACTCACTACTCTGCACTCACTACTCACTACTCTGCACTCACTACTCACTACTCTGCACTCACTACTCTGCACTCACCACTCTGCACTCACTACTCACTACTCTGCAATCACTACTCTGTACTCACTACTCTGCACTCACTACTCACTACTCACTACTCTGCACTCACTACTCTGCACTCACTACTCTGCACTCACTACTCACTACTCTGCACTCACTACTCTGCACTCACTACTCTGCACTCACTACTCACTACTCTGCACTCACTACTCACTACACTGCACTCACTACTCACTACTCTGCACTCACTACTCACTACTCTGCACTCACTACTCTGCACTCACTACTCACTACTAGGCACTCACTACTCTGCACTCACTACTCACTACTCTGCACTCACTACTCTGCACTCACTACTCTGCACTCACTACTCACTACTCTGCACTCACTACTCACTACTCTGCACTCACTAGTCACTACTCACTACTCACTACTCTGCACTCACTACTCTGCACTCACTACTCACTACTAGGCACTCACTACTCTGCACTCACTACTCACTACTCTTCACTCACTACTCTGCACTCACTATTCTGCACTCACTACTCACTACTCTGCACTCACTACTCACTACTCACTACTCTGCACTCAATACTCTGCACTCACTACTCTGCACTCACTACTCACTACTCTGCACTCACTACTCTGCACTCACCACTCTGCACTCACTACTCACTACTCTGCAATCACTACTCTGTACTCACTACTCTGCACTCACTACTCACTTCTCTGCACTTACTACTCTGCACTCACTACTCTGCACTCACTACTCACTACTCTGCACTCACTACTCTGCACTCACTACTCACTACTCTGCACTCACTACTCACTACTCACTACTCTGCACTCACTACTCTGCACTCACTACTCACTACTCTGCACTCACTACTCACTACTCTGCACTCACTACTCTGCACTCACTACTAGGCACTCACTACTCTGCCCTCACTACTCACTACTCTGCACTCACTACTCTGCACTCACTACTCTGCACTCACAACTCTGCACTCACTACTCTGCACTCACTACTCTGCACTCACTACTCACTACTCTGCACTCACTACTCACTACTCTGCACTCACTACTCACTACTCTGCACTCACTACTCTGCACTCACTACTCTGCACTCTGCACTCACTACTCACTACTCTGCACTCACTACTCACTACTCTGCACTCACTACTCACTACACTGCACTCACTACTCTGCACTCACTACTCTGCACTCTGCACTCACTACTCACTACTCTGCACTCACTACTCACTACCCTGCACTCACTACTCACTACTCTGCACTCACTACTCTGCACTCAGTACTCACAACTCTGCACTCACTATTCTGCACTCACTACTCTGCACTCACTACTCACTACTCACTACTCTGCACTCACTACTCTGCACTCACTACTCTGCACTAACTACTCTGCACTCTGCACTCACTACTCACTACTCTGCACTCACTACTCACTACTCTGCACTCACTAATCACTACTCACTATTATGCACTCACTACTCACTACTCTGCACTCACTACTCACTACACTGCACTCACTACTCACTACTCTGCACTCACTACTCACTGCTCACTACTCTGCACTCACTACTCACTACTCTGCACTCACTACTCACTACTCTGCACTCACTACTCTGCACTCACTACTCTGCACTCACTACTCACTACTCTGCACTCACTATTCTGTACTCACTACTCTGCACTCACTACTCACTACTCACTACTCTGCACTCACTACTCTGCACTCACTACTCTGCACTCACTACGCACTACTCTGCACTCACTACTCTGCACTCACAACTCTGCACTCACTAATCACTACTCTGCACTCACTACTCACTACTCTGCACTCACTACTCACTACTCTGCACTCACTACTCTGCACTCACCACTCTACACTCACTACTCACTACTCTGCAATCACTACTCTGTACTCACTACTCTGCACTCACTACTCACTACTCACTACTCTGCACTCACTACTCTGCACTCACTACTCAGCACTCACTACTCACTACTCTGCACTCACTACTCTGCACTCACTACTCTGCACTCACTACTCACTACTCTGCACTCACTTCTCACTACACTGCACTCACTACTCACTACTCTGCACTCACTACTCACTACTCTGCACTCACTACTCTGCACTCACCACTCTGCACTCACTACTCATTACTCTGCAATCACTACTCTGTACTCACTACTCTGCACTCACTACTCACTACTCTGCACTCACTACTCTGCACTCACTACTCTGCACTCACTACTCACTACTCTGCACTCACTACTCACTACTCACTACTCTGCACTCACTACTCTGCACTCACTAGTCACTACTCTGCACTCACTACTCACTACTCTGCACTCACTACTCACTACTCTGCACTCACTACTCTGCACTCACTACTCACTACTAGGCACTCACTACTCTGTACTCACTACTCACTACTCTGCACTCACTACTCTGCACTCGCTACTCACTACTCTGCACTCACTACTCACTACTCTGCACTCAGTACTCACTACTCTGCACTCACTACTCACTACTCTGCACTCACTACTCTGCACTCACTACTCACTATTCTGCACTCACTACTCACTACTCTGCACTCACTACTCACTACTCCGTACTTACTACTCTGCACTCACTACTCTGCACTCACTACTCTGCACTCACTACTCTGCACTCACTACTCTGCACTCTGCACTCACTACTCTGCACTCTGCACTCACTACTCTGCACTCACTACTCACTACTCTGCACTCACTACTCAGTACTCTGCATTCACTACTCTACACTCACTGCTCTGCACTCACTACTCACTACTCTGCACTCACTACTCTGCAATCACTACTCACTACTCTGCACTCACTACTCTGCACTCACTACTCTGCACTCACTACTCTCTTCTCACTACTCACTACTCTGCACTCACTACTCACTACTCTGCACTCACTACTCACTACTCACTACTCTGCACTCACTACTCACTACTCTGCACTCACTACTCTGCAGTCACTACTCATTACTCACTACTCTGCAATCACTACTCTGCACTCACTACTCACTATTTACTACTCTGCACTCACTACTCACTACTCTGCACTCACTACTCACAACTCTGCACTCACTACTCTGCACTCACTACTCTGCACTCACTACTCTGCACTCACTACTCTGCACTCACTACTCACTACTCTGCACTCACTACTCACTACTCTGCACTCACTACTCACTACTCACTACTCTGCACTCACTACTCACTACTCTGCACTCACTACTCTGCACACTGCACTCACTACTCTGCACTCTGCACTCACTACTCACTACTCTGCACTCACTACTCTGCACTCACGGCTCACTACTCTGCACTCACTACTCTGCACTCACTACTCTGCACTCACTACTCACTACTCTGCACTCACTACTCACTACTCTGCACTCTCTACTCACTTCTCACTACTATGCACTCACTACTCACTACTCTGCACTCACTATTCTACACTCACTACTCTGCACTCACTACTCACTACTCTGCACTCACTACTCACACTCACTATTCTGCACTCACTACTCACTACTCTGCACTCACTACTCTGCACTCTGCACTCACTACTCACTACTCTGCACTCACTACTCACTACTCTGCACTCACTATTCACTACTCTGCACTCACTACTCTGCACTCACTACTCTGCACTCACTACTCACTACTCTGCACTCACTATTCTGCACTCACTACTCACTACTCTGCAATCACTACTCTGCACTCACTACTCTGCACTCACTACTCACTACTCTTCACTCACTACTCTGCACTCACTATTCTGCACTCACTACTCACTACTCTGCACTCACTACTCACTACTCACTACTCTGCACTCTATACTCTGCACTCACTATTCTGCACTCACTACTCACTACTCTGTACTCACTACTCTGCACTCACCACTCTGCACTCACTACTCACTACTCTGCAATCACTACTCTGTACTCACTACTCTGCACTCACTACTCACTACTCTGCACTCACTACTCTGCACTCACTACTCTGCACTCACTACTCACAACTCTGCACTCACTATTCTGCACTCACTACTCTGCACTCACTACTCACTACTCACTACTCTGCACTCACTACTCTGCACTCACTACTCTGCACTAACTACTCTGCACTCTGCACTCACTACTCACTACTCTGCACTCACTACTCACTACTCTGCACTCACTAATCACTACTCACTACTATGCACTCACTACTCACTACTCTGCACTCACTACTCACTACACTGCACTCACTACTCACTACTCTGCACTCACTACTCACTGCTCACTACTCTGCACTCACTACTCACTACTCTGCACTCACTACTCTGCACTCACTACTCTGCTCTCACTACTCTGCACTCACTACTCACTACTCTGCACTCACTATTCTGCACTCACTACTCTGCACTCACTACTCACTACTCACTACTCTGCACTCACTGCTCTGCACTCACTACTCTGCACTCACTACGCACTACTCTGCACTCACTACTCTGCACTCACTACTCACTACTCTGCACTCACTACTCACTACTCTGCACTCACTACTCACTACTCTGCACTCACTACTCTGCACTCACCACTCTGCACTCACTACTCACTACTCTGCAATCACTACTCTGTACTCACTACTCTGCACTCACTACTCACTACTCTGCACTCACTACTCTGCACTCACTACTCACTACTCTGCACTCACTACTCTGCACTCACTACTCTGCACTCACTACTTACTACTCTGCACTCACTACTCACTACACTGCACTCACTACTCACTACTCTGCACTCACTACTCACTACTCTGCACTCACTACTCTGCACTCACCACTCTGCACTCACTACTCACTACTCTGCAATCACTACTCTGTACTCACTACTCTGCACTCACTACTCACTACTCTGCACTCACTACTCTGCACTCACTACTCTGCACTCACTACTCTGCACTCACTACTCACTACTCTGCACTCACTACTCTGCAATCACTACTCACTACTCTGCACTCACTACTCACTACTCACTACTCTGCACTCACTACTCTGCACTCACTAGTCACTACTCTGCACTCACTACTCACTACTCTGCACTCACTACTCACTACTCTGCACTCACTACTCACTACTAGGCACTCACTACTCTGCACTCACTACTCACTACTCTGCACTCACTACTCTGCACTCACTACTCTGCACTCACTACTCACTACTCAGCACTCACTACTCACTACTCTGCACTCACTACTCACTACTCTGCACTTACTACTCACTACTCTGCACTCACTACTCACTACTCTGCACTCACTACTCTGCACTCACTACTCACTATTCTGCACTCACTACTCACTACTCTGCACTCACTACTCACTACTCCGTACTTACTACTCTGCACTCACTACTCTGCACTCACTACTCTGCACTCACTACTCTGCACTCTGCACTCACTACTCTGCACTCTGCACTCACTACTCTGCACTCACTACTCACTACTCTGCACTCACTACTCAGTACTCTGCATTCACTACTCTGCACTCACTGCTCTGCACTCACTACTCACTACTCTGCACTCACTACTCTGCAATCACTACTCACTACTCTGCACTCACTACTCTGCACTCACTACTCTGCACTCACTACTCTCTTCTCACTACTCACTACTCTGCACTCACTACTCACTACTCTGCACTCACTACTCACTACTCACTACTCTGCACTCACTACTCACTACTCTGCAGTCACTACTCATTACTCACTACTCTGCAATCACTACTCTGCACTCACTACTCACTATTTACTACTCTGCACTCACTACTCACTACTCTGCACTCACTACTCACAACTCTGCACTCACTACTCACTACTCACCACTCTGCACTCACTACTCTGCACTCACTACTCTGCACTCACTACTCACTACTCTGCACTCACTACTCACTACTCTGCACTCACTACTCACTACTCACTACTCTGCACTCACTACTCACTACTCTGCACTCACTACTCTGCACACTGCACTCACTACTCTGCACTCTGCACTCACTACTCACTACTCTGCACTCACTACTCTGCACTCACGGCTCACTACTCTGCACTCACTACTCTGCACTCACTACTCTGCACTCACTACTCACTACTCTGCACTCACTACTCACTACTCTGCACTCTCTACTCACTTCTCACTACTATGCACTCACTACTCACTACTCTGCACTCACTATTCTACACTCACTACTCTGCACTCACTACTCACTACTCTGCACTCACTACTCACTACTCTGCACTCACTACTCACACTCACTACTCTGCACTCACTACTCACTACTCACTACTCTGCACTCACTACTCTGCACTCTGCACTCACTACTCACTACTCTGCACTCACTACTCACTACTCTGCACTCACTACTCACTACTCTGCACTCACTACTCTGCACTCACTACTCTGCACTCACTACTCACTACTCTGCACTCACTATTCTGCACTCACTACTCACTACTCTGCAATCACTACTCTGCACTCACTACTCTGCACTCACTACTCACTACTCTTCACTCACTACTCTGCACTCACTATTCTGCACTCACTACTCACTACTCTGTACTCACTACTCACTACTCACTACTCTGCACTCTATACTCTGCACTCACTACTCTGCACTCACTACTCACTACTCTGTACTCACTACTCTGCACTCACCACTCTGCACTCACTACTCACTACTCTGCAATCACTACTCTGTACTCACTACTCTGCACTCACTACTCACTACTCTGCACTCACTACTCTGCACTCACTACTCTGCACTCACTACTCACAACTCTGCACTCACTATTCTGCACTCACTACTCTGCACTCACTACTCACTACTCACTACTCTGCACTCACTACTCTGCACTCACTACTCTGCACTAACTACTCTGCACTCTGCACTCACTACTCACTACTCTGCACTCACTACTCACTACTCTGCACTCACTAATCACTACTCACTACTATGCACTCACTACTCACTACTCTGCACTCACTACTCACTACACTGCACTCACTACTCACTACTCTGCACTCACTACTCACTGCTCACTACTCTGCACTCACTACTCACTACTCTGCACTCACTACTCACTACTCTGCACTCACTACTCTGCTCTCACTACTCTGCACTCACTACTCACTACTCTGCACTCACTATTCTGCACTCACTACTCTGCACTCACTACTCACTACTCACTACTCTGCACTCACTGCTCTGCACTCACTACTCTGCACTCACTACGCACTACTCTGCACTCACTACTCTGCACTCACTACTCACTACTCTGCACTCACTACTCACTACTCTGCACTCACTAATCACTACTCACTACTATGCACTCACTACTCACTACTCTGCACTCACTACTCACTACACTGCACTCACTACTCACTACTCTGCACTCACTACTCACTGCTCACTACTCTGCACTCACTACTCACTACTCTGCACTCACTACTCACTACTCTGCACTCACTACTCTGCTCTCACTACTCTGCACTCACTACTCACTACTCTGCACTCACTATTCTGCACTCACTACTCTGCACTCACTACTCACTACTCACTACTCTGCACTCACTGCTCTGCACTCACTACTCTGCACTCACTACGCACTACTCTGCACTCACTACTCTGCACTCACTACTCACTACTCTGCACTCACTACTCACTACTCTGCACTCACTACTCACTACTCTGCACTCACTACTCTGCACTCACCACTCTGCACTCACTACTCACTACTCTGCAATCACTACTCTGTACTCACTACTCTGCACTCACTACTCACTACTCACTACTCTGCACTCACTACTCTGCACTCACTACTCACTACTCTGCACTCACTACTCTGCACTCACTACTCTGCACTCACTACTCACTACTCTGCACTCACTACTCACTACACTGCACTCACTACTCACTACTCTGCACTCACTACTCACTACTCTGCACTCACTACTCTGCACTCACCACTCTGCACTCACTACTCACTACTCTGCAATCACTACTCTGTACTCACTACTCTGCACTCACTACTCACTACTCTGCACTCACTACTCTGCACTCACTACTCTGCACTCACTACTCTGTACTCACTACTCACTACTCTGCACTCACTACTCTGCAATCACTACTCACTACTCTGCACTCACTACTCACTACTCACTACTCTGCACTCACTACTCTGCACTCACTAGTCACTACTCTGCACTCACTACTCACTACTCTGCACTCACTACTCACTACTCTGCACTCACTACTCTGCACTCACTACTCACTACTAGGCACTCACTACTCTGCACTCACTACTCACTACTCTGCACTCACTACTCTGCACTCACTACTCTGCACTCACTACTCACTACTCTGCACTCACTACTCACTACTCTGCACTCACTACTCACTACTCTGCACTTACTACTCACTACTCTGCACTCACTACTCACTACTCTGCACTCACTACTCTGCACTCACTACTCTGCAATCACTACTCACTACTCTGCACTCACTACTCTGCACTCACTACTCTGCACTCACTACTCTGCTCTCACTACTCACTACTCTGCACTCACTACTCACTACTCTGCACTCACTACTCACTACTCACTACTCTGCACTCACTACTCACTACTCTGCACTCACTACTCTGCAATCACTACTCATTACTCACTACTCTGCAATCACTACTCTGCACTCACTACTCACTATTTACTACTCTGCACTCACTACTCACTACTCTGCACTCACTACTCACAACTCTGCACTCACTACTCACTACTCACTACTCACTACTCTGTACTCACTACTCTGCACTCACTACTCTGCACTCACTACTCACTACTCTGCACTCACTACTCACTACTCTGCACTCACTACTCACTACTCACTACTCTGCACTCACTACTCTGCACTCACTACTCTGCACACTGCACTCACTACTCTTTACTCTGCACTCACTACTCACTACTCTGCACTCACTACTCTGCACTCACGACTCACTACTCTGCACTCACTACTCTGCACTCACTACTCTGCACTCACTACTCACTACTCTGCACTCACTACTCACTACTCTGCACTCTACTCACTTCTCACTACTATGCACTCACTACTCACTACTCTGCACTCACTATTCTACACTCACTACTCTGCACTCACTACTCACTACTCTGCACTCACTACTCACTACTCTGCACTCACTACTCACACAAACTACTCTGCACTCACTACTCACTACTCACTACTCTGCACTCACTACTCTGCACTCTGCACTCACTACTCACTACTCTGCACTCACTACTCACTACTCTGCACTCACTACTCACTACTCTGCACTCACTACTCTGCACTCACTACTCTGCACTCACTACTCTGCACTCACTACTCACTACTCTGCACTCACTATTCTGCACTCACTACTCACTACTCTGCAATCACTACTCTGCACTCACTACTCTGTACTCACTACTCACTACTCTTCACTCACTACTCTGCACTCACTATTCTGCACTCACTACTCACTACTCTGCACTCACTACTCACTACTCACTACTCTGCACTCTATACTCTGCACTAACTACTCTGCACTCACTACTCACTACTCTGTACTCACTACTCTGCACTCACCACTCTGCACTCACTACTCACTACTCTGCAATCACTACTCTGTACTCACTACTCTGCACTCACTACTCACTACTCTGCACTCACTACTCTGCACTCACTACTCTGCACTCACTACTCACAACTCTGCACTCACTATTCTGCACTCACTACTCTGCATTCACTACTCACTACTCACTACTCTGCACTCACTACTCTGCACTCACTACTCTGCACTAACTACTCTGCACTCTGCACTCACTACTCACTACTCTGCACTCACTACTCACTACTCTGCACTCACTAATCACTACTCACTACTATGCACTCACTACTCACTACTCTGCACTCACTACTCACTACACTGCACTCACTACTCACTACTCTGCACTCACTACTCACTGCTCACTACTCTGCACTCACTACTCACTACTCTGCACTCACTACTCACTACTCTGCACTCACTACTCTGCTCTCACTACTCTGCACTCACTACTCACTACTCTGCACTCACTATTCTGCACTCACTACTCTGCACTTACTACTCACTACTCTGCACTCACTGCTCTGCACTCACTACTCTGCACTCACTACGCACTACTCTGCACTCACTACTCTGCACTCACTACTCTGCACTCACTACTCACTACTCTGCACTCACTACTCACTACTCTGCACTCACTACTCACTACTCTGCACTCACTACTCTGCACTCACCACTCTGCACTCACTACTCACTACTCTGCAATCACTACTCTGTACTCACTACTCTGCACTCACTACTCACTACTCACTACTCTGCACTCACTACTCTGCACTCACTACTCACTACTCTGCACTCACTACTCTGCACTCACTACTCTGCACTCACTACTCACTACTCTGCACTCACTACTCACTACACTGCACTCACTACTCACTACTCTGCACTCACTACTCACTACTCTGCACTCACTACTCTGCACTCACCACTCTGCACTCACTACTCACTACTCTGCAATCACTACTCTGTACTCACTACTCTACACTCACTACTCACTACTCTGCACTCACTACTCTGCACTCACTACTCTGCACTCACTACTCTGCACTCACTACTCACTACTCTGCACTCACTACTCTGCAATCACTACTCACTACTCTGCACTCACTACTCACTACTCACTACTCTGCACTCACTACTCTGCACTCACTAGTCACTACTCTGCACTCACTACTCACTACTCTGCACTCACTACTCACTACTCTGCACTCATTACTCTGCACTCACTACTCACTACTAGGCACTCACTACTCTGCACTCACTACTCACTACTCTGCACTCACTACTCTGCACTCACTACTCTGCACTCACTACTCTGCAATCACTACTCACTACTCTGCACTCACTACTCTGCACTCACTACTCTGCACTCACTACTCTGCTCTCACTACTCACTACTCTGCACTCACTACTCACTACTCTGCACTCACTACTCACTACTCACTACTCTGCACTCACTACTCACTACTCTGCACTCACTACTCTGCAATCACTACTCATTACTCACTACTCTGCAATCACTACTCTGCACTCACTACTCACTATTTACTACTCTGCACTCACTACTCACTACTCTGCACTCACTACTCACAACTCTGCACTCACTACTCACTACTCTGTACTCACTACTCTGCACTCACTACTCTGCACTCACTACTCACTACTCTGCACTCACTACTCACTACTCTGCACTCACTACTCACTACTCACTACTCTGCACTCACTACTCACTACTCTGCACTCACTACTCTGCACACTGCACTCACTACTCTGCACTCTGCACTCACTACTCACTACTCTGCACTCACTACTCTGCACTCACGACTCACTACTCTGCACTCACTACTCTGCACTCACTACTCTTCACTCACTACTCACTACTCTGCACTCACTACTCACTACTCTGCACTCTCTACTCACTTCTCACTACTATGCACTCACTACTCACTACTCTGCACTCACTATTCTACACTCACTACTCTGCACTCACTACTCACTACTCTGCACTCACTACTCACACAAACTACTCTGCACTCACTACTCACTACTCACTACTCTGCACTCACTACTCTGCACTCTGCACTCACTACTCACTACTCTGCACTCACTACTCACTACTCTGCACTCACTACTCACTACTCTGCACTCACTACTCTGCACTCACTACTCTGCACTCACTACTCACTACTCTGCACTCACTATTCTGCACTCACTACTCACTACTCTGCAATCACTACTCTGCACTCACTACTCTGTACTCACTACTCACTACTCTTCACTCACTACTCTGCACTCACTATTCTGCACTCACTACTCACTACTCTGCACTCACTACTCACTACTCACTACTCTGCACTCTATACTCTGCACTAACTACTCTGCACTCACTACTCACTACTCTGTACTCACTACTCTGCACTCACCACTCTGCACTCACTACTCACTACTCTGCAATCACTACTCTGTACTCACTACTCTGCACTCACTACTCACTACTCTGCACTCACTACTCTGCACTCACTACTCTGCACTCACTACTCACAACTCTGCACTCACTATTCTGCACTCACTACTCTGCATTCACTACTCACTACTCACTACTCTGCACTCACTACTCTGCACTCACTACTCTGCACTAACTACTCTGCACTCTGCACTCACTACTCACTACTCTGCACTCACTACTCACTACTCTGCACTCACTAATCACTACTCACTACTATGCACTCACTACTCACTACTCTGCACTCACTACTCACTACACTGCACTCACTACTCACTACTCTGCACTCACTACTCACTGCTCACTACTCTGCACTCACTACTAACTACTCTGCACTCACTACTCACTACTCTGCACTCACTACTCTGCTCTCACTACTCTGCACTCACTACTCACTACTCTGCACTCACTATTCTGCACTCACTACTCTGCACTTACTACTCACTACTCTGCACTCACTGCTCTGCACTCACTACTCTGCACTCACTACGCACTACTCTGCACTCACTACTCTGCACTCACTACTCTGCACTCACTACTCACTACTCTGCACTCACTACTCACTACTCTGCACTCACTACTCACTACTCTGCACTCACTACTCTGCACTCACCACTCTGCACTCACTACTCACTACTCTGCAATCACTACTCTGTACTCACTACTCTGCACTCACTACTCACTACTCTGCACTCACTACTCTGCACTCACTACTCACTACTCTGCACTCACTACTCTGCACTCACTACTCTGCACTCACTACTCACTACTCTGCACTCACTACTCACTACACTGCACTCACTACTCACTACTCTGCACTCACTACTCACTACTCTGCACTCACTACTCTGCACTCACCACTCTGCACTCACTACTCACTACTCTGCAATCACTACTCTGTACTCACTACTCTGCACTCACTACTCACTACTCTGCACTCACTACTCTGCACTCACTACTCTGCACTCACTACTCTGCACTCACTACTCACTACTCTGCACTCACTACTCTGCAATCACTACTCACTACTCTGCACTCACTACTCACTACTCACTACTCTGCACTCACTAGTCACTACTCTGCACTCACTAGTCACTACTCTGCACTCACTACTCACTACTCTGCACTCACTACTCTGCACTCATTACTCTGCACTCACTACTCACTACTAGGCACTCACTACTCTGCACTCACTACTCACTACTCTGCACTCACTACTCTGCACTCACTACTCTGCACTCACTACTCTGCACTCACTACTCACTACTCTGCACTCACTACTCACTACTCTGCACTCACTACTCACTACTCTGCACTTACTACTCACTACTCTGCACTCACTACTCACTACTCTGCACTCACTACTCTGCACTCACTACTCTGCAATCACTACTCACTACTCTGCACTCACTACTCTGCACTCACTACTCTGCACTCACTACTCTGCTCTCACTACTCACTACTCTGCACTCACTACTCACTACTCTGCACTCACTACTCACTACTCACTACTCTGCACTCACTACTCACTACTCTGCACTCACTACTCTGCAATCACTACTCATTACTCACTACTCTGCAATCACTACTCTGCACTCACTACTCACTATTTACTACTCTGCACTCACTACTCACTACTCTGCACTCACTACTCACTACTCTGCACTCACAACTCTGCACTCACTACTCACTACTCTGCACTCACTACTCACTACTCTGCACTCACTACTCACTACTCACTACTCTGCACTCACTACTCACTACTCTGCACTCACTACTCTGCACACTGCACTCACTACTCTGCACTCTGCACTCACTACTCACTACTCTGCACTCACTACTCTGCACTCACGACTCACTACTCTGCACTCACTACTCTGCACTCACTACTCTGCACTCACTACTCACTACTCTGCACTCACTACTCACTACTCTGCACTCTCTACTCACTTCTCACTACTATGCACTCACTACTCACTACTCTGCACTCACTATTCTACACTCACTACTCTGCACTCACTACTCACTACTCTGCACTCACTACTCACTACTCTGCACTCACTACTCACACTCACTACTCTGCACTCACTACTCACTACTCACTACTCTGCACTCACTACTCTGCACTCTGCACTCACTACTCACTACTCTGCACTCACTACTCACTACTCTGCACTCACTACTCACTACTCTGCACTCACTACTCACTACTCTGCACTCACTACTCTGCACTCACTACTCTGCACTCACTACTCACTACTCTGCACTCACTATTCTGCACTCACTACTCACTACTCTGCGATCACTACTCTGCACTCACTACTCTGTACTCACTACTCACTACTCTTCACTCACTACTCTGCACTCACTATTCTGCACTCACTACTCACTACTCTGCACTCACTACTCACTACTCACTACTCTGCACTCTATACTCTGCACTAACTACTCTGCACTCACTACTCACTACTCTGTACTCACTACTCTGCACTCACCACTCTGCACTCACTACTCACTACTCTGCAATCACTACTCTGTACTCACTACTCTGCACTCACTACTCACTACTCTGCACTCACTACTCTGCACTCACTACTCTGCACTCACTACTCACAACTCTGCACTCACTATTCTGCACTCACTACTCTGCATTCACTACTCACTACTCACTACTCTGCACTCACTACTCTGCACTCACTACTCTGCACTAACTACTCTGCACTCTGCACTCACTACTCACTACTCTGCACTCACTACTCACTACTCTGCACTCACTAATCACTACTCACTGCTATGCACTCACTACTCACTACTCTGCACTCACTACTCACTACACTGCACTCACTACTCACTACTCTGCACTCACTACTCACTGCTCACTACTCTGCACTCACTACTCACTACTCTGCACTCACTACTCACTACTCTGCACTCACTACTCTGCACTCACTACTCTGCACTCACTACTCACTACTCTGCACTCACTATTCTGCACTCACTACTCTGCACTCACTACTCACTACTTACTACTCTGCACTCACTACTCTGCACTCACTACGCACTACTCTGCACTCACTACTCTGCACTCACTACTCTGCACTCACTACTCACTACTCTGCACTCACTACTCACTACTCTGCACTCACTACTCACTACTCTGCACTCACTACTCTGCACTCACCACTCTGCACTCACTACTCACTACTCTGCAATCACTACTCTGTACTCACTACTCTGCACTCACTACTCACTACTCACTACTCTGCACTCACTACTCTGCACTCACTACTCACTACTCTGCACTCACTACTCTGCACTCACTACTCACTACTCTGCACTCACTACTCACTACACTGCACTCACTACTCACTACTCTGCACTCACTACTCACTACTCTGCACTCACTACTCTGCACTCACCACTCTGCACTCACTACTCACTACTCTGCAATCACTACTCTGTACTCACTACTCTGCACTCACTACTCACTACTCTGCACTCACTACTCTGCACTCACTACTCTGCACTCACTACTCTGCACTCACTACTCACTACTCTGCACTCACTACTCTGCAATCACTACTCACAACTCTGCACTCACTACTCACTACTCACTACTCTGCACTCACTACTCTGCACTCACTAGTCACTACTCTGCACTCACTACTCACTACTCTGCACTCACTACTCTGCACTCACTACTCACTACTAGGCACTCACTACTCTGCACTCACTACTCACTACTCTGCACTCACTACTCTGCACTCACTACTCTGCACTCACTACTCACTACTCTGCACTCACTACTCACTACTCTGCACTCACTACTCACTACTCTGCACTTACTACTCACTACTCTGCACTCACTACTCACTACTCTGCACTCACTACTCTGCACTCACTACTCACTATTCTGCACTCACTACTCACTATTCTGCACTCACTACTCACTACTCTGTACTTACTACTCTGCACTCACTACTCTGCACTCACTACTCTGCACTCACTACTCTGCACTCTGCACTCACTACTCTGCACTCTGCACTCACTACTCTGCACTCACTACTCACTACTCTGCACTCACTACTCAGTACTCTGCATTCACTACTCTGCACTCACTGCTCTGCACTCACTACTCACTACTCTGCACTCACAACTCTGCAATCACTACTCACTACTCTGCACTCACTACTCTGCACTCACTACTCTGCACTCACTACTCTGCTCTCACTACTCACTACTCTGCACTCACTACTCACTACTCTGCACTCACTACTCACTACTCTGTACTCACTACTCTGCAGTCACTACTCATTACTCACTACTCTGCAATCACTACTCTGCACTCACTACTCACTATTTACTACTCTGCACTCACTACTCACTACTCTGCACTCACTACTCACTACTCTGCACTCACTACTCACTACTCACTACTCTGCACTCACTACTCTGCACTCACTACTCTGCACTCACTACTCACTACTCTGCACTCACTACTCACTACTCTGCACTCACTACTCACTATTCACTACTCTGCACTCACTACTCACTACTCTGCACTCACTACTCTGCACTCACTACTCTGCACACTGCACTCACTACTCTGCACTCTGCACTCACTACTCACTACTCTGCACTCACGACTCACTACTCTGCACTCACTACTCTGCACTCACTACTCACTACTCACTACTCTGCACTCACTACTCTGCACTCACTAGTCACTACTCTGCACTCACTACTCACTACTCTGCACTCACTACTCACTACTCTGCACTCACTACTCTGCACTCACTACTCACTACTAGGCACTCACTACTCTGCACTCACTACTCACTACTCTGCACTCACTACTCTGCACTCACTATTCACTACTCTGCACTCACTACTCACTACTCTGCACTCACTACTCACTACTCTGCACTTACTACTCACTACTCTGCACTCACTACTCACTACTCTGCACTCACTACTCTGCACTCACTACTCACTATTCTGCACTCACTACTCACTACTCTGCACTCACTACTCACTACTCCGTACTTACTACTCTGCACTCACTACTCTGCACTCACTACTCTGCACTCACTACTCTGCACTCTGCACTCACTACTCTGCACTCTGCACTCACTACTCTGCACTCACTACTCACTACTCTGCACTCACTACTCAGTACTCTGCATTCACTACTCTGCACTCACTGCTCTGCACTCACTACTCACTACTCTGCACTCACTACTCTGCAATCACTACTCACTACTCTGCACTCACTACTCTGCACTCACTACTCTGCACTCACTACTCTGCTCTCACTACTCACTACTCTGCACTCACTACTCACTACTCACTACTCCGCACTCACTACTCACTACTCTGCACTCACTACTCTGCAGTCACTACTCATTACTCACTACTCTGCAATCACTACTCTGCACACACTACTCACTATTTACTACTCTGCACTCACTACTCACTACTCTGCACGCACTACTCACTACTCTGCACTCACTACTCACTACTCACTACTCTGCACTCACTACTCTGCACTCACTACTCTGCACTCACTACTCACTACTCTGCACTCACTACTCACTACTCTGCACTCACTACTCACTACTCACTACTCTGCACTCACTACTCACTACTCTGCACTCACTACTCTGCACTCACTACTCTGCACACTGCACTCACTACTCTGCACTCTGCACTCACTACTCACTACTCTGCACTCACTACTCTGCACTCACGACTCACTACTCTGCACTCACTACTCTGCACTCACTACTCTGCACTCACTACTCACTACTCTGCACTCACTACTCACTACTCTGCACTCTCTACTCACTTCTCACTACTATGCACTCACTACTCACTACTCACTACTCTGCACTCACTATTCTACACTCACTACTCTGCACTCACTACTCACTACTCTGCACTCACTACTCACTACTCTGCACTCACTACTCACACTCACTACTCTGCACTCACTACTCACTACTCACTACTCTGCACTCACTACTCTGCACTCTGCACTCACTACTCACTACTCTGCACTCACTACTCACTACTCTGCACTCACTACTCACTACTCTGCACTCACTACTCACTACTCTGCACTCACTACTCTGCACTCACTACTCTGCACTCACTACTCACTACTCTGCACTCACTACTCACTACTCTGCACTCACTACTCACTACTCACTACTCACTACTCTGCACTCACTACTCACTACTCTGCACTCACTACTCTGCACTCACTACTCTGCACACTGCACTCACTACTCTGCACTCTGCACTCACTACTCACTACTCTGCACTCACTACTCTGCACTCACGACTCACTACTCTGCACTCACTACTCTGCACTCACTATTCTGCACTCACTACTCACTACTCTGCAATCACTACTCTGCACTCACTACTCTGCACTCACTACTCACTACTCTTCACTCACTACTCTGCACTCACTATTCTGCACTCACTACTCACTACTCTGCACTCACTACTCACTACTCACTACTCTGCACTCTATACTCTGCACTCACTACTCTGCACTCACTACTCACTACTCTGTACTCACTACTCTGCACTCACCACTCTGCACTCACTACTCACTACTCTGCAATCACTACTCTGTACGCACTACTCTGCACTCACTACTCACTACTCTGCACTCACTACTCTGCACTCACTACTCACTACTAGGCACTCACTACTCTGCACTCACTACTCACTACTCTGCACTCACTACTCTGCACTCACTACTCTGCACTCACTACTCACTACTCTGCACTCACTACTCACTACTCTGCACTCACTACTCACTACTCTGCACTTACTACTCACTACTCTGCACTCACTACTCACTACTCTGCACTCACTACTCTGCACTCACTACTCACTATTCTGCACTCACTACTCACTACTCTGCACTCACTACTCACTACTCTGTACTTACTACTCTGCACTCACTACTCTGCACTCACTACTCTGCACTCACTACTCTGCACTCTGCACTCACTACTCTGCACTCTGCACTCACTACTCTGCACTCACTACTCACTACTCTGCACTCACTACTCAGTACTCTGCATTCACTACTCTGCACTCACTGCTCTGCACTCACTACTCACTACTCTGCACTCACTACTCTGCAATCACTACTCACTACTCTGCACTCACTACTCTGCACTCACTACTCTGCACTCACTACTCTGCTCTCACTACTCACTACTCTGCACTCACTACTCACTACTCTGCACTCACTACTCACTACTCACTACTCTGCACTCAGTACTCACTACTCTGCACTCACTACTCTGCAGTCACTACTCATTACTCACTACTCTGCAATCACTACTCTGCACTCACTACTCACTATTTACTACTCTGCACTCACTACTCACTACTCTGCACTCACTACTCACAACTCTGCACTCACTACTCACTACTCACTACTCTGCACTCACTACTCTGCACTCACTACTCTGCACTCACTACTCACTACTCTGCACTCACTACTCTGCACTCACTACTGACTACTCTTCACTCACTACTCTGCACTCACTATTCTGCACTCACTACTCACTACTCTGCACTCACTACTCACTACTCACTACTCTGCACTCTATACTCTACACTCACTACTCTGCACTCACTACTCACTACTCTGCACTCACTACTCACTACTCTGCACTCACTACTCACTACTCTGCACTCACTACTCTGCACACTGCACTCACTACTCTGCACTCTGCACTCACTACTCACTACTCTGCACTCACCACTCTGCACTCACGGCTCACTACTCTGCACTCACTACTCTGCACTCACTACTCTGCACTCACTACTCACTACTCTGCACTCACTACTCACTACTCTGCACTCTCTACTCACTTCTCACTACTATGCACTCACTACTCACTACTCTGCACTCACTATTCTACACTCACTACTCTGCACTCACTACTCACTACTCTGCACTCACTACTCACTACTCTGCACTCACTACTCACACTCACTACTCTGCACTCACTACTCACTACTCACTACTCTGCACTCACTACTCTGCACTCTGCACTCACTACTCACTACTCTGCACTCACTACTCACTACTCTGCACTCACTACTCACTACTCTGCACTCACTACTCTGCACTCACTACTCTGCACTCACTACTCACTACTCTGCACTCACTATTCTGCACTCACTACTCACTACTCTGCAATCACTACTCTGCACTCACTACTCTGCACTCACTACTCACTACTCTTCACTCACTACTCTGCACTCACTATTCTGCACTCACTACTCACTACTCTGCACTCACTACTCACTACTCACTACTCTGCACTCTATACTCTGCACTCACTACTCTGCACTCACTACTCACTACTCTGTACTCACTACTCTGCACTCACCACTCTGCACTCACTACTCACTACTCTGCAATCACTACTCTGTACTCACTACTCTGCACTCACTACTCACTACTCTGCACTCACTACTCTGCACTCACTACTCACAACTCTGCACTCACTATTCTGCACTCACTACTCTGCACTCACTACTCACTACTCACTACTCTGCACTCACTACTCTGCACTCACTACTCTGCACTAACTACTCTGCACTCTGCACTCACTACTCACTACTCTGCACTCACTAATCACTACTCACTACTATGCACTCACTACTCACTACTCTGCACTCACTACTCACTACACTGCACTCACTACTCACTACTCTGCACTCACTACTCACTGCTCACTACTCTGCACTCACTACGCACTACTCTGCACTCACTACTCTGCACTCACCACTCTGCACTCACTACTCTGCACTCACTACTCACTACTAGGCACTCACTACTCTGCACTCACTACTCACTACTCTGCACTCACTACTCACTACTCTGCACTCACTACTCACTACTCTGCACTCACTACTCTGCACTCACCACTCTGCACTCACTACTCACTACTCTGCAATCACTACTCTGTACTCACTACTCTGCACTCACTACTCACTACTCTGCACTCACTACTCTGCTCTCACTACTCTGCACTCACTACTCACTACTCTGCACTCACTATTCTGCACTCACTACTCTGCACTCACTACTCACTACTCACTACTCTGCACTCACTGCTCTGCACTCACTACTCTGCACTCACTACGCACTACTCTGCACTCACTACTCTGCACTCACTACTCACTACTCTGCACTCACTACTCACTACTCTGCACTCACTACTCACTACTCTGCACTCACTACTCTGCACTCACCACTCTGCACTCACTACTCACTACTCTGCAATCACTACTCTGTACTCACTACTCTGCACTCACTACTCACTACTCACTACTCTGCACTCACTACTCTGCACTCACTACTCACTACTCTGCACTCACTACTCTGCACTCACTACTCTGCACTCACTACTCACTACTCTGCACTCACTACTCAATACACTGCACTCACTACTCACTACTCTGCACTTACTACTCACTACTCTGCACTCACTACTCTGCACTCACTACTCACTACTCTGCAATCACTACTCTGTACTCACTACTCTGCACTCACTACTCACTACTCTGCACTCACTACTCTGCACTCACTACTCTGCACTCACTACTCTGCACTCACTACTCACTACTCTGCACTCACTACTCTGCAATCACTACTCACTACTCTGCACTCACTACTCACTACTCACTACTCTGCACTCACTACTCTGCACTCACTAGTCACTATTCTGCACTCACTACTCACTACTCTGCACTCACTACTCACTACTCTGCACTCACTACTCTGCACTCACTACTCACTACTAGGCACTCACTACTCTGCACTCACTACTCACTACTCTGCACTCACTACTCTGCACTCACTACTCTGCACTCACTACTCACTACTCTGCACTCACTACTCACTACTCTGCACTCACTACTCACTACTCTGCACTTACTACTCACTACTCTGCACTCACTACTCACTACTCTGCACTCACTACTCTGCACTCACTACTCTGCAATCACTACTCACTACTCTGCACTCACTACTCTGCACTCACTACTCTGCACTCACTACTCTGCTCTCACTACTCACTACTCTGCACTCACTACTCACTACTCTGCAATCACTACTCACTACTCACTACTCTGCACTCACTACTCACTACTCTGCACTCACTACTCTGCAATCACTACTCATTACTCACTACTCTGCAATCACTACTCTGCACTCACTACTCACTATTTACTACTCTGCACTCACTACTCACTACTCTGCACTCACTACTCACAACTCTGCACTCACTACTCACTACTCACTACTCTGCACTCACTACTCTGCACTCACTACTCTGAACTCACTACTCACTACTCTGCACTCACTACTCACTACTCTGCACTCACTACTCACTACTCTGCACTCACTACTCACTACTCACTACTCTGCACTCACTACTCACTACTCTGCACTCACTACTCTGCACACTGCACTCACTACTCTGCACTCTGCACTCACTACTCACTACTCTGCACTCACTACTCTGCACTCACGACTCACTACTCTGCACTCACTACTCTGCACTCACTACTCTGCACTCACTACTCACTACTCTGCACTCACTACTCACTACTCTGCACTCTCTACTCACTTCTCACTACTATGCACTCACTACTCACTACTCTGCACTCACTATTCTACACTCACTACTCTGCACTCACTACTCACTACTCTGCACTCACTACTCACTACTCTGCACTCACTACTCACACAAACTACTCTGCACTCACTACTCACTACTCACTACTCTGCACTCACTACTCTGCACCCTGCACTCACTACTCACTACTCTGCACTCACTACTCACTACTCTGCACTCACTACTCACTACTCTGCACTCACTACTCACTACTCTGCACTCACTACTCTGCACTCACTACTCTGCACTCACTACTCACTACTCTGCACTCACTATTCTGCACTCACTACTCACTACTCTGCAATCACTACTCTGCACTCACTACTCTGTACTCACTACTCACTACTCTTCACTCACTACTCTGCACTCACTATTCTGCACTCACTACTCACTACTCTGCACTCACTACTCACTACTCACTACTCTGCACTCTATACTCTGCACTAACTACTCTGCACTCACTACTCACTACTCTGTACTCACTACTCTGCACTCACCACTTTGCACTCACTACTCACTACTCTGCAATCACTACTCTGTACTCACTACTCTGCACTCACTACTCACTACTCTGCACTCACTACTCTGCACTCACTACTCTGCACTCACTACTCACAACTCTGCACTCACTATTCTGCACTCACTACTCTGCATTCACTACTCACTACTCACTACTCTGCACTCACTACTCTGCACTCACTACTCTGCACTAACTACTCTGCACTCTGCACTCACTACTCACTACTCTGCACTCACTACTCACTACTCTGCACTCACTAATCACTACTCACTACTATGCACTCACTACTCACTACTCTGCACTCACTACTCACTACACTGCACTCACTACTCACTACTCTGCACTCACTACTCACTGCTCACTACTCTGCACTCACTACTCACTACTCTGCACTCACTACTCACTACTCTGCACTCACTACTCTGCTCTCACTACTCTGCACTCACTACTCACTACTCTGCACTCACTATTCTGCACTCACTACTCTGCACTTACTACTCACTACTCTGCACTCACTGCTCTGCACTCACTACTCTGCACTCACTACGCACTACTCTGCACTCACTACTCACTACTCTGCACTCACTACTCTGCACTCACTACTCTGCACTCACTACTCACTACTCTGCACTCACTACTCTACTCTGCACTCACTGCTCTGTACTCACTACTCTGCACTCACTACGCACTACTCTGCACTCACTACTCACTACTCTGCACTCACTACTCTGCACTCACTACTCTGCACTCACTACTCACTACTCTTCACTCACTACTCTGCACTCACTATTCTGCACTCACTACTCACTACTCTGCACTCAATACTCTGCACTCACTACTCTGCACTCACTACTCACTACTCTGCACTCACTACTCTGCACTCACCACTCTGCACACACTACTCACTACTCTGCAATCACTACTCTGTACTCACTACTCTGCACTCACTACTCACTACTCTGCACTCACTACTCTGCACTCACTACTCTGCACTCACTACTCACTACTCTGCACTCACTACTCTGCACTCACTACTCACTACTCTGCACTCACTACTCACTACTCACTACTCTGCACTCACTACTCTGCACTCACTACTCACTACTCTGCACTCACTACTCACTACTCTGCACTCACTACTCTGCACTCACTACTAGGCACTCACTACTCTGCCCTCACTACTCACTACTCTGCACTCACTACTCTGCACTCACTACTCTGCACTCACAACTCTGCACTCACTACTCTGCACTCACTACTCTGCACTCACTACTCACTACTCTGCACTCACTACTCACTACTCTGCACTCACTACTCTGCACTCACTACTCTGCACTCACTACTCACTACTCTGCACTCACTATTCTGTACTCACTACTCTGCACTCACTACTCACTACTCACTACTCTGCACTCACTACTCTGCACTCACTACTCTGTACTCACTACGCACTACTCTGCACTCACTACTCTGCACTCACTACTCACTACTCTGCACTCACTACTCTGCACTCACTACTCTGCACTCTGCACTCACTACTCACTACTCTGCACTCACTACTCACTACTCTGCACTCACTACTCACTACACTGCACTCACTACTCACTACTCTGCACTCACTACTCACTACTCTGCACTCACTACTCTGCAATCACTACTCACTACTCTGCACTCACTACTCACTACTCACTACTCTGCACTCACTACTCTGCACTCACTAGTCACTACTCTGCACTCACTACTCACTACTCTGCACTCACTACTCACTACTCTGCACTCACTACTCACTACTAGGCACTCACTACTCTGCACTCACTACTCACTACTCTGCACTCACTACTCTGCACTCACTACTCTGCACTCACTACTCACTACTCAGCACTCACTACTCACTACTCTGCACTCACTACTCACTACTCTGCACTTACTACTCACTACTCTGCACTCACTACTCACTACTCTGCACTCACTACTCTGCACTCACTACTCACTATTCTGCACTCACTACTCACTACTCTGCACTCACTACTCACTACTCCGTACTTACTACTCTGCACTCACTACTCTGCACTCACTACTCTGCACTCACTACTCTGCACTCTGCACTCACTACTCTGCACTCTGCACTCACTACTCTGCACTCACTACTCACTACTCTGCACTCACTACTCAGTACTCTGCATTCACTACTCTGCACTCACTGCTCTGCACTCACTACTCACTACTCTGCACTCACTACTCTGCAATCACTACTCACTACTCTGCACTCACTACTCTGCACTCACTACTCTGCACTCACTACTCTCTTCTCACTACTCACTACTCTGCACTCACTACTCACTACTCTGCACTCACTACTCACTACTCACTACTCTGCACTCACTACTCACTACTCTGCAGTCACTACTCATTACTCACTACTCTGCAATCACTACTCTGCACTCACTACTCACTATTTACTACTCTGCACTCACTACTCACTACTCTGCACTCACTACTCACAACTCTGCACTCACTACTCACTACTCACCACTCTGCACTCACTACTCTGCACTCACTACTCTGCACTCACTACTCACTACTCTGCACTCACTACTCACTACTCTGCACTCACTACTCACTACTCACTACTCTGCACTCACTACTCACTACTCTGCACTCACTACTCTGCACACTGCACTCACTACTCTGCACTCTGCACTCACTACTCACTACTCTGCACTCACTACTCTGCACTCACGGCTCACTACTCTGCACTCACTACTCTGCACTCACTACTCTGCACTCACTACTCACTACTCTGCACTCACTACTCACTACTCTGCACTCTCTACTCACTTCTCACTACTATGCACTCACTACTCACTACTCTGCACTCACTATTCTACACTCACTACTCTGCACTCACTACTCACTACTCTGCACTCACTACTCACTACTCTGCACTCACTACTCACACTCACTACTCTGCACTCACTACTCACTACTCACTACTCTGCACTCACTACTCTGCACTCTGCACTCACTACTCACTACTCTGCACTCACTACTCACTACTCTGCACTCACTACTCACTACTCTGCACTCACTACTCTGCACTCACTACTCTGCACTCACTACTCACTACTCTGCACTCACTATTCTGCACTCACTACTCACTACTCTGCAATCACTACTCTGCACTCACTACTCTGCACTCACTACTCACTACTCTTCACTCACTACTCTGCACTCACTATTCTGCACTCACTACTCACTACTCTGTACTCACTACTCACTACTCACTACTCTGCACTCTATACTCTGCACTCACTACTCTGCACTCACTACTCACTACTCTGTACTCACTACTCTGCACTCACCACTCTGCACTCACTACTCACTACTCTGCAATCACTACTCTGTACTCACTACTCTGCACTCACTACTCACTACTCTGCACTCACTACTCTGCACTCACTACTCTGCACTCACTACTCACAACTCTGCACTCACTATTCTGCACTCACTACTCTGCACTCACTACTCACTACTCACTACTCTGCACTCACTACTCTGCACTCACTACTCTGCACTAACTACTCTGCACTCTGCACTCACTACTCACTACTCTGCACTCACTACTCACTACTCTGCACTCACTAATCACTACTCACTACTATGCACTCACTACTCACTACTCTGCACTCACTACTCACTACACTGCACTCACTACTCACTACTCTGCACTCACTACTCACTGCTCACTACTCTGCACTCACTACTCACTACTCTGCACTCACTACTCACTACTCTGCACTCACTACTCTGCTCTCACTACTCTGCACTCACTACTCACTACTCTGCACTCACTATTCTGCACTCACTACTCTGCACTCACTACTCACTACTCACTACTCTGCACTCACTGCTCTGCACTCACTACTCTGCACTCACTACGCACTACTCTGCACTCACTACTCTGCACTCACTACTCACTACTCTGCACTCACTACTCACTACTCTGCACTCACTAATCACTACTCACTACTATGCACTCACTACTCACTACTCTGCACTCACTACTCACTACACTGCACTCACTACTCACTACTCTGCACTCACTACTCACTGCTCACTACTCTGCACTCACTACTCACTACTCTGCACTCACTACTCACTACTCTGCACTCACTACTCTGCTCTCACTACTCTGCACTCACTACTCACTACTCTGCACTCACTATTCTGCACTCACTACTCTGCACTCACTACTCACTACTCACTACTCTGCACTCACTGCTCTGCACTCACTACTCTGCACTCACTACGCACTACTCTGCACTCACTACTCTGCACTCACTACTCACTACTCTGCACTCACTACTCACTACTCTGCACTCACTACTCACTACTCTGCACTCACTACTCTGCACTCACCACTCTGCACTCACTACTCACTACTCTGCAATCACTACTCTGTACTCACTACTCTGCACTCACTACTCACTACTCACTACTCTGCACTCACTACTCTGCACTCACTACTCACTACTCTGCACTCACTACTCTGCACTCACTACTCTGCACTCACTACTCACTACTCTGCACTCACTACTCACTACACTGCACTCACTACTCACTACTCTGCACTCACTACTCACTACTCTGCACTCACTACTCTGCACTCACCACTCTGCACTCACTACTCACTACTCTGCAATCACTACTCTGTACTCACTACTCTGCACTCACTACTCACTACTCTGCACTCACTACTCTGCACTCACTACTCTGCACTCACTACTCTGCACTCACTACTCACTACTCTGCACTCACTACTCTGCAATCACTACTCACTACTCTGCACTCACTACTCACTACTCACTACTCTGCACTCACTACTCTGCACTCACTAGTCACTACTCTGCACTCACTACTCACTACTCTGCACTCACTACTCACTACTCTGCACTCACTACTCTGCACTCACTACTCACTACTAGGCACTCACTACTCTGCACTCACTACTCACTACTCTGCACTCACTACTCTGCACTCACTACTCTGCACTCACTACTCACTACTCTGCACTCACTACTCACTACTCTGCACTCACTACTCACTACTCTGCACTTACTACTCACTACTCTGCACTCACTACTCACTACTCTGCACTCACTACTCTGCACTCACTACTCTGCAATCACTACTCACTACTCTGCACTCACTACTCTGCACTCACTACTCTGCACTCACTACTCTGCTCTCACTACTCACTACTCTGCACTCACTACTCACTACTCTGCACTCACTACTCACTACTCACTACTCTGCACTCACTACTCACTACTCTGCACTCACTACTCTGCAATCACTACTCATTACTCACTACTCTGCAATCACTACTCTGCACTCACTACTCACTATTTACTACTCTGCACTCACTACTCACTACTCTGCACTCACTACTCACAACTCTGCACTCACTACTCACTACTCACTACTCACTACTCTGTACTCACTACTCTGCACTCACTACTCTGCACTCACTACTCACTACTCTGCACTCACTACTCACTACTCTGCACTCACTACTCACTACTCACTACTCTGCACTCACTACTCTGCACTCACTACTCTGCACACTGCACTCACTACTCTTTACTCTGCACTCACTACTCACTACTCTGCACTCACTACTCTGCACTCACGACTCACTACTCTGCACTCACTACTCTGCACTCACTACTCTGCACTCACTACTCACTACTCTGCACTCACTACTCACTACTCTGCACTCTACTCACTTCTCACTACTATGCACTCACTACTCACTACTCTGCACTCACTATTCTACACTCACTACTCTGCACTCACTACTCACTACTCTGCACTCACTACTCACTACTCTGCACTCACTACTCACACAAACTACTCTGCACTCACTACTCACTACTCACTACTCTGCACTCACTACTCTGCACTCTGCACTCACTACTCACTACTCTGCACTCACTACTCACTACTCTGCACTCACTACTCACTACTCTGCACTCACTACTCTGCACTCACTACTCTGCACTCACTACTCTGCACTCACTACTCACTACTCTGCACTCACTATTCTGCACTCACTACTCACTACTCTGCAATCACTACTCTGCACTCACTACTCTGTACTCACTACTCACTACTCTTCACTCACTACTCTGCACTCACTATTCTGCACTCACTACTCACTACTCTGCACTCACTACTCACTACTCACTACTCTGCACTCTATACTCTGCACTAACTACTCTGCACTCACTACTCACTACTCTGTACTCACTACTCTGCACTCACCACTCTGCACTCACTACTCACTACTCTGCAATCACTACTCTGTACTCACTACTCTGCACTCACTACTCACTACTCTGCACTCACTACTCCCTACTACCTCACTACTCTGCACTCACTACTCTGCACTAACTACTCTGCACTCACACTCTGCACTCACTACTCACTACTCTGCACTCACTACTCACTACTCTGCACTCACACTATCACTCTCACTACTATGCACTCACTACTCACTGCACTCACTACTCACTACTCTGCACTCACTACTCACTCTGCTCCACTATTGCACCTCCCCCCTGCCCTACTCACTACCTGCACTCACTACTCTGCTCTCACTACACTGCACTCACTACTCACTACTCTGCACTCACTACTCACTGCTCACTACTCTGCACTCACTACTCACTACTCTGCACTCACTACTCACTACTCTGCACTCACTACTCTGCTCTCACTACTCTGCACTCACTACTCACTACTCTGCACTCACTATTCTGCACTCACTACTCTGCACTTACTACTCACTACTCTGCACTCACTGCTCTGCACTCACTACTCTGCACTCACTACGCACTACTCTGCACTCACTACTCTGCACTCACTACTCTGCACTCACTACTCACTACTCTGCACTCACTACTCACTACTCTGCACTCACTACTCACTACTCTGCACTCACTACTCTGCACTCACCACTCTGCACTCACTACTCACTACTCTGCAATCACTACTCTGTACTCACTACTCTGCACTCACTACTCACTACTCACTACTCTGCACTCACTACTCTGCACTCACTACTCACTACTCTGCACTCACTACTCTGCACTCACTACTCTGCACTCACTACTCACTACTCTGCACTCACTACTCACTACACTGCACTCACTACTCACTACTCTGCACTCACTACTCACTACTCTGCACTCACTACTCTGCACTCACCACTCTGCACTCACTACTCACTACTCTGCAATCACTACTCTGTACTCACTACTCTACACTCACTACTCACTACTCTGCACTCACTACTCTGCACTCACTACTCTGCACTCACTACTCTGCACTCACTACTCACTACTCTGCACTCACTACTCTGCAATCACTACTCACTACTCTGCACTCACTACTCACTACTCACTACTCTGCACTCACTACTCTGCACTCACTAGTCACTACTCTGCACTCACTACTCACTACTCTGCACTCACTACTCACTACTCTGCACTCATTACTCTGCACTCACTACTCACTACTAGGCACTCACTACTCTGCACTCACTACTCACTACTCTGCACTCACTACTCTGCACTCACTACTCTGCACTCACTACTCTGCAATCACTACTCACTACTCTGCACTCACTACTCTGCACTCACTACTCTGCACTCACTACTCTGCTCTCACTACTCACTACTCTGCACTCACTACTCACTACTCTGCACTCACTACTCACTACTCACTACTCTGCACTCACTACTCACTACTCTGCACTCACTACTCTGCAATCACTACTCATTACTCACTACTCTGCAATCACTACTCTGCACTCACTACTCACTATTTACTACTCTGCACTCACTACTCACTACTCTGCACTCACTACTCACAACTCTGCACTCACTACTCACTACTCTGTACTCACTACTCTGCACTCACTACTCTGCACTCACTACTCACTACTCTGCACTCACTACTCACTACTCTGCACTCACTACTCACTACTCACTACTCTGCACTCACTACTCACTACTCTGCACTCACTACTCTGCACACTGCACTCACTACTCTGCACTCTGCACTCACTACTCACTACTCTGCACTCACTACTCTGCACTCACGACTCACTACTCTGCACTCACTACTCTGCACTCACTACTCTTCACTCACTACTCACTACTCTGCACTCACTACTCACTACTCTGCACTCTCTACTCACTTCTCACTACTATGCACTCACTACTCACTACTCTGCACTCACTATTCTACACTCACTACTCTGCACTCACTACTCACTACTCTGCACTCACTACTCACACAAACTACTCTGCACTCACTACTCACTACTCACTACTCTGCACTCACTACTCTGCACTCTGCACTCACTACTCACTACTCTGCACTCACTACTCACTACTCTGCACTCACTACTCACTACTCTGCACTCACTACTCTGCACTCACTACTCTGCACTCACTACTCACTACTCTGCACTCACTATTCTGCACTCACTACTCACTACTCTGCAATCACTACTCTGCACTCACTACTCTGTACTCACTACTCACTACTCTTCACTCACTACTCTGCACTCACTATTCTGCACTCACTACTCACTACTCTGCACTCACTACTCACTACTCACTACTCTGCACTCTATACTCTGCACTAACTACTCTGCACTCACTACTCACTACTCTGTACTCACTACTCTGCACTCACCACTCTGCACTCACTACTCACTACTCTGCAATCACTACTCTGTACTCACTACTCTGCACTCACTACTCACTACTCTGCACTCACTACTCTGCACTCACTACTCTGCACTCACTACTCACAACTCTGCACTCACTATTCTGCACTCACTACTCTGCATTCACTACTCACTACTCACTACTCTGCACTCACTACTCTGCACTCACTACTCTGCACTAACTACTCTGCACTCTGCACTCACTACTCACTACTCTGCACTCACTACTCACTACTCTGCACTCACTAATCACTACTCACTACTATGCACTCACTACTCACTACTCTGCACTCACTACTCACTACACTGCACTCACTACTCACTACTCTGCACTCACTACTCACTGCTCACTACTCTGCACTCACTACTAACTACTCTGCACTCACTACTCACTACTCTGCACTCACTACTCTGCTCTCACTACTCTGCACTCACTACTCACTACTCTGCACTCACTATTCTGCACTCACTACTCTGCACTTACTACTCACTACTCTGCACTCACTGCTCTGCACTCACTACTCTGCACTCACTACGCACTACTCTGCACTCACTACTCTGCACTCACTACTCTGCACTCACTACTCACTACTCTGCACTCACTACTCACTACTCTGCACTCACTACTCACTACTCTGCACTCACTACTCTGCACTCACCACTCTGCACTCACTACTCACTACTCTGCAATCACTACTCTGTACTCACTACTCTGCACTCACTACTCACTACTCTGCACTCACTACTCTGCACTCACTACTCACTACTCTGCACTCACTACTCTGCACTCACTACTCTGCACTCACTACTCACTACTCTGCACTCACTACTCACTACACTGCACTCACTACTCACTACTCTGCACTCACTACTCACTACTCTGCACTCACTACTCTGCACTCACCACTCTGCACTCACTACTCACTACTCTGCAATCACTACTCTGTACTCACTACTCTGCACTCACTACTCACTACTCTGCACTCACTACTCTGCACTCACTACTCTGCACTCACTACTCTGCACTCACTACTCACTACTCTGCACTCACTACTCTGCAATCACTACTCACTACTCTGCACTCACTACTCACTACTCACTACTCTGCACTCACTAGTCACTACTCTGCACTCACTAGTCACTACTCTGCACTCACTACTCACTACTCTGCACTCACTACTCTGCACTCATTACTCTGCACTCACTACTCACTACTAGGCACTCACTACTCTGCACTCACTACTCACTACTCTGCACTCACTACTCTGCACTCACTACTCTGCACTCACTACTCTGCACTCACTACTCACTACTCTGCACTCACTACTCACTACTCTGCACTCACTACTCACTACTCTGCACTTACTACTCACTACTCTGCACTCACTACTCACTACTCTGCACTCACTACTCTGCACTCACTACTCTGCAATCACTACTCACTACTCTGCACTCACTACTCTGCACTCACTACTCTGCACTCACTACTCTGCTCTCACTACTCACTACTCTGCACTCACTACTCACTACTCTGCACTCACTACTCACTACTCACTACTCTGCACTCACTACTCACTACTCTGCACTCACTACTCTGCAATCACTACTCATTACTCACTACTCTGCAATCACTACTCTGCACTCACTACTCACTATTTACTACTCTGCACTCACTACTCACTACTCTGCACTCACTACTCACTACTCTGCACTCACTACTCTGCACTCACTACTCACTACTCTGCACTCACTACTCACTACTCTGCACTCACTACTCACTACTCACTACTCTGCACTCACTACTCACTACTCTGCACTCACTACTCTGCACACTGCACTCACTACTCTGCACTCTGCACTCACTACTCACTACTCTGCACTCACTACTCTGCACTCACGACTCACTACTCTGCACTCACTACTCTGCACTCACTACTCTGCACTCACTACTCACTACTCTGCACTCACTACTCACTACTCTGCACTCTCTACTCACTTCTCACTACTATGCACTCACTACTCACTACTCTGCACTCACTATTCTACACTCACTACTCTGCACTCACTACTCACTACTCTGCACTCACTACTCACTACTCTGCACTCACTACTCACACTCACTACTCTGCACTCACTACTCACTACTCACTACTCTGCACTCACTACTCTGCACTCTGCACTCACTACTCACTACTCTGCACTCACTACTCACTACTCTGCACTCACTACTCACTACTCTGCACTCACTACTCACTACTCTGCACTCACTACTCTGCACTCACTACTCTGCACTCACTACTCACTACTCTGCACTCACTATTCTGCACTCACTACTCACTACTCTGCGATCACTACTCTGCACTCACTACTCTGTACTCACTACTCACTACTCTTCACTCACTACTCTGCACTCACTATTCTGCACTCACTACTCACTACTCTGCACTCACTACTCACTACTCACTACTCTGCACTCTATACTCTGCACTAACTACTCTGCACTCACTACTCACTACTCTGTACTCACTACTCTGCACTCACCACTCTGCACTCACTACTCACTACTCTGCAATCACTACTCTGTACTCACTACTCTGCACTCACTACTCACTACTCTGCACTCACTACTCTGCACTCACTACTCTGCACTCACTACTCACAACTCTGCACTCACTATTCTGCACTCACTACTCTGCATTCACTACTCACTACTCACTACTCTGCACTCACTACTCTGCACTCACTACTCTGCACTAACTACTCTGCACTCTGCACTCACTACTCACTACTCTGCACTCACTACTCACTACTCTGCACTCACTAATCACTACTCACTGCTATGCACTCACTACTCACTACTCTGCACTCACTACTCACTACACTGCACTCACTACTCACTACTCTGCACTCACTACTCACTGCTCACTACTCTGCACTCACTACTCACTACTCTGCACTCACTACTCACTACTCTGCACTCACTACTCTGCACTCACTACTCTGCACTCACTACTCACTACTCTGCACTCACTATTCTGCACTCACTACTCTGCACTCACTACTCACTACTTACTACTCTGCACTCACTACTCTGCACTCACTACGCACTACTCTGCACTCACTACTCTGCACTCACTACTCTGCACTCACTACTCACTACTCTGCACTCACTACTCACTACTCTGCACTCACTACTCACTACTCTGCACTCACTACTCTGCACTCACCACTCTGCACTCACTACTCACTACTCTGCAATCACTACTCTGTACTCACTACTCTGCACTCACTACTCACTACTCACTACTCTGCACTCACTACTCTGCACTCACTACTCACTACTCTGCACTCACTACTCTGCACTCACTACTCACTACTCTGCACTCACTACTCACTACACTGCACTCACTACTCACTACTCTGCACTCACTACTCACTACTCTGCACTCACTACTCTGCACTCACCACTCTGCACTCACTACTCACTACTCTGCAATCACTACTCTGTACTCACTACTCTGCACTCACTACTCACTACTCTGCACTCACTACTCTGCACTCACTACTCTGCACTCACTACTCTGCACTCACTACTCACTACTCTGCACTCACTACTCTGCAATCACTACTCACAACTCTGCACTCACTACTCACTACTCACTACTCTGCACTCACTACTCTGCACTCACTAGTCACTACTCTGCACTCACTACTCACTACTCTGCACTCACTACTCTGCACTCACTACTCACTACTAGGCACTCACTACTCTGCACTCACTACTCACTACTCTGCACTCACTACTCTGCACTCACTACTCTGCACTCACTACTCACTACTCTGCACTCACTACTCACTACTCTGCACTCACTACTCACTACTCTGCACTTACTACTCACTACTCTGCACTCACTACTCACTACTCTGCACTCACTACTCTGCACTCACTACTCACTATTCTGCACTCACTACTCACTATTCTGCACTCACTACTCACTACTCTGTACTTACTACTCTGCACTCACTACTCTGCACTCACTACTCTGCACTCACTACTCTGCACTCTGCACTCACTACTCTGCACTCTGCACTCACTACTCTGCACTCACTACTCACTACTCTGCACTCACTACTCAGTACTCTGCATTCACTACTCTGCACTCACTGCTCTGCACTCACTACTCACTACTCTGCACTCACAACTCTGCAATCACTACTCACTACTCTGCACTCACTACTCTGCACTCACTACTCTGCACTCACTACTCTGCTCTCACTACTCACTACTCTGCACTCACTACTCACTACTCTGCACTCACTACTCACTACTCTGTACTCACTACTCTGCAGTCACTACTCATTACTCACTACTCTGCAATCACTACTCTGCACTCACTACTCACTATTTACTACTCTGCACTCACTACTCACTACTCTGCACTCACTACTCACTACTCTGCACTCACTACTCACTACTCACTACTCTGCACTCACTACTCTGCACTCACTACTCTGCACTCACTACTCACTACTCTGCACTCACTACTCACTACTCTGCACTCACTACTCACTATTCACTACTCTGCACTCACTACTCACTACTCTGCACTCACTACTCTGCACTCACTACTCTGCACACTGCACTCACTACTCTGCACTCTGCACTCACTACTCACTACTCTGCACTCACGACTCACTACTCTGCACTCACTACTCTGCACTCACTACTCACTACTCACTACTCTGCACTCACTACTCTGCACTCACTAGTCACTACTCTGCACTCACTACTCACTACTCTGCACTCACTACTCACTACTCTGCACTCACTACTCTGCACTCACTACTCACTACTAGGCACTCACTACTCTGCACTCACTACTCACTACTCTGCACTCACTACTCTGCACTCACTATTCACTACTCTGCACTCACTACTCACTACTCTGCACTCACTACTCACTACTCTGCACTTACTACTCACTACTCTGCACTCACTACTCACTACTCTGCACTCACTACTCTGCACTCACTACTCACTATTCTGCACTCACTACTCACTACTCTGCACTCACTACTCACTACTCCGTACTTACTACTCTGCACTCACTACTCTGCACTCACTACTCTGCACTCACTACTCTGCACTCTGCACTCACTACTCTGCACTCTGCACTCACTACTCTGCACTCACTACTCACTACTCTGCACTCACTACTCAGTACTCTGCATTCACTACTCTGCACTCACTGCTCTGCACTCACTACTCACTACTCTGCACTCACTACTCTGCAATCACTACTCACTACTCTGCACTCACTACTCTGCACTCACTACTCTGCACTCACTACTCTGCTCTCACTACTCACTACTCTGCACTCACTACTCACTACTCACTACTCCGCACTCACTACTCACTACTCTGCACTCACTACTCTGCAGTCACTACTCATTACTCACTACTCTGCAATCACTACTCTGCACACACTACTCACTATTTACTACTCTGCACTCACTACTCACTACTCTGCACGCACTACTCACTACTCTGCACTCACTACTCACTACTCACTACTCTGCACTCACTACTCTGCACTCACTACTCTGCACTCACTACTCACTACTCTGCACTCACTACTCACTACTCTGCACTCACTACTCACTACTCACTACTCTGCACTCACTACTCACTACTCTGCACTCACTACTCTGCACTCACTACTCTGCACACTGCACTCACTACTCTGCACTCTGCACTCACTACTCACTACTCTGCACTCACTACTCTGCACTCACGACTCACTACTCTGCACTCACTACTCTGCACTCACTACTCTGCACTCACTACTCACTACTCTGCACTCACTACTCACTACTCTGCACTCTCTACTCACTTCTCACTACTATGCACTCACTACTCACTACTCACTACTCTGCACTCACTATTCTACACTCACTACTCTGCACTCACTACTCACTACTCTGCACTCACTACTCACTACTCTGCACTCACTACTCACACTCACTACTCTGCACTCACTACTCACTACTCACTACTCTGCACTCACTACTCTGCACTCTGCACTCACTACTCACTACTCTGCACTCACTACTCACTACTCTGCACTCACTACTCACTACTCTGCACTCACTACTCACTACTCTGCACTCACTACTCTGCACTCACTACTCTGCACTCACTACTCACTACTCTGCACTCACTATTCTGCACTCACTACTCACTACTCTGCAATCACTACTCTGCACTCACTACTCTGCACTCACTACTCACTACTCTTCACTCACTACTCTGCACTCACTATTCTGCACTCACTACTCACTACTCTGCACTCACTACTCACTACTCACTACTCTGCACTCTATACTCTGCACTCACTACTCTGCACTCACTACTCACTACTCTGTACTCACTACTCTGCACTCACCACTCTGCACTCACTACTCACTACTCTGCAATCACTACTCTGTACTCACTACTCTGCACTCACTACTCACTACTCTGCACTCACTACTCTGCACTCACTACTCACTACTAGGCACTCACTACTCTGCACTCACTACTCACTACTCTGCACTCACTACTCTGCACTCACTACTCTGCACTCACTACTCACTACTCTGCACTCACTACTCACTACTCTGCACTCACTACTCACTACTCTGCACTTACTACTCACTACTCTGCACTCACTACTCACTACTCTGCACTCACTACTCTGCACTCACTACTCACTATTCTGCACTCACTACTCACTACTCTGCACTCACTACTCACTACTCTGTACTTACTACTCTGCACTCACTACTCTGCACTCACTACTCTGCACTCACTACTCTGCACTCTGCACTCACTACTCTGCACTCTGCACTCACTACTCTGCACTCACTACTCACTACTCTGCACTCACTACTCAGTACTCTGCATTCACTACTCTGCACTCACTGCTCTGCACTCACTACTCACTACTCTGCACTCACTACTCTGCAATCACTACTCACTACTCTGCACTCACTACTCTGCACTCACTACTCTGCACTCACTACTCTGCTCTCACTACTCACTACTCTGCACTCACTACTCACTACTCTGCACTCACTACTCACTACTCACTACTCTGCACTCAGTACTCACTACTCTGCACTCACTACTCTGCAGTCACTACTCATTACTCACTACTCTGCAATCACTACTCTGCACTCACTACTCACTATTTACTACTCTGCACTCACTACTCACTACTCTGCACTCACTACTCACAACTCTGCACTCACTACTCACTACTCACTACTCTGCACTCACTACTCTGCACTCACTACTCTGCACTCACTACTCACTACTCTGCACTCACTACTCTGCACTCACTACTGACTACTCTTCACTCACTACTCTGCACTCACTATTCTGCACTCACTACTCACTACTCTGCACTCACTACTCACTACTCACTACTCTGCACTCTATACTCTACACTCACTACTCTGCACTCACTACTCACTACTCTGCACTCACTACTCACTACTCTGCACTCACTACTCACTACTCTGCACTCACTACTCTGCACACTGCACTCACTACTCTGCACTCTGCACTCACTACTCACTACTCTGCACTCACCACTCTGCACTCACGGCTCACTACTCTGCACTCACTACTCTGCACTCACTACTCTGCACTCACTACTCACTACTCTGCACTCACTACTCACTACTCTGCACTCTCTACTCACTTCTCACTACTATGCACTCACTACTCACTACTCTGCACTCACTATTCTACACTCACTACTCTGCACTCACTACTCACTACTCTGCACTCACTACTCACTACTCTGCACTCACTACTCACACTCACTACTCTGCACTCACTACTCACTACTCACTACTCTGCACTCACTACTCTGCACTCTGCACTCACTACTCACTACTCTGCACTCACTACTCACTACTCTGCACTCACTACTCACTACTCTGCACTCACTACTCTGCACTCACTACTCTGCACTCACTACTCACTACTCTGCACTCACTATTCTGCACTCACTACTCACTACTCTGCAATCACTACTCTGCACTCACTACTCTGCACTCACTACTCACTACTCTTCACTCACTACTCTGCACTCACTATTCTGCACTCACTACTCACTACTCTGCACTCACTACTCACTACTCACTACTCTGCACTCTATACTCTGCACTCACTACTCTGCACTCACTACTCACTACTCTGTACTCACTACTCTGCACTCACCACTCTGCACTCACTACTCACTACTCTGCAATCACTACTCTGTACTCACTACTCTGCACTCACTACTCACTACTCTGCACTCACTACTCTGCACTCACTACTCACAACTCTGCACTCACTATTCTGCACTCACTACTCTGCACTCACTACTCACTACTCACTACTCTGCACTCACTACTCTGCACTCACTACTCTGCACTAACTACTCTGCACTCTGCACTCACTACTCACTACTCTGCACTCACTAATCACTACTCACTACTATGCACTCACTACTCACTACTCTGCACTCACTACTCACTACACTGCACTCACTACTCACTACTCTGCACTCACTACTCACTGCTCACTACTCTGCACTCACTACGCACTACTCTGCACTCACTACTCTGCACTCACCACTCTGCACTCACTACTCTGCACTCACTACTCACTACTAGGCACTCACTACTCTGCACTCACTACTCACTACTCTGCACTCACTACTCACTACTCTGCACTCACTACTCTGCACTCACCACTCTGCACTCACTACTCACTACTCTGCAATCACTACTCTGTACTCACTACTCTGCACTCACTACTCACTACTCTGCACTCACTACTCTGCTCTCACTACTCTGCACTCACTACTCACTACTCTGCACTCACTATTCTGCACTCACTACTCTGCACTCACTACTCACTACTCACTACTCTGCACTCACTGCTCTGCACTCACTACTCTGCACTCACTACGCACTACTCTGCACTCACTACTCTGCACTCACTACTCACTACTCTGCACTCACTACTCACTACTCTGCACTCACTACTCACTACTCTGCACTCACTACTCTGCACTCACCACTCTGCACTCACTACTCACTACTCTGCAATCACTACTCTGTACTCACTACTCTGCACTCACTACTCACTACTCACTACTCTGCACTCACTACTCTGCACTCACTACTCACTACTCTGCACTCACTACTCTGCACTCACTACTCTGCACTCACTACTCACTACTCTGCACTCACTACTCAATACACTGCACTCACTACTCACTACTCTGCACTTACTACTCACTACTCTGCACTCACTACTCTGCACTCACTACTCACTACTCTGCAATCACTACTCTGTACTCACTACTCTGCACTCACTACTCACTACTCTGCACTCACTACTCTGCACTCACTACTCTGCACTCACTACTCTGCACTCACTACTCACTACTCTGCACTCACTACTCTGCAATCACTACTCACTACTCTGCACTCACTACTCACTACTCACTACTCTGCACTCACTACTCTGCACTCACTAGTCACTATTCTGCACTCACTACTCACTACTCTGCACTCACTACTCACTACTCTGCACTCACTACTCTGCACTCACTACTCACTACTAGGCACTCACTACTCTGCACTCACTACTCACTACTCTGCACTCACTACTCTGCACTCACTACTCTGCACTCACTACTCACTACTCTGCACTCACTACTCACTACTCTGCACTCACTACTCACTACTCTGCACTTACTACTCACTACTCTGCACTCACTACTCACTACTCTGCACTCACTACTCTGCACTCACTACTCTGCAATCACTACTCACTACTCTGCACTCACTACTCTGCACTCACTACTCTGCACTCACTACTCTGCTCTCACTACTCACTACTCTGCACTCACTACTCACTACTCTGCAATCACTACTCACTACTCACTACTCTGCACTCACTACTCACTACTCTGCACTCACTACTCTGCAATCACTACTCATTACTCACTACTCTGCAATCACTACTCTGCACTCACTACTCACTATTTACTACTCTGCACTCACTACTCACTACTCTGCACTCACTACTCACAACTCTGCACTCACTACTCACTACTCACTACTCTGCACTCACTACTCTGCACTCACTACTCTGAACTCACTACTCACTACTCTGCACTCACTACTCACTACTCTGCACTCACTACTCACTACTCTGCACTCACTACTCACTACTCACTACTCTGCACTCACTACTCACTACTCTGCACTCACTACTCTGCACACTGCACTCACTACTCTGCACTCTGCACTCACTACTCACTACTCTGCACTCACTACTCTGCACTCACGACTCACTACTCTGCACTCACTACTCTGCACTCACTACTCTGCACTCACTACTCACTACTCTGCACTCACTACTCACTACTCTGCACTCTCTACTCACTTCTCACTACTATGCACTCACTACTCACTACTCTGCACTCACTATTCTACACTCACTACTCTGCACTCACTACTCACTACTCTGCACTCACTACTCACTACTCTGCACTCACTACTCACACAAACTACTCTGCACTCACTACTCACTACTCACTACTCTGCACTCACTACTCTGCACCCTGCACTCACTACTCACTACTCTGCACTCACTACTCACTACTCTGCACTCACTACTCACTACTCTGCACTCACTACTCACTACTCTGCACTCACTACTCTGCACTCACTACTCTGCACTCACTACTCACTACTCTGCACTCACTATTCTGCACTCACTACTCACTACTCTGCAATCACTACTCTGCACTCACTACTCTGTACTCACTACTCACTACTCTTCACTCACTACTCTGCACTCACTATTCTGCACTCACTACTCACTACTCTGCACTCACTACTCACTACTCACTACTCTGCACTCTATACTCTGCACTAACTACTCTGCACTCACTACTCACTACTCTGTACTCACTACTCTGCACTCACCACTTTGCACTCACTACTCACTACTCTGCAATCACTACTCTGTACTCACTACTCTGCACTCACTACTCACTACTCTGCACTCACTACTCTGCACTCACTACTCTGCACTCACTACTCACAACTCTGCACTCACTATTCTGCACTCACTACTCTGCATTCACTACTCACTACTCACTACTCTGCACTCACTACTCTGCACTCACTACTCTGCACTAACTACTCTGCACTCTGCACTCACTACTCACTACTCTGCACTCACTACTCACTACTCTGCACTCACTAATCACTACTCACTACTATGCACTCACTACTCACTACTCTGCACTCACTACTCACTACACTGCACTCACTACTCACTACTCTGCACTCACTACTCACTGCTCACTACTCTGCACTCACTACTCACTACTCTGCACTCACTACTCACTACTCTGCACTCACTACTCTGCTCTCACTACTCTGCACTCACTACTCACTACTCTGCACTCACTATTCTGCACTCACTACTCTGCACTTACTACTCACTACTCTGCACTCACTGCTCTGCACTCACTACTCTGCACTCACTACGCACTACTCTGCACTCACTACTCACTACTCTGCACTCACTACTCTGCACTCACTACTCTGCACTCACTACTCACTACTCTGCACTCACTACTCTACTCTGCACTCACTGCTCTGTACTCACTACTCTGCACTCACTACGCACTACTCTGCACTCACTACTCACTACTCTGCACTCACTACTCTGCACTCACTACTCTGCACTCACTACTCACTACTCTTCACTCACTACTCTGCACTCACTATTCTGCACTCACTACTCACTACTCTGCACTCAATACTCTGCACTCACTACTCTGCACTCACTACTCACTACTCTGCACTCACTACTCTGCACTCACCACTCTGCACACACTACTCACTACTCTGCAATCACTACTCTGTACTCACTACTCTGCACTCACTACTCACTACTCTGCACTCACTACTCTGCACTCACTACTCTGCACTCACTACTCACTACTCTGCACTCACTACTCTGCACTCACTACTCACTACTCTGCACTCACTACTCACTACTCACTACTCTGCACTCACTACTCTGCACTCACTACTCACTACTCTGCACTCACTACTCACTACTCTGCACTCACTACTCTGCACTCACTACTAGGCACTCACTACTCTGCCCTCACTACTCACTACTCTGCACTCACTACTCTGCACTCACTACTCTGCACTCACAACTCTGCACTCACTACTCTGCACTCACTACTCTGCACTCACTACTCACTACTCTGCACTCACTACTCACTACTCTGCACTCACTACTCTGCACTCACTACTCTGCACTCACTACTCACTACTCTGCACTCACTATTCTGTACTCACTACTCTGCACTCACTACTCACTACTCACTACTCTGCACTCACTACTCTGCACTCACTACTCTGTACTCACTACGCACTACTCTGCACTCACTACTCTGCACTCACTACTCACTACTCTGCACTCACTACTCTGCACTCACTACTCTGCACTCTGCACTCACTACTCACTACTCTGCACTCACTACTCACTACTCTGCACTCACTACTCACTACACTGCACTCACTACTCACTACTCTGCACTCACTACTCTGCACTCTGCACTCACTACTCACTACTCTGCACTCACTACTCACTACCCTGCACTCACTACTCACTACTCTGCACTCACTACTCTGCACTCACTACTCACAACTCTGCACTCACTATTCTGCACTCACTACTCTGCACTCACTACTCACTACTCACTACTCTGCACTCACTACTTTGCACTCACTACTCTGCACTAACTCCTCTGCACTCTGCACTCACTACTCACTACTCTGCACTCACTACTCACTACTCTGCACTCACTAATCACTACTCACTACTATGTACTCACTACTCACTACTCTGCACTCACTACTCACTACACTGCACTCACTACTCACTACTCTGCACTCACTACTCACTGCTCACTACTCTGCACTCACTACTCACTACTCTGCACTCACTACTCACTACTCTGCACTCACTACTCTGCACTCACTACTCTGCACTCACTACTCACTACTCTGCACTCACTATTCTGTACTCACTACTCTGCACTCACTACTCACTACTCACTACTCTGCACTCACTACTCTGCACTCACTACTCTGCACTCACTACGCACTACTCTGCACTCACTACTCTGCACTTACTACTCTGCACTCACTACTCACTACTCTGCACTCACTACTCACTACTCTGCACTCACTACTCACTACTCTGCACTCACTACTCTGCGCTCACCACTCTGCACTCACTACTCACTACTCTGCAATCACTACTCTGTACTCACTACTCTGCACTCACTACTCACTACTCACTACTCTGCACTCACTACTCTGCACTCACTACTCTGCACTCACTACTCACTACTCTGCACTCACTACTCTGCACTCACTACTCTGCACTCACTACTCACTACACTGCACTCACTACTCACTACTCTGCACTCACTACTCACTACTCTGCACTCACTACTCTGCACTCACCACTCTGCACTCACTACTCGCTACTCTGCAATCACTACTCTGTACTCACTACTCTGCACTCACTACTCACTACTCTGCACTCACTACTCTGCACTCACTACTCTGCACTCACTACTCACTACTCTGCACTCACTACTCTGCAATCACTACTCACTACTCTGCACTCACTACTCACTACTCACTACTCTGCACTAACTACTCTGCACTCACTAGTCACTACTCTGCACTCACTACTCACTACTCTGCACTCACTACTCACTACTCTGCACTCACTACTCTGCACTCACTACTCACTACTAGGCACTCAATACTCTGCACTCACTACTCACTACTCTGCACTCACTACTCTGCACTCACTACTCTGCACTCACTACTCACTACTCTGCACTCACTACTCACTACTCTGCACTCACTAGTCACTACTCTTCACTCACTACTCACTACTCTGCACTCACTACTCACTACTCTGCACTCACTACTCTGCACTCACTACTCTGCACTCACTACTCACTACTCTTCACTCACTACTCTGCACTCACTATTCTGCACTCACTACTCACTACTCTGCACTCACTACTCACTACTCACTACTCTGCACTCAATACTCTGCACTCACTACTCTGCACTCACTACTCACTACTCTGCACTCACTACTCTGCACTCACCACTCTGCACTCACTACTCACTACTCTGCAATCACTACTCTGTACTCACTACTCTGCACTCACTACTCTGCACTCACTACTCTGCACTCACTACTCTGCACTCACTACTCACTACTCTGCACTCACTACTCTGCACTCACTACTCACTACTCTGCACTCACTACTCACCATTCACTACTCTGCACTCACTACTCTGCACTCACTACTCACTACTCTGCACTCACTACTCACTACTCTGCACTCACTACTCTGCACTCACTACTAGGCACTCACTACTCTGCCCTCACTACTCACTACTCTGCACTCACTACTCTGCACTCACTACTCTGCACTCACAACTCTGCACTCACTACTCTGCACTCACTACTCTGCACTCACTACTCACTACTCTGCACTCACTACTCACTACTCTGCACTCACTACTCACTACTCTGCACTCACTACTCACTACTCTGCACTCACTACTCTGCACTCACTACTCTGCACTCTGCACTCACTACTCACTACTCTGCACTCACTACTCACTACTCTGCACTCACTACTCACTACACTGCACTCACTACTCACTACTCTGCACTCACTACTCTGCACTCTGCACTCACTACTCACTACTCTGCACTCACTACTCACTACCCTGCACTCACTACTCACTACTCTGCACTCACTACTCTGCACTCACTACTCACAACTCTGCACTCACTATTCTGCACTCACTACTCTGCACTCACTACTCACTACTCTGCACTCACTACTCTGCACTCACTACTCTGCACTAACTACTCTGCACTCTGCACTCACTACTCACTACTCTGCACTCACTACTCACTACTCTGCACTCACTAATCACTACTCTGCACTCACTACTCACTGCTCACTACTCTGCACTCACTACTCACTACTCTGCACTCACTACTCACTACTCTGCACTCACTACTCTGCACTCACTACTCTGCACTCACTACTCACTACTCTGCACTCACTATTCTGTACTCACTACTCTGCACTCACTACTCACTACTCACTACTCTGCACTCACTACTCTGCACTCACTACTCTGCACTCACTACGCACTACTCTGCACTCACTACTCTGCACTCACAACTCTGCACTCACTACTCACTACTCTGCACTCACTACTCACTACTCTGCACTCACTACTCACTACTCTGCACTCACTACTCTGCACTCACCACTCTGCACTCACTACTCACTACTCTGCAATCACTACTCTGTACTCACTACTCTGCACTCACTACTCACTACTCACTACTCTGCACTCACTACTCTGCACTCACTACTCTGCACTCACTACTCACAACTCTGCACTCACTATTCTGCACTCACTACTCTGCACTCACTACTCACTACTCACTACTCTGCACTCACTACTCTGCACTCACTACTCTGCACTCTGCACTCACTACTCACTACTCTGCACTCACTACTCACTACTCTGCACTCACTAATCACTACTCTGCACTCACTACTCACTGCTCACTACTCTGCACTCACTACTCACTACTCTGCACTCACTACTCACTACTCTGCACTCACTATTCTGTACTCACTACTCTGCACTCACTACTCACTACTCACTACTCTGCACTCACTACTCTGCACTCACTACTCTGCACTCACTACGCACTACTCTGCACTCACTACTCTGCACTCACAACTCTGCACTCACTACTCACTACTCTGCACTCACTACTCACTACTCTGCACTCACTACTCACTACTCTGCACTCACTACTCTGCACTCACTACTCACTACTCTGCAATCACTACTCTGTACTCACTACTCTGCACTCACTACTCACTACTCACTACTCTGCACTCACTACTCTGCACTCACTACTCTGCACTCACTACTCACTACTCTGCACTCACTACTCTGCACCCACTACTCTGCACTCACTACTCACTACTCTGCACTCACTACTCTGCACTCACCACTCTGCACTCACTACTCACTACTCTGCAATCACTACTCTGTACTCACTACTCTGCACTCACTACTCACTACTCTGCACTCACTACTCTGCACTCACTACTCTGCACTCACTAGTCACTACTCTGCACTCACTACTCACTACTCTGCACTCACTACTCTGCACTCACTACTCACTACTAGGCACTCACTACTCTGCACTCACTACTCACTACTCTGCACTCACTACTCTGCACTCACTACTCTGCACTCACTACTCACTACTCTGCACTCACTACTCACTACTCTGCACTTACTACTCACTACTCTGCACTCACTACTCACTACTCTGCACTCACTACTCTGCACTCACTACTCACTATTCTGCACTCACTACTCACTACTCTGCACTCACTACTCACTACTCCGTACTTACTACTCTGCACTCACTACTCTGCACTCACTACTCTGCACTCTGCACTTACTACTCTGCACTCTGCACTCACTACTCTGCACTCACTACTCACTACTCTGCACTCACTACTCAGTACTCTGCATTCACTACTCTGCACTCACTGCTCTGCACTCACTACTCACCACTCTGCACTCACTACTCTGCAATCACTACTCACTACTCTGCACTCACTACTCTGCACTCACTACTCTGCACTCACTACTCTGCTCTCACTACTCAGTACTCTGCACTCACTACTTGTTAGACGGGGACCTGGAGGGTCGGCCGAGCAGAGTGATCGCACAGACAGGTAACTTCCCCCCCACAGATGGACACCACACAAAGCTTATGGTAACACCTTTTATAGGCACTTCGGGTAGTAGAGTGGTACGATACAGGGCGATCAGGACACGATGATCCTCTAAATTCTAGTCTCTAGTAAGGGAAGGGGGTAGCGGGACAGTCTTGGTACCCACGGGTACGGGTGTGTAACGGTGATAGCTCACAATCCTCGAGCTCGGTGTTCGGATGGGTCAGACCGCGGCAGCGCCAGCAGGTCCCGAAGAGGTCGTAGGTGGCACGGGCCGCGGCAGCGCCAGCAGGTCCCAACGAGGATGAAGGTTACAACGGGCCGCGGCAGCGCCAGCAGGTCCCACGAGAATGCAGGTTGCAACGGGCCGCGGCAGCGCCAGCAGGTCCCACGAGGATGAAGGTTACAACGGGCCGCGGCAGCGCCAGCAGGTCCCACGAGAATGCAGGTTGCAGAGGGCCGCGGCAGCGCCAGCAGGTCCCACGAGGATGAAGGTTGCAGAGGACCGCGGCAGCGCCAGCAGGCAGGACAATAGTTCACAAGGCAGGGCTGTGGCAGCGCCAACAGTCCGTCAAGGATGAGTTCGTCGCGGTGTCTCTCGACTCCAGGATACAACTGCCTTCCTGTCCTGGGGCTGCCTCAGTTATAGGTCTGGCGCCCTTTGATGTCCGGACCCTCGCTCTTGGAGGTCGGGAGGTCTGGGATGAGGGAGTCCAGACACCCAGCAGGGGGGTGGAGCCAGCGCCCGAGGAGGCTGGGGGTGCTCGGCACCTGGCGGGGGAGAGCCGTCGACACTTCGTACTCCCATTGACCTGCCAAGTGGGCCGTTCACCTCCTGGGTGGAGGGTGGTGCCGGGATGTCGGGGCCTGGCCAGGCCCAGGGTTGGGGTCGGGCTGAGGCCGCGCGGCCGCGTGGTGCCGTGTCCAAGATGGCGGCTGGGCCGGGCAATGGTGCTGACGGTGGCCCGGGCCCTGTCCTGCGGGGAGGGAGCGAGCCCTTCATGTGGCCTGTCCAACATGCGTCCCCCCCAGCTGAAGGCGGGGAGAGTCACCCATCTTCTTGGGGACTCTCCTCGTCGAGGCGGAAAAAGCGGGACAGGCCATCCGCGTTGGCGTGGTCCTGGCCGGGTCGATGTTCCACAGTGAAGTCCATCCCCTGCAGGGAGATGGACCAACGTAGTCGTTTCGGGTTTTACCCCCGCATCTGCATGAGCCATTGCAGGGGTCGATGATCGGTCTGGACCCGGAAGTGGGTGCCGAAGAGATAAGGCCGGAGCTTTTTGAGGGCCCACACCACGGCGAAGGCCTCCCTCTCGATGGTGCTCCAGCGTCGTTCTCGGGCCAGGAGCCGTCTGCTGATGAAAGCCACTGGCTGGTCAAGTCCTTCGGGGTTCAGCTGGGAAAGGACTGCCCCAACGCCATGGTCGGAGGCATCTGTTTGGACGATAAATTCCCGACTGTAGTCGGGGGCCTGGAGCACCGGGGCGGAGCACATGGCGGCCTTCAGCTTCTCGAAGGCCGCTTGACAGTCTGGGGTCCAGTTGACCTTCTTTGGTTGGTTTTTGGAGGTGAGTTCCGTGAGGGGCCCTACGATGCTGCCATAGTCCCTCACGAACCGTCGGTAGTAGCCCGTGAGTCCCAAGAAGGCGCGGACCTCGGTCTGGGTGATGGGGGACTGCCACGACTGGATGGCCGCGATCTTGAGTTGCAGAGGGGCCACCAGACCGCTTCCCACCTGGTGCCCGAGATAGGTCACGGACCCCTGGCCAATTTGGCATTTGCTGGCCTTGATCGTGAGGCCAGCTCGTTGGAGGGCCTGTAGCACCTCTCGGAGGTGGTGGAGGTGGTCGGACCAGTGGTGGCTGTACACAGCGATATCGTCCAGGTAGGCGGCGCTGAATCCTTCGAGTCCTGCCAGGACCTGGTTTACTAGCCGCTGAAAGGTTGCTGGGGCATTCTTCATGCCGAATGGCATGACCTTGAAGTGATAGTGGCCATCCGGGGTAGAGAATGCAGATCGTTCTTGGGCCCGGGGTGTGAGACCGATCTGCCAGTAGCCCGCTGTCAGGTCGAAGATGCTGAGGTAGCGGGCAGCTCCCATGCGGTCGATTAGTTCATCTGCTCGGGGGATGGGGTGTGCGTCTGTTCTGGTGACCGCATTCAAGCCCCGGTAGTCGACGCAGAACCGGAGCTCCGGCGTGGTGCCGGGGGCGGCCGCTTTGGGGACCAGTACCACTGGGCTGGCCCAGGGGCTGTCTGAGGGCTCGATGATCCCGAGGGTGAGCATCTTGGCCACCTCCTCTTGGATGCAGGCCCGTACCCGATCTGGTACGCGGTAGGCCCGATGGCGGATAGGGGGACTGTCTCCCGTGTCCACGTCGTGTAAGCACCAGGGGGTGACCCCTGGGGTGAGGGAGAACAGGGTGGAGAACTGTAGCAGGAGGACTCGGCAGCCTTGGCGCTGTTCCAGGGTGAGGGCCTCCGAGAGTCGGACCCCGTCCACGGAGCCGTCCTTCTCCCGTGACCGTAGGAGGTCAGGGAGGGGTTCGGAGTCCTCCTCGGTTCCATTGTCGGTTGCCATCAGGAGGCTGAGTTCGGAGCGTACAAAGTGGGGTTTCAGTCTGTTAGCGTGGAGGACCCGGAGAGGGTTTCGGGAAGATTCCATATCGATGAGATAGGTGACAGGGCTCTTGCGCTCGATTACTTTGAAGGGCCCCGTCCATTTGTCTTGCAGGGCGCATGGTTCGGTGGGAGACATTACCCACACTTGTTGACCGGGTTCAAATTCGATGGAGGATGCATTTCTATCGTACCACCTTTTCATGTCCTCCTGACTGGCCTCCAGGTTTGCTTTTGCCATCTCTCTGAACCTTCTGGTCTGGTTGCGGAGGGTTAGGAGGTACTTGAAAACATCTGGAGGGTTCTTTAGAGGGGGCATTTCCCAGCCTTCTTTGACTAGGCTGAGCGGGCCTCGCACCGGGTGTCCATACAAGAGTTCGAAAGGGCTGAAGCCGAGGGACTTCTGGGGGACTTCTCGGTAGGCAAAGAGAAGGCACGGTAGTAGCACATCCCACTGGCGACGGAGGGGCTCTTCCAACCCCCCAATCATCCCTTTGAGCGTGCGGTTGAACCGCTCAACCAGTCCGTTCCCTTGAGGGTGATAGGGGGTCGTGAATCGGTAGGTGACCCCACACTGTTGCCAGAGGGACTTCATGTATTTTGAGATAAAGTTCGTACCCCTGTCGCTGACGACTTCTCGGGGGAAGCCCACTCGAGAGAAGATCCCCATCAAGGCTCGACCCACTACTGGGGCTGTTATCGTACGAAGGGGGACCGCCTCAGGATAGCGGGTAGCGTGATCCACCAGCACCAGGATGAAGCGATGTCCCTGTGCTGTTCGGGGGTCCAGGGGCCCCACAATGTCTATTCCCACCCTTTCGAACGGGGTGGTCACCACGGGGAATGGTTGTAGGGGTGCCTTGAGTTTGCGGCCGCTCTTCCCACTGGCCTGGCAGGTCGGGCAGGACCGGCAATGGTTGGATACATCGTTCCTCATTTTGGGCCAAAAAAAGTGAGTCACCAGGCGGTGGTAGGTCTTGTCTTGGCCCAGGTGCCCGGCCAGGGGGACATCGTGGGCTAGGTTCAACAGGAAGTCTCTGAAGTGGAGGGGCACCACCAGCACTCGCCCGGCCCCCAGTTCTGCGATTTTCTGTTCGCTGTACAAGAGATCATTGTCCCAATAAACCCAGTGGGCCCCGGTGGTGTCTCCTTGGCTCTGGGCGAGCGCTTGCTGTCGCAATCCCTCGAGGGAGGGGCAGGTCTTTTGCTCCTGCCGGAATTGTTCCTGGGTGGGCCCCCCTTCTTGACGCCACTGAGCCAGGTCGGGAAGCTCGGGGGGCTGTGTGGACCCCTCTGGGGTGGGGTCCGGGTGGTCGGTCTGGGGGAAGTCTTCTTCTGGAGTGATCGAGGGCGGAGGCGCTGCCCATTCTGGTTCTTCTGGTCTAGGGATGGTGCGGGTGGCCATGGACCGGGTGGTTACGCATGCCCAGTCCGGGAGACCCAACATCCCCAGATGCTCTCTTCTTTCCACAGCGGCCCACGGGGAGCTCTCGAGATCGTTCCCCAGGAGGCAGTCTACGGGGGCATCGTCACGGACAGTTACTTTCAGCATGCCGGACACTCCTCCCCATTCGAAGGGGACGCAGGCCATCCGACACAGGCTCTCCGAGTTGTCTGCCGATCGGACGGGGCAAAGTACGTTTGGTAGGATTTGTTCTGGGGTCACCAGGTGACAGCGGACGGCCGTCACACTGGCCCCGGTGTCACGCAGGGCCTCGGCCTTGCGCCCATTGATGCTCACCCATTGGCTGTACTTCCGAGTGTTGGCGGGCAGGGGAGTCCGCGGGACCATGTCTCTTCCTCCCAGGCATGCCAGGGTCATGGCGGCGGGTTCCCACTCGAACTGCTCCGACTCATAGGTCTCCGTGTCTTCGGAGATTTGTTCTTCTCCCAGGGCGGCGGCCGCCATCTGGCGGGGCCCGGGGACCTGGTTCTTCGGGCAGGTCGGGTCACTGGCATAGTGGCCGACTCGCTGGCATCGATGACACGTCACGTTAGCTCGGAACCCCGGGCGCATCGGGGGGTTTCCCCGGCCTGCTGGAGCCGGGGTGGCGTTCGTGGGTGCGGCCGGGGCGGCGTCTCTGCCCCGGCCCGGGCCTCCTCCTCCTCCTCGGGGACGATGGTGACCTTGGTTGGTTCTGTTCTGCTCATTCGGCCCACTCCGGGCCACTCGGGTGCTCTCCCACCGGTCAGCCTCGGTGGCGAGCTGCCGGGGTTCAGTCAATTTACTGTCGAGGAGGTGCTGCCTGAGCTCGACAAAGCAGTTGTTGGAGAGGTGCTCCCACACAATGAGATTGAAGAGTTGTTCGTAGGTGGTTACGTTGTTACCCTTGATCCACCCCTCGAAGGCTCGGCTGAAATAGTTCACGTATTCCAACCACGTCGTACCTGGGATCCGGGTGCAGTTGCGGAACCTCTGGCGGTACATTTCGGGTGTAAGTCCATATCGACTGAGGAGGGCGGCCTTCATATGGTCATAGGACGTCATTTGATGGTCCGGAAGCTGCAGCAGGGCATCACGACCCTCGTTGACGAATCTCCCCCATAGACCGGCTCCCCAGTCACTTCGAGCGACCCGGTGGGCGGTCATGGCAATCTCATAGGCTTTGAACCACTGCTGTATGTCGTCGTTCCGGTGATATTCTCGGACCACATCCTTGGGGATGTGGACCTTCTGCTCGGTAGGACCCGGGGAGTGCGGTTGCTCGGGCACCCCTAGGTTTTTGTTCAGTTTGCGTATTTCTATCTCCGCTAGTTTGCACTCGTGCTCGTATGCCAGTCTTTTTTCTTCGAGGTCTCCCTGTCTCTGTTTTTCCTATCGCTCTTCTCTGAGCCGTAAGTGTTCTAAGTTTATTTTTTGTTCCGCCAGTTTCAACTCTCCGTCTAATCTGAGTCGTGCCAAGTCTAACTCGTGTAATCTATTTTTTTCCCGCTCCTGGATCTCTTCATGGGAGGGGCCTGGTCTCCGTTCCTCCGTCCGGGTGGTGTTGACGTCCGGGGCTGCGGGGTCCCGGGGGGTTGCGGTATTTGTCTCTGTCCAGGCCTCTAGGGCGTTTTTGAAGTCTTCTTTTGTGCTTAGCCCGGTGGTAGCAATGCCTAAGTCCATGCAAAATTGTTTGAGCTCTCGGTGGTTGTATTCTTCCAGCTTTTCCATCTGGAACTTCTCCGCCGATCTGCTCTCTTTGGTCGTCATTGTGGTTTTAGTCGTAGGGTGAGTTACTGTCTGTACGGTACGCGTTGGTTCGGATCGCGCCGCTAGCCACCAATGTTAGACGGGGACCTGGAGGGTCGGCCGAGCAGAGTGATCGCACAGACAGGTAACTTCCCCCCCACAGATGGACACCACACAAAGCTTATGGTAACACCTTTTATAGGCACTTCGGGTAGTAGAGTGGTACGATACAGGGCGATCAGGACACGATGATCCTCTCAATTCTAGTCTCTAGTAAGGGAAGGGGGTAGCGGGACAGTCTTGGTACCCACGGGTACGGGTGTGTAACGGTGATAGCTCACAATCCTCGAGCTCGGTGTTCGGATGGGTCAGACCGCGGCAGCGCCAGCAGGTCCCGAAGAGGTCGTAGGTGGCACGGGCCGCGGCAGCGCCAGCAGGTCCCAACGAGGATGAAGGTTACAACGGGCCGCGGCAGCGCCAGCAGGTCCCACGAGAATGCAGGTTGCAACGGGCCGCGGCAGCGCCAGCAGGTCCCACGAGGATGAAGGTTACAACGGGCCGCGGCAGCGCCAGCAGGTCCCACGAGAATGCAGGTTGCAGAGGGCCGCGGCAGCGCCAGCAGGTCCCACGAGGATGAAGGTTGCAGAGGGCCGCGGCAGCGCCAGCAGGCAGGACAATAGTTCACAAGGCAGGGCTGTGGCAGCGCCAACAGTCCGTCAAGGATGAGTTTGTCGCGGTGTCTCTCGACTCCAGGATACAACTGCCTTCCTGTCCTGGGGCTGCCTCAGTTATAGGTCTGGCGCCCTTTGATGTCCGGACCCTCGCTCTTGGAGGTCGGGAGGTCTGGGATGAGGGAGTCAAGACACCCAGCAGGGGGGTGGAGCCAGCGCCCGAGGAGGCTGGGGGTGCTCGGCACCTGGCGGGGGAGAGCCGTCGACACTTCGTACTCCCATTGACCTGCCAAGTGGGCCGTTCACCTCCTGGGTGAGGTTCCGTGACGATTTTACTCGTGTTTGTAATCATTGTCGTAAATACTTAATTTTGGTATCAGTGAACCACAAATGATCCATTTAGTATATCCTGGTGTTTTCGCTATGCTACGAGCAAGAGCACTCCTGTTACCAACACATTTGTGATTTACCCATGGCATCCATCTTAGAACACGGAAGCCATTTTGTATTCCTTGCCCTCACATAGTCAATGGACACGCAATGACTTTTTCTTATTTAAGGACACGTAGGCTTTAACCGGCGATTCACCTTGCTAGTGACACGTGCACCTTAGGCCAGCAACGCTGTGGCAGCATGACTCGGCAAGAGCTGCCTCCCCAGCCTGAGGCCAGTCCTGCTATACTGGTTCTTGTGTTCGGTGGCCTGATCATGATTAGGCGGCCGAAGCTGGTAACCGTGCCCATTTACGACCCACAAACATTTCTTATCCTGTCTTTCTATCTTCTGCACCTGGCTCTGCTCCTTTCCTTCTGGGCCTTTATTAGGGGGAGGTAACGAAATTTACGATGAGGCGGTCCGGGTCTTGAATGAAGAATTGACATGGGATTATGATGGACTAGTGGGAACCCCTCATTCGTAATGTTTTGACATCAGATACTGTTGACGATTCCTGTGCAACGCCAAATATTTATTGTTTAAGACACGAATGTTTAGAACTGTGGTAACATGTAAAGAATTTGCCTGAAGCCCAATATTTAGTATATAAGGAGCAACCCTCTTTGTACAAATTGAACAGGCTCCTAGATACTGCCCATGTGTAGTTTCTGTGACTTCTGTGTCCCTGCAGTAATAAACCTTTGGTCTTTGACGCCACCATCGAGAAGCCCGTGTTTCTGTTTGTTTGTGCACCAAGACAGGTTGAACTCCGGGGTCTTCGGGTGTTGTCCCTGACACCTCTGGACGGAACCAAAAAAGTCCAGAACTCCAATTGGCGCCCAACGTCGGGCGACGTCATTCGGTACCGGTCCAAAAGCCTGAAGAGTTCGAGGAGCTTCGTGTGAAGATTTCAGAGGGAGGCGCCCCACTTCATCGATCCCGGCATATCGCAAAAGTGGCCCCGACGTTCTCTTCCACGAGGGTTCCCGTTCAGACGGCTGCAGTGGTCCGTTGCCTTGACCGTCGCCCTGTCTTGGACCCGAGGTGCAGTCCTCAGTACGGCGAAACGTGACGGGTTTCTCCTTGGTGACGTCTTCAGTGCCTCAGTTAAGTATTCAGTGGTTGCTAGTTGGTTATTTTGTAAGGGTTGCTCCTGTTTGGATAATCCTTTTAGTTCTCAGTTCAGTTCAGTTCTGTAAGGTTATCACTGGTTATTCTGGTGACGATAATCATTCTGTTCAGTTCAGGTATCGATACATTTGTCAGTTCTGGTAGGCCTAAGTTCTTGGTTCGAGTGCGCATCTTTTCTGTTTGTGTCTTGTTTGTTTTGTGTTCCGGATTATAAAATGGTAAGTCGGAAAAATTGTATGTTGTCTTGTTTTAGTTGCAACATTGGTTGGAGGACTCGTGTTTGGTTCCTCCGATTGGAACTCCCCTTTATGATCTATATTGCAAATTTGGTGTGGGCCCTATCTCTTATAACGAGATATGGATCCACTACACAGAGAAAGATGGTGTCCTTAGTTGGCCACTACATGGTAGTTTTGAACCTGAAGTTCTCGATAATCTAGAAAGAAGGTTGTTTAAGAAGAAAGCCCGGCCGGCAATGTTTGATTCTTTCCGTTATTGGCGAAAAGAATCTAAACAGAGAGAAATTAAAAAGTTGAAGAAAGAACAGAAAGAGCAAGAGTTGACTTTAGAACATTCTGCTAGGCAGCTGCAACTCAACGAGTCTGAGAAAGCGATGGAGGTGGCCGATAGAGAGCGTAATTTAGCGATAGACAAGTGCTATCCTGCTTTGCCATCGAGTACGGCTAAGATAGTAGAGGACCCTGAAAAGGATCCCCTGTTGTCTTACTTGTTACGATCACCCCCACCGTATGCACAGGGTGCTACGGCTCCACCTATACCGAATGTTCAATTACCGGTTGCTGGACAACCTGGTGTCCCTGTTCCCGCTCCCCTGAATCAAGTTCCTGTACCTCCTGTGGTCAATATTAATGTTCCTTCGACAACCCCTCTTCTAGGGTTGCCGGCTTCTTTACCTATGCCTGTGTCGCTCACACCTGCTACTTCACAAGCTATCTTGCCTGCTACTCCTACTGTTCCTGATCTATCTGTTCCAACTGCTACTCTATTCACTGCCTCTGTTAATATTATGACTCCGCTTTCTGTTCGTCGAAGAATCACTGATTCTGTCTCTAATATTCTATCTCCCTTCTATAAAACTCTGATTAAGACTCCTACCTCTGACTCTGTGCAGAGACGTAGTCAGCTTCCCAGTACTGAAGAAAGAGGAATATTAGATTCCACTGCTCTTAGATGGGTTTCGAAAGTTGGAAGATATAATGTACAAGATGTATTAGATACATTTATGCAATGGAACGAACCGACACAACGATATGTGTTCGATGAAATGTGTTTCCTTCTACGTGAGGAATTGGAAGAGGATGACCCTGAATCAAATCTAGGAGAATTAATTAATGTTCAGAAAGAGTTTGCTGCAGGTATGATAGTTGGACAAAATATAAAAGAAGCGATGGAACTGATTTTAAGTTATAGGAATGACCCATCCCTTCGTTCACCAAGAGAATTAGAGAAACGTAGTACGAAACAAAATCGTCAATATCCAATGAGAGAGGTTCCACCAATTTGGCGTGCAGCTGTGCAAGCTAACGCAAACCTTGGTATTGCAGCCGCTCCGGCCCAATTCCAGAGAGTATGGATACATATTTCATGGAAGCGAGCTGAAGTGTTAGCAGTAAAACAGGCCTTGCCAGATCCGCGTAAAAATCCTGCAGGGTACTACAAAGAGTTGGCTCAAACAGTTGACGCTTGTGTATTGAATCTTGCTGACATAGATCTGCTATTTGGTAATGTAGTACCGCAACCAATTTGGGCTAAAATTCGTAAAGAGAATCATCCAGTTGCCCTAGGTGGGGACTGGGCAGCTATAATTGCAGCGGATGGTCAACAAATAGGTGGTTCCAAACCTGAACCTTTAATTGCTAATTTGCCTGGTAGAATAATCGATTTAATGAAAACCTTGATGCCAGCATTGCGCGTTAACTGGGACAAATTGTCCGCGTGCAAACAAAAGAAAGACGAAAGCGTCTCCGACTTTTTCACAAGATTCGAGGAGACTTTCGTGGATCATAGTGGTCAGGATATGAGCACAGAAGGAGGCCAGAGATTATTTGTTGATAAATTTGTGCACAATCTGTTGCCAGAACTTAGTAGTAAATTAAAGAATTCTGAAAGTGCGTGGGCTGTCTCTACGACTGCGCAAATACTTGCGACTGCTCAGTACTATGAAAAAAGAGATAAAGAAGAGAAGGAAAAATCAGATAAAAAGACGAAAGATTTAAAAACTAAAGTACTTTTACAGCAAGCTTATCCGCCTCGCATGAATCAAACTAATATGCAGCAAGGGTCATATCAAAGAACGGATTATAATTTTCAAAGGCCACAATACCAATGGAATCAATGTGCTTATTGCAAAAAGGAAGGTCATTACAAAAGTGAGTGTCCAGTTCGAACGCAAAATAATGCTGCGGCAGCTCAGAGAGGTCGTGGTAGTTCTATGCAAAACTCTAGAGGTCGAGGACGAGGTGCTATGCCTCCACAGACAAGTGATCGCCCCTCTAATTATTTCGACCAGCGAAATGGACAATCTGCCCAACAGAATAGGTCTCCACAATATCATGTGGAAGACTATTATGAAACTAGTGAGGAAGTTCAGCAAAGTGAATACTAGGACAGCCATGGACAAAGAGAGGGAGTAGTATCAGTACCAGTAGATCAGAGTGGGCCTTATGTTGCAGTAGCAACGTCAGGTATAGTCGAACCGTTTCTGTTGGATACTGGTGCAGCAAAAAGTTCTATCATACATGCGAAACTCCCTGGCGCACCTTTGTCTGGCTCAACAAACGTTTCAGTAGGTTTTTCGGGCGCCCCTGTTCACAACCCTGTTTCTGGTCCTTTGTCTATTTCTGTTGGACCCCGTCAATTGAAAGCACCCCTGATTTTGACGACAGGTTGTAACGAAAATCTGCTTGGTTTAGACTTGTTAAAACGCCTGTACGCGACATTGTACTGTTCTCCAGCAGGAGTACAACTTACGTTGGGTAAAAGAATGATCTCCCCGATGTACTTGTCGATGAATGCGCTCCCACCAGAGCTGCGTTCACTCCCTGATACTCTTTGGGCGACTGGCCCTAATGATGTAGGTCTCTTGGAAATTCCACCCTATGTAGTAACTTTGAAAGCAAAAGTCAAACTTCCACGAATTCCACAATACAGAATCTCTAGTGAAGGTGAGCGTGCGCTCCTACTGATAGTACAAGACCTGATCAAGAAAGATGTTGTAGAAGAGACTAGAGGAAATGTCTGTAATAGTCCTGTACTGCCTATTTTGAAACGAACTGACCCAACAAAGCCTCCAGTATATAGGTTCGTAATTGATCTTAGAGAGGTTAATAAAATTGTGATCCCACAGTTTCCTGTGGTACCAGACATTACTGCATTGTTAACGTTGATTCCTGCTACAGCAGCATGGTTTTCAGTTGTCGACTTGAAAAATGCCTTTTTCAGCATTCCGATAGCCGAGGAAAGCAGAGATATCTTCGGTTTCTCTCTAGGAGGACGAAGTTTCAGATTTAAACGCGCTCCACAAGGTTATTGTGAAAGCCCATCCATTTACAGTCAAGCATTAAAAAGCCAGTTAGATTCCTTCGTACTTCCTCGTGGTTCTGCTTTAGTACAGTATGTCGATGATCTTCTAGTGGCTGCCGATGACAAGGAAACTTGCAAAACAGCTACGATTTCTTTATTGCATCACTTGTCAGATTTGAACCACAAGGTGTCACCTTCAAAAATGCAATACTGCTGCCAAGAAGTGACCTACCTAGGTCATCTCTTGTCAAAGGAGGGAAGGAAGTTGACCCCAGAGAGAATAAAAGCAATTACACAGATGAATGTTCCTAGCACGCAGAGAGAAGTACGTGCCTTTTTAGGTATTACCTCATATTGTAGGCAATGGATCCCAAATTTTTCTCTTCTAGCAAAACCATTGGTAGCCTTGACTGGGAAAGGTGTTCCGAGTCCGGTACCATGGTCTGCTGAATGTCAGCAGAGTTTTTCTGAGTTACGAAATGCACTGTGTTCAGCACCTGTATTGGGTACACCCGACTACAGTAAGCCATTCACGCTCTATGTCCACGAGAGAGAAGGTTGTGCATTGAGTGTTTTGACGCAGAAATTTGGTGATAAACAACGCCCTTGTGCGTATTTTTCATCAACATTAGATCCAGTAGCTAGAGCGTTGCCTAGTTGCTTGAGAGCTACAGCCGCAGCTGCAGCTTCCATTCGACAATCTGCTGGTTTAGTAATGAACAACATGCTAGTAGTTATGGTTCCTCATGCTGTGGATACACTCATGAACCGAACCAAGACGCAACACCTTACCAGTGCTAGATTATCAGGTTATGAACTGACACTGTTAGCTAGCCATATTCAGATCAAGAGATGCAATGTATTGAATCCAGCGACATTGTTGCCGACTAGCCAAGAGTCGAGTGATTCCGAACCACACGACTGTTGTTTCAAAACTGAGGAAGAAACAAAAGGACGAATCGATCTAAAAGACACTCCGTTGTCAGATCTAGATGGCACGTTGTATGTTGACGGGTCTTGCTTCAAATTGGAGAATGGTGATGTGACTGCTGCTTATGCAGTAACAACTTTGAGTACGATTGTGGAGACTGCAAGAGTGAGTCAGAATTCTGCCCAGGCTGCAGAATTGATCGCGCTAACAAGAGCGTGCGTTTTAGCTAAGGGAAAGAGAGTGAATGTGTTCACAGATAGTCAGTACGCGTTCGGCGTGGCCCATAGTTTTGGCCGCTTGTGGAAAGAGAGAGGTTTCATTACGTCCCATGGGACTAAGATTCAACATGGTCAGCTAGTTAATGACTTGTTGGAATCTCTAACCTTACCGACTGAAGTTGCAATTGTGAAATGCAGTGCTCATAAAGCAATCACGGATGATGTTGGTCGTGGGAATGCTTTTGCTGATGAGACTGCAAAACAGACAGCTAGAAATATGATGAGTAGAATGTATGTTGCAACGTCTGCAAGATGGATTTCTGAGTCTGGAATGTGTGAAGACACAGTGGAAAGCGTGAAAGAAATTCAGAAAGAGGCGACTGAGGAGGAAAAACTTGCATGGAGAGAGAGCACGGGTAAATTGGACTCGAGTGGGTGTTGGATTGATTTGTCGGAACAACAGCGTTGGATGTTGCCTGATGCGTATGTGCTTGCAGTAGTAACGATGGCACATGGAACAGCGCACATCAGCTCAAAAGGGATTTGTAAGATGTTGGCTCCGGTCTGGAAGAATGATGGGATTAGTAAGTGTGCAGAGAGAGTGGTGAGAAATTGTATGGTATGCTTGATGCATAATCCTGGCAAGGGAATCCCCACACCTGCAGGTCACTTCGCTCCTCCTTCCTGCCCCTTTGAAGTGATCCAGCTAGACTTCATTCACATGGATCGTTGCAATAATCTGAAATACGTCCTAGTGGTAGTTTGTGCTTTCTCCAGATGGATCGAAGCATACCCACTGAAGGACAATACTGCCTTATCCACTGCCAAAATTCTTCTTAAAGAATACTTCCCCAGATACGGAATGCCACGGATTGTATGGTCAGATAACGGAAGTGAGTTCGTAGGGAAAGTTATGCAGAGTGTGTGTACCGGCCTAGGGATTAGACAGAAGTTTCATAGTGCGAATCATCCCCAGTCCGCGGGTTTAGTCGAGGGTTACAATGGCACCCTTAAACTGAAACTTGCTAAGATACAAGCATCCACGGGTTTGTCCTGGCCAGACGCATTGCCTTTGGCTTTGCTATCAACAAGAGCAACTGTACATTCTAGAGTAGGGCTTAGTCCTTATGAAATAGTTTTTGGCCGCCCTGCAAATGTTTGGGGGGTACCTAGACCGAAAGAATTTAAGCAGCTGGAATACCCGATGTTAATTGATTACCTTTTCGACTTGACTGCTAAATTGAGTCTTATTCACCAACAGGTTTTCGATGCATTGCCAAAGCCACCGGAGAGTCCAGGCCATCAGCTGAAACCGGGTGATCAGGTGGTCATTAAAAATTTTGCAAGAACAAAAAATCTTCAGCCCAGATTTATTGGCCCTTTCCAAGTCCTGCTAGCAACCAGAACTGCTATTCGTGTGGCCGGAAGAAAAAACTGGATCCATACGACACATGCTAAACGTGTGCCTCTGCCACTTCCTTACGACAACTGGGTAAAGAAAGGAATCGGTGCCTCTGAAACGGAACAAATCCCCAGGTTCATACCTTTCAGCGATGCAGAACTGATCACGGATTCACCAAATTCTGACTCTCCTCCTGAAACTGCTCTTTTGAACAATGAACATTTGCCATCTGCACCAAAAGAACATTTGCCATCTGCGAACGTGAACATTGCAACGTCAGCTGAGAATACATTGTTTCCAGATCAGACAGCTCCTGCAAAACTGAGATACAACTTACGTTCTCGCAATATGGACAAATAAAGCAGGAAACTGCCTATTTTCAAATTTGAATTTGCTATACATTGCCTCCAGCCAGGAAGTTTGCTAATACTTTGTATTGTTTCTTTTTGTTTTAAAATTGCCTTGCCGTCTGGGTAGCCGTAGGGTCGTGGCTGTGTACCTAGTTGAATCTGCGGGGGTCAGACACAAGGTCGATCTTTCTGTTAGTTCTGGGAACTCCCAGGGCTGATAGAGGCATTTTCATCTACGTACACATCATCAGTGGTCGCGAACGGTCGTAGAAGATGGAGCTTCCTGAGCTGCAACGAGAAAATGTAATGTATGTTCGCAGAAATAGACTGTACAGAATACTCCACAGCAGATGCTTTCTAATGCAATGTGCAGTTACATTTTTAATTGTTTTGATAACGTTGGTGGGTGGAATCATCTTTGGTGTACATTTGATTTTTATGCCAGTAACTACAGTACCTCCCCTTGATCCTACTACTTCAACTGTTTCTTCTATGCATTCTTTTCACTCATTCCCTGAACACGAACAAGCTCGACGCTCAGAATTTATTAACAATACATTTGTACAGCTCTTGCATCAACACCAACTGGTAGTTAATACTACAAACTGCTGGGTGTGTGGCTTGATACCCCACACTATGGATAAAGGCATTCCCTATCTAGTCTTGCCTTTCAGCTATAATGGATCATTTCAGGCCTTTCAGACAATTTTTTCATATGCCCTTGAGACCTATCCTCCGCGTCCACCACGGTCCACTAAATACAACTCAGCCAACAAAGCTTTAGTCCAGGGAATTATTGACATGATTAAAGACGTCAATAATACTCCATCTTATCCTAGAGATGAATTACGGGTGTATTTGAGTTGGAACTCTACAGAGTATCGCCTTAGTTTGGGAGAAAGCAAGCGTAAAAGCTCCACTTCAGTTTGGGTCGTGCCTCACCGAGGTCAGGTCTGTTTGCAAGGAAATGGGAGAAATCCGAGAGCTCAGCTAGGGAGGAGTGAGTGCGTTGAGACTTACGTATTTCCGTCTAACTCCTCCCCTGCCTTTCTGACTGCTAGGGGTACCTACTTCATCTGTCAGGACAGAGCATATACATGGCTGCCTGCTGACTTTTCAGGTTCATGTTATATTGCTCGATTGTTACCCCCGACATACACTGCTTCTTCAGATTATCACAAAACCAGAGTAGCAAGAGGTGTCTTCAGCAAGGAAGATACCGCTGGTCAAGAAGCTGGAGACTTCTTCAAAGGTTTCCTTCCGTTTTGGGGGCCTATGGCCAATAGTAGAAATCTTCGTCAACTAACACGGGTAGTTGAATCTACTATTACAGAAACTGCAGGTGCCCTTAGTAACTTAACAGCTGAACTTCAGGCGGATCGTCTCATGACGTTGCAGAACCGTATGGTTCTAGACGTAATACTTGCAGATCGAGGTGGGGTATGCAGAATGATCCAATCGAGCTGCTGTGTCTTTATTCCAAATAATGCTCCAACAGTCTATGAAGCAATCTCTAAGCTACACAAGATTTCCGACTCTATACACGTAGATAAGGGAAACTGGTCCTTCATGGAGTGGTTTTGGACTCTGGTATCAGCGTGGGGATGGAAGGTTCTGATGGTTATTGGTGTCATCCTAGTATTTCTGTTCTCGTGCTGTCTTATTATCCAATGCGGTCCCGCTCTGTGTAGCCTCTGTGCTGCAACCTGTTTCAGAAAACCACCTGCATTAGGAGAAAAGGCACGAGACAGGATGATGATACAACAACATGTCACTGACCTAATGGGCATAGAATTAGACTCTGACTCTGATATAGACTGAGTAATTGCCTATGTAAGTGCAAAAGGAGGGTCTGAGGTTCCGTGACGATTTTACTCGTGTTTGTAATCATTGTCGTAAATACTTAATTTTGGTATCAGTGAACCACAAATGATCCATTTAGTATATCCTGGTGTTTTCGCTATGCTACGAGCAAGAGCACTCCTGTTACCAACACATTTGTGATTTACCCATGGCATCCATCTTAGAACACGGAAGCCATTTTGTATTCCTTGCCCTCACATAGTCAATGGACACGCAATGACTTTTTCTTATTTAAGGACACGTAGGCTTTAACCGGCGATTCACCTTGCTAGTGACACGTGCACCTTAGGCCAGCAACGCTGTGGCAGCATGACTCGGCAAGAGCTGCCTCCCCAGCCTGAGGCCAGTCCTGCTATACTGGTTCTTGTGTTCGGTGGCCTGATCATGATTAGGCGGCCGAAGCTGGTAACCGTGCCCATTTACGACCCACAAACATTTCTTATCCTGTCTTTCTATCTTCTGCACCTGGCTCTGCTCCTTTCCTTCTGGGCCTTTATTAGGGGGAGGTAACGAAATTTACGATGAGGCGGTCCGGGTCTTGAATGAAGAATTGACATGGGATTATGATGGACTAGTGGGAACCCCTCATTCGTAATGTTTTGACATCAGATACTGTTGACGATTCCTGTGCAACGCCAAATATTTATTGTTTAAGACACGAATGTTTAGAACTGTGGTAACATGTAAAGAATTTGCCTGAAGCCCAATATTTAGTATATAAGGAGCAACCCTCTTTGTACAAATTGAACAGGCTCCTAGATACTGCCCATGTGTAGTTTCTGTGACTTCTGTGTCCCTGCAGTAATAAACCTTTGGTCTTTGACGCCACCATCGAGAAGCCCGTGTTTCTGTTTGTTTGTGCACCAAGACAGGTTGAACTCCGGGGTCTTCGGGTGTTGTCCCTGACACCTCTGGACGGAACCAAAAAAGTCCAGAACTCCATGGGTGGAGGGTGGTGCCGGGATGTCGGGGCCTGGCCAGGCCCAGGGTTGGGGTCGGGCTGAGGCCGCGCGGCCGCGTGGTGCCGTGTCCAAGATGGCGGCTGGGCCGGGCAATGGTGCTGACGGTGGCCCGGGCCCTGTCCTGCGGGGAGGGAGCGAGCCCTTCATGTGGCCTGTCCAACACTACTCACTACTCTGCACTCACTACTCACTACTCACTACTCTGCACTCACTACTCACTACTCTGCACTCACTACTCTGCAGTCACTACTCATTACTCACTACTCTGCAATCACTACTCTGCACTCACTACTCACTATTTACTACTCTGCACTGTTGGACGGACCGGGAGGGTCGGCCGAGGACAAGGGGAGAGGTCTCCGGGGAGAGCCGTCTCCAGCGAACCGTACAGACGAGTAACTTCCCCCCCACAGACGGACACCACACAATGATAAAGTTCAACGATACTTTATAGGCAATTCTTTAAGTACGGTAGAATGGTACAAGGAGGTCTGGACTCAGGGGTCCCCTCTATTCTGGTCTCTGTTTGGGAAAAGGGTAGCGGGACAGTCTTGTTACCAAAAAGATGGAAATAGCTCTCAATCCTCGAGCTCGGTGGTGTAGATGAACGGGCCGCGGCGGAGCCAGCGGGTCCCGAGATGGATGAAGGAAGACGACGGTCCGCGGCAGAGCCAGCAGGTCCCGATGAAGGTGGTGGTTACAAACGGTCCGCGGCCACGCCAGCAGGTCCCGACGACGATGAAGGATAGGGTGGTTCCCAAAGCCGTGGCAGCGCCAGCAGGCAGGACGAGGGTGCACAAGACAGAGCTACGGCAGCGCCAGTAGTCCGTCAAGGATGAGTTCTTCTTTGCGTCTCTCGACTCCAAGATACAACTCCCGTCCTGCTCTGGAGCTGCCCCAGTTATAGGGCTGGTGTGCTTTGATGTCCGGACCCTCGCACTTGGAGGTCGGGAGGTCCGGGATGAGGGGGTTCAGACACCCAGCAGGGGGGTGGAGCCAGCGCCCGGGGAGGCGATGGGCGAGCGGCACTTGGCGGGGGAGAGCCATCGACACCTCTTGCTCCCATTGACTGACCAAGTAGCCCGCTCACCTCCTGGGTGGATGTTGGTGCCGGAATGTCTGAGGCCTGGCCAGGCCCAGGGTTGAGGTCGATCGGGGGCCAGGCGGCCTCGTGGTGGAGTGTCCAAGATGGCGCCCAGGATGGGCACGCAGGCCGGTAGTGGGTCGGCCTACGCGGTCAACAGGTTCGAGTGTAGGGGTCCCTGCGGGGACGGTGGACGTGCAATGGTGGGGTGTGGTACTTGCGTGGCTGGTTCGGGCCTGGTTGGGCCGGGGGAGAGCGGCCCTTCATGTGGCCTGTCCAACATGCGTCCCCCCCAGCTGAAGGCGGGGAGAGTTACCCATTCTCTTGGGGACTCTTCTCGTCGAGGCGGAAGAACCGGGACAGGCCATCTGCGTTGGCGTGATCTGGCCCAGGCCGATGTTCAACTGTGAAGTCCATCCCTTGTAGGGAGATGGACCAGCGTAGTAACTTCGGGTTTTCCCCCCGCATCTGCATCAGCCACTGCAGGGGTCGGTGGTCGGTCTGTACCCGAAAGGGTGTGCCAAAAAGGTAGGGCCGGAGCTTCTTGAGGGCCCATACCACCGCGAAGGCCTCCCTCTCTATGGTGCTCCAGCGTTGTTCCCGTGGTAGGAGTCGCCGGCTGATGAAGGCCACCGGCTGATCACGGCCCTCGGTGTTCACTTGAGACAGGACTGCCCCAATGCCATGGTCGGAGGCATCCGTCTGGACGATGAACTCCCGGCTGTAGTCGGGGGCCTGGAGCACAGGGGCGGAGCACATGGCGGCTTTCAATTGTTCAAATGCAGCTTGACACTCTGGGGTCCAGTTGACTTTCTGGGGCTGATTTTTTGACGTGAGCTCTGTGAGGGGCCTCACGATAGTACCATAGTCTTTTACGAACCTTCGGTAATAGCCCGTGAGGCCCAGGAAGGCTCGTACCTCGGTCTGGGTAATGGGGGGCTGCCAGGACTGGATGGCGGCAATTTTTAGCTGCAGAGGGGCCACCAGGCCGCTTCCCACCTGGTGCCCGAGGTAGATTACAGACCCTTGCCCAATTTGACATTTGCTGGCCTTGATCGTGAGGCCAGCTTGCTGAAGGGCGTGCAGCACTGCTCGGAGGTGGTGGAGGTGCTCGGACCACTGGTTGCTGTATACAGCGATGTCGTCTAAGTAGGCGGCGCTGAATCCTTCGAGCCCCGCCAGGACCTGATTGACGAGCCGTTGGAATGTTGCTGGGGCATTCTTCATGCCGAAGGGCATGACTGTGAAATGGTAATGGCCATCGGGAGTGGAAAAGGCAGAACGTTCTTGTGCCCGGGGTGTGAGGCCGATTTGCCAGTAGCCCGCCGTCAGGTCGAAGATACTGAGGTAGCGGGCAGCTCCCATGCGGTCGATTAGTTCATCTGCCCGGGGGATGGGATGTGCGTCTGTCCTGGTGACCGCATTCAAGCCCCGGTAGTCGACGCAGAACCGGAGTTCTGGTGTGGTGCCGGGGGCAGCTGCTTTGGGGACCAGTACTACCGGGCTGGCCCAGGGGCTGTCTGAGGGCTCGATGACCCCGAGCGTGAGCATTTTGGCTACTTCCTCCTGGATGCAGGCCCGTACCCGATCTGGCACGCGGTAGGCCCGGTGGCGGATAGGGGGGCTGTCCCCAGTGTCCACATCGTGCGTACACCAGGAAGTGACACCTGGGGTGAGGGAGAACAGGCTGGCGAATTGTGACAGGAGCACTTGGCACTCCTGGTGTTGCTCTCGGGTGAGGGCCTCTGAGAGTCGGACCCCATCTACGGAACCGTCTTTCTCCCGCGTTCGTAGGAGGTCCGGGAGGGGCTCGGAGTCCTCTTCAGCCCCATTGTCTGTGGCCATCAGGAGGCTGAGTTCTGTCCGTACAAAGTGCGGTTTCAGTCTGTTAGCGTGGAGGACCCGGAGGGGGTTCCGGGAAGATTCCAAGTCGATGAGATAGGTAGCCGGACCCTTGCGCTCGACCACTTTGAAGGGCCCTGTCCACTTGTCTTGTAGGGCGCAGGGTTCGGTGGGGGACATCACCCATACCTGTTGCCCAGGTTCAAATTCGATGGAGGAGGCATTCCGGTCATACCACCTTTTCATGTCCTCCTGACTGGCCTCTAGGTTGGCTTTTGCTAGTTCTCGGAATCGCCGGGTCTGGTTGCGGAGTGTTAGGAGGTAGCGGAAAACATCTGGTGGGTTCTTTAGAGGGGGCATCTCCCAGCCTTCCTTAACTAGGCTGAGCGGCCCGCGTACGGGGTGTCCATATAGCAGTTCAAATGGGCTGAAGCCCAGGGACTTCTGGGGAACCTCTCGATATGCGAAGAGGAGGCACGGCAGCAGCACATCCCACTGGCGACGGAGGGGCTCTTCCAACCCCCCGATCATCCCTTTGAGCGTGCGGTTGAACCGCTCAACGAGTCCGTTTCCTTGAGGGTGATAGGGGGTCATGAACCGGTAGGTAACCCCGCACTGTTGCCAGAGAGATTTCATATATTTCGAAATAAAGTTCGTGCCTCTGTCACTGACGACCTCCCGGGGGAAGCCCACCCGGGAGAAGATCCCCATCAGAGCCCGGCCGACTACCGGGGCTGTCACAGTCCGTAGGGGAACAGCCTCCGGGTAGCGGGTGGCGTGGTCCACTAGCACCAGGATGAATCGATGGCCTTGTTTTGTGCGCGGGTCCAGGGGCCCTACGATATCGATTCCGACCCTCTCGAACGGGGTGGTGACCACGGGAAAAGGTTGCAGGGGGGCTTTCAGTTTGCGGCCGCTCTTCCCACTGGCTTGGCACGTGGGGCAAGATCGGCAATGCTGGTGTACATTGTCCCTCATTTTGGGCCAGAAGAAGTGGGTCACCAGGCGGCTATAGGTTTTGTCTTGACCCAAGTGTCCTGCCAGGGGGACATCGTGGGCCAGGTTTAGCAGAAAGTCTCTAAAACGGAGGGGTACCACTAGGACTCGACTGGCCCCCAGCTCCGCGATTCTTTGCTCACTGTACAGCAGATCATTGTCCCAGTAGACCCAGTGAGTTCCGGAGGTATCCCCTGCGCTTTGGGCTAGCGCTTGCTGGCGGAGTCCCTTGAGGGAGGGACAGGTCTTTTGTTCTTGGCGAAATTGTTCTTGCGTGGGCCCCCCCTCTTGAGGCCACTGGTCGAGGTTAGCGAGGTCTGGAGGTTGAGCTGGTTCGGGGGGGACGTCACGGTCGGTGGTTTCGGCGGGGGCGACCGGAGGCGGTGGCGCCGGCCATTCGAGTTCCTCTGGGCGGGTGTTGGCACGGGCGGTCATGGACCGGGTGGTGACGCACGCCCAGTCCGGGACGCCCAGCATCCCCAGGTGCTCTTTTCGTTCGACTGCTGCCCATGGAGAGCTTTCCAGGTCATTACCCAGGAGGCAGTCTACGGGGGCATCATCTCGGACCGTCACCTTCAACATGCCGGAGACCCCTCCCCATTCGAAGGGGACGCAGGCCATCCGACACAGACTTTCTGAGTTATCGGCTGAACGTACAGGGCAGAGAATGTTTGGTAAGTATTGTTCGGGGGTCACCAGGTGACAGCGGACGGCTGTTACACTGGCCCCAGTGTCACGAAGGGCTTCAGCCCGGCGTCCATTGATGCCCACCCATTGGCTGTACTTCTGGGTATTAGCGGGTAGGGGGACCCGCGGGACCATGTCTCTCCCCCCTAGGCAGGCGAGAGCCATGGCGGCTGGCTCCCATTCTTGGTGTTCCTGTTCATATTCTTCTTGTTCCTCTGAGATCTGTTCCTCCCCCAGAGCAGCAGCGGCTACTTGGCGGGGTCTTGGGCTCTGGTACTGGGGGCAGTTTGGGTCGTTTGCATAGTGTCCGACTCGTTGGCATCGATGGCAGGTAACATTGGCTCGATGTCCCGGTCGCGCTGGGGTGCTGCCCCGGTTGGCCGGGGGGGTGGTGCTGGTAGTGGGGGTGACCGGAGCGTTGCTCCTTCCGCGTCCTTGGCCTCCACCTCCTCGGGGACGGTGCTGACCATTGTTGTTCCTGTTCTGTTCGGAGGACCCATTTCGACTCACTCTGGTGATCTCCCACCGGTCTGCTTCGGCTGCGAGCTGCCGGGGATCCGTTAACTTGCTGTCGAGGAGGTGCTGGCGAAGTTCAATGAAGCAATTGTTCGACAGATGCTCCCATACCATAAGATTGAACAGTTGTTCGTAGGTTGTGACCTTGCTTCCTTTGATCCAGCCCTCGAAGGCTCGGCTAAAGTAATTGACATAGTCCACCCAAGTTGTACCCGGGATGCGGGTGCAGTCTCGGAACCTCTGACGGTACATTTCGGGTGTGAGGCCATAGCGGGTGAGGAGTGCAGCTTTCATATGGTCATAGGAGGTCATCTGGTGGTCCGGGAGTTGCAGCAGGGCGTCGCGGCCCTCATTGAGGAATCTCCCCCACAGACCGGCCCCCCAATCGCTTTTATCGATCCGGTGTGCAGTCATAGCGATTTCATAGGCCTTAAACCATTGCTGGATGTCGTCCTCTCGGAAGTATTCTCGAACGACATCCTTGGGGATGTGTACCTTCTTCTCTGTTGCCCCTGGAGTGTGGGGTTGCTCGGGCACCCCTGTTTCTTTATTCTGTTTGCGTAGGTCGATTTCAGCTAATTTCCGCTCATGTTCATATGCCAGTTTCTTTTCCTCGAGCTCCCTTTGTCTCTGTTTCTCCTCTCTTTCTTCTCGGAGACGCAGGTGTTCTAAGTTGATTTTCTGTTCGGCCAACTTTAGTTCAACGTCCATTTTGAGCCGGGCCATTTCCAGCTCGTGTAGTCGGGTTCTTTCTCGTTCCTGGATCTCGTCTGGCGAGAGACCCGTTCTTCGTTCTTCAGGGGCCATGGGGGTTTGTGCTGCGATGTCTTGATCGGGGGTTCCGGCAGCCCCGGTTTCTGCCCAAGATTCTAGGGCCTGCTTAAAGTCATCTTTGGTATTTAGTCCGGTGGTAGCGATACCTAATTCGATACCGAACTGTTTAAGTTCACGATGGCTGTATTCGTCCAATTTCTCCATCTGGAATTTCTCCGTTGATCCGCTGTCTTTAGTTGACATCGTGATTCGCCGTGGGGTGAGCTACTCTCTGTACGGTTTATGCGGTGATTCGGATCCCACCGCTGCCACCAATGTTGGACGGACCGGGAGGGTCGGCCGAGGACAAGGGGAGAGGTCTCCGGGGAGAGCCGTCTCCAGCGAACCGTACAGACGAGTAACTTCCCCCCCACAGACGGACACCACACAATGATAAAGTTCAACGATACTTTATAGGCAATTCTTTAAGTACGGTAGAATGGTACAAGGAGGTCTGGACTCAGGGGTCCCCTCTATTCTGGTCTCTGTTTGGGAAAAGGGTAGCGGGACAGTCTTGTTACCAAAAAGATGGAAATAGCTCTCAATCCTCGAGCTCGGTGGTGTAGATGAACGGGCCGCGGCGGAGCCAGCGGGTCCCGAGATGGATGAAGGAAGACGACGGTCCGCGGCAGAGCCAGCAGGTCCCGATGAAGGTGGTGGTTACAAACGGTCCGCGGCCACGCCAGCAGGTCCCGACGACGATGAAGGATAGGGTGGTTCCCAAAGCCGCGGCAGCGCCAGCAGGCAGGACGAGGGTGCACAAGACAGAGCTACGGCAGCGCCAGTAGTCCGTCAAGGATGAGTTCTTCTTTGCGTCTCTCGACTCCAAGATACAACTCCCGTCCTGCTCTGGAGCTGCCCCAGTTATAGGGCTGGTGTGCTTTGATGTCCGGACCCTCGCACTTGGAGGTCGGGAGGTCCGGGATGAGGGGGTTCAGACACCCAGCAGGGGGGTGGAGCCAGCGCCCGGGGAGGCGATGGGCGAGCGGCACTTGGCGGGGGAGAGCCATCGACACCTCTTGCTCCCATTGACTGACCAAGTAGCCCGCTCACCTCCTGGGTGGATGTTGGTGCCGGAATGTCTGAGGCCTGGCCAGGCCCAGGGTTGAGGTCGATCGGGGGCCAGGCGGCCTCGTGGTGGAGTGTCCAAGATGGCGCCCAGGATGGGCGCGCAGGCCGGTAGTGGGTCGGCCTACGCGGTCAACAGGTTCGAGTGTAGGGGTCCCTGCGGGGACGGTGGACGTGCAATGGTGGGGTGTGGTACTTGCGTGGCTGGTTCGGGCCTGGTTGGGCCGGGGGAGAGCGGCCCTTCATGTGGCCTGTCCAACATGCACTCACTACTCACTACTCTGCACTCACTACTCACAACTCTGCACTCACTACTCACTACTCACTACTCTGCACTCACTACTCTGCACTCACTACTCTGCACTCACTACTCACTACTCTGCACTCACTACTCACTACTCTGCACTCACTACTCACTACTCACTACTCTGCACTCACTACTCACTACTCTGCACTCACTACTCTGCACACTGCACTCACTACTCTGCACTCTGCACTCACTACTCACTACTCTGCACTCACTACTCTGCACTCACAACTCACTACTCCGCACTCACTACTCTGCACTCACTACTCTGCACTCACTACTCACTACTCTGCACTCACTACTCACTACTCTGCACTCTCTACTCACTTCTCACTACTATGCACTCACTACTCACTACTCTGCACTCACTATTCTACACTCACTACTCTGCACTCACTACTCACTACTCTGCACTCACTACTCACTACTCTGCACTCACTACTCACACTCACTACTCTGCACTCACTACTCACTACTCACTACTCTGCACTCACTACTCTGCACTCTGCACTCACTACTCACTACTCTGCACTCACTACTCACTACTCTGCACTCACTACTCACTACTCTGCACTCACTACTCACTAATCTGCACTCACTACTCTGCACTCACTACTCTGCACTCACTACTCACTACTCTGCACTCACTATTCTGCAATCACTACTCACTACTCTGCACTCACTACTCTGCACTCACTACTCTGCACTCACTACTCTCTTCTCACTACTCACTACTCTGCACTCACTACTCACTACTCTGCACTCACTACTCACTACTCACTACTCTGCACTCACTACTCACTACTCTGCACTCACTACTCTGCAGTCACTACTCATTACTCACTACTCTGCAATCACTACTCTGCACTCACTACTCACTATTTACTACTCTGCACTCACTACTCACTACTCTGCACTCACTACTCACAACTCTGCACTCACTACTCACTACTCACCACTCTGCACTCACTACTCTGCACTCACTACTCTGCACTCACTACTCACTACTCTGCACTCACTACTCACTACTCTGCACTCACTACTCACTACTCACTACTCTGCACTCACTACTCACTACTCTGCACTCACTACTCTGCACACTGCACTCACTACTCTGCACTCTGCACTCACTACTCACTACTCTGCACTCACTACTCTGCACTCACGGCTCACTACTCTGCACTCACTACTCTGCACTCACTACTCTGCACTCACTACTCACTACTCTGCACTCACTACTCACTACTCTGCACTCTCTACTCACTTCTCACTACTATGCACTCACTACTCACTACTCTGCACTCACTATTCTACACTCACTACTCTGCACTCACTACTCACTACTCTGCACTCACTACTCACACTCACTACTCTGCACTCACTACTCACTACTCACTACTCTGCACTCACTACTCTGCACTCTGCACTCACTACTCACTACTCTGCACTCACTACTCACTACTCTGCACTCACTACTCACTACTCTGCACTCACTACTCTGCACTCACTACTCTGCACTCACTACTCACTACTCTGCACTCACTATTCTGCACTCACTACTCACTACTCTGCAATCACTACTCTGCACTCACTACTCTGCACTCACTACTCACTACTCTTCACTCACTACTCTGCACTCACTATTCTGCACTCACTACTCACTACTCTGTACTCACTACTCACTACTCACTACTCTGCACTCTATACTCTGCACTCACTACTCTGCACTCACTACTCACTACTCTGTACTCACTACTCTGCACTCACCACTCTGCACTCACTACTCACTACTCTGCAATCACTACTCTGTACTCACTACTCTGCACTCACTACTCACTACTCTGCACTCACTACTCTGCACTCACTACTCACAACTCTGCACTCACTATTCTGCACTCACTACTCTGCACTCACTACTCACTACTCACTACTCTGCACTCACTACTCTGCACTCACTACTCTGCACTAACTACTCTGCACTCTGCACTCACTACTCACTACTCTGCACTCACTACTCACTACTCTGCACTCACTAATCACTACTCACTACTATGCACTCACTACTCACTACTCTGCACTCACTACTCACTACACTGCACTCACTACTCACTACTCTGCACTCACTACTCACTGCTCACTACTCTGCACTCACTACTCACTACTCTGCACTCACTACTCACTACTCTGCACTCACTACTCTGCTCTCACTACTCTGCACTCACTACTCACTACTCTGCACTCACTATTCTGCACTCACTACTCACTACTCACTACTCTGCACTCACTGCTCTGCACTCACTACTCTGCACTCACTACGCACTACTCTGCACTCACTACTCTGCACTCACTACTCACTACTCTGCACTCACTACTCACTACTCTGCACTCACTACTCACTACTCTGCACTCACTACTCTGCACTCACCACTCTGCACTCACTACTCACTACTCTGCAATCACTACTCTGTACTCACTACTCTGCACTCACTACTCACTACTCACTACTCTGCACTCACTACTCTGCACTCACTACTCACTACTCTGCACTCACTACTCTGCACTCACTACTCTGCACTCACTACTCACTACTCTGCACTCACTACTCACTACACTGCACTCACTACTCACTACTCTGCACTCACTACTCACTACTCTGCACTCACTACTCTGCACTCACCACTCTGCACTCACTACTCACTACTCTGCAATCACTACTCTGTACTCACTACTCTGCACTCACTACTCACTACTCTGCACTCACTACTCTGCACTCACTACTCTGCACTCACTACTCTGCACTCACTACTCACTACTCTGCACTCACTACTCTGCAATCACTACTCACTACTCTGCACTCACTACTCACTACTCTGCACTCACTACTCTGCACTCACTAGTCACTACTCTGCACTCACTACTCACTACTCTGCACTCACTACTCACTACTCTGCACTCACTACTCTGCACTCACTACTCACTACTAGGCACTCACTACTCTGCACTCACTACTCACTACTCTGCACTCACTACTCTGCACTCACTACTCTGCACTCACTACTCACTACTCTGCACTCACTACTCACTACTCTGCACTCACTACTCACTACTCTGCACTTACTACTCACTACTCTGCACTCACTACTCACTACTCTGCACTCACTACTCTGCACTCACTACTCTGCAATCACTACTCACTACTCTGCACTCACTACTCTGCACTCACTACTCTGCACTCACTACTCTGCTCTCACTACTCACTACTCTGCACTCACTACTCACTACTCTGCACTCACTACTCACTACTCACTACTCTGCACTCACTACTCACTAGTCTGCACTCACTACTCTGCAATCACTACTCATTACTCACTACTCTGCAATCACTACTCTGCACTCACTACTCACTATTTACTACTCTGCACTCACTACTCACTACTCTGCACTCACTACTCACAACTCTGCACTCACTACTCACTACTCACTACTCTGTACTCACTACTCTGCACTCACTACTCTGCACTCACTACTCACTACTCTGCACTCACTACTCACTACTCTGCACTCACTACTCACTACTCACTACTCTGCACTCACTACTCTGCACTCACTACTCTGCACACTGCACTCACTACTCTGCACTCTGCACTCACTACTCACTACTCTGCACTCACTACTCTGCACTCACGACTCACTACTCTGCACTCACTACTCTGCACTCACTACTCTGCACTCACTTCTCACTACTCTGCACTCACTACTCACTACTCTGCACTCTCTACTCACTTCTCACTACTATGCACTCACTACTCACTACTCTGCACTCACTATTCTACACTCACTACTCTGCACTCACTACTCACTACTCTGCACTCACTACTCACTACTCTGCACTCACTACTCACACAAACTACTCTGCACTCACTACTCACTACTCACTACTCTGCACTCACTACTCTGCACTCTGCACTCACTACTCACTACTCTGCACTCACTACTCACTACTCTGCACTCACTACTCACTACTCTGCACTCACTACTCACTACTCTGCACTCACTACTCTGCACTCACTACTCTGCACTCACTACTCACTACTCTGCACTCACTATTCTGCACTCACTACTCACTACTCTGCAATCACTACTCTGCACTCACTACTCTGTACTCACTACTCACTACTCTTCACTCACTACTCTGCACTCACTATTCTGCACTCACTACTCACTACTCTGCACTCACTACTCACTACTCACTACTCTGCACTCTATACTCTGCACTAACTACTCTGCACTCACTACTCACTACTCTGTACTCACTACTCTGCACTCACCACTCTGCACTCACTACTCACTACTCTGCAATCACTACTCTGTACTCACTACTCTGCACTCACTACTCACTACTCTGCACTCACTACTCTGCACTCACTACTCACAACTCTGCACTCACTATTCTGCACTCACTACTCTGCATTCACTACTCACTACTCACTACTCTGCACTCACTACTCTGCACTCACTACTCTGCACTAACTACTCTGCACTCTGCACTCACTACTCACTACTCTGCACTCACTACTCACTACTCTGCACTCACTAATCACTACTCACTACTATGCACTCACTACTCACTACTCTGCACTCACTACTCACTACACTGCACTCACTACTCACTACTCTGCACTCACTACTCACTGCTCACTACTCTGCACTCACTACTCACTACTCTGCACTCACTACTCACTACTCTGCACTCACTACTCTGCTCTCACTACTCTGCACTCACTACTCACTACTCTGCACTCACTATTCTGCACTCACTACTCTGCACTTACTACTCACTACTCTGCACTCACTGCTCTGCACTCACTACTCTGCACTCACTACGCACTACTCTGCACTCACTACTCTGCACTCACTACTCTGCACTCACTACTCACTACTCTGCACTCACTACTCACTACTCTGCACTCACTACTCACTACTCTGCACTCACTACTCTGCACTCACCACTCTGCACTCACTACTCACTACTCTGCAATCACTACTCTGTACTCACTACTCTGCACTCACTACTCACTACTCACTACTCTGCACTCACTACTCTGCACTCACTACTCACTACTCTGCACTCACTACTCTGCACTCACTACTCTGCACTCACTACTCACTACTCTGCACTCACTACTCACTACACTGCACTCACTACTCACTACTCTGCACTCACTACTCACTACTCTGCACTCACTACTCTGCACTCACCACTCTGCACTCACTACTCACTACTCTGCAATCACTACTCTGTACTCACTACTCTACACTCACTACTCACTACTCTGCACTCACTACTCTGCACTCACTACTCTGCACTCACTACTCTGCACTCACTACTCACTACTCTGCACTCACTACTCTGCAATCACTACTCACTACTCTGCACTCACTACTCACTACTCACTACTCTGCACTCACTACTCTGCACTCACTAGTCACTACTCTGCACTCACTACTCACTACTCTGCACTCACTACTCACTACTCTGCACTCATTACTCTGCACTCACTACTCACTACTAGGCACTCACTACTCTGCACTCACTGCTCACTACTCTGCACTCACTACTCTGCACTCACTACTCTGCACTCACTACTCTGCAATCACTACTCACTACTCTGCACTCACTACTCTGCACTCACTACTCTGCACTCACTACTCTGCTCTCACTACTCACTACTCTGCACTCACTACTCACTACTCTGCACTCACTACTCACTACTCACTACTCTGCACTCACTACTCACTACTCTGCACTCACTACTCTGCAATCACTACTCATTACTCACTACTCTGCAATCACTACTCTGCACTCACTACTCACTATTTACTACTCTGCACTCACTACTCACTACTCTGCACTCACTACTCACAACTCTGCACTCACTACTCACTACTCTGTACTCACTACTCTGCACTCACTACTCTGCACTCACTACTCACTACTCTGCACTCACTACTCACTACTCTGCACTCACTACTCACTACTCACTACTCTGCACTCACTACTCACTACTCTGCACTCACTACTCTGCACACTGCACTCACTACTCTGCACTCTGCACTCACTACTCACTACTCTGCACTCACTACTCTGCACTCACGACTCACTACTCTGCACTCACTACTCTGCACTCACTACTCTTCACTCACTACTCACTACTCTGCACTCACTACTCACTACTCTGCACTCTCTACTCACTTCTCACTACTATGCACTCACTACTCACTACTCTGCACTCACTATTCTACACTCACTACTCTGCACTCACTACTCACTACTCTGCACTCACTACTCACTACTCTGCACTCACTACTCACTACTCTGCACTCTCTACTCACTTCTCACTACTATGCACTCACTACTCACTACTCTGCACTCACTATTCTACACTCACTACTCTGCACTCACTACTCACTACTCTGCACTCACTACTCACTACTCTGCACTCACTACTCTGCAATCACTACTCACTACTCTGCACTCACTACTCACTACTCACTACTCTGCACTCACTACTCTGCACTCACTAGTCACTACTCTGCACTCACTACTCACTACTCTGCACTCACTACTCACTACTCACTACTCTGCACTCACTACTCTGCACTCTGCACTCACTACTCACTACTCTGCACTCACTACTCACTACTCTGCACTCACTACTCACTACTCTGCACTCACTACTCTGCACTCACTACTCTGCACTCACTACTCACTACTCTGCACTCACTATTCTGCACTCACTACTCACTACTCTGCAATCACTACTCTGCACTCACTACTCTGTACTCACTACTCACTACTCTTCACTCACTACTCTGCACTCACTATTCTGCACTCACTACTCACTACTCTGCACTCACTACTCACTACTCACTACTCTGCACTCTATACTCTGCACTAACTACTCTGCACTCACTACTCACTACTCTGTACTCACTACTCTGCACTCACCACTCTGCACTCACTACTCACTACTCTGCAATCACTACTCTGTACTCACTACTCTGCAATCACTACTCACTACTCTGCACTCACTACTCTGCACTCACTACTCTGCACTCACTACTCACAACTCTGCACTCACTATTCTGCACTCACTACTCTGCATTCACTACTCACTACTCACTACTCTGCACTCACTACTCTGCACTCACTACTCTGCACTAACTACTCTGCACTCACTACTCACTACTCTGCACTCACTACTCACTACTCTGCACTCACTAATCACTACTCACTACTATGCACTCACTACTCACTACTCTGCACTCACTACTCACTACACTGCACTCACTACTCACTACTCTGCACTCACTACTCACTGCTCACTACTCTGCACTCACTACTAACTACTCTGCACTCACTACTCACTACTCTGCACTCACTACTCTGCTCTCACTACTCTGCACTCACTACTCACTACTCTGCACTCACTATTCTGCACTCACTACTCTGCACTTACTACTCACTACTCTGCACTCACTGCTCTGCACTCACTACTCTGCACTCACTACGCACTACTCTGCACTCACTACTCTGCACTCACTACTCTGCACTCACTACTCACTACTCTGCACTCACTACTCACTACTCTGCACTCACTACTCACTACTCTGCACTCACTACTCTGCACTCACCACTCTGCACTCACTACTCACTACTCTGCAATCACTACTCTGTACTCACTACTCTGCACTCACTACTCACTACTCACTACTCTGCACTCACTACTCTGCACTCACTACTCACTACTCTGCACTCACTACTCTGCACTCACTACTCTGCACTCACTACTCACTACTCTGCACTCACTACTCACTACACTGCACTCACTACTCACTACTCTGCACTCACTACTCACTACTCTGCACTCACTACTCTGCACTCACCACTCTGCACTCACTACTCACTACTCTGCAATCACTACTCTGTACTCACTACTCTGCACTCACTACTCACTACTCTGCACTCACTACTCTGCACTCACTACTCTGCACTCACTACTCTGCACTCACTACTCACTACTCTGCACTCACTACTCTGCAATCACTACTCACTACTCTGCACTCACTACTCACTACTCACTACTCTGCACTCACTAGTCACTACTCTGCACTCACTAGTCACTACTCTGCACTCACTACTCACTACTCTGCACTCACTACTCTGCACTCATTACTCTGCACTCACTACTCACTACTAGGCACTCACTACTCTGCACTCACTACTCACTACTCTGCACTCACTACTCTGCACTCACTACTCTGCACTCACTACTCTGCACTCACTACTCACTACTCTGCACTCACTACTCACTACTCTGCACTCACTACTCACTACTCTGCACTTACTACTCACTACTCTGCACTCACTACTCACTACTCTGCACTCACTACTCTGCACTCACTACTCTGCAATCACTACTCACTACTCTGCACTCACTACTCTGCACTCACTACTCTGCACTCACTACTCTGCTCTCACTACTCACTACTCTGCACTCACTACTCACTACTCTGCACTCACTACTCACTACTCACTACTCTGCACTCACTACTCACTACTCTGCACTCACTACTCTGCAATCACTACTCATTATCCACTACTCTGCAATCACTACTCTGCACTCACTACTCACTATTTACTACTCTGCACTCACTACTCACTACTCTGCACTCACTACTCACAACTCTGCACTCACTACTCACTACTCACTACTCTGCACTCACTACTCTGCACTCACTACTCTGCACTCACTACTCACTACTCTGCACTCACTACTCACTACTCTGCACTCACTACTCACTACTCACTACTCTGCACTCACTACTCACTACTCTGCACTCACTACTCTGCACACTGCACTCACTACTCTGCACTCTGCACTCACTACTCACTACTCTGCACTCACTACTCTGCACTCACGACTCACTACTCTGCACTCACTACTCTGCACTCACTACTCTGCACTCACTACTCACTACTCTGCACTCACTACTCACTACTCTGCACTCTCTACTCACTTCTCACTACTATGCACTCACTACTCACTACTCTGCACTCACTATTCTACACTCACTACTCTGCACTCACTACTCACTACTCTGCACTCACTACTCACTACTCTGCACTCACTACTCACACTCACTACTCTGCACTCACTACTCACTACTCACTACTCTGCACTCACTACTCTGCACTCTGCACTCACTACTCACTACTCTGCACTCACTACTCACTACTCTGCACTCACTACTCACTACTCTGCACTCACTACTCTGCACTCACTACTCTGCACTCACTACTCACTACTCTGCACTCACTATTCTGCACTCACTACTCACTACTCTGCAATCACTACTCTGCACTCACTACTCTGTACTCACTACTCACTACTCTTCACTCACTACTCTGCACTCACTATTCTGCACTCACTACTCACTACTCTGCACTCACTACTCACTACTCACTACTCTGCACTCTATACTCTGCACTAACTACTCTGCACTCACTACTCACTACTCTGTACTCACTACTCTGCACTCACCACTCTGCACTCACTACTCACTACTCTGCAATCACTACTCTGTACTCACTACTCTGCACTCACTACTCACTACTCTGCACTCACTACTCTGCACTCACTACTCTGCACTCACTACTCACAACTCTGCACTCACTATTCTGCACTCACTACTCTGCATTCACTACTCACTACTCACTACTCTGCACTCACTACTCTGCACTCACTACTCTGCACTAACTACTCTGCACTCTGCACTCACTACTCACTACTCTGCACTCACTACTCACTACTCTGCACTCACTAATCACTACTCACTACTATGCACTCACTACTCACTACTCTGCACTCACTACTCACTACACTGCACTCACTACTCACTACTCTGCACTCACTACTCACTGCTCACTACTCTGCACTCACTACTCACTACTCTGCACTCACTACTCACTACTCTGCACTCACTACTCTGCACTCACTACTCTGCACTCACTACTCACTACTCTGCACTCACTATTCTGCACTCACTACTCTGCACTCACTACTCACTACTTACTACTCTGCACTCACTACTCTGCACTCACTACGCACTACTCTGCACTCACTACTCTGCACTCACTACTCTGCACTCACTACTCACTACTCTGCACTCACTACTCACTACTCTGCACTCACTACTCACTACTCTGCACTCACTACTCTGCACTCACCACTCTGCACTCACTACTCACTACTCTGCAATCACTACTCTGTACTCACTACTCTGCACTCACTACTCACTACTCACTACTCTGCACTCACTACTCTGCACTCACTACTCACTACTCTGCACTCACTACTCTGCACTCACTACTCACTACTCTGCACTCACTACTCACTACACTGCACTCACTACTCACTACTCTGCACTCACTACTCACTACTCTGCACTCACTACTCTGCACTCACCACTCTGCACTCACTACTCACTACTCTGCAATCACTACTCTGTACTCACTACTCTGCACTCACTACTCACTACTCTGCACTCACTACTCTGCACTCACTACTCTGCACTCACTACTCTGCACTCACTACTCACTACTCTGCACTCACTACTCTGCAATCACTACTCACTACTCTGCACTCACTACTCACTACTCACTACTCTGCACTCACTACTCTGCACTCACTAGTCACTACTCTGCACTCACTACTCACTACTCTGCACTCACTACTCTGCACTCACTACTCACTACTAGGCACTCACTACTCTGCACTCACTACTCACTACTCTGCACTCACTACTCTGCACTCACTACTCTGCACTCACTACTCACTACTCTGCACTCACTACTCACTACTCTGCACTCACTACTCACTACTCTGCACTTACTACTCACTACTCTGCACTCACTACTCACTACTCTGCACTCACTACTCTGCACTCACTACTCACTATTCTGCACTCACTACTCACTATTCTGCACTCACTACTCACTACTCTGTACTTACTACTCTGCACTCACTACTCTGCACTCACTACTCTGCACTCACTACTCTGCACTCTGCACTCACTACTCTGCACTCTGCACTCACTACTCTGCACTCACTACTCACTACTCTGCACTCACTACTCAGTACTCTGCATTCACTACTCTGCACTCACTGCTCTGCACTCACTACTCACTACTCTGCACTCACAACTCTGCAATCACTACTCACTACTCTGCACTCACTACTCTGCACTCACTACTCTGCACTCACTACTCTGCTCTCACTACTCACTACTCTGCACTCACTACTCACTACTCTGCACTCACTACTCACTACTCTGCACTCACTACTCTGCAGTCACTACTCATTACTCACTACTCTGCAATCACTACTCTGCACTCACTACTCACTATTTACTACTCTGCACTCACTACTCACTACTCTGCACTCACTACTCACTACTCTGCACTCACTACTCACTACTCACTACTCTGCACTCACTACTCTGCACTCACTACTCTGCACTCACTACTCACTACTCTGCACTCACTACTCACTACTCTGCACTCACTACTCACTATTCACTACTCTGCACTCACTACTCACTACTCTGCACTCACTACTCTGCACTCACTACTCTGCACACTGCACTCACTACTCTGCACTCTGCACTCACTACTCACTACTCTGCACTCACGACTCACTACTCTGCACTCACTACTCTGCACTCACTACTCACTACTCACTACTCTGCACTCACTACTCTGCACTCACTAGTCACTACTCTGCACTCACTACTCACTACTCTGCACTCACTACTCACTACTCTGCACTCACTACTCTGCACTCACTACTCACTACTAGGCACTCACTACTCTGCACTCACTACTCACTACTCTGCACTCACTACTCTGCACTCACTACTCACTACTCTGCACTCACTACTCACTACTCTGCACTCACTACTCACTACTCTGCACTTACTACTCACTACTCTGCACTCACTACTCACTACTCTGCACTTACTACTCACTACTCTGCACTCACTACTCACTACTCTGCACTCACTACTCTGCACTCACTACTCACTATTCTGCACTCACTACTCACTACTCTGCACTCACTACTCACTACTCCGTACTTACTACTCTGCACTCACTACTCTGCACTCACTACTCTGCACTCACTACTCTGCACTCTGCACTCACTACTCTGCACTCTGCACTCACTACTCTGCACTCACTACTCACTACTCTGCACTCACTACTCAGTACTCTGCATTCACTACTCTGCACTCACTGCTCTGCACTCACTACTCACTACTCTGCACTCACTACTCTGCAATCACTACTCACTACTCTGCACTCACTACTCTGCACTCACTACTCTGCACTCACTACTCTGCTCTCACTACTCACTACTCTGCACTCACTACTCACTACTCACTACTCTGCACTCACTACTCACTACTCTGCACTCACTACTCTGCAGTCACTACTCATTACTCACTACTCTGCAATCACTACTCTGCACACACTACTCACTATTTACTACTCTGCACTCACTACTCACTACTCTGCACGCACTACTCACTACTCTGCACTCACTACTCACTACTCACTACTCTGCACTCACTACTCTGCACTCACTACTCTGCACTCACTACTCACTACTCTGCACTCACTACTCACTACTCTGCACTCACTACTCACTACTCACTACTCTGCACTCACTACTCACTACTCTGCACTCACTACTCTGCACTCTGCACTCACTACTCTGCACTCTGCACTCACTACTCACTACTCTGCACTCACTACTCTGCACTCACGACTCACTACTCTGCACTCACTACTCTGCACTCACTACTCTGCACTCACTACTCACTACTCTGCACTCACTACTCACTACTCTGCACTCTCTACTCACTTCTCACTACTATGCACTCACTACTCACTACTCACTACTCTGCACTCACTATTCTACACTCACTACTCTGCACTCACTACTCACTACTCTGCACTCACTACTCACTACTCTGCACTCACTACTCACACTCACTACTCTGCACTCACTACTCACTACTCACTACTCTGCACTCACTACTCTGCACTCTGCACTCACTACTCACTACTCTGCACTCACTACTCACTACTCTGCACTCACTACTCACTACTCTGCACTCACTACTCACTACTCTGCACTCACTACTCTGCACTCACTACTCTGCACTCACTACTCACTACTCTGCACTCACTATTCTGCACTCACTACTCACTACTCTGCAATCACTACTCTGCACTCACTACTCTGCACTCACTACTCACTACTCTTCACTCACTACTCTGCACTCACTATTCTGCACTCACTACTCACTACTCTGCACTCACTACTCACTACTCACTACTCTGCACTCTATACTCTGCACTCACTACTCTGCACTCACTACTCACTACTCTGTACTCACTACTCTGCACTCACCACTCTGCACTCACTACTCACTACTCTGCAATCACTACTCTGTACTCACTACTCTGCACTCACTACTCACTACTCTGCACTCACTACTCTGCACTCACTACTCACTACTAGGCACTCACTACTCTGCACTCACTACTCACTACTCTGCACTCACTACTCTGCACTCACTACTCTGCACTCACTACTCACTACTCTGCACTCACTACTCACTACTCTGTACTCACTACTCACTACTCTGCACTTACTACTCACTACTCTGCACTCACTACTCACTACTCTGCACTCACTACTCTGCACTCACTACTCACTATTCTGCACTCACTACTCACTACTCTGCACTCACTACTCACTACTCTGTACTTACTACTCTGCACTCACTACTCTGCACTCACTACTCTGCACTCACTACTCTGCACTCTGCACTCACTACTCTGCACTCTGCACTCACTACTCTGCACTCACTACTCACTACTCTGCACTCACTACTCAGTACTCTGCATTCACTACTCTGCACTCACTGCTCTGCACTCACTACTCACTACTCTGCACTCACTACTCTGCAATCACTACTCACTACTCTGCACTCACTACTCTGCACTCACTACTCTGCACTCACTACTCTGCTCTCACTACTCACTACTCTGCACTCACTACTCACTACTCTGCACTCACTACTCACTACTCACTACTCTGCACTCACTACTCACTACTCTGCACTCACTACTCTGCAGTCACTACTCATTACTCACTACTCTGCAATCACTACTCTGCACTCACTACTCACTATTTACTACTCTGCACTCACTACTCACTACTCTGCACTCACTACTCACAACTCTGCACTCACTACTCACTACTCACTACTCTGCACTCACTACTCTGCACTCACTACTCTGCACTCACTACTCACTACTCTGCACTCACTACTCTGCACTCACTACTGACTACTCTTCACTCACTACTCTGCACTCACTATTCTGCACTCACTACTCACTACTCTGCACTCACTACTCACTACTCACTACTCTGCACTCTATACTCTGCACTCACTACTCTGCACTCACTACTCACTACTCTGCACTCACTACTCACTACTCTGCACTCACTACTCTGCACACTGCACTCACTACTCTGCACTCTGCACTCACTACTCACTACTCTGCACTCACCACTCTGCACTCACGGCTCACTACTCTGCACTCACTACTCTGCACTCACTACTCTGCACTCACTACTCACTACTCTGCACTCACTACTCACTACTCTGCACTCTCTACTCACTTCTCACTACTATGCACTCACTACTCACTACTCTGCACTCACTATTCTACACTCACTACTCTGCACTCACTACTCACTACTCTGCACTCACTACTCACTACTCTGCACTCACTACTCACACTCACTACTCTGCACTCACTACTCACTACTCACTACTCTGCACTCACTACTCTGCACTCTGCACTCACTACTCACTACTCTGCACTCACTACTCACTACTCTGCACTCACTACTCACTACTCTGCACTCACTACTCTGCACTCACTACTCTGCACTCACTACTCACTACTCTGCACTCACTATTCTGCACTCACTACTCACTACTCTGCAATCACTACTCTGCACTCACTACTCTGCACTCACTACTCACTACTCTTCACTCACTACTCTGCACTCACTATTCTGCACTCACTACTCACTACTCTGCACTCACTACTCACTACTCACTACTCTGCACTCTATACTCTGCACTCACTACTCTGCACTCACTACTCACTACTCTGTACTCACTACTCTGCACTCACCACTCTGCACTCACTACTCACTACTCTGCAATCACTACTCTGTACTCACTACTCTGCACTCACTACTCACTACTCTGCACTCACTAATCACTACTCACTACTATGCACTCACTACTCACTACTCTGCACTCACTACTCACTACACTGCACTCACTACTCACTACTCTGCACTCACTACTCACTGCTCACTACTCTGCACTCACTACGCACTACTCTGCACTCACTACTCTGCACTCACTACTCACTACTCTGCACTCACTACTCACTACTCTGCACTCACTACTCACTACTCTGCACTCACTACTCTGCACTCACCACTCTGCACTCACTACTCACTACTCTGCAATCACTACTCTGTACTCACTACTCTGCACTCACTACTCACTACTCTGCACTCACTACTCTGCTCTCACTACTCTGCACTCACTACTCACTACTCTGCACTCACTATTCTGCACTCACTACTCTGCACTCACTACTCACTACTCACTACTCTGCACTCACTGCTCTGCACTCACTACTCTGCACTCAATACGCACTACTCTGCACTCACTACTCTGCACTCACTACTCACTACTCTGCACTCACTACTCACTACTCTGCACTCACTACTCACTACTCTGCACTCACTACTCTGCACTCACCACTCTGCACTCACTACTCACTACTCTGCAATCACTACTCTGTACTCACTACTCTGCACTCACTACTCACTACTCACTACTCTGCACTCACTACTCTGCATTCACTACTCACTACTCTGCACTCACTACTCTGCACTCACTACTCTGCACTCACTACTCACTACTCTGCACTCACTACTCAATACACTGCACTCACTACTCACTACTCTGCACTCACTACTCACTACTCTGCACTCACTACTCTGCACTCACCACTCTGCACTCACTACTCACTACTCTGCAATCACTACTCTGTACTCACTACTCTGCACTCACTACTCACTACTCTGCACTCACTACTCTGCACTCACTACTCTGCACTCACTACTCTGCACTCACTACTCACTACTCTGCACTCACTACTCTGCAATCACTACTCACTACTCTGCACTCACTACTCACTACTCACTACTCTGCACTCACTACTCTGCACTCACTAGTCACTACTCTGCACTCACTACTCACTACTCTGCACTCACTACTCACTACTCTGCACTCACTACTCTGCACTCACTACTCACTACTAGGCACTCACTACTCTGCACTCACTACTCACTACTCTGCACTCACTACTCTGCACTCACTACTCTGCACTCACTACTCACTACTCTGTACTCACTACTCACTACTCTGCACTCACTACTCACTACTCTGCACTTACTACTCACTACTCTGCACTCACTACTCACTACTCTGCACTCACTACTCTGCAGTCACTACTCATTACTCACTACTCTGCAATCACTACTCTGCACTCACTACTCACTATTTACTACTCTGCACTCACTACTCACTACTCTGCACTCACTACTCACTACTCTGCACTCACTACTCACTACTCACTACTCTGCACTCACTACTCTGCACTCACTACTCTGCACTCACTACTCACTACTCTGCACTCACTACTCACTACTCTGCACTCACTACTCACTATTCACTACTCTGCACTCACTACTCACTACTCTGCACTCACTACTCTGCACTCACTACTCTGCACACTGCACTCACTACTCTGTACTCTGCACTCACTACTCACTACTCTGCACTCACGACTCACTACTCTGCACTCACTACTCTGCACTCACTACTCACTACTCTGCACTCACTACTCTGCACTCACTAGTCACTACTCTGCACTCACTACTCACTACTCTGCACTCACTACTCACTACTCTGCACTCACTACTCTGCACTCACTACTCACTACTAGGCACTCACTACTCTGCACTCACTACTCACTACTCTGCACTCACTACTCTGCACTCACTACTCACTACTCTGCACTCACTACTCACTACTCTGCACTCACTACTCACTACTCTGCACTTACTACTCACTACTCTGCACTCACTACTCACTACTCTGCACTCACTACTCTGCACTCACTACTCACTATTCTGTACTCACTACTCACTACTCTGCACTCACTACTCACTACTCCGTACTTACTACTCTGCACTCACTACTCTGCACTCACTACTCTGCACTCACTACTCTGCACTCTGCACTCACTACTCTGCACTCTGCACTCACTACTCTGCACTCACTACTCACTACTCTGCACTCACTACTCAGTACTCTGCATTCACTACTCTGCACTCACTGCTCTGCACTCACTACTCACTACTCTGCACTCACTACTCTGCAATCACTACTCACTACTCTGCACTCACTACTCTGCACTCACTACTCTGCACTCACTACTCTGCTCTCACTACTCACTACTCTGCACTCACTACTCACTACTCACTACTCTGCACTCACTACTCACTACTCTGCACTCACTACTCTGCAGTCACTACTCATTACTCACTACTCTGCAATCACTACTCTGCACACACTACTCACTATTTACTACTCTGCACTCACTACTCACTACTCTGCACGCACTACTCACTACTCTGCACTCACTACTCACTACTCACTACTCTGCACTCACTACTCTGCACTCACTACTCTGCACTCACTACTCACTACTCTGCACTCACTACTCACTACTCTGCACTCACTACTCACTACTCACTACTCTGCACTCACTACTCACTACTCTGCACTCACTACTCTGCACTCACTACTCTGCACACTGCACTCACTATTCTGCACTCTGCACTCACTACTCACTACTCTGCACTCACTACTCTGCACTCACGACTCACTACTCTGCACTCACTACTCTGCACTCACTACTCTGCACTCACTACTCACTACTCTGCACTCACTACTCACTACTCTGCACTCTCTACTCACTTCTCACTACTATGCACTCACTACTCACTACTCACTACTCTGCACTCACTATTCTACACTCACTACTCTGCACTCACTACTCACTACTCTGCACTCACTACTCACTACTCTGCACTCACTACTCACACTCACTACTCTGCACTCACTACTCACTACTCACTACTCTGCACTCACTACTCTGCACTCTGCACTCACTACTCACTACTCTGCACTCACTACTCACTACTCTGCACTCACTACTCACTACTCTGCACTCACTACTCACTACTCTGCACTCACTACTCTGCACTCACTACTCTGCACTCACTACTCACTACTCTGCACTCACTATTCTGCACTCACTACTCACTACTCTGCAATCACTACTCTGCACTCACTACTCTGCACTCACTACTCACTACTCTTCACTCACTACTCTGCACTCACTATTCTGCACTCACTACTCACTACTCTGCACTCACTACTCACTACTCACTACTCTGCACTCTATACTCTGCACTCACTACTCTGCACTCACTACTCACTACTCTGTACTCACTACTCTGCACTCACCACTCTGCACTCACTACTCACTACTCTACAATCACTACTCTGTACTCACTACTCTGCACTCACTACTCACTACTCTGCACTCACTACTCTGCACTCACTACTCACTACTAGGCACTCACTACTCTGCACTCACTACTCACTACTCTGCACTCACTACTCTGCACTCACTACTCTGCACTCACTACTCACTACTCTGCACTCACTACTCACTACTCTGCACTCACTACTCACTACTCTGCACTTACTACTCACTACTCTGCACTCACTACTCACTACTCTGCACTCACTACTCTGCACTCACTACTCACTATTCTGCACTCACTACTCACTACTCTGCACTCACTACTCACTACTCTGTACTTACTACTCTGCACTCACTACTCTGCACTCACTACTCTGCACTCACTACTCTGCACTCTGCACTCACTACTCTGCACTCTGCACTCACTACTCTGCACTCACTACTCACTACTCTGCACTCACTACTCAGTACTCTGCATTCACTACTCTGCACTCACTGCTCTGCACTCACTACTCACTACTCTGCACTCACTACTCTGCAATCACTACTCACTACTCTGCACTCACTACTCTGCACTCACTACTCTGCACTCACTACTCTGCTCTCACTACTCACTACTCTGCACTCACTACTCACTACTCTGCACTCACTACTCACTACTCACTACTCTGCACTCACTACTCACTACTCTGCACTCACTACTCTGCAGTCACTACTCATTACTCACTACTCTGCAATCACTACTCTGCACTCACTACTCACTATTTACTACTCTGCACTCACTACTCACTACTCTGCACTCACTACTCACAACTCTGCACTCACTACTCACTACTCACTACTCTGCACTCACTACTCTGCACTCACTACTCTGCACTCACTACTCACTACTCTGCACTCACTACTCTGCACTCACTACTGACTACTCTTCACTCACTACTCTGCACTCACTATTCTGCACTCACTACTCACTACTCTGCACTCACTACTCACTACTCACTACTCTGCACTCTATACTCTGCACTCACTACTCTGCACTCACTACTCACTACTCTGCACTCACTACTCACTACTCTGCACTCACTACTCTGCACACTGCACTCACTACTCTGCACTCTGCACTCACTACTCACTACTCTGCACTCACCACTCTGCACTCACGGCTCACTACTCTGCACTCACTACTCTGCACTCACTACTCTGCACTCACTACTCACTACTCTGCACTCACTACTCACTACTCTGCACTCTCTACTCACTTCTCACTACTATGCACTCACTACTCACTACTCTGCACTCACTATTCTACACTCACTACTCTGCACTCACTACTCACTACTCTGCACTCACTACTCACTACTCTGCACTCACTACTCACACTCACTACTCTGCACTCACTACTCACTACTCACTACTCTGCACTCACTACTCTGCACTCTGCACTCACTACTCACTACTCTGCACTCACTACTCACTACTCTGCACTCACTACTCACTACTCTGCACTCACTACTCTGCACTCACTACTCTGCACTCACTACTCACTACTCTGCACTCACTATTCTGCACTCACTACTCACTACTCTGCAATCACTACTCTGCACTCACTACTCTGCACTCACTACTCACTACTCTTCACTCACTACTCTGCACTCACTATTCTGCACTCACTACTCACTACTCTGCACTCACTACTCACTACTCACTACTCTGCACTCTATACTCTGCACTCACTACTCTGCACTCACTACTCACTACTCTGTACTCACTACTCTGCACTCACCACTCTGCACTCACTACTCACTACTCTGCAATCACTACTCTGTACTCACTACTCTGCACTCACTACTCACTACTCTGCACTCACTAATCACTACTCACTACTATGCACTCACTACTCACTACTCTGCACTCACTACTCACTACACTGCACTCACTACTCACTACTCTGCACTCACTACTCACTGCTCACTACTATGCACTCACTACTCACTACTCTGCACTCACTACTCACTACACTGCACTCACTACTCACTACTCTGCACTCACTACTCACTGCTCACTACTCTGCACTCACTACTCACTACTCTGCACTCACTACTCACTACTCTGCACTCACTACTCTGCACTCACTACTCTGCACTCACTACTCACTACTCTGCACTCACTATTCTGCACTCACTACTCACTACTCTGCAATCACTACTCTGCACTCACTACTCTGTACTCACTACTCACTACTCTTCACTCACTACTCTGCACTCACTATTCTGCACTCACTACTCACTACTCTGCACTCACTACTCACTACTCACTACTCTGCACTCTATACTCTGCACTAACTACTCTGCACTCACTACTCACTACTCTGTACTCACTACTCTGCACTCACCACTCTGCACTCACTACTCACTACTCTGCAATCACTACTCTGTACTCACTACTCTGCACTCACTACTCACTACTCTGCACTCACTACTCTGCACTCACTACTCTGCACTCACTACTCACAACTCTGCACTCACTATTCTGCACTCACTACTCTGCATTCACTACTCACTACTCACTACTCTGCACTCACTACTCTGCACTCACTACTCTGCACTAACTACTCTGCACTCTGCACTCACTACTCACTACTCTGCACTCACTACTCACTACTCTGCACTCACTAATCACTACTCACTACTATGCACTCACTACTCACTACTCTGCACTCACTACTCACTACACTGCACTCACTACTCACTACTCTGCACTCACTACTCACTGCTCACTACTCTGCACTCACTACTCACTACTCTGCACTCACTACTCACTACTCTGCACTCACTACTCTGCACTCACTACTCTGCACTCACTACTCACTACTCTGCACTCACTATTCTGCACTCACTACTCTGCACTCACTACTCACTACTTACTACTCTGCACTCACTACTCTGCACTCACTACGCACTACTCTGCACTCACTACTCTGCACTCACTACTCTGCACTCACTACTCACTACTCTGCACTCACTACTCACTACTCTGCACTCACTACTCACTACTCTGCACTCACTACTCTGCACTCACCACTCTGCACTCACTACTCACTACTCTGCAATCACTACTCTGTACTCACTACTCTGCACTCACTACTCACTACTCACTACTCTGCACTCACTACTCTGCACTCACTACTCACTACTCTGCACTCACTACTCTGCACTCACTACTCACTACTCTGCACTCACTACTCACTACACTGCACTCACTACTCACTACTCTGCACTCACTACTCACTACTCTGCACTCACTACTCTGCACTCACCACTCTGCACTCACTACTCACTACTCTGCAATCACTACTCTGTACTCACTACTCTGCACTCACTACTCACTACTCTGCACTCACTACTCTGCACTCACTACTCTGCACTCACTACTCTGCACTCACTACTCACTACTCTGCACTCACTACTCTGCAATCACTACTCACTACTCTGCACTCACTACTCACTACTCACTACTCTGCACTCACTACTCTGCACTCACTAGTCACTACTCTGCACTCACTACTCACTACTCTGCACTCACTACTCTGCACTCACTACTCACTACTAGGCACTCACTACTCTGCACTCACTACTCACTACTCTGCACTCACTACTCTGCACTCACTACTCTGCACTCACTACTCACTACTCTGCACTCACTACTCACTACTCTGCACTCACTACTCACTACTCTGCACTTACTACTCACTACTCTGCACTCACTACTCACTACTCTGCACTCACTACTCTGCACTCACTACTCACTATTCTGCACTCACTACTCACTATTCTGCACTCACTACTCACTACTCTGTACTTACTACTCTGCACTCACTACTCTGCACTCACTACTCTGCACTCACTACTCTGCACTCTGCACTCACTACTCTGCACTCTGCACTCACTACTCTGCACTCACTACTCACTACTCTGCACTCACTACTCAGTACTCTGCATTCACTACTCTGCACTCACTGCTCTGCACTCACTACTCACTACTCTGCACTCACAACTCTGCAATCACTACTCACTACTCTGCACTCACTACTCTGCACTCACTACTCTGCACTCACTACTCTGCTCTCACTACTCACTACTCTGCACTCACTACTCACTACTCTGCACTCACTACTCACTACTCTGCACTCACTACTCTGCAGTCACTACTCATTACTCACTACTCTGCAATCACTACTCTGCACTCACTACTCACTATTTACTACTCTGCACTCACTACTCACTACTCTGCACTCACTACTCACTACTCTGCACTCACTACTCACTACTCACTACTCTGCACTCACTACTCTGCACTCACTACTCTGCACTCACTACTCACTACTCTGCACTCACTACTCACTACTCTGCACTCACTACTCACTACTCTGCACTCACTACTCACTATTCACTACTCTGCACTCACTACTCACTACTCTGCACTCACTACTCTGCACTCACTACTCTGCACACTGCACTCACTACTCTGCACTCTGCACTCACTACTCACTACTCTGCACTCACGACTCACTACTCTGCACTCACTACTCTGCACTCACTACTCACTACTCACTACTCTGCACTCACTACTCTGCACTCACTAGTCACTACTCTGCACTCACTACTCACTACTCTGCACTCACTACTCACTACTCTGCACTCACTACTCTGCACTCACTACTCACTACTAGGCACTCACTACTCTGCACTCACTACTCACTACTCTGCACTCACTACTCTGCACTCACTACTCACTACTCTGCACTCACTACTCACTACTCTGCACTCACTACTCACTACTCTGCACTTACTACTCACTACTCTGCACTCACTACTCACTACTCTGCACTTACTACTCACTACTCTGCACTCACTACTCACTACTCTGCACTCACTACTCTGCACTCACTACTCACTATTCTGCACTCACTACTCACTACTCTGCACTCACTACTCACTACTCCGTACTTACTACTCTGCACTCACTACTCTGCACTCACTACTCTGCACTCACTACTCTGCACTCTGCACTCACTACTCTGCACTCTGCACTCACTACTCTGCACTCACTACTCACTACTCTGCACTCACTACTCAGTACTCTGCATTCACTACTCTGCACTCACTGCTCTGCACTCACTACTCACTACTCTGCACTCACTACTCTGCAATCACTACTCACTACTCTGCACTCACTACTCTGCACTCACTACTCTGCACTCACTACTCTGCTCTCACTACTCACTACTCTGCACTCACTACTCACTACTCACTACTCTGCACTCACTACTCACTACTCTGCACTCACTACTCTGCAGTCACTACTCATTACTCACTACTCTGCAATCACTACTCTGCACACACTACTCACTATTTACTACTCTGCACTCACTACTCACTACTCTGCACGCACTACTCACTACTCTGCACTCACTACTCACTACTCACTACTCTGCACTCACTACTCTGCACTCACTACTCTGCACTCACTACTCACTACTCTGCACTCACTACTCACTACTCTGCACTCACTACTCACTACTCACTACTCTGCACTCACTACTCACTACTCTGCACTCACTACTCTGCACTCTGCACTCACTACTCTGCACTCTGCACTCACTACTCACTACTCTGCACTCACTACTCTGCACTCACGACTCACTACTCTGCACTCACTACTCTGCACTCACTACTCTGCACTCACTACTCACTACTCTGCACTCACTACTCACTACTCTGCACTCTCTACTCACTTCTCACTACTATGCACTCACTACTCACTACTCACTACTCTGCACTCACTATTCTACACTCACTACTCTGCACTCACTACTCACTACTCTGCACTCACTACTCACTACTCTGCACTCACTACTCACACTCACTACTCTGCACTCACTACTCACTACTCACTACTCTGCACTCACTACTCTGCACTCTGCACTCACTACTCACTACTCTGCACTCACTACTCACTACTCTGCACTCACTACTCACTACTCTGCACTCACTACTCACTACTCTGCACTCACTACTCTGCACTCACTACTCTGCACTCACTACTCACTACTCTGCACTCACTATTCTGCACTCACTACTCACTACTCTGCAATCACTACTCTGCACTCACTACTCTGCACTCACTACTCACTACTCTTCACTCACTACTCTGCACTCACTATTCTGCACTCACTACTCACTACTCTGCACTCACTACTCACTACTCACTACTCTGCACTCTATACTCTGCACTCACTACTCTGCACTCACTACTCACTACTCTGTACTCACTACTCTGCACTCACCACTCTGCACTCACTACTCACTACTCTGCAATCACTACTCTGTACTCACTACTCTGCACTCACTACTCACTACTCTGCACTCACTACTCTGCACTCACTACTCACTACTAGGCACTCACTACTCTGCACTCACTACTCACTACTCTGCACTCACTACTCTGCACTCACTACTCTGCACTCACTACTCACTACTCTGCACTCACTACTCACTACTCTGTACTCACTACTCACTACTCTGCACTTACTACTCACTACTCTGCACTCACTACTCACTACTCTGCACTCACTACTCTGCACTCACTACTCACTATTCTGCACTCACTACTCACTACTCTGCACTCACTACTCACTACTCTGTACTTACTACTCTGCACTCACTACTCTGCACTCACTACTCTGCACTCACTACTCTGCACTCTGCACTCACTACTCTGCACTCTGCACTCACTACTCTGCACTCACTACTCACTACTCTGCACTCACTACTCAGTACTCTGCATTCACTACTCTGCACTCACTGCTCTGCACTCACTACTCACTACTCTGCACTCACTACTCTGCAATCACTACTCACTACTCTGCACTCACTACTCTGCACTCACTACTCTGCACTCACTACTCTGCTCTCACTACTCACTACTCTGCACTCACTACTCACTACTCTGCACTCACTACTCACTACTCACTACTCTGCACTCACTACTCACTACTCTGCACTCACTACTCTGCAGTCACTACTCATTACTCACTACTCTGCAATCACTACTCTGCACTCACTACTCACTATTTACTACTCTGCACTCACTACTCACTACTCTGCACTCACTACTCACAACTCTGCACTCACTACTCACTACTCACTACTCTGCACTCACTACTCTGCACTCACTACTCTGCACTCACTACTCACTACTCTGCACTCACTACTCTGCACTCACTACTGACTACTCTTCACTCACTACTCTGCACTCACTATTCTGCACTCACTACTCACTACTCTGCACTCACTACTCACTACTCACTACTCTGCACTCTATACTCTGCACTCACTACTCTGCACTCACTACTCACTACTCTGCACTCACTACTCACTACTCTGCACTCACTACTCTGCACACTGCACTCACTACTCTGCACTCTGCACTCACTACTCACTACTCTGCACTCACCACTCTGCACTCACGGCTCACTACTCTGCACTCACTACTCTGCACTCACTACTCTGCACTCACTACTCACTACTCTGCACTCACTACTCACTACTCTGCACTCTCTACTCACTTCTCACTACTATGCACTCACTACTCACTACTCTGCACTCACTATTCTACACTCACTACTCTGCACTCACTACTCACTACTCTGCACTCACTACTCACTACTCTGCACTCACTACTCACACTCACTACTCTGCACTCACTACTCACTACTCACTACTCTGCACTCACTACTCTGCACTCTGCACTCACTACTCACTACTCTGCACTCACTACTCACTACTCTGCACTCACTACTCACTACTCTGCACTCACTACTCTGCACTCACTACTCTGCACTCACTACTCACTACTCTGCACTCACTATTCTGCACTCACTACTCACTACTCTGCAATCACTACTCTGCACTCACTACTCTGCACTCACTACTCACTACTCTTCACTCACTACTCTGCACTCACTATTCTGCACTCACTACTCACTACTCTGCACTCACTACTCACTACTCACTACTCTGCACTCTATACTCTGCACTCACTACTCTGCACTCACTACTCACTACTCTGTACTCACTACTCTGCACTCACCACTCTGCACTCACTACTCACTACTCTGCAATCACTACTCTGTACTCACTACTCTGCACTCACTACTCACTACTCTGCACTCACTAATCACTACTCACTACTATGCACTCACTACTCACTACTCTGCACTCACTACTCACTACACTGCACTCACTACTCACTACTCTGCACTCACTACTCACTGCTCACTACTCTGCACTCACTACGCACTACTCTGCACTCACTACTCTGCACTCACTACTCACTACTCTGCACTCACTACTCACTACTCTGCACTCACTACTCACTACTCTGCACTCACTACTCTGCACTCACCACTCTGCACTCACTACTCACTACTCTGCAATCACTACTCTGTACTCACTACTCTGCACTCACTACTCACTACTCTGCACTCACTACTCTGCTCTCACTACTCTGCACTCACTACTCACTACTCTGCACTCACTATTCTGCACTCACTACTCTGCACTCACTACTCACTACTCACTACTCTGCACTCACTGCTCTGCACTCACTACTCTGCACTCAATACGCACTACTCTGCACTCACTACTCTGCACTCACTACTCACTACTCTGCACTCACTACTCACTACTCTGCACTCACTACTCACTACTCTGCACTCACTACTCTGCACTCACCACTCTGCACTCACTACTCACTACTCTGCAATCACTACTCTGTACTCACTACTCTGCACTCACTACTCACTACTCACTACTCTGCACTCACTACTCTGCATTCACTACTCACTACTCTGCACTCACTACTCTGCACTCACTACTCTGCACTCACTACTCACTACTCTGCACTCACTACTCAATACACTGCACTCACTACTCACTACTCTGCACTCACTACTCACTACTCTGCACTCACTACTCTGCACTCACCACTCTGCACTCACTACTCACTACTCTGCAATCACTACTCTGTACTCACTACTCTGCACTCACTACTCACTACTCTGCACTCACTACTCTGCACTCACTACTCTGCACTCACTACTCTGCACTCACTACTCACTACTCTGCACTCACTACTCTGCAATCACTACTCACTACTCTGCACTCACTACTCACTACTCACTACTCTGCACTCACTACTCTGCACTCACTAGTCACTACTCTGCACTCACTACTCACTACTCTGCACTCACTACTCACTACTCTGCACTCACTACTCTGCACTCACTACTCACTACTAGGCACTCACTACTCTGCACTCACTACTCACTACTCTGCACTCACTACTCTGCACTCACTACTCTGCACTCACTACTCACTACTCTGTACTCACTACTCACTACTCTGCACTCACTACTCACTACTCTGCACTTACTACTCACTACTCTGCACTCACTACTCACTACTCTGCACTCACTACTCTGCAGTCACTACTCATTACTCACTACTCTGCAATCACTACTCTGCACTCACTACTCACTATTTACTACTCTGCACTCACTACTCACTACTCTGCACTCACTACTCACTACTCTGCACTCACTACTCACTACTCACTACTCTGCACTCACTACTCTGCACTCACTACTCTGCACTCACTACTCACTACTCTGCACTCACTACTCACTACTCTGCACTCACTACTCACTATTCACTACTCTGCACTCACTACTCACTACTCTGCACTCACTACTCTGCACTCACTACTCTGCACACTGCACTCACTACTCTGTACTCTGCACTCACTACTCACTACTCTGCACTCACGACTCACTACTCTGCACTCACTACTCTGCACTCACTACTCACTACTCACTACTCTGCACTCACTACTCTGCACTCACTAGTCACTACTCTGCACTCACTACTCACTACTCTGCACTCACTACTCACTACTCTGCACTCACTACTCTGCACTCACTACTCACTACTAGGCACTCACTACTCTGCACTCACTACTCACTACTCTGCACTCACTACTCTGCACTCACTACTCACTACTCTGCACTCACTACTCACTACTCTGCACTCACTACTCACTACTCTGCACTTACTACTCACTACTCTGCACTCACTACTCACTACTCTGCACTCACTACTCTGCACTCACTACTCACTATTCTGTACTCACTACTCACTACTCTGCACTCACTACTCACTACTCCGTACTTACTACTCTGCACTCACTACTCTGCACTCACTACTCTGCACTCACTACTCTGCACTCTGCACTCACTACTCTGCACTCTGCACTCACTACTCTGCACTCACTACTCACTACTCTGCACTCACTACTCAGTACTCTGCATTCACTACTCTGCACTCACTGCTCTGCACTCACTACTCACTACTCTGCACTCACTACTCTGCAATCACTACTCACTACTCTGCACTCACTACTCTGCACTCACTACTCTGCACTCACTACTCTGCTCTCACTACTCACTACTCTGCACTCACTACTCACTACTCACTACTCTGCACTCACTACTCACTACTCTGCACTCACTACTCTGCAGTCACTACTCATTACTCACTACTCTGCAATCACTACTCTGCACACACTACTCACTATTTACTACTCTGCACTCACTACTCACTACTCTGCACGCACTACTCACTACTCTGCACTCACTACTCACTACTCACTACTCTGCACTCACTACTCTGCACTCACTACTCTGCACTCACTACTCACTACTCTGCACTCACTACTCACTACTCTGCACTCACTACTCACTACTCACTACTCTGCACTCACTACTCACTACTCTGCACTCACTACTCTGCACTCACTACTCTGCACACTGCACTCACTACTCTGCACTCTGCACTCACTACTCACTACTCTGCACTCACTACTCTGCACTCACGACTCACTACTCTGCACTCACTACTCTGCACTCACTACTCTGCACTCACTACTCACTACTCTGCACTCACTACTCACTACTCTGCACTCTCTACTCACTTCTCACTACTATGCACTCACTACTCACTACTCACTACTCTGCACTCACTATTCTACACTCACTACTCTGCACTCACTACTCACTACTCTGCACTCACTACTCACTACTCTGCACTCACTACTCACACTCACTACTCTGCACTCACTACTCACTACTCACTACTCTGCACTCACTACTCTGCACTCTGCACTCACTACTCACTACTCTGCACTCACTACTCACTACTCTGCACTCACTACTCACTACTCTGCACTCACTACTCACTACTCTGCACTCACTACTCTGCACTCACTACTCTGCACTCACTACTCACTACTCTGCACTCACTATTCTGCACTCACTACTCACTACTCTGCAATCACTACTCTGCACTCACTACTCTGCACTCACTACTCACTACTCTTCACTCACTACTCTGCACTCACTATTCTGCACTCACTACTCACTACTCTGCACTCACTACTCACTACTCACTACTCTGCACTCTATACTCTGCACTCACTACTCTGCACTCACTACTCACTACTCTGTACTCACTACTCTGCACTCACCACTCTGCACTCACTACTCACTACTCTGCAATCACTACTCTGTACTCACTACTCTGCACTCACTACTCACTACTCTGCACTCACTACTCTGCACTCACTACTCACTACTAGGCACTCACTACTCTGCACTCACTACTCACTACTCTGCACTCACTACTCTGCACTCACTACTCTGCACTCACTACTCACTACTCTGCACTCACTACTCACTACTCTGCACTCACTACTCACTACTCTGCACTTACTACTCACTACTCTGCACTCACTACTCACTACTCTGCACTCACTACTCTGCACTCACTACTCACTATTCTGCACTCACTACTCACTACTCTGCACTCACTACTCACTACTCTGTACTTACTACTCTGCACTCACTACTCTGCACTCACTACTCTGCACTCACTACTCTGCACTCTGCACTCACTACTCTGCACTCTGCACTCACTACTCTGCACTCACTACTCACTACTCTGCACTCACTACTCAGTACTCTGCATTCACTACTCTGCACTCACTGCTCTGCACTCACTACTCACTACTCTGCACTCACTACTCTGCAATCACTACTCACTACTCTGCACTCACTACTCTGCACTCACTACTCTGCACTCACTACTCTGCTCTCACTACTCACTACTCTGCACTCACTACTCACTACTCTGCACTCACTACTCACTACTCACTACTCTGCACTCACTACTCACTACTCTGCACTCACTACTCTGCAGTCACTACTCATTACTCACTACTCTGCAATCACTACTCTGCACTCACTACTCACTATTTACTACTCTGCACTCACTACTCACTACTCTGCACTCACTACTCACAACTCTGCACTCACTACTCACTACTCACTACTCTGCACTCACTACTCTGCACTCACTACTCTGCACTCACTACTCACTACTCTGCACTCACTACTCTGCACTCACTACTGACTACTCTTCACTCACTACTCTGCACTCACTATTCTGCACTCACTACTCACTACTCTGCACTCACTACTCACTACTCACTACTCTGCACTCTATACTCTGCACTCACTACTCTGCACTCACTACTCACTACTCTGCACTCACTACTCACTACTCTGCACTCACTACTCTGCACACTGCACTCACTACTCTGCACTCTGCACTCACTACTCACTACTCTGCACTCACCACTCTGCACTCACGGCTCACTACTCTGCACTCACTACTCTGCACTCACTACTCTGCACTCACTACTCACTACTCTGCACTCACTACTCACTACTCTGCACTCTCTACTCACTTCTCACTACTATGCACTCACTACTCACTACTCTGCACTCACTACTCTGCACTCTGCACTCACTACTCACTACTCTGCACTCACTACTCACTACTCTGCACTCACTACTCACTACTCTGCACTCACTACTCTGCACTCACTACTCTGCACTCACTACTCACTACTCTGCACTCACTATTCTGCACTCACTACTCACTACTCTGCAATCACTACTCTGCACTCACTACTCTGCACTCACTACTCACTACTCTTCACTCACTACTCTGCACTCACTATTCTGCACTCACTACTCACTACTCTGCACTCACTACTCACTACTCACTACTCTGCACTCTATACTCTGCACTCACTACTCTGCACTCACTACTCACTACTCTGTACTCACTACTCTGCACTCACCACTCTGCACTCACTACTCACTACTCTGCAATCACTACTCTGTACTCACTACTCTGCACTCACTACTCACTACTCTGCACTCACTAATCACTACTCACTACTATGCACTCACTACTCACTACTCTGCACTCACTACTCACTACACTGCACTCACTACTCACTACTCTGCACTCACTACTCACTGCTCACTACTCTGCACTCACTAGGCACTACTCTGCACTCACTACTCTGCACTCACTACTCACTACTCTGCACTCACTACTCACTACTCTGCACTCACTACTCACTACTCTGCACTCACTACTCTGCACTCACCACTCTGCACTCACTACTCACTACTCTGCAATCACTACTCTGTACTCACTACTCTGCACTCACTACTCACTACTCTGCACTCACTACTCTGCTCTCACTACTCTGCACTCACTACTCACTACTCTGCACTCACTATTCTGCACTCACTACTCTGCACTCACTACTCACTACTCACTACTCTGCACTCACTGCTCTGCACTCACTACTCTGCACTCACTACGCACTACTCTGCACTCACTACTCTGCACTCACTACTCACTACTCTGCACTCACTACTCACTACTCTGCACTCACTACTCACTACTCTGCACTCACTACTCTGCACTCACCACTCTGCACTCACTACTCACTACTCTGCAATCACTACTCTGTACTCACTACTCTGCACTCACTACTCACTACTCACTACTCTGCACTCACTACTCTGCACTCACTACTCACTACTCTGCACTCACTACTCTGCACTCACTACTCTGCACTCACTACTCACTACTCTGCACTCACTACTCAATACACTGCACTCACTACTCACTACTCTGCACTCACTACTCACTACTCTGCACTCACTACTCTGCACTCAACACTCTGCACTCACTACTCACTACTCTGCAATCACTACTCTGTACTCACTACTCTGCACTCACTACTCACTACTCTGCACTCACTACTCTGCACTCACTACTCTGCACTCACTACTCTGCACTCACTACTCACTACTCTGCACTCACTACTCTGCAATCACTACTCACTACTCTGCACTCACTACTCACTACTCACTACTCTGCACTCACTACTCTGCACTCACTAGTCACTACTCTGCACTCACTACTCACTATTCTGCACTCACTACTCACTACTCTGCACTCACTACTCTGCACTCACTACTCACTACTAGGCACTCACTACTCTGCACTCACTACTCACTACTCTGCACTCACTACTCTGCACTCACTACTCTGCACTCACTACTCACTACTCTGTACTCACTACTCACTACTCTGCACTCACTACTCACTACTCTGCACTTACTACTCACTACTCTGCACTCACTACTCACTACTCTGCACTCACTACTCTGCACTCACTACTCTGCAATCACTACTCACTACTCTGCACTCACTACTCTGCACTCACTACTCTGCACTCACTACTCTGCTCTCACTACTCACTACTCTGCACTCACTACTCACTACTCTGCAATCACTACTCACTACTCACTACTCTGCACTCACTACTCACTACTCTGCACTCACTACTCTGCAATCACTACTCATTACTCACTACTCTGCAATCACTACTCTGCACTCACTACTCACTATTTACTACTCTGCACTCACTACTCACTACTCTGCACTCACTACTCACAACTCTGCACTCACTACTCACTACTCACTACTCTGCACTCACTACTCTGCACTCACTACTCTGCACTCACTACTCACTACTCTGCACTCACTACTCACTACTCTGCACTCACTACTCACTACTCTGCACTCACTACTCACTACTCACTACTCTGCACTCACTACTCACTACTCTGCACTCACTACTCTGCACACTGCACTCACTACTCTGCACTCTGCACTCACTACTCACTACTCTGCACTCACTACTCTGCACTCACGACTCACTACTCTGCACTCACTACTCTGCACTCACTACTCTGCACTCACTACTCACTACTCTGCACTCACTACTCACTACTCTGCACTCTCTACTCACTTCTCACTACTATGCACTCACTACTCACTACTCTGCACTCACTATTCTACACTCACTACTCTGCACTCACTACTCACTACTCTGCACTCACTACTCACTACTCTGCACTCACTACTCACACAAACTACTCTGCACTCACTACTCACTACTCACTACTCTGCACTCACTACTCTGCACTCTGCACTCACTACTCACTACTCTGCACTCACTACTCACTACTCTGCACTCACTACTCACTACTCTGCACTCACTACTCACTACTCTGCACTCACTACTCTGCACTCACTACTCTGCACTCACTACTCACTACTCTGCACTCACTATTCTGCACTCACTACTCACTACTCTGCAATCACTACTCTGCACTCACTACTCTGTACTCACTACTCACTACTCTTCACTCACTACTCTGCACTCACTATTCTGCACTCACTACTCACTACTCTGCACTCACTACTCACTACTCACTACTCTGCACTCTATACTCTGCACTAACTACTCTGCACTCACTACTCACTACTCTGTACTCACTACTCTGCACTCACCACTTTGCACTCACTACTCACTACTCTGCAATCACTACTCTGTACTCACTACTCTGCACTCACTACTCACTACTCTGCACTCACTACTCTGCACTCACTACTCACAACTCTGCACTCACTATTCTGCACTCACTACTCTGCATTCACTACTCACTACTCACTACTCTGCACTCACTACTCTGCACTCACTACTCTGCACTAACTACTCTGCACTCTGCACTCACTACTCACTACTCTGCACTCACTACTCACTACTCTGCACTCACTAATCACTACTCACTACTATGCACTCACTACTCACTACTCTGCACTCACTACTCACTACACTGCACTCACTACTCACTACTCTGCACTCACTACTCACTGCTCACTACTCTGCACTCACTACTCACTACTCTGCACTCACTACTCACTACTCTGCACTCACTACTCTGCTCTCACTACTCTGCACTCACTACTCACTACTCTGCACTCACTATTCTGCACTCACTACTCTGCACTTACTACTCACTACTCTGCACTCACTGCTCTGCACTCACTACTCTGCACTCACTACGCACTACTCTGCACTCACTACTCACTACTCTGCACTCACTACTCTGCACTCACTACTCTGCACTCACTACTCACTACTCTGCACTCACTACTCTACTCTGCACTCACTGCTCTGTACTCACTACTCTGCACTCACTACGCACTACTCTGCACTCACTACTCACTACTCTGCACTCACTACTCTGCACTCACTACTCTGCACTCACTACTCACTACTCTTCACTCACTACTCTGCACTCACTATTCTGCACTCACTACTCACTACTCTGCACTCAATACTCTGCACTCACTACTCTGCACTCACTACTCACTACTCTGCACTCACTACTCTGCACTCACCACTCTGCACACACTACTCACTACTCTGCAATCACTACTCTGTACTCACTACTCTGCACTCACTACTCACTACTCTGCACTCACTACTCTGCACTCACTACTCTGCACTCACTACTCACTACTCTGCACTCACTACTCTGCACTCACTACTCACTACTCTGCACTCACTACTCACTACTCACTACTCTGCACTCACTACTCTGCACTCACTACTCACTACTCTGCACTCACTACTCACTACTCTGCACTCACTACTCTGCACTCACTACTAGGCACTCACTACTCTGCCCTCACTACTCACTACTCTGCACTCACTACTCTGCACTCACAACTCTGCACTCACTACTCTGCACTCACTACTCTGCACTCACTACTCACTACTCTGCACTCACTACTCACTACTCTGCACTCACTACTCTGCACTCACTACTCTGCACTCACTACTCACTACTCTGCACTCACTATTCTGTACTCACTACTCTGCACTCACTACTCACTACTCACTACTCTGCACTCACTACTCTGCACTCACTACTCTGCACTCACTACGCACTACTCTGCACTCACTACTCTGCACTCACTACTCACTACTCTGCACTCACTACTCTGCACTCTGCACTCACTACTCACTACTCTGCACTCACTACTCACTACTCTGCACTCACTACTCACTACACTGCACTCACTACTCACTACTCTGCACTCACTACTCTGCACTCTGCACTCACTACTCACTACTCTGCACTCACTACTCACTACCCTGCACTCACTACTCACTACTCTGCACTCACTACTCTGCACTCACTACTCACAACTCTGCACTCACTATTCTGCACTCACTACTCTGCACTCACTACTCACTACTCACTACTCTGCACTCACTACTCTGCACTCACTACTCTGCACTAACTCCTCTGCACTCTGCACTCACTACTCACTACTCTGCACTCACTACTCACTACTCTGCACTCACTAATCACTACTCACTACTATGTACTCACTACTCACTACTCTGCACTCACTACTCACTACACTGCACTCACTACTCACTACTCTGCACTCACTACTCACTGCTCACTACTCTGCACTCACTACTCACTACTCTGCACTCACTACTCACTACTCTGCACTCACTACTCTGCACTCACTACTCTGCACTCACTACTCACTACTCTGCACTCACTATTCTGTACTCACTACTCTGCACTCACTACTCACTACTCACTACTCTGCACTCACTACTCTGCACTCACTACTCTGCACTCACTACGCACTACTCTGCACTCACTACTCTGCACTTACTACTCTGCACTCACTACTCACTACTCTGCACTCACTACTCACTACTCTGCACTCACTACTCACTACTCTGCACTCACTACTCTGCGCTCACCACTCTGCACTCACTACTCACTACTCTGCAATCACTACTCTGTACTCACTACTCTGCACTCACTACTCACTACTCACTACTCTGCACTCACTACTCTGCACTCACTACTCTGCACTCACTACTCACTACTCTGCACTCACTACTCTGCACTCACTACTCTGCACTCACTACTCACTACTCTGCACTCACTACTCACTACACTGCACTCACTACTCACTACTCTGCACTCACTACTCACTACTCTGCACTCACTACTCTGCACTCACCACTCTGCACTCACTACTCGCTACTCTGCAATCACTACTCTGTACTCACTACTCTGCACTCACTACTCACTACTCTGCACTCACTACTCTGCACTCACTACTCTGCACTCACTACTCACTACTCTGCACTCACTACTCTGCAATCACTACTCACTACTCTGCACTCACTACTCACTACTCACTACTCTGCACTAACTACTCTGCACTCACTAGTCACTACTCTGCACTCACTACTCACTACTCTGCACTCACTACTCACTACTCTGCACTCACTACTCTGCACTCACTACTCACTACTAGGCACTCAATACTCTGCACTCACTACTCACTACTCTGCACTCACTACTCTGCACTCACTACTCTGCACTCACTACTCACTACTCTGCACTCACTACTCACTACTCTGCACTCACTAGTCACTACTCTTCACTCACTACTCACTACTCTGCACTCACTACTCACTACTCTGCACTCACTACTCTGCACTCACTACTCTGCACTCACTACTCACTGCTCTTCACTCACTACTCTGCACTCACTATTCTGCACTCACTACTCACTACTCTGCACTCACTACTCACTACTCACTACTCTGCACTCAATACTCTGCACTCACTACTCTGCACTCACTACTCACTACTCTGCACTCACTACTCTGCACTCACCACTCTGCACTCACTACTCACTACTCTGCAATCACTACTCTGTACTCACTACTCTGCACTCACTACTCACTACTCTGCACTCACTACTCTGCACTCACTACTCTGCACTCACTTCTCACTACTCTGCACTCACTACTCACCATTCACTACTCTGCACTCACTACTCTGCACTCACTACTCACTACTCTGCACTCACTACTCACTACTCTGCACTCACTACTCTGCACTCACTACTAGGCACTCACTACTCTGCCCTCACTACTCACTACTCTGCACTCACTACTCTGCACTCACTACTCTGCACTCACAACTCTGCACTCACTACTCACTACTCTGCACTCACTACTCACTACTCTGCACTCACTACTCTGCACTCACTACTCACTACTCTGCACTCACTACTCACTACTCTGCACTCACTACTCTGCACTCACTACTCTGCACTCTGCACTCACTACTCACTACTCTGCACTCACTACTCACTACTCTGCACTCACTACTCACTACACTGCACTCACTACTCACTACTCTGCACTCACTACTCTGCACTCTGCACTCACTACTCACTACTCTGCACTCACTACTCACTACCCTGCACTCACTACTCACTACTCTGCACTCACTACTCTGCACTCACTACTCACAACTCTGCACTCACTATTCTGCACTCACTACTCTGCACTCACTACTCACTACTCACTACTCTGCACTCACTACTCTGCACTCACTACTCTGCACTAACTATTCTGCACTCTGCACTCACTACTCACTACTCTGCACTCACTACTCACTACTCTGCACTCACTAATCACTACTCTGCACTCACTACTCACTGCTCACTACTCTGCACTCACTACTCACTACTCTGCACTCACTACTCACTACTCTGCACTCACTACTCTGCACTCACTACTCTGCACTCACTACTCACTACTCTGCACTCACTATTCTGTACTCACTACTCTGCACTCACTACTCACTACTCACTACTCTGCACTCACTACTCTGCACTCACTACTCTGCACTCACTACGCACTACTCTGCACTCACTACTCTGCACTCACAACTTTGCACTCACTACTCACTACTCTGCACTCACTACTCACTACTCTGCACTCACTACTCACTACTCTGCACTCACTACTCTGCACTCACCACTCTGCACTCACTACTCACTACTCTGCAATCACTACTCTGTACTCACTACTCTGCACGCACTCACTACTCACTACTCACTACTCTGCACTCACTACTCTGCACTCACTACTCTGCACTCACTACTCACTACTCTGCACTCACTACTCTGCACCCACTACTCTGCACTCACTACTCACTACTCTGCACTCACTACTCTGCACTCACCACTCTGCACTCACTACTCACTACTCTGCAATCACTACTCTGTACTCACTACTCTGCACTCACTACTCACTACTCTGCACTCACTACTCTGCACTCACTAGTCACTACTCTGCACTCACTACTCACTACTCTGCACTCACTACTCTGCACTCACTACTCACTACTAGGCACTCACTACTCTGCACTCACTACTCACTACTCTGCACTCACTACTCTGCACTCACTACTCTGCACTCACTACTCACTACTCTGCACTCACTACTCACTACTCTGCACTTACTACTCACTACTCTGCACTCACTACTCACTACTCTGCACTCACTACTCTGCACTCACTACTCACTATTCTGCACTCACTACTCACTACTCTGCACTCACTACTCACTACTCCGTACTTACTACTCTGCACTCACTACTCTGCACTCACTACTCTGCACTCACTACTCTGCACTCTGCACTCACTACTCTGCACTCTGCACTCACTACTCTGCACTCACTACTCACTACTCTGCACTCACTACTCAGTACTCTGCATTCACTACTCTGCACTCACTGCTCTGCACTCACTACTCACCACTCTGCACTCACTACTCTGCAATCACTACTCACTACTCTGCACTCACTACTCTGCACTCACTACTCTGCACTCACTACTCTGCTCTCACTACTCAGTACTCTGCACTCACTACTTGTTAGACGGGGACCTGGAGGGTCGGCCGAGCAGAGTGATCGCACAGACAGGTAACTTCCCCCCCACAGATGGACACCACACAAAGCTTATGGTAACACCTTTTATAGGCACTTCGGGTAGTAGAGTGGTACGATACAGGGCGATCAGGACACGATGATCCTCTCAATTCTAGTCTCTAGTAAGGGAAGGGGGTAGCGGGACAGTCTTGGTACCCACGGGTACGGGTGTGTAACGGTGATAGCTCACAATCCTCGAGCTCGGTGTTCGGATGGGTCAGACCGCGGCAGCGCCAGCAGGTCCCGAAGAGGTCGTAGGTGGCACGGGCCGCGGCAGCGCCAGCAGGTCCCAACGAGGATGAAGGTTACAACGGGCCGCGGCAGCGCCAGCAGGTCCCACGAGAATGCAGGTTGCAACGGGCCGCGGCAGCGCCAGCAGGTCCCACGAGGATGAAGGTTACAACGGGCCGCGGCAGCGCCAGCAGGTCCCACGAGAATGCAGGTTGCAGAGGGCCGCGGCAGCGCCAGCAGGTCCCACGAGGATGAAGGTTGCAGAGGGCCGCGGCAGCGCCAGCAGGCAGGACAATAGTTCACAAGGCAGGGCTGTGGCAGCGCCAACAGTCCGTCAAGGATGAGTTCGTCGCGGTGTCTCTCGACTCCAGGATACAACTGCCTTCCTGTCCTGGGGCTGCCTCAGTTATAGGTCTGGCGCCCTTTGATGTCCGGACCCTCTGTTGGACAGGCCGCATGGTCGGGCTGCCCCCCTCCCCGCAATGGGACCTGGACCCTGGCTCCCCCTGCATCCCCAGCCAGAGTCCCCGACGACCACCCGAAGTACACTGCAATTCCTCCACCACAAGACACCAGCTCCGGACCCAGCTGGCCCGGGTCACCATCCACACCACGGCCTCGGCCCAGCCGCCATCTTGGGGCACTGCAGCACGAGGCCGCGTGGCCTCAACTCGACCCTCACCCTGGGCCCGGCCGGCCCCGACATCGAGGCACCAACCTCCCCCCAGGAGGCAGAGTGACCACTTGGCGAGTCAATGGGAGAAGGAATCGTCAGCGGCTCTCCTCCGCCAGGTGTCGATCACCCCCGGCCGCCTGGGCGCTGGCTCCACCCCCCTGCTGGGTGTCTGGACTCCCTCATCCCGGACCTCCCGGCCCCCAGGCGCGAGGGTCCGGACATCAAAGGGGACCAGACCTATAACTGGGGCAGGGCCAGACCAGGAAGGGAGTTGTATCCTGGAGTCGAGAGACCCGAGAAGAACTCATCGTCTTGGCCTGCTGGCGCTGCCGCGGCCCTCTGCCTCGTGAACCCATCGTCTTGGCCTGCTGGCGCTGCCGCGGCCCTCTGCCTCGTGAAACCATCGTCTTGGCCTGCTGGCGCTGCCGCGGCCCTCTGCCTCGTGAACCCATCGTCTTGGCCTGCTGGCGCTGCCGCGGCCCTCTGCCTCGTGAAACCACCATCTTGGCCTGCTGGCGCTGCCGCGGCCCAACTCGTAGACTCTCCAGCTCGAGGATTGTGAGCTCGCCTCTTACCACCACCTGTACCGACCCGGTACCAAGACTGTCCCGCTACCCCCTTTCCCTACAGAGACTAGAAGTGAGAGGATCCCCCGGGTCCGAGATATCCTGTATCGCTGATATCCTTGCCCTACGAACCTTATATAAAGTATTGAACTCGACCTGGTGTGGTGCCTATTTGTGGGGAGGGAGGTAACGTGTCTGTACGATCGCCGGAGACGGTCCCCCTCGGGGATCTCTCCCTCAGTATCCGTCCGACCCTCAGGGTCCCCGTCTAACATTGGTGGCCAGCGACGGGATCCGAACCTACGCATAATCGTACAGAAAGTCACTCGACCCACGGCACACGACCACCATGACAACAGAGAGCGGAACAACGGAGAAATTCCAGATGGAAAAATTGGAAGACTACAACCACCGAGAACTGAAGCAATATTGCATAGAACTTGGTCTCCCAACCACAGGTCTGAGCACGAAGGAAGACTTCAAACGAGCCCTAGAAGCTTGGGCGGAAACGGGTACGGCCGTACCCCGAACACGAACAACCGAGACGAGCCCCGCACCAACTGAAGAAAGAAGAGCGGGTCTCTCCCTGGAAGAGATCCGAGAAAGAGAAAAAAGCAGACTCCACGAGTTAGAACTAGCCCGACTTCGCTTGGATGGGGAACTCAAGCTGGCAGAACAAAAAATAACTCTGGAACACTTACGGCTCCGAGAGGAGCGAGAAGAGAAGCAAAGACAGAGAGAGCTAGAGGAAAAGAAACTAGCGTACGAACATGAGCGCAATCTCAAAGAACTGGAGATCCAGAAACAGAATAAAGACCTCGGGCTCCCCGAACGACCGACCCTGCCTGCCTCTACCGAGCCCAAGGTTCACATCCCCAAAGATGTCATCCGGGAATACCACAAGAACGATGATATACAGCAGTGGTTTAAAGCCTATGAGGTGGCAATGACCTCCCACCGGATTCCCCGAAGCGACTGGGGAGCCGGATTATGGGGGAGGTTTGTCAACGAAGGGCGAGACGCCCTGCTGCAACTCCCGGACCATCTGATGACATCCTACGACCACATGAAGGCCGCCCTCCTCACTCGATACGGGCTCACCCCTGAGATGTACCGCCAACGGTTCCGCGACTGCAAACGGATTCCGGGTACAACCTGGGTGGAGTACGTGAACTTCTTTAGCCGAGCCTTCGAGGGGTGGATCAAGGGCAACAAAGTGACCACCTACGAACAACTCTTTGACCTTATCGTATGGGAGCACCTGTCGAACAACTGCTTCGTGGAGCTCCGGCAACACCTCTTGGACAGTAAGCTAACCGAACCTCGACAACTCGCCGCCGAAGCCGACCGGTGGGAAAGCACCCGAGTTGGCCGGAACGGACCCAGCGAATCATCCAGACCGTACCCAGGGCCCCATCGCCCCCGAGGAGGAGGAGGAGGCCAGAGTCGGGGGAGAGACCCCGGCCCCTCGTCACCCCCCAGCAGCCCCTCGACCCCGGTCGGCCGAGGAAGCCCTGCCATACGGGCCGGTTTCCGGGCCAACGTTATGTGCCACAGATGCCAGCGACCCGGCCACTACGCCAGTGATCCCAACTGCCCAAAGAATCCGAACACTACCCCCCGCCAGGTCGCAGCGGCCGCCCTAGGGGAAGAACTAATCCCGGAAGACCAAGAAGAGTACGAGACCGACCCCTCTGACTGGGCTCCCGCCGCCATGGCACTGGTCTGCTTAGGGGAGAGAGAGATGATTCCGCGGGCCCCCCTTCCCGCCAACACGCAGAAGTACAGTCAATGGGTCAACATTAATGGCCGCCGGGCGGGAGCCCTCCGCGACACCGGGGCCAGTGTAACGGCGGTCCGACGCCATCTCGTCACTCCAGACCAAATCCTGCCGAACATTCTCTGCCCTGTCCGCTCAGCAGACAATTCCGAAAGCCTATGCCACATGGCCTGCGTCCCCTTCGAGTGGGGAGGAGTAACGGGGATGTTAAAGGTAACTGTCCGCGATGATGCCCCCGTGGATTGCCTCCTAGGAAACGACCTCGAAAGCTCTCCCTGGGCAGCTGTCGAACGGAGGGAACACCTGGGGATGCTCGGCCTCCCCGAATGGGTCTGCGTCACGACCCGGTCCATGACCGCCCGCGCGGTCCCCAGTCTAGAAGAGCCCGAGTGGCCGGAACCTCCTCCCGCGCTCATCCCAGAGGAGGCCGCCCCAGAAGCCAGTCCCTCGACCCAAACCGAAGAAGGATCCGACCAGCTTCGGGACGTCCCTGACCTGGCACAATGGCGGCAGGAGGGAGGCCCCACTCAGGAACAATTCCGGGCCGAACAGAAAGCATGTCCCTCTCTCGAAGGACTCCGGCAGCAAGCCCTGGCCCAGAGCACCGGGGATACCTCGGGGGCCCACTGGATCTACTGGGACCAAGACCTGCTCTACAGCGAGCAGAAAATTGCAGAACTAGGAGCCAGTCGGGTGCTGGTGGTGCCCCTTCGCTTCCGAGACTTCCTCCTGAACTTAGCCCACGATGTCCCCCTTGCCGGACACCTGGGACAGGATAAAACCTACGACCGCCTGGTGACCCATTTTTTCTGGCCCCAAATGCGAAAGGATGTCACCAACCACTGCAAGGCCTGCCCCACCTGCCAGGCCAGCGGAAAAAGTGGCCGAAAAATCAAAGCACCTTTACAACCCTTTCCGGTCGTCACCACCCCGTTTGAACGAGTGGGAATAGACATTGTGGGGCCCCTCGACCCTCGAACAGCCCAAGGACACCGGTTCATCCTGGTCCTAGTAGACCACGCCACCCGCTATCCCGAGGCCATCCCTCTTCGGACTGTGACGGCCCCCGTGGTGGGCCGAGCTCTGATGGGGATCTTCTCCCGGGTGGGGTTCCCCCGGGAGGTCGTCAGTGACAGGGGCACGAACTTTATCTCCAAATATATGAAGTCTCTCTGGCAACAATGCGGGGTCACCTACAAATTCACGACCCCCTATCACCCGCAAGGAAACGGACTGGTCGAGAGGTTCAACCGCACCCTCAAAGGAATGATTATGGGCCTAGAAGAACCCCTTCGACGCCAGTGGGACGTGCTACTTCCATGCCTCCTGTTTGCCTATCGGGAGGTCCCGCAGAAATCCCTCGGCTTCAGCCCATTTGAACTCCTGTACGGGCACCCCGTCCGGGGCCCCCTCAGCCTAGTCAAGGAAGGTTGGGAGCAGCCCCCCCAGAAAACTCCCCCGGACATCTACAGGTACCTCCTGGCTCTCCGCAACCAGACCCGGCGGTTCCGAGACACCGCCAAAGCCAATCTCGAGGCCAGTCAGGAGGACATGAAGAGGTGGTACGATCAGCACGCGTCCTCCATTGAGTTCGAACCAGGACAACAGGTCTGGGTGATGTCCCCGGTTGAACCCTGTGCACTCCAAGACAGATGGTCCGGGCCCTTCAAGGTGATCGAACGCAAGGGGCCCGTCACCTATTTAATCGACATGGAGACTGCCCGGAACCCCCTACGAGTCCTCCATGCCAACAGGCTCAAACCCCATTTTGTGCGATCCGAACTCAGCCTCCTGATGGCTACCGATAATGGGACAGAAGAAGACTCCGAACCCCTTCCGGACTTACTGAGGGTCCTCGAACGGGATGGCTCAGTGGAAGGGGTCCAGCTCTCCGAGGCCCTGTCCCCGGAGCAACGCCAAGACTGCCAAACGCTCCTGAGGCGGTTCGCCTCCCTGTTCTCCCTCACCCCCGGAGTCACCCCCTGGTGCCTTCACGATGTGGACACCGGGGACAGCCCTCCTATTCGACACCGGGCGTACCGCGTACCCGACCGGGTGCGCACCTGCATCCAGACCGAGGTGTCCAAAATGCTGACCCTGGGAGTGATCGAACCCTCAGACAGCCCCTGGGCGAGCCCAGTCGTCCTGGTTCCCAAGGCGGCCGCCCCGGGCGTTGCCCCTGAGCTCCGGTTCTGCGTGGACTATCGGGGGCTGAATGCAGTTACCAGGACCGACGCTCATCCCATCCCCCGGGCAGATGAGCTAATTGACCGGATGGGGGCCGCCCGCTACCTGAGCATCTTCGACCTAACAGCGGGCTACTGGCAGATCGCCCTCACCCCTAGGGCCCAAGAACGTTCCGCCTTCTCTACCCCGGACGGGCACTACCACTTTAAAGTAATGCCCTTCGGCATGAAAAACGCCCCGGCAACGTTCCAACGGCTGGTAAACCAGGTACTGGCGGGCCTGGAAGACTTCAGCGCCGCCTACCTGGACGATATTGCTGTGTACAGCCACCAGTGGACCGACCACCTCCGCCACCTGCGGGAGGTTCTACACGCCCTCCAGCAAGCCGGGCTCACCATCAAGGCCAGCAAGTGCCAGGTTGGCCAAGGGTCCGTGACCTACCTGGGACACCAAGTGGGAAGCGGGCTGGTGGCCCCTCTCCAACTCAAGATTGCTGCCATCCAGGCCTGGCAACCCCCTACGACCCAGACGGAGGTCCGGGCCTTCCTGGGGCTCACCGGATACTACCGGCGGTTCGTGAAGGACTATGGCAGCATCATGGGGCCCCTCACAGAGCTCACCTCCAAGAAGGGCCCCAAAACCGTCAACTGGACCCCGGACTGCCAATCGGCCTTCGAGAAACTAAAGGCCGCCATGTGCACGGCCCCCGTGCTCCAGGCTCCCGACTACAGCCGGGAATTCATTGTGCAGACGGACGCCTCCGATCATGGTGTGGGGGCCGTCCTCTCCCAACTCAACGCCGAAGGGGTCGACCAACCAGTGGCCTTCATCAGCAGACGCCTGCTGCCCCGAGAACAGCGCTGGAGCACCATTGAGAGGGAGGCCTTCGCCGTAGTCTGGGCACTCAAGAAGCTCCGGCCCTACCTCTTCGGCACCCACTTCCGGGTGCAAACAGACCACCGACCCCTGCAATGGCTGATGCAAATGCGGGGGGAGAACCCGAAGCTGTTGCGCTGGTCCATCTCCCTGCAGGGGATGGACTTCACGGTAGAACATCGTCCAGGCCAGGACCACGCCAACGCCGACGGCCTGTCCCGCTTTTTCCGCCTCAGCGAGGAGAGTCCCCAGGAAGATGGCTGACTCTCCCCGCCTTCAGCTGGGGGGGACGCATGTTGGACAGGCCGCATGGTCGGGCTGCCCCCCTCCCCGCAATGGGACCTGGACCCTGGCTCCCCCTGCATCCCCAGCCAGAGTCCCCGACGACCACCCGAAGTACACTGCAATTCCTCCACCACAAGACACCAGCTCCGGACCCAGCTGGCCCGGGTCACCATCCACACCACGGCCTCGGCCCAGCCGCCATCTTGGGGCACTGCAGCACGAGGCCGCGTGGCCTCAACTCGACCCTCACCCTGGGCCCGGCCGGCCCCGACATCGAGGCACCAACCTCCCCCCAGGATGCAGAGTGACCACTTGGCGAGTCAATGGGAGAAGGAATCGTCAGCGGCTCTCCTCCGCCAGGTGTCGATCACCCCCGGCCGCCTGGGCGCTGGCTCCACCCCCCTGCTGGGTGTCTGGACTCCCTCATCCCGGACCTCCCGGCCCCCAGGCGCGAGGGTCCGGACATCAAAGGGGACCAGACCTATAACTGGGGCAGGGCCAGACCAGGAAGGGAGTTGTATCCTGGAGTCGAGAGACCCGAGAAGAACTCATCGTCTTGGCCTGCTGGCGCTGCCGCGGCCCTCTGCCTCGTGAACCCATCGTCTTGGCCTGCTGGCGCTGCCGCGGCCCTCTGCCTCGTGAAACCATCGTCTTGGCCTGCTGGCGCTGCCGCGGCCCTCTGCCTCGTGAACCCATCGTCTTGGCCTGCTGGCGCTGCCGCGGCCCTCTGCCTCGTGAAACCACCATCTTGGCCTGCTGGCGCTGCCGCGGCCCAACTCGTAGACTCTCCAGCTCGAGGATTGTGAGCTCGCCTCTTACCACCACCTGTACCGACCCGGTACCAAGACTGTCCCGCTACCCCCTTTCCCTACAGAGACTAGAAGTGAGAGGATCCCCCGGGTCCGAGATATCCTGTATCGCTGATATCCTTGCCCTACGAACGTTATATAAAGTATTGAACTCGACCTGGTGTGGTGCCTATTTGTGGGGAGGGAGGTAACGTGTCTGTACGATCGCCGGAGACGGTCCCCCTCGGGGATCTCTCCCTCAGTATCCGTCCGACCCTCAGGGTCCCCGTCTAACACCCTCGCTCTTGGAGGTCGGGAGGTCTGGGATGAGAGAGTCCAGACACCCAGCAGGGGGGTGGAGCCAGCGCCCGAGGAGGCTGGGGGTGCTCGGCACCTGGCGGGGGAGAGCCGTCGACACTTCGTACTCCCATTGACCTGCCAAGTGGGCCGTTCACCTCCTGGGTGGAGGGTGGTGCCGGGATGTCGGGGCCTGGCCAGGCCCAGGGTTGGGGTCGGGCTGAGGCCGCGCGGCCGCGTGGTGCCGTGTCCAAGATGGCGGCTGGGCCGGGCAATGGTGCTGACGGTGGCCCGGGCCCTGTCCTGCGGGGAGGGAGCGAGCCCTTCATGTGGCCTGTCCAACATGCGTCCCCCCCAGCTGAAGGCGGGGAGAGTCACCCATCTTCTTGGGGACTCTCCTCGTCGAGGCGGAAAAAGCGGGACAGGCCATCCGCGTTGGCGTGGTCCTGGCCGGGTCGATGTTCCACAGTGAAGTCCATCCCCTGCAGGGAGATGGACCAACGTAGTAGTTTCGGGTTTTCCCCCCGCATCTGCATGAGCCATTGCAGGGGTCGATGATCGGTCTGGACCCGGAAGTGGGTGCCGAAGAGATAAGGCCGGAGCTTTTTGAGGGCCCACACCACGGCGAAGGCCTCCCTCTCGATGGTGCTCCAGCGTCGTTCTCGGGCCAGGAGCCGTCTGCTGATGAAAGCCACTGGCTGGTCAAGTCCTTCGGGGTTCAGCTGGGAAAGGACTGCCCCAACGCCATGGTCGGAGGCATCTGTTTGGACGATAAATTCCCGACTGTAGTCGGGGGCCTGGAGCACCGGGGCGGAGCACATGGCGGCCTTCAGCTTCTCGAAGGCCGCTTGACAGTCTGGGGTCCAGTTGACCTTCTTTGGTTGGTTTTTGGAGGTGAGTTCCGTGAGGGGCCCTACGATGCTGCCATAGTCCCTCACGAACCATCGGTAGTAGCCCGTGAGTCCCAAGAAGGCGCGGACCTCGGTCTGGGTGATGGGGGACTGCCACGACTGGATGGCCGCGATCTTGAGTTGCAGAGGGGCCACCAGACCGCTTCCCACCTGGTGCCCGAGATAGGTCACGGACCCCTGGCCAATTTGGCATTTGCTGGCCTTGATCGTGAGGCCAGCTCGTTGGAGGGCCTGTAGCACCTCTCGGAGGTGGTGGAGGTGGTCGGACCAGTGGTGGCTGTACACAGCGATATCGTCCAGGTAGGCGGCGCTGAATCCTTCGAGTCCTGCCAGGACCTGGTTTACTAGCCGCTGAAAGGTTGCTGGGGCATTCTTCATGCCGAATGGCATGACCTTGAAGTGATAGTGGCCATCCGGGGTAGAGAATGCAGATCGTTCTTGGGCCCGGGGTGTGAGACCGATCTGCCAGTAGCCCGCTGTCAGGTCGAAGATGCTGAGGTAGCGGGCAGCTCCCATGCGGTCGATTAGTTCATCTGCTCGGGGAAGGGGTGTGCGTCTGTTCTGGTGACCGCATTCAAGCCCCGGTAGTCGACGCAGAACCGGAGCTCCGGCGTGGTGCCGGGGGCGGCCGCTTTGGGGACCAGTACCACTGGGCTGGCCCAGGGGCTGTCTGAGGGCTCGATGATCCCGAGGGTGAGCATCTTGGCCACCTCCTCTTGGATGCAGGCCCGTACCCGATCTGGTACGCGGTAGGCCCGATGGCGGATAGGGGGACTGTCTCCCGTGTCCACGTCGTGTAAGCACCAGGGGGTGACCCCTGGGGTGAGGGAGAACAGGGTGGAGAACTGTAGCAGGAGGACTCGGCAGCCTTGGCGCTGTTCCAGGGTGAGGGCCTCCGAGAGTCGGACCCCGTCCACGGAGCCGTCCTTCTCCCGTGACCGTAGGAGGTCAGGGAGGGGTTCGGAGTCCTCCTCGGTTCCATTGTCGGTTGCCATCAGGAGGCTGAGTTCGGAGCGTACAAAGTGGGGTTTCAGTCTGTTAGCGTGGAGGACCCGGAGAGGGTTTCGGGAAGATTCCATATCGATGAGATAGGTGACAGGGCTCTTGCGCTCGATTACTTTGAAGGGCCCCGTCCATTTGTCTTGCAGGGCGCATGGTTCGGTGGGAGACATTACCCACACTTGTTGACCGGGTTCAAATTCGATGGAGGATGCATTTCTATCGTACCACCTTTTCATGTCCTCCTGACTGGCCTCCAGGTTTGCTTTTGCCATCTCTCTGAACCTTCTGGTCTGGTTGCGGAGGGTTAGGAGGTACTTGAAAACATCTGGAGGGTTCTTTAGAGGGGGCATTTCCCAGCCTTCTTTGACTAGGCTGAGCGGGCCTCGCACCGGGTGTCCATACAAGAGTTCGAAAGGGCTGAAGCCGAGGGACTTCTGGGGGACTTCTCGGTAGGCAAAGAGAAGGCACGGTAGTAGCACATCCCACTGGCGACGGAGGGGCTCTTCCAACCCCCCAATCATCCCTTTGAGCGTGCGGTTGAACCGCTCAACCAGTCCGTTCCCTTGAGGGTGATAGGGGGTCGTGAATCGGTAGGTGACCCCACACTGTTGCCAGAGGGACTTCATGTATTTTGAGATAAAGTTCGTACCCCTGTCGCTGACGACTTCTCGGGGGAAGCCCACTCGAGAGAAGATCCCCATCAAGGCTCGACCCACTACTGGGGCTGTTATCGTACGAAGGGGGACCGCCTCAGGATAGCGGGTAGCGTGATCCACCAGCACCAGGATGAAGCGATGTCCCTGTGCTGTTCGGGGGTCCAGGGGCCCCACAATGTCTATTCCCACCCTTTCGAACGGGGTGGTCACCACGGGGAATGGTTGTAGGGGTGCCTTGAGTTTGCGGCCGCTCTTCCCACTGGCCTGGCAGGTCGGGCAGGACCGGCAATGGTTGGATACATCGTTCCTCATTTTGGGCCAAAAAAAGTGAGTCACCAGGCGGTGGTAGGTCTTGTCTTGGCCCAGGTGCCCGGCCAGGGGGACATCGTGGGCTAGGTTCAACAGGAAGTCTCTGAAGTGGAGGGGCACCACCAGCACTCGCCCGGCCCCCAGTTCTGCGATTTTCTGTTCGCTGTACAAGAGATCATTGTCCCAATAAACCCAGTGGGCCCCGGTGGTGTCTCCTTGGCTCTGGGCGAGCGCTTGCTGTCGCAATCCCTCGAGGGAGGGGCAGGTCTTTTGCTCCTGCCGGAATTGTTCCTGGGTGGGCCCCCCTTCTTGACGCCACTGAGCCAGGTCGGGAAGCTCGGGGGGCTGTGTGGACCCCTCTGGGGTGGGGTCCGGGTGGTCGGTCTGGGGGAAGTCTTCTTCTGGAGTGATCGAGGGCGGAGGCGCTGCCCATTCTGGTTCTTCTGGTCTAGGGATGGTGCGGGTGGCCATGGACCGGGTGGTTACGCATGCCCAGTCCGGGAGACCCAACATCCCCAGATGCTCTCTTCTTTCCACAGCGGCCCACGGGGAGCTCTCGAGATCGTTCCCCAGGAGGCAGTCTACAGGGGCATCGTCACGGACAGTTACTTTCAGCATGCCGGACACTCCTCCCCATTCGAAGGGGACGCAGGCCATCCGACACAGGCTCTCCGAGTTGTCTGCCGATCGGACGGGGCAAAGTACGTTTGGTAGGATTTGTTCTGGGGTCACCAGGTGACAGCGGACGGCCGTCACACTGGCCCCGGTGTCACGCAGGGCCTCGGCCTTGCGCCCATTGATGCTCACCCATTGGCTGTACTTCCGAGTGTTGGCGGGCAGGGGAGTCCGCGGGACCATGTCTCTTCCTCCCAGGCATGCCAGGGTCATGGCGGCGGGTTCCCACTCGAACTGCTCCGACTCATAGGTCTCCGTGTCTTCGGAGATTTGTTCTTCTCCCAGGGCGGCGGCCGCCATCTGGCGGGGCCCGGGGACCTGGTTCTTCGGGCAGGTCGGGTCACTGGCATAGTGGCCGACTCGCTGGCATCGATGACACGTCACGTTAGCTCGGAACCCCGGGCGCATCGGGGGGTTTCCCCGGCCTGCTGGAGCCGGGGTGGCGTTCGTGGGTGCGGCCGGGGCGGCGTCTCTGCCCCGGCCCGGGCCTCCTCCTCCTCCTCGGGGACGATGGTGACCTTGGTTGGTTCTGTTCTGCTCATTCGGCCCACTCCGGGCCACTCGGGTGCTCTCCCACCGGTCAGCCTCGGTGGCGAGCTGCCGGGGTTCAGTCAATTTACTGTCGAGGAGGTGCTGCCTGAGCTCGACAAAGCAGTTGTTGGAGAGGTGCTCCCACACAATGAGATTGAAGAGTTGTTCGTAGGTGGTTACGTTGTTACCCTTGATCCACCCCTCGAAGGCTCGGCTGAAATAGTTCACGTATTCCAACCACGTCGTACCTGGGATCCGGGTGCAGTTGCGGAACCTCTGGCGGTACATTTCGGGTGTAAGTCCATATCGACTGAGGAGGGCGGCCTTCATATGGTCATAGGACGTCATTTGATGGTCCGGAAGCTGCAGCAGGGCATCACGACCCTCGTTGACGAATCTCCCCCATAGACCGGCTCCCCAGTCACTTCGAGCGACCCGGTGGGCGGTCATGGCAATCTCATAGGCTTTGAACCACTGCTGTATGTCGTCGATCCGGTGATATTCTCGGACCACATCCTTGGGGATGTGGACCTTCTGCTCGGTAGGACCCGGGGAGTGCGGTTGCTCGGGCACCCCTAGGTTTTTGTTCAGTTTGCGTATTTCTATCTCCGCTAGTTTGCACTCGTGCTCGTATGCCAGTCTTTTTTCTTCGAGGTCTCTCTGTCTCTGTTTTTCCTATCGCTCTTCTCTGAGCCGTAAGTGTTCTAAGTTTATTTTTTGTTCCGCCAGTTTCAACTCTCCGTCTAATCTGAGTCGTGCCAAGTCTAACTCGTGTAATCTATTTTTTTCCCGCTCCTGGATCTCTTCATGGGAGGGGCCTGGTCTCCGTTCCTCCGTCCGGGTGGTGTTGACGTCCGGGGCTGCGGGGTCCCGGGGGGTTGCGGTATTTGTCTCTGTCCAGGCCTCTAGGGCGTATTTGAAGTCTTCTTTTGTGCTTAGCCCGGTGGTAGCAATGCCTAAGTCCATGCAAAATTGTTTGAGCTCTCGGTGGTTGTATTCTTCCAGCTTTTCCATCTGGAACTTCTCCGCCGATCTGCTCTCTTTGGTCGTCATTGTGGTTTTAGTCGTAGGGTGAGTTACTGTCTGTACGGTACGCGTTGGTTCGGATCGCGCCGCTAGCCACCAATGTTAGACGGGGACCTGGAGGGTCGGCCGAGCAGAGTGATCGCACAGACAGGTAACTTCCCCCCCACAGATGGACACCACACAAAGCTTATGGTAACACCTTTTATAGGCACTTCGGGTAGTAGAGTGGTACGATACAGGGCAATCAGGACACGATGATCCTCTCAATTCTAGTCTCTAGTAAGGGAAGGGGGTAGCGGGACAGTCTTGGTACCCACGGGTACGGGTGTGTAACGGTGATAGCTCACAATCCTCGAGCTCGGTGTTCGGATGGGTCAGACCGCGGCAGCGCCAGCAGGTCCCGAAGAGGTCGTAGGTGGCACGGGCCGCGGCAGCGCCAGCAGGTCCCAACGAGGATGAAGGTTACAACGGGCCGCGGCAGCGCCAGCAGGTCCCACGAGAATGCAGGTTGCAACGGGCCGCGGCAGCGCCAGCAGGTCCCACGAGGATGAAGGTTACAACGGGCCGCGGCAGCGCCAGCAGGTCCCACGAGAATGCAGGTTGCAGAGGGCCGCGGCAGCGCCAGCAGGTCCCACGAGGATGAAGGTTGCAGAGGGCCGCGGCAGCGCCAGCAGGCAGGACAATAGTTCACAAGGCAGGGCTGTGGCAGCGCCAACAGTCCGTCAAGGATGAGTTTGTCGCGGTGTCTCTCGACTCCAGGATACAACTGCCTTCCTGTCCTGGGGCTGCCTCAGTTATAGGTCTGGCGCCCTTTGATGTCCGGACCCTCGCTCTTGGAGGTCGGGAGGTCTGGGATGAGGGAGTCAAGACACCCAGCAGGGGGGTGGAGCCAGCGCCCGAGGAGGCTGGGGGTGCTCGGCACCTGGCGGGGGAGAGCCGTCGACACTTCGTACTCTCATTGACCTGCCAAGTGGGCCGTTCACCTCCTGGGTGGAGGGTGGTGCCGGGATGTCGGGGCCTGGCCAGGCCCAGGGTTGGGGTCGGGCTGAGGCCGCGCGGCCGCGTGGTGCCGTGTCCAAGATGGCGGCTGGGCCGGGCAATGGTGCTGACGGTGGCCCGGGCCCTGTCCTGCGGGGAGGGAGCGAGCCCTTCATGTGGCCTGTCCAACACTACTCACTACTCTGCACTCACTACTCACTACTCACTACTCTGCACTCACTACTCACTACTCTGCACTCACTACTCTGCAGTCACTACTCATTACTCACTACTCTGCAATCACTACTCTGCACTCACTACTCACTATTTACTACTCTGCACTCACTACTCACTACTCTGCACTCACTACTCACAACTCTGCACTCACTACTCACTACTCACTACTCTGCACTCACTACTCTGCACTCACTACTCTGCACTCACTACTCACTACTCTGCACTCACTACTCACTACTCTGCACTCACTACTCACTACTCACTACTCTGCACTCACTACTCACTACTCTGCACTCACTACTCTGCACACTGCACTCACTACTCTGCACTCTGCACTCACTACTCACTACTCTGCACTCACTACTCTGCACTCACAACTCACTACTCCGCACTCACTACTCTGCACTCACTACTCTGCACTCACTACTCACTACTCTGCACTCACTACTCACTACTCTGCACTCTCTACTCACTTCTCACTACTATGCACTCACTACTCACTACTCTGCACTCACTATTCTACACTCACTACTCTGCACTCACTACTCACTACTCTGCACTCACTACTCACTACTCTGCACTCACTACTCACACTCACTACTCTGCACTCACTACTCACTACTCACTACTCTGCACTCACTACTCTGCACTCTGCACTCACTACTCACTACTCTGCACTCACTACTCACTACTCTGCACTCACTACTCACTACTCTGCACTCACTACTCTGCACTCACTACTCTGCACTCACTACTCACTACTCTGCACTCACTATTCTGCACTCACTACTCACTACTCTGCAATCACTACTCTGCACTCACTACTCTGCACTCACTACTCACTACTCTTCACTCACTACTCTGCACTCACTATTCTGCACTCACTACTCACTACTCTGCACTCACTACTCACTACTCACTACTCTGCACTCTATACTCTGCACTCACTACTCTGCACTCACTACTCACTACTCTGTACTCACTACTCTGCAATCACCACTCTGCACTCACTACTCACTACTCTGCAATCACTACTCTGTACTCACTACTCTGCACTCACTACTCACTACTCTGCACTCACTACTCTGCACTCACTACTCTGCACTCACTACTCACAACTTTGCACTCACTATTCTGCACTCACTACTCTGCACTCACTACTCACTACTCACTACTCTGCACTCACTACTCTGCACTCACTACTCTGCACTAACTACTCTGCACTCTGCACTCACTACTCACTACTCTGCACTCACTACTCACTACTCTGCACTCACTACTCACTACTCTGCACTCACTACTCACTACTCTGCACTCACTACTCTGCACTCACTACTCTGCACTCACTAATCACTACTCACTACTATGCACTCACTACTCACTACTCTGCACTCACTACTCACTACACTGCACTCACTACTCACTACTCTGCACTCACTACTCACTGCTCACTACTCTGCACTCACTACTCACTACTCTGCACTCACTACTCACTACTCTGCACTCACTACTCTGCACTCACTACTCACTACTCTGCACTCACTACTCACTACTCTGCACTCACTACTCACTACTCACTACTCTGCACTCACTACTCACTACTCTGCACTCACTACTCTGCACTCACTACTCTGCACACTGCACTCACTACTCTGCACTCTGCACTCACTACTCACTACTCTGCACTCACTACTCTGCACTCACGACTCACTACTCTGCACTCACTACTCTGCACTCACTACTCTGCACTCACTACTCACTACTCTGCACTCACTACTCACTACTCTGCACTCTCTACTCACTTCTCACTACTATGCACTCACTACTCACTACTCACTACTCTGCACTCACTATTCTACACTCACTACTCTGCACTCACTACTCACTACTCTGCACTCACTACTCACTACTCTGCACTCACTACTCACACTCACTACTCTGCACTCACTACTCACTACTCACTACTCTGCACTCACTACTCTGCACTCTGCACTCACTACTCACTACTCTGCACTCACTACTCACTACTCTGCACTCACTACTCACTACTCTGCACTCACTACTCACTACTCTGCACTCACTACTCTGCACTCACTACTCTGCACTCACTACTCACTACTCTGCACTCACTATTCTGCACTCACTACTCACTACTCTGCAATCACTACTCTGCACTCACTACTCTGCACTCACTACTCACTACTCTTCACTCACTACTCTGCACTCACTATTCTGCACTCACTACTCACTACTCTGCACTCACTACTCACTACTCACTACTCTGCACTCTATACTCTGCACTCACTACTCTGCACTCACTACTCACTACTCTGTACTCACTACTCTGCACTCACCACTCTGCACTCACTACTCACTACTCTGCAATCACTACTCTGTACTCACTACTCTGCACTCACTACTCACTACTCTGCACTCACTACTCTGCACTCACTACTCACTACTAGGCACTCACTACTCTGCACTCACTACTCACTACTCTGCACTCACTACTCTGCACTCACTACTCTGCACTCACTACTCACTACTCTGCACTCACTACTCACTACTCTGCACTCACTACTCACTACTCTGCACTTACTACTCACTACTCTGCACTCACTACTCACTACTCTGCACTCACTACTCTGCACTCACTACTCACTATTCTGCACTCACTACTCACTACTCTGCACTCACTACTCACTACTCTGTACTTACTACTCTGCACTCACTACTCTGCACTCACTACTCTGCACTCACTACTCTGCACTCTGCACTCACTACTCTGCACTCTGCACTCACTACTCTGCACTCACTACTCACTACTCTGCACTCACTACTCAGTACTCTGCATTCACTACTCTGCACTCACTGCTCTGCACTCACTACTCACTACTCTGCACTCACTACTCTGCAATCACTACTCACTACTCTGCACTCACTACTCTGCACTCACTACTCTGCACTCACTACTCTGCTCTCACTACTCACTACTCTGCACTCACTACTCACTACTCTGCACTCACTACTCACTACTCACTACTCTGCACTCACTACTCACTACTCTGCACTCACTACTCTGCAGTCACTACTCATTACTCACTACTCTGCAATCACTACTCTGCACTCACTACTCACTATTTACTACTCTGCACTCACTACTCACTACTCTGCACTCACTACTCACAACTCTGCACTCACTACTCACTACTCACTACTCTGCACTCACTACTCTGCACTCACTACTCTGCACTCACTACTCACTACTCTGCACTCACTACTCTGCACTCACTACTGACTACTCTTCACTCACTACTCTGCACTCACTATTCTGCACTCACTACTCACTACTCTGCACTCACTACTCACTACTCACTACTCTGCACTCTATACTCTGCACTCACTACTCTGCACTCACTACTCACTACTCTGCACTCACTACTCACTACTCTGCACTCACTACTCTGCACACTGCACTCACTACTCTGCACTCTGCACTCACTACTCACTACTCTGCACTCACCACTCTGCACTCACGGCTCACTACTCTGCACTCACTACTCTGCACTCACTACTCTGCACTCACTACTCACTACTCTGCACTCACTACTCACTACTCTGCACTCTCTACTCACTTCTCACTACTATGCACTCACTACTCACTACTCTGCACTCACTATTCTACACTCACTACTCTGCACTCACTACTCACTACTCTGCACTCACTACTCACTACTCTGCACTCACTACTCACACTCACTACTCTGCACTCACTACTCACTACTCACTACTCTGCACTCACTACTCTGCACTCTGCACTCACTACTCACTACTCTGCACTCACTACTCACTACTCTGCACTCACTACTCACTACTCTGCACTCACTACTCTGCACTCACTACTCTGCACTCACTACTCACTACTCTGCACTCACTATTCTGCACTCACTACTCACTACTCTGCAATCACTACTCTGCACTCACTACTCTGCACTCACTACTCACTACTCTTCACTCACTACTCTGCACTCACTATTCTGCACTCACTACTCACTACTCTGCACTCACTACTCACTACTCACTACTCTGCACTCTATACTCTGCACTCACTACTCTGCACTCACTACTCACTACTCTGTACTCACTACTCTGCACTCACCACTCTGCACTCACTACTCACTACTCTGCAATCACTACTCTGTACTCACTACTCTGCACTCACTACTCACTACTCTGCACTCACTAATCACTACTCACTACTATGCACTCACTACTCACTACTCTGCACTCACTACTCACTACACTGCACTCACTACTCACTACTCTGCACTCACTACTCACTGCTCACTACTCTGCACTCACTAGGCACTACTCTGCACTCACTACTCTGCACTCACTACTCACTACTCTGCACTCACTACTCACTACTCTGCACTCACTACTCACTACTCTGCACTCACTACTCTGCACTCACCACTCTGCACTCACTACTCACTACTCTGCAATCACTACTCTGTACTCACTACTCTGCACTCACTACTCACTACTCTGCACTCACTACTCTGCTCTCACTACTCTGCACTCACTACTCACTACTCTGCACTCACTATTCTGCACTCACTACTCTGCACTCACTACTCACTACTCACTACTCTGCACTCACTGCTCTGCACTCACTACTCTGCACTCACTACGCACTACTCTGCACTCACTACTCTGCACTCACTACTCACTACTCTGCACTCACTACTCACTACTCTGCACTCACTACTCACTACTCTGCACTCACTACTCTGCACTCACCACTCTGCACTCACTACTCACTACTCTGCAATCACTACTCTGTACTCACTACTCTGCACTCACTACTCACTACTCACTACTCTGCACTCACTACTCTGCACTCACTACTCACTACTCTGCACTCACTACTCTGCACTCACTACTCTGCACTCACTACTCACTACTCTGCACTCACTACTCAATACACTGCACTCACTACTCACTACTCTGCACTCACTACTCACTACTCTGCACTCACTACTCTGCACTCAACACTCTGCACTCACTACTCACTACTCTGCAATCACTACTCTGTACTCACTACTCTGCACTCACTACTCACTACTCTGCACTCACTACTCTGCACTCACTACTCTGCACTCACTACTCTGCACTCACTACTCACTACTCTGCACTCACTACTCTGCAATCACTACTCACTACTCTGCACTCACTACTCACTACTCACTACTCTGCACTCACTACTCTGCACTCACTAGTCACTACTCTGCACTCACTACTCACTACTCTGCACTCACTACTCACTACTCTGCACTCACTACTCTGCACTCACTACTCACTACTAGGCACTCACTACTCTGCACTCACTACTCACTACTCTGCACTCACTACTCTGCACTCACTACTCTGCACTCACTACTCACTACTCTGTACTCACTACTCACTACTCTGCACTCACTACTCACTACTCTGCACTTACTACTCACTACTCTGCACTCACTACTCACTACTCTGCACTCACTACTCTGCACTCACTACTCTGCAATCACTACTCACTACTCTGCACTCACTACTCTGCACTCACTACTCTGCACTCACTACTCTGCTCTCACTACTCACTACTCTGCACTCACTACTCACTACTCTGCAATCACTACTCACTACTCACTACTCTGCACTCACTACTCACTACTCTGCACTCACTACTCTGCAATCACTACTCATTACTCACTACTCTGCAATCACTACTCTGCACTCACTACTCACTATTTACTACTCTGCACTCACTACTCACTACTCTGCACTCACTACTCACAACTCTGCACTCACTACTCACTACTCACTACTCTGCACTCACTACTCTGCACTCACTACTCACTACTCTGCACTCACTACTCACTACTCTGCACTCACTACTCACTACTCTGCACTCACTACTCACTACTCACTACTCTGCACTCACTACTCACTACTCTGCACTCACTACTCTGCACACTGCACTCACTACTCTGCACTCTGCACTCACTACTCACTACTCTGCACTCACTACTCTGCACTCACGACTCACTACTCTGCACTCACTACTCTGCACTCACTACTCTGCACTCACTACTCACTACTCTGCACTCACTACTCACTACTCTGCACTCTCTACTCACTTCTCACTACTATGCACTCACTACTCACTACTCTGCACTCACTATTCTACACTCACTACTCTGCACTCACTACTCACTACTCTGCACTCACTACTCACTACTCTGCACTCACTACTCACACAAACTACTCTGCACTCACTACTCACTACTCACTACTCTGCACTCACTACTCTGCACTCTGCACTCACTACTCACTACTCTGCACTCACTACTCACTACTCTGCACTCACTACTCACTACTCTGCACTCACTACTCACTACTCTGCACTCACTACTCTGCACTCACTACTCTGCACTCACTACTCACTACTCTGCACTCACTATTCTGCACTCACTACTCACTACTCTGCAATCACTACTCTGCACTCACTACTCTGTACTCACTACTCACTACTCTTCACTCACTACTCTGCACTCACTATTCTGCACTCACTACTCACTACTCTGCACTCACTACTCACTACTCACTACTCTGCACTCTATACTCTGCACTAACTACTCTGCACTCACTACTCACTACTCTGTACTCACTACTCTGCACTCACCACTTTGCACTCACTACTCACTACTCTGCAATCACTACTCTGTACTCACTACTCTGCACTCACTACTCACTACTCTGCACTCACTACTCTGCACTCACTACTCACAACTCTGCACTCACTATTCTGCACTCACTACTCTGCATTCACTACTCACTACTCACTACTCTGCACTCACTACTCTGCACTCACTACTCTGCACTAACTACTCTGCACTCTGCACTCACTACTCACTACTCTGCACTCACTACTCACTACTCTGCACTCACTAATCACTACTCACTACTATGCACTCACTACTCACTACTCTGCACTCACTACTCACTACACTGCACTCACTACTCACTACTCTGCACTCACTACTCACTGCTCACTACTCTGCACTCACTACTCACTACTCTGCACTCACTACTCACTACTCTGCACTCACTACTCTGCTCTCACTACTCTGCACTCACTACTCACTACTCTGCACTCACTATTCTGCACTCACTACTCTGCACTTACTACTCACTACTCTGCACTCACTGCTCTGCACTCACTACTCTGCACTCACTACGCACTACTCTGCACTCACTACTCACTACTCTGCACTCACTACTCTGCACTCACTACTCTGCACTCACTACTCACTACTCTGCACTCACTACTCTACTCTGCACTCACTGCTCTGTACTCACTACTCTGCACTCACTACGCACTACTCTGCACTCACTACTCACTACTCTGCACTCACTACTCTGCACTCACTACTCTGCACTCACTACTCACTACTCTTCACTCACTACTCTGCACTCACTATTCTGCACTCACTACTCACTACTCTGCACTCAATACTCTGCACTCACTACTCTGCACTCACTACTCACTACTCTGCACTCACTACTCTGCACTCACCACTCTGCACACACTACTCACTACTCTGCAATCACTACTCTGTACTCACTACTCTGCACTCACTACTCACTACTCTGCACTCACTACTCTGCACTCACTACTCTGCACTCACTACTCACTACTCTGCACTCACTACTCTGCACTCACTACTCACTACTCTGCACTCACTACTCACTACTCACTACTCTGCACTCACTACTCTGCACTCACTACTCACTACTCTGCACTCACTACTCACTACTCTGCACTCACTACTCTGCACTCACTACTAGGCACTCACTACTCTGCCCTCACTACTCACTACTCTGCACTCACTACTCTGCACTCACTACTCTGCACTCACAACTCTGCACTCACTACTCTGCACTCACTACTCTGCACTCACTACTCACTACTCTGCACTCACTACTCACTACTCTGCACTCACTACTCTGCACTCACTACTCTGCACTCACTACTCACTACTCTGCACTCACTATTCTGTACTCACTACTCTGCACTCACTACTCACTACTCACTACTCTGCACTCACTACTCTGCACTCACTACTCTGCACTCACTACGCACTACTCTGCACTCACTACTCTGCACTCACTACTCACTACTCTGCACTCACTACTGTGCACTCACTACTCTGCACTCTGCACTCACTACTCACTACTCTGCACTCACTACTCACTACTCTGCACTCACTACTCACTACACTGCACTCACTACTCACTACTCTGCACTCACTACTCTGCACTCTGCACTCACTACTCACTACTCTGCACTCACTACTCACTACCCTGCACTCACTACTCACTACTCTGCACTCACTACTCTGCACTCACTACTCACAACTCTGCACTCACTATTCTGCACTCACTACTCTGCACTCACTACTCACTACTCACTACTCTGCACTCACTACTCTGCACTCACTACTCTGCACTAACTCCTCTGCACTCTGCACTCACTACTCACTACTCTGCACTCACTACTCACTACTCTGCACTCACTAATCACTACTCACTACTATGTACTCACTACTCACTACTCTGCACTCACTACTCACTACACTGCACTCACTACTCACTACTCTGCACTCACTACTCACTGCTCACTACTCTGCACTCACTACTCACTACTCTGCACTCACTACTCACTACTCTGCACTCACTACTCTGCACTCACTACTCTGCACTCACTACTCACTACTCTGCACTCACTATTCTGTACTCACTACTCTGCACTCACTACTCACTACTCACTACTCTGCACTCACTACTCTGCACTCACTACTCTGCACTCACTACGCACTACTCTGCACTCACTACTCTGCACTTACTACTCTGCACTCACTACTCACTACTCTGCACTCACTACTCACTACTCTGCACTCACTACTCACTACTCTGCACTCACTACTCTGCGCTCACCACTCTGCACTCACTACTCACTACTCTGCAATCACTACTCTGTACTCACTACTCTGCACTCACTACTCACTACTCACTACTCTGCACTCACTACTCTGCACTCACTACTCTGCACTCACTACTCACTACTCTGCACTCACTACTCTGCACTCACTACTCTGCACTCACTACTCACTACTCTGCACTCACTACTCACTACACTGCACTCACTACTCACTACTCTGCACTCACTACTCACTACTCTGCACTCACTACTCTGCACTCACCACTCTGCACTCACTACTCGCTACTCTGCAATCACTACTCTGTACTCACTACTCTGCACTCACTACTCACTACTCTGCACTCACTACTCTGCACTCACTACTCTGCACTCACTACTCACTACTCTGCACTCACTACTCTGCAATCACTACTCACTACTCTGCACTCACTACTCACTACTCACTACTCTGCACTAACTACTCTGCACTCACTAGTCACTACTCTGCACTCACTACTCACTACTCTGCACTCACTACTCACTACTCTGCACTCACTACTCTGCACTCACTACTCACTACTAGGCACTCAATACTCTGCACTCACTACTCACTACTCTGCACTCACTACTCTGCACTCACTACTCTGCACTCACTACTCACTACTCTGCACTCACTACTCACTACTCTGCACTCACTAGTCACTACTCTTCACTCACTACTCACTACTCTGCACTCACTACTCACTACTCTGCACTCACTACTCTGCACTCACTACTCTGCACTCACTACTCACTGCTCTTCACTCACTACTCTGCACTCACTATTCTGCACTCACTACTCACTACTCTGCACTCACTACTCACTACTCACTACTCTGCACTCAATACTCTGCACTCACTACTCTGCACTCACTACTCACTACTCTGCACTCACTACTCTGCACTCACCACTCTGCACTCACTACTCACTACTCTGCAATCACTACTCTGTACTCACTACTCTGCACTCACTACTCACTACTCTGCACTCACTACTCTGCACTCACTACTCTGCACTCACTTCTCACTACTCTGCACTCACTACTCACCATTCACTACTCTGCACTCACTACTCTGCACTCACTACTCACTACTCTGCACTCACTACTCACTACTCTGCACTCACTACTCTGCACTCACTACTAGGCACTCACTACTCTGCCCTCACTACTCACTACTCTGCACTCACTACTCTGCACTCACTACTCTGCACTCACAACTCTGCACTCACTACTCACTACTCTGCACTCACTACTCACTACTCTGCACTCACTACTCTGCACTCACTACTCACTACTCTGCACTCACTACTCACTACTCTGCACTCACTACTCTGCACTCACTACTCTGCACTCTGCACTCACTACTCACTACTCTGCACTCACTACTCACTACTCTGCACTCACTACTCACTACACTGCACTCACTACTCACTACTCTGCACTCACTACTCTGCACTCTGCACTCACTACTCACTACTCTGCACTCACTACTCACTACCCTGCACTCACTACTCACTACTCTGCACTCACTACTCTGCACTCACTACTCACAACTCTGCACTCACTATTCTGCACTCACTACTCTGCACTCACTACTCACTACTCACTACTCTGCACTCACTACTCTGCACTCACTACTCTGCACTAACTATTCTGCACTCTGCACTCACTACTCACTACTCTGCACTCACTACTCACTACTCTGCACTCACTAATCACTACTCTGCACTCACTACTCACTGCTCACTACTCTGCACTCACTACTCACTACTCTGCACTCACTACTCACTACTCTGCACTCACTACTCTGCACTCACTACTCTGCACTCACTACTCACTACTCTGCACTCACTATTCTGTACTCACTACTCTGCACTCACTACTCACTACTCACTACTCTGCACTCACTACTCTGCACTCACTACTCTGCACTCACTACGCACTACTCTGCACTCACTACTCTGCACTCACAACTTTGCACTCACTACTCACTACTCTGCACTCACTACTCACTACTCTGCACTCACTACTCACTACTCTGCACTCACTACTCTGCACTCACCACTCTGCACTCACTACTCACTACTCTGCAATCACTACTCTGTACTCACTACTCTGCACGCACTCACTACTCACTACTCACTACTCTGCACTCACTACTCTGCACTCACTACTCTGCACTCACTACTCACTACTCTGCACTCACTACTCTGCACCCACTACTCTGCACTCACTACTCACTACTCTGCACTCACTACTCTGCACTCACCACTCTGCACTCACTACTCACTACTCTGCAATCACTACTCTGTACTCACTACTCTGCACTCACTACTCACTACTCTGCACTCACTACTCTGCACTCACTAGTCACTACTCTGCACTCACTACTCACTACTCTGCACTCACTACTCTGCACTCACTACTCACTACTAGGCACTCACTACTCTGCACTCACTACTCACTACTCTGCACTCACTACTCTGCACTCACTACTCTGCACTCACTACTCACTACTCTGCACTCACTACTCACTACTCTGCACTTACTACTCACTACTCTGCACTCACTACTCACTACTCTGCACTCACTACTCTGCACTCACTACTCACTATTCTGCACTCACTACTCACTACTCTGCACTCACTACTCACTACTCCGTACTTACTACTCTGCACTCACTACTCTGCACTCACTACTCTGCACTCACTACTCTGCACTCTGCACTCACTACTCTGCACTCTGCACTCACTACTCTGCACTCACTACTCACTACTCTGCACTCACTACTCAGTACTCTGCATTCACTACTCTGCACTCACTGCTCTGCACTCACTACTCACCACTCTGCACTCACTACTCTGCAATCACTACTCACTACTCTGCACTCACTACTCTGCACTCACTACTCTGCACTCACTACTCTGCTCTCACTACTCAGTACTCTGCACTCACTACTTGTTAGACGGGGACCTGGAGGGTCGGCCGAGCAGAGTGATCGCACAGACAGGTAACTTCCCCCCCACAGATGGACACCACACAAAGCTTATGGTAACACCTTTTATAGGCACTTCGGGTAGTAGAGTGGTACGATACAGGGCGATCAGGACACGATGATCCTCTCAATTCTAGTCTCTAGTAAGGGAAGGGGGTAGCGGGACAGTCTTGGTACCCACGGGTACGGGTGTGTAACGGTGATAGCTCACAATCCTCGAGCTCGGTGTTCGGATGGGTCAGACCGCGGCAGCGCCAGCAGGTCCCGAAGAGGTCGTAGGTGGCACGGGCCGCGGCAGCGCCAGCAGGTCCCAACGAGGATGAAGGTTACAACGGGCCGCGGCAGCGCCAGCAGGTCCCACGAGAATGCAGGTTGCAACGGGCCGCGGCAGCGCCAGCAGGTCCCACGAGGATGAAGGTTACAACGGGCCGCGGCAGCGCCAGCAGGTCCCACGAGAATGCAGGTTGCAGAGGGCCGCGGCAGCGCCAGCAGGTCCCACGAGGATGAAGGTTGCAGAGGGCCGCGGCAGCGCCAGCAGGCAGGACAATAGTTCACAAGGCAGGGCTGTGGCAGCGCCAACAGTCCGTCAAGGATGAGTTCGTCGCGGTGTCTCTCGACTCCAGGATACAACTGCCTTCCTGTCCTGGGGCTGCCTCAGTTATAGGTCTGGCGCCCTTTGATGTCCGGACCCTCTGTTGGACAGGCCGCATGGTCGGGCTGCCCCCCTCCCCGCAATGGGACCTGGACCCTGGCTCCCCCTGCATCCCCAGCCAGAGTCCCCGACGACCACCCGAAGTACACTGCAATTCCTCCACCACAAGACACCAGCTCCGGACCCAGCTGGCCCGGGTCACCATCCACACCACGGCCTCGGCCCAGCCGCCATCTTGGGGCACTGCAGCACGAGGCCGCGTGGCCTCAACTCGACCCTCACCCTGGGCCCGGCCGGCCCCGACATCGAGGCACCAACCTCCCCCCAGGAGGCAGAGTGACCACTTGGCGAGTCAATGGGAGAAGGAATCGTCAGCGGCTCTCCTCCGCCAGGTGTCGATCACCCCCGGCCGCCTGGGCGCTGGCTCCACCCCCCTGCTGGGTGTCTGGACTCCCTCATCCCGGACCTCCCGGCCCCCAGGCGCGAGGGTCCGGACATCAAAGGGGACCAGACCTATAACTGGGGCAGGGCCAGACCAGGAAGGGAGTTGTATCCTGGAGTCGAGAGACCCGAGAAGAACTCATCGTCTTGGCCTGCTGGCGCTGCCGCGGCCCTCTGCCTCGTGAACCCATCGTCTTGGCCTGCTGGCGCTGCCGCGGCCCTCTGCCTCGTGAAACCATCGTCTTGGCCTGCTGGCGCTGCCGCGGCCCTCTGCCTCGTGAACCCATCGTCTTGGCCTGCTGGCGCTGCCGCGGCCCTCTGCCTCGTGAAACCACCATCTTGGCCTGCTGGCGCTGCCGCGGCCCAACTCGTAGACTCTCCAGCTCGAGGATTGTGAGCTCGCCTCTTACCACCACCTGTACCGACCCGGTACCAAGACTGTCCCGCTACCCCCTTTCCCTACAGAGACTAGAAGTGAGAGGATCCCCCGGGTCCGAGATATCCTGTATCGCTGATATCCTTGCCCTACGAACCTTATATAAAGTATTGAACTCGACCTGGTGTGGTGCCTATTTGTGGGGAGGGAGGTAACGTGTCTGTACGATCGCCGGAGACGGTCCCCCTCGGGGATCTCTCCCTCAGTATCCGTCCGACCCTCAGGGTCCCCGTCTAACATTGGTGGCCAGCGACGGGATCCGAACCTACGCATAATCGTACAGAAAGTCACTCGACCCACGGCACACGACCACCATGACAACAGAGAGCGGAACAACGGAGAAATTCCAGATGGAAAAATTGGAAGACTACAACCACCGAGAACTGAAGCAATATTGCATAGAACTTGGTCTCCCAACCACAGGTCTGAGCACGAAGGAAGACTTCAAACGAGCCCTAGAAGCTTGGGCGGAAACGGGTACGGCCGTACCCCGAACACGAACAACCGAGACGAGCCCCGCACCAACTGAAGAAAGAAGAGCGGGTCTCTCCCTGGAAGAGATCCGAGAAAGAGAAAAAAGCAGACTCCACGAGTTAGAACTAGCCCGACTTCGCTTGGATGGGGAACTCAAGCTGGCAGAACAAAAAATAACTCTGGAACACTTACGGCTCCGAGAGGAGCGAGAAGAGAAGCAAAGACAGAGAGAGCTAGAGGAAAAGAAACTAGCGTACGAACATGAGCGCAATCTCAAAGAACTGGAGATCCAGAAACAGAATAAAGACCTCGGGCTCCCCGAACGACCGACCCTGCCTGCCTCTACCGAGCCCAAGGTTCACATCCCCAAAGATGTCATCCGGGAATACCACAAGAACGATGATATACAGCAGTGGTTTAAAGCCTATGAGGTGGCAATGACCTCCCACCGGATTCCCCGAAGCGACTGGGGAGCCGGATTATGGGGGAGGTTTGTCAACGAAGGGCGAGACGCCCTGCTGCAACTCCCGGACCATCTGATGACATCCTACGACCACATGAAGGCCGCCCTCCTCACTCGATACGGGCTCACCCCTGAGATGTACCGCCAACGGTTCCGCGACTGCAAACGGATTCCGGGTACAACCTGGGTGGAGTACGTGAACTTCTTTAGCCGAGCCTTCGAGGGGTGGATCAAGGGCAACAAAGTGACCACCTACGAACAACTCTTTGACCTTATCGTATGGGAGCACCTGTCGAACAACTGCTTCGTGGAGCTCCGGCAACACCTCTTGGACAGTAAGCTAACCGAACCTCGACAACTCGCCGCCGAAGCCGACCGGTGGGAAAGCACCCGAGTTGGCCGGAACGGACCCAGCGAATCATCCAGACCGTACCCAGGGCCCCATCGCCCCCGAGGAGGAGGAGGAGGCCAGAGTCGGGGGAGAGACCCCGGCCCCTCGTCACCCCCCAGCAGCCCCTCGACCCCGGTCGGCCGAGGAAGCCCTGCCATACGGGCCGGTTTCCGGGCCAACGTTATGTGCCACAGATGCCAGCGACCCGGCCACTACGCCAGTGATCCCAACTGCCCAAAGAATCCGAACACTACCCCCCGCCAGGTCGCAGCGGCCGCCCTAGGGGAAGAACTAATCCCGGAAGACCAAGAAGAGTACGAGACCGACCCCTCTGACTGGGCTCCCGCCGCCATGGCACTGGTCTGCTTAGGGGAGAGAGAGATGATTCCGCGGGCCCCCCTTCCCGCCAACACGCAGAAGTACAGTCAATGGGTCAACATTAATGGCCGCCGGGCGGGAGCCCTCCGCGACACCGGGGCCAGTGTAACGGCGGTCCGACGCCATCTCGTCACTCCAGACCAAATCCTGCCGAACATTCTCTGCCCTGTCCGCTCAGCAGACAATTCCGAAAGCCTATGCCACATGGCCTGCGTCCCCTTCGAGTGGGGAGGAGTAACGGGGATGTTAAAGGTAACTGTCCGCGATGATGCCCCCGTGGATTGCCTCCTAGGAAACGACCTCGAAAGCTCTCCCTGGGCAGCTGTCGAACGGAGGGAACACCTGGGGATGCTCGGCCTCCCCGAATGGGTCTGCGTCACGACCCGGTCCATGACCGCCCGCGCGGTCCCCAGTCTAGAAGAGCCCGAGTGGCCGGAACCTCCTCCCGCGCTCATCCCAGAGGAGGCCGCCCCAGAAGCCAGTCCCTCGACCCAAACCGAAGAAGGATCCGACCAGCTTCGGGACGTCCCTGACCTGGCACAATGGCGGCAGGAGGGAGGCCCCACTCAGGAACAATTCCGGGCCGAACAGAAAGCATGTCCCTCTCTCGAAGGACTCCGGCAGCAAGCCCTGGCCCAGAGCACCGGGGATACCTCGGGGGCCCACTGGATCTACTGGGACCAAGACCTGCTCTACAGCGAGCAGAAAATTGCAGAACTAGGAGCCAGTCGGGTGCTGGTGGTGCCCCTTCGCTTCCGAGACTTCCTCCTGAACTTAGCCCACGATGTCCCCCTTGCCGGACACCTGGGACAGGATAAAACCTACGACCGCCTGGTGACCCATTTTTTCTGGCCCCAAATGCGAAAGGATGTCACCAACCACTGCAAGGCCTGCCCCACCTGCCAGGCCAGCGGAAAAAGTGGCCGAAAAATCAAAGCACCTTTACAACCCTTTCCGGTCGTCACCACCCCGTTTGAACGAGTGGGAATAGACATTGTGGGGCCCCTCGACCCTCGAACAGCCCAAGGACACCGGTTCATCCTGGTCCTAGTAGACCACGCCACCCGCTATCCCGAGGCCATCCCTCTTCGGACTGTGACGGCCCCCGTGGTGGGCCGAGCTCTGATGGGGATCTTCTCCCGGGTGGGGTTCCCCCGGGAGGTCGTCAGTGACAGGGGCACGAACTTTATCTCCAAATATATGAAGTCTCTCTGGCAACAATGCGGGGTCACCTACAAATTCACGACCCCCTATCACCCGCAAGGAAACGGACTGGTCGAGAGGTTCAACCGCACCCTCAAAGGAATGATTATGGGCCTAGAAGAACCCCTTCGACGCCAGTGGGACGTGCTACTTCCATGCCTCCTGTTTGCCTATCGGGAGGTCCCGCAGAAATCCCTCGGCTTCAGCCCATTTGAACTCCTGTACGGGCACCCCGTCCGGGGCCCCCTCAGCCTAGTCAAGGAAGGTTGGGAGCAGCCCCCCCAGAAAACTCCCCCGGACATCTACAGGTACCTCCTGGCTCTCCGCAACCAGACCCGGCGGTTCCGAGACACCGCCAAAGCCAATCTCGAGGCCAGTCAGGAGGACATGAAGAGGTGGTACGATCAGCACGCGTCCTCCATTGAGTTCGAACCAGGACAACAGGTCTGGGTGATGTCCCCGGTTGAACCCTGTGCACTCCAAGACAGATGGTCCGGGCCCTTCAAGGTGATCGAACGCAAGGGGCCCGTCACCTATTTAATCGACATGGAGACTGCCCGGAACCCCCTACGAGTCCTCCATGCCAACAGGCTCAAACCCCATTTTGTGCGATCCGAACTCAGCCTCCTGATGGCTACCGATAATGGGACAGAAGAAGACTCCGAACCCCTTCCGGACTTACTGAGGGTCCTCGAACGGGATGGCTCAGTGGAAGGGGTCCAGCTCTCCGAGGCCCTGTCCCCGGAGCAACGCCAAGACTGCCAAACGCTCCTGAGGCGGTTCGCCTCCCTGTTCTCCCTCACCCCCGGAGTCACCCCCTGGTGCCTTCACGATGTGGACACCGGGGACAGCCCTCCTATTCGACACCGGGCGTACCGCGTACCCGACCGGGTGCGCACCTGCATCCAGACCGAGGTGTCCAAAATGCTGACCCTGGGAGTGATCGAACCCTCAGACAGCCCCTGGGCGAGCCCAGTCGTCCTGGTTCCCAAGGCGGCCGCCCCGGGCGTTGCCCCTGAGCTCCGGTTCTGCGTGGACTATCGGGGGCTGAATGCAGTTACCAGGACCGACGCTCATCCCATCCCCCGGGCAGATGAGCTAATTGACCGGATGGGGGCCGCCCGCTACCTGAGCATCTTCGACCTAACAGCGGGCTACTGGCAGATCGCCCTCACCCCTAGGGCCCAAGAACGTTCCGCCTTCTCTACCCCGGACGGGCACTACCACTTTAAAGTAATGCCCTTCGGCATGAAAAACGCCCCGGCAACGTTCCAACGGCTGGTAAACCAGGTACTGGCGGGCCTGGAAGACTTCAGCGCCGCCTACCTGGACGATATTGCTGTGTACAGCCACCAGTGGACCGACCACCTCCGCCACCTGCGGGAGGTTCTACACGCCCTCCAGCAAGCCGGGCTCACCATCAAGGCCAGCAAGTGCCAGGTTGGCCAAGGGTCCGTGACCTACCTGGGACACCAAGTGGGAAGCGGGCTGGTGGCCCCTCTCCAACTCAAGATTGCTGCCATCCAGGCCTGGCAACCCCCTACGACCCAGACGGAGGTCCGGGCCTTCCTGGGGCTCACCGGATACTACCGGCGGTTCGTGAAGGACTATGGCAGCATCATGGGGCCCCTCACAGAGCTCACCTCCAAGAAGGGCCCCAAAACCGTCAACTGGACCCCGGACTGCCAATCGGCCTTCGAGAAACTAAAGGCCGCCATGTGCACGGCCCCCGTGCTCCAGGCTCCCGACTACAGCCGGGAATTCATTGTGCAGACGGACGCCTCCGATCATGGTGTGGGGGCCGTCCTCTCCCAACTCAACGCCGAAGGGGTCGACCAACCAGTGGCCTTCATCAGCAGACGCCTGCTGCCCCGAGAACAGCGCTGGAGCACCATTGAGAGGGAGGCCTTCGCCGTAGTCTGGGCACTCAAGAAGCTCCGGCCCTACCTCTTCGGCACCCACTTCCGGGTGCAAACAGACCACCGACCCCTGCAATGGCTGATGCAAATGCGGGGGGAGAACCCGAAGCTGTTGCGCTGGTCCATCTCCCTGCAGGGGATGGACTTCACGGTAGAACATCGTCCAGGCCAGGACCACGCCAACGCCGACGGCCTGTCCCGCTTTTTCCGCCTCAGCGAGGAGAGTCCCCAGGAAGATGGCTGACTCTCCCCGCCTTCAGCTGGGGGGGACGCATGTTGGACAGGCCGCATGGTCGGGCTGCCCCCCTCCCCGCAATGGGACCTGGACCCTGGCTCCCCCTGCATCCCCAGCCAGAGTCCCCGACGACCACCCGAAGTACACTGCAATTCCTCCACCACAAGACACCAGCTCCGGACCCAGCTGGCCCGGGTCACCATCCACACCACGGCCTCGGCCCAGCCGCCATCTTGGGGCACTGCAGCACGAGGCCGCGTGGCCTCAACTCGACCCTCACCCTGGGCCCGGCCGGCCCCGACATCGAGGCACCAACCTCCCCCCAGGATGCAGAGTGACCACTTGGCGAGTCAATGGGAGAAGGAATCGTCAGCGGCTCTCCTCCGCCAGGTGTCGATCACCCCCGGCCGCCTGGGCGCTGGCTCCACCCCCCTGCTGGGTGTCTGGACTCCCTCATCCCGGACCTCCCGGCCCCCAGGCGCGAGGGTCCGGACATCAAAGGGGACCAGACCTATAACTGGGGCAGGGCCAGACCAGGAAGGGAGTTGTATCCTGGAGTCGAGAGACCCGAGAAGAACTCATCGTCTTGGCCTGCTGGCGCTGCCGCGGCCCTCTGCCTCGTGAACCCATCGTCTTGGCCTGCTGGCGCTGCCGCGGCCCTCTGCCTCGTGAAACCATCGTCTTGGCCTGCTGGCGCTGCCGCGGCCCTCTGCCTCGTGAACCCATCGTCTTGGCCTGCTGGCGCTGCCGCGGCCCTCTGCCTCGTGAAACCACCATCTTGGCCTGCTGGCGCTGCCGCGGCCCAACTCGTAGACTCTCCAGCTCGAGGATTGTGAGCTCGCCTCTTACCACCACCTGTACCGACCCGGTACCAAGACTGTCCCGCTACCCCCTTTCCCTACAGAGACTAGAAGTGAGAGGATCCCCCGGGTCCGAGATATCCTGTATCGCTGATATCCTTGCCCTACGAACGTTATATAAAGTATTGAACTCGACCTGGTGTGGTGCCTATTTGTGGGGAGGGAGGTAACGTGTCTGTACGATCGCCGGAGACGGTCCCCCTCGGGGATCTCTCCCTCAGTATCCGTCCGACCCTCAGGGTCCCCGTCTAACACCCTCGCTCTTGGAGGTCGGGAGGTCTGGGATGAGAGAGTCCAGACACCCAGCAGGGGGGTGGAGCCAGCGCCCGAGGAGGCTGGGGGTGCTCGGCACCTGGCGGGGGAGAGCCGTCGACACTTCGTACTCCCATTGACCTGCCAAGTGGGCCGTTCACCTCCTGGGTGGAGGGTGGTGCCGGGATGTCGGGGCCTGGCCAGGCCCAGGGTTGGGGTCGGGCTGAGGCCGCGCGGCCGCGTGGTGCCGTGTCCAAGATGGCGGCTGGGCCGGGCAATGGTGCTGACGGTGGCCCGGGCCCTGTCCTGCGGGGAGGGAGCGAGCCCTTCATGTGGCCTGTCCAACATGCGTCCCCCCCAGCTGAAGGCGGGGAGAGTCACCCATCTTCTTGGGGACTCTCCTCGTCGAGGCGGAAAAAGCGGGACAGGCCATCCGCGTTGGCGTGGTCCTGGCCGGGTCGATGTTCCACAGTGAAGTCCATCCCCTGCAGGGAGATGGACCAACGTAGTAGTTTCGGGTTTTCCCCCCGCATCTGCATGAGCCATTGCAGGGGTCGATGATCGGTCTGGACCCGGAAGTGGGTGCCGAAGAGATAAGGCCGGAGCTTTTTGAGGGCCCACACCACGGCGAAGGCCTCCCTCTCGATGGTGCTCCAGCGTCGTTCTCGGGCCAGGAGCCGTCTGCTGATGAAAGCCACTGGCTGGTCAAGTCCTTCGGGGTTCAGCTGGGAAAGGACTGCCCCAACGCCATGGTCGGAGGCATCTGTTTGGACGATAAATTCCCGACTGTAGTCGGGGGCCTGGAGCACCGGGGCGGAGCACATGGCGGCCTTCAGCTTCTCGAAGGCCGCTTGACAGTCTGGGGTCCAGTTGACCTTCTTTGGTTGGTTTTTGGAGGTGAGTTCCGTGAGGGGCCCTACGATGCTGCCATAGTCCCTCACGAACCATCGGTAGTAGCCCGTGAGTCCCAAGAAGGCGCGGACCTCGGTCTGGGTGATGGGGGACTGCCACGACTGGATGGCCGCGATCTTGAGTTGCAGAGGGGCCACCAGACCGCTTCCCACCTGGTGCCCGAGATAGGTCACGGACCCCTGGCCAATTTGGCATTTGCTGGCCTTGATCGTGAGGCCAGCTCGTTGGAGGGCCTGTAGCACCTCTCGGAGGTGGTGGAGGTGGTCGGACCAGTGGTGGCTGTACACAGCGATATCGTCCAGGTAGGCGGCGCTGAATCCTTCGAGTCCTGCCAGGACCTGGTTTACTAGCCGCTGAAAGGTTGCTGGGGCATTCTTCATGCCGAATGGCATGACCTTGAAGTGATAGTGGCCATCCGGGGTAGAGAATGCAGATCGTTCTTGGGCCCGGGGTGTGAGACCGATCTGCCAGTAGCCCGCTGTCAGGTCGAAGATGCTGAGGTAGCGGGCAGCTCCCATGCGGTCGATTAGTTCATCTGCTCGGGGAAGGGGTGTGCGTCTGTTCTGGTGACCGCATTCAAGCCCCGGTAGTCGACGCAGAACCGGAGCTCCGGCGTGGTGCCGGGGGCGGCCGCTTTGGGGACCAGTACCACTGGGCTGGCCCAGGGGCTGTCTGAGGGCTCGATGATCCCGAGGGTGAGCATCTTGGCCACCTCCTCTTGGATGCAGGCCCGTACCCGATCTGGTACGCGGTAGGCCCGATGGCGGATAGGGGGACTGTCTCCCGTGTCCACGTCGTGTAAGCACCAGGGGGTGACCCCTGGGGTGAGGGAGAACAGGGTGGAGAACTGTAGCAGGAGGACTCGGCAGCCTTGGCGCTGTTCCAGGGTGAGGGCCTCCGAGAGTCGGACCCCGTCCACGGAGCCGTCCTTCTCCCGTGACCGTAGGAGGTCAGGGAGGGGTTCGGAGTCCTCCTCGGTTCCATTGTCGGTTGCCATCAGGAGGCTGAGTTCGGAGCGTACAAAGTGGGGTTTCAGTCTGTTAGCGTGGAGGACCCGGAGAGGGTTTCGGGAAGATTCCATATCGATGAGATAGGTGACAGGGCTCTTGCGCTCGATTACTTTGAAGGGCCCCGTCCATTTGTCTTGCAGGGCGCATGGTTCGGTGGGAGACATTACCCACACTTGTTGACCGGGTTCAAATTCGATGGAGGATGCATTTCTATCGTACCACCTTTTCATGTCCTCCTGACTGGCCTCCAGGTTTGCTTTTGCCATCTCTCTGAACCTTCTGGTCTGGTTGCGGAGGGTTAGGAGGTACTTGAAAACATCTGGAGGGTTCTTTAGAGGGGGCATTTCCCAGCCTTCTTTGACTAGGCTGAGCGGGCCTCGCACCGGGTGTCCATACAAGAGTTCGAAAGGGCTGAAGCCGAGGGACTTCTGGGGGACTTCTCGGTAGGCAAAGAGAAGGCACGGTAGTAGCACATCCCACTGGCGACGGAGGGGCTCTTCCAACCCCCCAATCATCCCTTTGAGCGTGCGGTTGAACCGCTCAACCAGTCCGTTCCCTTGAGGGTGATAGGGGGTCGTGAATCGGTAGGTGACCCCACACTGTTGCCAGAGGGACTTCATGTATTTTGAGATAAAGTTCGTACCCCTGTCGCTGACGACTTCTCGGGGGAAGCCCACTCGAGAGAAGATCCCCATCAAGGCTCGACCCACTACTGGGGCTGTTATCGTACGAAGGGGGACCGCCTCAGGATAGCGGGTAGCGTGATCCACCAGCACCAGGATGAAGCGATGTCCCTGTGCTGTTCGGGGGTCCAGGGGCCCCACAATGTCTATTCCCACCCTTTCGAACGGGGTGGTCACCACGGGGAATGGTTGTAGGGGTGCCTTGAGTTTGCGGCCGCTCTTCCCACTGGCCTGGCAGGTCGGGCAGGACCGGCAATGGTTGGATACATCGTTCCTCATTTTGGGCCAAAAAAAGTGAGTCACCAGGCGGTGGTAGGTCTTGTCTTGGCCCAGGTGCCCGGCCAGGGGGACATCGTGGGCTAGGTTCAACAGGAAGTCTCTGAAGTGGAGGGGCACCACCAGCACTCGCCCGGCCCCCAGTTCTGCGATTTTCTGTTCGCTGTACAAGAGATCATTGTCCCAATAAACCCAGTGGGCCCCGGTGGTGTCTCCTTGGCTCTGGGCGAGCGCTTGCTGTCGCAATCCCTCGAGGGAGGGGCAGGTCTTTTGCTCCTGCCGGAATTGTTCCTGGGTGGGCCCCCCTTCTTGACGCCACTGAGCCAGGTCGGGAAGCTCGGGGGGCTGTGTGGACCCCTCTGGGGTGGGGTCCGGGTGGTCGGTCTGGGGGAAGTCTTCTTCTGGAGTGATCGAGGGCGGAGGCGCTGCCCATTCTGGTTCTTCTGGTCTAGGGATGGTGCGGGTGGCCATGGACCGGGTGGTTACGCATGCCCAGTCCGGGAGACCCAACATCCCCAGATGCTCTCTTCTTTCCACAGCGGCCCACGGGGAGCTCTCGAGATCGTTCCCCAGGAGGCAGTCTACAGGGGCATCGTCACGGACAGTTACTTTCAGCATGCCGGACACTCCTCCCCATTCGAAGGGGACGCAGGCCATCCGACACAGGCTCTCCGAGTTGTCTGCCGATCGGACGGGGCAAAGTACGTTTGGTAGGATTTGTTCTGGGGTCACCAGGTGACAGCGGACGGCCGTCACACTGGCCCCGGTGTCACGCAGGGCCTCGGCCTTGCGCCCATTGATGCTCACCCATTGGCTGTACTTCCGAGTGTTGGCGGGCAGGGGAGTCCGCGGGACCATGTCTCTTCCTCCCAGGCATGCCAGGGTCATGGCGGCGGGTTCCCACTCGAACTGCTCCGACTCATAGGTCTCCGTGTCTTCGGAGATTTGTTCTTCTCCCAGGGCGGCGGCCGCCATCTGGCGGGGCCCGGGGACCTGGTTCTTCGGGCAGGTCGGGTCACTGGCATAGTGGCCGACTCGCTGGCATCGATGACACGTCACGTTAGCTCGGAACCCCGGGCGCATCGGGGGGTTTCCCCGGCCTGCTGGAGCCGGGGTGGCGTTCGTGGGTGCGGCCGGGGCGGCGTCTCTGCCCCGGCCCGGGCCTCCTCCTCCTCCTCGGGGACGATGGTGACCTTGGTTGGTTCTGTTCTGCTCATTCGGCCCACTCCGGGCCACTCGGGTGCTCTCCCACCGGTCAGCCTCGGTGGCGAGCTGCCGGGGTTCAGTCAATTTACTGTCGAGGAGGTGCTGCCTGAGCTCGACAAAGCAGTTGTTGGAGAGGTGCTCCCACACAATGAGATTGAAGAGTTGTTCGTAGGTGGTTACGTTGTTACCCTTGATCCACCCCTCGAAGGCTCGGCTGAAATAGTTCACGTATTCCAACCACGTCGTACCTGGGATCCGGGTGCAGTTGCGGAACCTCTGGCGGTACATTTCGGGTGTAAGTCCATATCGACTGAGGAGGGCGGCCTTCATATGGTCATAGGACGTCATTTGATGGTCCGGAAGCTGCAGCAGGGCATCACGACCCTCGTTGACGAATCTCCCCCATAGACCGGCTCCCCAGTCACTTCGAGCGACCCGGTGGGCGGTCATGGCAATCTCATAGGCTTTGAACCACTGCTGTATGTCGTCGATCCGGTGATATTCTCGGACCACATCCTTGGGGATGTGGACCTTCTGCTCGGTAGGACCCGGGGAGTGCGGTTGCTCGGGCACCCCTAGGTTTTTGTTCAGTTTGCGTATTTCTATCTCCGCTAGTTTGCACTCGTGCTCGTATGCCAGTCTTTTTTCTTCGAGGTCTCTCTGTCTCTGTTTTTCCTATCGCTCTTCTCTGAGCCGTAAGTGTTCTAAGTTTATTTTTTGTTCCGCCAGTTTCAACTCTCCGTCTAATCTGAGTCGTGCCAAGTCTAACTCGTGTAATCTATTTTTTTCCCGCTCCTGGATCTCTTCATGGGAGGGGCCTGGTCTCCGTTCCTCCGTCCGGGTGGTGTTGACGTCCGGGGCTGCGGGGTCCCGGGGGGTTGCGGTATTTGTCTCTGTCCAGGCCTCTAGGGCGTATTTGAAGTCTTCTTTTGTGCTTAGCCCGGTGGTAGCAATGCCTAAGTCCATGCAAAATTGTTTGAGCTCTCGGTGGTTGTATTCTTCCAGCTTTTCCATCTGGAACTTCTCCGCCGATCTGCTCTCTTTGGTCGTCATTGTGGTTTTAGTCGTAGGGTGAGTTACTGTCTGTACGGTACGCGTTGGTTCGGATCGCGCCGCTAGCCACCAATGTTAGACGGGGACCTGGAGGGTCGGCCGAGCAGAGTGATCGCACAGACAGGTAACTTCCCCCCCACAGATGGACACCACACAAAGCTTATGGTAACACCTTTTATAGGCACTTCGGGTAGTAGAGTGGTACGATACAGGGCAATCAGGACACGATGATCCTCTCAATTCTAGTCTCTAGTAAGGGAAGGGGGTAGCGGGACAGTCTTGGTACCCACGGGTACGGGTGTGTAACGGTGATAGCTCACAATCCTCGAGCTCGGTGTTCGGATGGGTCAGACCGCGGCAGCGCCAGCAGGTCCCGAAGAGGTCGTAGGTGGCACGGGCCGCGGCAGCGCCAGCAGGTCCCAACGAGGATGAAGGTTACAACGGGCCGCGGCAGCGCCAGCAGGTCCCACGAGAATGCAGGTTGCAACGGGCCGCGGCAGCGCCAGCAGGTCCCACGAGGATGAAGGTTACAACGGGCCGCGGCAGCGCCAGCAGGTCCCACGAGAATGCAGGTTGCAGAGGGCCGCGGCAGCGCCAGCAGGTCCCACGAGGATGAAGGTTGCAGAGGGCCGCGGCAGCGCCAGCAGGCAGGACAATAGTTCACAAGGCAGGGCTGTGGCAGCGCCAACAGTCCGTCAAGGATGAGTTTGTCGCGGTGTCTCTCGACTCCAGGATACAACTGCCTTCCTGTCCTGGGGCTGCCTCAGTTATAGGTCTGGCGCCCTTTGATGTCCGGACCCTCGCTCTTGGAGGTCGGGAGGTCTGGGATGAGGGAGTCAAGACACCCAGCAGGGGGGTGGAGCCAGCGCCCGAGGAGGCTGGGGGTGCTCGGCACCTGGCGGGGGAGAGCCGTCGACACTTCGTACTCTCATTGACCTGCCAAGTGGGCCGTTCACCTCCTGGGTGGAGGGTGGTGCCGGGATGTCGGGGCCTGGCCAGGCCCAGGGTTGGGGTCGGGCTGAGGCCGCGCGGCCGCGTGGTGCCGTGTCCAAGATGGCGGCTGGGCCGGGCAATGGTGCTGACGGTGGCCCGGGCCCTGTCCTGCGGGGAGGGAGCGAGCCCTTCATGTGGCCTGTCCAACACTACTCACTACTCTGCACTCACTACTCACTACTCACTACTCTGCACTCACTACTCACTACTCTGCACTCACTACTCTGCAGTCACTACTCATTACTCACTACTCTGCAATCACTACTCTGCACTCACTACTCACTATTTACTACTCTGCACTCACTACTCACTACTCTGCACTCACTACTCACAACTCTGCACTCACTACTCACTACTCACTACTCTGCACTCACTACTCTGCACTCACTACTCTGCACTCACTACTCACTACTCTGCACTCACTACTCACTACTCTGCACTCACTACTCACTACTCACTACTCTGCACTCACTACTCACTACTCTGCACTCACTACTCTGCACACTGCACTCACTACTCTGCACTCTGCACTCACTACTCACTACTCTGCACTCACTACTCTGCACTCACAACTCACTACTCCGCACTCACTACTCTGCACTCACTACTCTGCACTCACTACTCACTACTCTGCACTCACTACTCACTACTCTGCACTCTCTACTCACTTCTCACTACTATGCACTCACTACTCACTACTCTGCACTCACTATTCTACACTCACTACTCTGCACTCACTACTCACTACTCTGCACTCACTACTCACTACTCTGCACTCACTACTCACACTCACTACTCTGCACTCACTACTCACTACTCACTACTCTGCACTCACTACTCTGCACTCTGCACTCACTACTCACTACTCTGCACTCACTACTCACTACTCTGCACTCACTACTCACTACTCTGCACTCACTACTCTGCACTCACTACTCTGCACTCACTACTCACTACTCTGCACTCACTATTCTGCACTCACTACTCACTACTCTGCAATCACTACTCTGCACTCACTACTCTGCACTCACTACTCACTACTCTTCACTCACTACTCTGCACTCACTATTCTGCACTCACTACTCACTACTCTGCACTCACTACTCACTACTCACTACTCTGCACTCTATACTCTGCACTCACTACTCTGCACTCACTACTCACTACTCTGTACTCACTACTCTGCAATCACCACTCTGCACTCACTACTCACTACTCTGCAATCACTACTCTGTACTCACTACTCTGCACTCACTACTCACTACTCTGCACTCACTACTCTGCACTCACTACTCTGCACTCACTACTCACAACTTTGCACTCACTATTCTGCACTCACTACTCTGCACTCACTACTCACTACTCACTACTCTGCACTCACTACTCTGCACTCACTACTCTGCACTAACTACTCTGCACTCTGCACTCACTACTCACTACTCTGCACTCACTACTCACTACTCTGCACTCACTACTCACTACTCTGCACTCACTACTCACTACTCTGCACTCACTACTCTGCACTCACTACTCTGCACTCACTAATCACTACTCACTACTATGCACTCACTACTCACTACTCTGCACTCACTACTCACTACACTGCACTCACTACTCACTACTCTGCACTCACTACTCACTGCTCACTACTCTGCACTCACTACTCACTACTCTGCACTCACTACTCACTACTCTGCACTCACTACTCTGCACTCACTACTCTGCACTCACTACTCACTACTCTGCACTCACTATTCTGCACTCACTACTCTGCACTCACTACTCACTACTCACTACTCTGCACTCACTGCTCTGCACTCACTACTCTGCACTCACTACGCACTACTCTGCACTCACTACTCTGCACTCACTACTCACTACTCTGCACTCACTACTCACTACTCTGCACTCACTACTCACTACTCTGCACTCACTACTCTGCACTCACCACTCTGCACTCACTACTCACTACTCTGCAATCACTACTCTGTACTCACTACTCTGCACTCACTACTCACTACTCACTACTCTGCACTCACTACTCTGCACTCACTACTCACTACTCTGCACTCACTACTCTGCACTCACTACTCTGCACTCACTACTCACTACTCTGCACTCACTACTCACTACACTGCACTCACTACTCACTACTCTGCACTCACTACTCACTACTCTGCACTCACTACTCTGCACTCACCACTCTGCACTCACTACTCACTACTCTGCAATCACTACTCTGTACTCACTACTCTGCACTCACTACTCACTACTCTGCACTCACTACTCTGCACTCACTACTCTGCACTCACTACTCTGCACTCACTACTCACTACTCTGCACTCACTACTCTGCAATCACTACTCACTACTCTGCACTCACTACTCACTACTCTGCACTCACTACTCTGCACTCACTAGTCACTACTCTGCACTCACTACTCACTACTCTGCACTCACTACTCACTACTCTGCACTCACTACTCTGCACTCACTACTCACTACTAGGCACTCACTACTCTGCACTCACTACTCACTACTCTGCACTCACTACTCTGCACTCACTACTCTGCACTCACTACTCACTACTCTGCACTCACTACTCACTACTCTGCACTCACTACTCACTACTCTGCACTTACTACTCACTACTCTGCACTCACTACTCACTACTCTGCACTCACTACTCTGCACTCACTACTCTGCAATCACTACTCACTACTCTGCACTCACTACTCTGCACTCACTACTCTGCACTCACTACTCTGCTCTCACTACTCACTACTCTGCACTCACTACTCACTACTCTGCACTCACTACTCACTACTCTGCACTCACTACTCACTACTCTGCACTCACTACTCTGCAGTCACTACTCATTACTCACTACTCTGCAATCACTACTCTGCACTCACTACTCACTATTTACTACTCTGCACTCACTACTCACTACTCTGCACTCACTACTCACAACTCTGCACTCACTACTCACTACTCACTACTCTGCACTCACTACTCTGCACTCACTACTCTGCACTCACTACTCACTACTCTGCACTCACTACTCACTACTCTGCACTCACTACTCACTACTCACTACTCTGCACTCACTACTCACTACTCTGCACTCACTACTCTGCACACTGCACTCACTACTCTGCACTCTGCACTCACTACTCACTACTCTGCACTCACTACTCTGCACTCACGACTCACTACTCTGCACTCACTACTCTGCACTCACTACTCTGCACTCACTACTCACTACTCTGCACTCACTACTCACTACTCTGCACTCTCTACTCACTTCTCACTACTATGCACTCACTACTCACTACTCTGCACTCACTATTCTACACTCACTACTCTGCACTCACTACTCACTACTCTGCACTCACTACTCACTACTCTGCACTCACTACTCACACTCACTACTCTGCACTCACTACTCACTACTCACTACTCTGCACTCACTACTCTGCACTCACTACTCACTACTCTGTACTCACTACTCTGCACTCACCACTCTGCACTCACTACTCACTACTCTGCAATCACTACTCTGTACTCACTACTCTGCACTCACTACTCACTACTCTGCACTCACTACTCTGCACTCACTACTCTGCACTCACTACTCACAACTCTGCACTCACTATTCTGCACTCACTACTCTGCACTCACTACTCACTACTCACTACTCTGCACTCACTACTCTGCACTCACTACTCTGCACTAACTACTCTGCACTCTGCACTCACTACTCACTACTCTGCACTCACTACTCACTACTCTGCACTCACTAATCACTACTCACTACTATGCACTCACTACTCACTACTCTGCACTCACTACTCACTACACTGCACTCACTACTCACTACTCTGCACTTACTACTCACTGCTCACTACTCTGCACTCACTACTCACTACTCTGCACTCACTACTCTGCACTCACTACTCTGCACTCACTACTCTGCACTCACTATTCACTACTCTGCACTCACTATTCTGCACTCACTACTCTGCACTCACTACTCACTACTCACTACTCTGCACTCACTGCTCTGCACTAACTACTCTGCACTCACTACGCACTACTCTGCACTCACTACTCTGCACTCACTACTCTGCACTCACTACTCACTACTCTGCACTCACTACTCACTACTCTGCACTCACTACTCACTACTCTGCACTCACTACTCTGCACTCACCACTCTGCACTCACTACTCACTACTCTGCAATCACTACTCTGTACTCACTACTCTGCACTCACTACTCACTACTCACTACTCTGCACTCACTACTCTGCACTCACTACTCACTACTCTGCACTCACTACTCTGCACTCACTACTCTGCACTCACTACTCACTACTCTGCACTCACTATTCTGCAGTCACTACTCACTACTCTGCACTCACTACTCACTACTCACTACTCTGCACTCACTAGTCACTACTCTGCACTCACTACTCACTACTCTGCACTCACTACTCACTACTCTGCACTCACCACTCTGCACTCACTACTCACTACTCTGCAATCACTACTCTGTACTCACTACTCTGCACTCACTACTCACTACTCTGCACTCACTACTCTGCACTCACTACTCTGCACTCACTACTCTGCACTCACTACTCACTACTCTGCACTCACTATTCTGCAATCACTACTCACTACTCTGCACTCACTACTCACTACTCACTACTCTGCACTCACTACTCTGCACTCACTAGTCACTACTCTGCACTCACTACTCACTACTCTGCACTCACTACTCACTACTCTGCACTCACTACTCTGCACTCACTACTCACTACTAGGCACTCACTACTCTGCACTCACTACTCACTACTCTGCACTCACTACTCTGCACTCACTACTCTGCACTCACTACTCACTATTCTGCACTCACTACTCTGCACTCACTACTCACTACTCTGCACTTACTACTCACTACTCTGCACTCACTACTCACTACTCTGCACTCACTACTCTGCACTCACTACTCACTATTCTGCACTCACTACTCACTACTCTGCACTCACTACTCACTACTCCGTACTTACTACTCTGCACTCACTACTCTGCACTCACTACTCTGCACTCACTACTCTGCACTCTGCACTCACTACTCTGCACTCTGCACTCACTACTCTGCACTCACTACTCACTACTCTGCACTCACTACTCAGTACTCTGCATTCACTACTCTGCACTCACTGCTCTGCACTCACTACTCACTACTCTGCACTCACTACTCTGCAATCACTACTCACTACTCTGCACTCACTACTCTGCACTCACTACTCTGCACTCACTACTCTGCTCTCACTACTCACTACTCTGCACTCACTACTCACTACTCTGCACTCACTACTCACTACTCTGCACTCACTACTCACTACTCTGCACTCACTACTCTGCAGTCACTACTCATTACTCACTACTCTGCAATCACTACTCTGCACTCACTACTCACTATTTACTACTCTGCACTCACTACTCACTACTCTGCACTCACTACTCACTACTCTGCACTCACTACTCACTACTCTGCACTCACTACTCTGCACTCACTACTCTGCACTCACTACTCACTACTCTGCACTCACTATTCTGCACTCACTACTCACTACTCTGCAATCACTACTCTGCACTCACTACTCTGCACTCACTACTCACTACTCTTCACTCACTACTCTGCACTCACTATTCTGCACTCACTACTCACTACTCTGCACTCACTACTCACTACTCACTACTCTGCACTCTATACTCTGCACTCACTACTCTGCACTCACTACTCACTACTCTGTACTGACTACTCTGCACTCACCACTCTGCACTCACTACTCACTACTCTGCAATCACTACTCTGTACTCACTACTCTGCACTCACTACTCACTACTCTGCACTCACTACTCTGCACTCACTACTCTGCACTCACTACTCACTACTCTGCACTCACTACTCTGCACTCACTACTCACTACTCTGCACTCACTACTCACTACTCTGCACTCACTACTCTGCACTCACTACTAGGCACTCACTACTCTGCCCTCACTACTCACTACTCTGCACTCACTACTCTGCACTCACTACTCTGCACTCACAACTCTGCACTCACTACTCTGCACTCACTACTCTGCACTCACTACTCACTACTCTGCACTCACTACTCACTACTCTGCACTCACTACTCTGCACTCACTACTCTGCACTCTGCACTCACTACTCACTACTCTGCACTCACTACTCACTACTCTGCACTCACTACTCACTACTCTGCACTCACTACTCACTACACTGCACTCACTACTCACTACTCTGCACTCACTACTCTGCACTCTGCACTCACTACTCACTACTCTGCACTCACTACTCACTACCCTGCACTCACTACTCACTACTCTGCACTCACTACTCTGCACTCACTACTCACTACTCACTACTCACTACTCTGCACTCACTACTCTGCACTCACTACTCTGCACTCACTACTCACTACTCTGCACTCACTACTCTGCACTCACTACTCTGCACTCACTACTCACTACCCTGCACTCACTACTCACTACTCTGCACTCACTACTCTGCACTCACTACTCACTACTCACTACTCTGCACTCACTACTCTGCACTCACTACTCTGCACTCACTACTCACTACTCTGCACTCACTACTCTGCACTCACTACTCTGCACTCACTACTCACTACTCTGCACTCACTACTCACTACTCACTACTCTGCACTCACTACTCTGCACTCACTACTCTGCACTCACTACTCTGTACTCACTACTCACTACTCTGCACTCACTACTCTGCACTCACTACTCTGCACTCACTACTCACTACTCTGCACTCACTACTCACTACTCACTACTCTGCGCTCACTACTCACTACTCTGCACTCACTACTCACTACACTGCACTCACTACTCACTACTCTGCACTCACTACTCACTACACTGCACTCACTACTCACTACTCTGCACTCACTACTCACTGCTCACTACTCTGCACTCACTACTCACTACTCTGCACTCACTACTCACTACTCTGCACTCACTACTCTGCACTCACTACTCTGCACTCACTACTCACTACTCTGCACTCACTACTCACTACTCTGCACTCACTACTCACTACTCACTACTCACTACTCTGCACTCACTACTCACTACTCTGCACTCACTACTCACTACACTGCACTCACTACTCACTACTCTGCACTCACTACTCACTACTCTGCACTCACTACTCTGCACTCACCACTCTGCACTCACTACTCACTACTCTGCAATCACTACTCTGTACTCACTACTCTGCACTCACTACTCACTACTCTGCACTCACTACTCTGCACTCACTACTCTGCACTCACTACTCACTACTCTGCACTCACTACTCTGCACTCACTACTCACTACTCTGCACTCACTACTCACTACTCACTACTCTGCACTCACTACTCTGCACTCACTACTCACTACTCTGCACTCAATACTCACTACTCTGCACTCACTACTCTGCACTCACTACTCACTACTAGGCACTCACTACTCTGCACTCACTACTCACTACTCTGCACTCACTACTCTGCACTCACTACTCACTACTCTGCACTCACTACTCACTACTCTGCACTCACTACTCACTACTCTGCACTCACTACTCACTACTCTGCACTCACTACTCTGCACTCACTACTCTGCACTCACTACTCTGCACTCTGCACTCACTACTCACTACTCTGCACTCACTACTCACTACTCTGCACTCACTATTCACTACTCTGCACTCACTACTCACTACATTGCATTCACTACTCACTACTCTGCACTCACTACTCTGCACTCTGCACTCACTACTCACTACTCTGCACTCACTACTCACTACCCTGCACTCACTACTCACTACTCTGCACTCACTACTCTGCACTCATTACTCACTACTCTGCACTCACTACTCTGCACTCACTACTCTGCACTCACTACTCTGCACTCTGCACTCACTACTCTGCACTCTGCACTCACTACTCACTACTCTGCACTCACTACTCTGCACTCACTACTCTGCACTCACTACTCTGCACTCACTACTAACTACTCTGCACTCACTACTCTGCACTCACTACTCACTACTCTGCACTCACTACTCTGCAATCACTACTCACTACTCTGCACTCACTACTCACTACTCTGCACTCACTACTCTGCACTCACTAGTCACTACTCTGCACTCACTACTCACTACTCTGCACTCACTACTCACTACTCTGCACTCACTACTCTGCACTCACTACTCACTACTAGGCACTCACTACTCTGCACTCACTACTCACTACTCTGCACTCACTACTCTGCACTCACTACTCTGCACTCACTACTCACTACTCACTACTCTGCACTCACTACTCACTACTCTGCACTCACTACTCACTACTCTGCACTTACTACTCACTACTCTGCACTCACTACTCACTACTCTGCACTCACTACTCTGCACTCACTACTCTGCAATCACTACTCACTACTCTGCACTCACTACTCTGCACTCACTACTCTGCACTCACTACTCTGCTCTCACTACTCACTACTCTGCACTCACTACTCACTACTCTGCACTCACTACTCACTACTCTGCACTCACTACTCACTACTCTGCACTCACTACTCTGCAGTCACTACTCATTACTCACTACTCTGCAATCACTACTCTGCACTCACTACTCACTATTTACTACTCTGCACTCACTACTCACTACTCTGCACTCACTACTCACAACTCTGCACTCACTACTCACTACTCACTACTCTGCACTCACTACTCTGCACTCACTACTCTGCACCCACTACTCACTACTCTGCACTCACTACTCACTACTCTGCACTCACTACTCACTACTCACTACTCTGCACTCACTACTCACTACTCTGCACTCACTACTCTGCACACTGCACTCACTACTCTGCACTCTGCACTCACTACTCACTACTCTGCACTCACTACTCTGCACTCACGACTCACTACTCTGCACTCACTACTCTGCACTCACTACTCTGCACTCACTACTCACTACTCTGCACTCACTACTCACTACTCTGCACTCTCTACTCACTTCTCACTACTATGCACTCACTACTCACTACTCTGCACTCACTATTCTACACTCACTACTCTGCACTCACTACTCACTACTCTGCACTCACTACTCACTACTCTGCACTCACTACTCACACTCACTACTCTGCACTCACTACTCACTACTCACTACTCTGCACTCACTACTCTGCACTCACTACTCACTACTCTGTACTCACTACTCTGCACTCACCACTCTGCACTCACTACTCACTACTCTGCAATCACTACTCTGTACTCACTACTCTGCACTCACTACTCACTACTCTGCACTCACTACTCTGCACTCACTACTCTGCACTCACTACTCACAACTCTGCACTCACTATTCTGCACTCACTACTCTGCACTCACTACTCACTACTCACTACTCTGCACTCACTACTCTGCACTAACTACTCTGCACTCTGCACTCACTACTCACTACTCTGCACTCACTACTCACTACTCTGCACTCACTAATCACTACTCACTACTATGCACTCACTACTCACTACTCTGCACTCACTACTCACTACACTGCACTCACTACTCACTACTCTGCACTCACTACTCACTGCTCACTACTCTGCACTCACTACTCACTACTCTGCACTCACTACTCTGCACTCACTACTCTGCACTCACTACTCTGCACTCACTATTCACTACTCTGCACTCACTATTCTGCACTCACTACTCTGCACTCACTACTCACTACTCACTACTCTGCACTCACTGCTCTGCACTAACTACTCTGCACTCACTACGCACTACTCTGCACTCACTACTCTGCACTCACTACTCTGCACTCACTACTCACTACTCTGCACTCACTACTCACTACTCTGCACTCACTACTCACTACTCTGCACTCACTACTCTGCACTCACCACTCTGCACTCACTACTCACTACTCTGCAATCACTACTCTGTACTCACTACTCTGCACTCACTACTCACTACTCACTACTCTGCACTCACTACTCTGCACTCACTACTCACTACTCTGCACTCACTACTCTGCACTCACTACTCTGCACTCACTACTCACTACTCTGCACTCACTATTCTGCAGTCACTACTCACTACTCTGCACTCACTACTCACTACTCACTACTCTGCACTCACTACTCTGCACTCACTAGTCACTACTCTGCACTCACTACTCACTACTCTGCACTCACTACTCACTACTCTGCACTCACCACTCTGCACTCACTACTCACTACTCTGCAATCACTACTCTGTACTCACTACTCTGCACTCACTACTCACTACTCTGCACTCACTACTCTGCACTCACTAGTCACTACTCTGCACTCACTACTCACTACTCTGCACTCACTACTCACTACTCTGCACTCACTACTCTGCACTCACTACTCACTACTAGGCACTCACTACTCTGCACTCACTACTCACTACTCTGCACTCACTACTCTGCACTCACTACTCTGCACTCACTACTCACTATTCTGCACTCACTACTCTGCACTCACTACTCACTACTCTGCACTTACTACTCACTACTCTGCACTCACTACTCACTACTCTGCACTCACTACTCTGCACTCACTACTCACTATTCTGCACTCACTACTCACTACTCTGCACTCACTACTCACTACTCCGTACTTACTACTCTGCACTCACTACTCTGCACTCACTACTCTGCACTCACTACTCTGCACTCTGCACTCACTACTCTGCACTCTGCACTCACTACTCTGCACTCACTACTCACTACTCTGCACTCACTACTCAGTACTCTGCATTCACTACTCTGCACTCACTGCTCTGCACTCACTACTCACTACTCTGCACTCACTACTCTGCAATCACTACTCACTACTCTGCACTCACTACTCTGCTCTCACTACTCACTACTCTGCACTCACTACTCACTACTCTGCACTCACTACTCACTACTCTGCACTCACTACTCACTACTCTGCACTCACTACTCTGCAGTCACTACTCATTACTCACTACTCTGCAATCACTACTCTGCACTCACTACTCACTATTTACTACTCTGCACTCACTACTCACTACTCTGCACTCACTACTCACTACTCTGCACTCACTACTCACTACTCTGCACTCACTACTCTGCACTCACTACTCTGCACTCACTACTCACTACTCTGCACTCACTATTCTGCACTCACTACTCACTACTCTGCAATCACTACTCTGCACTCACTACTCTGCACTCACTACTCACTACTCTTCACTCACTACTCTGCACTCACTATTCTGCACTCACTACTCACTACTCTGCACTCACTACTCACTACTCACTACTCTGCACTCTATACTCTGCACTCACTACTCTGCACTCACTACTCACTACTCTGTACTGACTACTCTGCACTCACCACTCTGCACTCACTACTCACTACTCTGCAATCACTACTCTGTACTCACTACTCTGCACTCACTACTCACTACTCTGCACTCACTACTCTGCACTCACTACTCTGCACTCACTACTCACTACTCTGCACTCACTACTCTGCACTCACTACTCACTACTCTGCACTCACTACTCACTACTCTGCACTCACTACTCTGCACTCACTACTAGGCACTCACTACTCTGCCCTCACTACTCACTACTCTGCACTCACTACTCTGCACTCACTACTCTGCACTCACAACTCTGCACTCACTACTCTGCACTCACTACTCTGCACTCACTACTCACTACTCTGCACTCACTACTCACTACTCTGCACTCACTACTCTGCACTCACTACTCTGCACTCTGCACTCACTACTCACTACTCTGCACTCACTACTCACTACTCTGCACTCACTACTCACTACTCTGCACTCACTACTCACTACACTGCACTCACTACTCACTACTCTGCACTCACTACTCTGCACTCTGCACTCACTACTCACTACTCTGCACTCACTACTCACTACCCTGCACTCACTACTCACTACTCTGCACTCACTACTCTGCACTCACTACTCACTACTCACTACTCACTACTCTGCACTCACTACTCTGCACTCACTACTCTGCACTCACTACTCACTACTCTGCACTCACTACTCTGCACTCACTACTCTGCACTCACTACTCACTACCCTGCACTCACTACTCACTACTCTGCACTCACTACTCTGCACTCACTACTCACTACTCACTACTCTGCACTCACTACTCTGCACTCACTACTCTGCACTCACTACTCACTACTCTGCACTCACTACTCTGCACTCACTACTCTGCACTCACTACTCACTACTCTGCACTCACTACTCACTACTCACTACTCTGCACTCACTACTCTGCACTCACTACTCTGCACTCACTACTCTGTACTCACTACTCACTACTCTGCACTCACTACTCTGCACTCACTACTCTGCACTCACTACTCACTACTCTGCACTCACTACTCACTACTCACTACTCTGCGCTCACTACTCACTACTCTGCACTCACTACTCACTACACTGCACTCACTACTCACTACTCTGCACTCACTACTCACTACACTGCACTCACTACTCACTACTCTGCACTCACTACTCACTGCTCACTACTCTGCACTCACTACTCACTACTCTGCACTCACTACTCACTACTCTGCACTCACTACTCTGCACTCACTACTCTGCACTCACTACTCACTACTCTGCACTCACTACTCACTACTCTGCACTCACTACTCACTACTCACTACTCACTACTCTGCACTCACTACTCACTACTATGCACTCACTACTCACTACACTGCACTCACTACTCACTACTCTGCACTCACTACTCACTACTCTGCACTCACTACTCTGCACTCACCACTCTGCACTCACTACTCACTACTCTGCAATCACTACTCTGTACTCACTACTCTGCACTCACTACTCACTACTCTGCACTCACTACTCTGCACTCACTACTCTGCACTCACTACTCACTACTCTGCACTCACTACTCTGCACTCACTACTCACTACTCTGCACTCACTACTCACTACTCACTACTCTGCACTCACTACTCTGCACTCACTACTCACTACTCTGCACTCAATACTCACTACTCTGCACTCACTACTCTGCACTCACTACTCACTACTAGGCACTCACTACTCTGCACTCACTACTCACTACTCTGCACTCACTACTCTGCACTCACTACTCACTACTCTGCACTCACTACTCACTACTCTGCACTCACTACTCACTACTCTGCACTCACTACTCACTACTCTGCACTCACTACTCTGCACTCACTACTCTGCACTCACTACTCTGCACTCTGCACTCACTACTCACTACTCTGCACTCACTACTCACTACTCTGCACTCACTATTCACTACTCTGCACTCACTACTCACTACATTGCATTCACTACTCACTACTCTGCACTCACTACTCTGCACTCTGCACTCACTACTCACTACTCTGCACTCACTACTCACTACCCTGCACTCACTACTCACTACTCTGCACTCACTACTCTGCACTCATTACTCACTACTCTGCACTCACTATTCTGCACTCACTACTCTGCACTCACTACTTACTACTCACTACTCTGCACTCACTACTCTGCACTCACTACTCTGCACTCACTACTCTGCACTCTGCACTCACTACTCTGCACTCTGCACTCACTACTCACTACTCTGCACTCACTACTCTGCACTCACTACTCGGCACTCACTACTCTGCACTCACTACTAACTACTCTGCACTCACTATTCTGCACTCTCTACTCTGCACTCACTACTCACTACTCACTACTCACTACTCTGCACTCACTACTCTGCACTCACTACTCACTACTCTGCACTCACTACTCTGCACTCACTACTCTGCACTCACTACTCACTACTCTGCACTCACTACTCACTACTCTGCACTCACTACTCTGCACTCACTACTCTGCACTCACTACTCACTACTCTGCACTCACTATTCTGCTCTCACTACTCTGCACTCACTACTCACTACTCACTACTCTGCACTCACTACTCTGCACTCACTACTCTGCACTCACTACTCACTACTCTGCACCCACTACTCTGCACTCACTACTCTGCACTCACTACTAACTACTCTGCACTCACTACTCACTACTCACTACTCTGCACTCACTACTCACTACTCTGCACTCACTACTCACTACACTGCACTCACTACTCACTACTCTGCACTCACTACTCACTGCTCACTACTCTGCACTCACTACTCACTACTCTGCACTCACTACTCACTACTCTGCACTCACTACTCTGCACTCACTACTCTACACTCAGTACTCACTACTCTGCACTCACTATTCTGCACTCACTACTCTGCACTCACTACTCACTACTCACTACTCTGCACTCACTACTCTGCACTCACTACTCACTACTCTGTACTCACTACTCTGCACTCACTACTCTGCACTCACTACTAACTACTCTGCACTCACTACTCACTACTCTGCACTCACTACTCACTACTCACTACTCTGCACTCACTACTCACTACTCTGCACTCACTACTCACTACACTGCACTCACTACTCACTACTCTGCACTCACTACTCACTGCTCACTACTCTGCACTCACTACTCACTACTCTGCACTCACTACTCACTACTCTGCACTCACTACTCTGCACTCACTACTCACTATTCTGCACTCACTACTCATTACTCTGCACTCACTACTCTGCACTCACTACTCACTACTCTGTACTCACTACTCTGCACTCACTACTCACTATTCTGCACTCACTACTCACTACTCTGCACTCACTACTCACTACTCCATACTTACTACTCTGCACTCACTACTCTGCACTCACTACTGTGCACTCACTACTCTGCACTCTGCACTCACTACTCTGCACACTGCACTCACTACTCTGCACTCACTACTCACTACTCTGCACTCACTACTCACTACTCTGCACTCACTACTCTGCACTCACTGCTCTGCACTCACTACTCACTACTCTGCACTCACTACTCTGCAATCACTACTCACTACTCTGCACTCACTACTCTGTACTCACTACTCTGCACTCACTACTCTGCTCTCACTACTCACTACTCTGCACTCACTACTCACTACTCTGCACTCACTACTCTGCACTCACTACTCACTACTCACTACTCACTACTCTGCACTCACTACTCACTACTCTGCACTCACTACTCTGCACTCACTACTCTGCACTCACTACTCTGCACTCACAACTCTGCACTCACTACTCTGCACTCACTACTCTGCACTCACTACTCACTACTCTGCACTCACTACTCTGCACTCACTACTCACTACTCTGCACTCACTACTCACTACTCTGCACTCACTACTCTGCACTCACTACTCTGCACTCTGCACTCACTACTCACTACTCTGCACTCACTACTCACTACTCTGCACTCACTACTCACTACTCTGCACTCACTACTCACTACACTGCACTCACTACTCACTACTCTGCTGTTGGACAGGCCACATGAAGGGCCGCTCTCCCCCGGCCCAACCAGGCCCGAACCAGCCACGCAAGTACCACACACCACCATTGCACGTCCACCGTCCCCGCAGGGACCCCTACACTCGAACCTGTTGACCCCGTAGGCCGACCCACTACCGGCCTGCGCGCCCATCCTGGGCGCCATCTTGGACACTCCACCACGAGGCCGCCTGGCCCCCGATCGACCTCAACCCTGGGCCTGGCCAGGCCTCAGACATTCCGGCACCAACATCCACCCAGGAGGTGAGCGGGCTACTTGGTCAGTCAATGGGAGCAGGAGGTGTCGATGGCTCTCACCCGCCAAGTGCCGCTCGCCCATCGCCTCCCCGGACGCTGGCTCCACCCCCCTGCTGGGTGTCTGAACCCCCTCATCCCGGACCTCCCGACCTCCAAGTGCGAGGGTCCGGACATCAAAGCACACCAGCCCTATAACTGGGGCAGCTCCAGAGCAGGACGGGAGTTGTATCTTGGAGTCGAGAGACGCAAAGAAGAACTCATCCTTGACGGACTACTGGCGCTGCCGTAGCTCTGTCTTGTGCACCCTCGTCTTGCCTGCTGGCGCTGCCGCGGCTTTGGGAACCACCCTATCCTTCATCATCGTCGGGACCTGCTGGCGTAGCCGCGGACCGTTTGTAACCACCACCTTCATCGGGACCTGCTGGCTCTGCCGCGGACCGTCGTCTGCCTTATCCATCTCGGGACCTGCTGGCTCCGCCGCGGCCCGTTCATCTACACCACCGAGCTCGAGGATTGAGAGCTATTTTCCATCGTTTTGGTAACAAGACTGTCCCGCTACCCTTTTCCCAAACAGAGACCAGAATAGAGGGGACCCCTGAGTCCAGACCTCCTTGTACCATTCTACCGTACTTGAAGAATTGTCTATAAAGTATCGTTGAACTTTATCATTGTGTGGTGTCCGTCTGTGGGGGGGAAGTTACTTGTCTGTACGATTCACTGGAGACGGCTCTCCCCGGAGACCTCTCCCCGTATCCTCGGCCGACCCTCCCGGTCCGTCTAACATTGGTGGCAGCGGTGGGATCCGAATCACCGCATAAACCGTACAGAGAGTAGCTCACCCCACGGCGAATCACGATGTCAACTAAAGAAAGCGGATCAACGGAGAAATTCCAGATGGAGAAATTGGGCGAGTACAGCCATCGTGAACTTAAACAGTTCTGTATCGAATTAGGTATCGCTACCACCGGACTAAATACCAAAGATGACTTTAAGCAGGCCCTGGAATCTTGGGCAGAAACCGGGGCTGCCGGAACCCCCGATCAAGACATCACAGCACAAACCCCCATGGCCCCTGAAGAGCGAAGAACGGGTCTCTCGCCAGGCGAGATCCAGGAACGAGAAAGAACCCGACTACACGAGCTGGAAATGGCCCGGCTCAAAATGGACGTTGAACTAAAGTTGGCCGAACAGAAAATCAACTTAGAGCACCTGCGTCTCCGAGAAGAAAGAGAGGAGAAACAGAGACAAAGGGAGCTCGAGGAAAAGAAACTGGCATATGAACATGAACGGAAATTAGCTGAAATCGACCTACGCAAACAGAATAAAGAAACAGGGGTGCCCGAGCAACCCCACACTCCAGGGGCAACAGAGAAGAAGGTACACATCCCCAAGGATGTCGTTCGAGAATACTTCCGAGAGGACGACATCCAGCAATGGTTTAAGGCCTATGAAATCGCTATGACTGCACACCGGATCGATAGAAGCGATTGGGGGGCCGGTCTGTGGGGGAGATTCCTCAATGAGGGCCGCGACGCCCTGCTGCAACTCCCGGACCAGCAGATGACCTCCTATGACCATATGAAAGCGGCACTCCTCACCCGCTATGGCCTCACACCCGAGATGTACCGTCAGAGGTTCCGAGACTGCACCCGCATCCCAGGTACAACTTGGGTGGACTATGTCAATTACTTTAGCCGAGCCTTCGAGGGCTGGATCAAAGGAAGCAAGGTCACAACCTACGAACAACTGTTCAATCTTATGGTATGGGAGCATCTGTCGAACAATTGCTTCATTGAACTTCGCCAGCACCTCCTCGACAGCAAGTTAACGGATCCCCGGCAGCTCGCAGCCGAAGCTGACCGGTGGGAGATCACCAGAGTGAGTCGAAATGGGTCCTCCGAACAGAACCGGAACAACAATGGTCAGCACCGTCCCCGAGGAGGTGGAGGCCAAGGACGCGGAAGAAGCAACGCTCCGGTCACCCCCACTATCAGCCCCACCCCCCCGTCCAACCGGGGCAGCACCCCAGCGCGACCGGGACCTCGAGCCAATGTTACCTGCCATCGATGTCAACGAGTCGGACACTATGCAAACGACCCAAACTGCCCCCAGTACCAGAGCCCAAGACCCCGCCAAGTAGCCGCTGCTGCTCTGGGGGAGGAACGGATCTCAGAGGAACAAGAAGAATATGAACAGGAACACCAAGAATGGGAGCCAGCCGCCATGGCTCTCGCCTGCCTAGGGGGGAGAGACATGGTCCCGCGGGTCCCCCTACCCGCTAATACCCAGAAGTACAGCCAATGGGTGGGCATCAATGGACGCCGGGCGGAAGCCCTTCGTGACACTGGGGCCAGTGTAACAGCCGTCCGCTGTCACCTGGTGACCCCCGAACAATACTTACCAAACATTCTCTGCCCTGTACGTTCAGCCGATAACTCAGAAAGTCTGTGTCGGATGGCCTGCGTCCCCTTCGAATGGGGAGGGGTCTCCGGCATGTTGAAGGTGACGGTCCGAGATGATGCCCCCGTAGACTGCCTCCTGGGTAATGACCTGGAAAGCTCTCCATGGGCAGCAGTCGAACGAAAAGAGCACCTGGGGATGCTGGGCGTCCCGGACTGGGCGTGCGTCACCACCCGGTCCATGACCGCCCGTGCCAACACCCGCCCAGAGGAACTCGAATGGCCGGCGCCACCGCCTCCGGTCGCCCCCGCCGAAACCACCGACCGTGACGTCCCCCCCGAACCAGCTCAACCTCCAGACCTCGCTAACCTCGACCAGTGGCCTCAAGAGGGGGGGCCCACGCAAGAACAATTTCGCCAAGAACAAAGGACCTGTCCGTCCCTCGAGGGACTCCGCCAGCAAGCGCTAGCCCAAAGCGCAGGGGATACCTCCGGAACTCACTGGGTCTACTGGGACAATGATCTGCTGTACAGTGAGCAAAGGATCGCGGAGCTGGGGGCCAGCCGAGTCCTAGTGGTACCCCTCCGTTTTAGAGACTTTCTGCTAAACCTGGCCCACGATGTCCCCCTGGCAGGACACTTGGGTCAAGACAAAACCTATAGCCGCCTGGTGACCCACTTCTTCTGGCCCAAAATGAGGGACAATGTACACCAGCATTGCCGATCTTGCCCCACGAGCCAAGCCAGTGGGAAGAGCGGCCGCAAACTGAAAGCCCCCCTGCAACCTTTTCCCGTGGTCACCACCCCGTTCGAGAGGGTCGGAATCGATATCGTAGGGCCCCTGGACCCGCGCACAAAACAAGGCCATCGATTCATCCTGGTGCTAGTGGACCACGCCACCCGCTACCCGGAGGCTGTTCCCCTGCGGACTGTGACAGCCCCGGTAGTCGGCCGGGCTCTGATGGGGATCTTCTCCCGGGTGGGCTTCCCCCGGGAGGTCGTCAGTGACAGAGGCACGAACTTTATTTCGAAATACATGAAATCTCTCTGGCAACAGTGCGGGGTTACCTACCGGTTCACGACCCCCTATCACCCTCAAGGAAACGGACTCGTTGAGCGGTTCAACCGCACGCTCAAAGGGATGATCGGGGGGTTGGAAGAGCCCCTCCGTCGCCAGTGGGATGTACTGTTGCCGTGCCTTCTCTTCGCATATCGAGAGGTTCCCCAGAAGTCCCTGGGCTTCAGCCCATTTGAACTGCTGTATGGACACCCCGTGCGCGGGCCGCTCAGCCTAGTTAAGGAAGGCTGGGAGATGCCCCCTCTAAAGAACCCACCAGATGTGTTCCGCTACCTCCTAACACTCCGCAACCAGACCCGGCGATTCCGAGAACTAGCAAAAGCCAACCTAGAGGCCAGTCAGGAGGACATGAAAAGGTGGTATGACCGGAATGCCTCCTCCATCGAGTTTGAACCTGGGCAACAGGTATGGGTGATGTCCCCCACCGAACCCTGCGCCCTACAAGACAAGTGGACAGGGCCCTTCAAGGTGGTCGAGCGCAAGGGTCCGGCTACCTATCTCATCGACTTGGAATCTTCCCGGAACCCCCTCCGGGTCCTCCACGCTAACAGACTGAAACCGCACTTTGTACGGACAGAACTCAGCCTCCTGATGGCCACAGACAATGGAGCTGAAGAGGACTCCGAGCCCCTCCCGGACCTCCTACGAACGCGGGAGAAAGACGGTTCCGTAGATGGGGTCCGACTCTCAGAGGCCCTCACCCGAGAGCAACACCAGGAGTGCCAAGTTCTCCTATCACAATTCGCCAGCCTGTTCTCCCTCACCCCAGGGGTCACTTCCTGGTGTACGCACGATGTGGACACGGGGGACAGCCCCCCTATCCGCCACCGGGCCTACCGCGTGCCAGATCGGGTACGGGCCTGCATCCAGGAGGAAGTAGCCAAAATGCTCACGCTCGGGGTCATCGAGCCCTCAGACAGCCCCTGGGCCAGCCCTGTAGTACTGGTCCCCAAAGCAGCTGCCCCCGGCACCACACCAGAACTCCGGTTCTGCGTCGACTACCGGGGCTTGAATGCGGTCACCAGGACAGACGCACATCCCATCCCCCGGGCAGATGAACTAATCGACCGCATGGGAGCTGCCCGCTACCTCAGTATCTTCGACCTGACGGCGGGCTACTGGCAAATCGGCCTCACACCCCGGGCACAAGAACGTTCTGCCTTTTCCACGCCCGATGGCCATTACCATTTCACAGTCATGCCCTTCGGCATGAAGAATGCCCCAGCAACATTCCAACGGCTCGTCAATCAGGTCCTGGCGGGGCTCGAAGGATTCAGCGCCGCCTACTTAGACGACATCGCTGTATACAGCAACCAGTGGTCCGAGCACCTCCACCACCTCCGAGCAGTACTGCACGCCCTTCAGCAAGCTGGCCTCACGATCAAGGCCAGCAAATGTCAAATTGGGCAAGGGTCTGTAACCTACCTCGGGCACCAGGTGGGAAGCGGCCTGGTGGCCCCTCTGCAGCTAAAAATTGCCGCCATCCAGTCCTGGCAGCCCCCCACTACCCAGACCGAGGTACGAGCCTTCCTGGGCCTCACGGGCTATTACCGAAGATTCGTGAAAGACTATGGTACTATCGTGAGGCCCCTCACAGAGCTCACGTCAAAAAATCAGCCCCAGAAAGTCAACTGGACCCCAGAGTGTCAAGCTGCATTTGAACAATTGAAAGCCGCCATGTGCTCCGCCCCTGTGCTCCAGGCCCCCGACTACAGCCGGGAGTTCATCGTCCAGACGGATGCCTCCGACCATGGCATTGGGGCAGTCCTGTCCCAAGTGAACACCGAAGGCCATGACCAGCCGGTGGCCTTCGTCAGCCGGCGACTCCTACCACGGGAACAACGCTGGAGCACCATAGAGAGGGAGGCCTTCGCGGTGGTATGGGCCCTCAAGAAGCTCCGGCCCTACCTTTTTGGCACACCCTTTCGGGTACAGACCGACCACCGACCCCTGCAGTGGCTGATGCAGATGCGGGGGGAAAACCCGAAGTTACTACGCTGGTCCATCTCCCTACAAGGGATGGACTTCACAGTTGAACATCGGCCTGGGCCCGATCACGCCAACGCAGATGGCCTGTCCCGGTTCTTCCGCCTCGACGCGAAGAGTCCCCAAGAGAACGGGTAACTCTCCCCGCCTTCAGCTGGGGGGGACGCATGTTGGACAGGCCACATGAAGGGCCGCTCTCCCCCGGCCCAACCAGGCCCGAACCAGCCACGCAAGTACCACACACCACCATTGCACGTCCACCGTCCCCGCAGGGACCCCTACACTCGAACCTGTTGACCCCGTAGGCCGACCCACTACCGGCCTGCGCGCCCATCCTGGGCGCCATCTTGGACACTCCACCACGAGGCCGCCTGGCCCCCGATCGACCTCAACCCTGGGCCTGGCCAGGCCTCAGACATTCCGGCACCAACATCCACCCAGGAGGTGAGCGGGCTACTTGGTCAGTCAATGGGAGCAGGAGGTGTCGATGGCTCTCACCCGCCAAGTGCCGCTCGCCCATCGCCTCCCCGGACGCTGGCTCCACCCCCCTGCTGGGTGTCTGAACCCCCTCATCCCGGACCTCCCGACCTCCAAGTGCGAGGGTCCGGACATCAAAGCACACCAGCCCTATAACTGGGGCAGCTCCAGAGCAGGACGGGAGTTGTATCTTGGAGTCGAGAGACGCAAAGAAGAACTCATCCTTGACGGACTACTGGCGCTGCCGTAGCTCTGTCTTGTGCACCCTCGTCTTGCCTGCTGGCGCTGCCGCGGCTTTGGGAACCACCCTATCCTTCATCATCGTCGGGACCTGCTGGCGTAGCCGCGGACCGTTTGTAACCACCACCTTCATCGGGACCTGCTGGCTCTGCCGCGGACCGTCGTCTGCCTTATCCATCTCGGGACCTGCTGGCTCCGCCGCGGCCCGTTCATCTACACCACCGAGCTCGAGGATTGAGAGCTATTTTCCATCGTTTTGGTAACAAGACTGTCCCGCTACCCTTTTCCCAAACAGAGACCAGAATAGAGGGGACCCCTGAGTCCAGACCTCCTTGTACCATTCTACCGTACTTGAAGAATTGTCTATAAAGTATCGTTGAACTTTATCATTGTGTGGTGTCCGTCTGTGGGGGGGGAAGTTACTTGTCTGTACGATTCACTGGAGACGGCTCTCCCCGGAGACCTCTCCCCGTATCCTCGGCCGACCCTCCCGGTCCGTCTAACATCTGCACTCACTACTCTGCACTCTGCACTCACTACTCGCTACTCTGCACTCACTACTCACTACCCTGTACTCACTACTCACTACTCTGCACTCACTACTCTGCACTCACTACTCACTACTCACTACTCTGCACTCACTGCTCTGCACTCACTACTCTGCACTCACTACTCACTACTCTGCACTCACTACTCTGCACTCACTACTCTGCACTCACTACTCACTACCCTGCACTCACTACTCACTACTCTGCACTCACTACTCTGCACTCACTACTCACTACTCACTACTCTGCACTCACTACTCTGCACTCACTACTCTGCACTCACTACTCACTACTCTGCACTCACTACTCTGCACTCACTACTCTGCACTCACTACTCACTACTCTGCACTCACTACTCACTACTCTGCACTCACTACTCACTACTCACTACTCTGCACTCACTACTCTGCACTCACTACTCTGTACTCACTACTCACTACTCTGCACTCACTACTCTGCACTCACTACTCTGCACTCACTACTCACTACTCTGCACTCACTACTCACTACTCACTACTCTGCGCTCACTACTCACTACTCTGCACTCACTACTCACTACACTGCACTCACTACTCACTACTCTGCACTCACTACTCACTACACTGCACTCACTACTCACTACTCTGCACTCACTACTCACTGCTCACTACTCTGCACTCACTACTCACTACTCTGCACTCACTACTCACTACTCTGCACTCACTACTCTGCACTCACTACTCTGCACTCACTACTCACTACTCTGCACTCACTACTCTCTACTCTGCACTCACTACTCACTACTCACTACTCTGCACTCACTACTCACTACTCTGCACTCACTACTCACTACACTGCACTCACTACTCACTACTCTGCACTCACTACTCACTACTCTGCACTCACTACTCTGCACTCACCACTCTGCACTCACTACTCACTACTCTGCAATCACTACTCTGTACTCACTACTCTGCACTCACTACTCACTACTCTGCACTCACTACTCTGCACTCACTACTCTGCACTCACTACTCACTACTCTGCACTCACTACTCTGCACTCACTACTCACTACTCTGCACTCACTACTCACTACTCACTACTCTGCACTCACTACTCTGCACTCACTACTCACTACTCTGCACTCAATACTCACTACTCTGCACTCACTACTCTGCACTCACTACTCACTACTAGGCACTCACTACTCTGCACTCACTACTCACTACTCTGCACTCACTACTCTGCACTCACTACTCACTACTCTGCACTCACTACTCACTACTCTGCACTCACTACTCTGCACTCACTACTCACTACTCTGCACTCACTACTCTGCACTCACTACTCAGCACTCACTACTCTGCACTCTGCACTCACTACTCACTACTCTGCACTCACTACTCTGCACTCATTACTCACTACTCTGCACTCACTATTCTGCACTCACTACTCTGCACTCACTACTTACTACTCACTACTCTGCACTCACTACTCTGCACTCACTACTCTGCACTCACTACTCTGCACTCTGCACTCACTACTCTGCACTCTGCACTCACTACTCACTACTCTGCACTCACTACTCTGCACTCACTACTCTGCACTCACTACTCTGCACTCACTACTAACTACTCTGCACTCACTATTCTGCACTCACTACTCTGCACTCACTACTCACTACTCACTACTCACTACTCTGCACTCACTACTCTGCACTCACTACTCACTACTCTGCACTCACTACTCTGCACTCACTACTCTGCACTCACTACTCACTACTCTGCACTCACTACTCACTACTCTGCACTCACTACTCTGCACTCACTACTCTGCACTCACTACTCACTACTCTGCACTCACTATTCTGCTCTCACTACTCTGCACTCACTACTCACTACTCACTACTCTGCACTCACTACTCTGCACTCACTACTCTGCACTCACTACTCACTACTCTGCACCCACTACTCTGCACTCACTACTCTGCACTCACTACTAACTACTCTGCACTCACTACTCACTACTCACTACTCTGCACTCACTACTCACTACTCTGCACTCACTACTCACTACACTGCACTCACTACTCACTACTCTGCACTCACTACTCACTGCTCACTACTCTGCACTCACTACTCACTACTCTGCACTCACTACTCACTACTCTGCACTCACTACTCTGCACTCACTACTCTACACTCAGTACTCACTACTCTGCACTCACTATTCTGCACTCACTACTCTGCACTCACTACTCACTACTCACTACTCTGCACTCACTACTCTGCACTCACTACTCACTACTCTGTACTCACTACTCTGCACTCACTACTCTGCACTCACTACTAACTACTCTGCACTCACTACTCACTACTCTGCACTCACTACTCACTACTCACTACTCTGCACTCACTACTCACTACTCTGCACTCACTACTCACTACACTGCACTCACTACTCACTACTCTGCACTCACTACTCACTGCTCACTACTCTGCACTCACTACTCACTACTCTGCACTCACTACTCACTACTCTGCACTCACTACTCTGCACTCACTACTCACTATTCTGCACTCACTACTCATTACTCTGCACTCACTACTCTGCACTCACTACTCACTACTCTGTACTCACTACTCTGCACTCACTACTCACTATTCTGCACTCACTACTCACTACTCTGCACTCACTACTCACTACTCCATACTTACTACTCTGCACTCACTACTCTGCACTCACTACTGTGCACTCACTACTCTGCACTCTGCACTCACTACTCTGCACACTGCACTCACTACTCTGCACTCACTACTCACTACTCTGCACTCACTACTCACTACTCTGCACTCACTACTCTGCACTCACTGCTCTGCACTCACTACTCACTACTCTGCACTCACTACTCTGCAATCACTACTCACTACTCTGCACTCACTACTCTGTACTCACTACTCTGCACTCACTACTCTGCTCTCACTACTCACTACTCTGCACTCACTACTCACTACTCTGCACTCACTACTCTGCACTCACTACTCACTACTCACTACTCACTACTCTGCACTCACTACTCACTACTCTGCACTCACTACTCTGCACTCACTACTCTGCACTCACTACTCTGCACTCACAACTCTGCACTCACTACTCTGCACTCACTACTCTGCACTCACTACTCACTACTCTGCACTCACTACTCTGCACTCACTACTCACTACTCTGCACTCACTACTCACTACTCTGCACTCACTACTCTGCACTCACTACTCTGCACTCTGCACTCACTACTCACTACTCTGCACTCACTACTCACTACTCTGCACTCACTACTCACTACTCTGCACTCACTACTCACTACACTGCACTCACTACTCACTACTCTGCTGTTGGACAGGCCACATGAAGGGCCGCTCTCCCCCGGCCCAACCAGGCCCGAACCAGCCACGCAAGTACCACACACCACCATTGCACGTCCACCGTCCCCGCAGGGACCCCTACACTCGAACCTGTTGACCCCGTAGGCCGACCCACTACCGGCCTGCGCGCCCATCCTGGGCGCCATCTTGGACACTCCACCACGAGGCCGCCTGGCCCCCGATCGACCTCAACCCTGGGCCTGGCCAGGCCTCAGACATTCCGGCACCAACATCCACCCAGGAGGTGAGCGGGCTACTTGGTCAGTCAATGGGAGCAGGAGGTGTCGATGGCTCTCACCCGCCAAGTGCCGCTCGCCCATCGCCTCCCCGGACGCTGGCTCCACCCCCCTGCTGGGTGTCTGAACCCCCTCATCCCGGACCTCCCGACCTCCAAGTGCGAGGGTCCGGACATCAAAGCACACCAGCCCTATAACTGGGGCAGCTCCAGAGCAGGACGGGAGTTGTATCTTGGAGTCGAGAGACGCAAAGAAGAACTCATCCTTGACGGACTACTGGCGCTGCCGTAGCTCTGTCTTGTGCACCCTCGTCTTGCCTGCTGGCGCTGCCGCGGCTTTGGGAACCACCCTATCCTTCATCATCGTCGGGACCTGCTGGCGTAGCCGCGGACCGTTTGTAACCACCACCTTCATCGGGACCTGCTGGCTCTGCCGCGGACCGTCGTCTGCCTTATCCATCTCGGGACCTGCTGGCTCCGCCGCGGCCCGTTCATCTACACCACCGAGCTCGAGGATTGAGAGCTATTTTCCATCGTTTTGGTAACAAGACTGTCCCGCTACCCTTTTCCCAAACAGAGACCAGAATAGAGGGGACCCCTGAGTCCAGACCTCCTTGTACCATTCTACCGTACTTGAAGAATTGTCTATAAAGTATCGTTGAACTTTATCATTGTGTGGTGTCCGTCTGTGGGGGGGAAGTTACTTGTCTGTACGATTCACTGGAGACGGCTCTCCCCGGAGACCTCTCCCCGTATCCTCGGCCGACCCTCCCGGTCCGTCTAACATTGGTGGCAGCGGTGGGATCCGAATCACCGCATAAACCGTACAGAGAGTAGCTCACCCCACGGCGAATCACGATGTCAACTAAAGAAAGCGGATCAACGGAGAAATTCCAGATGGAGAAATTGGGCGAGTACAGCCATCGTGAACTTAAACAGTTCTGTATCGAATTAGGTATCGCTACCACCGGACTAAATACCAAAGATGACTTTAAGCAGGCCCTGGAATCTTGGGCAGAAACCGGGGCTGCCGGAACCCCCGATCAAGACATCACAGCACAAACCCCCATGGCCCCTGAAGAGCGAAGAACGGGTCTCTCGCCAGGCGAGATCCAGGAACGAGAAAGAACCCGACTACACGAGCTGGAAATGGCCCGGCTCAAAATGGACGTTGAACTAAAGTTGGCCGAACAGAAAATCAACTTAGAGCACCTGCGTCTCCGAGAAGAAAGAGAGGAGAAACAGAGACAAAGGGAGCTCGAGGAAAAGAAACTGGCATATGAACATGAACGGAAATTAGCTGAAATCGACCTACGCAAACAGAATAAAGAAACAGGGGTGCCCGAGCAACCCCACACTCCAGGGGCAACAGAGAAGAAGGTACACATCCCCAAGGATGTCGTTCGAGAATACTTCCGAGAGGACGACATCCAGCAATGGTTTAAGGCCTATGAAATCGCTATGACTGCACACCGGATCGATAGAAGCGATTGGGGGGCCGGTCTGTGGGGGAGATTCCTCAATGAGGGCCGCGACGCCCTGCTGCAACTCCCGGACCAGCAGATGACCTCCTATGACCATATGAAAGCGGCACTCCTCACCCGCTATGGCCTCACACCCGAGATGTACCGTCAGAGGTTCCGAGACTGCACCCGCATCCCAGGTACAACTTGGGTGGACTATGTCAATTACTTTAGCCGAGCCTTCGAGGGCTGGATCAAAGGAAGCAAGGTCACAACCTACGAACAACTGTTCAATCTTATGGTATGGGAGCATCTGTCGAACAATTGCTTCATTGAACTTCGCCAGCACCTCCTCGACAGCAAGTTAACGGATCCCCGGCAGCTCGCAGCCGAAGCTGACCGGTGGGAGATCACCAGAGTGAGTCGAAATGGGTCCTCCGAACAGAACCGGAACAACAATGGTCAGCACCGTCCCCGAGGAGGTGGAGGCCAAGGACGCGGAAGAAGCAACGCTCCGGTCACCCCCACTATCAGCCCCACCCCCCCGTCCAACCGGGGCAGCACCCCAGCGCGACCGGGACCTCGAGCCAATGTTACCTGCCATCGATGTCAACGAGTCGGACACTATGCAAACGACCCAAACTGCCCCCAGTACCAGAGCCCAAGACCCCGCCAAGTAGCCGCTGCTGCTCTGGGGGAGGAACGGATCTCAGAGGAACAAGAAGAATATGAACAGGAACACCAAGAATGGGAGCCAGCCGCCATGGCTCTCGCCTGCCTAGGGGGGAGAGACATGGTCCCGCGGGTCCCCCTACCCGCTAATACCCAGAAGTACAGCCAATGGGTGGGCATCAATGGACGCCGGGCGGAAGCCCTTCGTGACACTGGGGCCAGTGTAACAGCCGTCCGCTGTCACCTGGTGACCCCCGAACAATACTTACCAAACATTCTCTGCCCTGTACGTTCAGCCGATAACTCAGAAAGTCTGTGTCGGATGGCCTGCGTCCCCTTCGAATGGGGAGGGGTCTCCGGCATGTTGAAGGTGACGGTCCGAGATGATGCCCCCGTAGACTGCCTCCTGGGTAATGACCTGGAAAGCTCTCCATGGGCAGCAGTCGAACGAAAAGAGCACCTGGGGATGCTGGGCGTCCCGGACTGGGCGTGCGTCACCACCCGGTCCATGACCGCCCGTGCCAACACCCGCCCAGAGGAACTCGAATGGCCGGCGCCACCGCCTCCGGTCGCCCCCGCCGAAACCACCGACCGTGACGTCCCCCCCGAACCAGCTCAACCTCCAGACCTCGCTAACCTCGACCAGTGGCCTCAAGAGGGGGGGCCCACGCAAGAACAATTTCGCCAAGAACAAAGGACCTGTCCGTCCCTCGAGGGACTCCGCCAGCAAGCGCTAGCCCAAAGCGCAGGGGATACCTCCGGAACTCACTGGGTCTACTGGGACAATGATCTGCTGTACAGTGAGCAAAGGATCGCGGAGCTGGGGGCCAGCCGAGTCCTAGTGGTACCCCTCCGTTTTAGAGACTTTCTGCTAAACCTGGCCCACGATGTCCCCCTGGCAGGACACTTGGGTCAAGACAAAACCTATAGCCGCCTGGTGACCCACTTCTTCTGGCCCAAAATGAGGGACAATGTACACCAGCATTGCCGATCTTGCCCCACGAGCCAAGCCAGTGGGAAGAGCGGCCGCAAACTGAAAGCCCCCCTGCAACCTTTTCCCGTGGTCACCACCCCGTTCGAGAGGGTCGGAATCGATATCGTAGGGCCCCTGGACCCGCGCACAAAACAAGGCCATCGATTCATCCTGGTGCTAGTGGACCACGCCACCCGCTACCCGGAGGCTGTTCCCCTGCGGACTGTGACAGCCCCGGTAGTCGGCCGGGCTCTGATGGGGATCTTCTCCCGGGTGGGCTTCCCCCGGGAGGTCGTCAGTGACAGAGGCACGAACTTTATTTCGAAATACATGAAATCTCTCTGGCAACAGTGCGGGGTTACCTACCGGTTCACGACCCCCTATCACCCTCAAGGAAACGGACTCGTTGAGCGGTTCAACCGCACGCTCAAAGGGATGATCGGGGGGTTGGAAGAGCCCCTCCGTCGCCAGTGGGATGTACTGTTGCCGTGCCTTCTCTTCGCATATCGAGAGGTTCCCCAGAAGTCCCTGGGCTTCAGCCCATTTGAACTGCTGTATGGACACCCCGTGCGCGGGCCGCTCAGCCTAGTTAAGGAAGGCTGGGAGATGCCCCCTCTAAAGAACCCACCAGATGTGTTCCGCTACCTCCTAACACTCCGCAACCAGACCCGGCGATTCCGAGAACTAGCAAAAGCCAACCTAGAGGCCAGTCAGGAGGACATGAAAAGGTGGTATGACCGGAATGCCTCCTCCATCGAGTTTGAACCTGGGCAACAGGTATGGGTGATGTCCCCCACCGAACCCTGCGCCCTACAAGACAAGTGGACAGGGCCCTTCAAGGTGGTCGAGCGCAAGGGTCCGGCTACCTATCTCATCGACTTGGAATCTTCCCGGAACCCCCTCCGGGTCCTCCACGCTAACAGACTGAAACCGCACTTTGTACGGACAGAACTCAGCCTCCTGATGGCCACAGACAATGGAGCTGAAGAGGACTCCGAGCCCCTCCCGGACCTCCTACGAACGCGGGAGAAAGACGGTTCCGTAGATGGGGTCCGACTCTCAGAGGCCCTCACCCGAGAGCAACACCAGGAGTGCCAAGTTCTCCTATCACAATTCGCCAGCCTGTTCTCCCTCACCCCAGGGGTCACTTCCTGGTGTACGCACGATGTGGACACGGGGGACAGCCCCCCTATCCGCCACCGGGCCTACCGCGTGCCAGATCGGGTACGGGCCTGCATCCAGGAGGAAGTAGCCAAAATGCTCACGCTCGGGGTCATCGAGCCCTCAGACAGCCCCTGGGCCAGCCCTGTAGTACTGGTCCCCAAAGCAGCTGCCCCCGGCACCACACCAGAACTCCGGTTCTGCGTCGACTACCGGGGCTTGAATGCGGTCACCAGGACAGACGCACATCCCATCCCCCGGGCAGATGAACTAATCGACCGCATGGGAGCTGCCCGCTACCTCAGTATCTTCGACCTGACGGCGGGCTACTGGCAAATCGGCCTCACACCCCGGGCACAAGAACGTTCTGCCTTTTCCACGCCCGATGGCCATTACCATTTCACAGTCATGCCCTTCGGCATGAAGAATGCCCCAGCAACATTCCAACGGCTCGTCAATCAGGTCCTGGCGGGGCTCGAAGGATTCAGCGCCGCCTACTTAGACGACATCGCTGTATACAGCAACCAGTGGTCCGAGCACCTCCACCACCTCCGAGCAGTACTGCACGCCCTTCAGCAAGCTGGCCTCACGATCAAGGCCAGCAAATGTCAAATTGGGCAAGGGTCTGTAACCTACCTCGGGCACCAGGTGGGAAGCGGCCTGGTGGCCCCTCTGCAGCTAAAAATTGCCGCCATCCAGTCCTGGCAGCCCCCCACTACCCAGACCGAGGTACGAGCCTTCCTGGGCCTCACGGGCTATTACCGAAGATTCGTGAAAGACTATGGTACTATCGTGAGGCCCCTCACAGAGCTCACGTCAAAAAATCAGCCCCAGAAAGTCAACTGGACCCCAGAGTGTCAAGCTGCATTTGAACAATTGAAAGCCGCCATGTGCTCCGCCCCTGTGCTCCAGGCCCCCGACTACAGCCGGGAGTTCATCGTCCAGACGGATGCCTCCGACCATGGCATTGGGGCAGTCCTGTCCCAAGTGAACACCGAAGGCCATGACCAGCCGGTGGCCTTCGTCAGCCGGCGACTCCTACCACGGGAACAACGCTGGAGCACCATAGAGAGGGAGGCCTTCGCGGTGGTATGGGCCCTCAAGAAGCTCCGGCCCTACCTTTTTGGCACACCCTTTCGGGTACAGACCGACCACCGACCCCTGCAGTGGCTGATGCAGATGCGGGGGGAAAACCCGAAGTTACTACGCTGGTCCATCTCCCTACAAGGGATGGACTTCACAGTTGAACATCGGCCTGGGCCCGATCACGCCAACGCAGATGGCCTGTCCCGGTTCTTCCGCCTCGACGCGAAGAGTCCCCAAGAGAACGGGTAACTCTCCCCGCCTTCAGCTGGGGGGGACGCATGTTGGACAGGCCACATGAAGGGCCGCTCTCCCCCGGCCCAACCAGGCCCGAACCAGCCACGCAAGTACCACACACCACCATTGCACGTCCACCGTCCCCGCAGGGACCCCTACACTCGAACCTGTTGACCCCGTAGGCCGACCCACTACCGGCCTGCGCGCCCATCCTGGGCGCCATCTTGGACACTCCACCACGAGGCCGCCTGGCCCCCGATCGACCTCAACCCTGGGCCTGGCCAGGCCTCAGACATTCCGGCACCAACATCCACCCAGGAGGTGAGCGGGCTACTTGGTCAGTCAATGGGAGCAGGAGGTGTCGATGGCTCTCACCCGCCAAGTGCCGCTCGCCCATCGCCTCCCCGGACGCTGGCTCCACCCCCCTGCTGGGTGTCTGAACCCCCTCATCCCGGACCTCCCGACCTCCAAGTGCGAGGGTCCGGACATCAAAGCACACCAGCCCTATAACTGGGGCAGCTCCAGAGCAGGACGGGAGTTGTATCTTGGAGTCGAGAGACGCAAAGAAGAACTCATCCTTGACGGACTACTGGCGCTGCCGTAGCTCTGTCTTGTGCACCCTCGTCTTGCCTGCTGGCGCTGCCGCGGCTTTGGGAACCACCCTATCCTTCATCATCGTCGGGACCTGCTGGCGTAGCCGCGGACTGTTTGTAACCACCACCTTCATCGGGACCTGCTGGCTCTGCCGCGGACCGTCGTCTGCCTTATCCATCTCGGGACCTGCTGGCTCCGCCGCGGCCCGTTCATCTACACCACCGAGCTCGAGGATTGAGAGCTATTTTCCATCGTTTTGGTAACAAGACTGTCCCGCTACCCTTTTCCCAAACAGAGACCAGAATAGAGGGGACCCCTGAGTCCAGACCTCCTTGTACCATTCTACCGTACTTGAAGAATTGTCTATAAAGTATCGTTGAACTTTATCATTGTGTGGTGTCCGTCTGTGGGGGGGGAAGTTACTTGTCTGTACGATTCACTGGAGACGGCTCTCCCCGGAGACCTCTCCCCGTATCCTCGGCCGACCCTCCCGGTCCGTCTAACATCTGCACTCACTACTCTGCACTCTGCACTCACTACTCACTACTCTGCACTCACTACTCACTACCCTGTACTCACTACTCACTACTCTGCACTCACTACTCTGCACTCACTACTCACTACTCACTACTCTGCACTCACTGCTCTGCACTCACTACTCTGCACTCACTACTCACTACTCTGCACTCACTACTCTGCACTCACTACTCTGCACTCACTACTCACTACCCTGCACTCACTACTCACTACTCTGCACTCACTACTCTGCACTCACTACTCACTACTCACTACTCTGCACTCACTACTCTGCACTCACTACTCTGCACTCACTACTCACTACTCTGCACTCACTACTCTGCACTCACTACTCTGCACTCACTACTCACTACTCTGCACTCACTACTCACTACTCTGCACTCACTACTCACTACTCACTACTCTGCACTCACTACTCTGCACTCACTACTCTGTACTCACTACTCACTACTCTGCACTCACTACTCTGCACTCACTACTCTGCACTCACTACTCACTACTCTGCACTCACTACTCACTACTCACTACTCTGCGCTCACTACTCACTACTCTGCACTCACTACTCACTACACTGCACTCACTACTCACTACTCTGCACTCACTACTCACTACACTGCACTCACTACTCACTACTCTGCACTCACTACTCACTGCTCACTACTCTGCACTCACTACTCACTACTCTGCACTCACTACTCACTACTCTGCACTCACTACTCTGCACTCACTACTCTGCACTCACTACTCACTACTCTGCACTCACTACTCTCTACTCTGCACTCACTACTCACTACTCACTACTCTGCACTCACTACTCACTACTCTGCACTCACTACTCACTACACTGCACTCACTACTCACTACTCTGCACTCACTACTCACTACTCTGCACTCACTACTCTGCACTCACCACTCTGCACTCACTACTCACTACTCTGCAATCACTACTCTGTACTCACTACTCTGCACTCACTACTCACTACTCTGCACTCACTACTCTGCACTCACTACTCTGCACTCACTACTCACTACTCTGCACTCACTACTCTGCACTCACTACTCACTACTCTGCACTCACTACTCACTACTCACTACTCTGCACTCACTACTCTGCACTCACTACTCACTACTCTGCACTCAATACTCACTACTCTGCACTCACTACTCTGCACTCACTACTCACTACTAGGCACTCACTACTCTGCACTCACTACTCACTACTCTGCACTCACTACTCTGCACTCACTACTCACTACTCTGCACTCACTACTCACTACTCTGCACTCACTACTCTGCACTCACTACTCACTACTCTGCACTCACTACTCTGCACTCACTACTCAGCACTCACTACTCTGCACTCTGCACTCACTACTCACTACTCTGCACTCACTACTCTGCACTCATTACTCACTACTCTGCACTCACTATTCTGCACTCACTACTCTGCACTCACTACTTACTACTCACTACTCTGCACTCACTACTCTGCACTCACTACTCTGCACTCACTACTCTGCACTCTGCACTCACTACTCTGCACTCTGCACTCACTACTCACTACTCTGCACTCACTACTCTGCACTCACTACTCTGCACTCACTACTCTGCACTCACTACTCACTACTCTGCACTCACTACTCTGCACTCACTACTCTGCACTCACTACTCACTACTCTGCACTCACTACTCTCTACTCTGCACTCACTACTCACTACTCACTACTCTGCACTCACTACTCACTACTCTGCACTCACTACTCACTACACTGCACTCACTACTCACTACTCTGCACTCACTACTCACTACTCTGCACTCACTACTCTGCACTCACCACTCTGCACTCACTACTCACTACTCTGCAATCACTACTCTGTACTCACTACTCTGCACTCACTACTCACTACTCTGCACTCACTACTCTGCACTCACTACTCTGCACTCACTACTCACTACTCTGCACTCACTACTCTGCACTCACTACTCACTACTCTGCACTCACTACTCACTACTCACTACTCTGCACTCACTACTCTGCACTCACTACTCACTACTCTGCACTCAATACTCACTACTCTGCACTCACTACTCTGCACTCACTACTCACTACTAGGCACTCACTACTCTGCACTCACTACTCACTACTCTGCACTCACTACTCTGCACTCACTACTCACTACTCTGCACTCACTACTCACTACTCTGCACTCACTACTCTGCACTCACTACTCACTACTCTGCACTCACTACTCTGCACTCACTACTCAGCACTCACTACTCTGCACTCTGCACTCACTACTCACTACTCTGCACTCACTACTCACTACTCTGCACTCACTATTCACTACTCTGCACTCACTACTCACTACATTGCATTCACTACTCACTACTCTGCACTCACTACTCTGCACTCTGCACTCACTACTCACTACTCTGCACTCACTACTCACTACCCTGCACTCACTACTCACTACTCTGCACTCACTACTCTGCACTCATTACTCACTACTCTGCACTCACTATTCTGCACTCACTACTCTGCACTCACTACTTACTACTCACTACTCTGCACTCACTACTCTGCACTCACTACTCTGCACTCACTACTTTGCACTCTGCACTCACTACTCTGCACTCTGCACTCACTACTCACTACTCTGCACTCACTACTCTGCACTCACTACTCTGCACTCACTACTAACTACTCTGCACTCACTATTTTCTGCACTCACTACTCTGCACTCACTACTCACTACTCACTACTCACTACTCTGCACTCACTACTCTGCACTCACTACTCTGCACTCACTACTCACTACTCTGCACTCACTACTCACTACTCTGCACTCACTACTCTGCACTCACTACTCTGCACTCACTACTCACTACTCTGCACTCACTATTCTGCTCTCACTACTCTGCACTCACTACTCACTACTCACTACTCTGCACTCACTACTCTGCACTCACTACTCTGCACTCACTACTCACTACTCTGCACCCACTACTCTGCACTCACTACTCTGCACTCACTACTCACTACTCTGCACTCACTACTCACTACTCTGCACTCACTACTCACTACTCTGCACTCACTACTCACTACACTGCACTCACTACTCACTACTCTGCACTCACTACTCACTGCTCACTACTCTGCACTCACTACTCACTACTCTGCACTCACTACTCACTACTCTGCACTCACTACTCTGCACTCACTACTCTGCACTCACTACTCACTACTCTGCACTCACTATTCTGCACTCACTACTCTGCACTCACTACTCACTACTCACTACTCTGCACTCACTACTCTGCACTCACTACTCACTACTCTGTACTCACTACTCTGCACTCACTACTCTGCACTCACTACTAACTACTCTGCACTCACTACTCACTACTCTGCACTCACTACTCACTACTCACTACTCTGCACTCACTACTCTGCACTCACTACTCACTACACTGCACTCACTACTCACTACTCTGCACTCACTACTCACTGCTCACTACTCTGCACTCACTACTCACTACACTGCACTCACTACTCACTACTCTGCACTCACTACTCTGCACTCACTACTCACTATTCTGCACTCACTACTCATTACTCTGCACTCACTACTCTGCACTCACTACTCACTACTCTGCACTCACTACTCTGCACTCACTACTCACTATTCTGCACTCACTACTCACTACTCTGCACTCACTACTCACTACTCCATACTTACTACTCTGCACTCACTACTCTGCACTCACTACTGTGCACTCACTACTCTGCACTCACTACTCTGCACTCTGCATTCACTACTCTGCACTCACTACTCACTACTCTGCACTCACTACTCACTACTCTGCACTCACTACTCTGCACTCACTACTCACTACTCTGCACTCACTACTCTGCAATCACTACTCACTACTCTGCACTCACTACTCTGTACTCACTACTCTGCACTCACTACTCTGCTCTCACTACTCACTACTCTGCACTCACTACTCACTACTCTGCACTCACTACTCTGCACTCACTACTCACTACTCACTACTCACTACTCTGCACTCACTACTCACTACTCTGCACTCACTACTCTGCAGTCACTACTCACTACTCACTACTCTGCAATCACTACTCTGCACTCACTACTCACTATTTACTACTCTGCACTCACTACTCACTACTCTGCACTCACTACTCACTACTCTGCACTCACTACTCACTACTATGCACTCACTACTCACTACTCACTACTCTGCACTCACTACTCTGCACTCACTACTCTGCACTCACTACTCACTACTCTGCACTCACTAATCACTACTCTGCACTCACTACTCACTACTCACTACTCTGCACTCACTACTCACTACTCTGCACTCACTACTCTGCACTCACTACTCACTACTCTGCACTCACTACTCTGCACTCACTACTCACTACTCTGCACTCACTACTCACTACTCTGCACTCACTACGCTGCACTCACTACTCTGCACTCACTACTCACTACTCTGCACTCACTATTCTGCACTCACTACTCTGCACTCACTACTCACTACTCACTACTCTGCACTCACTACTCTGCACTCACTACTCTGCACTCACTACTCACTACTCTGCACCCACTACTCTGCACTCACTACTCTGCCCTCACTACTCACTACTCTGCACTCACTACTCACTACTCTGCACTCACTACTCACTACACTGCACTCACTACTCACTACTCTGCACTCACTACTCACTGCTCACTACTCTGCACTCACTACTCACTACTCTGCACTCACTACTCACTACTCTGCACTCACTACTCTGCACTCACTACTCACTACTCTGCACTCACTATTCTGCACTCACTACTCTGCACTCACTACTCACTACTCACTACTCTGCACTCACTACTCTGCACTCACTACTCACTACTCTGTACTCACTACTCTGCACTCACTACTCTGCACTCACTACTAACTACTCTGCACTCACTACTCACTACTCTGCACTCACTACTCACTACTCACTACTCTGCACTCACTACTCACTACTCTGCACTCACTATTCACTACACTGCACTCACTACTCACTACTCTGCACTCACTACTCACTGCTCACTACTCTGCACTCACTACGCACTACTCTGCACTCACTACTCACTACTCTGCACTCACTACTCTGCACTCACTACTCACTATTCTGCACTCACTACTCACTACTCTGCACTCACTACTCTGCACTCACTACTCACTACTCTGCACTCACTACTCTGCACTCACTACTCACTATTCTGCACTCACTACTCACTACTCTGCACTCACTACTCACTACTCACTACTCCGTACTTACTACTCTGCACTCACTACTCTGCACTCACTACTCTGCACTCACTACTCTGCACTCTGCACTCACTACTCTGCACTCTGCACTCACTACTCTGCACTCACTACTCACTACTCTGCACTCACTACTCACTACTCTGCACTCACTACTCTGCACTCACTGCTCTGCACTCACTACTCTGCACTCACTACTCTGCAATCACTACTCACTACTCTGCACTCACTACTCTGTACTCACTACTCTGCACTCACTACTCTGCTCTCACTACTCACTACTCTGCACTCACTACTCACTACTCTGCACTCACTACTCTGCACTCACTACTCACTACTCACTACTCACTACTCTGCACTCACTACTCACTACTCTGCACTCACTACTCTGCAGTCACTACTCACTACTCACTACTCTGCAATCACTACTCTGCACTCACTACTCACTATTTACTACTCTGCACTCACTACTCACTACTCTGCACTCACTACTCACTACTCTGCACTCACTACTCACTACTCACTACTCTGCACTCACTACTCTGCACTCACTACTCTGCACTCACTACTCTGCACTCACTACTCACAACTCTGCACTCACTAATCACTACTCTGCACTCACTACTCACTACTCACTACTCTGCACTCACTACTCACTACTCTGCCCTCATTACTCTGCACTCACTACTCTGCACACTGCACTCACTACTCTGCACTCTGCACTCACTACTCACTACTCTGCACTCACTACTCTGCACTCACGACTCACTACTCTGCACTCACTACTCTGTACTCACTACTCTGCACTCACTACTCACTACTCTGCACTCACTACTCTGCACTCACTACTCACTACTCTGCACTCACTACTCACTACTCTGCACTCACTACTCACTACTCTGCACTCACTACTCTGCACTCACTACTCACTACTCTGCACTCACTACTCTGCACTTACTACTCTGCACTCACTACTCTGCACTCTGCACTCACTACTCACTACTCTGCACTCACTACTCACTACTCTGCACTCACTATTCACTACTCTGCACTCACTACTCTGCACTCACTACTCACTACTCTGCACTCACTACTCACTACTCTGCACTCACTACTCTGCACTCACTACTCACTACTCTGCACTCACTACTCTGCACTCACTACTCAGCACTCACTACTCTGCACTCTGCACTCACTACTCACTACTCTGCACTCACTACTCACTACTCTGCACTCACTATTCACTACTCTGCACTCACTACTCACTACATTGCATTCACTACTCACTACTCTGCACTCACTACTCTGCACTCTGCACTCACTACTCACTACTCTGCACTCACTACTCACTACCCTGCACTCACTACTCACTACTCTGCACTCACTACTCTGCACTCATTACTCACTACTCTGCACTCACTATTCTGCACTCACTACTCTGCACTCACTACTTACTACTCACTACTCTGCACTCACTACTCTGCACTCACTACTCTGCACTCACTACTCTGCACTCTGCACTCACTACTCTGCACTCTGCACTCACTACTCACTACTCTGCACTCACTACTCTGCACTCACTACTCTGCACTCACTACTAACTACTCTGCACTCACTATTTTCTGCACTCACTACTCTGCACTCACTACTCACTACTCACTACTCACTACTCTGCACTCACTACTCTGCACTCACTACTCTGCACTCACTACTCACTACTCTGCACTCACTACTCACTACTCTGCACTCACTACTCTGCACTCACTACTCTGCACTCACTACTCACTACTCTGCACTCACTATTCTGCTCTCACTACTCTGCACTCACTACTCACTACTCACTACTCTGCACTCACTACTCTGCACTCACTACTCTGCACTCACTACTCACTACTCTGCACCCACTACTCTGCACTCACTACTCTGCACTCACTACTCACTACTCTGCACTCACTACTCACTACTCACTACTCTGCACTCACTACTCACTACTCTGCACTCACTACTCACTACACTGCACTCACTACTCACTACTCTGCACTCACTACTCACTGCTCACTACTCTGCACTCACTACTCACTACTCTGCACTCACTACTCACTACTCTGCACTCACTACTCTGCACTCACTACTCTGCACTCACTACTCACTACTCTGCACTCACTATTCTGCACTCACTACTCTGCACTCACTACTCACTACTCACTACTCTGCACTCACTACTCTGCACTCACTACTCACTACTCTGTACTCACTACTCTGCACTCACTACTCTGCACTCACTACTAACTACTCTGCACTCACTACTCACTACTCTGCACTCACTACTCACTACTCACTACTCTGCACTCACTACTCTGCACTCACTACTCACTACACTGCACTCACTACTCACTACTCTGCACTCACTACTCACTGCTCACTACTCTGCACTCACTACTCACTACACTGCACTCACTACTCACTACTCTGCACTCACTACTCTGCACTCACTACTCACTATTCTGCACTCACTACTCATTACTCTGCACTCACTACTCTGCACTCACTACTCACTACTCTGCACTCACTACTCTGCACTCACTACTCACTATTCTGCACTCACTACTCACTACTCTGCACTCACTACTCACTACTCCATACTTACTACTCTGCACTCACTACTCTGCACTCACTACTGTGCACTCACTACTCTGCACTCACTACTCTGCACTCTGCACTCACTACTCTGCACTCACTACTCACTACTCTGCACTCACTACTCACTACTCTGCACTCACTACTCTGCACTCACTGCTCTGCACTCACTACTCACTACTCTGCACTCACTACTCTGCAATCACTACTCACTACTCTGCACTCACTACTCTGTACTCACTACTCTGCACTCACTACTCTGCTCTCACTACTCACTACTCTGCACTCACTACTCACTACTCTGCACTCACTACTCTGCACTCACTACTCACTACTCACTACTCACTACTCTGCACTCACTACTCACTACTCTGCACTCACTACTCTGCAGTCACTACTCACTACTCACTACTCTGCAATCACTACTCTGCACTCACTACTCACTATTTACTACTCTGCACTCACTACTCACTACTCTGCACTCACTACTCACTACTCTGCACTCACTACTCACTACTATGCACTCACTACTCACTACTCACTACTCTGCACTCACTACTCTGCACTCACTACTCTGCACTCACTACTCACTACTCTGCACTCACTAATCACTACTCTGCACTCACTACTCACTACTCACTACTCTGCACTCACTACTCACTACTCTGCACTCACTACTCTGCACTCACTACTCACTACTCTGCACTCACTACTCTGTACTCACTACTCACTACTCTGCACTCACTACTCACTACTCTGCACTCACTACGCTGCACTCACTACTCTGCACTCACTACTCACTACTCTGCACTCACTATTCTGCACTCACTACTCTGCACTCACTACTCACTACTCACTACTCTGCACTCACTACTCTGCACTCACTACTCTGCACTCACTACTCACTACTCTGCACCCACTACTCTGCACTCACTACTCTGCCCTCACTACTCACTACTCTGCACTCACTACTCACTACTCTGCACTCACTACTCACTACTCTGCACTCACTACTCACTACACTGCACTCACTACTCACTACTCTGCACTCACTACTCACTGCTCACTACTCTGCACTCACTACTCACTACTCTGCACTCACTACTCACTACTCTGCACTCACTACTCTGCACTCACTACTCACTACTCTGCACTCACTATTCTGCACTCACTACTCTGCACTCACTACTCACTACTCACTACTCTGCACTCACTACTCTGCACTCACTACTCACTACTCTGTACTCACTACTCTGCACTCACTACTCTGCACTCACTACTAACTACTCTGCACTCACTACTCACTACTCTGCACTCACTACTCACTACTCACTACTCTGCACTCACTACTCACTACTCTGCACTCACTATTCACTACACTGCACTCACTACTCACTACTCTGCACTCACTACTCACTGCTCACTACTCTGCACTCACTACGCACTACTCTGCACTCACTACTCACTACTCTGCACTCACTACTCTGCACTCACTACTCACTATTCTGCACTCACTACTCACTACTCTGCACTCACTACTCTGCACTCACTACTCACTACTCTGCACTCACTACTCTGCACTCACTACTCACTATTCTGCACTCACTACTCACTACTCTGCACTCACTACTCACTACTCACTACTCCGTACTTACTACTCTGCACTCACTACTCTGCACTCACTACTCTGCACTCACTACTCTGCACTCTGCACTCACTACTCTGCACTCTGCACTCACTACTCTGCACTCACTACTCACTACTCTGCACTCACTACTCACTACTCTGCACTCACTACTCTGCACTCATTGCTCTGCACTCACTACTCTGCACTCACTACTCTGCAATCACTACTCACTACTCTGCACTCACTACTCTGTACTCACTACTCTGCACTCACTACTCTGCTCTCACTACTCACTACTCTGCACTCACTACTCACTACTCTGCACTCACTACTCTGCACTCACTACTCACTACTCACTACTCACTACTCTGCACTCACTACTCACTACTCTGCACTCACTACTCTGCAGTCACTACTCACTACTCACTACTCTGCAATCACTACTCTGCACTCACTACTCACTATTTACTACTCTGCACTCACTACTCACTACTCTGCACTCACTACTCACTACTCTGCACTCACTACTCACTACTCACTAATCTGCACTCACTACTCTGCACTCACTACTCTGCACTCACTACTCTGCACTCACTACTCACAACTCTGCACTCACTAATCACTACTCTGCACTCACTACTCACTACTCACTACTCTGCACTCACTACTCACTACTCTGCACTCACTACTCTGCACACTGCACTCACTACTCTGCACTCTGCACTCACTACTCACTACTCTGCACTCACTACTCTGCACTCACGACTCACTACTCTGCACTCACTACTCTGTACTCACTACTCTGCACTCACTACTCACTACTCTGCACTCACTACTCTGCACTCACTACTCACTACTCTGCACTCACTACTCACTACTCTGCACTCACTACTCACTACTCTGCACTCACTACTCTGCACTCACTACTCACTACTCTGCACTCACTACTCTGCACTTACTACTCTGCACTCACTACTCACTACTCTGCACTCACTACTCTGCACTCACTACTCTGCACTCACTACTCTGCACTCACTACTCACTACTAACTACTCTGCACTTAATACTCAGCACTCACTACTCTGCACTCACTACTCTGCACTCACTACTGACTACTCTGCACTCACTACTCTGCACTCACTAATCACTACTCTGCACTCACTACTCACTACTCTGCACTCACTACTCTGCACTCACTACTCACTACTCTGCACTCACTACTCACTACTCTGCACTCTCTACTCACTTCTCACTACTGACTACTCTGCACTCACTACTCTGCACTCACTAATCACTACTCTGCACTCACTACTCACTACTCTGCACTCACTACTCTGCACTCACTACTCACTACTCTGCACTCACTACTCACTACTCTGCACTCTCTACTCACTTCTCACTACTATGCAATCACTACTCACTACTCTGCACTCACTATTCTGCACTCACTACTCTGCACTCACTACTCACTATTCTGCACTCACTACTCACTACTCTGCACTCACTACTCACTACTCTGCACTCACTACTCTGCACTCACTACTCACTATTCTGCACTCACTACTCACTACTCTGCACTCACTACTCACTACTCACTACTCACTACTCCGTACTTACTACTCTGCACTCACTACTCTGCACTCACTACTCTGCACTCACTACTCTGCACTCTGCACTCACTACTCTGCACTCTGCACTCACTACTCTGCACTCACTACTCACTACTCTGCACTCACTACTCACTACTCTGCACTCACTACTCTGCACTCACTGCTCTGCACTCACTACTCACTACTCTGCACTCACTACTCTGCAATCACTACTCACTACTCTGCACTCACTACTCTGTACTCACTACTCTGCACTCACTACTCTGCTCTCACTACTCACTACTCTGCACTCACTACTCACTACTCTGCACTCACTACTCACTACTCTGCACTCACTACTCTGCAGTCACTACTCACTACTCACTACTCTGCAATCACTACTCTGCACTCACTACTCACTATTTACTACTCTGCACTCACTACTCACTACTCTGCACTCACTACTCACTACTCTGCACTCACTACTCACTACTCTGCACTCACTACTCTGCACTCACTACTCTGCACTCACTACTCACTACTCTGCACTCACTACTCACTACTCTGCACTCACTACTCACTACTCACTACTCTGCACTCACTACTCACTACTCTGCACTCACTACTCTGCACTCACTACTCTGCACACTGCACTCACTACTCTGCACTCTGCACTCACTACTCACTACTCTGCACTCACTACTCTGCACTCACGACTCACTACTCTGCACTCACTACTCTGCACTCACTACTCTGCACTCACTACTCACTACTCTGCACTCACTACTCACTACTCTGCACTCACTACTCACTACTCTGCACTCACTACTCACTACTCTGCACTCACTACTCACTACTCTGCACTCACTACTCACTACTCACTACTCTGCACTCACTACTCTGCACTCACTACTCTGCACTCACTACTCACTACTCTGCACTCACTACTCACTACTCTGCACTCACTACTCACTACTCACTACTCTGCACTCACTACTCACTACTCTGCACTCACTATTCTGCACTCACTACTCTGCACTCACTACTCACTACTCTGCACTCACTACTCACACTCACTACTCTGCACTCACTACTCACTACTCACTACTCTGCACTCACTACTCTGCACTCTGCACTCACTACTCACTACTCTGCACTCACTACTCACTACTCTGCACTCACTACTCACTACTCTGCACTCACTACTCACTACTCTGCACTCACTACTCTGCACTCACTACTCTGCACTCACTACTCACTACTCTGCACTCACTACTCACTACTCTGCAATCACTACTCTGCACTCACTACTCTGCACTCACTACTCACTACTCTTCACTCACTACTCTGCACTCACTATTCTGCACTCACTACTCACTACTCTGCACTCACTACTCACTACTCACTACTCTGCACTCTATACTCTGCACTCACTACTCTGCACTCACTACTCACTACTCTGTACTCACTACTCACTACTCTGCACTCACTACTCTGCACTCACTACTCTGCACTCACTACTCTGCACTCACTACTCACTACTCTGCACTCACTATTCTGCACTCACTACTCTGCACTCACTACTCACTACTCACTACTCACTACTCTGCACTCACTACTCTGCACTCACTACTCACTACTCTGCACTCACTACTCTGCACTCACTACTCACTACTCTGCACTCACTACTCACTACTCTGCACTCACTACTCTGCACTCACTACTCTGCACTCACTACTCACTACTCTGCACTCACTATTCTGCTCTCACTACTCTGCACTCACTACTCACTACTCTGCACTCACTACTCTGCACTCACTACTCTGCACTCACTACTCACTACTCTGCACCCACTACTCTGCACTCACTACTCTGCACTCACTACTCACTACTCTGCATTCACTACTCACTACTCACTACTCTGCACTCACTACTCACTACTCTGCACTCACTACTCACTACACTGCACTCACTACTCACTACTCTGCACTCACTACTCACTGCTCACTACTCTGCACTCACTACTCACTACTCTGCACTCACTACTCACTACTCTGCACTCACTACTCTGCACTCACTACTCTGCACTCACTACTCACTACTCTGCACTCACTATTCTGCACTCACTACTCTGCACTCACTACTCACTACTCACTACTCTGCACTCACTACTCTGCACTCACTACTCACTACTCTGTACTCACTACTCTGCACTCACTACTCTGCACTCACTACTAACTACTCTGCACTCACTACTCACTACTCTGCACTCACTACTCACTACTCACTACTCTGCACTCACTACTCACTACACTGCACTCACTACTCACTACTCTGCACTCACTACTCACTGCTCACTACTCTGCACTCACTACTCACTACTCTGCACTCACTACTCACTACTCTGCACTCACTACTCTGCACTCACTACTCACTATTCTGCACTCACTACTCACTACTCTGCACTCACTACTCTGCACTCACTACTCACTACTCTGCACTCACTACTCTGCACTCACTACTCACTATTCTGCACTCACTACTCACTACTCTGTACTCACTACTCACTACTCCATACTTACTACTCTGCACTCACTACTCTGCACTCACTACTGTGCACTCACTACTCTGCACTCTGCACTCACTACTCTGCACTCACTACTCACTACTCTGCACACACTACTCACTACTCTGCACTCACTACTCTGCACTCACTGCTCTGCACTCACTACTCACTACCCTGCACTCACTACTCTGCAATCACTACTCACTACTCTGCACTCACTACTCTGTACTCACTACTCTGCACTCACTACTCTGCTCTCACTACTCACTACTCTGCACTCACTACTCACTACTCTGCACTCACTACTCTACACTCACTACTCACTACTCACTACTCACTACTCTGCACTCACTACTCACTACTCTGCACTCACTACTCTGCAGTCACTACTCACTACTCACTACTCTGCAATCACTACTCTGCACTCACTACTCACTGTTTACTACTCTGCACTCACTACTCACTACTCTGCACTCACTACTCACTACTCTGCACTCACTACTCACTACTCTGCACTCACTACTCACTACTCACTACTCTGCACTCACTACTCTGCACTCACTACTCTGCACTCACTACTCACTACTCTGCACTCACTAATCACTACTCTGCACTCACTACTCACTACTCACTACTCTGCACTCACTACTCACTACTCTGCACTCACTACTCTGCACTCACTACTCACTATTCTGCACTCACTACTCTGCACTCACTACTCACTACTCTGCACTCACTACTCACTACTCTGCACTCACTACGCTGCACTCACTACTCTGCACTCACTACTCACTACTCTGCACTCACTATTCTGCACTCACTACTCTGCACTTACTAGTCACTACTCACTACTCTGCACTCACTACTCTGCACTCACTACTCTGCACTCACTACTCACTACTCTGCACCCACTACTCTGCACTCACTACTCTGCACTCACTACTCACTACTCTGCACTCACTACTCACTACTCACTACTCTGCACTCACTACTCACTACTCTGCACTCACTACTCACTACACTGCACTCACTACTCACTACTCTGCACTCACTACTCACTGCTCACTACTCTGCACTCACTACTCACTACTCTGCACTCACTACTCACTACTCTGCACTCACTACTCTGCACTCACTACTCACTACTCTGCACTCACTATTCTGCACTCACTACTCTGCACTCACTACTCACTACTCACTACTCTGCACTCACTACTCTGCACTCACTACTCACTACTCTGTACTCACTACTCTGCACTCACTACTCTGCACTCACTACTAACTACTCTGCACTCACTACTCTGCAGTCACTACTCACTACTCTGCACTCACTACTCACTACTCTGCACTCACTACTCACTACTCTGCACTCACTATTCACTACACTGCACTCACTACTCACTACTCTGCACTCACTACTCACTGCTCACTACTCTGCACTCACTACTCACTACTCTGCACTCACTACTCACTACTCTGCACTCACTACTCTGCACTCACTACTCACTATTCTGCACTCACTACTCACTACTCTGCACTCACTACTCTGCACTCACTACTCACTACTCTGCACTCACTACTCTGCACTCACTACTCACTATTCTGCACTCACTACTCACTACTCTGCACTCACTACTCACTACTCACTACTCCGTACTTACTACTCTGCACTCACTACTCTGCACTCACTACTCTGCACTCACTACTCTGCACTCTGCACTCACTACTCTGCACTCACTACTCTGCACTCACTACTCACTACTCTGCACTCACTACTCACTACTCTGCACTCACTACTCTGCACTCACTGCTCTGCACTCACTACTCTGCAATCACTACTCACTACTCTGCACTCACTACTCTGTACTCACTACTCTGCACTCACTACTCTGCTCTCACTACTCACTACTCTGCACTCACTACTCACTACTCTGCACTCACTACTCTGCACTCACTACTCACTACTCTGCACTCACTACTCTGCACTCACTACTCTGCAGTCACTACTCACTACTCACTACTCTGCAATCACTACTCTGCACTCACTACTCACTATTTACTACTCTGCACTCACTACTCACTACTCTGCACTCACTACTCACTACTCTGCACTCACTACTCACTACTCACTACTCTGCACTCACTACTCTGCACTCACTACTCTGCACTCACTACTCTGCACTCACTACTCACTACTCTGCACTCACTAATCACTACTCTGCACTCACTACTCACTACTCACTACTCTGCACTCACTACTCACTACTCTGCCCTCATTACTCTGCACTCACTACTCTGCACACTGCACTCACTACTCTGCACTCTGCACTCACTACTCACTACTCTGCACTCACTACTCTGCACTCACGACTCACTACTCTGCACTCACTACTCTGTACTCACTACACTGCACTCACTACTCACTACTCTGCACTCACTACTCTGCACTCACTACTCACTACTCTGCACTCACTACTCACTACTCTGCACTCACTACTCACTACTCTGCACTCACTACTCTGCACTCACTACTCACTACTCTGCACTCACTACTCTGCACTTACTACTCTGCACTCACTACTCACTACTCTGCACTCACTACTCTGTACTCACTACTCTGCACTCACTACTCTGCTCTCACTACTCACTACTCTGCACTCACTACTCACTACTCTGCACTCACTACTCACTACTCTGCACTCACTACTCACTACTCTGCACTCACTACTCTGCAGTCACTACTCACTACTCACTACTCTGCAATCACTACTCTGCACTCACTACTCACTATTTACTACTCTGCACTCACTACTCACTACTCTGCACTCACTACTCACTACTCTGCACTCACTACTCACTACTCACTACTCTGCACTCACTACTCTGCACTCACTACTCTGCACTCACTACTCTGCACTCACTACTCACTACTCTGCACTCACTACTCACTACTCTGCACTCACTACTCACTACTCACTACTCTGCACTCACTACTCACTACTCTGCACTCACTACTCTGCACTCACTACTCACTATTCTGCACTCACTACTCTGCACTCACTACTCACTACTCTGCACTCACTACTCACTACTCTGCACTCACTACGCTGCACTCACTACTCTGCACTCACTACTCACTACTCTGCACTCACTATTCTGCACTCACTACTCTGCACTTACTAGTCACTACTCACTACTCTGCACTCACTACTCTGCACTCACTACTCTGCACTCACTACTCACTACTCTGCACCCACTACTCTGCACTCACTACTCTGCACTCACTACTCACTACTCTGCACTCACTACTCACTACTCTGCACCCACTACTCTGCACTCACTACTCTGCACTCACTACTCACTACACTGCACTCACTACTCACTACTCTGCACTCACTACTCACTGCTCACTACTCTGCACTCACTACTCACTACTCTGCACTCACTACTCACTACTCTGCACTCACTACTCTGCACTCACTACTCACTACTCTGCACTCACTATTCTGCACTCACTACTCTGCACTCACTACTCACTACTCACTACTCTGCACTCACTACTCTGCACTCACTACTCACTACTCTGTACTCACTACTCTGCACTCACTACTCTGCACTCACTACTTAACTACTCTGCACTCACTACTCTGCAGTCACTACTCACTACTCTGCACTCACTACTCACTACTCTGCACTCACTATTCACTACACTGCACTCACTACTCACTACTCTGCACTCACTACTCACTGCTCACTACTCTGCACTCACTACTCACTACTCTGCACTCACTACTCACTACTCTGCACTCACTACTCTGCACTCACTACTCACTATTCTGCACTCACTACTCACTACTCTGCACTCACTACTCTGCACTCACTACTCACTACTCTGCACTCACTACTCTGCACTCACTACTCACTATTCTGCACTCACTACTCACTACTCTGCACTCACTACTCACTACTCACTACTCCGTACTTACTACTCTGCACTCACTACTCTGCACTCACTACTCTGCACTCACTACTCTGTACTCTGCACTCACTACTCTGCACTCTGCACTCACTACTCTGCACTCACTACTCACTACTCTGCACTCACTACTCACTACTCTGCACTCACTACTCTGCACTCACTGCTCTGCACTCACTACTCTGCAATCACTACTCACTACTCTGCACTCACTACTCTGTACTCACTACTCTGCACTCACTACTCTGCTCTCACTACTCACTACTCTGCACTCACTACTCACTACTCTGCACTCACTACTCTGCACTCACTACTCACTACTCTGCACTCACTACTCACTACTCTGCACTCACTACTCTGCAGTCACTACTCACTACTCACTACTCTGCAATCACTACTCTGCACTCACTACTCACTATTTACTACTCTGCACTCACTACTCTGCACTCACTACTCACTACTCTGCACTCACTACTCACTACTCACTACTCTGCACTCACTACTCTGCACTCACTACTCTGCACTCACTACTCTGCACTCACTACTCACTACTCTGCACTCACTAATCACTACTCTGCACTCACTACTCACTACTCACTACTCTGCACTCACTACTCACTACTCTGCCCTCATTACTCTGCACTCACTACTCTGCACACTGCACTCACTACTCTGCACTCTGCACTCACTACTCACTACTCTGCACTCACTACTCTGCACTCACGACTCACTACTCTGCACTCACTACTCTGTACTCACTACACTGCACTCACTACTCACTACTCTGCACTCACTACTCTGCACTCACTACTCACTACTCTGCACTCACTACTCACTACTCTGCACTCACTACTCACTACTCTGCACTCACTACTCTGCACTCACTACTCACTACTCTGCACTCACTACTCTGCACTTACTACTCTGCACTCACTACTCACTACTCTGCACTCACTACTCTGTACTCACTACTCTGCACTCACTACTCTGCTCTCACTACTCACTACTCTGCACTCACTACTCACTACTCTGCACTCACTACTCACTACTCTGCACTCACTACTCACTACTCTGCACTCACTACTCTGCAGTCACTACTCACTACTCACTACTCTGCAATCACTACTCTGCACTCACTACTCACTATTTACTACTCTGCACTCACTACTCACTACTCTGCACTCACTACTCACTACTCTGCACTCACTACTCACTACTCACTACTCTGCACTCACTACTCTGCACTCACTACTCTGCACTCACTACTCTGCACTCACTACTCACTACTCTGCACTCACTACTCACTACTCTGCACTCACTACTCACTACTCACTACTCTGCACTCACTACTCTGCACTCACTACTCTGCACTCACTACTCTGCACTCACTACTCACTACTCTGCACTCACTAATCACTACTCTGCACTCACTACTCACTACTCACTACTCTGCACTCACTACTCACTACTCTGCACTCACTACTCACTACTCTGCACTCACTACTCTGCACTCACTACTCACTACTAACTACTCTGCAATCACTACTCTGCACTCACTACTCACTATTTACTACTCTGCACTCACTACTCACTACTCTGCACTCACTACTCACTACTCTGCACTCACTACTCACTACTCACTACTCTGCACTCACTACTCTGCACTCACTACTCTGCACTCACTACTCTGCACTCACTACTCACTACTCTGCACTCACTACTCACTACTCTGCACTCACTACTCACTACTCACTACTCTGCACTCACTACTCTGCACTCACTACTCTGCACTCACTACTCTGCACTCACTACTCACTACTCTGCACTCACTAATCACTACTCTGCACTCACTACTCACTACTCACTACTCTGCACTCACTACTCACTACTCTGCCCTCATTACTCTGCACTCACTACTCTGCACACTGCACTCACTACTCTGCACTCTGCACTCACTACTCACTACTCTGCACTCACTACTCTGCACTCACGACTCACTACTCTGCACTCACTACTCTGTACTCACTACTCTGCACTCACTACTCACTACTCTGCACTCACTACTCTGCACTCACTACTCACTACTCTGCACTCACTACTCACTACTCTGCACTCACTACTCACTACTCTGCACTCACTACTCTGCACTCACTACTCACTACTCTGCACTCACTACTCTGCACTTACTACTCTGCACTCACTACTCACTACTCTGCACTCACTACTCTGTACTCACTACTCTGTACTCACTACTCTGCTCTCACTACTCACTACTCTGCACTCACTACTCACTACTCTGCACTCACTACTCACTACTCTGCACTCACTACTCACTACTCTGCACTCACTACTCTGCAGTCACTACTCACTACTCACTACTCTGCAATCACTACTCTGCACTCACTACTCACTATTTACTACTCTGCACTCACTACTCACTACTCTGCACTCACTACTCACTACTCTGCACTCACTACTCACTACTCACTACTCTGCACTCACTACTCTGCACTCACTACTCTGCACTCACTACTCTGCACTCACTACTCACTACTCTGCACTCACTACTCACTACTCTGCACTCACTACTCACTACTCACTACTCTGCACTCACTACTCACTACTCTGCACTCACTACTCTGCACTTACTACTCTGCACACTGCACTCACTACTCTGCACTCTGCACTCACTACTCACTACTCTGCACTCACTACTCTGCACTCATGACTCACTACTCTGCACTCACTACTCTGCACTCACTACTCTGCACTCACTACTCACTACTCTGCACTCACTACTCACTACTCTGCACTCACTACTCTGCACTCACTACTCTGCACTCACTACTCACTACTCACTACTCTGCACTCACTACTCACTACTCTGCACTCACTACTCACTACTCTGCACTCACTACTCACTACTCACTACTCTGCACTCACTACTCTGCACTCACTACTCTGCACTCACTACTCTGCACTCACTACTCACTACTCTGCACTCACTACTCACTACTCTGCACTCACTACTCACTACTCACTACTCTGCACTCACTACTCACTACTCTGCACTCACTAGTCTGCACTCACTACTCTGCACTCACTACTCACTACTCTGCACTCACTACTCACACTCACTACTCTGCACTCACTACTCACTACTCACTACTCTGCACTCACTACTCTGCACTCTGCACTCACTACTCACTACTCTGCACTCACTACTCACTACTCTGCACTCACTACTCACTACTCTGCACTCACTACTCACTACTCTGCACTCACTACTCTGCACTCACTACTCTGCACTCACTACTCACTACTCTGCACTCACTACTCTGCACTCACTATTCTGCACTCACTACTCACTACTCTGCACTCACTACTCACTACTCACTACTCTGCACTCTATACTCTGCACTCACTACTCTGCACTCACTATTCTGCACTCACTACTCACTACTCTGCACTCACTACTCACTACTCACTACTCTGCACTCTATACTCTGCACTCACTACTCTGCACTCACTACTCACTACTCTGTACTCACTACTCTGCACTCACCACTCTGCACTCACTACTCACTACTCTGCAATCACTACTCTGTACTCACTACTCTGCACTCACTACTCACTACTCTGCACTCACTACTCTGCACTCACTACTCTGCACTCACTACTCACTACTCTGCACTCACTACTCTGCACTCACTACTCACTACTCTGCACTCACTACTCACTACTCACTACTCTGCACTCACTACTCTGCACTCACTACTCACTACTCTGCACTCACTACTCACTACTCTGCACTCACTACTCTGCACTCACTACTAGGCACTCACTACTCTGCCCTCACTACTCACTACTCTGCACTCACTACTCTGCACTCACTACTCTGCACTCACAACTCTGCACTCACTACTCTGCACTCACTACTCTGCACTCACTACTCACTACTCTGCACTCACTACTCTGCACTCACTACTCACTACTCTGCACTCACTACTCACTACTCTGCACTAACTACTCTGCACTCTGCACTCACTACTCACTACTCTGCACTCACTACTCAATACTCTGCACTCACTACTCACTACTCTGCACTCACTACTCACTACACTGCACTCACTACTCACTACACTGCACTCACTACTCACTACTCTGCACTCACTACTCTGCACTCTGCACTCACTACTCACTACTCTGCACTCACTACTCACTACCCTGCACTCACTACTCACTACTCTGCACTCACTACTCACTACACTGCACTCACTACTCTGCACTCACTACTCTGCACTCTGCACTCACTACTCACTACTCTGCACTCACTACTCACTACTCACTACTCTGCACTCACTACTCTGCACTCACTACTCTGCACTCACTTCTCACTACTCTGCACTCACTACTCTGCACTCACTACTCTGCACTCACTACTCACTACCCTGCACTCACTACTCACTACTCTGCACTCACTACTCTGCACTCACTACTCACTACTCAATACTCTGCACTCACTACTCTGCACTCACTACTCTGCACTCACTACTCACTACTCTGCACTCACTACTCTGCACTCACTACTCTGTACTCACTACTCACTACTCTGCACTCACTACTCACTACTCACTACTCTGCACTCACTACTCTGCACTCACTACTCTGCACTCACTACTCTGCACTCACTACGCACTACTCTGCACTCACTACTCTGCACTCACTACTCTGCACTCACTACTCACTACTCTGCACTCACTACTCACTACTCACTACTCTGCACTCACTACTCACTACTCTGCACTCACTACTCACTACACTGCACTCACTACTCACTACTCTGCACTCACTACTCACTACACTGCACTCACTACTCACTACTCTGCACTCACTACTCACTGCCCACTACTCTGCACTCACTACTCACTACACTGCACTCACTACTCACTACTCTGCACTCACTACTCACTGCCCACTACTCTGCACTCACTACTCACTACTCTGCACTCACTACTCACTACTCTGCACTCACTACTCTGCACTCACTACTCTGCACTCACTACTCACTACTCTGCACTAACTACTCACTACTCTGCACTCACTACTCACTACTCTGCACTCACTACTCACTACTCTGCACTCACTACTCACTACACTGCACTCACTACTCACTACTCTGCACTCACTACTCACTACTCTGAACTCACTACTCTGCACTCACCACTCTGCACTCACTACTCACTACTCTGCAATCACTACTCTGTACTCACTACTCTGCACTCACTACTCACTACTCTGCACTCACTACTCTGCACTCAATACTCACTACTCTGCACTCACTACTCTGCACTCACTACTCACTACTCTGCACTCACTACTCACTACTCACTACTCTGCACTCACTACTCTGCACTCACTACTCACTACTCTGCACTCACTACTCACTACTCTGCACTCACTACTCTGCACTCACTACTCACTACTAGGCACTCACTACTCTGCACTCACTACTCACTACTCTGCACTCACTACTCTGCACTCACTACTCTGCACTCTGCACTCACTACTCACTACTCTGCACTCACTACTCACTACCCTGCACTCACTACTCACTACTCTGCACTCACTACTCACTACACTGCATTCATTACTCACTACTCTGCACTCACTACTCTGCACTCTGCACTCACTACTCACTACTCTGCACTTACTACTCACTACCCTGCACTCACTACTCACTACTCTGCACTCACTACTCTGCACTCATTACTCACTACTCTGCACTCACTATTCTGCACTCACTACTCTGCACTCACTACTCACTACTCTGCACTCACTACTCTGCACTCACTACTCTGCACTCACTACTCTGCACTCTGCACTCACTACTCTGCACTCTGCACTCACTACTCACTACTCTGCACTCACTACTCACTACTCTGCACTCACTACTCTGCACTCACTACTCTGCACTCACTACTCTGCACTCACGACTCACTACTCTGCACTCACTACTCTGTACTCACTACTCTGCACTCACTACTCACTACTCTGCACTCACTACTCTGCACTCACTACTCACTACTCTGCACTCACTACTCACTACTCTGCACTCACTACTCACTACTCTGCACTCACTACTCTGCACTCACTACTCACTACTCTGCACTCACTACTCTGCACTTACTACTCTGCACTCACTACTCACTACTCTGCACTCACTACTCTGTACTCACTACTCTGTACTCACTACTCTGCTCTCACTACTCACTACTCTGCACTCACTACTCACTACTCTGCACTCACTACTCACTACTCTGCACTCACTACTCACTACTCTGCACTCACTACTCTGCAGTCACTACTCACTACTCACTACTCTGCAATCACTACTCTGCACTCACTACTCACTATTTACTACTCTGCACTCACTACTCACTACTCTGCACTCACTACTCACTACTCTGCACTCACTACTCACTACTCACTACTCTGCACTCACTACTCTGCACTCACTACTCTGCACTCACTACTCTGCACTCACTACTCACTACTCTGCACTCACTACTCACTACTCTGCACTCACTACTCACTACTCACTACTCTGCACTCACTACTCACTACTCTGCACTCACTACTCTGCACTTACTACTCTGCACACTGCACTCACTACTCTGCACTCTGCACTCACTACTCACTACTCTGCACTCACTACTCTGCACTCATGACTCACTACTCTGCACTCACTACTCTGCACTCACTACTCTGCACTCACTACTCACTACTCTGCACTCACTACTCACTACTCTGCACTCACTACTCTGCACTCACTACTCTGCACTCACTACTCACTACTCACTACTCTGCACTCACTACTCACTACTCTGCACTCACTACTCACTACTCTGCACTCACTACTCACTACTCACTACTCTGCACTCACTACTCTGCACTCACTACTCTGCACTCACTACTCTGCACTCACTACTCACTACTCTGCACTCACTACTCACTACTCTGCACTCACTACTCACTACTCACTACTCTGCACTCACTACTCACTACTCTGCACTCACTAGTCTGCACTCACTACTCTGCACTCACTACTCACTACTCTGCACTCACTACTCACACTCACTACTCTGCACTCACTACTCACTACTCACTACTCTGCACTCACTACTCTGCACTCTGCACTCACTACTCACTACTCTGCACTCACTACTCACTACTCTGCACTCACTACTCACTACTCTGCACTCACTACTCACTACTCTGCACTCACTACTCTGCACTCACTACTCTGCACTCACTACTCACTACTCTGCACTCACTACTCTGCACTCACTATTCTGCACTCACTACTCACTACTCTGCACTCACTACTCACTACTCTGCACTCTATACTCTGCACTCACTACTCTGCACTCACTATTCTGCACTCACTACTCACTACTCTGCACTCACTACTCACTACTCACTACTCTGCACTCTATACTCTGCACTCACTACTCTGCACTCACTACTCACTACTCTGTACTCACTACTCTGCACTCACCACTCTGCACTCACTACTCACTACTCTGCAATCACTACTCTGTACTCACTACTCTGCACTCACTACTCACTACTCTGCACTCACTACTCTGCACTCACTACTCTGCACTCACTACTCACTACTCTGCACTCACTACTCTGCACTCACTACTCACTACTCTGCACTCACTACTCACTACTCACTACTCTGCACTCACTACTCTGCACTCACTACTCACTACTCTGCACTCACTACTCACTACTCTGCACTCACTACTCTGCACTCACTACTAGGCACTCACTACTCTGCCCTCACTACTCACTACTCTGCACTCACTACTCTGCACTCACTACTCTGCACTCACAACTCTGCACTCACTACTCTGCACTCACTACTCTGCACTCACTACTCACTACTCTGCACTCACTACTCTGCACTCACTACTCACTACTCTGCACTCACTACTCACTACTCTGCACTAACTACTCTGCACTCTGCACTCACTACTCACTACTCTGCACTCACTACTCAATACTCTGCACTCACTACTCACTACTCTGCACTCACTACTCACTACACTGCACTCACTACTCACTACACTGCACTCACTACTCACTACTCTGCACTCACTACTCTGCACTCTGCACTCACTACTCACTACTCTGCACTCACTACTCACTACCCTGCACTCACTACTCACTACTCTGCACTCACTACTCACTACACTGCACTCACTACTCTGCACTCACTACTCTGCACTCTGCACTCACTACTCACTACTCTGCACTCACTACTCACTACTCACTACTCTGCACTCACTACTCTGCACTCACTACTCTGCACTCACTTCTCACTACTCTGCACTCACTACTCTGCACTCACTACTCTGCACTCACTACTCACTACCCTGCACTCACTACTCACTACTCTGCACTCACTACTCTGCACTCACTACTCACTACTCAATACTCTGCACTCACTACTCTGCACTCACTACTCTGCACTCACTACTCACTACTCTGCACTCACTACTCTGCACTCACTACTCTGTACTCACTACTCACTACTCTGCACTCACTACTCACTACTCACTACTCTGCACTCACTACTCTGCACTCACTACTCTGCACTCACTACTCTGCACTCACTACGCACTACTCTGCACTCACTACTCTGCACTCACTACTCTGCACTCACTACTCACTACTCTGCACTCACTACTCACTACTCACTACTCTGCACTCACTACTCACTACTCTGCACTCACTACTCACTACACTGCACTCACTACTCACTACTCTGCACTCACTACTCACTACACTGCACTCACTACTCACTACTCTGCACTCACTACTCACTGCCCACTACTCTGCACTCACTACTCACTACACTGCACTCACTACTCACTACTCTGCACTCACTACTCACTGCCCACTACTCTGCACTCACTACTCACTACTCTGCACTCACTACTCACTACTCTGCACTCACTACTCTGCACTCACTACTCTGCACTCACTACTCACTACTCTGCACTAACTACTCACTACTCTGCACTCACTACTCACTACTCTGCACTCACTACTCACTACTCTGCACTCACTACTCACTACACTGCACTCACTACTCACTACTCTGCACTCACTACTCACTACTCTGAACTCACTACTCTGCACTCACCACTCTGCACTCACTACTCACTACTCTGCAATCACTACTCTGTACTCACTACTCTGCACTCACTACTCACTACTCTGCACTCACTACTCTGCACTCAATACTCACTACTCTGCACTCACTACTCTGCACTCACTACTCACTACTCTGCACTCACTACTCACTACTCTGCACTCACTACTCTGCACTCACTACTCACTACTCTGCACTCACTACTCACTACTCTGCACTCACTACTCTGCACTCACTACTCACTACTAGGCACTCACTACTCTGCACTCACTACTCACTACTCTGCACTCACTACTCTGCACTCACTACTCTGCACTCTGCACTCACTACTCACTACTCTGCACTCACTACTCACTACCCTGCACTCACTACTCACTACTCTGCACTCACTACTCACTACACTGCATTCACTACTCACTACTCTGCACTCACTACTCTGCACTCTGCACTCACTACTCACTACTCTGCACTTACTACTCACTACCCTGCACTCACTACTCACTACTCTGCACTCACTACTCTGCACTCATTACTCACTACTCTGCACTCACTATTCTGCACTCACTACTCTGCACTCACTACTCACTACTCTGCACTCACTACTCTGCACTCACTACTCTGCACTCACTACTCTGCACTCTGCACTCACTACTCTGCACTCTGCACTCACTACTCACTACTCTGCACTCACTACTCACTACTCTGCACTCACTACTCTGCACTCACTACTCTGCACTCACTACTCTGCACTCACTACTCACTACTCTGCACTCACTATTCTGCACTCACTACTCACTACTCTGCACTCACTACTCACTACTCTGCACTCACTACTCACTACTCATTACTCTGCACTCACTACTCACTACTCTGCACTCACTACTCTGCACTCACTACTCTGCACTCACTACTCACTACTCTGCACTCACTACTCACTACTCACTACTCTGCACTCACTACTCTGCACTCACTACTCTGCACTCACTACTCTGCACTCACTACTCACTACTCTGCACTCACTACTCTGCACTCACTACTCTGCACTCACTACTCACTACTCTGCACTCACTACTCACTACTCACTACTCTGCACTCACTACTCTGCACTCACTACTCACTACACTGCACTCACTACTCACTACTCTGCACTCACTACTCTGCACTCACTACTCTGCACTCACTACTCACTACTCTGCACTCACTACTCTGCACTCACTACTCACTACTCTGCACTCACTACTCACTACTCACTACTCTGCACTCACTACTCACTACTCTGCACTCGCTACTCACTACTCTGCACTCACTACTCACTACTCTGCACTCACTACTCACTACTCTGCACTCACTACTCTGCAGTCACTACTCACTACTCACTACTCTGCAATCACTACTCTGCACTCACTACTCACTATTTACTACTCTGCACTCACTACTCACTACTCTGCACTCACTACTCACTACTCTGCACTCACTACTCACTACTCACTACTCTGCACTCACTACTCTGCACTCACTACTCTGCACTCACTACTCTGCACTCACTACTCACTACTCTGCACTCACTACTCACTACTCTGCACTCACTACTCACTACTCACTACTCTGCACTCACTACTCACTACTCTGCACTCACTACTCTGCACTCACTACTCTGCACACTGCACTCACTACTCTACACTCTGCACTCACTACTCACTACTCTGCACTCACTACTCTGCACTCACGACTCACTACTCTGCACTCACTACTCTGCACTCACTACTCTGCACTCACTACTCACTACTCTGCACTCACTACTCACTACTCTGCACTCACTACTCTGCACTCACTACTCTGCACTCACTACTCACTACTCACTACTCTGCACTCACTACTCACTACTCTGCACTCACTACTCACTACTCTGCACTCACTACTCACTACTCACTACTCTGCACTCACTACTCTGCACTCACTACTCTGCACTCACTACTCACTACTCTGCACTCACTACTCACTACTCTGCACTCACTACTCACTACTCACTACTCTGCACTCACTACTCACTACTCTGCACTCACTATTCTGCACTCACTACTCTGCACTCACTACTCACTACTCTCCACTCACTACTCACACTCACTACTCTGCACTCACTACTCACTACTCACTACTCTGCACTCACTACTCTGCACTCTGCACTCACTACTCACTACTCTGCACTCACTACTCACTACTCTGCACTCACTACTCACTACTCTGCACTCACTACTCACTACTCTGCACTCACTACTCTGCACTCACTTCTCTGCACTCACTACTCACTACTCTGCACTCACTACTCTGCACTCACTACTCACTACTCTGCAATCACTACTCTGCACTCACTACTCTGCACTCACTACTCACTACTCTTCACTCACTACTCTGCACTCACTATTCTGCACCCACTACTCACTACTCTGCACTCACTACTCACTACGCACTACTCTGCACTCTATACTCTGCACTCACTACTCTGCACTCACTACTCACTACTCTGTACTCACTACTCTGCACTCACCACTCTGCACTCACTACTCACTACTCTGCAATTAATATTTTGTACTCACTACTCTGCACTCACTACTCACTACTCTGCACTCACTACTCTGCACTCACTACTCTGCACTCACTACTCACTACTCTGCACTCACTACTCTGCACTCACTACTCACTACTCTGCACTCACTACTCACTACTCACTACTCTGCACTCACTACTCTGCACTCACTACTCACTACTCTGCACTCACTACTCACTACTCTGCACTCACTACTCTGCACTCACTACTAGGCACTCACTACTCTGCCCTCACTACTCACTACTCTGCACTCACTACTCTGCACTCACTACTCTGCACTCACAACTCTGCACTCACTACTCTGCACTCACTACTCTGCACTCACTACTCACTACTCTGCACTCACTACTCTGCACTCACTACTCACTACTCTGCACTCACTACTCACTACTCTGCACTCACTACTCTGCACTCTGCACTCACTACTCACTACTCTGCACTCACTACTCAATACTCTGCACTCACTACTCACTACTCTGCACTCACTACTCACTACACTGCACTCACTACTCACTACTCTGCACTCACTACTCTGCACTCTGCACTCACTACTCACTACTCTGCAATCACTACTCACTACCCTGCACTCACTACTCACTACTCTGCACTCACTACTCTGCACTCACTACTCACTACTCACTACTCTGCACTCACTACTCTGCACTCACTACTTTGCACTCACTACTCACTACTCTGCACTCACTACTCTGCACTCACTACTCTGCACTCACTACTCACTACCCTGCACTCACTACTCACTACTCTGCACTCACTACTCTGCACTCACTACTCACTACTCAATACTCTGCACTCACTACTCTGCACTCACTACTCTGCACTCACTACTCACTACTCTGCACTCACTACTCTGCACTCACTACTCTGTACTCACTACTCACTACTCTGCACTCACTACTCACTACTCACTACTCTGCACTCACTACTCTGCACTCACTACTCTGCACTCACTACTCTGCACTCACTACTCACTACTAAGCACTCACTACTCTGCACTCACTACTCTGCACTCACTACTCACTACTCTGCACTCACTACTCACTACTCACTACTCTGCACTCACTACTCACTACTCTGCACTCACTACTCACTACACTGCACTCACTACTCACTACTCTGCACTCACTACTCACTACACTGCACTCACTACTCACTACTCTGCACTCACTACTCACTGCCCACTACTCTGCACTCACTACTCACTACTCTGCACTCACTACTCACTACTCTGCACTCACTACTCTGCACTCACTACTCTGCACTCACTACTCACTACTCTGCACTAACTACTCACTACTCTGCACTCACTACTCACTACTCACTACTCTGCACTCACTACTCACTACTCTGCACTCACTACTCACTACACTGCACTCACTACTCACTACTCTGCACTCACTACTCACTACTCTGCACTCACTACTCTGCACTCACCACTCTGCACTCACTACTCACTACTCTGCAATCACTACTCTGTACTCACTACTCTGCACTCACTACTCACTACTCTGCACTCACTACTCTGCACTCACTACTCACTACTCTGCACTCACTACTCTGCAATCACTACTCACTACTCTGCACTCACTACTCACTACTCACTACTCTGCACTCACTACTCTGCACTCACTACTCACTACTCTGCACTCACTACTCACTACTCTGCACTCACTACTCTGCACTCACTACTCACTACTAGGCACTCACTACTCTGCACTCACTACTCACTACTCTGCACTCACTACTCTGCACTCACTACTCACTACCCTGCACTCACTACTCACTACTCTGCACTCACTACTCTGCACTCACTACTCACTACTCAATACTCTGCACTCACTACTCTGCACTCACTACTCTGCACTCACTACTCACTACTCACTACTCTGCACTCACTACTCTGCACTCTGCACTCACTACTCACTACTCTGCACTCACTACTCACTACTCTGCACTCACTACTCACTACTCTGCACTCACTACTCACTACTCTGCACTCACTACTCTGCACTCACTTCTCTGCACTCACTACTCACTACTCTGCACTCACTACTCTGCACTCACTACTCACTACTCTGCAATCACTACTCTGCACTCACTACTCTGCACTCACTACTCACTACTCTTCACTCACTACTCTGCACTCACTATTCTGCACCCACTACTCACTACTCTGCACTCACTACTCACTACGCACTACTCTGCACTCTATACTCTGCACTCACTACTCTGCACTCACTACTCACTACTCTGTACTCACTACTCTGCACTCACCACTCTGCACTCACTACTCACTACTCTGCAATTAATATTTTGTACTCACTACTCTGCACTCACTACTCACTACTCTGCACTCACTACTCTGCACTCACTACTCTGCACTCACTACTCACTACTCTGCACTCACTACTCTGCACTCACTACTCACTACTCTGCACTCACTACTCACTACTCACTACTCTGCACTCACTACTCTGCACTCACTACTCACTACTCTGCACTCACTACTCACTACTCTGCACTCACTACTCTGCACTCACTACTAGGCACTCACTACTCTGCCCTCACTACTCACTACTCTGCACTCACTACTCTGCACTCACTACTCTGCACTCACAACTCTGCACTCACTACTCTGCACTCACTACTCTGCACTCACTACTCACTACTCTGCACTCACTACTCTGCACTCACTACTCACTACTCTGCACTCACTACTCACTACTCTGCACTCACTACTCTGCACTCTGCACTCACTACTCACTACTCTGCACTCACTACTCAATACTCTGCACTCACTACTCACTACTCTGCACTCACTACTCACTACACTGCACTCACTACTCACTACTCTGCACTCACTACTCTGCACTCTGCACTCACTACTCACTACTCTGCAATCACTACTCACTACCCTGCACTCACTACTCACTACTCTGCACTCACTACTCTGCACTCACTACTCACTACTCACTACTCTGCACTCACTACTCTGCACTCACTACTTTGCACTCACTACTCACTACTCTGCACTCACTACTCTGCACTCACTACTCTGCACTCACTACTCACTACCCTGCACTCACTACTCACTACTCTGCACTCACTACTCTGCACTCACTACTCACTACTCAATACTCTGCACTCACTACTCTGCACTCACTACTCTGCACTCACTACTCACTACTCTGCACTCACTACTCTGCACTCACTACTCTGTACTCACTACTCACTACTCTGCACTCACTACTCACTACTCACTACTCTGCACTCACTACTCTGCACTCACTACTCTGCACTCACTACTCTGCACTCACTACTCACTACTAAGCACTCACTACTCTGCACTCACTACTCTGCACTCACTACTCACTACTCTGCACTCACTACTCACTACTCACTACTCTGCACTCACTACTCACTACTCTGCACTCACTACTCACTACACTGCACTCACTACTCACTACTCTGCACTCACTACTCACTACACTGCACTCACTACTCACTACTCTGCACTCACTACTCACTGCCCACTACTCTGCACTCACTACTCACTACTCTGCACTCACTACTCACTACTCTGCACTCACTACTCTGCACTCACTACTCTGCACTCACTACTCACTACTCTGCACTAACTACTCACTACTCTGCACTCACTACTCACTACTCACTACTCTGCACTCACTACTCACTACTCTGCACTCACTACTCACTACACTGCACTCACTACTCACTACTCTGCACTCACTACTCACTACTCTGCACTCACTACTCTGCACTCACCACTCTGCACTCACTACTCACTACTCTGCAATCACTACTCTGTACTCACTACTCTGCACTCACTACTCACTACTCTGCACTCACTACTCTGCACTCACTACTCACTACTCTGCACTCACTACTCTGCAATCACTACTCACTACTCTGCACTCACTACTCACTACTCACTACTCTGCACTCACTACTCTGCACTCACTACTCACTACTCTGCACTCACTACTCACTACTCTGCACTCACTACTCTGCACTCACTACTCACTACTAGGCACTCACTACTCTGCACTCACTACTCACTACTCTGCACTCACTACTCTGCACTCACTACTCACTACCCTGCACTCACTACTCACTACTCTGCACTCACTACTCTGCACTCACTACTCACTACTCAATACTCTGCACTCACTACTCTGCACTCACTACTCTGCACTCACTACTCACTACTCTGCACTCACTACTCTGCACTCACTACTCTGTACTCACTACTCACTACTCTGCACTCACTACTCACTACTCACTACTCTGCACTCACTACTCTGCACTCACTACTCTGCACTCACTACTCACTACTAAGCACTCACTACTCTGCACTCACTACTCTGCACTCACTACTCACTACTCTGCACTCACTACTCACTACTCACTACTCTGCACTCACTACTCACTACTCTGCACTCACTACTCACTACACTGCACTCACTACTCACTACTCTGCACTCACTACTCACTACACTGCACTCACTACTCACTACTCTGCACTCACTACTCACTGCCCACTACTCTGCACTCACTACTCACTACTCTGCACTCACTACTCACTACTCTGCACTCACTACTCTGCACTCACTACTCTGCACTCACTACTCACTACTCTGCACTAACTACTCACTACTCTGCACTCACTACTCACTACTCACTACTCTGCACTCACTACTCACTACTCTGCACTCACTACTCACTACACTGCACTCACTACTCACTACTCTGCACTCACTACTCACTACTCTGCACTCACTACTCTGCACTCACCACTCTGCACTCACTACTCACTACTCTGCAATCACTACACTGTACTCACTACTCTGCACTCACTACTCACTACTCTGCACTCACTACTCTGCACTCACTACTCACTACTCTGCACTCACTACTCTGCACTCACTACTCACTACTCTGCACCCACTACTCACTACTCACTACTCTGCACTCACTACTCTGCACTCACTACTCACTACTCTGCACTCACTACTCACTACTCTGCACTCACTACTCTGCACTCACTACTCACTACTAGGCACTCACTACTCTGCACTCACTACTCACTACTCTGCACTCACTACTCTGCACTCACTACTCTGCACTCTGCACTCACTACTCACTACTCTGCACTCACTACTCACTACCCTGCACTCACTACTCACTACTCTGCACTCACTACTCACTACACTGCATTCACTACTCACTACTCTGCACTCACTACTCTGCACTCTGCACTCACTACTCACTACTCTGCACTTACTACTCACTACCCTGCACTCACTACTCACTACTCTGCACTCACTACTCTGCACTCATTACTCACTACTCTCCACTCACTATTCTGCACTCACTACTCTGCACTCACTACTCACTACTCACTACTCTGCACTCACTACTCTGCACTCACTACTCTGCACTCACTACTCTGCACTCTGCACTCACTACTCTGCACTCTGCACTCACTACTCACTACTCTGCACTCACTACTCACTACTCTGCACTCACTACTCTGCACTCACTACTCTGCACTCACTACTCTGCACTCACTACTCACTACTCTGCACTCACTATTCTGCACTCACTACTCACTACTCTGCACTCACTACTCACTACTCTGCACTCACTACTCACTACTCACTACTCTGCACTCACTACTCACTACTCTGCACTCACTATTCTGCACTCACTACTCTGCACTCACTACTCACTACTCTGCACTCACTACTCACACTCACTACTCTGCACTCACTACTCACTACTCACTACTCTGCACTCACTACTCTGCACTCTGCACTCACTACTCACTACTCTGCACTCATTACTCACTACTCTGCACTCACTAATCACTACTCTGCACTCACTACTCACTACTCTGCACTCACTACTCTGCACTCACTACTCACTACACTGCACTCACTACTCACTACTCTGCACTCACTACTCACTACACTGCACTCACTACTCACTACTCTGCACTCACTACTCACTGCCCACTACTCTGCACTCACTACTCACTACTCTGCACTCACTACTCACTACTCTGCACTCACTACTCTGCACTCACTACTCTGCACTCACTACTCACTACTCTGCACTAACTACTCACTACTCTGCACTCACTACTCACTACTCACTACTCTGCACTCACTACTCACTACTCTGCACTCACTACTCACTACACTGCACTCACTACTCACTACTCTGCACTCACTACTCACTACTCTGCACTCACTACTCTGCACTCACCACTCTGCACTCACTACTCACTACTCTGCAATCACTACTCTGTACTCACTACTCTGCACTCACTACTCACTACTCTGCACTCACTACTCTGCACTCACTACTCACTACTCTGCACTCACTACTCTGCAATCACTACTCACTACTCTGCACTCACTACTCACTACTCACTACTCTGCACTCACTACTCTGCACTCACTACTCACTACTCTGCACTCACTACTCACTACTCTGCACTCACTACTCTGCACTCACTACTCACTACTAGGCACTCACTACTCTGCACTCACTACTCACTACTCTGCACTCACTACTCTGCACTCACTACTCACTACCCTGCACTCACTACTCACTACTCTGCACTCACTACTCTGCACTCACTACTCACTACTCAATACTCTGCACTCACTACTCTGCACTCACTACTCTGCACTCACTACTCACTACTCTGCACTCACTACTCTGCACTCACTACTCTGTACTCACTACTCACTACTCTGCACTCACTACTCACTACTCACTACTCTGCACTCACTACTCTGCACTCACTACTCTGCACTCACTACTCACTACTAAGCACTCACTACTCTGCACTCACTACTCTGCACTCACTACTCACTACTCTGCACTCACTACTCACTACTCACTACTCTGCACTCACTACTCACTACTCTGCACTCACTACTCACTACACTGCACTCACTACTCACTACTCTGCACTCACTACTCACTACACTGCACTCACTACTCACTACTCTGCACTCACTACTCACTGCCCACTACTCTGCACTCACTACTCACTACTCTGCACTCACTACTCACTACTCTGCACTCACTACTCTGCACTCACTACTCTGCACTCACTACTCACTACTCTGCACTAACTACTCACTACTCTGCACTCACTACTCACTACTCACTACTCTGCACTCACTACTCACTACTCTGCACTCACTACTCACTACACTGCACTCACTACTCACTACTCTGCACTCACTACTCACTACTCTGCACTCACTACTCTGCACTCACCACTCTGCACTCACTACTCACTACTCTGCAATCACTACACTGTACTCACTACTCTGCACTCACTACTCACTACTCTGCACTCACTACTCTGCACTCACTACTCACTACTCTGCACTCACTACTCTGCACTCACTACTCACTACTCTGCACCCACTACTCACTACTCACTACTCTGCACTCACTACTCTGCACTCACTACTCACTACTCTGCACTCACTACTCACTACTCTGCACTCACTACTCTGCACTCACTACTCACTACTAGGCACTCACTACTCTGCACTCACTACTCACTACTCTGCACTCACTACTCTGCACTCACTACTCTGCACTCTGCACTCACTACTCACTACTCTGCACTCACTACTCACTACCCTGCACTCACTACTCACTACTCTGCACTCACTACTCACTACACTGCATTCACTACTCACTACTCTGCACTCACTACTCTGCACTCTGCACTCACTACTCACTACTCTGCACTTACTACTCACTACCCTGCACTCACTACTCACTACTCTGCACTCACTACTCTGCACTCATTACTCACTACTCTCCACTCACTATTCTGCACTCACTACTCTGCACTCACTACTCACTACTCACTACTCTGCACTCACTACTCTGCACTCACTACTCTGCACTCACTACTCTGCACTCTGCACTCACTACTCTGCACTCTGCACTCACTACTCACTACTCTGCACTCACTACTCACTACTCTGCACTCACTACTCTGCACTCACTACTCTGCACTCACTACTCTGCACTCACTACTCACTACTCTGCACTCACTATTCTGCACTCACTACTCACTACTCTGCACTCACTACTCACTACTCTGCACTCACTACTCACTACTCACTACTCTGCACTCACTACTCACTACTCTGCACTCACTATTCTGCACTCACTACTCTGCACTCACTACTCACTACTCTGCACTCACTACTCACACTCACTACTCTGCACTCACTACTCACTACTCACTACTCTGCACTCACTACTCTGCACTCTGCACTCACTACTCACTACTCTGCACTCATTACTCACTACTCTGCACTCACTAATCACTACTCTGCACTCACTACTCACTACTCTGCACTCACTACTCTGCACTCACTACTCTGCACTCACTACTCACTACTCTGCACTCACTACTCTGCACTCACTACTCACTACTCTGCAATCACTACTCTGCACTCACTACTCTGCACTCACTACTCACTACTCTTCACTCACTACTCTGCACTCACTATTCTGCACTCACTACTCACTACTCTGCACTCACTACTCACTACTCACTACTCTGCACTCTATACTCTGCACTCACTACTCTGCACTCACTACTCACTACTCTGTACTCACTACTCTGCACTCACCACTCTGCACTCACTACTCACTACTCTGCAATCACTACTCTGTACTCACTACTCTGCACTCACTACTCACTACTCTGCACTCACTACTCTGCACTCACTACTCTGCACTCACTACTCACTACTCTGCACTCACTACTCTGCACTCACTACTCACTACTCTGCACTCACTACTCACTACTCACTACTCTGCACTCACTAATCTGCACTCACTACTCACTACTCTGCACTCACTACTCACTACTCTGCACTCACTACTCTGCACTCACTACTAGGCACTCACTACTCTGCCCTCACTACTCACTACTCTGCACTCACTACTCTGCACTCACTACTCTGCACTCACAACTCTGCACTCACTACTCTGCACTCACTACTCTGCACTCACTACTCACTACTCTGCACTCACTACTCTGCACTCACTACTCACTACTCTGCACTCACTACTCACTACTCTGCACTCACTACTCTGCACTCACTACTCACTACTCTGCACTCACTACTCAATACTCTGCACTCACTACTCACTACTCGGCACTCACTACTCACTACACTGCACTCACTACTCACTACTCTGCACTCTGCACTCACTACTCACTACTCTGCACTCACTACTCACTACCCTGCACTCACTACTCACTACTCTGCACTCACTACTCTGCACTCACTACTCACTACTCACTACTCTGCACTCACTACTCCGCACTCACTACTCTGCACTCACTACTCACTACTCTGCACTCACTACTCTGCACTCACTACTCACTACTCAATACTCTGCACTCACTACTCTGCACTCACTACTCTGCACTCACTACTCACTACTCTGCACTCACTACTCTGCACTCACTACTCTGCACTCACTACTCACTACTCTGCACTCACTACTCACTACTCACTACTCTGCACTCACTACTCTGCACTCACTACTCTGCACTCACTACTCTGCACTCACTACTCACTACTCTGCACTCACTACTCTGCACTCACTACTCTGCACTCACTACTCTGCACTCACTACTCACTACTCACTACTCTGCACTCACTACTCACTACTCTGCACTCACTACTCACTACACTGCACTCACTACTCACTACTCTGCACTCACTACTCACTACACTGCACTCACTACTCACTACTCTGCACTCACTACTCACTGCCCACTACTCTGCACTCACTACTCACTACTCTGCACTCACTACTCACTACTCTACACTCACTACTCTGCACTCACTACACTGCACTCACTACTCACTACTCTGCACTAACTACTCACTACTCTGCACTCACTACTCACTACTCACTACTCTGCACTCACTACTCACTACTCTGCACTCACTACTCACTACACTGCACTCACTACTCACTACTCTGCACTCACTACTCACTACTCTGCACTCACTACTCTGCACTCACCACTCTGCACTCACTACTCACTACTCTGCAATCACTACTCTGTACTCACTACTCTGCACTCACTACTCACTACTCTGCACTCACTACTCTGCACTCACTACTCTGCACTCACTACTCATTACTCTGCACTCACTACTCACTACTCACTACTCTGCACTCACTACTCTGCACTCACTACTCACTACTCTGCACTCACTACTCACTACTCTGCACTCACTACTCTGCACTCACTACTCACTACTAGGCACTCACTACTCTGCACTCACTACTCACTACTCTGCACTCACTACTCTGCACTCACTACTCTGCACTCTGCACTCACTACTCACTACTCTGCACTCACTACTCACTATCCTGCACTCACTACTCACTACTCTGCACTCACTACTCACTACACTGCATTCACTACTCACTACTCTGCACTCACTACTCTGCACTCTGCACTCACTACTCACTACTCTGCACTTACTACTCACTACCCTGCACTCACTACTCACTACTCTGCACTCACTACTCTGCACTCATTACTCACTACTCTACACTCACTATTCTGCACTCACTACTCTGCACTCACTACTCACTACTCACTACTCTGCACTCACTACTCTGCACTCACTACTCTGCACTCACTACTCTGCACTCTGCACTCACTACTCTGCACTCTGCACTCACTACTCACTACTCTGCACTCACTACTCACTACTCTGCACTCACTACTCTGCACTCACTACTCTGCACTCACTACTCACTACTCTGCACTCACTATTCTGCACTCACTACTCTGCACTCACTACTCACTACTCACTACTCACTACTCTGCACTCACTACTCTGCACTCACTACTCACTACTCTGCACTCACTACTCTGCACTCACTACTCACTACTCTGCACCCACTACTCTGCACTCACTACTCTGCACTAACTACTCACTACTCTGCACTCACTACTCACTACTCTGCACTCACTACTCTGCACTCACTACTCTGCACTCACTACTCACTACTCTGCACTCACTATTCTGCACTCACTACTCTGCACTCACTACTCACTACTCACTACTCTGCACTCACTACTCTGCACTCACTACTCTGCACTCACTACTCACTACTCTGCACCCACTACTCTGCACTCACTACTCTGCACTCACTACTCACTACTCGGCACTCACTACTCACTACACTGCACTCACTACTCACTACTCTGCACTCACTACTCTGCACTCTGCACTCACTACTCACTACTCTGCACTCACTACTCACTACCCTGCACTCACTACTCACTACTCTGCACTCACTACTCTGCACTCACTACTCACTACTCACTACTCTGCACTCACTACTCCGCACTCACTACTCTGCACTCACTACTCGCTACTCTGCACTCACTACTCTGCACTCACTACTCACTACCCTGCACTCACTACTCACTACTCTGCACTCACTACTCTGCACTCACTACTCACTACTCAATACTCTGCACTCACTACTCTGCACTCACTACTCTGCACTCACTACTCACTACTCTGCACTCACTACTCTGCACTCACTACTCTGCACTCACTACTCACTACTCTGCACTCACTACTCACTACTCACTACTCTGCACTCACTACTCTGCACTCACTACTCTGCACTCACTACTCTGCACTCACTACTCACTATTCTGCACTCACTACTCACTACTTACTACTCTGCACTCACTACTCACTTCTCTGCACTCACTACTCACTACACTGCACTCACTACTCACTACTCTGCACTCACTACTCACTACACTGCACTCACTACTCACTACTCTGCACTCACTACTCACTGCCCACTACTCTGCACTCACTACTCACTACTCTGCACTCACTACTCACTACTCTACACTCACTACTCTGCACTCACTACTCTGCACTCACTACTCACTACTCTGCACTAACTACTCACTACTCTGCACTCACTACTCACTACTCACTACTCTGCACTCACTACTCACTACTCTGCACTCACTACTCACTACACTGCACTCACTACTCACTACTCTGCACTCACTACTCACTACTCTGCACTCACTACTCTGCACTCACCACTCTGCACTCACTACTCACTACTCTGCAATCACTACTCTGTACTCACTACTCTGCACTCACTACTCACTACTCTGCACTCACTACTCTGCACTCACTACTCACTACTCTGCACTCACTACTCTGCACTCACTACTCATTACTCTGCACTCACTACTCACTACTCACTACTCTGCACTCACTACTCTGCACTCACTACTCACTACTCTGCACTCACTACTCACTACTCTGCACTCACTACTCTGCACTCACTACTCACTACTAGGCACTCACTACTCTGCACTCACTACTCACTACTCTGCACTCACTACTCTGCACTCACTACTCTGCACTCTGCACTCACTACTCACTACTCTGCACTCACTACTCACTACCCTGCACTCACTACTCACTACTCTGCACTCACTACTCACTACACTGCATTCACTACTCACTACTCTGCACTCACTACTCTGCACTCTGCACTCACTACTCACTACTCTGCACTTACTACTCACTACCCTGCACTCACTACTCACTACTCTGCACTCACTACTCTGCACTCATTACTCACTACTCTGCACTCACTATTCTGCACTCACTACTCTGCACTCACTACTCACTACTCACTACTCTGCACTCACTACTCTGCACTAACTACTCTGCACTCACTACTCTGCACTCTGCACTCACTACTCTGCACTCTGCACTCACTACTCACTACTCTGCACTCACTACTCACTACTCTGCACTCACTACTCTGCACTCACTACTCTGCACTCACTACTCTGCACTCACTACTCACTACTCTGCACTCACTATTCTGCACTCACTACTCTGCACTCACTACTCACTACTCACTACTCACTACTCTGCACTCACTACTCTGCACTCACTACTCACTACTCTGCACTCACTACTCTGCACTCACTACTCTGCACCCACTACTCTGCACTCACTACTCTGCACTAACTACTCACTACTCTGCACTCACTACTCACTACTCTGCACTCACTACTCTGCACTCACTACTCTGCACTCACTACTCACTACTCTGCACTCACTATTCTGCACTCACTACTCTGCACTCACTACTCACTACTCACTACTCTGCACTCACTACTCTGCACTCACTACTCTGCACTCACTACTCACTACTCTGCACCCACTACTCTGCACTCACTACTCTGCAATCACTACTCACTACTCTGCACTCACTACTCACTACTCACTACTCTGCACTCACTACTCACTACTCTGCACTCACTACTCACTACACTGCACTCACTACTCACTACTCTGCACTCACTACTCACTGCTCACTACTCTGCACTCACTACTCACTACTCTGCACTCACTACTCACTACTCTGCACTCACTACTCTGCACTCACTACTCTGCACTCACTACTCACTACTCTGCACTCACTACTCTGCACTTACTACTCTGCACTCACTACTCACTACTCTGCACTCACTACTCTGCACTCACTACTCTGCACTCACTACTCTGCACTCACTACTCACTACTAACTACTCTGCACTCAATACTCAGCACTCACTACTCTGCACTCACTACTCTGCACTCACTACTGACTACTCTGCACTCACTACTCTGCACTCACTAATCACTACTCTGCACTCACTACTCACTACTCTGCCCTCACTACTCTGCACTCACTACTCACTACTCTGCACTCACTACTCACTACTCTGCACTCTCTACTCACTTCTCACTACTATGCACTCACTACTCACTACTCACTACTCTGCACTCACTATTCTGCACTCACTACTCTGCACTCACTACTCACTATTCTGCACTCACTACTCACTACTCTGCACTCACTACTCTGCACTCACTACTCACTACTCTGCACTCACTACTCTGCACTCACTACTCACTATTCTGCACTCACTACTCTGCACTCACTACTCACTACTCACTACTCACTACTCCGTACTTACTACTCTGCACTCACTACTCTGCACTCACTACTCTGCACTCACTACTCTGCACTCTGCACTCACTACTCTGCACTCTGCACTCACTACTCTGCACTCACTACTCACTACTCTGCACTCACTACTCACTACTCTGCACTCACTACTCTGCACTCACTGCTCTGCACTCACTACTCACTACTCTGCACTCACTACTCTGCAATCACTACTCACTACTCTGCACTCACTACTCTGTACTCACTACTCTGCACTCACTACTCTGCTCTCACTACTCACTACTCTGCACTCACTACTCTGCACTAACTACTCTGCACTCACTACTCTGCACTCTGCACTCACTACTCTGCACTCTGCACTCACTACTCACTACTCTGCACTCACTACTCACTACTCTGCACTCACTACTCTGCACTCACTACTCTGCACTCACTACTCTGCACTCACTACTCACTACTCTGCACTCACTATTCTGCACTCACTACTCTGCACTCACTACTCACTACTCACTACTCACTACTCTGCACTCACTACTCTGCACTCACTACTCACTACTCTGCACTCACTACTCTGCACTCACTACTCACTACTCTGCACCCACTACTCTGCACTCACTACTCTGCACTAACTACTCACTACTCTGCACTCACTACTCACTACTCTGCACTCACTACTCTGCACTCACTACTCTGCACTCACTACTCACTATTCTGCACTCACTATTCTGCACTCACTACTCTGCACTCACTACTCACTACTCACTACTCTGCACTCACTACTCTGCACTCACTACTCTGCACTCACTACTCACTACTCTGCACCCACTACTCTGCACTCACTACTCTGCAATCACTACTCACTACTCTGCACTCACTACTCACTACTCACTACTCTGCACTCACTACTCACTACTCTGCACTCACTACTCACTACACTGCACTCACTACTCACTACTCTGCACTCACTACTCACTGCTCACTACTCTGCACTCACTACTCACTACTCTGCACTCACTACTCACTACTCTGCACTCACTACTCTGCACTCACTACTCTGCACTCACTACTCACTACTCTGCACTCACTACTCTGCACTTACTACTCTGCACTCACTACTCACTACTCTGCACTCACTACTCTGCACTCACTACTCTGCACTCACTACTCTGCACTCACTACTCACTACTAACTACTCTGCACTCAATACTCAGCACTCACTACTCTGCACTCACTACTCTGCACTCACTACTGACTACTCTGCACTCACTACTCTGCACTCACTAATCACTACTCTGCACTCACTACTCACTACTCTGCCCTCACTACTCTGCACTCACTACTCACTACTCTGCACTCACTACTCACTACTCTGCACTCTCTACTCACTTCTCACTACTATGCACTCACTACTCACTACTCACTACTCTGCACTCACTATTCTGCACTCACTACTCTGCACTCACTACTCACTATTCTGCACTCACTACTCACTACTCTGCACTCACTACTCTGCACTCACTACTCACTACTCTGCACTCACTACTCTGCACTCACTACTCACTATTCTGCACTCACTACTCACTACTCTGCACTCACTACTCACTACTCACTACTCACTACTCCGTACTTACTACTCTGCACTCACTACTCTGCACTCACTACTCTGCACTCACTACTCTGCACTCTGCACTCACTACTCTGCACTCTGCACTCACTACTCTGCACTCACTACTCACTACTCTGCACTCATTACTCACTACTCTGCACTCACTACTCTGCACTCACTGCTCTGCACTCACTACTCACTACTCTGCACTCACTACTCTGCAATCACTACTCACTACTCTGCACTCACTACTCTGTACTCACTACTCTGCACTCACTACTCTGCTCTCACTACTCACTACTCTGCACTCACTACTAACTACTCTGCATTCACTACTCACTACTCTGCACTCACTACTCTGCAGTCACTACTCACTACTCACTACTCTGCAATCACTACTCTGCACTCACTACTCACTATTTACTACTCTGCACTCACTACTCACTACTCTGCACTCACTACTCACTACTCTGCACTCACTACTCACTACTCACTACTCTGCACTCACTACTCTGCACTCACTACTCTGCACTCACTACTCTGCACTCACTACTCACTACTCTGCACTCACTACTCACTACTCTGCACTCACTACTCACTACTCACTACTCTGCACTCACTACTCACTACTCTGCACTCACTACTCTGCACTCACTACTCTGCCCACTGCACTCACTACTCTGCACTCTGCACTCACTACTCACTACTCTGCACTCACTACTCTGCACTCACGACTCACTACTCTGCACTCACTACTCTGCACTCACTACTCTGCACTCACTACTCACTACTCTGCACTCACTACTCACTACTCTGCACTCTCTACTCACTTCTCACTACTATGCACTCACTACTCACTACTCACTACTCTGCACTCACTATTCTGCACTCACTACTCTGCACTCACTACTCACTACTCTGCACTCACTACTCACTACTCTGCACTCACTACTCACACTCACTACTCTGCACTCACTACTCACTACTCAATACTCTGCACTCACTACTCTGCACTCTGCACTCACTACTCACTACTCTGCACTCACTACTCACTACTCTGCACTCACTACTCACTACTCTGCACTCACTACTCACTACTATGCACTCACTACTCACTACTCTGCACTCACTACTCACTACTCTGCACTCACTACTCACTACTCTGCACTCACTACTCACTACTCTGCACTCACTCCTCTGCACTCACTACTCTGCACTCACTACCCACTACTCTGCACTCACTACTCTGCACTCACTACTCACTACTCTGCAATCACTACTCTGCACCCACTACTCTGCACTCACTACTCACTACTCTTCACTCACTACTCTGCACTCACTATTCTGCACTCACTACTCACTACTCTGCACTCACTACTCACTACTCACTACTCTGCACTCTATACTCTGCACTCACTACTCTGCACTCACTACTCACTACTCTGTACTCACTACTCTGCACTCACCACTCTGCACTCACTACTCACTACTCTGCAATCACTACTCTGTACTCACTACTCACTACTCTGCACTCACTACTCACTACTCTGCACTCACTACTCTGCACTCACTACTCTGCACTCACTACTCACTACTCTGCACTCACTACTCACTGCTCACTACTCTGCACTCACTACTCACTACTCTGCACTCACTACTCACTACTCTGCACTCACTACTCTGCACTCACTACTCTGCACTCACTACTCACTACTCTGCACTCACTACTCTGCACTTACTACTCTGCACTCACTACTCTCTACTCTGCACTCACTACTCTGCACTCACTACTCTGCACTCACTACTCTGCACTCACTACTCACTACTAATTACTCTGCACTCAATACTCAGCACTCACTACTCTGCACTCACTACTCTGCACTCACTACTGACTACTCTGCACTCACTACTCTGCACTCACTAATCACTACTCTGCACTCACTACTCACTACTCTGCACTCACTACTCTGCACTCACTACTCACTACTCTGCACTCACTACTCACTACTCTGCACTCTCTACTCACTTCTCACTACTATGCACTCACTACTCACTACTCACTACTCTGCACTCACTATTCTGCACTCACTACTCTGCACTCACTACTCACTATTCTGCACTCACTACTCACTACTCTGCACTCACTACTCTGCACTCACTACTCACTACTCTGCACTCACTACTCTACACTCACTACTCACTATTCTGCACTCACTACTCACTACTCTGCACTCACTACTCACTACTCACTACTCCGTACTTACTACTCTGCACTCACTACTTTGCACTCACTACTATGCACTCACTACTCTGCACTCTGTACTCACTACTTTGCACTCTGCACTCACTACTCAGCACTCACTACTCACTACTCTGCACTCACTACTCACTACTCTGCACTCACTACTCTGCACTCACTGCTCTGCACTCACTATTCACTACTCTGCACTCACTACTCTGCAATCACTACTCACTACTCTGCACTCACTACTCTGTACTCACTACTCTGCACTCACTACTCTGCTCTCACTACTCACTACTCTGCACTCACTACTCACTACTCTGCACTCACTACTCACTACTCTGCACTCACTACTCTGCACTCACTACTCTGCAGTCACTACTCACTACTCACTACTCTGCAATCACTACTCTGCACTCACTACTCACTATTTACTACTCTGCACTCACTACTCTGCACTCACTACTCACTACTCTGCACTCACTACTCACTACTCACTACTCTGCACTCACTACTCTGCACTCACTACTCTGCACTCACTACTCTGCACTCACTACTCACTACTCTGCACTCACTACTCACTACTCTGCACTCACTACTCACTACTCACTACTCTGCACTCACTACTCACTACTCACTACTCTGCACTCACTACTCTGCACTCACTACTCTGCACACTGCACTCACTACTCTGCACTCTGCACTCACTACTCACTACTCTGCACTCACTACTCTGCACTCACGACTCACTACTCTGCACTCACTACTCTGCACTCACTACTCACTACTCTGCAATCACTACTCTGCACTCACTACTCTGCACTCACTACTCACTACTCTTCACTCACTACTCTGCACTCACTATTCTGCACTCACTACTCACTACTCTGCACTCACTACTCACTACTCACTACTCTGCACTCTATACTCTGCACTCACTACTCTGCACTCACTACTCACTACTCTGTACTCACTACTCTGCACTCACCACTCTGCACTCACTACTCACTACTCTGCAATCACTACTCTGTACTCACTACTCTGCACTCACTACTCACTACTCTGCACTCACTACTCTGCACTCACTACTCTGCACTCACTACTCACTACTCTGCACTCACTTCTCTGCACTCACTACTCACTACTCTGCACTCACTACTCACTACTCACTACTCTGCACTCACTACTCTGCACTCACTACTCACTACTCTGCGTTCACTACTCACTACTCTGCACTCACTACTCTGCACTCACTACTAGGCACTCACTGCTCTGCCCTCACTACTCACTACTCTGCACTCACTACTCTGCACTCACTACTCTGCACTCACAACTCTGCACTCACTACTCTGCACTCACTACTCTGCACTCACTACTCACTACTCTGCACTCACTACTCTGCACTCACTACTCACTACTCTGCACTCACTACTCTGCACTCACTACTCTGCACTCACTACTCTGCACTCTGCACTCACTACTCACTACTCTGCACTCACTACTCTGCACTCACTACTCACTACTCTGCACTCACTACTCTGCACTCACTACTCACTACTCTGCACTCACTACTCACTACTCTGCACTCACTACTCACTACTCTGCACTCACTACTCACTACTCTGCACTCACTACTCACTACACTGCACTCACTACTCACTACTCTGCACTCACTACTCTGCACTCTGCACTCACTACTCACTACTCTGCACTCACTACTCACTACCCTGCACTCACTGCTCACTACTCTGCACTCACTACTCTGCACTCACTACTCACTACTCACTACTCTGCACTCACTACTCTGCACTCACTACTCTGCACTCACTACTCACTACTCTGCACTCACTACTCTGCACTCACTACTCTGCACTCACTACTCACTACCCTGCACTCACTACTCACTACTCTGCACTCACTACTCTGCACTCACTACTCACTACTCTGCACTCACTACTCTGCACTCACTACTCACTACTCTGCACTCACTACTCTGCACTCACTACTCTGCACTCACTACTCACTACTCTGCACTCACTACTCACTACTCACTACTCTGCACTCATTACTCTGCACTCACTACTCTGCACTCACTACTCTGCACTCACTACTCACTACTCTGCACTCACTACTCTGCACTCACTACTCTGCACTCACTACTCTGCACTCACTACTCTGCACTCACTACTCACTACTCTGCACTCACTACTCACTACTCTGCACTCTCTACTCACTTCTCACTACTATGCACTCACTACTCACTACTCTGCACTCACTATTCTGCACTCACTACTCTGCACTCACTACTCACTATTCTGCACTCACTACTCACTACTCTGCACTCACTACTCACTACTCTGCACTCACTACTCTGCACTCACTACTCACTATTCTGCACTCACTACTCACTACTCTGCACTCACTACTCACTACTCACTACTCACTACTCCGTACTTACTACTCTGCACTCACTACTCTGCACTCACTACTCTGCACTCACTACTCTGCACTCTGCACTCACTACTCTGCACTCTGCACTCACTACTCTGCACTCACTACTCACTACTCTGCACTCACTACTCACTACTCTGCACTCACTACTCTGCACTCACTGCTCTGCACTCACTACTCACTACTCTGCACTCACTACTCTGCAATCACTACTCACTACTCTGCACTCACTACTCTCTACTCACTACTCTGCACTCACTACTCTGCTCTCACTACTCACTACTCTGCACTCACTACTCACTACTCTGCACTCACTACTCACTACTCTGCACTCACTACTCACTACTCTGCACTCACTACTCTGCAGTCACTACTCACTACTCACTACTCTGCAATCACTACTCTGCACTCACTACTCACTATTTACTACTCTGCACTCACTACTCACTACTCTGCACTCACTACTCACTACTCTGCACTCACTACTCACTACTCACTACTCTGCACTCACTACTCTGCACTCACTACTCTGCACTCACTACTCTGCACTCACTACTCTGCACTCACTACTCACTACTCTGCACTCACTACTCACTACTCTGCACTCACTACTCACTACTCTGCACTCACTACTCTGCACTTACTACTCTGCACACTGCACTCACTACTCTGCACTCTGCACTCACTACTCACTACTCTGCACTCACTACTCTGCACTCACGACTCACTACTCTGCACTCACTACTCTGCACTCACTACTCTGCACTCACTACTCACTACTCTGCACTCACTACTCTGCACTCACTACTCTGCACTCACTACTCTGCACTCACTACTCACTACTCACTACTCTGCACTCACTACTCACTACTCTGCACTCACTACTCACTACTCTGCACTCACTACTCTGCACTCACTACTCTGCACTCACTACTCACTACTCTGCACTCACTACTCACTACTCTGCACTCACTACTCACTACTCACTACTCTGCACTCACTACTCACTACTCTGCACTCACTAGTCTGCACTCACTACTCTGCACTCACTACTCACTACTCTGCACTCACTACTCACACTCACTACTCTGCACTCACTACTCACTACTCACTACTCTGCACTCACTACTCTGCACTCTGCACTCACTACTCACTACTCTGCACTCACTACTCACTACTCTGCACTCACTACTCACTACTCTGCACTCACTACTCTGCACTCACTACTCTGCACTCACTACTCACTACTCTGCACTCACTACTCTAAACTCACTATTCTGCACTCACTACTCACTACTCTGCACTCACTACTCACTACTCACTACTCTGCACTCTATACTCTGCACTCACTACTCTGCACTCACTATTCTGCACTCACTACTCACTACTCTGCACTCACTACTCACTACTCACTACTCTGCACTCTATACTCTGCACTCACTACTCTGCACTCACTACTCACTACTCTGTACTCACTACTCTGCACTCACCACTCTGTACTCACTACTCACTACTCTGCAATCACTACTCTGTACTCACTACTCTGCACTCACTACTCACTACTCTGCACTCACTACTCTGCACTCACTACTCTGCACTCACTACTCACTACTCTGCACTCACTACTCTGCACTCACTACTCACTACTCTGCACTCACTACTCACTACTCACTACTCTGCACTCACTACTCTGCACTCACTACTCACTACTCTGCACTCACTACTCACTACTCTGCACTCACTACTCTGCACTCACTACTAGGCACTCACTACTCTGCCCTCACTACTTACTACTCTGCACTCACTACTCTGCACTCACTACTCTGCACTCACAACTCTGCACTCACTACTCTGCACTCACTACTCTGCACTCACTACTCACTACTCTGCACTCACTACTCTGCACTCACTACTCACTACTCTGCACTCACTACTCACTACTCACTACTCTGCACTCACTACTCTGCACTCACTACTCACTACTCTGCACTCACTACTCACTACTCTGCACTCACTACTCACTGCCCACTACTCTGCACTCACTACTCACTACTCTGCACTCACTACTCACTACTCTGCACCCACTACTCTGCACTCACTACTCTGCACTCACTACTCACTACTCTGCACTCACTACTCACTACTCTGCACTCACTACTCACTACTCACTACTCTGCACTCACTACTCACTACTCTGCACTCACTACTCTGCACTCACTACTCTGCACTCACTACTCACTACGCTGCACTCACTACTCTGCACTCACTACTCACTACTCTGCACTCACTACTCACTACTCACTACTCTGCACTCACTACTCTGCACTCACTACTCACTACTCTGCGCTCACTACTCACTACTCTGCACTCACTACTCCGCACTCACTACTCACTACTAGGCACTCACTACTCTGCACTCACTACTCACTACTCTGCACTCACTACTCTGCACTCACTACTCTGCACTCACTACTCACTACTCTGCACTCACTACTCACTACTCTGCACTCACTACTCACTACTCTGCACTCACTACTCTGCACTAACTACTCTGCACTCACTACTCTGCACTCTGCACTCACTACTCACTACTCTGCACTCACTACTCACTACTCTGCACTCACTACTCACTACTCACTACTCTGCACTCACTACTCACTACTCTAGTGAGTGCAGAGTAGTGAGTAGTGAGTGCACTCACTACTCTGCACTCACTACTCACTACTCTGCACTCACTACTCACTACTCTGCACTCACTACTCTGCACTCACTATGCACTCACTACTCTGCACTCACTACTCTGCACTCTGCACTCACTACTCTGCACTCTGCACTCACTACTCTGCGCTTTGCACTCACTACTCTGCACTCACTATGCACTCACTACTCTGCACTCACTACTCTGCACTCTGCACTCACTACTCTGCACTCTGCACTCACTACTCTGTGCTTTGCACTCACTACTCTGCACTCTGCACTTACTACTCTGCACTCACTACTCTGCATTCACTACTCTGCACTCCCTACTCTGCACTCACTACTCTGCACTTTGCACTCACTACACTGCACTCTGCACTCAATACTCTGCACTCTGCACTCAATACTCTGCACTCTGCACTCAATACTCTGCACTCTGCACTCACTACTCTGCACTCACTACTCTGCACTCACTACTCTGCACTCACTACTCTGCACTCACTACTCTGCACTCACTACTTTGCACTCACTACTCGGCACTCTGCACTCACTACTCAGCACTCACTACTTGGCACTCACTACTCGGCACTCACTTCTCGGCACTCTGCACTCACTACTCGGCACTCAGCACTCTGCACTCACTACTCGGCACTCTGCACTCACTACTCGGCACTCTGCACTCACTACACACTACTCTGCACTCACTACTCACTACTCTGCACTCACTACTCACTACTCTGCACTCACTAGTCACTACTCTGCACTCACTACTCTGCACTCTGCACTCACTACACACTACTCTGCACTCACTACTCACTACTCTGCACTCACTACTCACTACTCTGCACTCACTACTCACTACTCTGCACTCACTACTCTGCACTCACTACTCTGCACTCACTACTCACTACTCTGCACTCACTACTCTGCACTCACTACTCACTACTCTGCAATCACTACTCTGCACTCACTACTCTGCACTCACTACTCACTACTCTTCACTCACTACTCTGCACTCACTATTCTGCACTCACTACTCACTACTCTGCACTCACTACTCACTACTCACTACTCTGCACTCTATACTCTGCACTCACTACTCTGCACTCACTACTCACTACTCTGTACTCACTACTCACTACTCTGCACTCACTACTCTGCACTCACTACTCTGCACTCACTACTCTGCACTCACTACTCACTACTCTGCACTCACTATTCTGCACTCACTACTCTGCACTCACTACTCACTACTCACTACTCACTACTCTGCACTCACTACTCTGCACTCACTACTCACTACTGTGCACTCACTACTCTGCACTCACTACTCTGCACTCACTACTCACTACTCTGCACTCACTACTCACTACTCTGCACTCACTACTCTGCACTCACTACTCTGCACTCACTACTCACTACTCTGCACTCACTATTCTGCTCTCACTACTCTGCACTCACTACTCACTACTCACTACTCTGCACTCACTACTCTGCACTCACTACTCACTACTCTGCACCCACTACTCTGCACTCACTACTCTGCACTCACTACTCACTACTCTGCACTCACTACTCACTACTCACTACTCTGCACTCACTACTCACTACTCTGCACTCACTACTCACTACACTGCACTCACTACTCACTACTCTGCACTCACTACTCACTGCTCACTACTCTGCACTCACTACTCACTACTCTGCACTCACTACTCTGCACTCATTACTCTGCACTCACTACTCACTACTCTGCACTCACTATTCTGCACTCACTACTCTGCACTCACTACTCACTACTCACTACTCTGCACTCACTACTCTGCACTCACTACTCACTACTCTGTACTCACTACTCTGCACTCACTACTCTGCACTCACTACTAACTACTCTGCACTCACTACTCACTACTCTGCACTCACTACTCACTACTCACTACTCTGCACTCACTACTCACTACACTGCACTCACTACTCACTACTCTGCACTCACTACTCACTGCTCACTACTCTGCACTCACTACTCACTACTCTGCACTCACTACTCACTACTCTGCACTCACTACTCTGCACTCACTACTCACTACTCTGCACTCACTACTCACTACTCTGCACTCACTACTCACTACTCACTACTCTGCACTCACTACTCTGCACTCACTACTCTGCACTCACTACTCTGCACTCACTACTCACTACTCTGCACTCACTAATCACTACTCTGCACTCACTACTCACTACTCACTACTCTGCACTCACTACTCACTACTCTGCCCTCATTACTCTGCACTCACTACTCTGCACACTGCACTCACTACTCTGCACTCTGCACTCACTACTCACTACTCTGCACTCACTACTCTGCACTCACGACTCACTACTCTGCACTCACTACTCTGTACTCACTACTCTGCACTCACTACTCACTACTCTGCACTCACTACTCTGCACTCACTACTCACTACTCACTACTCTGCACTCACTACTCACTACTCTGCACTCACTACTCACTACTCTGCACTCACTACTCTGCACTCACTACTCACTACTCTGCACTCACTACTCTGCACTTACTACTCTGCACTCACTACTCACTACTCTGCACTCACTACTCTGCACTCACTACTCTGCACTCACTACTCTGCACTCACTACTCACTACTAACTACTCTGCACTCAATACTCAGCACTCACTACTCTGCACTCACTACTCTGCACTCACTACTGACTACTCTGCACTCACTACTCTGCACTCACTAATCACTACTCTGCACTCACTACTCACTACTCTGCACTCACTACTCTGCACTCACTACTCACTACTCTGCACTCACTACTACCTACTCTGCACTCTCTACTCACTTCTCACTACTGACTACTCTGCACTCACTACTCTGCACTCACTAATCACTACTCTGCACTCACTACTCACTACTCTGCACTCACTACTCTGCACTCACTACTCACTACTCTGCACTCACTACTCACTACTCTGCACTCTCTACTCACTTCTCACTACTATGCACTCACTACTCACTACTCTGCACTCACTATTCTGCACTCACTACTCTGCACTCACTACTCACTATTCTGCACTCACTACTCACTACTCTGCACTCACTACTCACTACTCTGCACTCACTACTCTGCACTCACTACTCACTATTCTGCACTCACTACTCACTACTCTGCACTCACTACTCACTACTCACTACTCACTACTCCGTACTTACTACTCTGCACTCACTACTCTGCACTCACTACTCTGCACTCACTACTCTGCACTCTGCACTCACTACTCTGCACTCTGCACTCACTACTCTGCACTCACTACTCACTACTCTGCACTCACTACTCACTACTCTGCACTCACTACTCTGCACTCACTGCTCTGCACTCACTACTCACTACTCTGCACTCACTACTCTGCAATCACTACTCACTACTCTGCACTCACTACTCTCTACTCACTACTCTGCACTCACTACTCTGCTCTCACTACTCACTACTCTGCACTCACTACTCACTACTCTGCACTCACTACTCACTACTCTGCACTCACTACTCACTACTCTGCACTCACTACTCTGCAGTCACTACTCACTACTCACTACTCTGCAATCACTACTCTGCACTCACTACTCACTATTTACTACTCTGCACTCACTACTCACTACTCTGCACTCACTACTCACTACTCTGCACTCACTACTCTGCACTCACTACTCTGCACTCACTACTCTGCACTCACTACTCTGCACTCACTACTCTGCACTCACTACTCACTACTCTGCACTCACTACTCACTACTCTGCACTCACTACTCACTACTCTGCACTCACTACTCTGCACTTACTACTCTGCACACTGCACTCACTACTCTGCACTCTGCACTCACTACTCACTACTCTGCACTCACTACTCTGCACTCACGACTCACTACTCTGCACTCACTACTCTGCACTCACTACTCTGCACTCACTACTCACTACTCTGCACTCACTACTCACTACTCTGCACTCACTACTCTGCACTCACTACTCTGCACTCACTACTCACTACTCACTACTCTGCACTCACTACTCACTACTCTGCACTCACTACTCACTACTCACTACTCTGCACTCACTACTCTGCACTCACTACTCTGCACTCACTACTCTGCACTCACTACTCACTACTCTGCACTCACTACTCACTACTCTGCACTCACTACTCGCTACTCACTACTCTGCACTCACTACTCACTACTCTGCACTCACTAGTCTGCACTCACTACTCTGCACTCACTACTCACTACTCTGCACTCACTACTCACACTCACTACTCTGCACTCACTACTCACTACTCACTACTCTGCACTCACTACTCTGCACTCACTACTCACTACTCTGCACTCACTACTCACTACTCTGCACTCACTACTCACTACTCTGCACTCACTACTCACTACTCTGCACTCACTACTCTGCACTCACTACTCTGCACTCACTACTCACTACTCTGCACTCACTACTCTAAACTCACTATTCTGCACTCACTACTCACTACTCTGCACTCACTACTCACTACTCACTACTCTGCACTCTATACTCTGCACTCACTACTCTGCACTCACTATTCTGCACTCACTACTCACTACTCTGCACTCACTACTCACTACTCATTACTCTGCACTCTATACTCTGCACTCACTACTCTGCACTCACTACTCACTACTCTGTACTCACTACTCTGCACTCACCACTCTGTACTCACTACTCACTACTCTGCAATCACTACTCTGTACTCACTACTCTGCACTCACTACTCACTACTCTGCACTCACTACTCTGCACTCACTACTCTGCACTCACTACTCACTACTCTGCACTCACTACTCTGCACTCACTACTCACTACTCTGCACTCACTACTCACTACTCACTACTCTGCACTCACTACTCTGCACTCACTACTCACTACTCTGCACTCACTACTCACTACTCTGCACTCACTACTCTGCACTCACTACTAGGCACTCACTACTCTGCCCTCACTACTCACTACTCTGCACTCACTACTCTGCACTCACTACTCTGCACTCACAACTCTGCACTCACTACTCTGCACTCACTACTCTGCACTCACTACTCACTACTCTGCACTCACTACTCTGCACTCACTACTCACTACTCTGCACTCACTACTCACTACTCACTACTCTGCACTCACTACTCTGCACTCACTACTCACTACTCTGCACTCACTACTCACTACTCTGCACTCACTACTCTGCACTCACTACTAGGCACTCACTACTCTGCCCTCACTACTCACTACTCTGCACTCACTACTCTGCACTCACTACTCTGCACTCACAACTCTGCACTCACTACTCTGCACTCACTACTCTGCACTCACTACTCACTACTCTGCACTCACTACTCTGCACTCACTACTCTGCACTCACTACTAGGCACTCACTACTCTGCCCTCACTACTCACTACTCTGCACTCACTACTCTGCACTCACTACTCTGCACTCTGCACTCACTACTCACTACTCTGCACTCACTACTCAATACTCTGCACTCACTACTCACTACTCTGCACTCACTACTCACTACACTGCACTCACTACTCACTACTCTGCACTCACTACTCTGCACTCTGCACTCACTACTCACTACTCTGCACTCACTACTCACTACCCTGCACTCACTACTCACTACTCTGCACTCACTACTCACTACACTGCACTCACTACTCACTACTCTGCACTCACTACTCTGCACTCTGCACTCACTACTCACTACTCTGCACTCACTACTCACTACTCACTACTCTGCACTCACTACTCTGCACTCACTACTCTGCACTCACTACTCACTACTCTGCACTCACTACTCTGCACTCACTACTCTGCACTCACTACTCACTACCCTGCACTCACTACTCACTACTCTGCACTCACTACTCTGCACTCACTACTCACTACTCAATACTCTGCACTCACTACTCTGCACTCACTACTCTGCACTCACTACTCACTACTCTGCACTCACTACTCTGCACTCACTACTCTGTATTCACTACTCACTACTCTGCACTCACTACTCACTACTCACTACTCTGCACTCACTACTCTGCACTCACTACTCTGCACTCACTACTCTGCACTCACTACTCACTACTCTGCACTCACTACTCTGCACTCACTACTCTGCACTCACTACTCACTACTCTGCACTCACTACTCACTACTCACTACTCTGCACTCACTACTCACTACTCTGCACTCACTACTCACTACACTGCACTCACTACTCACTACTCTGCACTCACTACTCACTACACTGCACTCACTACTCACTACTCTGCACTCACTACTCACTGCCCACTACTCTGCACTCACTACTCACTACTCTGCACTCACTACTCACTACTCTGCACTCACTACTCTGCACTCACTACTCTGCACTCACTACTCTGCACTCACTACTCTGCACTCACTACTCTGCACTCACTACTCACTACTCTGCACTAACTACTCACTACTCTGCACTCACTACTCACTACTCACTACTCTGCACTCACTACTCACTACTCTGCACTCACTACTCACTACACTGCACTCACTACTCACTACTCTGCACTCACTACTCACTACTCTGAACTCACTACTCTGCACTCACCACTCTGCACTCACTACTCACTACTCTGCAATCACTACTCTGTACTCACTACTCTGCACTCACTACTCACTACTCTGCACTCACTACTCTGCACTCAATACTCACTACTCTGCACTCACTACTCTGCACTCACTACTCACTACTCTGCACTCACTACTCACTACTCTGCACTCACTACTCTGCACTCACTACTCACTACTCTGCACTCACTACTCACTACTCTGCACTCACTACTCTGCACTCACTACTCACTACTAGGCACTCACTACTCTGCACTCACTACTCACTACTCTGCACTCAGTACTCTGCACTCACTACTCTGCACTCTGCACTCACTACTCACTACTCTGCACTCACTACTCACTACCCTGCACTCACTACTCACTACTCTGCACTCACTACTCACTACACTGCATTCACTACTCACTACTCTGCACTCACTACTCTGCACTCTGCACTCACTACTCACTACTCTGCACTTACTACTCACTACCCTGCACTCACTACTCACTACTCTGCACTCACTACTCTGCACTCATTACTCACTACTCTGCACTCACTATTCTGCACTCACTACTCTGCACTCACTACTCACTACTCACTACTCTGCACTCACTACTCTGCACTCACTACTCTGCACTCACTACTCTGCACTCTGCACTCACTACTCTGCACTCTGCACTCACTACTCACTACTCTGCACTCACTACTCACTACTCTGCACTCACTACTCTGCACTCACTACTCTGCACTCACTACTCTGCACTCACTACTCACTACTCTGCACTCACTATTCTGCACTCACTACTCACTACTCTGCACTCACTACTCACTACACTGCACTCACTACTCACTACTCTGCACTCACTACTCTGCACTCTGCACTCACTACTCACTACTCTGCACTCACTACTCACTACCCTGCACTCACTACTCACTACTCTGCACTCACTACTCTGCACTCACTACTCACTACTCACTACTCTGCACTCACTACTCTGCACTCACTACTCTGCACTCACTACTCACTACTCTGCACTCACTACTCTGCACTCACTACTCTGCACTCACTACTCACTACCCTGCACTCACTACTCACTACTCTGCACTCACTACTCTGCACTCACTACTCACTACTCAATACTCTGCACTCACTACTCTGCACTCACTACTCTGTACTCACTACTCACTACTCTGCACTCACTACTCACTACTCACTACTCTGCACTCACTACTCTGCACTCACTACTCTGCACTCACTACTCTGCACTCACTACTCACTACTCTGCACTCACTACTCTGCACTCACTACTCTGCACTCACTACTCACTACTCTGCACTCACTACTCACTACTCACTACTCTGCACTCACTACTCACTACTCTGCACTCACTACTCACTACACTGCACTCACTACTCACTACTCTGCACTCACTACTCACTACACTGCACTCACTACTCACTACTCTGCACTCACTACTCACTGCCCACTACTCTGCACTCACTACTCACTACTCTGCACTCACTACTCACTACTCTGCACTCACTACTCTGCACTCACTACTCTGCACTCACTACTCACTACTCTGCACTAACTACTCACTACTCTGCACTCACTACTCACTACTCACTACTCTGCACTCACTACTCACTCCTCTGCACTCACTACTCACTACACTGCACTCACTACTCACTACTCTGCACTCACTACTCACTACTCTGCACTCACTACTCTGCACTCACCACTCTGCACTCACTACTCACTACTCTGCAATCACTACTCTGTACTCACTACTCTGCACTCACTACTCACTACTCTGCACTCACTACTCTGCACTCACTACTCACTACTCTGCACTCACTACTCTGCACTCACTACTCACTACTCTGCACTCACTACTCACTACTCACTACTCTGCACTCACTACTCTGCACTCACTACTCACTACTCTGCACTCACTACTCACTACTCTGCACTCACTACTCTGCACTCACTACTCACTACTAGGCACTCACTACTCTGCACTCACTACTCACTACTCTGCACTCACTACTCTGCACTCACTACTCTGCACTCTGCACTCACTACTCACTACTCTGCACTCACTACTCACTACCCTGCACTCACTACTCACTACTCTGCACTCACTACTCACTACACTGCATTCACTACTCACTACTCTGCACTCACTACTCTGCACTCTGCACTCACTACTCACTACTCTGCACTTACTACTCACTACCCTGCACTCACTACTCACTACTCTGCACTCACTACTCTGCACTCATTACTCACTACTCTGCACTCACTATTCTGCACTCACTACTCTGCACTCACTACTCACTACTCACTAGTCTGCACTCACTACTCTGCACTCACTACTCTGCACTCACTACTCTGCACTCTGCACTCACTACTCTGCACTCTGCACTCACTACTCACTACTCTGCACTCACTACTCACTACTCTGCACTCACTACTCTGCACTCACTACTCTGCACTCACTACTCTGCACTCACTACTCACTACTCTGCACTCACTATTCTGCACTCACTACTCTGCACTCACTACTCACTACTCTGCACTCACTACTCACTACTCACTACTCTGCACTCACTACTCACTACTCTGCACTCACTATTCTGCACTCACTACTCTGCACTCACTACTCACTACTCTGCACTCACTACTCACACTCACTACTCTGCACTCACTACTCACTACTCTGCACTCACTACTCTGCACTCTGCACTCACTACTCACTACTCTGCACTCACTACTCACTACTCTGCACTCACTAATCACTACTCTGCACTCACTACTCACTACTCTGCACTCACTACTCTGCACTCACTACTCTGCACTCACTACTCTGCACTCACTACTCACTACTCTGCAATCACTACTCTGCACTCACTACTCTGCACTCACTACTCACTACTCTTCACTCACTACTCTGCACTCACTATTCTGCACTCACTACTCACTACTCTGCACTCACTACTCACTACTCTGCACTCTATACTCTGCACTCACTACTCTGCACTCACTACTCACTACTCTGTACTCACTACTCTGCACTCACCACTCTGCACTCACTACTCACTACTCTGCAATCACTACTCTGTACTCACTACTCTGCACTCACTACTCACTACTCTGCACTCACTACTCTGCACTCACTACTCACTACTCTGCACTCACTACTCTGCACTCACTACTCACTACTCTGCACTCACTACTCACTACTCACTACTCACTACTCTGCACTCACTAATCTACACTCACTACTCACTACTCTGCACTCACTACTCACTAATCTGCACTCACTACTCTGCACTCACTACTAGGCACTCACTACTCTGCCCTCACTACTCACTACTCTGCACTCACTACTCTGCACTCACTACTCTGCACTCACAACTCTGCACTCACTACTCTGCACTCACTACTCTGCACTCACTACTCACTACTCTGCACTCACTACTCTGCACTCACTACTCACTACTCTGCACTCACTACTCACTACTCTGCACTCACTACTCACTACTCTGCACTCACTACTCAATACTCTGCACTCACTATTCACTACTCGGCACTCACTACTCACTACACTGCACTCACTACTCACTACTCTGCACTCACTACTCTGCACTCTGCACTCACTACTCACTACTCTGCACTCACTACTCACTACCCTGCACTCACTACTCACTACTCTGCACTCACTACTCTGCACTCACTACTCACTACTCACTACTCTGCACTCACTACTCCGCACTCACTACTCTGCACTCACTACTCACTACTCTGCACTCACTACTCTGCACTCACTACTCACTACCCTGCACTCACTACTCACTACTCTGCACTCACTACTCTGCACTCACTACTCACTACTCAATACTCTGCACTCACTACTCTGCACTCACTACTCACTACTCTGCACTCACTACTCTGCACTCACTACTCTGCACTCACTACTCACTACTCTGCACTCACTACTCTCTACTCACTACTCTGCACTCACTACTCTGCACTCACTACTCTGTACTCACTACTCTGCACTCACTACTCACTACTCTGCACTCACGACTCACTACTCTGCACTCACTACTCTGCACTCACTACTCTGCACTCACTACTCACTACTCTGCACTCACTACTCACTACTCTGCACTCACTACTCTGCACTCACTACTCTGCACTCACTACTCACTACTCACTACTCTGCACTCACTACTCACTACTCTGCACTCACTACTCACTACTCTGCACTCACTACTCACTACTCACTACTCTGCACTCACTACTCTGCACTCACTACTCTGCACTCACTACTCACTACTCTGCACTCACTACTCACTACTCTGCACTCACTACTCACTACTCTGCACTCACTATTCTGCACTCACTACTCTGCACTCACTACTCACTACTCTGCACTCACTACTCACACTCACTACTCTGCACTCACTACTCACTACTCACTACTCTGCACTCACTACTCTGCACTCTGCACTCACTACTCACTACTCTGCACTCACTACTCACTACTCTGCACTCACTACTCACTACTCTGCACTCACTACTCACCACTCACTACTCTGCACTCACTACTCTGCACTCACTACTCACTACTCTGCACTCACTACTCTGCACTCACTACTCACTACTCTGCAATCACTACTCTGCACTCACTACTCTGCACTCACTACTCACTACTCTTCACTCACTACTCTGCACTCACTATTCTGCACTCACTACTCACTACTCTGCACTCACTACTCACTACGCACTACTCTGCACTCTATACTCTGCACTCACTACTCTGCACTCACTACTCACTACTCTGTACTCACTACTCTGCACTCACCACTCTGCACTCACTACTTACTACTCTGCAATCAATACTCTGTACTCACTACTCTGCACTCACTACTCAGTACTCTGCACTCACTACTCTGCACTCACTACTCTGCACTCACTACTCACTACTCTGCACTCACTACTCTGCACTCACTAATCACTACTCTGCACTCACTACTCACTACTCACTACTCTGCACTCACTACTCTGCACTCACTACTCACTACTCTGCACTCACTACTCACTACTCTGCACTCACTACTCTGCACTCACTACTAGGCACTCACTACTCTGCCCTCACTACTCACTACTCTGCACTCACTACTCTGCACTCACTACTCTGCACTCACAACTCTGCACTCACTACTCTGCACTCACTACTCTGCACTCACTACTCACTACTCTGCACTCACTACTCTGCACTCACTACTCACTACTCTGCACTCACTACTCACTACTCTGCACTCACTACTCTGCACTCTGCACTCACTACTCACTACTCTGCACTCACTACTCAATACTCTGCACTCACTACTCACTACTCACTACTCTGCACTCACTACTCACTACACTGCACTCACTACTCACTACTCTGCACTCACTACTCTGCACTCTGCACTCACTACTCACTACTCTGCACTCACTACTCACTACCCTGCACTCACTACTCACTACTCTGCACTCACTACTCTGCACTCACTACTCACTACTCACTACTCTGCACTCACTACTCTGCACTCACTACTCACTACTCTGCACTCACTACTCTGCACTCACTACTCTGCACTCACTACTCACTACCCTGCACTCACTACTCACTACTCTGCACTCACTACTCTGCACTCACTACTCACTACTCAATACTCTGCACTCACTACTCTGCACTCACTACTCTGCACTCACTACTCACTACTCTGCACTCACTACTCTGCACTCACTACTCTGTACTCACTACTCACTACTCTGCACTCACTACTCACTACTCACTACTCTGCACTCACTACTCTGCACTCACTACTCTGCACTCACTACTCACTACTCTGCACTCACTACTCTGCACTCACTACTCTGCACTCACTACTCACTACTCTGCACTCACTACTCACTACTCACTACTCTGCACTCACTACTCACTACTCTGCACTCACTACTCACTACACTGCACTCACTACTCACTACTCTGCACTCACTACTCACTACACTGCACTCACTACTCACTACTCTGCACTCACTACTCACTGCCCACTACTCTGCACTCACTACTCACTACTCTGCACTCACTACTCTGCACTCACTACTCTGCACTCACTACTCTGCACTCACTACTCACTACTCTGCACTAACTACTCTGCACTCACTACTCACTACTCACTACTCTGCACTCACTACTCACTACTCTGCACTCACTACTCACTACACTGCACTCACTACTCACTACTCTGCACTCACTACTCACTACTCTGCACTCACTACTCTGCACTCACCACTCTGCACTCACTACTCACTACTCTGCAATCACTACTCTGTACTCACTACTCTGCACTCACTACTCACTACTCTGCACTCACTACTCTGCACTCACTACTCACTACTCTGCACTCACTACTCTGCACTCACTACTCACTACTCTGCACTCACTACTCACTACTCACTACTCTGCACTCACTACTCTGCACTCACTACTCACTACTCTGCACTCACTACTCATTACTCTGCACTCACTACTCTGCACTCACTACTCACTACTAGGCACTCACTACTCTGCACTCACTACTCACTACTCTGCACTCACTACTCTGCACTCACTACTCTGCACTCTGCACTCACTACTCACTACTCTGCACTCACTACTCACTACCCTGCACTCACTACTCACTACTCTGCACTCACTACTCACTACACTGCATTCACTACTCACTACTCTGCACTCACTACTCTGCACTCTGCACTCACTACTCACTACTCTGCACTTACTACTCACTACCCTGCACTCACTACTCACTACTCTGCACTCACTACTCTGCACTCATTACTCACTACTCTGCACTCACTATTCTGCACTCACTACTCTGCACTCACTACTCACTACTCACTACTCTGCACTCACTACTCTGCACTCACTACTCTGCACTCACTACTCTGCACTCTGCACTCACTACTCTGCACTCTGCACTCACTACTCACTACTCTGCACTCACTACTCACTACTCTGCACTCACTACTCTGCACTCACTACTCTGCACTCACTACTCTGCACCCACTACTCACTACTCTGCACTCACTATTCTGCACTCACTACTCACTACTCTGCACTCACTACTCACTACTCTGCACTCACTACTCACTACTCACTACTCTGCACTCACTACTCACTACTCTGCACTCACTATTCTGCACTCACTACTCTGCACTCACTACTCACTACTCTGCACTCACTACTCACACTCACTACTCTGCACTCACTACTCACTACTCACTACTCTGCACTCACTACTCTGCACTCTGCACTCACTACTCACTACTCTGCACTCACTACTCACTACTCTGCACTCACTAATCACTACTCTGCACTCACTACTCACTACTCTGCACTCACTACTCTGCACTCACTACTCTGCACTCACTACTCACTACTCTGCACTCACTACTCTGCACTCACTACTCACTACTCTGCAATCACTACTCTGCACTCACTACTCTGCACTCACTACTCACTACTCTTCACTCACTACTCTGCACTCACTATTCTGCACTCACTACTCACTACTCTGCACTCACTACTCACTACTCACTACTCTGCACTCTATACTCTGCACTCACTACTCTGCACTCACTACTCACTACTCTGTACTCACTACTCTGCACTCACCACTCTGCACTCACTACTCACTACTCTGCAATCACTACTCTGTACTCACTACTCTGCACTCACTACTCACTACTCTGCACTCACTACTCACTACTCACTACTCTGCACTCACTAATCTGCACTTACTACTCACTACTCTGCACTCACTACTCACTACTCTGCACTCACTACTCTGCACTCACTACTAGGCACTCACTACTCTGCCCTCACTACTCACTACTCTGCACTCACTACTCTGCACTCACTACTCTGCACTCACAACTCTGCACTCACTACTCTGCACTCACTACTCTGCACTCACTACTCACTACTCTGCACTCACTACTCTGCACTCACTACTCACTACTCTGCACTCACTACTCACTACTCTGCACTCACTACTCTGCACTCACTACTCACTACTCTGCACTCACTACTCACTACTCACTACTCACTACTCTGCACTCACTAATCTGCACTCACTACTCACTACTCTGCACTCACTACTCACTACTCTGCACTCACTACTCTGCACTCACTACTAGGCACTCACTACTCTGCCCTCACTACTCACTACTCTGCACTCACTACTCTGCACTCACTACTCTGCACTCACAACTTTGCACTCACTACTCTGCACTCACTACTCTGCACTCACTACTCACTACTCTGCACTCACTACTCTGCACTCACTACTCACTACTCTGCACTCACTACTCACTACTCTGCACTCACTACTCTGCACTCACTACTCACTACTCTGCACTCACTACTCAATACTCTGCACTCACTATTCACTACTCGGCACTCACTACTCACTACACTGCACTCACTACTCACTACTCTGCACTCACTACTCTGCACTCTGCACTCACTACTCACTACTCTGCACTCACTACTCACTACCCTGCACTCACTACTCACTACTCTGCACTCACTACTCTGCACTCACTACTCACTACTCACTACTCTGCACTCACTACTCCGCACTCACTACTCTGCACTCACTACTCACTACTCTGCACTCACTACTCTGCACTCACTACTCACTACCCTGCACTCACTACTCACTACTCTGCACTCACTACTCTGCACTCACTACTCACTACTCAATACTCTGCACTCACTACTCTGCACTCACTACTCTGCACTCACTACTCACTACTCTGCACTCACTACTCTGCACTCACTACTCTGCACTCACTACTCACTACTCTGCACTCACTACTCACTACTCACTACTCTGCACTCACTACTCTACACTCACTACTCTGTACTCACTACTCTGCACTCACTACTCACTACTCTGCACTCACGACTCACTACTCTGCACTCACTACTCTGCACTCACTACTCTGCACTCACTACTCACTACTCTGCACTCACTACTCACTACTCTGCACTCACTACTCTGCACTCACTACTCTGCACTCACTACTCACTACTCACTACTCTGCACTCACTACTCTGCACTCACTACTCACTACTCTGCACTCACTACTCACTACTCTGCACTCACTACTCTGCACTCACTACTCTGCACTCACTACTCTGCACTCACTACTCACTACTCTGCACTCACTACTCACTACTCTGCACTCACTACTCACTACTCACTACTCTGCACTCACTACTCACTACTCTGCACTCACTATTCTGCACTCACTACTCTGCACTCACTACTCACTACTCTGCACTCACTACTCACACTCACTACTCTGCACTCACTACTCACTACTCACTACTCTGCACTCACTACTCTGCACTCTGCACTCACTACTCACTACTCTGCACTCACTACTCACTACTCTGCACTCACTACTCACTACTCTGCACTCACTACTCACCACTCACTACTCTGCACTCACTACTCTGCACTCACTACTCACTACTCTGCACTCACTACTCTGCACTCACTACTCACTACTCTGCAATCACTACTCTGCACTCACTACTCTGCACTCACTACTCACTACTCTTCACTCACTACTCTGCACTCACTATTCTGCACTCACTACTCACTACTCTGCACTCACTACTCACTACGCACTACTCTGCACTCTATACTCTGCACTCACTACTCTGCACTCACTACTCACTACTCTGTACTCACTACTCTGCACTCACCACTCTGCACTCACTACTTACTACTCTGCAATCAATACTCTGTACTCACTACTCTGCACTCACTACTCAGTACTCTGCACTCACTACTCTGCACTCACTACTTTGCACTCACTACTCTGCACTCACTACTCACTACTCTGCACTCACTACTCTGCACTCACTACTCACTACTCTGCACTCACTACTCACTACTCACTACTCTGCACTCACTACTCTGCACTCACTACTCACTACTCTGCACTCACTACTCACTACTCTGCACTCACTACTCTGCACTCACTACTAGGCACTCACTACTCTGCCCTCACTACTCACTACTCTGCACTCACTACTCTGTACTCACTACTCTGCACTCACAACTCTGCACTCACTACTCTGCACTCACTACTCTGCACTCACTACTCACTACTCTGCACTCACTACTCTGCACTCACTACTCACTACTCTGCACTCACTACTCACTACTCTGCACTCACTACTCTGCACTCTGCACTCACTACTCACTACTCTGCACTCACTACTCAATACTCTGCACTCACTACTCACTACTCTGCACTCACTACTCACTACACTGCACTCACTACTCACTACTCTGCACTCACTACTCTGCACTCTGCACTCACTACTCACTACTCTGCACTCACTACTCACTACCCTGCACTCACTACTCACTACTCTGCACTCACTACTCTGCACTCACTACTCACTACTCACTACTCTGCACTCACTACTCTGCACTCACTACTCTGCACTCACTACTCACTACTCTGCACTCACTACTCTGCACTCACTACTCTGCACTCACTACTCACTACCCTGCACTCACTACTCACTACTCTGCACTCACTACTCTGCACTCACTACTCACTACTCAATACTCTGCACTCACTACTCTGCACTCACTACTCTGCACTCACTACTCACTACTCTGCACTCACTACTCTGCACTCACTACTCTGTACTCACTACTCACTACTCTGCACTCACTACTCACTACTCACTACTCTGCACTCACTACTCTGCACTCACTACTCTGCACTCACTACTCACTACTCTGCACTCACTACTCTGCACTCACTACTCTGCACTCACTACTCACTACTCAGCACTCACTACTCACTACTCCCTACTCTGCACTCACTACTCACTACTCTGCACTCACTACTCACTACACTGCACTCACTACTCACTACTCTGCACTCACTACTCACTACACTGCACTCACTACTCACTACTCTGCACTCACTACTCACTGCCCACTACTCTGCACTCACTACTCACTACTCTGCACTCACTACTCACTACTCTGCACTCACTACTCTGCACTCACTACTCTGCACTCACTACTCACTACTCTGCACTAACTACTCTGCACTCACTACTCACTACTCACTACTCTGCACTCACTACTCACTACTCTGCACTCACTACTCACTACACTGCACTCACTACTCACTACTCTGCACTCACTACTCACTACTCTGCACTCACTACTCTGCACTCACCACTCTGCACTCACTACTCACTACTCTGCAATCACTACTCTGTACTCACTACTCTGCACTCACTACTCACTACTCTGCACTCACTACTCTGCACTCACTACTCACTACTCTGCACTCACTACTCTGCACTCACTACTCACTACTCTGCACTCACTACTCACTACTCTGCACTCACTACTCTGCACTCACTACTCACTACTCTGCACTCACTACTCACTACTCTGCACTCACTACTCTGCACTCACTACTCACTACTAGGCACTCACTACTCTGCACTCACTACTCACTACTCTGCACTCACTACTCTGCACTCACTACTCTGCACTCTGCACTCACTACTCACTACTCTGCACTCTCTACTCACTACCCTGCACTCACTACTCACTACTCTGCACTCACTACTCACTACACTGCATTCACTACTCACTACTCTGCACTCACTACTCTGCACTCTGCACTCACTACTCACTACTCTGCACTTACTACTCACTACCCTGCACTCACTACTCACTACTCTGCACTCACTACTCTGCACTCATTACTCACTACTCTGCACTCACTATTCTGCACTCACTACTCTGCACTCACTACTCACTACTCACTACTCTGCACTCACTACTCTGCACTCACTACTCTGCACTCACTACTCTGCACTCTGCACTCACTACTCTGCACTCTGCACTCACTACTCACTACTCTGCACTCACTACTCACTACTCTGCACTCACTACTCTGCACTCACTACTCTGCACTCACTACTCTGCACTCACTACTCACTACTCTGCACTCACTATTCTGCACTCACTACTCACTACTCTGCACTCACTACTCACTACTCTGCACTCACTACTCACTACTCACTACTCTGCACTCACTACTCACTACTCTGCACTCACTATTCTGCACTCACTACTCTGCACTCACTACTCACTACTCTGCACTCACTACTCACACTCACTACTCTGCACTCACTACTCACTACTCACTACTCTGCACTCACTACTCTGCACTCTGCACTCACTACTCACTACTCTGCACTCACTACTCACTACTCTGCACTCACTAATCACTACTCTGCACTCACTACTCACTACTCTGCACTCACTACTCTGCACTCACTACTCTGCACTCACTACTCTGCACTCACTACTCACTACTCTGCACTCACTACTCACTACTCTGCACTCACTACTCTGCACTCACTACTCACTACTCTGCACTCACTACTCACTACTCTGCACTTACTACTCACTACTCTGCACTCACTACTCACTACTCTGCCCTCACTACTCACTACTCTGCACTCACTACTCACTACTCACTACTCTGCACTCACTAGTCACTATTCTGCACTCACTTCTCACTACTCACTATTTTGCACTCACAACTCTGCACTCACTACTCTTCACTCACTATTCTGCACTCACTACTCTGCACTCATTACTCTGCACTCACTACTCTGCACTCAACACTCTGCACTCACTACTCTGCACTCACTACTCGGCACTCTGCACTCACTACTTGGCACTCACTACTCTGCACTCACTACTCTGCACTCACTACTCACTACTCACTACTCTGCACTCACTACTCTGCACTCACTACTCACTACTCTGCACTCACTATTCACTACTTTGCACTCACTACTCACTACTCACTACTCTGCACTCACTACTCACTACTCTGCAATCACTACTCTGCACTCACTACTCTGCACTCACTACTCACTACTCTTCACTCACTACTCTGCACTCACTATTCTGCACTCACTACTCACTACTCTGCACTCACTACTCACTACTCACTACTCTGCACTCTATACTCTGCACTCACTACTCTGCACTCACTACTCACTACTCTGTACTCACTACTCTGCACTCACCACTCTGCACTCACTACTCACTACTCTGCAATCACTACTCTGTACTCACTACTCTGCACTCACTACTCACTACTCTGCACTCACTACTCTGCACTCACTACTCTGCACTCACTACTCACTACTCTGCACTCACTACTCTGCACTCACTACTCACTACTCTGCACTCACTACTCACTACTCACTACTCTGCACTCACTAATCTGCACTCACTACTCACTACTCTGCACTCACTACTCACTACTCTGCACTCACTACTCTGCACTCACTACTAGTCACTCACTACTCTGCCCTCACTACTCACTACTCTGCACTCACTACTCTGCACTCACTACTCTGCACTCACAACTCTGCACTCACTACTCTGCACTCACTACTCTGCACTCACTACTCACTACTCTGCACTCACTACTCTGCACTCACTACTCACTACTCTGCACTCACTACTCACTACTCTGCACTCACTACTCTGCACTCACTACTCACTACTCTGCACTCACTACTCAATACTCTGCACTCACTACTCACTACTCGGCACTCACTACTCACTACACTGCACTCACTACTCACTACTCTGCACTCACTACTCTGCACTCTGCACTCACTACTCACTACTCTGCACTCACTACTCACTACCCTGCACTCACTACTCACTACTTTGCACGCACTACTCTGCACTCACTACTCACTACTCACTACTCTGCACTCACTACTCCGCACTCACTACTCTGCACTCACTACTCACTACTCTGCACTCACTACTCTGCACTCACTACTCACTACCCTGCACTCACTACTCACTACTCTGCACTCACTACTCTGCACTCACTACTCACTACTCAATACTCTGCACTCACTACTCTGCACTCACTACTCTGCACTCACTACTCACTACTCTGCACTCACTACTCTGCACTCACTACTCTGCACTCACTACTCACTACTCTGCCCTCACTACTCACTACTCACTACTCTGCACTCACTACTCTGCACTCACTACTCTGCACTCACTACTCACTACTCTGCACTCACTACTCTGCACTCACTACTCTGCACTCACTACTCACTACTCTGCACTCACTACTCACTACTCTGCACTCACTACTGCACTCACTACTCACTACTCTGCACTCACTACTCACTACACTGCACTCACTACTCACTACTCTGCACTCACTACTCACTACACTGCACTCACTACTCACTACTCTGCACTCACTACTCACTGCCCACTACTCTGCACTCACTACTCACTACTCTGCACTCACTACTCACTACTCTACACTCACTACTCTGCACTCACTACTCTGCACTCACTACTCACTACTCTGCACTAACTACTCACTACTCTGCACTCACTACTCACTACTCACTACTCTGCACTCACTACTCACTACTCTGCACTCACTACTCACTACACTGCACTCACTACTCACTACTCTGCACTCACTACTCACTACTCTGCACTCACTACTCTGCACTCACCACTCTGCACTCACTACTCTGCAATCACTACTCTGTACTCACTACTCTGCACTCACTACTCACTACTCTGCACTCACTACTCTGCACTCACTACTCACTACTCTGCACTCACTACTCTGCACTCACTACTCATTACTCTGCACTCACTACTCACTACTCACTACTCTGCACTCACTACTCTGCACTCACTACTCACTACTCTGCACTCACTACTCACTACTCTGCACTCACTACTCTGCACTCACTACTCACTACTAGGCACTCACTACTCTGCACTCACTACTCACTACTCTGCACTCACTACTCTGCACTCACTACTCTGCACTCTGCACTCACTACTCACTACTCTGCACTCACTACTCACTACCCTGCACTCACTACTCACTACTCTGCACTCACTACTCACTACACTGCATTCACTACTCACTACTCTGCACTCACTACTCTGCACTCTGCACTCACTACTCACTACTCTGCACTTACTACTCACTACCCTGCACTCACTACTCACTACTCTGCACTCACTACTCTGCACTCATTACTCACTACTCTGCACTCACTATTCTGCACTCACTACTCTGCACTCACTACTCACTACTCACTACTCTGCACTCACTACTCTGCACTCACTACTCTGCACTCACTACTCTGCACTCTGCACTCACTACTCTGCACTCTGCACTCACTACTCACTACTCTGCACTCACTACTCACTACTCTGCACTCACTACTCTGCACTCACTACTCTGCACTCACTACTCACTACTCTGCACTCACTATTCTGCACTCACTACTCTGCACTCACTACTCACTACTCACTACTCACTACTCTGCACTCACTACTCTGCACTCACTACTCACTACTCTGCACTCACTACTCTGCACTCACTACTCACTACTCTGCACCCACTACTCTGCACTCACTACTCTGCACTAACTACTCACTACTCTGCACTCACTACTCTGCACTCACTACTCTGCACTCACTACTCACTACTCTGCACTCACTATTCTGCACTCACTACTCTGCACTCACTACTCACTACTCACTACTCTGCACTCACTACTCTGCACTCACTACTCTGCACTCACTACTCACTACTCTGCACCCACTACTCTGCACTCACTACTCTGCAATCACTACTCACTACTCTGCACTCACTACTCACTACTCACTACTCTGCACTCACTACTCACTACTCTGCACTCACTACTCACTACACTGCACTCACTACTCACTACTCTGCACTCACTACTCACTGCTCACTACTCTGCACTCACTACTCACTACTCTGCACTCACTACTCACTACTCTGCACTCACTACTCTGCACTCACTACTCTGCACTCACTACTCACTACTCTGCACTCACTACTCTGCACTTACTACTCTGCACTCACTACTCACTACTCTGCACTCACTACTCTGCACTCACTACTCTGCACTCACTACTCTGCACTCACTACTCACTACTAACTACTCTGCACTCAATACTCAGCACTCACTACTCTGCACTCACTACTCTGCACTCACTACTGACTACTCTGCACTCACTACTCTGCACTCACTAATCACTACTCTGCACTCACTACTCACTACTCTGCCCTCACTACTCTGCACTCACTACTCACTACTCTGCACTCACTATTTACTACTCTGCACTCTCTACTTACTTCTCACTACTATGCACTCACTACTCACTACTCACTACTCTGCACTCACTATTCTGCACTCACTACTCTGCACTCACTACTCACTATTCTGCACTCACTACTCACTACTCTGCACTCACTACTCTGCACTCACTACTCACTACTCTGCACTCACTACTCTGCACTCACTACTCACTATTCTGCACTCACTACTCACTACTCTGCACTCACTACTCACTACTCACTACTCACTACTCCGATCTTACTACTCTGCACTCACTACTCTGCTCTCACTACTCTGCACTCACTACTCTGCACTCTGCACTCACTACTCTGCACTCTGCACTCACTACTCTGCACTCACTACTCACTACTCTGCACTCACTACTCACTACTCTGCACTCACTACTCTGCACTCACTGCTCTGCACTCACTACTCACTACTCTGCACTCACTACTCTGCAATCACTACTCACTACTCTGCACTCACTACTCTGTACTCACTACTCTGCACTCACTACTCTGCTCTCACTACTCACTACTCTGCACTCACTACTCACTACTCTGCACTCACTACTCACTACTCTGCACTCACTACTCTGCAGTCACTACTCACTACTCACTACTCTGCAATCACTACTCTGCACTCACTATTCACTATTTACTACTCTGCACTCACTACTCACTACTCTGCACTCACTACTCACTACTCTGCACTCACTACTCACTACTCAATACTCTGCACTCACTACTCTGCACTCACTACTCTGCACTCACTACTCTGCACTCACTACTCACTACTCTGCACTCACTACTCACTACTCTACACTCACTACTCACTACTCACTACTCTGCACTCACTACTCACTACTCTGCACTCACTACTCTGCACTCACTACTCTGCACACTGCACTCACTACTCTGTGCTCTGCACTCACTACTCACTACTCTGCACTCACTACTCTGCACTCACGACTCACTACTCTGCACTCACTACGCTGCACTCACTACTCTGCACTCACTACTCACTACTATGCACTCACTACTCACTACTCACTACTCTGCACTCACTATTCTGCACTCACTACTCTGCACTCACTACTCACTACTCTGCACTCACTACTCACTACTCTGCACTCACTACTCTGCACTCACTACTCTGCACTCACTACCCACTACTCTGCACTCACTACTCTGCACTCACTACTCACTACTCTGCAATCACTACTCTGCACTCACTACTCTGCACTCACTACTCACTACTCTTCACTCACTACTCTGCACTCACTATTCTGCACTCACTACTCACTACTCTGCACTCACTACTCACTACTCTGCACTCTATACTCTGCACTCACTACTCTGCACTCACTACTCACTACTCTGTACTCACTACTCTGCACTCACCACTCTGCACTCACTACTCACTACTCTGCAATCACTACTCTGTACTCACTACTCACTACTCTGCACTCACTACTCACTACTCTGCACTCACTACTCTGCACTCACTACTCTGCACTCACTACTCACTACTCTGCACTCACTACTCACTGCTCACTACTCTGCACTCACTACTCACTACTCTGCACTCACTACTCACTACTCTGCACTCACTACTCTGCACTCACTACTCTGCACTCACTACTCACTACTCTGCACTCACTACTCTGCACTTACTACTCTGCACTCACTACTCTCTACTCTGCACTCACTACTCTGCACTCACTACTCTGCACTCACTACTCACTACTAATTACTCTGCACTCAATACTCAGCACTCACTACTCTGCACTCACTACTCCGCACTCACTACTGACTACTCTGCACTCACTACTCTGCACTCACTAATCACTACTCTGCACTCACTACTCACTACTCTGCACTCACTACTCTGCACTCACTACTCTGCACTCACTACTCACTACTCTGCACTCTCTACTCACTTCTCACTACTATGCACTCACTACTCACTACTCACTACTCTGCACTCACTATTCTGCACTCACTACTCTGCACTCACTACTCACTATTCTGCACTCACTACTCACTACTCTGCACTCACTACTCTGCACTCACTACTCACTACTCTGCACTCACTACTATACACTCACTACTCACTATTCTGCACTCACTACTCACTACTCTGCACTCACTACTCACTACTCACTACTCCGTACTTACTACTCTGCACTCACTACTTTGCACTCACTACTCTGCACTCACTACTCTGCACTCACTACTCTGCACTCTGTACTCACTACTCTGCACTCTGCACTCACTACTCAGCACTCACTACTCACTACTCTGCACTCACTACTCACTACTCTGCACTCACTACTCTGCACTCACTGCTCTGCACTCACTACTCACTACTCTGCACTCACTACTCTGCAATCACTACTCACTACTCTGCACTCACTACTCTGTACTCACTACTCTGCACTCACTACTCTGCTCTCACTACTCACTACTCTGCACTCACTACTCACTACTCTGCACTCACTACTCACTACTCTGCACTCACTACTCACTACTCTGCACTCACTACTCTGCAGTCACTACTCACTACTCACTACTCTGCAATCACTACTCTGCACTCACTACTCACTATTTACTACTCTGCACTCACTACTCACTACTCTGCACTCACTACTCACTACTCTGCACTCACTACTCACTACTCACTACTCTGCACTCACTACTCTGCACTCACTACTCTGCACTCACTACTCTGCACTCACTACTCACTACTCTGCACTCACTACTCACTACTCTGCACTCACTACTCACTACTCACTACTCTGCACTCACTACTCACTACTCACTACTCTGCACTCACTACTCTGCACTCACTACTCTGCACACTGCACTCACTACTCTGCACTCTGCACTCACTACTCACTACTCTGCACTCACTACTCTGCACTCACGACTCACTACTCTGCACTCACTACTCTGCACTCACTACTATGCACTCACTACTCACTACTCTGCACTCACTACTCACTACTCTGCACTCTCTACTCACTTCTCACTACTATGCACTCACTACTCACTACTCACTACTCTGCAATCACTATTCTGCACTCACTACTCTGCACTCACTACTCACTACTCTGCACTCACTACTCACTACTCTGCACTCACTACTCACTACTCTGCACTCACTACTCACTACTCTGCACTCACTACTCTGCACTCACTACTCTGCACTCACTACTCACTACTCTGCACTCACTACTCTGCACTCACTACTCACTACTCTGCAATCACTACTCTGCACTCACTACTCTGCACTCACTACTCACTACTCTTCACTCACTACTCTGCACTCACTATTCTGCACTCACTACTCACTACTCTGCACTCACTACTCACTACTCACTACTCTGCACTCTATACTCTGCACTCACTACTCTGCACTCACTACTCACTACTCTGTACTCACTACTCTGCACTCACCACTCTGCACTCACTACTCACTACTCTGCAATCACTACTCTGTACTCACTACTCTGCACTCACTACTCACTACTCTGCACTCACTACTCTGCACTCACTACTCTGCACTCACTACTCACTACTCTGCACTCACTACTCTGCACTCACTACTCACTACTCTGCACTCACTACTCACTACTCACTACTCTGCACTCACTACTCTGCACTCACTACTCACTACTCTGCGTTCACTACTCACTACTCTGCACTCACTACTCTGCACTCACTACTAGGCACTCACTGCTCTGCCCTCACTACTCACTACTCTGCACTCACTACTCTGCACTCACTACTCTGCACTCACAACTCTGCACTCACTACTCTGCACTCACTACTCTGCACTCACTACTCACTACTCTGCACTCACTACTCTGCACTCACTACTCACTACTCTGCACTCACTACTCTGCACTCACTACTCTGCACTCACTACTCTGCACTCTGCACTCACTACTCACTACTCTGCACTCACTACTCTGCACTCACTACTCACTACTCTGCACTCACTACTCACTACTCTGCACTCACTACTCACTACTCTGCACTCACTACTCACTACACTGCACTCACTACTCACTACTCTGCACTCACTACTCTGCACTCTGCACTCACTACTCACTACTCTGCACTCACTACTCACTACCCTGCACTCACTACTCACTACTCTGCACTCACTACTCTGCACTCACTACTCACTACTCACTATTCTGCACTCACTACTCTGCACTCACTACTCTGCACTCACTACTCACTACTCTGCACTCACTACTCTGCACTCACTACTCTGCACTCACTACTCACTACCCTGCACTCACTACTCACTACTCTGCACTCACTACTCTGCACTCACTACTCACTACTCACTACTCTGCACTCACTACTCTGCACTCACTACTCACTACTCTGCACTCACTACTCTGCACTCACTACTCTGCACTCACTACTCACTACTCTGCACTCACTACTCTGCACTCACTACTCACTACTCTGCACTCACTACTCACTACTCACTACTCTGCACTCACTACTCTGCACTCACTACTCTGCACTCACTACTCTGCACTCACTACTCACTACTCTGCACTCACTACTCTGCACTCACTACTCACTACTCTGCACTCACTACTCACTACTCTCTACTCTGCGCTCACTACTCACTACTCTGCACTCACTACTCACTACACTGCACTCACTACTCACTACTCTGCACTCACTACTCACTACACTGCACTCACTACTCACTACTCTGCACTCACTACTCACTGCCCACTACTCTGCACTCACTACTCACTACTCTGCACTCACTACTCACTACTCTGCACTCACTACTCTGCACTCACTACTCTGCACTCACTACTCACTACTCTGCACTCACTACTCACTACTCTGCACTCACTACTCACTACTCTGCACTCACTACTCACTACTCTGCACTCACTACTCACTACACTGCACTCACTACTCACTACTCTGCACTCACTACTCACTACTCTGCACTCACTACTCTGCACTCACCACTCTGTACTCACTACTCACTACTCTGCAATCACTACTCTGTACTCACTACTCTGCAATCACTACTCTGTACTCACTACTCTGCACTCACTACTCACTACTCTGCACTCACTACTCTGCACTCACTACTCACTACTCTGCACTCACTACTCTGCACTCACTACTCATTACTCTGCACTCACTACTCACTACTCACTACTCTGCACTCACTACTCTGCACTCACTACTCACTACTCTGCACTCACTACTCACTACTCTGCACTCACTACTCTGCACTCACTACTCACTACTAGGCACTCACTACTCTGCACTCACTACTCACTACTCTGCACTCACTACTCTGCACTCACTACTCTGCACTCTGCACTCACTACTCACTACTCTGCACTCACTACTCACTACCCTGCACTCACTACTCACTACTCTGCACTCACTACTCACTACACTGCATTCACTACTCACTACTCTGCACTCACTACTCTGCACTCTGCACTCACTACTCACTACTCTGCACTTACTACTCACTACCCTGCACTCACTACTCACTACTCTGCACTCACTACTCTGCACTCATTACTCACTACTCTGCACTCACTATTCTGCACTCACTACTCTGCACTCACTACTCACTACTCACTACTCTGCACTCACTACTCTGCACTCACTACTCTGCACTCACTACTCTGCACTCTGCACTCACTACTCTGCACTCTGTACTCACTACTCACTACTCTGCACTCACTACTCACTACTCTGCACTCACTACTCTGCACTCACTACTCTGCACTCACTACTCACTACTCTGCACTCACTATTCTGCACTCACTACTCTGCACTCACTACTCACTACTCACTACTCTGCACTCACTACTCTGCACTCACTACTCACTACTCTGCACTCACTACTCTGCACTCACTACTCACTACTCTGCACCCACTACTCTGCACTCACTACTCTGCACTAACTACTCACTACTCTGCACTCACTACTCACTACTCTGCACTCACTACTCTGCACTCACTACTCTGCACTCACTACTCACTACTCTGCACTCACTATTCTGCACTCACTACTCTGCACTCACTACTCACTACTCACTACTCTGCACTCACTACTCTGCACTCACTACTCTGCACTCACTACTCTGCACCCACTACTCTGCACTCACTACTCTGCAATCACTACTCACTACTCTGCACTCACTACTCACTACTCACTACTCTGCACTCACTACTCACTACTCTGCACTCACTACTCACTACACTGCACTCACTACTCACTACTCTGCACTCACTACTCACTGCTCACTACTCTGCACTCACTACTCACTACTCTGCACTCACTACTCACTACTCTGCACTCACTACTCTGCACTCACTACTCTGCACTCACTACTCACTACTCTGCACTCACTACTCTGCACTTACTACTCTGCACTCACTACTCACTACTCTGCACTCACTACTCTGCACTCACTACTCTGCACTCACTACTCTGCACTCACTACTCACTACTAACTACTCTGCACTCAATACTCAGCACTCACTACTCTGCACTCACTACTCTGCACTCACTACTGACTACTCTGCACTCACTACTCTGCACTCACTAATCACTACTCTGCACTCACTACTCACTACTCTGCCCTCACTACTCTGCACTCACTACTCACTACTCTGCACTCACTACTCACTACTCTGCACTCTCTACTCACTTCTCACTACTATGCACTCACTACTCACTACTCACTATTCTGCACTCACTATTCTGCACTCACTACTCTGCACCCACTACTCACTATTCTGCACTCACTACTCACTACTCTGTACTCACTACTCTGCACTCACTACTCACTACTCTGCACTCACTACTCTGCACTCACTACTCACTATTCTGCACTCACTACTCACTACTCTGCACTCACTACTCACTACTCACTACTCACTACTCCGTACTTACTACTCTGCACTCACTACTCTGCTCTCACTACTCTGCACTCACTACTCTGCACTCTGCACTCACTACTCTGCACTCTGCACTCACTACTCTGCACTCACTACTCACTACTCTGCACTCACTACTCACTACTCTGCACTCACTACTCTGCACTCACTGCTCTGCACTCACTACTCACTACTCTGCACTCACTACTCTGCAATCACTACTCACTACTCTGCACTCACTACTCTGTACTCACTACTCTGCACTCACTACTCTGCTCTCACTACTCACTACTCTGCACTCACTACTCACTACTCTGCACTCACTACTCCCTACTCTGCACTCACTACTCTGCAGTCACTACTCACTACTCACTACTCTGCAATCACTACTCTGCACCCACTACTCACTATTTACTACTCTGCACTCACTACTCACTACTCTGCACTCACTACTCACTACTCTGCACTCACTACTCACTACTCACTACTCTGCACTCACTACTCTGCACTCACTACTCTGCACTCACTACTCTGCACTCACTACTCACTACTCTGCACTCACTACTCACTACTCTACACTCACTACTCACTACTCACTACTCTGCACTCACTACTCACTACTCTGCACTCACTACTCTGCACTCACTACTCTGCACACTGCACTCACTACTCTGCGCTCTGCACTCACTACTCACTACTCTGCACTCACTACTCTGCACTCACTACTCTGCACTCACTACTCACTACTAACTACTCTGCACTCAATACTCAGCACTCACTACTCTGCACTCACTACTCTGCACTCACTACTGACTACTCTGCACTCACTACTCTGCACTCACTAATCACTACTCTGCACTCACTACTCACTACTCTGCCCTCACTACTCTGCACTCACTACTCACTACTCTGCACTCACTATTTACTACTCTGCACTCTCTACTTACTTCTCACTACTATGCACTCACTACTCACTACTCACTACTCTGCACTCACTATTCTGCACTCACTACTCTGCACTCACTACTCACTATTCTGCACTCACTACTCACTACTCTGCACTCACTACTCTGCACTCACTACTCACTACTCTGCACTCACTACTCTGCACTCACTACTCACTATTCTGCACTCACTACTCACTACTCTGCACTCACTACTCACTACTCACTACTCACTACTCCGATCTTACTACTCTGCACTCACTACTCTGCTCTCACTACTCTGCACTCACTACTCTGCACTCTGCACTCACTACTCTGCACTCTGCACTCACTACTCTGCACTCACTACTCACTACTCTGCACTCACTACTCACTACTCTGCACTCACTACTCTGCACTCACTGCTCTGCACTCACTACTCACTACTCTGCACTCACTACTCTGCAATCACTACTCACTACTCTGCACTCACTACTCTGTACTCACTACTCTGCACTCACTACTCTGCTCTCACTACTCACTACTCTGCACTCACTACTCACTACTCTGCACTCACTACTCACTACTCTGCACTCACTACTCTGCAGTCACTACTCACTACTCACTACTCTGCAATCACTACTCTGCACTCACTATTCACTATTTACTACTCTGCACTCACTACTCACTACTCTGCACTCACTACTCACTACTCTGCACTCACTACTCACTACTCACTACTCTGCACTCACTACTCTGCACTCACTACTCTGCACTCACTACTCTGCACTCACTACTCACTACTCTGCACTCACTACTCACTACTCTACACTCACTACTCACTACTCACTACTCTGCACTCACTACTCACTACTCTGCACTCACTACTCTGCACTCACTACTCTGCACACTGCACTCACTACTCTGTGCTCTGCACTCACTACTCACTACTCTGCACTCACTACTCTGCACTCACGACTCACTACTCTGCACTCACTACGCTGCACTCACTACTCTGCACTCACTACTCACTACTATGCACTCACTACTCACTACTCACTACTCTGCACTCACTATTCTGCACTCACTACTCTGCACTCACTACTCACTACTCTGCACTCACTACTCACTACTCTGCACTCACTACTCTGCACTCACTACACTGCACTCACTACCCACTACTCTGCACTCACTACTCTGCACTCACTACTCACTACTCTGCAATCACTACTCTGCACTCACTACTCTGCACTCACTACTCACTACTCTTCACTCACTACTCTGCACTCACTATTCTGCACTCACTACTCACTACTCTGCACTCACTACTCACTACTCTGCACTCTATACTCTGCACTCACTACTCTGCACTCACTACTCACTACTCTGTACTCACTACTCTGCACTCACCACTCTGCACTCACTACTCACTACTCTGCAATCACTACTCTGTACTCACTACTCACTACTCTGCACTCACTACTCACTACTCTGCACTCACTACTCTGCACTCACTACTCTGCACTCACTACTCACTACTCTGCACTCACTACTCACTGCTCACTACTCTGCACTCACTACTCACTACTCTGCACTCACTACTCACTACTCTGCACTCACTACTCTGCACTCACTACTCTGCACTCACTACTCACTACTCTGCACTCACTACTCTGCACTTACTACTCTGCACTCACTACTCTCTACTCTGCACTCACTACTCTGCACTCACTACTCTGCACTCACTACTCACTACTAATTACTCTGCACTCAATACTCAGCACTCACTACTCTGCACTCACTACTCCGCACTCACTACTGACTACTCTGCACTCACTACTCTGCACTCACTAATCACTACTCTGCACTCACTACTCACTACTCTGCACTCACTACTCTGCACTCACTACTCTGCACTCACTACTCACTACTCTGCACTCTCTACTCACTTCTCACTACTATGCACTCACTACTCACTACTCACTACTCTGCACTCACTATTCTGCACTCACTACTCTGCACTCACTACTCACTATTCTGCACTCACTACTCACTACTCTGCACTCACTACTCTGCACTCACTACTCACTACTCTGCACTCACTACTATACACTCACTACTCACTATTCTGCACTCACTACTCACTACTCTGCACTCACTACTCACTACTCACTACTCCGTACTTACTACTCTGCACTCACTACTTTGCACTCACTACTCTGCACTCACTACTCTGCACTCACTACTCTGCACTCTGTACTCACTACTCTGCACTCTGCACTCACTACTCAGCACTCACTACTCACTACTCTGCACTCACTACTCACTACTCTGCACTCACTACTCTGCACTCACTGCTCTGCACTCACTACTCACTACTCTGCACTCACTACTCTGCAATCACTACTCACTACTCTGCACTCACTACTCTGTACTCACTACTCTGCACTCACTACTCTGCTCTCACTACTCACTACTCTGCACTCACTACTCACTACTCTGCACTCACTACTCACTACTCTGCACTCACTACTCACTACTCTGCACTCACTACTCTGCAGTCACTACTCACTACTCACTACTCTGCAATCACTACTCTGCACTCACTACTCACTATTTACTACTCTGCACTCACTACTCACTACTCTGCACTCACTACTCACTACTCTGCACTCACTACTCACTACTCACTACTCTGCACTCACTACTCTGCACTCACTACTCTGCACTCACTACTCTGCACTCACTACTCACTACTCTGCACTCACTACTCACTACTCTGCACTCACTACTCACTACTCACTACTCTGCACTCACTACTCACTACTCACTACTCTGCACTCACTACTCTGCACTCACTACTCTGCACACTGCACTCACTACTCTGCACTCTGCACTCACTACTCACTACTCTGCACTCACTACTCTGCACTCACGACTCACTACTCTGCACTCACTACTCTGCACTCACTACTATGCACTCACTACTCACTACTCTGCACTCACTACTCACTACTCTGCACTCTCTACTCACTTCTCACTACTATGCACTCACTACTCACTACTCACTACTCTGCAATCACTATTCTGCACTCACTACTCTGCACTCACTACTCACTACTCTGCACTCACTACTCACTACTCTGCACTCACTACTCACTACTCTGCACTCACTACTCACTACTCTGCACTCACTACTCACTACTCTGCACTCACTACTCACTACTCTGCACTCACTACTCTGCACTCACTACTCTGCACTCACTACTCACTACTCTGCACTCACTACTCTGCACTCACTACTCACTACTCTGCAATCACTACTCTGCACTCACTACTCTGCACTCACTACTCACTACTCTTCACTCACTACTCTGCACTCACTATTCTGCACTCACTACTCACTACTCTGCACTCACTACTCACTACTCACTACTCTGCACTCTATACTCTGCACTCACTACTCTGCACTCACTACTCACTACTCTGTACTCACTACTCTGCACTCACCACTCTGCACTCACTACTCACTACTCTGCAATCACTACTCTGTACTCACTACTCTGCACTCACTACTCACTACTCTGCACTCACTACTCTGCACTCACTACTCTGCACTCACTACTCACTACTCTGCACTCACTACTCTGCACTCACTACTCACTACTCTGCACTCACTACTCACTACTCACTACTCTGCACTCACTACTCTGCACTCACTACTCACTACTCTGCGTTCACTACTCACTACTCTGCACTCACTACTCTGCACTCACTACTAGGCACTCACTGCTCTGCCCTCACTACTCACTACTCTGCACTCACTACTCTGCACTCACTACTCTGCACTCACAACTCTGCACTCACTACTCTGCACTCACTACTCTGCACTCACTACTCACTACTCTGCACTCACTACTCTGCACTCACTACTCACTACTCTGCACTCACTACTCTGCACTCACTACTCTGCACTCACTACTCTGCACTCTGCACTCACTACTCACTACTCTGCACTCACTACTCTGCACTCACTACTCACTACTCTGCACTCACTACTCTGCACTCACTACTCACTACTCTGCACTCACTACTCACTACTCTGCACTCACTACTCACTACTCTGCACTCACTACTCACTACACTGCACTCACTACTCACTACTCTGCACTCACTACTCTGCACTCTGCACTCACTACTCACTACTCTGCACTCACTACTCACTACCCTGCACTCACTACTCACTACTCTGCACTCACTACTCTGCACTCACTACTCACTACTCACTATTCTGCACTCACTACTCTGCACTCACTACTCTGCACTCACTACTCACTACTCTGCACTCACTACTCTGCACTCACTACTCTGCACTCACTACTCACTACCCTGCACTCACTACTCACTACTCTGCACTCACTACTCTGCACTCACTACTCACTACTCACTACTCTGCACTCACTACTCTGCACTCACTACTCACTACTCTGCACTCACTACTCTGCACTCACTACTCTGCACTCACTACTCACTACTCTGCACTCACTACTCACTACTCACTACTCTGCACTCACTACTCTGCACTCACTACTCTGCACTCACTACTCTGCACTCACTACTCACTACTCTGCACTCACTACTCTGCACTCACTACTCACTACTCTGCACTCACTACTCACTACTCTCTACTCTGCGCTCACTACTCACTACTCTGCACTCACTACTCACTACACTGCACTCACTACTCACTACTCTGCACTCACTACTCACTACACTGCACTCACTACTCACTACTCTGCACTCACTACTCACTGCCCACTACTCTGCACTCACTACTCACTACTCTGCACTCACTACTCACTACTCTGCACTCACTACTCTGCACTCACTACTCTGCACTCACTACTCACTACTCTGCACTCACTACTCACTACTCTGCACTCACTACTCACTACTCTGCACTCACTACTCACTACTCTGCACTCACTACTCACTACACTGCACTCACTACTCACTACTCTGCACTCACTACTCACTACTCTGCACTCACTACTCTGCACTCACCACTCTGTACTCACTACTCACTACTCTGCAATCACTACTCTGTACTCACTACTCTGCAATCACTACTCTGTACTCACTACTCTGCACTCACTACTCACTACTCTGCACTCACTACTCTGCACTCACTACTCACTACTCTGCACTCACTACTCTGCACTCACTACTCATTACTCTGCACTCACTACTCACTACTCACTACTCTGCACTCACTACTCTGCACTCACTACTCACTACTCTGCACTCACTACTCACTACTCTGCACTCACTACTCTGCACTCACTACTCACTACTAGGCACTCACTACTCTGCACTCACTACTCACTACTCTGCACTCACTACTCTGCACTCACTACTCTGCACTCTGCACTCACTACTCACTACTCTGCACTCACTACTCACTACCCTGCACTCACTACTCACTACTCTGCACTCACTACTCACTACACTGCATTCACTACTCACTACTCTGCACTCACTACTCTGCACTCTGCACTCACTACTCACTACTCTGCACTTACTACTCACTACCCTGCACTCACTACTCACTACTCTGCACTCACTACTCTGCACTCATTACTCACTACTCTGCACTCACTATTCTGCACTCACTACTCTGCACTCACTACTCACTACTCACTACTCTGCACTCACTACTCTGCACTCACTACTCTGCACTCACTACTCTGCACTCTGCACTCACTACTCTGCACTCTGTACTCACTACTCACTACTCTGCACTCACTACTCACTACTCTGCACTCACTACTCTGCACTCACTACTCTGCACTCACTACTCACTACTCTGCACTCACTATTCTGCACTCACTACTCTGCACTCACTACTCACTACTCACTACTCTGCACTCACTACTCTGCACTCACTACTCACTACTCTGCACTCACTACTCTGCACTCACTACTCACTACTCTGCACCCACTACTCTGCACTCACTACTCTGCACTAACTACTCACTACTCTGCACTCACTACTCACTACTCTGCACTCACTACTCTGCACTCACTACTCTGCACTCACTACTCACTACTCTGCACTCACTATTCTGCACTCACTACTCTGCACTCACTACTCACTACTCACTACTCTGCACTCACTACTCTGCACTCACTACTCTGCACTCACTACTCTGCACCCACTACTCTGCACTCACTACTCTGCAATCACTACTCACTACTCTGCACTCACTACTCACTACTCACTACTCTGCACTCACTACTCACTACTCTGCACTCACTACTCACTACACTGCACTCACTACTCACTACTCTGCACTCACTACTCACTGCTCACTACTCTGCACTCACTACTCACTACTCTGCACTCACTACTCACTACTCTGCACTCACTACTCTGCACTCACTACTCTGCACTCACTACTCACTACTCTGCACTCACTACTCTGCACTTACTACTCTGCACTCACTACTCACTACTCTGCACTCACTACTCTGCACTCACTACTCTGCACTCACTACTCTGCACTCACTACTCACTACTAACTACTCTGCACTCAATACTCAGCACTCACTACTCTGCACTCACTACTCTGCACTCACTACTGACTACTCTGCACTCACTACTCTGCACTCACTAATCACTACTCTGCACTCACTACTCACTACTCTGCCCTCACTACTCTGCACTCACTACTCACTACTCTGCACTCACTACTCACTACTCTGCACTCTCTACTCACTTCTCACTACTATGCACTCACTACTCACTACTCACTATTCTGCACTCACTATTCTGCACTCACTACTCTGCACCCACTACTCACTATTCTGCACTCACTACTCACTACTCTGTACTCACTACTCTGCACTCACTACTCACTACTCTGCACTCACTACTCTGCACTCACTACTCACTATTCTGCACTCACTACTCACTACTCTGCACTCACTACTCACTACTCACTACTCACTACTCCGTACTTACTACTCTGCACTCACTACTCTGCTCTCACTACTCTGCACTCACTACTCTGCACTCTGCACTCACTACTCTGCACTCTGCACTCACTACTCTGCACTCACTACTCACTACTCTGCACTCACTACTCACTACTCTGCACTCACTACTCTGCACTCACTGCTCTGCACTCACTACTCACTACTCTGCACTCACTACTCTGCAATCACTACTCACTACTCTGCACTCACTACTCTGTACTCACTACTCTGCACTCACTACTCTGCTCTCACTACTCACTACTCTGCACTCACTACTCACTACTCTGCACTCACTACTCCCTACTCTGCACTCACTACTCTGCAGTCACTACTCACTACTCACTACTCTGCAATCACTACTCTGCACCCACTACTCACTATTTACTACTCTGCACTCACTACTCACTACTCTGCACTCACTACTCACTACTCTGCACTCACTACTCACTACTCACTACTCTGCACTCACTACTCTGCACTCACTACTCTGCACTCACTACTCTGCACTCACTACTCACTACTCTGCACTCACTACTCACTACTCTACACTCACTACTCACTACTCACTACTCTGCACTCACTACTCACTACTCTGCACTCACTACTCTGCACTCACTACTCTGCACACTGCACTCACTACTCTGCGCTCTGCACTCACTACTCACTACTCTGCACTCACTACTCTGCACTCACGACTCACTACTCTGCACTCACTACTCTGCACTCACTACTCTGCACTCACTACTCACTACTATGCACTCACTACTCACTACTCAGCACTCACTATTCTGCACTCACTACTCTGCACTCACTACTCACTACTCTGCACTCACTACTCACTACTCTGCACTCACTACTCTGCACTCACTACTCTGCACTCACTACCCACTACTCTGCACTCACTACTCTGCACTCACTACTCACTACTCTGCAATCACTACTCTGCACTCACTACTCTGCACTCACTACTCACTACTCTTCACTCACTACTCTGCACTCACTATTCTGCACTCACTACTCACTACTCTGCACTCACTACTCACTACTCACTACTCTGCACTCTATACTCTGCACTCACTACTCTGCACTCACTACTCACTACTCTGTACTCACTACTCTGCACTCACCACTCTGCACTCACTACTCACTACTCTGCAATCACTACTCTGTACTCACTACTCACTACTCTGCACTCACTACTCACTACTCTGCACTCACTACTCTGCACTCACTACTCTGCACTCACTACTCACTACTCTGCACTCACTACTCACTGCTCACTACTCTGCACTCACTACTCACTACTCTGCACTCACTACTCACTACTCTGCACTCACTACTCTGCACTCACTACTCTGCACTCACTACTCACTACTCTGCACTCACTACTCTGCACTTACTACTCTGCACTCACTACTCTCTACTCTGCACTCACTACTCTGCACTCACTACTCTGCACTCACTACTCACTACTAATTACTCTGCACTCAATACTCAGCACTCACTACTCTGCACTCACTACTCCGCACTCACTACTGACTACTCTGCACTCACTACTCTGCACTCACTAATCACTACTCTGCACTCACTACTCACTACTCTGCACTCACTACTCTGCACTCACTACTCTGCACTCACTACTCACTACTCTGCACTCTCTACTCACTTCTCACTACTATGCACTCACTACTCACTACTCACTACTCTGCACTCACTATTCTGCACTCACTACTCTGCACTCACTACTCACTATTCTGCACTCACTACTCACTACTCTGCACTCACTACTCTGCACTCACTACTCACTACTCTGCACTCACTACTCACTACTCTGCACTCTCTACTCACTTCTCACTACTATGCACTCACTACTCACTACTCACTACTCTGCACTCACTATTCTGCACTCACTACTCTGCACTCACTACTCACTATTCTGCACTCACTACTCACTACTCTGCACTCACTACTCACTACTCACTACTCCGTACTTACTACTCTGCACTCACTACTTTGCACTCACTACTCTGCACTCACTACTCTGCACTCTGTACTCACTACTCTGCACTCTGCACTCACTACTCAGCACTCACTACTCACTACTCTGCACTCACTACTCACTACTCTGCACTCACTACTCTGCACTCACTGCTCTGCACTCACTACTCACTACTCTGCACTCACTACTCTGCAATCACTACTCACTACTCTGCACTCACTACTCTGTACTCACTACTCTGCACTCACTACTCTGCTCTCACTACTCACTACTCTGCACTCACTACTCACTACTCTGCACTCACTACTCACTACTCTGCACTCACTACTCACTACTCTGCACTCACTACTCTGCAGTCACTACTCACTACTCACTACTCTGCAATCACTACTCTGCACTCACTACTCACTATTTACTACTCTGCACTCACTACTCACTACTCTGCACTCACTACTCACTACTCTGCACTCACTACTCACTACTCACTACTCTGCACTCACTACTCTGCACTCACTACTCTGCACTCACTACTCTGCACTCACTACTCACTACTCTGCACTCACTACTCACTACTCTGCACTCACTACTCACTACTCACTACTCTGCACTCACTACTCACTACTCACTACTCTGCACTCACTACTCTGCACTCACTACTCTGCACACTGCACTCACTACTCTGCACTCTGCACTCACTACTCACTACTCTGCACTCACTACTCTGCACTCACGACTCACTACTCTGCACTCACTACTCTGCACTCACTACTCTGCACTCACTACTCACTACTCTGCACTCACTACTCACTACTCTGCACTCTCTACTCACTTCTCACTACTATGCACTCACTACTCACTACTCACTACTCTGCACTCACTATTCTGCACTCACTACTCTGCACTCACTACTCACTACTCTGCACTCACTACTCACTACTCTGCACTCACTACTCACTACTCTGCACTCACTACTCACTACTCTGCACTCACTACTCTGCACTCACTACTCTGCACTCACTACTCACTACTCTGCACTCACTACTCTGCACTCACTACTCACTACTCTGCAATCACTACTCTGCACTCACTACTCTGCACTCACTACTCACTACTCTTCACTCACTACTCTGCACTCACTATTCTGCACTCACTACTCACTACTCTGCACTCACTACTCACTACTCACTACTCTGCACTCTATACTCTGCACTCACTACTCTGCACTCACTACTCACTACTCTGTACTCACTACTCTGCACTCACCACTCTGCACTCACTACTCACTACTCTGCAATCACTACTCTGTACTCACTACTCTGCACTCACTACTCACTACTCTGCACTCACTACTCTGCACTCACTACTCTGCACTCACTACTCACTACTCTGCACTCACTACTCTGCACTCACTACTCACTACTCTGCACTCACTACTCACTACTCACTACTCTGCACTCACTACTCTGCACTCACTACTCACTACTCTGCGTTCACTACTCACTACTCTGCACTCACTACTCTGCACTCACTACTAGGCACTCACTGCTCTGCCCTCACTACTCACTACTCTGCACTCACTACTCTGCACTCACTACTCTGCACTCACAACTCTGCACTCACTACTCTGCACTCACTACTCTGCACTCACTACTCACTACTCTGCACTCACTACTCTGCACTCACTACTCACTACTCTGCACTCACTACTCTGCACTCACTACTCTGCACTCACTACTCACTACTCTGCACTCACTACTCTGCACTCACTACTCTGCACTCACTACTCACTACTCTGCACTCACTACTCACTACTCACTACTCTGCACTCACTACTCTGCACTCACTACTCTGCACTCACTACTCTGCACTCACTACTCACTACTCTGCACTCACTACTCTGCACTCACTACTCACTACTCTGCACTCACTACTCACTACTCTCTACTCTGCGCTCACTACTCACTACTCTGCACTCACTACTCACTACACTGCACTCACTACTCACTACTCTGCACTCACTACTCACGACACTGCACTCACTACTCACTACTCTGCACTCACTACTCACTGCCCACTACTCTGCACTCACTACTCACTACTCTGCACTCACTACTCACTACTCTGCACTCACTACTCTGCACTCACTACTCTGCACTCACTACTCACTACTCTGCACTCACTACTCACTACTCTGCACTCACTACTCACTACTCTGCACTCACTACTCTGCACTCACTACTCACTACACTGCACTCACTACTCACTACTCTGCACTCACTACTCACTACTCTGCACTCACTACTCTGCACTCACCACTCTGTACTCACTACTCACTACTCTGCAATCACTACTCTGTACTCACTACTCTGCAATCACTACTCTGTACTCACTACTCTGCACTCACTACTCACTACTCTGCACTCACTACTCTGCACTCACTACTCACTACTCTGCACTCACTACTCTGCACTCACTACTCATTACTCTGCACTCACTACTCACTACTCACTACTCTGCACTCACTACTCTGCACTCACTACTCACTACTCTGCACTCACTACTCACTACTCTGCACTCACTACTCTGCACTCACTACTCACTACTAGGCACTCACTACTCTGCACTCACTACTCACTACTCTGCACTCACTACTCTGCACTCACTACTCTGCACTCTGCACTCACTACTCACTACTCTGCACTCACTACTCACTACCCTGCACTCACTACTCACTACTCTGCACTCACTACTCACTACACTGCATTCACTACTCACTACTCTGCACTCACTACTCTGCACTCTGCACTCACTACTCACTACTCTGCACTTACTACTCACTACCCTGCACTCACTACTCACTACTCTGCACTCACTACTCTGCACTCATTACTCACTACTCTGCACTCACTATTCTGCACTCACTACTCTGCACTCACTACTCACTACTCACTACTCTGCACTCACTACTCTGCACTCACTACTCTGCACTCACTACTCTGCACTCTGCACTCACTACTCTGCACTCTGCACTCACTACTCACTACTCTGCACTCACTACTCACTACTCTGCACTCACTACTCTGCACTCACTACTCTGCACTCACTACTCACTACTCTGCACTCACTATTCTGCACTCACTACTCTGCACTCACTACTCACTACTCACTACTCTGCACTCACTACTCTGCACTCACTACTCACTACTCTGCACTCACTACTCTGCACTCACTACTCACTACTCTGCACCCACTACTCTGCACTCACTACTCTGCACTAACTACTCACTACTCTGCACTCACTACTCACTACTCTGCACTCACTACTCTGCACTCACTACTCTGCACTCACTACTCACTACTCTGCACTCACTATTCTGCACTCACTACTCTGCACTCACTACTCACTACTCTGCACTCACTACTCTGCACTCACTACTCTGCACTCACTACTCACTACTCTGCACCCACTACTCTGCACTCACTACTCTGCAATCACTACTCACTACTCTGCACTCACTACTCACTACTCACTACTCTGCACTCACTACTCACTACTCTGCACTCACTACTCACTACACTGCACTCACTACTCACTACTCTGCACTCACTACTCACTGCTCACTACTCTGCACTCACTACTCACTACTCTGCACTCACTACTCACTACTCTGCACTCACTACTCTGCACTCACTACTCTGCACTCACTACTCACTACTCTGCCCTCACTACTCTGCACTTACTACTCTGCACTCACTACTCACTACTCTGCACTCACTACTCTGCACTCACTGCTCTGCACTCACTACTCTGCACTCACTACTCACTACTAACTACTCTGCACTCAATACTCAGCACTCACTACTCTGCACTCACTACTCTGCACTCACTACTGACTACTCTGCACTCACTACTCTGCACTCACTAATCACTACTCTGCACTCACTACTCACTACTCTGCCCTCACTACTCTGCACTCACTACTCACTACTCTGCACTCACTACTCACTACTCTGCACTCTCTACTCACTTCTCACTACTATGCACTCACTACTCACTACTCACTATTCTGCACTCACTATTCTGCACTCACTACTCTGCACTCACTACTCACTATTCTGCACTCACTACTCACTACTCTGTACTCACTACTCTGCACTCACTACTCACTACTCTGCACTCACTACTCTGCACTCACTACTCACTATTCTGCACTCACTACTCACTACTCTGCACTCACTATTCACTACTCACTACTCACTACTCCGTACTTACTACTCTGCACTCACTACTCTGCTCTCACTACTCTGCACTCACTACTCTGCACTCTGCACTCACTACTCTGCACTCTGCACTCACTACTCTGCACTCACTACTCACTACTCTGCACTCACTACTCACTACTCTGCACTCACTACTCTGCACTCACTGCTCTGCACTCACTACTCACTACTCTGCACTCACTACTCTGCAATCACTACTCACTACTCTGCACTCACTACTCTGTACTCACTACTCTGCACTCACTACTCTGCTCTCACTACTCACTACTCTGCACTCACTACTCACTACTCTGCACTCACTACTCCCTACTCTGCACTCACTACTCTGCAGTCACTACTCACTACTCACTACTCTGCAATCACTACTCTGCACTCACTACTCACTATTTACTACTCTGCACTCACTACTCACTACTCTGCACTCACTACTCACTACTCTGCACTCACTACTCACTACTCACTACTCTGCACTCACTACTCTGCACTCACTACTCTGCACTCACTACTCACTACTCTGCACTCACTACTCACTACTCTACACTCACTACTCTACACTCACTACTCTGCACTCACTACTCACTACTCTGCACTCACTACTCTGCACTCACTACTCTGCACACTGCACTCACTACTCTGTGCTCTGCACTCACTACTCACTACTCTGCACTCACTACTCTGCACTCACGACTCACTACTCTGCACTCACTACTCTGCACTCACTACTCACTACTATGCACTCACTACTCACTACTCACTACTCTGCACTCACTATTCTGCACTCACTACTCTGCACTCACTACTCACTACTCTGCACTCACTACTCACTACTCTGCACTCACTACTCTGCACTCACTACTCTGCACTCACTACCCACTACTCTGCACTCACTACTCTGCACTCACTACTCACTACTCTGCAATCACTACTCTGCACTCACTACTCTGCACTCACTACTCACTACTCTTCACTCACTACTCTGCACTCACTATTCTGCACTCACTACTCACTACTCTGCACTCACTACTCACTACTCACTACTCTGCACTCTATACTCTGCACTCACTACTCTGCACTCACTACTCACTACTCTGTACTCACTACTCTGCACTCACCACTCTGCACTCACTACTCACTACTCTGCAATCACTACTCTGTACTCACTACTCACTACTCTGCACTCACTACTCACTACTCTGCACTCACTACTCTGCACTCACTACTCTGCACTCACTACTCACTACTCTGCACTCACTACTCACTGCTCACTACTCTGCACTCACTACTCACTACTCTGCACTCACTACTCACTACTCTGCACTCACTACTCTGCACTCACTACTCTGCACTCACTACTCACTACTCTGCACTCACTACTCTGCACTTACTACTCTGCACTCACTACTCTCTACTCTGCACTCACTACTCTGCACTCACTACTCTGCACTCACTACTCACTACTAATTACTCTGCACTCAATACTCAGCACTCACTACTCTGCACTCACTACTCCGCACTCACTACTGACTACTCTGCACTCACTACTCTGCACTCACTAATCACTACTCTGCACTCACTACTCACTACTCTGCACTCACTACTCTGCACTCACTACTCTGCACTCACTACTCACTACTCTGCACTCTCTACTCACTTCTCACTACTATGCACTCACTACTCACTACTCACTACTCTGCACTCACTATTCTGCACTCACTACTCTGCACTCACTACTCACTATTCTGCACTCACTACTCACTACTCTGCACTCACTACTCTGCACTCACTACTCACTACTCTGCACTCACTACTCTACACTCACTACTCACTATTCTGCACTCACTACTCACTACTCTGCACTCACTACTCACTACTCACTACTCCGTACTTACTACTCTGCACTCACTACTTTGCACTCACTACTCTGCACTCACTACTCTGCACTCTGTACTCACTACTCTGCACTCTGCACTCACTACTCAGCACTCACTACTCACTACTCTGCACTCACTACTCACTACTCTGCACTCACTACTCTGCACTCACTGCTCTGCACTCACTACTCACTACTCTGCACTCACTACTCTTAAATCACTACTCACTACTCTGCACTCACTACTCTGTACTCACTACTCTGCACTCACTACTCTGCTCTCACTACTCACTACTCTGCACTCACTACTCACTACTCTGCACTCACTACTCACTACTCTGCACTCACTACTCACTACTCTGCACTCACTACTCTGCAGTCACTACTCACTACTCTGCAATCACTACTCTGCACTCACTACTCACTATTTACTACTCTGCACTCACTACTCACTACTCTGCACTCACTACTCACTACTCTGCACTCACTACTCACTACTCACTACTCTGCACTCACTACTCTGCACTCACTACTCTGCACTCACTACTCTGCACTCACTACTCACTACTCTGCACTCACTACTCACTACTCTGCACTCACTACTCACTACTCACTACTCTGCACTCACTACTCACTACTCACTACTCTGCACTCACTACTCTGCACTCACTACTCTGCACACTGCACTCACTACTCTGCACTCTGCACTCACTACTCACTACTCTGCACTCACTACTCTGCACTCATGACTCACTACTCTGCACTCACTACTCTGCACTCACTACTCACTACTCTGCACTCACTACTCACTACTCTGCACTCTCTACTCACTTCTCACTACTATGCACTCACTACTCACTACTCACTACTCTGCACTCACTATTCTGCACTCACTACTCTGCACTCACTACTCACTACTCTGCACTCACTACTCTGCACTCACTACTCACTACTCTGCGTTCACTACTCACTACTCTGCACTCACTACTCTGCACTCACTACTCACTACTCTGCACTCACTACTCACTACTCTGCACTCACTACTCACTACTCTGCACTCACTACTCTGCACTCACTACTCTGCACTCACTACTCACTACTCTGCACTCACTACTCTGCACTCACTACTCACTACTCTGCAATCACTACTCTGCACTCACTACTCTGCACTCACTACTCACTACTCTTCACTCACTACTCTGCACTCACTATTCTGCACTCACTACTCACTACTCTGCACTCACTACTCACTACTCACTACTCTGCACTCTATACTCTGCACTCACTACTCTGCACTCACTACTCACTACTCTGCAATCACTACTCTGTACTCACTACTCTGCACTCACTACTCACTACTCTGCACTCACTACTCTGCACTCACTACTCTGCACTCACTACTCACTACTCTGCACTCACTACTCTGCACTCACTACTCACTACTCTGCACTCACTACTCACTACTCACTACTCTGCACTCACTACTCTGCACTCACTACTCACTACTCTGCGTTCACTACTCACTACTCTGCACTCACTACTCTGCACTCACTACTAGGCACTCACTGCTCTGCCCTCACTACTCACTACTCTGCACTCACTACTCTGCACTCACTACTCTGCACTCACAACTCTGCACTCACTACTCTGCACTCACTACTCTGCACTCACTACTCACTACTCTGCACTCACTACTCTGCACTCACTACTCACTACTCTGCACTCACTACTCTGCACTCACTACTCTGCACTCACTACGCTGCACTCTGCACTCACTACTCACTACTCTGCACTCACTACTCTGCACTCACTACTCACTACTCTGCACTCACTACTCTGCACTCACTACTCACTACTCTGCACTCACTACTCACTACTCTGCACTCACTACTCACTACTCTGCACTCACTACTCACTACACTGCACTCACTACTCACTACTCTGCACTCACTACTCTGCACTCTGCACTCACTACTCACTACTCTGCACTCACTACTCACTACCCTGCACTCACTACTCACTACTCTGCACTCACTACTCTGCACTCACTACTCACTACTCACTACTCTGCACTCACTACTCTGCACTCACTACTCTGCACTCACTACTCACTACTCTGCACTCACTACTCTGCACTCACTACTCTGCACTCACTACTCACTACCCTGCACTCACTACTCACTACTCTGCACTCACTACTCTGCACTCACTACTCACTACTCACTACTCTGCACTCACTACTCTGCACTCACTACTCACTACTCTGCACTCACTACTCTGCACTCACTACTCTGCACTCACTACTCACTACTCTGCACTCACTACTCACTACTCACTACTCTGCACTCACTACTCTGCACTCACTACTCTGCACTCACTACTCTGCACTCACTACTCACTACTCTGCACTCACTACTCTGCACTCACTACTCACTACTCTGCACTCACTACTCACTACTCTCTACTCTGCGCTCACTACTCACTACTCTGCACTCACTACTCTGCACTCACTACTCACTACTCTGCACTCACTACTCACTACACTGCACTCACTACTCACTACTCTGCACTCACTACTCACTGCCCACTACTCTGCACTCACTACTCACTACTCTGCACTCACTACTCACTACTCTGCACTCACTACTCTGCACTCACTACTCTGCACTCACTACTCACTACTCTGCACTCACTACTCACTACTCTGCACTCACTACTCACTACTCACTACTCTGCACTCACTACTCACTACTCTGCACTCACTACTCACTACACTGCACTCACTACTCACTACTCTGCACTCACTACTCACTACTCTGCACTCACTACTCTGCACTCACCACTCTGTACTCACTACTCACTACTCTGCAATCACTACTCTGTACTCACTACTCTGCACTCACTACTCACTACTCTGCACTCACTACTCTGCACTCACTACTCTGCACTCACTACTCACTACGCTGCACTCACTACTCTGCACTCACTACTCACTACTCTGCACTCACTACTCACTACTCACTACTCTGCACTCACTACTCTGCACTCACTACTCACTACTCTGCACTCACTACTCTGCACTCACTACTCTGCACTCACTACTCACTACTCTGCACTCACTACTCTGCACTCACTACTCACTACTCTGCACTCACTACTCACTACTCACTACTCTGCACTCACTACTCTGCACTCACTACTCACTACTCTGCGTTCACTACTCACTACTCTGCACTCACTACTCTGCACTCACTACTAGGCACTCACTGCTCTGCCCTCACTACTCACTACTCTGCACTCACTACTCTGCACTCACTACTCTGCACTCACAACTCTGCACTCACTACTCTGCACTCACTACTCTGCACTCACTACTCACTACTCTGCACTCACTACTCTGCACTCACTACTCACTACTCTGCACTCACTACTCTGCACTCACTACTCTGCACTCACTACTCTGCACTCTGCACTCACTACTCACTACTCTGCACTCACTACTCTGCACTCACTACTCACTACTCTGCACTCACTACTCTGCACTCACTACTCACTACTCTGCACTCACTACTCACTACTCTGCACTCACTACTCACTACTCTGCACTCACTACTCACTACACTGCACTCACTACTCACTACTCTGCACTCACTACTCTGCACTCTGCACTCACTACTCACTACTCTGCACTCACTACTCACTACCCTGCACTCACTACTCACTACTCTACACTCACTACTCTGCACTCACTACTCACTACTCACTACTCTGCACTCACTACTCTGCACTCACTACTCTGCACTCACTACTCACTATTCTGCACTCACTACTCTGCACTCACTACTCTGCACTCACTACTCACTACCCTGCACTCACTACTCACTACTCTGCACTCACTACTCTGCACTCACTACTCACTACTCACTACTCTGCACTCACTACTCTGCACTCACTACTCACTACTCTGCACTCACTACTCTGCACTCACTACTCTGCACTCACTACTCACTACTCTGCACTCACTACTCACTACTCACTACTCTGCACTCACTACTCTGCACTCACTACTCTGCACTCACTACTCTGCACTCACTACTCACTACTCTGCACTCACTACTCTGCACTCACTACTCACTACTCTGCACTCACTACTCACTACTCTCTACTCTGCGCTCACTACTCACTACTCTGCACTCACTACTCACTACACTGCACTCACTACTCACTACTCTGCACTCACTACTCACTACACTGCACTCACTACTCACTACTCTGCACTCACTACTCACTGCCCACTACTCTGCACTCACTACTCACTACTCTGCACTCACTACTCTGCACTCACTACTCTGCACTCACTACTCACTACTCTGCACTCACTACTCACTACTCTGCACTCACTACTCACTACTCACTACTCTGCACTCACTACTCACTACTCTGCACTCACTACTCACTACACTGCACTCACTACTCACTACTCTGCACTCACTACTCTGCACTCACCACTCTGTACTCACTACTCACTACTCTGCAATCACTACTCTGTACTCACTACTCTGCACTCACTACTCACTACTCTGCACTCACTACTCTGCACTCACTACTCTGCACTCACTACTCACTACGCTGCACTCACTACTCTGCACTCACTACTCACTACTCTGCACTCACTACTCACTACTCACTACTCTGCACTCACTACTCTGCACTCACTACTCACTACTCTGCGCTCACTACTCACTACTCTGCACTCACTACTCCGCACTCACTACTCACTACTAGGCACTCACTACTCTGCACTCACTACTCACTACTCTGCACTCACTACTCTGCACTCACTACTCTGCACTCACTACTCACTACTCTGCACTCACTACTCACTACTCTGCACTCACTACTCACTACTCTGCACTCACTACTCACTACTCTGCACTCACTACTCTGCACTCACTACTCTGCACTCACTACTCTGCACTCTGCACTCACTACTCACTACTCTGCACTCACTACTCACTACTCTGCACTCACTACTCACTACTCACTACTCTGCACTCACTACTTACTACTCTAGTGAGTGCAGAGTAGTGAGTAGTGAGTGCACTCACTACTCTGCACTCACTACTCACTACTCTGCACTCACTACTCACTACTCTGCACTCACTACTCTGCACTCACTATGCACTCACTACTCTGCACTCACTACTCTGCACTCTGCACTCACTACTCTGCACTCTGCACTCACTACTCTGCGCTTTGCACTCACTACTCTGCACTCTGCACTTACTACTCTGCACTCACTACTCTGCATTCACTACTCTGCACTCCCTACTCTGCACTCACTACTCTGCACTTTGCACTCACTACACTGCACTCTGCACTCAATACTCTGCACTCTGCACTCAATACTCTGCACTCTGCACTCAATACTCTGCACTCTGCACTCACTACTCTGCACTCACTACTCTGCACTCACTACTCTGCACTCACTACTCTGCACTCACTACTCTGCACTCACTACTTTGCACTCACTACTCGGCACTCTGCACTCACTACTCAGCACTCACTACTTGGCACTCACTACTCGGCACTCACTTCTCGGCACTCTGCACTCACTACTCGGCACTCAGCACTCTGCACTCACTACTCGGCACTCTGCACTCACTACTCGGCACTCTGCACTCACTACTCTGCACTCACACTCTGCACTCACACTCTGCACTAACACTCTGCACTCACACTCTGCACTCACTACTCTGCACTCACTACTCTGCACTCCCTACTCTGCACTCCCTACTCTGCACTCTGCACTCACTACTCTACACTCACTACTCTGCACTCTACACTCAATACTCTGCACTCTGCACTCAATACTCTGCACTCTGCACTCAATACTCTAGACTCAATACGCTGCACTCTGCACTCACTACTCTGCACTCACTACTCTGCACTCACTACTCTGCACTCACTACTCTGCACTCAATACTCGGCACTCAATACTCGGCACTCTGCACTCACTACTTGGCACTCACTACTCTGCACTCACTACTCTGCACTCACTACTCACTACTCACTACTCACTACTCTGCACTCACTACTGTGCACTCACTACTCTGCACTCACTACTCTGCACTCACTATTCACTACTTTGCACTCACTACTCACTACTCTGCACTCACTACTCACTAGTTTGCGCTCACTACTCACTACTCTGCACTCACTACTCTGCACTCACTACTCGGCACTCGGCACTCACTACTCGGCACTCACTACTCGGCACTCGGCACTCTGCACTCACTACTCTGCACTCTACACTCACTACTCGGCACTCTGCACTCACTACTTGGCACTCAGCACTCAGCACTCACACTCTGCACTCACACTCTGCACTCACTACTCTGCACTCACTACTCTGCACTCACTACTCTGCACTCACTACTCTGCACTCTGCACTCACTACTCTAGACTCTGCACTCTGCACTCACTACTCTGCACTCTGCACTCACTACTCTGCACTCTGCACTCTGCACTCACTACTCTGCACTCTGCACTCACACTCACAACTCTGCACTCACTACTCTGCACTCACTACTTACTACTCTGCACTCACTACTCTGCACTCACTACTCTGCACTCACTATGCACTCACTACTCTGCACTCTGCACTCACTCGTCTGCACTCTACACTCACTACTCTGCACTTTGCACTCACTACTCTGCACTCTGCACTCACTACTCTGCACTCACTACTCTGCATTCACTACTCTACACTCCCTACTCTGCACTCACTACTCTGCACTTTGCACTCACTACTCACTACTCTGCACTCACTACTCTGCACTCACTACTCACTACTCTGCACTCACTACTCTGCACTCACTACTCACTACTCTGCACTCACTACTCTAAACTCACTACTCACTACTCTGCACTCATTACTCACTACTCTGCGTTCACTACTCGGCACTCACTACTCACTACTCTGCACTCACTACTCAGCACTCACTACTCACTACTCTGCACTCACTACTCACTACTCTGCACTCACTACTCTGCACTCACTGCTCACTACTCTGCACTCACTACTCACTACTTTGCACTCACTACTCACTACTTCCTACTCTAGTGAGTGCAGAGTAGTGAGTAGTGAGTGCAGAGTAGTGAGTTCACTCACTACTCTGCACTCACTACTCACTACTCTGAACTCACTACTCTGCACTCACTACTCTGCACTCACTATGCACTCACTACTCTGTACTCTGCACTCACTACTCTGCACTTTGCACTCACTACTCTGCATTCTGCACTCACTACTCTGCACTCACGACTCTGCACTCACTACTCGGCACTCACTACTCGGCACTCTGCACTCACTACTCGGCACTCACTACTCTGCACTCACTACTCGGCACTCTGCACTCACTACTACTCTGCACTCACTATTCACTACTTTGCACTCACTACTCACTACTCACTACTCGGCACTCTGCACTCACTACTCGGCACTCGGCACTCTGCACTCACTACTCGGCACTCTGCACTCACTACTTGGCACTCTGCACTCACTACTCGGCACTCTGCACTCACTACTCGGCACTCACACTCTGCACTCACACTCTGCACTAACACTCTGCACTCACACTCTGCACTCACTACTCTGCACTCACTACTCTGCACTCACTACTCTGCACTCTGCACTCACTACTCTAGACTCTGCACTCTGCACTCACTACTCTGCACTCTGCGCTTACTACTCTGCACTCACTACTCTGCACTCACTACTCTGCACTCTGCACTCACTACTCTGCACTCACTACTCTGCACTCACTACTCTGCACTCACTACTCTGCACTCACTACTCTGCACTCTGCACTCACTACTCTAGACTCTGCACTCTACACTCACTACTCTGCACTCTGTGCTCACTACTCTGCACTCACTACTCTGCACTCTGCACTCACTACTCTGCACTCTGCACTCACACTCACTACTCACTACTCTGCACTCACTACTCTGCACTCACTACTCACTACTCTGCACTCACTACTCACTACTCACTACTCTAGTGAGTGCAGAGTAGTGAGTAGTGAGTGCAGAGTAGTGAGTGCACTCACTACTCTGCACTCACTACTCGCTACTTTGCACTCACTACTCTAAACTCACTACTCACTACTCTGCACTCACTATGCACTCACTACTCTGCACTCACTACTCTGCACTCTGCACTCACTACTCTGCACTTTGCACTCACTACTCCGCACTCTGCACTCACTACTCTGCACTCACTACTCTGCATTCACTACTCTGCACTCCCTACTCTGCACTCACTACTCAGCACTCACTACTCACTACTCTGCACTCACTACTCACTACTCTGCACTCACTACTCTGCACTCACTACTCACTACTCTGCACTCACTACTCACTACTTTGCACTCACTACTCACTACTTCCTACTCTAGTGAGTGCAGAGTAGTGAGTAGTGAGTGCAGAGTAGTGAGTTCACTCACTACTCTGCACTCACTACTCACTACTCTGCACTCACTACTCTGCACTCACTACTCTGCACTCACTATGCACTCACTACTCTGTACTCTGCACTCACTACTCTGCACTTTGCACTCACTACTCTGCATTCTGCACTCACTACTCTGCACTCACTACTCTGCACTCACTACTCGGCACTCACTACTCGGCACTCTGCACTCACTACTCGGCACTCACTACTCTGCACTCACTACTCGGCACTCTGCACTCACTACTCAGCACTCACTACTCTGCTCTCACTTCTCTGCACTCACTACTCACTACTCACTACTCACTACTCTGCACTCACTACTGTGCACTCACTACTCACTACTCTGCACTCACTACTCTGCACTCACTATTCACTACTTTGCACTCACTACTCACTACTCTGCACTCACTACTCACTACTTTGCGCTCACTACTCACTACTCTGCACTCACTACTCTGCACTCACTACTCGGCACTCAGCACTCTGCACTCACTACTCGGCACTCTGCACTCACTACTCGGCACTCTGCACTCACTACTCTGCACTCACACTCTGCACTCACACTCTGCACTCACACTCTGCACTCACTACTCTGCACTCACTACTCTGCACTCACTACTCTGCACTCTGCACTCACTCCTCTAGACTCTGCACTCTGCACTCACTACTCTGCACTCACTACTCTGCACTCTGCACTCACTACTCTGCACTCTGCACTCACACCCACTACTCACTACTCTGCACTCACTAATCTGCACTCACTACTCACTACTCTGCACTCACTACTCACTACTCTAGTGAGTGCAGAGTAGTGAATAGTGAGTTCAGAGTAGTGAGTGCACTCACTACTCTGCACTCACTACTCAAAACTCTGCACTCACTACTCTGCACTCACTACTCTGCACTCACTATGCACTCACTACTCTGCACTCACTACTCTGCACTCTGCACTCACTACTCTGCACTCTGCACTCACTACTCTGCACTTTGCACTCACTACTCTGCACTCTGCACTCACTACTCTGCACTCACTACTCTGCATTCACTAATCTGCACTCCCTACTCTGCACTCACTACTCTGCACTTTGCACTCACTACTCTGCACTCTGCACTCAATACTCTGCACTCTGCACTCAATACTCTGCACTCTGCACTCACTACACTGCACTCACTACTCTGCACTCACTACTCTGCACTCACTACTCTGCACTCACCACTCTGCACTCACTACTCTGCACTCACTACTCTGCACTCACTACTCGGCACTCTGCACTCACTACTCGGCACTCACTACTCGGCACTCTGCACTCACTACTCGGCACTCGGCACTCTGCACTCACTACTCGGCACTCTGCACTCACTACTTGGCACTCTGCACTCACTACTCGGCACTCTGCACTCACTACTGGGCACTCACACTCTGCACTCACACTCTGCACTAACACTCTGCACTCACACTCTGCATTCACTACTCTGCACTCACTACTCTGCACTCACTACTCTGCACTCTGCACTCACTACTCTAGACTCTGCACTCTGCACTCACTACTCTGCACTCTGCGCTTACTACTCTGCACTCACTACTCTGCACTCACTACTCTGCACTCTGCACTCACTACTCTCCACTCACTACTCTGCACTCACTACTCTGCACTCACTACTCTGCACTCACTACTCTGCACTCTGCACTCACTACTCTAGACTCTGCACTCTACACTCACTACTCTGCACTCTGTGCTCACTACTCTGCACTCACTACTCTGCACTCTGCACTCACTACTCTGCACTCTGCACTCACACTCACTACTCACTACTCTGCACTCACTACTCTGCACTCACTACTCACTACTTTGCACTCACTACTCACTACTCACTACTCTAGTGAGTGCAGAGTAGTGAGTAGTGAGTGCAGAGTAGTGAGTGCACTCACTACTCTGCACTCACTACTCGCTACTTTGCACTCACTACTCTGCACTCACTACTCTGCACTCACTATGCACTCACTACTCTGCACTCACTACTCTGCACTCTGCACTCACTACTCTGCACTTTGCACTCACTACTCCGCACTCTGCACTCACTACTCTGCACTCACTACTCTGCATTCACTACTCTGCACTCCCTACTCTGCACTCACTACTCTGCACTTTGCACTCACTACTCTGCACTCTGCACTCAATACTCTGCACTCTGCACTCAATACTCTGCACTCTGCACTCAATACTCTGCACTCAATACTCTGCACTCTGCACTCACTACTCTGCACTCACTACTCTGCACTCACTACTCTGCACTCTGCACTCACTACTCGGCACTCACTACTCGGCACTCACTACTCGGCACTCAGTACTCGGCACTCTGCACTCACTACTCGGCACTCGGCACTCTGCACTCACTACTCGGCACTCTGCACTCACTACTCGGCACTCTGCACTCACTACTCAGCACTCTGCACTCACTACTCTGCACTCACACTCTGCACTCACACTCTGCACTAACACTGCACTCACACTCTGCACTCACTACTCTGCACTCACTACTCTGCACTCACTACTCTGCACTCTGCACTCACTACTCTGCACTCTGCACTCTGCACTCACTACTCTGCACTCTGCACTCAATACTCTGCACTCACTACTCACTACTCACTACTCTAGTGAGTGCAGAGTAGTGAGTAGTGAGTGCAGAGTAGTGAGTGCACTCACTACTCTGCACTCACTACTCACTACTCTGCACTCACTACTCTGCACTCACTACTCTGCACTCACTATGCACTCACTACTCTGCACTCACTAATCTGCACTCTGCACTCACTACTCTGCACTCTGCACTCACTACTCTGCACTTTGCACTCACTACTCTGCACTGTGCACGCACTACTCTGCACTCACTACTCTGCACTCACTACTCTGCACTCCCTGCTCTGCACTCCCTACTCTGCACTCTGCACTCACTACTCTGCACTCTGCACTCAATACTCTGCACTCTGCACTCAATACTCTGCACTCTGCACTCAATACTCTGCACTCAATACGCTGCACTCTGCACTCACTACTCTGCACTCACTACTCTGCACTCACTACTCTGCACTCACTATTCTGCACTCACTACTCCGCACTCACTACTCTGCACTCAACACTCTGCACTCACTACTCTGCACTCACTACTCGGCACTCTGCACTCACTACTTGGCACTCACTACTCTGCACTCACTACTCTGCACTACCTACTCACTACTCACTACTCTGCACTCACTACTCTGCACTCACTACTCACTACTCTGCACTCACTATTCACTACTTTGCACTCACTACTCACTACTCACTACTCTGCACTCACTACTCACTACTTTGCGCTCACTACTCTGCACTCACTACTCTGCACTCACTACTCGGCACTCACTACTCACTACTCTGCACTCACTACTCTGCACTCACTACTCTGCACTCACTATGCACTCACTACTCTGTACTCTGCACTCACTACTCTGCACTTTGCACTCACTACTCTGCATTCTGCACTCACTACTCTGCACTCACTACTCTGCACTCACTACTCGGCACTCACTACTCGGCACTCTGCACTCACTACTCGGCACTCACTACTCTGCACTCACTACTCGGCACTCTGCACTCACTACTCAGCACTCACTACTCTGCTCTCACTACTCTGCACTCACTACTCACTACTCACTACTCACTACTCTGCACTCACTACTGTGCACTCACTACTCACTACTCTGCACTCACTACTCTGCACTCACTATTCACTACTTTGCACTCACTACTCACTACTCTGCACTCACTACTCACTACTTTGCGCTCACTACTCACTACTCTGCACTCACTACTCTGCACTCACTACTCGGCACTCAGCACTCTGCACTCACTACTCGGCACTCTGCACTCACTACTCGGCACTCTGCACTCACTACTCTGCACTCACACTCTGCACTCACACTCTGCACTCACACTCTGCACTCACTACTCTGCACTCACTACTCTGCACTCACTACTCTGCACTCTGCACTCACTCCTCTAGACTCTGCACTCTGCACTCACTACTCTGCACTCACTACTCTGCACTCTGCACTCACTACTCTGCACTCTGCACTCACACCCACTACTCACTACTCTGCACTCACTACTCTGCACTCACTACTCACTACTCTGCACTCACTACTCACTACTCTAGTGAGTGCAGAGTAGTGAATAGTGAGTTCAGAGTAGTGAGTGCACTCACTACTCTGCACTCACTACTCAAAACTCTGCACTCACTACTCTGCACTCACTACTCTGCACTCACTATGCACTCACTACCCTGCACTCACTACTCTGCACTCACTACTCTGCACTCTGCACTCACTACTCTGCACTTTGCACTCACTACTCTGCACTCTGCACTCACTACTCTGCACTCACTACTCTGCATTCACTAATCTGCACTCCCTACTCTGCACTCACTACTCTGCACTTTGCACTCACTACTCTGCACTCTGCACTCAATACTCTGCACTCTGCACTCAATACTCTGCACTCTGCACTCACTACACTGCACTCACTACTCTGCACTCACTACTCTGCACTCACTACTCTGCACTCACCACTCTGCACTCACTACTCTGCACTCACTACTCTGCACTCACTACTCGGCACTCTGCACTCACTACTCGGCACTCTGCACTCACTACTTGGCACTCTGCACTCACTACTCGGCACTCTGCACTCACTACTGGGCACTCACACTCTGCACTCACACTCTGCACTAACACTCTGCACTCACACTCTGCACTCACTACTCTGCACTCACTACTCTGCACTCACTACTCTGCACTCTGCACTCACTACTCTAGACTCTGCACTCTGCACTCACTACTCTGCACTCTGCGCTTACTACTCTGCACTCACTACTCTGAACTCACTACTCTGCACTCTGCACTCACTACTCTGCACTCACTACTCTGCACTCACTACTCTGCACTCACTACTCTGCACTCACTACTCTGCACTCTGCACTCACTACTCTAGACTCTGCACTCTACACTCACTACTCTGCACTCTGTGCTCACTACTCTGCACTCACTACTCTGCACTCTGCACTCACTACTCTGCACTCTGCACTCACACTCACTACTCACTACTCTGCACTCACTACTCTGCACTCACTACTCACTACTCTGCACTCACTACTCACTACTCACTACTCTAGTGAGTGCAGAGTAGTGAGTAGTGAGTGCAGAGTAGTGAGTGCACTCACTACTCTGCACTCACTACTCGCTACTTTGCACTCACTACTCTGCACTCACTACTCTGCACTCACTATGCACTCACTACTCTGCACTCACTACTCTGCACTCTGCACTCACTACTCTGCACTTTGCACTCACTACTCCGCACTCTGCACTCACTACTCTGCACTCACTACTCTGCATTCACTACTCTGCACTCCCTACTCTGCACTCACTACTCTGCACTTTGCACTCACTACTCTGCACTCTGCACTCAATACTCTGCACTCTGCACTCAATACTCTGCACTCTGCACTCAATACTCTGCACTCAATACTCTGCACTCTGCACTCACTACTCTGCACTCACTACTCTGCACTCACTACTCTGCACTCTGCACTCACTACTCGGCACTCACTACTCGGCACTCACTACTCGGCACTCAGTACTCGGCACTCTGCACTCACTACTCGGCACTCGGCACTCTGCACTCACTACTCGGCACTCTGCACTCACTACTCGGCACTCTGCACTCACTACTCAGCACTCTGCACTCACTACTCTGCACTCACACTCTGCACTCACACTCTGCACTAACACTGCACTCACACTCTGCACTCACTACTCTTCACTCACTACTCTGCACTCACTACTCTGCACTCACTACTCTGCACTCTGCACTCACTACTCTGCACTCTGCACTCTGCACTCACTACTCTGCACTCTGCACTCAATACTCTGCACTCACTACTCACTACTCACTACTCTAGTGAGTGCAGAGTAGTGAGTAGTGAGTGCAGAGTAGTGAGTGCACTCACTACTCTGCACTCACTACTCACTACTCTGCACTCACTACTCTGCACTCACTACTCTGCACTCACTATGCACTCACTACTCTGCACTCACTAATCTGCACTCTGCACTCACTACTCTGCACTCTGCACTCACTACTCTGCACTTTGTACTCACTACTCTGCACTGTGCACGCACTACTCTGCACTCACTACTCTGCACTCACTACTCTGCACTCCCTGCTCTGCACTCCCTACTCTGCAGTCTGCACTCACTACTCTGCACTCTGCACTCAATACTCTGCACTCTGCACTCAATACTCTGCACTCTGCACTCAATACTCTGCACTCAATACGCTGCACTCTGCACTCACTACTCTGCACTCACTACTCTGCACTCACTACTCTGCACTCACTATTCTGCACTCACTACTCCGCACTCACTACTCTGCACTCAACACTCTGCACTCACTACTCTGCACTCACTACTCGGCACTCTGCACTCACTACTCGGCACTCACTACTCTGCACTCACTACTCTGCACTACCTACTCACTACTCACTACTCTGCACTCACTACTCTGCACTCACTACTCACTACTCTGCACTCACTATTCACTACTTTGCACTCACTACTCACTACTCACTACTCTGCACTCACTACTCACTACTTTGCGCTCACTACTCTGCACTCACTACTCTGCACTCACTACTCGGCACTCACTACTCGGCACTCACTACTCGGCACTCACTACTCGGCACTCGGCACTCTGCACTCTCTACTCAGCACTCTACACTCACTACTTGGCACTCTGCACTCACTACTCGGCCCTCTGCACTCACTACTCTGCACTCACACTCTGCACTCACACTCTGCACTCACACTCTGCACTCACTACTCTGCACTCACTACTCTGCACTCACTACTCTGCACTCACTACTCTGCACTCTGCACTCACTACTCTAGACTCTGCACTCTGCACTCACTACTCTGCACTCACTACTCTGCACTTTGCACTCACTACTCTGCACTCTGCACTCACAATCACTACTCACTACTCTGCACTCACTACTCTGCACTCACTACTCACTACTCTGCACTCACTACTCACTACTCTAGTGAGTGCAGAGTAGTGAGTAGTGAGTGCACTCACTACTCTGCACTCACTACTCACTACTCTGCACTCACTACTCTGCACTCACTACTCTGCACTCACTAAGCACTCACTACTCTGCACTCACTACTCTGCACTCTGCACTCACTACTCTGCACTCTGCACTCACTACTCTGCTCTTTGCACTCACTACTCTGCACTCTGCACTTACTACTCTGCACTCACTACTCTGCATTCACTACTCTGCACTCCCTACTCTGCACTTTGCACTCACTACACTGCACTCTGCACTCAATACTCTGCACTCTGCACTCAATACTCTGCACTCTGCACTCAATACTCTGCACTCTGTACTCACTACTCTGCACTCACTACTCTGCACTCACTACTCTGCACTCACTACTCTGCACTCACCACTCTGCACTCACTACTCTGCACTCACTACTCTGCACTCACTACTCGGCACTCTGCACTCACTACTCAGCACTCACTACTTGGCACTCACTACTCGGCACTCACTTCTCGGCACTCTGCACTCACTAATCGGCACTCGGCACTCTGCACTCACTACTCGGCACTCTGCACTCACTACTCGGCACTCTGCACTCACTACTCTGCACTCACACTCTGCACTCACACTCTGCACTAACACTCTGCACTCACACTCTGCACTCACTACTCTGCACTCACTACTCTGCACTCACTACTCGGCACTCTGCACTCACTACTCGGCACTCACTACTCTGCACTCACTACTCTGCACTCACTACTCACTACTCACTACTCACTACTCTGCACTCACTACTGTGCACTCACTACTCTGCACTCACTACTCTGCACTCACTATTCACTACTTTGCACTCACTACTCACTACTCTGCACTCACTACTCACTACTTTGCGCTCACTACTCACTACTCTGCACTCACTACTCAGCACTCACTACTCACTACTCTGCACTCACTACTCACTACTCTGCACTCACTACTCTGCACTCACTACTCACTACTCTGCACTCACTACTCACTACTTTGCACTCACTACTCACTACTTCCTACTCTAGTGAGTGCAGAGTAGTGAGTAGTGAGTGCAGAGTAGTGAGTTCACTCACTACTCTGCACTCACTACTCACTACTCTGCACTCACTACTCTGCACTCACTACTCTGCACTCACTATGCACTCACTACTCTGTACTCTGCACTCACTACTCTGCACTTTGCACTCACTACTCTGCATTCTGCCCTCACCACTCTGCACTCACTACTCTGCACTCACTACTCGGCACTCACTACTCGGCACTCTGCACTCACTACTCGGCACTCACTACTCTGCACTCACTACTCGGCACTCTGCACTCACTACTCAGCACTCACTACTCTGCTCTCACTACTCTGCACTCACTACTCACTACTCACTACTCACTACTCTGCACTCACTACTCTGCACTCACTATTCACTACTTTGCACTCACTACTCACTACTCACTACTCTGCACTCACTACTCACTACTTTGCACTCACTACTCACTACTCTGCACTCACTACTCTGCACTCACTACTCGGCACTCAGCACTCTGCACTCACTACTCGGCACTCTGCACTCACTACTCGGCACTCTGCACTCACTACTCTGCACTCACACTCTGCACTCACACTCTGCACTCACACTCTGCACTCACTACTCTGCACTCACTACTCTGCACTCACTACTCGGCACTCTGCACTCACTACTCTGCACTCACACTCTGCACTCATACTCTGCACTCACACTCTGCACTCACTACTCTGCACTCACTACTCGGCACTCACTACTCTGCACTCACTACTCTGCACTCACTACTCACTACTCACTACTCACTACTCTGCACTCACTACTGTGCACTCACTACTCTGCACTCACTACTCTGCACTCACTATTCACTACTTTGCACTCACTACTCACTACTCTGCACTCACTACTCACTACTTTGCGCTCACTACTCACTACTCTGCACTCACTACTCAGCACTCACTACTCACTACTCTGCACTCACTACTCACTACTCTGCACTCACTACTCTGCACTCACTACTCACTACTCTGCACTCACTACTCACTACTTTGCACTCACTACTCACTACTTCCTACTCTAGTGAGTGCAGAGTAGTGAGTAGTGAGTGCAGAGTAGTGAGTTCACTCACTACTCTGCACTCACTACTCACTACTCTGCACTCACTACTCTGCACTCACTACTCTGCACTCACTATGCACTCACTACTCTGTACTCTGCACTCACTACTCTGCACTTTGCACTCACTACTCTGCATTCTGCCCTCACTACTCTGCACTCACTACTCTGCACTCACTACTCGGCACTCACTACTCGGCACTCTGCACTCACTACTCGGCACTCACTACTCTGCACTCACTACTTGGCACTCTGCACTCACTACTCAGCACTCACTACTCTGCTCTCACTACTCTGCACTCACTACTCACTACTCACTACTCACTACTCTGCACTCACTACTCTGCACTCACTATTCACTACTTTGCACTCACTACTCACTACTCACTACTCTGCACTCACTACTCACTACTTTGCGCTCACTACTCACTACTCTGCACTCACTACTCTGCACTCACTACTCGGCACTCAGCACTCTGCACTCACTACTCGGCACTCTGCACTCACTACTCGGCACTCTGCACTCACTACTCTGCACTCACACTCTGCACTCACACTCTGCACTCACACTCTGCACTCACTACTCTGCACTCACTACTCTGCACTCACTACTCTGCACTCTGCACTCACTCCTCTAGACTCTGCACTCTGCACTCACTACTCTGCACTCACTACTCTGCACTCTGCACTCACTACTCTGCACTCTGCACTCACACCCACTACTCACTACTCTGCACTCACTACTCTGCACTCACTACTCACTACTCTGCACTCACTACTCACTACTCTAGTGAGTGCAGAGTAGTGAATAGTGAGTTCAGAGTAGTGAGTGCACTCACTACTCTGCACTCACTACTCAAAACTCTGCACTCACTACTCTGCACTCACTACTCTGCACTCACTATGCACTCACTACTCTGCACTCACTACTCTGCACTCTGCACTCACTACTCTGCACTCTGCACTCACTACTCTGCACTTTGCACTCACTACTCTGCACTCTGCACTCACTACTCTGCACTCACTACTCTGCATTCACTAATCTGCACTCCCTACTCTGCACTCACTACTCTGCACTTTGCACTCACTACTCTGCACTCTGCACTCAATACTCTGCACTCTGCACTCAATACTCTGCACTCTGCACTCACTACACTGCACTCACTACTCTGCACTCACTACTCTGCACTCACTACTCTGCACTCACCACTATGCACTCACTACTCTGCACTCACTACTCTGCACTCACTACTCGGCACTCTGCACTCACTACTCAGCACTCACTACTCGGCACTCACTACTCGGCACTCACTACTCGGCACTCTGCACTCACTACTCGGCACTCGGCACTCTGCACTCACTACTCGGCACTCTGCACTCACTACTTGGCACTCTGCACTCACTACTCGGCACTCTGCACTCACTACTCGGCACTCACACTCTGCACTCACACTCTGCACTAACACTCTGCACTCACACTCTGCACTCACTACTCTGCACTCACTACTCTGCACTCACTACTCTGCACTCTGCACTCACTACTCTAGACTCTGCACTCTGCACTCACTACTCTGCACTCTGCGCTTACTACTCTGCACTCACTACTCTGCACTCACTACTCTGCACTCACTACTCTGCACTCACTATTCTGCACTCACTACTCTGCACTCACTACTCTGCACTCACTACTCTGCACTCACTATTCTGCACTCACTACTCTGCACTCACTACTCTGCACTCAACACTCTGCACTCACTACTCTGCACTCACTACTCGGCACTCTGCACTCACTACTCGGCACTCACTACTCTGCACTCACTACTCTGCACTCACTACTCACTACTCACTACTCTGCACTCACTACTCTGCACTCACTACTCACTACTCTGCACTCACTATTCACTACTTTGCACTCACTACTCACTACTCACTACTCTGCACTCACTACTCACTACTTTGCGCTCACTACTCTGCACTCACTACTCTGCACTCACTACTCGGCACTCTGCACTCACTACTCGGCACTCACTACTCGGCACTCACTACTCGGCACTCGGCACTCTGCACTCTCTACTCGGCACTCTACACTCACTACTTGGCACTCTGCACTCACTACTCGGCACTCTGCACTCACTACTCTGCACTCACACTCTGCACTCACACTCTGCACTCACACTCTGCACTCACTACTCTGCACTCACTACTCTGCACTCACTACTCTGCACTCACTACTCTGCACTCTGCACTCACTACTCTAGACTCTGCACTCTGCACTCACTACTCTGCACTCACTACTCTGCACTCTGCACTCACTACTCTGCACTCTGCACTCACTACTCTGCACTCTGCACTCACAATCACTACTCACTACTCTGCACTCACTACTCTGCACTCACTACTCACTACTCTGCACTCACTACTCACTACTCTAGTGAGTGCAGAGTAGTGAGTAGTGAGTGCACTCACTACTCTGCACTCACTACTCACTACTCTGCACTCACTACTCTGCACTCACTACTCTGCACTCACTATGCACTCACTACTCTGCACTCACTACTCTGCACTCTGCACTCACTACTCTGCACTCTGCACTCACTACTCTGCGCTTTGCACTCACTACTCTGCACTCTGCACTTACTACTCTGCACTCACAACTCTGCATTCACTACTCTGCACTCCCTACTCTGCACTCACTACTCTGCACTTTGCACTCACTACACTGCACTCTGCACTCAATACTCTGCACTCTGCACTCAATACTCTGCACTCTGCACTCAATACTCTGCACTCTGTACTCACTACTCTGCACTCACTACTCTGCACTCACTACTCTGCACTCACTACTCTGCACTCACCACTCTGCACTCACTACTCTGCACTCACTACTCTGCACTCACTACTCGGCACTCTGCACTCACTACTCAGCACTCACTACTTGGCACTCACTACTCGGCACTCACTTCTCGGCACTCTGCACTCACTAATCGGCACTCGGCACTCTGCACTCACTACTCGGCACTCTGCACTCACTACTCGGCACTCTGCACTCACTACTCTGCACTCACACTCTGCACTCACACTCTGCACTAACACTCTGCACTCACACTCTGCACTCACTACTCTGCACTCACTACTCTGCACTCACTACTCGGCACTCTGCACTCACTACTCGGCACTCACTACTCTGCACTCACTACTCTGCACTCACTACTCACTACTCACTACTCTGCACTCACTACTGTGCACTCACTACTCTGCACTCTGCACTCACTCCTCTAGACTCTGCACTCTGCACTCACTACTCTGCACTCACTACTCTGCACTCTGCACTCACTACTCTGCACTCTGCACTCACACCCACTACTCACTACTCTGCACTCACTACTCTGCACTCACTACTCACTACTCTGCACTCACTACTCACTACTCTAGTGAGTGCAGAGTAGTGAATAGTGAGTTCAGAGTAGTGAGTGCACTCACTACTCTGCACTCACTACTCTGCACTCTGCACTCACTACTCTGCACTCTGCACTCACTACTCTGCACTTTGCACTCACTACTCTGCACTCTGCACTCACTACTCTGCACTCACTACTCTGCATTCACTAATCTGCACTCCCTACTCTGCACTCACTACTCTGCACTTTGCACTCACTACTCTGCACTCTGCACTCAATACTCTGCACTCTGCACTCAATACTCTGCACGCTGCACTCACTACACTGCACTCACTACTCTGCACTCACTACTCTGCACTCACTACTCTGCACTCACCACTCTGCACTCACTACTCTGCACTCACTACTCTGCACTCACTACTCGGCACTCTGCACTCACTACTCAGCACTCACTACTCTGCACTTTGCACTCACTACTCTGCACTCTGCACTCAATACTCTGCACTCTGCACTCAATACTCTGCACTCTGCACTCAATACTCTGCACTCAATACTCTGCACTCACTACTCTGCACTCACTACTCTGCACTCACTACTCTGCACTCTGCACTCACTACTCGGCACTCACTACTCGGCACTCACTACTCGGCACTCAGTACTCGGCACTCTGCACTCACTACTCGGCACTCGGCACTCTGCACTCACTACTCGGCACTCTGCACTCACTACTCGGCACTCTGCACTCACTACTCAGCACTCTGCACTCACTACTCTGCACTCACACTCTGCACTCACACTCTGCACTAACACTGCACTCACACTCTGCACTCACTACTCTGCACTCACTACTCTGCACTCACTACTCTGCACTCACTACTCTGCACTCTGCACTCACTACTCTGCAGTCTGCACTCACTACTCTGCACTCTGCACTCTGCACTCACTACTCTGCACTCTGCACTCACTACTCACTACTCACTACTCTAGTGAGTGTAGAGTAGTGAGTAGTGAGTGCAGAGTAGTGAGTGCACTCACTACTCTGCACTCACTACTCACTACTCTGCACTCACTACTCTGCACTCACTACTCTGCACTCACTATGCACTCACTACTCTGCACTCACTACTCTGCACTCTGCACTCACTACTCTGCACTCTGCACTCACTACTCTGCACTTTGCACTCACTACTCTGCACTGTGCACGCACTACTCTGCACTCACTACTCTGCACTCACTACTCTGCACTCCCTGCTCTGCACTCCCTACTCTGCACTCTGCACTCACTACTCTGCACTCTGCACTCACTACTCTGCACTCTGCACTCAATACTCTGCACTCTGCACTCAATACTCTGCACTCAATACGCTGCACTCTGCACTCACTACTCTGCACTCACTACTCTGCACTCACTATTCTGCACTCACTACTCTGCACTCACTACTCTGCACTCAACACTCTGCACTCACTACTCTGCACTCACTACTCGGCACTCTGCACTCACTACTCGGCACTCACTACTCTGCACTCACTACTCTGCACTCACTACTCACTACTCACTACTCTGCACTCACTACTCTGCACTCACTACTCACTACTCTGCACTCACTATTCACTACTTTGCACTCACTACTCACTACTCACTACTCTGCACTCACTACTCACTACTTTGCGCTCACTACTCTGCACTCACTACTCTGCACTCACTACTCGGCACTCACTATTCTGCACTCATTACTCTGCACTCACTACTCTGCACTCAACACTCTGCACTCACTACTCTGCACTCACTACTCGGCACTCTGCACTCACTACTCGGCACTCACTACTCTGCACTCACTACTCTGCACTCACTACTCACTACTCACTACTCTGCACTCACTACTCTGCACTCACTACTCACTACTCTGCACTCACTATTCACTACTTTGCACTCACTACTCACTACTCACTACTCTGCACTCACTACTCACTACTTTGCGCTCACTACTCTGCACTCACTACTCTGCACTCACTACTCGGCACTCTGCACTCACTACTCGGCACTCACTACTCGGCACTCACTACTCGGCACTCGGCACTCTGCACTCTCTACTCGGCACTCTACACTCACTACTTGGCACTCTGCATTCACTACTCGGCACTCTGCACTCACTACTCTGCACTCACACTCTGCACTCACACTCTGCACTCACACTCTGCATTCACTACTCTGCACTCACTACTCTGCACTCACTACTCTGCACTCACTACTCTGCACTCACTATGCACTCACTACTCTGCACTCACTACTCTGCACTCTGCACTCACTACTCTGCACTCTGCACTCACTACTCTGCGCTTTGCACTCACTACTCTGCACTCTGCACTTACTACTCTGCACTCACAACTCTGCATTCACTACTCTGCACTCCCTACTCTGCACTCACTACTCTGCACTTTGCACTCACTACACTGCACTCTGCACTCAATACTCTGCACTCTGCACTCAATACTCTGCACTCTGCACTCAATACTCTGCACTCTGTACTCACTACTCTGCACTCACTACTCTGCACTCACTACTCTGCACTCACTACTCTGCACTCACCACTCTGCACTCACTACTCTGCACTCACTACTCTGCACTCACTACTCGGCACTCTGCACTCACTACTCAGCACTCACTACTTGGCACTCACTACTCGGCACTCACTTCTCGGCACTCTGCACTCACTAATCGGCACTCGGCACTCTGCACTCACTACTCGGCACTCTGCACTCACTACTCGGCACTCTGCACTCACTACTCTGCACTCACACTCTGCACTCACACTCTGCACTAACACTCTGCACTCACACTCTGCACTCACTACTCTGCACTCACTACTCTGCACTCACTACTCGGCACTCTGCACTCACTACTCGGCACTCACTACTCTGCACTCACTACTCTGCACTCACTACTCACTACTCACTACTCTGCACTCACTACTCTGCACTCACTACTCTGCACTCTGCACTCACTCCTCTAGACTCTGCACTCTGCACTCACTACTCTGCACTCACTACTCTGCACTCTGCACTCACTACTCTGCACTCTGCACTCACACCCACTACTCACTACTCTGCACTCACTACTCTGCACTCACTACTCACTACTCTGCACTCACTACTCACTACTCTAGTGAGTGCAGAGTAGTGAATAGTGAGTTCAGAGTAGTGAGTGCACTCACTACTCTGCACTCACTACTCTGCACTCTGCACTCACTACTCTGCACTCTGCACTCACTACTCTGCACTTTGCACTCACTACTCTGCACTCTGCACTCACTACTCTGCACTCACTACTCTGCATTCACTAATCTGCACTCCCTACTCTGCACTCACTACTCTGCACTTTGCACTCACTACTCTGCACTCTGCACTCAATACTCTGCACTCTGCACTCAATACTCTGCACTCTGCACTCACTACACTGCACTCACTACTCTGCACTCACTACTCTGCACTCACTACTCTGCACTCACCACTCTGCACTCACTACTCTGCACTCACTACTCTGCACTCACTACTCGGCACTCTGCACTCACTACTCAGCACTCACTACTCTGCACTTTGCACTCACTACTCTGCACTTTGCACTCACTACTCTGCACTCTGCACTCAATACTCTGCACTCTGCACTCAATACTCTGCACTCTGCACTCAATACTCTGCACTCTGCACTCAATACTCTGCACTCAATACTCTGCACTCACTACTCTGCACTCACTACTCTGCACTCACTACTCTGCACTCTGCACTCACTACTCGGCACTCACTACTCGGCACTCACTACTCGGCACTCAGTACTCGGCACTCTGCACTCACTACTCGGCACTCGGCACTCTGCACTCACTACTCGGCACTCTGCACTCACTACTCGGCACTCTGCACTCACTACTCAGCACTCTGCACTCACTACTCTGCACTCACACTCTGCACTCACACTCTGCACTAACACTGCACTCACACTCTGCACTCACTACTCTGCACTCACTACTCTGCACTCACTACTCTGCACTCTGCACTCACTACTCTGCAGTCTGCACTCACTACTCTGCACTCTGCACTCTGCACTCACTACTCTGCACTCTGCACTCACTACTCACTACTCACTACTCTAGTGAGTGTAGAGTAGTGAGTAGTGAGTGCAGAGTAGTGAGTGCACTCACTACTCTGCACTCACTACTCACTACTCTGCACTCACTACTCTGCACTCACTACTCTGCACTCACTATGCACTCACTACTCTGCACTCACTACTCTGCACTCTGCACTCACTACTCTGCACTCTGCACTCACTACTCTGCACTTTGCACTCACTACTCTGCACTGTGCACGCACTACTCTGCACTCACTACTCTGCACTCACTACTCTGCACTCCCTGCTCTGCACTCCCTACTCTGCACTCTGCACTCACTACTCTGCACTCTGCACTCACTACTCTGCACTCTGCACTCAATACTCTGCACTCTGCACTCAATACTCTGCACTCAATACGCTGCACTCTGCACTCACTACTCTGCACTCACTACTCTGCACTCACTATTCTGCACTTACTACTCTGCACTCACTACTCTGCACTCAACACTCTGCACTCACTACTCTGCACTCACTACTCGGCACTCTGCACTCACTACTCGGCACTCACTACTCTGCACTCACTACTCTGCACTCACTACTCACTACTCACTACTCTGCACTCACTACTCTGCACTCACTACTCACTACTCTGCACTCACTATTCACTACTTTGCACTCACTACTCACTACTCACTACTCTGCACTCACTACTCACTACTTTGCGCTCACTACTCTGCACTCACTACTCTGCACTCACTACTCGGCACTCACTATTCTGCACTCATTACTCTGCACTCACTACTCTGCACTCAACACTCTGCACTCACTACTCTGCACTCACTACTCGGCACTCTGCACTCACTACTCGGCACTCACTACTCTGCACTCACTACTCTGCACTCACTACTCACTACTCACTACTCTGCACTCACTACTCTGCACTCACTACTCACTACTCTGCACTCACTATTCACTACTTTGCACTCACTACTCACTACTCACTACTCTGCACTCACTACTCACTACTTTGCGCTCACTACTCTGCACTCACTACTCTGCACTCACTACTCGGCACTCTGCACTCACTACTCGGCACTCACTACTCGGCACTCACTACTCGGCACTCGGCACTCTGCACTCTCTACTCGGCACTCTACACTCACTACTTGGCACTCTGCACTCACTACTCGGCACTCTGCACTCACTACTCTGCACTCACACTCTGCACTCACACTCTGCACTCACACTCTGCATTCACTACTCTGCACTCACTACTCTGCACTCACTACTCTGCACTCACTACTCTGCACTCACTATGCACTCACTACTCTGCACTCACTACTCTGCACTCTGCACTCACTACTCTGCACTCTGCACTCACTACTCTGCGCTTTGCACTCACTACTCTGCACTCTGCACTTACTACTCTGCACTCACAACTCTGCATTCACTACTCTGCACTCCCTACTCTGCACTCACTACTCTGCACTTTGCACTCACTACACTGCACTCTGCACTCAATACTCTGCACTCTGCACTCAATACTCTGCACTCTGCACTCAATACTCTGCACTCTGTACTCACTACTCTGCACTCACTACTCTGCACTCACTACTCTGCACTCACTACTCTGCACTCACCACTCTGCACTCACTACTCTGCACTCACTACTCTGCACTCACTACTCGGCACTCTGCACTCACTACTCAGCACTCACTACTTGGCACTCACTACTCGGCACTCACTTCTCGGCACTCTGCACTCACTAATCGGCACTCGGCACTCTGCACTCACTACTCGGCACTCTGCACTCACTACTCGGCACTCTGCACTCACTACTCTGCACTCACACTCTGCACTCACACTCTGCACTAACACTCTGCACTCACACTCTGCACTCACTACTCTGCACTCACTACTCTGCACTCACTACTCGGCACTCTGCACTCACTACTCGGCACTCACTACTCTGCACTCACTACTCTGCACTCACTACTCACTACTCTGCACTCACTACTCACTACTCTAGTGAGTGCAGAGTAGTGAATAGTGAGTTCAGAGTAGTGAGTGCACTCACTACTCTGCACTCACTACTCTGCACTCTGCACTCACTACTCTGCACTCTGCACTCACTACTCTGCACTTTGCACTCACTACTCTGCACTCTGCACTCACTACTCTGCACTCACTACTCTGCATTCACTAATCTGCACTCCCTACTCTGCACTCACTACTCTGCACTTTGCACTCACTACTCTGCACTCTGCACTCAATACTCTGCACTCTGCACTCAATACTCTGCACTCTGCACTCACTACACTGCACTCACTACTCTGCACTCACTACTCTGCACTCACTACTCTGCACTCACCACTCTGCACTCACTACTCTGCACTCACTACTCTGCACTCACTACTCGGCACTCTGCACTCACTACTCAGCACTCACTACTCTGCACTTTGCACTCACTACTCTGCACTCTGCACTCAATACTCTGCACTCTGCACTCAATACTCTGCACTCTGCACTCAATACTCTGCACTCTGCACTCAATACTCTGCACTCAATACTCTGCACTCACTACTCTGCACTCACTACTCTGCACTCACTACTCTGCACTCTGCACTCACTACTCGGCACTCACTACTCGGCACTCACTACTCGGCACTCAGTACTCGGCACTCTGCACTCACTACTCGCCACTCGGCACTCTGCACTCACTACTCGGCACTCTGCACTCACTACTCGGCACTCTGCACTCACTACTCAGCACTCTGCACTCACTACTCTGCACTCACACTCTGCACTCACACTCTGCACTAACACTGCACTCACACTCTGCACTCACTACTCTGCACTCACTACTCTGCACTCACTACTCTGCACTCACTACTCTGCACTCTGCACTCACTACTCTGCAGTCTGCACTCACTACTCTGCACTCTGCACTCTGCACTCACTACTCTGCACTCTGCACTCACTACTCACTACTCACTACTCACTACTCTAGTGAGTGTAGAGTAGTGAGTAGTGAGTGCAGAGTAGTGAGTGCACTCACTACTCTGCACTCACTACTCACTACTCTGCACTCACTACTCTGCACTCACTACTCTGCACTCACTATGCACTCACTACTCTGCACTCACTACTCTGCACTCTGCACTCACTACTCTGCACTCTGCACTCACTACTCTGCACTTTGCACTCACTACTCTGCACTGTGCACGCACTACTCTGCACTCACTACTCTGCACTCACTACTCTGCACTCCCTGCTCTGCACTCCCTACTCTGCACTCTGCACTCACTACTCTGCACTCTACACTCACTACTCTGCACTCTGCACTCAATACTCTGCACTCTGCACTCAATACTCTGCACTCAATACGCTGCACTCTGCACTCACTACTCTGCACTCACTACTCTGCACTCACTATTCTGCACTCACTACTCTGCACTCACTACTCTGCACTCAACACTCTGCACTCACTACTCTGCACTCACTACTTGGCACTCTGCACTCACTACTCGGCACTCACTACTCTGCACTCACTACTCTGCACTCACTACTCACTACTCACTACTCTGCACTCACTACTCTGCACTCACTACTCACTACTCTGCACTCACTATTCACTACTTTGCACTCACTACTCACTACTCACTACTCTGCACTCACTACTCACTACTTTGCGCTCACTACTCTGCACTCACTACTCTGCACTCACTACTCGGCACTCACTATTCTGCACTCATTACTCTGCACTCACTACTCTGCACTCAACACTCTGCACTCACTACTCTGCACTCACTACTCGGCACTCTGCACTCACTACTCGGCACTCACTACTCTGCACTCACTACTCTGCACTCACTACTCACTACTCACTACTCTGCACTCACTACTCTGCACTCACTACTCACTACTCTGCACTCACTATTCACTACTTTGCACTCACTACTCACTACTCACTACTCTGCACTCACTACTCACTACTTTGCGCTCACTACTCTGCACTCACTACTCTGCACTCACTACTCGGCACTCTGCACTCACTACTCGGCACTCACTACTCGGCACTCACTACTCGGCACTCGGCACTCTGCACTCTCTACTCGGCACTCTACACTCACTACTTGGCACTCTGCACTCACTACTCGGCACTCTGCACTCACTACTCTGCACTCATACTCTGCACTCACACTCTGCACTCACACTCTGCATTCACTACTCTGCACTCACTACTCTGCACTCACTACTCTGCACTCACTACTCTGCACTCTGCACTCACTACTCTAGACTCTGCACTCTGCACTCACTACTCTGCACTCACTACTCTGCACTCTGCACTCACTACTCTGCACTCTGCACTCACTACTCTGCACTCTGCACTCACAATCACTACTCACTACTCTGCACTCACTACTCTGCACTCACTACTCACTACTCTGCACTCACTACTCACTACTCTAGTGAGTGCAGAGTAGTGAGTAGTGAGTGCACTCACTACTCTGCACTCACTACTCACTACTCTGCACTCACTACTCTGCACTCACTACTTTGCACTCACTATGCACTCACTACTCTGCACTCACTACTCTGCACTCTGCACTCACTACTCTGCACTCTGCACTCACTACTCTGCGCTTTGCACTCACTACTCTGCACTCTGCACTTACTACTCTGCACTCACTACTCTGCATTCACTACTCTGCACTCCCTACTCCGCACTCACTACTCTGCACTTTGCACTCACTACACTGCACTCTGCACTCAATACTCTGCACTCTGCACTCAATACTCTGCACTCTGCACTCAATACTCTGCACTCTGTACTCACTACTCTGCACTCACTACTCTGCACTCACTACTCTGCACTCACTACTCTGCACTCACCACTCTGCACTCACTACTCTGCACTCACTACTCTGCACTCACTACTCGGCACTCTGCACTCACTACTCAGCACTCACTACTTGGCACTCACTACTCGGCACTCACTTCTCGGCACTCTGCACTCACTAATCGGCACTCGGCACTCTGCACTCACTACTCGGCACTCTGCACTCACTACTCGGCACTCTGCACTCACTACTCTGCACTCACACTCTGCACTCACACTCTGCACTAACACTCTGCACTCACACTCTGCACTCACTACTCTGCACTCACTACTCTGCACTCACTACTCGGCACTCTGCACTCACTACTCGGCACTCACTACTCTGCACTCACTACTCTGCACTCACTACTCACTACTCACTACTCACTACTCACTACTCTGCACTCACTACTGTGCACTCACTACTCTGCACTCACTACTCTGCACTCACTATTCACTACTTTGCACTCACTACTCACTACTCTGCACTCACTACTCACTACTTTGCGTGCACTACTCACTACTCTGCACTCACTACTCTGCACTCACTACTCTGCACTCACTACTCTGCACTCACTACTCACTACTCTGCACTCACTACTCACTACTCACTACTCACTACTCTGCACTCACTACTCTGAACTCACTACTCGCTACTCTGCACTCACTATTCACTACTTTGAACTCACTACTCACTACTCTGCACTCACTACTCACTACTTTGCACTCACTACTCACTACTCTGCACTCACTACTCTGCACTCACTACTCGGCACTCTGCACTCACTACTCAGCACTCACTACTCGGCACTCACTACTTGGCACTCACTACTCGGCACTCTGCACTCACTACTCGGCACTCTGCACTCACTACTCGGCACTGTGCACTCACTACTCGGCACTCTGCACTCACTACTCTGCACTCACACTCTGCACTAACACTCTGCACTCACTACTCTGCACTCACTACTCTGCACTCACTACTCTGCACTCTGCACTCACTACTCTAGACTCTGCACTCTGCAATCACTACTCTGCACTCTGCGCTCACTACTCTGCACTCACTACTCTGCACTCTGCACTCACTACTTTGCACTCTGCACTCACTACTCTGCACTCACTACTCACTACTCTGCACTCACTACTCACTACTCACTATTCTAGTGAGTGCAGAGTAGTGAGTAGTGAGTGCAGAGTAGTGAGTGCACTCACTACTCTGCACTCACTACTCACTACTCTGCACTCACTACTCTGCACTCACTACTCTGCACTCACTATGCACTCACTACTCTGCACTCACTACTCTGCACTCACTACTCTGCACTCTACACTCACTACTCTGCACTTTGCACTCACTACTCTGCACTCTGCACTCACTACTCTGCACTCACTACTCTGCATTCACTACTCTGCACTCCCTACTCTGCACTCACTACTCTGCACTTTGCACTCACTACTCTGCACTCTGCACTCAATACTCTGCACTCTGCACTCACTACTCTGCACTCTGCACTCACTACTCTGCACTTTGCACTCACTACTCTGCACTGTGCACTCACTACTCTGCACTCACTACTCTGCACTCACTACTCTGCACTCCCTACTCTGCACTCCCTACTCTGCACTCTGCACTCACTACTCTGCACTCACTACTCTGCACTCTGCACTCAATACTCTGCACTCTGCACTCAATACTCTGCACTCTGCACTCAATACTCTGCACTCAATACACTGTACTCTGCACTCACTACTCTGCACTCACTACTCTGCACTCACTACTCACTACTCACTACTCTGCACTCACTACTGTGCACTCACTACTCACTACTCTGCACTCACTACTCTTCACTCACTATTCACTACTTTGCACTCACTACTCACTACTCACTACTCTGCACTCACTACTCACTACTTTGCGCTCACTACTCACTACTCTGCACTCACTACTCTGCACTCACTACTCTGCACTCACTACTCGGCACTCTGCACTCTGCACTCACTACTCGGCACTCACTACTCGGCACTCACTACTCTGCACTCACTACTCACTACTCTGCACTCACTACTCTGCACTCACTACTCTGTACTCACTATGCACTCACTACTCTGCACTCACTACTCTGCACTCTGCACTCACTACTCTGCACTCTGCACTCACTACTCTGCACTTTGCACTCACTACTCTGCACTCTGCACTCACTACTCTGCACTCACTACTCTGCACTCCCTACTCTACACTCACTACTCTGCACTTTGCACTCACTACTCTGCACTCTGCACTCAATACTCTGCACTCTGCACTCAATACTCTGCACTCTACACTCACTACTCTGCACTCACAAACTCTGCACTCACTACTCTGCACTCACTACTCTGCACTCACCACTCTGCACTCACTACTCTGCACTCACTACTCACTACTCTGCACTCCCTACTCTGCACTCACTATTCACTACTTTGCACTCACTACTCACTACTTTGCACTCACTACTCTGCACTCACTACTCTGCACTCACTACTCTGCACTCACTACTCACTACTTTGCGCTCACTACTCACTACTCTGCACTCACTACTCTGCACTCACTACTCTGCACTCACTACTCGGCACTCTGCACTCTGCACTCACTACTCGGCACTCACTACTCGGCACTCACTACTCTGCACTCACTACTCACTACTCTGCACTCACTACTCTGCACTCACTACTCTGTACTCACTATGCACTCACTACTCTGCACTCACTACTCTGCACTCTGCACTCACTACTCTGCACTCTGCACTCACTACTCTGCACTTTGCACTCACTACTCTGCACTCTGCACTCACTACTCTGCACTCACTACTCTGCACTCCCTACTCTACACTCACTACTCTGCACTTTGCACTCACTACTCTGCACTCTGCACTCAATACTCTGCACTCTGCACTCAATACTCTGCACTCTACACTCACTACTCTGCACTCACAAACTCTGCACTCACTACTCTGCACTCACTACTCTGCACTCACCACTCTGCACTCACTACTCTGCACTCACTACTCACTACTCTGCACTCCCTACTCTGCACTCACTATTCACTACTTTGCACTCACTACTCACTACTTTGCACTCACTACTCTGCACTCACTACTCTGCACTCACTACTCTGCACTCACTATGCACTCACTACTCTGCACTCACTACTCTGCATTCACTACTCTGCACTCACTACTCGGCACTCACTACTCTGCACTCACTACTCACTACTCTGCACTCACTACTCTGCACTCACTACTCTGTACTCACTATGCACTCACTACTCTGCACTCACTACTCTGCACTCTGCACTCACTACTCTGCACTCTGCACTCACTACTCTGCACTTTGCACTCACTACTCTGCACTCTGCACTCACTACTCTGCACTCACTACTCTGCACTCCCTACTCTACACTCACTACTCTGCACTTTGCACTCACTACTCTGCACTCTGCACTCAATACTCTGCACTCTGCACTCAATACTCTGCACTCTACACTCACTACTCTGCACTCACAAACTCTGCACTCACTACTCTGCACTCACTACTCTGCACTCACCACTCTGCACTCACTACTCTGCACTCACTACTCACTACTCTGCACTCCCTACTCTGCACTCACTATTCACTACTTTGCACTCACTACTCACTACTTTGCACTCACTACTCTGCACTCACTACTCTGCACTCACTACTCTGCACTCACTATGCACTCACTACTCTGCACTCACTACTCTGCATTCACTACTCTGCACTCCCTACTCTGCACTCACTACTCTGCACGTTGCACTCACTACTCTGCACTCTGCACTCAATATTCTGCACTCTGCACTCAATTCTCTGCACTCTGCACTCAATACTCTGCACTCAATACTCTGCACTCTGCACTCACTACTCTGCACTCACTACTCTGCACTCACTACTCTGCACTCACCACTCTGCACTCACTACTCTGCACTCACTACTCGGCACTCACTACTCGGCACTCTGCTCTCACTACTCGGCACTCACTACTCGGCACTCACTACTCGGCACTCAGTACTCGGCACTCTGCACTCACTACTCAGCACTCGGCACTCTGCACTCACTACTCGGCACTCTGCACTCACTACTCGGCACTCTGCACTCACTACTCGGCACTCTGCACTCACTACTCTGCACTCACACTCTGCACTCACACTCTGCACTAATACTGCACTCACACTCTGCACTCACTACTCTGCACTCACTACTCTGCACTCACTACTCTGCACTCACTACTCTGCACTCTGCACTCACTACTCTGCACTCTGCACTCTGCACTCACTACTCTGCACTCTGCACTCACTACTCTGCACTCACTACTCACTACTCACTACTCTAATGAGTGCAGAGTAGTGAGTAGTGAGTGCAGAGTAGTGAGTGCACTCACTACTCTGCACTCACTACTCACTACTCTGCACTCACTACTCTGCACTCACTATTCTGCACTCACTATGCACTCACTACTTTGCACTCACTACTCTGCACTCTGCACTCACTACTCTGCACTCTGCACTCACTACTCTGCACTGTGCTCTCACTACTCTGCACTCACTACTCTGCACTCACTACTCTGCACTCCCTACTCTGCACTCCCTACTCTGCACTCTGCACTCACTACTCTGCACTCACTACTCTGCACTCTGCACTCAATACTCTGCACTCTGCACTCAATACTCTGCACTCTGCACTCAATACTCTGCACTCAATACACTGCACTCTGCACTCACTACTCTGCACTCACTACTCTGTACTCACTACTCTGCACTCACTACTCGGCACTCTGCACTCACTACTCGGCACTCACTACTCTGCACTCACTACTCTGCACGCACTACTCACTACTCACTACTCACTACTCTGCACTCACTACTGTGCACTCACTACTCTGCACTCACTACTCTGAACTCACTATTCACTACTTTGCACTCACTACTCACTACTCTGCACTCACTACTCACTACTTTGCGCTCACTACTCACTACTCTGCACTCACTACTCTGCACTCACTACTCTGCACTCACTACTCGGCACTCTGCACTCTGCACTCACTACTCGGCACTCACTACTCGGCACTCACTACTTGGCACTCTGCACTCACTACTCGGCACTCGGCACTCTGCACTCACTACTCGGCACTCTACACTCACTACTCGGCACTCTGCACTCACTACTCGGCACTCAGCACTCACTACTCTGCACTCACACTCTGCACTCACACTCTGCACTCACTACTCTGCACTCACTACTCTGCACTCACTACTCTGCACTCACTACTCTGCACTCTGCACTCACTTCTCTAGACTCTGCACTCTGCACTCACTACTCTGCACTCACTACTCTGCACTCTGCACTCACTACTCTGCACTCTGCACTCACTACTCTGCACTCTGCACTCACACTCACTACTCACCACTCTGCACTCACTACTCTGCACTCACTACTCACTACTCACTACTCTGCACTCACTACTCTAGTGAGTGCAGAGTAGTGAGTAGTGAGTTCAGAGTAGTGAGTGCACTCACTACTCTGCACTCACTACTCTGCACTCACTATGCACTCACTACTCTGCACTCACTACTCTGCACTCTGCACTCACTACTCTGCACTCTGCACTCACTACTCTGCACTTTGCACTCACTACTCTGTACTCTGCACTCACTACTCTGCACTCACTACTCTGCACTCCCTACTCTGCACTCACTACTCTGCACTTTGCACTCACTACTCTGCACTCTGCACTCAATATTCTGCACTCTGCACTCAATTCTCTGCACTCTGCACTCAATACTCTGCACTCAATACTCTGCACTCTGCACTCACTACTCTGCACTCACTACTCTGCACTCACTACTCTGCACTCACCACTCTGCACTCACTACTCTGCACTCACTACTCGGCACTCACTACTCGGCACTCTGCTCTCACTACTCGGCACTCACTACTCGGCACTCACTACTCGGCACTCAGTACTCGGCACTCTGCACTCACTACTCAGCACTCGGCACTCTGCACTCACTACTCGGCACTCTGCACTCACTACTCGGCACTCTGCACTCACTACTCGGCACTCTGCACTCACTACTCTGCACTCACACTCTGCACTCACACTCTGCACTAATACTGCACTCACACTCTGCACTCACTACTCTGCACTCACTACTCTGCACTCACTACTCTGCACTCACTACTCTGCACTCTGCACTCACTACTCTGCACTCTGCACTCTGCACTCACTACTCTGCACTCTGCACTCACTACTCTGCACTCACTACTCACTACTCACTACTCTAATGAGTGCAGAGTAGTGAGTAGTGAGTGCAGAGTAGTGAGTGCACTCACTACTCTGCACTCACTACTCACTACTCTGCACTCACTACTCTGCACTCACTATTCTGCACTCACTATGCACTCACTACTTTGCACTCACTACTCTGCACTCTGCACTCACTACTCTGCACTCTGCACTCACTACTCTGCACTGTGCTCTCACTACTCTGCACTCACTACTCTGCACTCACTACTCTGCACTCCCTACTCTGCACTCCCTACTCTGCACTCTGCACTCACTACTCTGCACTCACTACTCTGCACTCTGCACTCAATACTCTGCACTCTGCACTCAATACTCTGCACTCTGCACTCAATACTCTGCACTCAATACACTGCACTCTGCACTCACTACTCTGCACTCACTACTCTGTACTCACTACTCTGCACTCACTACTCGGCACTCTGCACTCACTACTCGGCACTCACTACTCTGCACTCACTACTCTGCACGCACTACTCACTACTCACTACTCACTACTCTGCACTCACTACTGTGCACTCACTACTCTGCACTCACTACTCTGAACTCACTATTCACTACTTTGCACTCACTACTCACTACTCTGCACTCACTACTCACTACTTTGCGCTCACTACTCACTACTCTGCACTCACTACTCTGCACTCACTACTCTGCACTCACTACTCGGCACTCTGCACTCTGCACTCACTACTCGGCACTCACTACTCGGCACTCACTACTTGGCACTCTGCACTCACTACTCGGCACTCGGCACTCTGCACTCACTACTCGGCACTCTACACTCACTACTCGGCACTCTGCACTCACTACTCGGCACTCAGCACTCACTACTCTGCACTCACACTCTGCACTCACACTCTGCACTCACTACTCTGCACTCACTACTCTGCACTCACTACTCTGCACTCACTACTCTGCACTCTGCACTCACTTCTCTAGACTCTGCACTCTGCACTCACTACTCTGCACTCACTACTCTGCACTCTGCACTCACTACTCTGCACTCTGCACTCACTACTCTGCACTCTGCACTCACACTCACTACTCACCACTCTGCACTCACTACTCTGCACTCACTACTCACTACTCACTACTCTGCACTCACTACTCTAGTGAGTGCAGAGTAGTGAGTAGTGAGTTCAGAGTAGTGAGTGCACTCACTACTCTGCACTCACTACTCTGCACTCACTATGCACTCACTACTCTGCACTCACTACTCTGCACTCTGCACTCACTACTCTGCACTCTGCACTCACTACTCTGCACTTTGCACTCACTACTCTGTACTCTGCACTCACTACTCTGCACTCACTACTCTGCACTCCCTACTCTGCACTCACTACTCTGCACTTTGCACTCACTACTCTGCACTCTGCACTCAATACTCTGCACTCTGCACTCAATACTCTGCACTCTGCACTCAATACTCTGCACTATGCACTCACTACTCTGCACTCACTACTCTGCACTCACTACTCTGCACTCACCACTCTGCACTCACTACTCTGCACTCACTACTCACTACTCCGCACTCCCTACTCTGCACTCACTATTCACTACTTTGCACTCACTACTCACTACTCTGCACTCACTACTCACTACTTTGCACTCACTACTCTGCACTCACTACTCTGCACTCACTACTCGGCACTCTGCACTCACTACTCAGCACTCACTACTCGGCACTCACTACTTGGCACTCACTACTCGACACTCTGCACTCACTACTCGGCACTCGGCACTCTGCACTCACTACTCGGCACTCTGCACTCACTACTCGGCACTCTGCACTCACTACTCTGCACTCACACTCTGCACTCACACTCTGCACTAACACTCTGCAATCACACTCTGCACTCACTAATCTGCACTCACTACTCTGCACTCACTACTCTGCACTAACTACTCTGCACTCTGCGCTCACTACTCTGCACTCACTACTCTGCACTCTGCACTCACTACTCTGCACTCTGCACTCACACTCACTACTCACTACTCTGCACTCACTACTCTGCACTCACTACTCACTACTCTGCACTCACTACTCTGAACTCACTACTCACTACTCTGCACTCACTATTCACTACTTTGCACTCACTACTCACTACTCTGCACTCACTACTCACTACTTTGCACTCACTACTCACTACTCTGCACTCACTACTCTGCACTCACTACTCGGCACTCTGCACTAACTACTCAGCACTCACTACTCGGCACTCACTATTTGGCACTCACTACTCGGCACTCTGCACTCACTACTCGGCACTCAGCACTCTGCACTCACTACTCTAGACTCTGCACTCTGCAATCACTACTCTGCACTCTGCGCTCACTACTCTGCACTCACTACTCTGCACTCTGCACTCACTACTCTGCACTCTGCACTCTGCACTCACTACTCTGCACTCACTACTCACTACTCTGCACTCACTACTCACTACTCACTATTCTAGTGAGTGCAGAGTAGTGAGTAGTGAGTGCAGAGTAGTGAGTGCACTCACTACTCTGCACTCACTACTCACTACTCTGCACTCACTACTCTGCACTCACTACTCTGCACTCACTATGCACTCACTACTCTGCACTCACTACTCTGCACTCTGCACTCACTACTTTGCACTCTACACTCACTACTCTGCACTTTGCACTCACTACTCTGCACTCTGCACTCACTACTCTGCACTCACTACTCTGCATTCACTACTCTGCACTCCCTACTCTGCACTCACTACTCTGCACTTTGCACTCACTACTCTGCACTCACTACTCTGCACTCACTACTCTGCACTCACTACTCTGCACTCTGCACTCACTACTCTAGATTCTGCACTCTGCACTCACTACTCTGCACTCACTACTCTGCACTCTGCACTCACTACTCTGCACTCTGCACTCACTACTCTGCACTCTGCACTCACAATCACTACTCACTACTCTGCACTCACTACTCTGCACTCACTACTCACTACTCTGCACTCACTACTCACTACTCTAGTGAGTGCAGAGTAGTGAGTAGTGAGTGCACTCACTACTCTGCACTCACTACTCACTTCTCTGCACTCACTACTCTGCACTCACTATGCACTCACTACTCTGCACTCACTACTCTGCACTCTGCACTCACTACTCTGCACTCTGCACTCACTACTCTGCGCTTTGCACTCACTACTCTGCACTCTGCACTTACTACTCTGCACTCACTACTCTGCATTCACTACTCTGCACTCCCTACTCTGCACTCACTACTCTGCACTTTGCACTCACTACACTGCACTCTGCACTCAATACTCTGCACTCTGCACTCAATACTCTGCACTCTGCACTCAATACTCTGCACTCTGCACTCACTACTCTGCACTCACTACTCTGCACTCACTACTCTGCACTCACCACTCTGCACTCACTACTCTGCACTCACTACTCTGCACTCACTACTCGGCACTCTGCACTCACTACTCAGCACTCACTACTTGGCACTCACTACTCGGCACTCACTTCTCGGCACTCTGCACTCACTACTCAGCACTTGGCACTCTGCACTCACTACTCGGCACTCTGCACTCACTACTCGGCACTCTGCACTCACTACTCTGCACTCACACTCTGCACTCACACTCTGCACTAACACTCTGCACTCACACTCTGCACTCACTACTCTGCACTCACTACTCTGCACTCCCTACTCTGCACTCCCTACTCTGCACTCTGCACTCACTACTCTACACTCACTACTCTTCACTCTACACTCAATACTCTGCACTCTGCACTCAATACTCTGCACTCTGCACTCAATACTCTGCACTCACTACTCTGTACTCACTACTCTGCACTCACTACTCTGCACTCACTACTCGGCACTCTGCACTCACTACTCGGCACTCACTACTCTGCACTCACTACCCTGCACTCACTACTCACTACTCACTACTCACTACTCACTACTCTGCACTCACTACTGTGCACTCACTACTCTGCACTCACTACTCTGCACTCACTATTCACTACTTTGCACTCACTACTCACTACTCACTACTCTGCACTCAATACTCACTACTTTGCGCTCATTACTCACTACTCTGCACTCACTACTCTGCACTCACTACTCGGCACTCGGCACTCACTACTCGGCACTCACTACTCGGCACTCTGCACTCACTACTCTGCACTCGGCACTCTGCACTCACTACTTGGCACTCAGCACTCAGCACTCACACTCTGCACTCACACTCTGCACTCACTACTCTGCACTCACTACTCTGCACTCACTACTCTGCACTCACTACTCTGCACTCTGCACTCACTACTCTAGACTCTGCACTCTGCACTCACTACTCTGCACTCTGCACTCACTACTCTGCACTCTGCACTCTGCACTCACTACTCTGCACTCTGCACTCACACTCACTACTCTGCACTCACTACTCTGCACTCACTACTCACTACTCTGCACTCACTACTCACTACTCTAGTGAGTGCATGTTGGACAGGCCGCATGTTCGAGCTGTCCCCCCTCCCCGCAATGGGACCAGGACCCTGGCTCTCCCTGCATCCCCAGCCAGAGTCCACAAACGACCACCCGAAGTACCCTGCAATCCCTCCACTACAAGACACCAGCTCCGGACCCAGCTGGCCCGGGTCACCATCTACCCCACGACATCGACCCGGCCGCCATCTTGGGGCACTGCAGCACGAGGCCGCGTGGCCTCAACTCGACCCTAACCCCGGGCCCGGCCAGCCCCGACATCGAGGCCCCACCATCCTCCCAGGAGGCAGAGTGACCACTTGGCGAGTCAATGGGAGAAGGAATCGTCAACGGCTCTCCCCCGCCAGGTGTCGATCACCCCAGGCCGCCTGGGCGCTGGCTCCACCCCCCTGCTGGGTGTCTGGACTCCCTCATCCCGGACCTCCCGGCCCCCAGGCGCGAGGGTCCGGACATCAAAGGGGACCAGACCTATAACTGGGGCAGGACCAGACCCGGAAGGCAGTTGTATCCTGGAGTCGAGAGACCCGAGAAGAACTCATCCGTGACTTGGCCTGCTGGCGCTGCCGCGGCCCTCTGCCTCGTGAAACCATCGTCTTGGCCTGCTGGCGCTGCCGCGGCCCTCTGCCTCGTGAAACCATCGTCTTGGCCTGCTGGCGCTGCCGCGGCCCTCTGCCTCGTGAAACCATCGTCTTGGCCTGCTGGCGCTGCCGCGGCCCTCTGCCTCGTGAAACCATCGTCTTGGCCTGCTGGCGCTGCCGCGGCCCTCTGCCTCGTGAAACCATCGTCTTGGCCTGCTGGCGCTGCCGCGGCCCTCTGCCTCGTGAAACCATCGTCTTGGCCTGCTGGCGCTGCCGCGGCCCTCTGCTTTATGAGACTATCACCTTGGCCTGCTGGCGCTGCCGCGGCCCGATCCACAGACACTCCAGCTCGAGGATTGTGAGCTCGCCTTTTTACCACTACCTGTACCGATCCGGTACCAAGACTGTCCCGCTACCCCCTTTCCCTACAGAGACTAGAAGTGAGAGGACCCCCGGGTCCAAGATAACCTGTATCGCTGATATCCTTGCCTTAAGAACCTTATATAAAGCCTTGAACTCGACTTGGTGTGGTGCCTGTTTGTGGGGAGGGAGGTAACTTGTCTGTACGATCGCCGGAGACGGTCCCCCTCGGGGATTTCTCCCTCGGTATCCGGCCGACCCTCAGGGTCCCCGTCTAACATTGGTGGCAGCGGTGGGATCCGAACCTACGCATAATCGTACAGAAAGTCACTCGCCCCACCACACACAACAACCATGTCAATAGAGAGCGGAACAACGGAAAACTTTCAGATGGAAAAATTGGAAGACTACAACCACCGGGAACTGAAGCAATATTGCATAGAACTTGGACTTCCAACCACAGGTCTTAGCACAAAGGAAGACTTCAAACGAGCCCTAGAAGCTTGGGCGGAAACGGGTACGGCCGTACCCCGAACACAAACAACCGAGACGAGCCCCGCACCAACTAAAGAAAGAGCGGATCTCTCCCTGGAAGAGATCCGAGAAAGAGAAAAAACCAGACTCCACGAATTAGAACTTGCCCGACTTCGCTTGGATGGGGAACTCAAGCTGGCAGAACAAAAAATAACCCTGGAACACTTACGGCTCAGGGAAGAGCGGGAAGACAAGCAAAGACAGAGGGAGCTAGAGGAAAAGAGACTAGAGTACGAACATGAGCGCAATCTCAAAGCACTGGAGATCCAGAAACAGAATAAAGACCTCGGGCTCCCCGAACGACCGACCCCGTCTGCCTCGACCGAACCCAAGGTTCACATCCCCAAAGATGTCATCCGGGAATACCACAAGAACGATGATATCCAGCAGTGGTTTAAAGCCTATGAGGTGGCAATGACCTCCCACCGGATTCCCCGAAGCGATTGGGGAGCCGGATTATGGGGGAGGTTTGTCAACGAAGGGCGGGACGCCCTGCTGCAACTCCCGGACCAACTGATGACCTCCTACGACCACATGAAGGCCGCCCTCCTCACTCGATACGGGCTCACACCTGAGATGTACCGCCAACGGTTCCGCGACTGCAAACGGATTCCGGGTACAACTTGGGTGGAGTACGTGAACTTTTTTAGCCGAGCCTTCGAGGGGTGGATCAAGGGCAACAAAGTAACCACCTACGAACAACTCTTTGACCTTATCGTATGGGAACACCTGTCGAACAACTGCTTCGTGGAGCTCCGGCAACACCTCCTGGACAGCAAGCTAACCGACCCTCGACAACTCGCCGCCGAAGCCGACCGGTGGGAAAGCACCCGAGTTGGCCGGAGCGCACCCAGCGAAGTATCCAGATCGTATCGCCCCCGAGGGGGAGGAGGAAGTCAGGGTCGGGGGAGAGACCCCGGCCCCTCGTCACCCCCCAGAAACCCCTCGACCCCGGTTGGCCAGGGAAGCCCTGCCGTCCGGGCCGGTTTCCGGGCCAACATTACGTGCCACAGGTGCCAGCGACCCGGCCACTACGCCAGTGATCCCAACTGCCCAAAGAATCCGAACACTACTCCCCGCCAAGTTGCAGCGGCGGCCCTAGGGGAAGAAATAATCCCGGAAGACCAAGAGGAGTACGAGACCGATCCCTCTGAATGGGCACCCGCCGCCATGGCACTGGTCTGCTTAGGGGAGAGAGACATGATTCCGCGGGCCCCCCTTCCCGCCAACACACAGAAGTACGGTCAATGGGTCAACATCAATGGCCGCCGGGCGGAAGCCCTCCGCGACACCGGGGCCAGTGTAACGGCGGTCCGACGCCACCTCGTCACTCCAGACCAAATCTTGCCGAACATTCTTTGCCCTGTTCGATCAGCCGACAACTCCGAAAGCCTATGCCACATGGCCTACGTCCCCTTCGAGTGGGGAGGAGTAACAGGGATGTTAAAAGTAACTGTCCGCGATGATGCCCCCGTGGACTGCCTCCTAGGAAACGACCTTGAAAGCTCTCCCTGGGCAGCTGTCGAACGGAGGGAGCACCTGGGGATGCTTGGCCTCCCCGAATGGGTCTGCGTCACGACCCGGTCCATGACCGCCCGCGCGGTCCCCAGCCCAGAAGAGCCCGAGTGGCCAGAACCTCCTCCCGCGCTCATCCCAGAGGAGGCCGCCCCAGAAGCCATTCCCTTGACCCAAACCGAAGAAGGACCCGACCAGCTTCGGGACGTCCCTGACCTGGCACAATGGCGGCAGGAGGGAGGCCCCACGCAGGAACAATTCCGGGCCGAGCAAAAAACCTGTCCTTCTCTCGAAGGACTCCGGCAGCAAGCCCTGGCCCAGAGCACCGGGGATACCTCGGGGGCCCACTGGATCTACTGGGACCAAGACCTGCTCTACAGCGAGCAGAAAATTGCAGAACTAGGGGCCAGTCGGGTGCTGGTGGTGCCCCTTCGCTTCCGAGACTTTCTCCTGAACTTAGCCCACGATGTCCCCCTTGCCGGACACCTGGGGCAGGATAAAACCTACGACCGCCTGGTGACCCATTTTTTCTGGCCCCACATGCGGAAGGATGTCACCAACCACTGCAAGGCCTGCCCCACCTGCCAGGCCAGCGGAAAAAGTGGCAGAAAAATCAAAGCACCATTACAACCCTTTCCTGTCGTCACCACCCCGTTTGAACGAGTGGGAATAGACATTGTGGGGCCCCTCGACCCTCGAACAGCCCAAGGACACCGGTTCATCCTGGTCCTTGTAGACCACGCCACCCGCTATCCCGAGGCCATCCCTCTTCGGACTGTGACGGCCCCCGTGGTGGGCCGGGCCCTGATGGGGATCTTCCCCCGGGTGGGGTTCCCCCGGGAGGTCGTCAGTGACAGGGGCACGAACTTTATCTCCAGATATATGAAGTCCCTCTGGCAGCAATGCGGGGTCACCTACAAATTCACGACCCCCTATCACCCGCAAGGAAACGGACTGGTCGAGAGATTCAACCGCACCCTCAAGGGGATGATTATGGGTCTAGAAGAACCCCTTCGACGCCAGTGGGACGTACTGCTGCCATGCCTCCTGTTTGCCTATCGGGAGGTCCCGCAGAAGTCCCTCGGCTTCAGCCCCTTTGAACTACTGTACGGACACCCCGTCCGGGGCCCCCTCAGCCTAGTCAAGGAAGGTTGGGAGCAGCCTCCCCAGAAAACTCCCCCGGACATCTACCGGTATCTCCTGGCTCTCCGCAACCAGACCCGGCGGTTCCGAGACACCGCCAAAGCCAACCTCGAGGCCAGTCAGGAGGACATGAAGAGGTGGTACGATCAGCACACGTCCTCCATTGAGTTCGAACCTGGACAACAGGTCTGGGTGATGTCCCCGGTTGAGCCCTGTGCCCTCCAAGACAGATGGTCCGGGCCCTTCAAGGTAATCGAACGCAAGGGGCCCGTCACCTATTTAATCGACATGGAGACTGCCCGGAACCCCCTACGGGTCCTCCATGCCAACAGGCTCAAACCCCATTTTGTGCGATCCGAACTCAGCCTCCTGATGGCTACCGATACTGGGACGGAAGAAGACTCCGAACCCCTTCCGGACTTACTGAGGGCCCTCGAGCAGGATGGCTCAGTGGAAGGGGTCCAGCTCTCCGAGGCCCTGTCCCCGGAGCAACGCCAAGACTGCCAAACGCTCCTGAGGCAGTTCGCCTCCCTGTTCTCCCTCACCCCCGGAGTCACCCCCTGGTGCCTCCACGATGTGGACACCGGGGACAGCCCTCCTATTCGACACCGAGCATACCGCGTACCAGACCGGGTACGAGCCTGCATCCAGACCGAGGTGTCCAAGATGCTGACCCTAGGAGTGATCGAACCCTCAGACAGTCCCTGGGCGAGCCCAGTCGTCCTGGTTCCCAAGGCAGCTGCCCCGGGCGTTGCCCCTGAGCTCCGGTTCTGCGTGGACTATCGAGGGCTGAATGCAGTTACCCGGACCGACGCTCATCCCATCCCCCGGGCAGACGAGCTAATTGACCGGATGGGGGCCGCCCGCTACCTGAGCATCTTCGACCTAACAGCGGGCTACTGGCAGATCGGCCTCACCCCTAGGGCCCAAGAACGATCCGCCTTCTCTACCCCAGACGGGCACTACCACTTTAAGGTCATGCCCTTCGGCATGAAAAACGCCCCGGCAACGTTCCAACGGCTGGTAAACCAGGTACTGGCGGGCCTGGAAGACTTCAGCGCCGCCTACCTGGACGACATTGCGGTGTACAGCCACCAGTGGACCGACCACCTCCGCCACCTGCGGGAGGTTCTACACGCCCTCCAGCAAGCCTGGCTCACCATCAAGGCCAGCAAGTGCCAGGTTGGCCAAGGGTCCGTGACCTACCTGGGACACCAAGTGGGAAGCGGGCTGGTGGCCCCTCTCCAACTCAAGATTGCTGCCATCCAGGCCTGGCAACCCCCTACGAGCCAAACGGAGGTCCGGGCCTTCCTGGGGCTCACCGGATACTACCGGCGGTTCGTGAAGGACTATGGCAGCATCGTGGGGCCCCTCACAGAGCTCACCTCCAAAAAGAGCCCCAAAACCGTCAACTGGACCCCGGACTGCCAATCAGCCTTCGAGAAGCTAAAGACCGCCATGTGCACGGCCCCCGTGCTCCAGGCTCCCAACTACAGCCGGGAATTCATTGTGCAGACGGACGCCTCCGATCATGGTGTGGGGGCCGTCCTCTCCCAACTCAACGCCGAAGGGGTCGACCATCCGGTGGTCTTCATCAGCAGACACCTCTTGCCCCGAGAACAGCGCTGGAGCACCATTGAGAGGGAGGCCTTCGCCGTAGTCTGGGCACTCAAGAAGCTCCGGCCATACCTCTTCGGCACCCACTTCCGGGTGCAAACAGACCACCGACCCCTGCAATGGCTGATGCAAATGCGGGGGGAGAACCCGAAGCTGTTGCGCTGGTCCATCTCCCTGCAGGGGATGGACTTCACGGTGGAACATCGTCCAGGCCAGGACCACGCCAACGCCGACGGCCTGTCACGCTTTTTCCGCCTCAGCGAGGAGAGTCCCCAGGAAGATGGCTGACTCTCCCCGCCTTCAGCTGGGGGGGACGCATGTTGGACAGGCCGCATGTTCGAGCTGTCCCCCCTCCCCGCAATGGGACCAGGACCCTGGCTCTCCCTGCATCCCCAGCCAGAGTCCACAAACGACCACCCGAAGTACCCTGCAATCCCTCCACTACAAGACACCAGCTCCGGACCCAGCTGGCCCGGGTCACCATCTACCCCACGACATCGACCCGGCCGCCATCTTGGGGCACTGCAGCACGAGGCCGCGTGGCCTCAACTCGACCCTAACCCCGGGCCCGGCCAGCCCCGACATCGAGGCCCCACCATCCTCCCAGGAGGCAGAGTGACCACTTGGCGAGTCAATGGGAGAAGGAATCGTCAACGGCTCTCCCCCGCCAGGTGTCGATCACCCCAGGCCGCCTGGGCGCTGGCTCCACCCCCCTGCTGGGTGTCTGGACTCCCTCATCCCGGACCTCCCGGCCCCCAGGCGCGAGGGTCCGGACATCAAAGGGGACCAGACCTATAACTGGGGCAGGACCAGACCCGGAAGGCAGTTGTATCCTGGAGTCGAGAGACCCGAGAAGAACTCATCCGTGACTTGGCCTGCTGGCGCTGCCGTGGCCCTCTGCCTCGTGAAACCATCGTCTTGGCCTGCTGGCGCTGCCGCGGCCCTCTGCCTCGTGAAACCATCGTCTTGGCCTGCTGGCGCTGCCGCGGCCCTCTGCCTCGTGAAACCATCGTCTTGGCCTGCTGGCGCTGCCGCGGCCCTCTGCCTCGTGAAACCATCGTCTTGGCCTGCTGGCGCTGCCGCGGCCCTCTGCCTCGTGAAACCATCGTCTTGGCCTGCTGGCGCTGCCGCGGCCCTCTGCTTTATGAGACTATCACCTTGGCCTGCTGGCGCTGCCGCGGCCCGATCCACAGACACTCCAGCTCGAGGATTGTGAGCTCGCCTTTTTACCACTACCTGTACCGATCCGGTACCAAGACTGTCCCGCTACCCCCTTTCCCTACAGAGACTAGAAGTGAGAGGACCCCCGGGTCCAAGATAACCTGTATCGCTGATATCCTTGCCTTAAGAACCTTATATAAAGCCTTGAACTCGACTTGGTGTGGTGCCTGTTTGTGGGGAGGGAGGTAACTTGTCTGTACGATCGCCGGAGACGGTCCCCCTCGGGGATTTCTCCCTCGGTATCCGGCCGACCCTCAGGGTCCCCGTCTAACAGTGCAGAGTAGTGAGTAGTGAGTTCAGAGTAGTGAGTGCACTCACTACTCTGCACTCACTACTCACTACTCTGCACTCACTACTCTGCACTCACTACTCTGCACTCACTATGCACTCACTACTCTGCACTCTGCACTCACTACTCTGCACTCTGCACTCACTACTCTGCACTTTGCACTCACTACTCTGCACTCTGCACTCACTACTCTGCACTCACTACTCTGCATTCACTACTCTACACTCCCTACTCTGCACTCACTACTCTGCACTTTGCACTCACTACTCACTACTCTGCACTCACTACTCTGCACTCACTACTCACTATTCTGCACTCACTACTCTGCACTCACTACTCACTACTCTGCACTCACTACTCTGCACTCACTACTCACTACTCTGCACTCATTACTCACTACTCTGCGTTTACTACTCGGCACTCACTACTCACTACTCTGCACTCACTACTCAGCACTCACTACTCACTACTCTGCACTCACTACTCACTACTCTGCACTCACTACTCTGCACTCACTACTCACTACTCTGCACTCACTACTCACTACTTTGCACTCACTACTCACTACTTCCTACTCTAGTGAGTGCAGAGTAGTGAGTAGTGAGTGCAGAATAGTGAGTTCACTCACTACTCTGCACTCACTACTCACTACTCTGCACTCACTACTCTGCACTCACTACTCTGCACTCACTATGCACTCACTACTCTGTACTCTGCACTCACTACTCTGCACTTTGCACTCACTACTCTGCATTCTGCACTCACTACTCTGCACTCACTACTCTGCACTCACTACTCGGCACTCACTACTCGGCACTCTGCACTCACTACTCGCCACTCACTACTCTGCACTCACTACTCGGCACTCTGCACTCACTACTCGGCACTCACTACTCTGCTCTCACTACTCTGCACTCACTACTCACTACTCACTACTCACTACTCTGCACTCACTACTGTGCACTCACTACTCACTACTCTGCACTCACTACTCTGCACTCACTATTCACTACTTTGCACTCACTACTCACTACTCACTACTCTGCACTCACTACTCACTACTTTGAGCTCACTACTCACTACTCTGCACTCACTACTCTGCACTCACTACTCGGCACTCGGCACTCTGCACTCACTACTCGGCACTCTGCACTCACTACTCGGCACTCTGGACTCACTACTCTGCACTCACACTCTGCACTCACACTCTGCACACACACTCTGCACTCACTACTCTGCATTCACTACTCACTACTCTGCACTCACTACTCTGCACTCACTACTCTGCACTCACTATGCACTCACTACTCTGCACTCACTACTCTGCACTCTGCACTCACTACTCTGCACTTTGCACTCACTACTCTGCACTCTGCACTCACTACTCTGCACTCACTACTCTGCATTCACTACTCTACACTCCCTACTCTGCACTCACTACTCTGTACTTTGCACTCACTACTCACTACTCTGCACTCACTACTCTGCACTCACTACTCACTACTCTGCACTCACTACTCTGCACTCACTACTCACTACTCTGCACTCACTACTCTGCACTCACTACTCACTACTCTGCACTCATTACTCACTACTCTGCGTTCACTACTCGGCACTTACTACTCACTACTCTGCACTCACTACTCAGCACTCACTACTCACTACTCTGCACTCACTACTCACTACTCTGCACTCACTAATCTGCACTCACTACTCTGCACTCACTACTCACTACTTTGCACTCACTACTCACTACTTCCTACTCTAGTGAGTGCAGAGTAGTGAGTAGTGAGTGCAGAATAGTGAGTTCACTCACTACTCTGCACTCACTACTCACTACTCTGCACTCACTACTCTGCATTCACTACTCTGCACTCCCTACTCTGCACTCACTACTCAGCACTCACTACTCACTACTCTGCACTCACTACTCACTACTCTGCACTCACTACTCTGCACTCACTACTCTGCACTCACTATGCACTCACTACTCTGTACTCTGCACTCACTACTCTGCACTTTGCACTCACTACTCTGCATTCTGCACTCACTACTCAGCACTCACTACTCTGCTCTCACTACTCTGCACTCACTACTCACTACTCACTACTCACTACTCTGCACTCACTACTGTGCACTCACTACTCACTACTCTGCACTCACTACTCTGCACTCACTATTCACTACTTTGCACTCACTACTCACTACTCTGCACTCACTACTCACTACTTTGCGCTCACTACTCACTACTCTGCACTCACTACTCTGCACTCACTACTCGGCACTCAGCACTCTGCACTCACTACTCGGCACTCTGCACTCACTACTCGGCACTCTGCACTCACTACTCTGCACTCACACTCTGCACTCACACTCTGCACTCACACTCTGCACTCACTACTCTGCACTCACTACTCTGCACTCTGCACTCACTCCTCTAGACTCTGCACTCTGCACTCACTACTCTGCACTCACTACTCTGCACTCTGCACTCACTACTCTGCACTCTGCACTCACACCCACTACTCACTACTCTGCACTCACTAATCTGCACTCACTACTCACTACTCTGCACTCACTACTCACTACTCTAGTGAGTGCAGAGTAGTGAATAGTGAGTTCAGAGTAGTGAGTGCACTCACTACTCTGCACTCACTACTCAAAACTCTGCACTCACTACTCTGCACTCACTACTCTGCACTCACTATGCACTCACTACTCTGCACTCACTACTCTGCACTCTGCACTCACTACTCTGCACTCTGCACTCACTACTCTGCACTTTGCACTCACTACTCTGCACTCTGCACTCACTACTCTGCACTCACTACTCTGCATTCACTAATCTGCACTCCCTACTCTGCACTCACTACTCTGCACTTTGCACTCACTACTCTGCACTCTGCACTCAATACTCTGCACTCTGCACTCAATACTCTGCACTCTGCACTCACTACACTGCACTCACTACTCTGCACTCACTACTCTGCACTCACTACTCTGCACTCACCACTCTGCACTCACTACTCTGCACTCACTACTCTGCACTCACTACTCGGCACTCTGCACTCACTACTCGGCACTCACTACTCGGCACTCTGCACTCACTACTCGGCACTCGGCACTCTGCACTCACTACTCGGCACTCTGCACTCACTACTTGGCACTCTGCACTCACTACTCGGCACTCTGCACTCACTACTGGGCACTCACACTCTGCACTCACACTCTGCACTAACACTCTGCACTCACACTCTGCACTCACTACTCTGCACTCACTACTCTGCACTCACTACTCTGCACTCTGCACTCACTACTCTAGACTCTGCACTCTGCACTCACTACTCTGCACTCTGCGCTTACTACTCTGCACTCACTACTCTGCACTCACTACTCTGCACTCTGCACTCACTACTCTGCACTCACTACTCTGCACTCACTACTCTGCACTCACTACTCTGCACTCTGCACTCACTACTCTAGACTCTGCACTCTACACTCACTACTCTGCACTCTGTGCTCACTACTCTGCACTCACTACTCTGCACTCTGCACTCACTACTCTGCACTCTGCACTCACACTCACTACTCACTACTCTGCACTCACTACTCTGCACTCACTACTCACTACTCTGCACTCACTACTCACTACTCACTACTCTAGTGAGTGCAGAGTAGTGAGTAGTGAGTGCAGAGTAGTGAGTGCACTCACTACTCTGCACTCACTACTCGCTACTTTGCACTCACTACTCTGCACTCACTACTCTGCACTCACTATGCACTCACTACTCTGCACTCACTACTCTGCACTCTGCACTCACTACTCGGCACTCTGCACTCACTACTCAGCACTCTGCACTCACTACTCTGCACTCACACTCTGCACTCACACTCTGCACTAACACTGCACTCACACTCTGCACTCACTACTCTGCACTCACTACTCTGCACTCACTACTCTGCACTCACTACTCTGCACTCTGCACTCACTACTCTGCACTCTGCACTCTGCACTCACTACTCTGCACTCTGCACTCAATACTCTGCACTCACTACTCACTACTCACTACTCTAGTGAGTGCAGAGTAGTGAGTAGTGAGTGCAGAGTAGTGAGTGCACTCACTACTCTGCACTCACTACTCACTACTCTGCACTCACTACTCTGCACTCACTACTCTGCACTCACTATGCACTCACTACTCTGCACTCACTAATCTGCACTCTGCACTCACTACTCTGCACTCTGCACTCACTACTCTGCACTTTGCACTCACTACTCTGCACTGTGCACGCACTACTCTGCACTCACTACTCTGCACTCACTACTCTGCACTCCCTGCTCTGCACTCCCTACTCTGCACTCTGCACTCACTACTCTGCACTCTGCACTCAATACTCTGCACTCTGCACTCAATACTCTGCACTCTGCACTCAATACTCTGCACTCAATATGCTGCACTCTGCACTCACTACTCTGCACTCACTACTCTGCACTCACTACTCTGCACTCACTATTCTGCACTCACTACTCCGCACTCACTACTCTGCACTCAACACTCTGCACTCACTACTCTGCACTCACTACTCGGCACTCTGCACTCACTACTCGGCACTCACTACTCTGCACTCACTACTCTGCACTACCTACTCACTACTCACTACTCTGCACTCACTACTCTGCACTCACTACTCACTACTCTGCACTCACTATTCACTACTTTGCACTCACTACTCACTACTCACTACTCTGCACTCACTACTCACTACTTTGCGCTCACTACTCTGCACTCACTACTCTGCACTCACTACTCGGCACTCACTACTCACTACTCTGCACTCACTACTCTGCACTCACTACTCTGCACTCACTATGCACTCACTACTCTGTACTCTGCACTCACTACTCTGCACTTTGCACTCACTACTCTGCATTCTGCACTCACTACTCTGCACTCACTACTCTGCACTCACTACTCGGCACTCACTACTCGGCACTCTGCACTCACTACTCGGCACTCACTACTCTGCACTCACTACTCGGCACTCTGCACTCACTACTCAGCACTCACTACTCTGCTCTCACTACTCTGCACTCACTACTCACTACTCACTACTCACTACTCTGCACTCACTACTGTGCACTCACTACTCACTACTCTGCACTCACTACTCTGCACTCACTATTCACTACTTTGCACTCACTACTCACTACTCTGCACTCACTACTCACTACTTTGCGCTCACTACTCACTACTCTGCACTCACTACTCTGCACACACTACTCGGCACTCAGCACTCTGCACTCACTACTCGGCACTCTGCACTCACTACTCGGCACTCTGCACTCACTACTCTGCACTCACACTCTGCACTCACACTCTGCACTCACACTCTGCACTCACTACTCTGCACTCACTACTCTGCACTCACTACTCTGCACTCTACACTCACTCCTCTAGACTCTGCACTCTGCACTCACTACTCTGCACTCACTACTCTGCACTCTGCACTCACTACTCTGCACTCTGCACTCACACCCACTACTCACTACTCTGCACTCACTACTCTGCACTCACTACTCACTACTCTGCACTCACTACTCACTACTCTAGTGAGTGCAGAGTAGTGAATAGTGAGTTCAGAGTAGTGAGTGCACTCACTACTCTGCACTCACTACTCAAAACTCTGCACTCACTACTCTGCACTCACTACTCTGCACTCACTATGCACTCACTACTCTGCACTCACTACTCTGCACTCTGCACTCACTACTCTGCACTCTGCACTCACTACTCTGCACTTTGCACTCACTACTCTGCACTCTGCACTCACTACTCTGCACTCACTACTCTGCATTCACTAATCTGCACTCCCTACTCTGCACTCACTACTCTGCACTTTGCACTCACTACTCTGCACTCTGCACTCAATACTCTGCACTCTGCACTCAATACTCTGCACTCTGCACTCACTACACTGCACTCACTACTCTGCACTCACTACTCTGCACTCACTACTCGGCACTCTGCACTCACTACTCGGCACTCACTACTCGGCACTCTGCACTCACTACTCGGCACTCGGCACTCTGCACTCACTACTCGGCACTCTGCACTCACTACTTGGCACTCTGCACTCACTACTCGGCACTCTGCACTCACTACTGGGCACTCACACTCTGCACTCACACTCTGCACTAACACTCTGCACTCACACTCTGCACTCACTACTCTGCACTCACTACTCTGCACTCACTACTCTGCACTCTGCACTCACTACTCTAGACTCTGCACTCTGCACTCACTACTCTGCACTCTGCGCTTACTACTCTGCACTCACTACTCTGCACTCACTACTCTGCACTCTGCACTCACTACTCTGCACTCACTACTCTGCACTCACTACTCTGCACTCACTACTCTGCACTCTGCACTCACTACTCTAGACTCTGCACTCTACACTCACTACTCTGCACTCTGTGCTCACTACTCTGCACTCACTACTCTGCACTCTGCACTCACTACTCTGCACTCTGCACTCACACTCACTACTCACTACTCTGCACTCACTACTCTGCACTCACTACTCACTACTCTGCACTCACTACTCACTACTCACTACTCTAGTGAGTGCAGAGTAGTGAGTAGTGAGTGCAGAGTAGTGAGTGCACTCACTACTCTGCACTCACTACTCGCTACTTTGCACTCACTACTCTGCACTCACTACTCTGCACTCACTATGCACTCACTACTCTGCACTCACTACTCTGCACTCTGCACTCACTACTCTGCACTTTGCACTCACTACTCCGCACTCTGCACTCACTACTCTGCACTCACTACTCTGCATTCACTACTCTGCACTCCCTACTCTGCACTCACTACTCTGCACTTTGCACTCACTACTCTGCACTCTGCACTCAATACTCTGCACTCTGCACTCAATACTCTGCACTCTGCACTCAATACTCTGCACTCAATACTCTGCACTCTGCACTCACTACTCTGCACTCACTACTCTGCACTCACTACTCTGCACTCTGCACTCACTACTCGGCACTCACTACTCGGCACTCACTACTCGGCACTCAGTACTCGGCACTCTGCACTCACTACTCGGCACTCGGCACTCTGCACTCACTACTCGGCACTCTGCACTCACTACTCGGCACTCTGCACTCACTACTCAGCACTCTGCACTCACTACTCTGCACTCACACTCTGCACTCACACTCTGCACTAACACTGCACTCACACTCTGCACTCACTACTCTGCACTCACTACTCTGCACTCACTACTCTGCACTCACTACTCTGCACTCTGCACTCACTACTCTGCACTCTGCACTCTGCACTCACTACTCTGCACTCTGCACTCAATACTCTGCACTCACTACTCACTACTCACTACTCTAGTGAGTGCAGAGTAGTGAGTAGTGAGTGCAGAGTAGTGAGTGCACTCACTACTCTGCACTCACTACTCACTACTCTGCACTCACTACTCTGCACTCACTACTCTGCACTCACTATGCACTCACTACTCTGCACTCACTAATCTGCACTCTGCACTCACTACTCTGCACTCTGCACTCACTACTCTGCACTTTGCACTCACTACTCTGCACTGTGCACGCACTACTCTGCACTCACTACTCTGCACTCACTACTCTGCACTCCCTGCTCTGCACTCCCTACTCTGCACTCTGCACTCACTACTCTGCACTCTGCACTCAATACTCTGCACTCTGCACTCAATACTCTGCACTCTGCACTCAATACTCTGCACTCAATACGCTGCACTCTGCACTCACTACTCTGCACTCACTACTCTGCACTCACTACTCTGCACTCACTATTCTGCACTCACTACTCCGCACTCACTACTCTGCACTCAACACTCTGCACTCACTACTCTGCACTCACTACTCGGCACTCTGCACTCACTACTCGGCACTCACTACTCTGCACTCACTACTCTGCACTACCTACTCACTACTCACTACTCTGCACTCACTACTCTGCACTCACTACTCACTACTCTGCACTCACTATTCACTACTTTGCACTCACTACTCACTACTCACTACTCTGCACTCACTACTCACTACTTTGCGCTCACTACTCTGCACTCACTACTCTGCACTCACTACTCGGCACTCACTACTCGGCACTCACTACTCGGCACTCACTACTCGGCACTCGGCACTCTGCACTCTCTACTCAGCACTCTACACTCACTACTTGGCACTCTGCACTCACTACTCGGCCCTCTGCACTCACTACTCTGCACTCACACTCTGCACTCACACTCTGCACTCACACTCTGCACTCACTACTCTGCACTCACTACTCTGCACTCACTACTCTGCACTCACTACTCTGCACTCTGCACTCACTACTCTAGACTCTGCACTCTGCACTCACTACTCTGCACTCACTACTCTGCACTCTGCACTCACTACTCTGCACTCTGCACTCACAATCACTACTCACTACTCTGCACTCACTACTCTGCACTCACTACTCACTACTCTGCACTCACTACTCACTACTCTAGTGAGTGCAGAGTAGTGAGTAGTGAGTGCACTCACTACTCTGCACTCACTACTCACTACTCTGCACTCACTACTCTGCACTCACTACTCTGCACTCACTAAGCACTCACTACTCTGCACTCACTACTCTGCACTCTGCACTCACTACTCTGCACTCTGCACTCACTACTCTGCTCTTTGCACTCACTACTCTGCACTCTGCACTTACTACTCTGCACTCACTACTCTGCATTCACTACTCTGCACTCCCTACTCTGCACTCACTACTCTGCACTTTGCACTCACTACACTGCACTCTGCACTTAATACTCTGCACTCTGCACTCAATACTCTGCACTCTGCACTCAATACTCTGAACTCTGTACTCACTACTCTGCACTCACTACTCTGCACTCACTACTCTGCACTCACTACTCTGCACTCACCACTCTGCACTCACTACTCTGCACTCACTACTCTGCACTCACTACTCGGCACTCTGCACTCACTACTCAGCACTCACTACTTGGCACTCACTACTCGGCACTCACTTCTCGGCACTCTGCACTCACTAATCGGCACTCGGCACTCTGCACTCACTACTCGGCACTCTGCACTCACTACTCGGCACTCTGCACTCACTACTCTGCAATTACACTCTGCACTCACACTCTGCACTAACACTCTGCACTCACACTCTGCACTCACTACTCTGCACTCACTACTCTGCACTCACTACTCGGCACTCTGCACTCACTACTCGGCACTCACTACTCTGCACTCACTACTCTGCACTCACTACTCACTACTCACTACTCACTACTCTGCACTCACTACTGTGCACTCACTACTCTGCACTCACTACTCTGCACTCACTATTCACTACTTTGCACTCACTACTCACTACTCTGCACTCACTACTCACTACTTTGCGCTCACTACTCACTACTCTGCACTCACTACTCAGCACTCACTACTCACTACTCTGCACTCACTACTCACTACTCTGCACTCACTACTCTGCACTCACTACTCACTACTCTGCACTCACTACTCACTACTTTGCACTCACTACTCACTACTTCCTACTCTAGTGAGTGCAGAGTAGTGAGTAGTGAGTGCAGAGTAGTGAGTTCACTCACTACTCTGCACTCACTACTCACTACTCTGCACTCACTACTCTGCACTCACTACTCTGCACTCACTATGCACTCACTACTCTGTACTCTGCACTCACTACTCTGCACTTTGCACTCACTACTCTGCATTCTGCCCTCACTACTCTGCACTCACTACTCTGCACTCACTACTCGGCACTCACTACTCGGCACTCTGCACTCACTACTCGGCACTCACTACTCTGCACTCACTACTCGGCACTCTGCACTCACTACTCAGCACTCACTACTCTGCTCTCACTACTCTGCACTCACTACTCACTACTCACTACTCACTACTCTGCACTCACTACTCTGCACTCACTATTCACTACTTTGCACTCACTACTCACTACTCACTACTCTGCACTCACTACTCACTACTTTGCGCTCACTACTCACTACTCTGCACTCACTACTCTGCACTCACTACTCGGCACTCAGCACTCTGCACTCACTACTCGGCACTCTGCACTCACTACTCGGCACTCTGCACTCACTACTCTGCACTCACACTCTGCACTCACACTCTGCACTCACACTCTGCACTCACTACTCTGCACTCACTACTCTGCACTCACTACTCGGCACTCTGCACTCACTACTCTGCACTCACACTCTGCACTCATACTCTGCACTCACACTCTGCACTCACTACTCTGCACTCACTACTCGGCACTCACTACTCTGCACTCACTACTCTGCACTCACTACTCACTACTCACTACTCACTACTCTGCACTCACTACTGTGCACTCACTACTCTGCACTCACTACTCTGCACTCACTATTCACTACTTTGCACTCACTACTCACTACTCTGCACTCACTACTCACTACTTTGCGCTCACTACTCACTACTCTGCACTCACTACTCAGCACTCACTACTCACTACTCTGCACTCACTACTCACTACTCTGCACTCACTACTCTGCACTCACTACTCACTACTCTGCACTCACTACTCACTACTTTGCACTCACTACTCACTACTTCCTACTCTAGTGAGTGCAGAGTAGTGAGTAGTGAGTGCAGAGTAGTGAGTTCACTCACTACTCTGCACTCACTACTCACTACTCTGCACTCACTACTCTGCACTCACTACTCTGCGCTCACTATGCACTCACTACTCTGTACTCTGCACTCACTACTCTGCACTTTGCACTCACTACTCTGCATTCTGCCCTCACTACTCTGCACTCACTACTCTGCACTCACTACTCGGCACTCACTACTCGGCACTCTGCACTCACTACTCGGCACTCACTACTCTGCACTCACTACTCGGCACTCTGCACTCACTACTCAGCACTCACTACTCTGCTCTCACTACTCTGCACTCACTACTCACTACTCACTACTCACTACTCTGCACTCACTACTCTGCACTCACTATTCACTACTTTGCACTCACTACTCACTACTCACTACTCTGCACTCACTACTCACTACTTTGCGCTCACTACTCACTACTCTGCACTCACTACTCTGCACTCACTACTCGGCACTCAGCACTCTGCACTCACTACTCGGCACTCTGCACTCACTACTCGGCACTCTGCACTCACTACTCTGCACTCACACTCTGCACTCACACTCTGCACTCACACTCTGCACTCACTACTCTGCACTCACTACTCTGCACTCACTACTCTGCACTCTGCACTCACTCCTCTAGACTCTGCACTCTGCACTCACTACTCTGCACTCACTACTCTGCACTCTGCACTCACTACTCTGCACTCTGCACTCACACCCACTACTCACTACTCTGCACTCACTACTCTGCACTCACTACTCACTACTCTGCACTCACTACTCACTACTCTAGTGAGTGCAGAGTAGTGAATAGTGAGTTCAGAGTAGTGAGTGCACTCACTACTCTGCACTCACTACTCAAAACTCTGCACTCACTACTCTGCACTCACTACTCTGCACTCACTATGCACTCACTACTCTGCACTCACTACTCTGCACTCTGCACTCACTACTCTGCACTCACTACTCTGCATTCACTAATCTGCACTCCCTACTCTGCACTCACTACTCTGCACTTTGCACTCACTACTCTGCACTCTGCACTCAATACTCTGCACTCTGCACTCAATACTCTGCACTCTGCACTCACTACACTGCACTCACTACTCTGCACTCACTACTCTGCACTCACTACTCTGCACTCACCACTCTGCACTCACTACTCTGCACTCACTACTCTGCACTCACTACTCGGCACTCTGCACTCACTACTCAGCACTCACTACTCGGCACTCACTACTCGGCACTCACTACTCGGCACTCTGCACTCACTACTCGGCACTCGGCACTCTGCACTCACTACTCGGCACTCTGCACTCACTACTTGGCACTCTGCACTCACTACTCGGCACTCTGCACTCACTACTCGGCACTCACACTCTGCACTCACACTCTGCACTAACACTCTGCACTCACACTCTGCACTCACTACTCTGCACTCACTACTCTGCACTCACTACTCTGCACTCTGCACTCACTACTCTAGACTCTGCACTCTGCACTCACTACTCTGCACTCTGCGCTTACTACTCTGCACTCACTACTCTGCACTCACTACTCTGCACTCACTACTCTGCACTCACTATTCTGCACTCACTACTCTGCACTCACTACTCTGCACTCACTACTCTGCACTCACTATTCTGCACTCACTACTCTGCACTCACTACTCTGCACTCAACACTCTGCACTCACTACTCTGCACTCACTACTCGGCACTCTGCACTCACTACTCGGCACTCACTACTCTGCACTCACTACTCTGCACTCACTACTCACTACTCACTACTCTGCACTCACTACTCTGCACTCACTACTCACTACTCTGCACTCACTATTCACTACTTTGCACTCACTACTCACTACTCACTACTCTGCACTCACTACTCACTACTTTGCGCTCACTACTCTGCACTCACTACTCTGCACTCACTACTCGGCACTCTGCACTCACTACTCGGCACTCACTACTCGGCACTCACTACTCGGCACTCGGCACTCTGCACTCTCTACTCGGCACTCTACACTCACTACTTGGCACTCTGCACTCACTACTCGGCACTCTGCACTCACTACTCTGCACTCACACTCTGCACTCACACTCTGCACTCACACTCTGCACTCACTACTCTGCACTCACTACTCTGCACTCACTACTCTGCACTCACTACTCTGCACTCTGCACTCACTACTCTAGACTCTGCACTCTGCACTCACTACTCTGCACTCACTACTCTGCACTCTGCACTCACTACTCTGCACTCTGCACTCACTACTCTGCACTCTGCACTCACAATCACTACTCACTACTCTGCACTCACTACTCTGCACTCACTACTCACTACTCTGCACTCACTACTCACTACTCTAGTGAGTGCAGAGTAGTGAGTAGTGAGTGCACTCACTACTCTGCACTCACTACTCACTACTCTGCACTCACTACTCTGCACTCACTACTCTGCACTCACTATGCACTCACTACTCTGCACTCACTACTCTGCACTCTGCACTCACTACTCTGCACTCTGCACTCACTACTCTGCGCTTTGCACTCACTACTCTGCACTCTGCACTTACTACTCTGCACTCACAACTCTGCATTCACTACTCTGCACTCCCTACTCTGCACTCACTACTCTGCACTTTGCACTCACTACACTGCACTCTGCACTCAATACTCTGCACTCTGCACTCAATACTCTGCACTCTGCACTCAATACTCTGCACTCCGTACTCACTACTCTGCACTCACTACTCTGCACTCACTACTCTGCACTCACTACTCTGCACTCACCACTCTGCACTCACTACTCTGCACTCACTACTCTGCACTCACTACTCGGCACTCTGCACTCACTACTCAGCACTCACTACTTGGCACTCACTACTCGGCACTCACTTCTCGGCACTCTGCACTCACTAATCGGCACTCGGCACTCTGCACTCACTACTCGGCACTCTGCACTCACTACTCGGCACTCTGCACTCACTACTCTGCACTCACACTCTGCACTCACACTCTGCACTAACACTCTGCACTCACACTCTGCACTCACTACTCTGCACTCACTACTCTGCACTCACTACTCGGCACTCTGCACTCACTACTCGGCACTCACTACTCTGCACTCACTACTCTGCACTCACTACTCACTACTCACTACTCTGCACTCACTACTGTGCACTCACTACTCTGCACTCTGCACTCACTCCTCTAGACTCTGCACTCTGCACTCACTACTCTGCACTCACTACTCTGCACTCTGCACTCACTACTCTGCACTCTGCACTCACACCCACTACTCACTACTCTGCACTCACTACTCTGCACTCACTACTCACTACTCTGCACTCACTACTCACTACTCTAGTGAGTGCAGAGTAGTGAATAGTGAGTTCAGAGTAGTGAGTGCACTCACTACTCTGCACTCACTACTCTGCACTCTGCACTCACTACTCTGCACTCTGCACTCACTACTCTGCACTTTGCACTCACTACTCTGCACTCTGCACTCACTACTCTGCACTCACTACTCTGCATTCACTAATCTGCACTCCCTACTCTGCACTCACTACTCTGCACTTTGCACTCACTACTCTGCACTCTGCACTCAATACTCTGCACTCTGCACTCAATACTCTGCACTCTGCACTCACTACACTGCACTCACTACTCTGCACTCACTACTCTGCACTCACTACTCTGCACTCACCACTCTGCACTCACTACTCTGCACTCACTACTCTGCACTCACTACTCGGCACTCTGCACTCACTACTCAGCACTCACTACTCTGCACTTTGCACTCACTACTCTGCACTCTGCACTCAATACTCTGCACTCTGCACTCAATACTCTGCACTCTGCACTCAATACTCTGCACTCTGCACTCAATACTCTGCACTCAATACTCTGCACTCACTACTCTGCACTCACTACTCTGCACTCACTACTCTGCACTCTGCACTCACTACTCGGCACTCACTACTCGGCACTCACTACTCGGCACTCAGTACTCGGCACTCTGCACTCACTACTCGGCACTCGGCACTCTGCACTCACTACTCGGCACTCTGCACTCACTACTCGGCACTCTGCACTCACTACTCAGCACTCTGCACTCACTACTCTGCACTCACACTCTGCACTCACACTCTGCACTAACACTGCACTCACACTCTGCACTCACTACTCTGCACTCACTACTCTGCACTCACTACTCTGCACTCACTACTCTGCACTCTGCACTCACTACTTTGCAGTCTGCACTCACTACTCTGCACTCTGCACTCTGCACTCACTACTCTGCACTCTGCACTCACTACTCTGCACTCACTACTCACTACTCACTACTCTAGTGAGTGTAGAGTAGTGAGTAGTGAGTGCAGAGTAGTGAGTGCACTCACTACTCTGCACTCACTACTCACTACTCTGCACTCACTACTCTGCACTCACTACTCTGCACTCACTATGCACTCACTACTCTGCACTCACTACTCTGCACTCTGCACTCACTACTCTGCACTCTGCACTCACTACTCTGCACTTTGCACTCACTACTCTGCACTGTGCACGCACTACTCTGCACTCACTACTCTGCACTCACTACTCTGCACTCCCTGCTCTGCACTCCCTACTCTGCACTCTGCACTCACTACTCTGCACTCTGCACTCAATACTCTGCACTCTGCACTCAATACTCTGCACTCAATACGCTGCACTCTGCACTCACTACTCTGCACTCACTACTCTGCACTCACTATTCTGCACTCACTACTCTGCACTCACTACTCTGCACTCAACACTCTGCACTCACTACTCTGCACTCACTACTCGGCACTCTGCACTCACTACTCGGCACTCACTACTCTGCACTCACTACTCTGCACTCACTACTCACTACTCACTACTCTGCACTCACTACTCTGCACTCACTACTCACTACTCTGCACTCACTATTCACTACTTTGCACTCACTACTCACTACTCACTACTCTGCACTCACTACTCACTACTTTGCGCTCACTACTCTGCACTCACTACTCTGCACTCACTACTCGGCACTCACTATTCTGCACTCATTACTCTGCACTCACTACTCTGCACTCAACACTCTGCACTCACTACTCTGCACTCACTACTCGGCACTCTGCACTCACTACTCGGCACTCACTACTCTGCACTCACTACTCTGCACTCACTACTCACTACTCACTACTCTGCACTCACTACTCTGCACTCACTACTCGGCACTCTGCACTCACTACTCGGCACTCACTACTCGGCACTCACTACTCGGCACTCGGCACTCTGCACTCTCTACTCGGCACTCTACACTCACTACTTGGCACTCTGCACTCACTACTCGGCACTCTGCACTCACTACTCTGCACTCACACTCTGCACTCACACTCTGCACTCACACTCTGCATTCACTACTCTGCACTCACTACTCTGCACTCACTACTCTGCACTCACTACTCTGCACTCTGTACTCACTACTCTAGACTCTGCACTCTGCACTCACTACTCTGCACTCACTACTCTGCACTCTGCACTCACTACTCTGCACTCTGCACTCACTACTCTGCACTCTGCACTCACAATCACTACTCACTACTCTGCACTCACTACTCTGCACTCACTACTCACTACTCTGCACTCACTACTCACTACTCTAGTGAGTGCAGAGTAGTGAGTAGTGAGTGCACTCACTACTCTGCACTCACTACTCACTACTCTGCACTCACTACTCTGCACTCACTACTTTGCACTCACTATGCACTCACTACTCTGCACTCACTACTCTGCACTCTGCACTCACTACTCTGCACTCTGCACTCACTACTCTGCGCTTTGCACTCACTACTCTGCACTCTGCACTTACTACTCTGCACTCACTACTCTGCATTCACTACTCTGCACTCCCTACTCCGCACTCACTACTCTGCACTTTGCACTCACTACACTGCACTCTGCACTCAATACTCTGCACTCTGCACTCAATACTCTGCACTCTGCACTCAATACTCTGCACTCTGTACTCACTACTCTGCACTCACTACTCTGCACTCACTACTCTGCACTCACTACTCTGCACTCACCACTCTGCACTCACTACTCTGCACTCACTACTCTGCACTCACTACTCGGCACTCTGCACTCACTACTCAGCACTCACTACTTGGCACTCACTACTCGGCACTCACTTCTCGGCACTCTGCACTCACTAATCGGCACTCGGCACTCTGCACTCACTACTCGGCACTCTGCACTCACTACTCGGCACTCTGCACTCACTACTCTGCACTCACACTCTGCACTCACACTCTGCACTAACACTCTGCACTCACACTCTGCACTCACTACTCTGCACTCACTACTCTGCACTCACTACTCGGCACTCTGCACTCACTACTCGGCACTCACTACTCTGCACTCACTACTCTGCACTCACTACTCACTACTCACTACTCACTACTCACTACTCTGCACTCACTACTGTGCACTCACTACTCTGCACTCACTACTCTGCACTCACTATTCACTACTTTGCACTCACTACTCACTACTCTGCACTCACTACTCACTACTTTGCGTGCACTACTCACTACTCTGCACTCACTACTCTGCACTCACTACTCTGCACTCACTACTCTGCACTCACTACTCACTACTCTGCACTCACTACTCACTACTCACTACTCACTACTCTGCACTCACTACTCTGAACTCACTACTCACTACTCTGCACTCACTATTCACTACTTTGAACTCACTACTCACTACTCTGCACTCACTACTCACTACTTTGCACTCACTACTCACTACTCTGCACTCACTACTCTGCACTCACTACTCGGCACTCTGCACTCACTACTCAGCACTCACTACTCGGCACTCACTACTTGGCACTCACTACTCGGCACTCTGCACTCACTACTCGGCACTCTGCACTCACTACTCGGCACTGTGCACTCACTACTCGGCACTCTGCACTCACTACTCTGCACTCACACTCTGCACTAACACTCTGCACTCACTACTCTGCACTCACTACTCTGCACTCACTACTCTGCACTCTGCACTCACTACTCTAGACTCTGCACTCTGCAATCACTACTCTGCACTCTGCGCTCACTACTCTGCACTCACTACTCTGCACTCTGCACTCACTACTTTGCACTCTGCACTCTGCACTCACTACTCTGCACTCACTACTCACTACTCTGCACTCACTACTCACTACTCACTATTCTAGTGAGTGCAGAGTAGTGAGTAGTGAGTGCAGAGTAGTGAGTGCACTCACTACTCTGCACTCACTACTCACTACTCTGCACTCACTACTCTGCACTCACTACTCTGCACTCACTATGCACTCACTACTCTGCACTCACTACTCTGCACTCACTACTCTGCACTCTACACTCACTACTCTGCACTTTGCACTCACTACTCTGCACTCTGCACTCACTACTCTGCACTCACTACTCTGCATTCACTACTCTGCACTCCCTACTCTGCACTCACTACTCTGCACTTTGCACTCACTACTCTGCACTCTGCACTCAATACTCTGCACTCTGCACTCACTACTCTGCACTCTGCACTCACTACTCTGCACTTTGCACTCACTACTCTGCACTGTGCACTCACTACTCTGCACTCACTACTCTGCACTCACTACTCTGCACTCCCTACTCTGCACTCCCTACTCTGCACTCGGCACTCACTACTCTGCACTCACTACTCTGCACTCTGCACTCAATACTCTGCACTCTGCACTCAATACTCTGCACTCTGCACTCAATACTCTGCACTCAATACACTGTACTCTGCACTCACTACTCTGCACTCACTACTCTGCACTCACTACTCACTACTCACTACTCTGCACTCACTACTGTGCACTCACTACTCACTACTCTGCACTCACTACTCTTCACTCACTATTCACTACTTTGCACTCACTACTCACTACTCACTACTCTGCACTCACTACTCACTACTTTGCGCTCACTACTCACTACTCTGCACTCACTACTCTGCACTCACTACTCTGCACTCACTACTCGGCACTCTGCACTCTGCACTCACTACTCGGCACTCACTACTCGGCACTCACTACTCTGCACTCACTACTCACTACTCTGCACTCACTACTCTGCACTCACTACTCTGTACTCACTATGCACTCACTACTCTGCACTCACTACTCTGCACTCTGCACTCACTACTCTGCACTCTGCACTCACTACTCTGCACTTTGCACTCACTACTCTGCACTCTGCACTCACTACTCTGCACTCACTACTCTGCACTCCCTACTCTACACTCACTACTCTGCACTTTGCACTCACTACTCTGCACTCTGCACTCAATACTCTGCACTCTGCACTCAATACTCTGCACTCTGCACTCAATACTCTGCACTCTACACTCACTACTCTGCACTCACAAACTCTGCACTCACTACTCTGCACTCACTACTCTGCACTCACCACTCTGCACTCACTACTCTGCACTCACTACTCTGCACTCACTACTCGGCACTCTGCACTCACTACTCTGCACTCACACTCTGCACTCATACTCTGCACTCACACTCTGCACTCACTACTCTGCACTCACTACTCGGCACTCACTACTCTGCACTCACTACTCTGCACTCACTACTCACTACTCACTACTCACTACTCTGCACTCACTACTGTGCACTCACTACTCTGCACTCACTACTCTGCACTCACTATTCACTACTTTGCACTCACTACTCACTACTCTGCACTCACTACTCACTACTTTGGGCTCACTACTCACTACTCTGCACTCACTACTCAGCACTCACTACTCACTACTCTGCACTCACTACTCACTACTCTGCACTCACTACTCTGCACTCACTACTCACTACTCTGCACTCACTACTCACTACTTTGCACTCACTACTCACTACTTCCTACTCTAGTGAGTGCAGAGTAGTGAGTAGTGAGTGCAGAGTAGTGAGTTCACTCACTACTCTGCACTCACTACTCACTACTCTGCACTCACTACTCTGCACTCACTACTCTGCGCTCACTATGCACTCACTACTCTGTACTCTGCACTCACTACTCTGCACTTTGCACTCACTACTCTGCATTCTGCCCTCACTACTCTGCACTCACTACTCTGCACTCACTACTCGGCACTCACTACTCGGCACTCTGCACTCACTACTCGGCACTCACTACTCTGCACTCACTACTCGGCACTCTGCACTCACTACTCAGCACTCACTACTCTGCTCTCACTACTCTGCACTCACTACTCACTACTCACTACTCACTACTCTGCACTCACTACTCTGCACTCACTATTCACTACTTTGCACTCACTACTCACTACTCACTACTCTGCACTCACTACTCACTACTTTGCGCTCACTACTCACTACTCTGCACTCACTACTCTGCACTCACTACTCGGCACTCAGCACTCTGCACTCACTACTCGGCACTCTGCACTCACTACTCGGCACTCTGCACTCACTACTCTGCACTCACACTCTGCACTCACACTCTGCACTCACACTCTGCACTCACTACTCTGCACTCACTACTCTGCACTCACTACTCTGCACTCTGCACTCACTCCTCTAGACTCTGCACTCTGCACTCACTACTCTGCACTCACTACTCTGCACTCTGCACTCACTACTCTGCACTCTGCACTCACACCCACTACTCACTACTCTGCACTCACTACTCTGCACTCACTACTCACTACTCTGCACTCACTACTCACTACTCTAGTGAGTGCAGAGTAGTGAATAGTGAGTTCAGAGTAGTGAGTGCACTCACTACTCTGCACTCACTACTCAAAACTCTGCACTCACTACTCTGCACTCACTACTCTGCACTCACTATGCACTCACTACTCTGCACTCACTACTCTGCACTCTGCACTCACTACTCTGCACTCTGCACTCACTACTCTGCACTTTGCACTCACTACTCTGCACTCTGCACTCACTACTCTGCACTCACTACTCTGCATTCACTAATCTGCACTCCCTACTCTGCACTCACTACTCTGCACTTTGCACTCACTACTCTGCACTCTGCACTCAATACTCTGCACTCTGCACTCAATACTCTGCACTCTGCACTCACTACACTGCACTCACTACTCTGCACTCACTACTCTGCACTCACTACTCTGCACTCACCACTCTGCACTCACTACTCTGCACTCACTACTCTGCACTCACTACTCGGCACTCTGCACTCACTACTCAGCACTCACTACTCGGCACTCACTACTCGGCACTCACTACTCGGCACTCTGCACTCACTACTCGGCACTCGGCACTCTGCACTCACTACTCGGCACTCTGCACTCACTACTTGGCACTCTGCACTCACTACTCGGCACTCTGCACTCACTACTCGGCACTCACACTCTGCACTCACACTCTGCACTAACACTCTGCACTCACACTCTGCACTCACTACTCTGCACTCACTACTCTGCACTCACTACTCTGCACTCTGCACTCACTACTCTAGACTCTGCACTCTGCACTCACTACTCTGCACTCTGCGCTTACTACTCTGCACTCACTACTCTGCACTCACTACTCTGCACTCACTACTCTGCACTCACTATTCTGCACTCACTACTCTGCACTCACTACTCTGCACTCACTACTCTGCACTCACTATTCTGCACTCACTACTCTGCACTCACTACTCTGCACTCAACACTCTGCACTCACTACTCTGCACTCACTACTCGGCACTCTGCACTCACTACTCGGCACTCACTACTCTGCACTCACTACTCTGCACTCACTACTCACTACTCACTACTCTGCACTCACTACTCTGCACTCACTACTCACTACTCTGCACTCACTATTCACTACTTTGCACTCACTACTCACTACTCACTACTCTGCACTCACTACTCACTACTTTGCGCTCACTACTCTGCACTCACTACTCTGCACTCACTACTCGGCACTCTGCACTCACTACTCGGCACTCACTACTCGGCACTCACTACTCGGCACTCGGCACTCTGCACTCTCTACTCGGCACTCTACACTCACTACTTGGCACTCTGCACTCACTACTCGGCACTCTGCACTCACTACTCTGCACTCACACTCTGCACTCACACTCTGCACTCACACTCTGCACTCACTACTCTGCACTCACTACTCTGCACTCACTACTCTGCACTCACTACTCTGCACTCTGCACTCACTACTCTAGACTCTGCACTCACAATCACTACTCACTACTCTGCACTCACTACTCTGCACTCACTACTCACTACTCTGCACTCACTACTCACTACTCTAGTGAGTGCAGAGTAGTGAGTAGTGAGTGCACTCACTACTCTGCACTCACTACTCACTACTCTGCACTCACTACTCTGCACTCTGCACTCACTACTCTGCACTCTGCACTCACTACTCTGCACTCTGCACTCACAATCACTACTCACTACTCTGCACTCACTACTCTGCACTCACTACTCACTACTCTGCACTCACTACTCACTACTCTAGTGAGTGCAGAGTAGTGAGTAGTGAGTGCACTCACTACTCTGCACTCACTACTCACTACTCTGCACTCACTACTCTGCACTCACTACTCTGCACTCACTATGCACTCACTACTCTGCACTCACTACTCTGCACTCTGCACTCACTACTCTGCACTCTGCACTCACTACTCTGCGCTTTGCACTCACTACTCTGCACTCTGCACTTACTACTCTGCACTCACAACTCTGCATTCACTACTCTGCACTCCCTACTCTGCACTCACTACTCTGCACTTTGCACTCACTACACTGCACTCTGCACTCAATACTCTGCACTCTGCACTCAATACTCTGCACTCTGCACTCAATACTCTGCACTCTGTACTCACTACTCTGCACTCACTACTCTGCACTCACTACTCTGCACTCACTACTCTGCACTCACCACTCTGCACTCACTACTCTGCACTCACTACTCTGCACTCACTACTCGGCACTCTGCACTCACTACTCAGCACTCACTACTTGGCACTCACTACTCGGCACTCACTTCTCGGCACTCTGCACTCACTAATCGGCACTCGGCACTCTGCACTCACTACTCGGCACTCTGCACTCACTACTCGGCACTCTGCACTCACTACTCTGCACTCACACTCTGCACTCACACTCTGCACTAACACTCTGCACTCACACTCTGCACTCACTACTCTGCACTCACTACTCTGCACTCACTACTCGGCACTCTGCACTCACTACTCGGCACTCACTACTCTGCACTCACTACTCTGCACTCACTACTCACTACTCACTACTCTGCACTCACTACTGTGCACTCACTACTCTGCACTCTGCACTCACTCCTCTAGACTCTGCACTCTGCACTCACTACTCTGCACTCACTACTCTGCACTCTGCACTCACTACTCTGCACTCTGCACTCACACCCACTACTCACTACTCTGCACTCACTACTCTGCACTCACTACTCACTACTCTGCACTCACTACTCACTACTCTAGTGAGTGCAGAGTAGTGAATAGTGAGTTCAGAGTAGTGAGTGCACTCACTACTCTGCACTCACTACTCTGCACTCTGCACTCACTACTCTGCACTCTGCACTCACTACTCTGCACTTTGCACTCACTACTCTGCACTCTGCACTCACTACTCTGCACTCACTACTCTGCATTCACTAATCTGCACTCCCTACTCTGCACTCACTACTCTGCACTTTGCACTCACTACTCTGCACTCTGCACTCAATACTCTGCACTCTGCACTCAATACTCTGCACTCTGCACTCACTACACTGCACTCACTACTCTGCACTCACTACTCTGCACTCACTACTCTGCACTCACCACTCTGCACTCACTACTCTGCACTCACTACTCTGCACTCACTACTCGGCACTCTGCACTCACTACTCAGCACTCACTACTCTGCACTTTGCACTCACTACTCTGCACTCTGCACTCAATACTCTGCACTCTGCACTCAATACTCTGCACTCTGCACTCAATACTCTGCACTCTGCACTCAATACTCTGCACTCAATACTCTGCACTCACTACTCTGCACTCACTACTCTGCACTCACTACTCTGCACTCTGCACTCACTACTCGGCACTCACTACTCGGCACTCACTACTCGGCACTCAGTACTCGGCACTCTGCACTCACTACTCGGCACTCGGCACTCTGCACTCACTACTCGGCACTCTGCACTCACTACTCGGCACTCTGCACTCACTACTCAGCACTCTGCACTCACTACTCTGCACTCACACTCTGCACTCACACTCTGCACTAACACTGCACTCACACTCTGCACTCACTACTCTGCACTCACTACTCTGCACTCACTACTCTGCACTCACTACTCTGCACTCTGCACTCACTACTTTGCAGTCTGCACTCACTACTCTGCACTATGCACTCTGCACTCACTACTCTGCACTCTGCACTCACTACTCTGCACTCACTACTCACTACTCACTACTCTAGTGAGTGTAGAGTAGTGAGTAGTGAGTGCAGAGTAGTGAGTGCACTCACTACTCTGCACTCACTACTCACTACTCTGCACTCACTACTCTGCACTCACTACTCTGCACTCACTATGCACTCACTACTCTGCACTCACTACTCTGCACTCTGCACTCACTACTCTGCACTCTGCACTCACTACTCTGCACTTTGCACTCACTACTCTGCACTGTGCACGCACTACTCTGCACTCACTACTCTGCACTCACTACTCTGCACTCCCTGCTCTGCACTCCCTACTCTGCACTCTGCACTCACTACTCTGCACTCTGCACTCAATACTCTGCACTCTGCACTCAATACTCTGCACTCAATACGCTGCACTCTGCACTCACTACTCTGCACTCACTACTCTGCACTCACTATTCTGCACTCACTACTCTGCACTCACTACTCTGCACTCAACACTCTGCACTCACTACTCTGCACTCACTACTCGGCACTCTGCACTCACTACTCGGCACTCACTACTCTGCACTCACTACTCTGCACTCACTACTCACTACTCACTACTCTGCACTCACTACTCTGCACTCACTACTCACTACTCTGCACTCACTATTCACTACTTTGCACTCACTACTCACTACTCACTACTCTGCACTCACTACTCACTACTTTGCGCTCACTACTCTGCACTCACTACTCTGCACTCACTACTCGGCACTCACTATTCTGCACTCATTACTCTGCACTCACTACTCTGCACTCAACACTCTGCACTCACTACTCTGCACTCACTACTCGGCACTCTGCACTCACTACTCGGCACTCACTACTCTGCACTCACTACTCTGCACTCACTACTCACTACTCACTACTCTGCACTCACTACTCTGCACTCACTACTCGGCACTCTGCACTCACTACTCGGCACTCACTACTCGGCACTCACTACTCGGCACTCGGCACTCTGCACTCTCTACTCGGCACTCTACACTCACTACTTGGCACTCTGCACTCACTACTCGGCACTCTGCACTCACTACTCTGCACTCACACTCTGCACTCACACTCTGCACTCACACTCTGCATTCACTACTCTGCACTCACTACTCTGCACTCACTACTCTGCACTCACTACTCTGCACTCTGTACTCACTACTCTAGACTCTGCACTCTGCACTCACTACTCTGCACTCACTACTCTGCACTCTGCACTCACTACTCTGCACTCTGCACTCACTACTCTGCACTCTGCACTCACAATCACTACTCACTACTCTGCACTCACTACTCTGCACTCACTACTCACTACTCTGCACTCACTACTCACTACTCTAGTGAGTGCAGAGTAGTGAGTAGTGAGTGCACTCACTACTCTGCACTCACTACTCACTACTCTGCACTCACTACTCTGCACTCACTACTTTGCACTCACTATGCACTCACTACTCTGCACTCACTACTCTGCACTCTGCACTCACTACTCTGCACTCTGCACTCACTACTCTGCGCTTTGCACTCACTACTCTGCACTCTGCACTTACTACTCTGCACTCACTACTCTGCATTCACTACTCTGCACTCCCTACTCCGCACTCACTACTCTGCACTTTGCACTCACTACACTGCACTCTGCACTCAATACTCTGCACTCTGCACTCAATACTCTGCACTCTGCACTCAATACTCTGCACTCTGTACTCACTACTCTGCACTCACTACTCTGCACTCACTACTCTGCACTCACTACTCTGCACTCACCACTCTGCACTCACTACTCTGCACTCACTACTCTGCACTCACTACTCGGCACTCTGCACTCACTACTCAGCACTCACTACTTGGCACTCACTACTCGGCACTCACTTCTCAGCACTCTGCACTCACTAATCGGCACTCGGCACTCTGCACTCACTACTCGGCACTCTGCACTCACTACTCGGCACTCTGCACTCACTACTCTGCACTCACACTCTGCACTCACACTCTGCACTAACACTCTGCACTCACACTCTGCACTCACTACTCTGCACTCACTACTCTGCACTCACTACTCGGCACTCTGCACTCACTACTCGGCACTCACTACTCTGCACTCACTACTCTGCACTCACTACTCACTACTCACTACTCACTACTCACTACTCACTACTCTGCACTCACTACTGTGCACTCACTACTCTGCACTCACTACTCTGCACTCACTATTCACTACTTTGCACTCACTACTCACTACTCTGCACTCACTACTCACTACTTTGCGTGCACTACTCACTACTCTGCACTCACTACTCTGCACTCACTACTCTGCACTCACTACTCTGCACTCACTACTCACTACTCTGCACTCACTACTCACTACTCACTACTCACTACTCTGCACTCACTACTCTGAACTCACTACTCACTACTCTGCACTCACTATTCACTACTTTGAACTCACTACTCACTACTCTGCACTCACTACTCACTACTTTGCACTCACTACTCACTACTCTGCACTCACTACTCTGCACTCACTACTCGGCACTCTGCACTCACTACTCAGCACTCACTACTCGGCACTCACTACTTGGCACTCACTACTCGGCACTCTGCACTCACTACTCGGCACTCTGCACTCACTACTCGGCACTGTGCACTCACTACTCGGCACTCTGCACTCACTACTCTGCACTCACACTCTGCACTAACACTCTGCACTCACTACTCTGCACTCACTACTCTGCACTCACTACTCTGCACTCTGCACTCACTACTCTAGACTCTGCACTCTGCAATCACTACTCTGCACTCTGCGCTCACTACTCTGCACTCACTACTCTGCACTCTGCACTCACTACTTTGCACTCTGCACTCTGCACTCACTACTCTGCACTCACTACTCACTACTCTGCACTCACTACTCACTACTCACTATTCTAGTGAGTGCAGAGTAGTGAGTAGTGAGTGCAGAGTAGTGAGTGCACTCACTACTCTGCACTCACTACTCACTACTCTGCACTCACTACTCTGCACTCACTACTCTGCACTCACTATGCACTCACTACTCTGCACTCACTACTCTGCACTCACTACTCTGCACTCTACACTCACTACTCTGCACTTTGCACTCACTACTCTGCACTCTGCACTCACTACTCTGCACTCACTACTCTGCATTCACTACTCTGCACTCCCTACTCTGCACTCACTACTCTGCACTTTGCACTCACTACTCTGCACTCTGCACTCAATACTCTGCACTCTGCACTCACTACTCTGCACTCTGCACTCACTACTCTGCACTTTGCACTCACTACTCTGCACTGTGCACTCACTACTCTGCACTCACTACTCTGCACTCACTACTCTGCACTCCCTACTCTGCACTCCCTACTCTGCACTCTGCACTCACTACTCTGCACTCACTACTCTGCACTCTGCACTCAATACTCTGCACTCTGCACTCAATACTCTGCACTCTGCACTCAATACTCTGCACTCAATACACTGTACTCTGCACTCACTATTCTGCACTCACTACTCTGCACTCACTACTCACTACTCACTACTCTGCACTCACTACTGTGCACTCACTACTCACTACTCTGCACTCACTACTCTTCACTCACTATTCACTACTTTGCACTCACTACTCACTACTCACTACTCTGCACTCACTACTCACTACTTTGCGCTCACTACTCACTACTCTGCACTCACTACTCTGCACTCACTACTCTGCACTCACTACTCGGCACTCTGCACTCTGCACTCACTACTCGGCACTCACTACTCGGCACTCACTACTCTGCACTCACTACTCACTACTCTGCACTCACTACTCTGCACTCACTACTCTGTACTCACTATGCACTCACTACTCTGCACTCACTACTCTGCACTCTGCACTCACTACTCTGCACTCTGCACTCACTACTCTGCACTTTGCACTCACTACTCTGCACTCTGCACTCACTACTCTGCACTCACTACTCTGCACTCCCTACTCTACACTCACTACTCTGCACTTTGCACTCACTACTCTGCACTCTGCACTCAATACTCTGCACTCTGCACTCAATACTCTGCACTCTGCACTCAATACTCTGCACTCTACACTCACTACTCTGCACTCACAAACTCTGCACTCACTACTCTGCACTCACTACTCTGCACTCACCACTCTGCACTCAATACTCTGCACTCACTACTCACTACTCTGCACTCCCTACTCTGCACTCACTATTCACTACTTTGCACTCACTACTCACTACTTTGCACTCACTACTCTGCACTCACTACTCTGCACTCACTATGCACTCACTACTCTGCACTCACTACTCTGCATTCACTACTCTGCACTCCCTACTCTGCACTCACTACTCTGCACGTTGCACTCACTACTCTGCACTCTGCACTCAATATTCTGCACTCTGCACTCAATTCTCTGCACTCTGCACTCAATACTCTGCACTCAATACTCTGCACTCTGCACTCACTACTCTGCACTCACTACTCTGCACTCACTACTCTGCACTCACCACTCTGCACTCACTACTCTGCACTCACTACTCGGCACTCACTACTCGGCACTCTGCTCTCACTACTCGGCACTCACTACTCGGCACTCACTACTCGGCACTCAGTACTCGGCACTCTGCACTCACTACTCAGCACTCGGCACTCTGCACTCACTACTCGGCACTCTGCACTCACTACTCGGCACTCTGCACTCACTACTCGGCACTCTGCACTCACTACTCTGCACTCACACTCTGCACTCACACTCTGCACTAATACTGCACTCACACTCTGCACTCACTACTCTGCACTCACTACTCTGCACTCACTACTCTGCACTCTGCACTCACTACTCTGCACTCTGCACTCTGCACTCACTACTCTGCACTCTGCACTCACTACTCTGCACTCACTACTCACTACTCACTACTCTAATGAGTGCAGAGTAGTGAGTAGTGAGTGCAGAGTAGTGAGTGCACTCACTACTCTGCACTCACTACTCACTACTCTGCACTCACTACTCTGCACTCACTATTCTGCACTCACTATGCACTCACTACTTTGCACTCACTACTCTGCACTCTGCACTCACTACTCTGCACTCTGTACTCACTACTCTGCACTGTGCTCTCACTACTCTGCACTCACTACTCTGCACTCACTACTCTGCACTCCCTACTCTGCACTCCCTACTCTGCACTCTGCACTCACTACTCTGCACTCACTACTCTGCACTCTGCACTCAATACTCTGCACTCTGCACTCAATACTCTGCACTCTGCACTCAATACTCTGCACTCAATACACTGCACTCTGCACTCACTACTCTGCACTCACTACTCTGTACTCACTACTCTGCACTCACTACTCGGCACTCTGCACTCACTACTCGGCACTCACTACTCTGCACTCACTACTCTGCACGCACTACTCACTACTCACTACTCACTACTCTGCACTCACTACTGTGCACTCACTACTCTGCACTCACTACTCTGAACTCACTATTCACTACTTTGCACTCACTACTCACTACTCTGCACTCACTACTCACTACTTTGCGCTCACTACTCACTACTCTGCACTCACTACTCTGCACTCACTACTCTGCACTCACTACTCGGCACTCTGCACTCTGCACTCACTACTCGGCACTCACTACTCGGCACTCACTACTTGGCACTCTGCACTCACTACTCGGCACTCGGCACTCTGCACTCACTACTCGGCACTCTACACTCACTACTCGGCACTCTGCACTCACTACTCGGCACTCAGCACTCACTACTCTGCACTCACACTCTGCACTCACACTCTGCACTCACTACTCTGCACTCACTACTCTGCACTCACTACTCTGCACTCACTACTCTGCACTCTGCACTCACTTCTCTAGACTCTGCACTCTGCACTCACTACTCTGCACTCACTACTCTGCACTCTGCACTCACTACTCTGCACTCTGCACTCACTACTCTGCACTCTGCACTCACACTCACTACTCACCACTCTGCACTCACTACTCTGCACTCACTACTCACTACTCTGCACTCACTACTCACTACTCTAGTGAGTGCAGAGTAGTGAGTAGTGAGTTCAGAGTAGTGAGTGCACTCACTACTCTGCACTCACTACTCTGCACTCACTATGCACTCACTACTCTGCACTCACTACTCTGCACTCTGCACTCACTACTCTGCACTCTGCACTCACTACTCTGCACTTTGCACTCACTACTCTGTACTCTGCACTCACTACTCTGCACTCACTACTCTGCACTCCCTACTCTGCACTCACTACTCTGCACTTTGCACTCACTACTCTGCACTCTGCACTCAATACTCTGCACTCTGCACTCAATACTCTGCACTCTGCACTCAATACTCTGCACTATGCACTCACTACTCTGCACTCACTACTCTGCACTCACTACTCTGCACTCACCACTCTGCACTCACTACTCTGCACTCACTACTCACTACTCCGCACTCCCTACTCTGCACTCACTATTCACTACTTTGCACTCACTACTCACTACTCTGCACTCACTACTCAATACTTTGCACTCACTACTCTGCACTCACTACTCTGCACTCACTACTCGGCACTCTGCACTCACTACTCAGCACTCACTACTCGGCACTCACTACTTGGCACTCACTACTCGACACTCTGCACTCACTACTCGGCACTCGGCACTCTGCACTCACTACTCGGCACTCTGCACTCACTACTCGGCACTCTGCACTCACTACTCTGCACTCACACTCACTACTCACCACTCTGCACTCACTACTCTGCACTCACTACTCACTACTCTGCACTCACTACTCACTACTCTAGTGAGTGCAGAGTAGTGAGTAGTGAGTTCAGAGTAGTGAGTGCACTCACTACTCTGCACTAACACTCTGCAATCACACTCTGCACTCACTAATCTGCACTCACTACTCTGCACTCACTACTCTGCACTAACTACTCTGCACTCTGCGCTCACTACTCTGCACTCACTACTCTGCACTCTGCACTCACTACTCTGCACTCTGCACTCACACTCACTACTCACTACTCTGCACTCACTACTCTGCACTCACTACTCACTACTCTGCACTCACTACTCTGAACTCACTACTCACTACTCTGCACTCACTATTCACTACTTTGCACTCACTACTCACTACTCTGCACTCACTACTCACTACTTTGCACTCACTACTCACTACTCTGCACTCACTACTCTGCACTCACTACTCGGCACTCTGCACTAACTACTCAGCACTCACTACTCGGCACTCACTATTTGGCACTCACTACTCGGCACTCTGCACTCACTACTCGGCACTCAGCACTCTGCACTCACTACTCTAGACTCTGCACTCTGCAATCACTACTCTGCACTCTGCGCTCACTACTCTGCACTCACTACTCTGCACTCTGCACTCACTACTCTGCACTCTGCACTCTGCACTCACTACTCTGCACTCACTACTCACTACTCTGCACTCACTACTCACTACTCACTATTCTAGTGAGTGCAGAGTAGTGAGTAGTGAGTGCAGAGTAGTGAGTGCACTCACTACTCTGCACTCACTACTCACTACTCTGCACTCACTACTCTGCACTCACTACTCTGCACTCACTATGCACTCACTACTCTGCACTCACTACTCTGCACTCTGCACTCACTACTTTGCACTCTACACTCACTACTCTGCACTTTGCACTCACTACTCTGCACTCTGCACTCACTACTCTGCACTCAAAACTCTGCATTCACTACTCTGCACTCCCTACTCTGCACTCACTACTCTGCACTTTGCACTCACTACTCTGCACTCACTACTCTGCACTCACTACTCTGCACTCACTACTCTGCACTCTGCACTCACTACTCTAGACTCTGCACTCTGCACTCACTACTCTGCACTCACTACTCTGCACTCTGCACTCACTACTCTGCACTCTGCACTCACTACTCTGCACTCTGCACTCACAATCACTACTCACTACTCTGCACTCACTACTCTGCACTCACTACTCACTACTCTGCACTCACTACTCACTACTCTAGTGAGTGCAGAGTAGTGAGTAGTGAGTGCACTCACTACTCTGCACTCACTACTCACTTCTCTGCACTCACTACTCTGCACTCACTATGCACTCACTACTCTGCACTCACTACTCTGCACTCTGCACTCACTACTCTGCACTCTGCACTCACTACTCTGCGCTTTGCACTCACTACTCTGCACTCTGCACTTACTACTCTGCACTCACTACTCTGCATTCACTACTCTGCACTCCCTACTCTGCACTCACTACTCTGCACTTTGCACTCACTACACTGCACTCTGCACTCAATACTCTGCACTCTGCACTCAATACTCTGCACTCTGCACTCAATACTCTGCACTCTGCACTCACTACTCTGCACTCACTACTCTGCACTCACTACTCTGCACTCACCACTCTGCACTCACTACTCTGCACTCACTACTCTGCACTCACTACTCGGCACTCTGCACTCACTACTCAGCACTCACTACTTGGCACTCACTACTCGGCACTCACTTCTCGGCACTCTGCACTCACTACTCGGCACTTGGCACTCTGCACTCACTACTCGGCACTCTGCACTCACTACTCGGCACTCTGCACTCACTACTCTGCACTCACACTCTGCACTCACACTCTGCACTAACACTCTGCACTCACACTCTGCACTCACTACTCTGCACTCACTACTCTGCACTCCCTACTCTGCACTCCCTACTCTGCACTCTGCACTCACTACTCTACACTCACTACTCTTCACTCTACACTCAATACTCTGCACTCTGCACTCAATACTCTGCACTCTGCACTCAATACTCTGCACTCACTACTCTGTACTCACTACTCTGCACTCACTACTCTGCACTCACTACTCGGCACTCTGCACTCACTACTCGGCACTCACTACTCTGCACTCACTACTCTGCACTCACTACTCACTACTCACTACTCACTACTCACTACTCTGCACTGTTAGACGGACCGGGAGGGTCGGCCGAGGATAAGGGGAGAGGTCTCCGGAGAGAGCCGTCTCCAGGGAACCGTACAGACAAGTAACTTCCCCCCCACAGACGGACACCACACAAGGATAAAGTTCAACGATACTTTATAGGCAATTCTTCAAGTACGGTAGAATGGTACAAGGAGGTCTGGACTCAGGGGTCCCCTCTATTCTGGTCTCTGTTTGGGAAAAGGGTAGCGGGACAGTCTTGTTACCAAAAAGATGGAAATAGCTCTCAATCCTCGAGCTCGGTGGTGTAGATGAACGGGCCGCGGCGGAGCCAGCAGGTCCCGAGATGGATGAAGGAAGACGACGGTCCGCGGCAGAGCCAGCAGGTCCCGATGAAGGTGGTGGTTACAAACGGTCCGCGGCCACGCCAGCAGGTCCAGACGACGATGAAGGATAGGGTGGTTCCCAAAGCCGCGGCAGCGCCAGCAGGCAAGACGAGGGTGCACAAGACAGAGCTACGGCAGCGCCAGTAGTCCGTCAAGGATGAGTTCTTCTTTGCGTCTCTCGACTCCAAGATACAACTCCCGTCCTGCTCTGCAGCTGCCCCAGTTATAGGGCTGGTGTGCTTTGATGTCCGGACCCTCGCACTTGGAGGTCGGGAGGTCCGGGATGAGGGAGTCCAGACACCCAGCAGGGGGGTGGAGCCAGCGCCCGGGGAGGCGATGGGCGGGCGGCACTTGGCGGGGGAGAGCCATCGACACCTCTTGCTCCCATTGACTGACCAAGTAGCCCGCTCACCTCCTGGGTGGATGTTGGTGCCGGAATGTCTGAGGCCTGGCCAGGCCCAGGGTTGAGGTCGATCGGGGGCCAGGCGGCCTCGTGGTGGAGTGTCCAAGATGGCGCCCAGGATGGGCGCGCAGGCCGGTAGTGGGTCGGCCTACGCGGTCAACAGGTTCGAGTGTAGGGGTCCCTGCGGGGACGGTGGACGTGCAATGGTGGTGTGTGGTACTTGCGTGGCTGGGCTCGGGCCTGGTTGGACCGGGGGAGAGCGGCCCTTCATGTGGCCTGTCCAACATGCGTCCCCCCCAGCTGAAGGCGGGGAGAGTTACCCATCCTCTTGGGGACTCTTCTCGTCGAGGCGGAAGAACCGGGACAGGCCATCTGCGTTGGCGTGATCTGGCCCAGGCCGGTGTTCAACTGTGAAGTCCATCCCTTGTAGGGAGATGGACCAGCGTAGTAACTTCGGGTTTTCCCCCCGCATCTGCATCAGCCACTGCAGGGGTCGGTGGTCGGTCTGTACCCGAAAGTGTGTGCCAAAAAGGTAGGGCCGGAGCTTCTTGAGGGCCCATACCACCGCGAAGGCCTCCCTCTCTATGGTGCTCCAGCGTTGTTCCCGTGGTAGGAGTCGCCGGCTGATGAAGGCCACCGGTTGATCACGGCCTTCGGTGTTCACTTGAGACAGGACTGCCCCAATGCCATGGTCGGAGGCATCCGTCTGGACGATGAACTCCCGGCTGTAGTCGGGGGCCTGGAGCACAGGGGCGGAGCACATGGCGGCTTTCAATTGTTCAAATGCAGCTTGACACTCTGGGGTCCAGTTGACTTTCTGGGGCTGATTTTTTGACGTGAGTTCTGTGAGGGGCCTCACGATAGTACCATAGTCTTTCACGAACCTTCGGTAATAGCCCGTGAGGCCCAGGAAGGCTCGTACCTCGGTCTGGGTGATGGGGGGCTGCCAGGACTGGATGGCGGCAATTTTTAGCTGCAGAGGGGCCACCAGGCCGCTTCCCACCTGGTGCCCGAGGTAGGTTACAGACCCTTGCCCAATTTGACACTTGCTGGCCTTGATCGTGAGGCCAGCTCGCTGAAGGGCTTGCAGCACTGCTCGGAGGTGGTGGAGGTGCTCGGACCAATGGTTGCTGTATACAGCGATGTCGTCTAGGTAGGCGGCGCTGAATCCTTCGAGCCCCGCCAGGACCTGATTGACGAGCCGTTGGAATGTTGCTGGGGCATTCTTCATGCCGAAGGGCATGACTGTGAAATGGTAATGGCCATCGGGAGTGGAAAAGGCAGAACGTTCTTGTGCCCGGGGTGTGAGGCCGATTTGCCAGTAGCCCGCCGTCAGGTCGAAGATACTGAGGTAGCGGGCAGCTCCCATGCGGTCGATTAGTTCATCTGCCCGGGGGATGGGATGTGCGTCTGTCCAGGTGACCGCATTCAAGCCCCGGTAGTCGACGCAGAACCGGAGTTCTGGTGTGGTGCCGGGGGCAGCGGCTTTGGGGACCAGTACTACAGGGCTGGCCCAGGGGCTGTCTGAGGGCTCGATGACCCCGAGCGTGAGCATTTTGGCTACTTCTTCCTGGATGCAGGCCCGTACCCGATCTGGCACGCGGTAGGCCCGGTGGCGGATAGGGGGGCTGTCCCCCGTGTCCACATCGTGCGTACACCAGGAAGTGACACCTGGGGTGAGGGAGAACAGGCTGGCGAATTGTGACAGGAGAACTCGGCACTCCTGGCGTTGCTCTCGGGTGAGGGCCTCTGAGAGTCGGACCCCATCTACGGAGCCGTCTTTCTCCCGAGTCCGTAGGAGGTCAGGGAGGGGCTCGGAGTCCTCTTCAGCCCCATTGTCTGTGGCCATCAGGAGGCTGAGTTCTGTCCGTACAAAGTGCGGTTTCAGTCTGTTAGCGTGGAGGACCCGGAGGGGGTTCCGGGAAGATTCCAAGTCGATGAGATAGGTAGCCGGACCCTTGCGCTCGACCACTTTGAAGGGCCCTGTCCACTTGTCTTGTAGGGCGCAGGGTTCGGTGGGGGACATCACCCATACCTGTTGCCCAGGTTCAAATTCGATGGAGGAGGCATTCCGGTCATACCACCTTTTCATGTCCTCTTGACTGGCCTCTAGGTTGGCTTTTGCTAGTTCTCGGAATCGCCGGGTCTGGTTGCGGAGGGTTAGGAGGTAGCGGAAAACATCGGGTGGGTTCTTTAGAGGGGGCATCTCCCAGCCTTCCTTGACTAGGCTGAGCGGCCCCCGCACGGGGTGTCCATATAGCAGTTCAAATGGGCTGAAGCCCAGGGACTTCTGGGGAACCTCTCGATAGGCGAAGAGGAGGCACGGCAGCAGCACATCCCACTGGCGACGGAGGGGCTCTTCCAACCCCCCGATCATCCCTTTGAGCGTGCGGTTGAACCGCTCAACGAGTCCGTTTCCTTGAGGGTGATAGGGGGTCGTGAACCGGTAGGTAACCCCGCACTGTTGCCAGAGAGACTTCATATATTTCGAAATAAAGTTCGTGCCTCTGTCACTGACGACCTCCCGGGGGAAGCCCACCCGGGAGAAGATCCCCATCAGAGCCCGGCCGACTACCGGGGCTGTCACAGTCCGCAGGGGAACAGCCTCCGGGTAGCGGGTGGCGTGGTCCACTAGCACCAGGATGAATCGATGGCCTTGTTTTGTGCGCGGGTCCAGGGGCCCTACGATATCGATTCCGACCCTCTCGAACGGGGTGGTGACCACGGGAAAAGGTTGCAGGGGGGCTTTCAGTTTGCGGCCGCTCTTTCCACTGGCTTGGCACGTGGGGCAAGATCGGCAATGCTGGTGTACATTGTCCCTCATTTTGGGCCAGAAGAAGTGGGTCACCAGGCGGCTATAGGTTTTGTCTTGACCCAGGTGTCCTGCCAGGGGGACATCGTGGGCCAGGTTTAGCAGAAAGTCTCTAAAACGGAGGGGTACCACTAGGACTCGGCTGGCCCCCAGCTCCGCGATTCTTTGCTCACTGTACAGCAGATCATTGTCCCAGTAGACCCAGTGAGTTCCGGAGGTATCCCCTGCGCTTTGGGCTAGCGCTTGCTGGCGGAGTCCCTCGAGGGAGGGACAGGTCTTTTGTTCTTGGCGAAATTGTTCTTGCGTGGGCCCCCCCTCTTGAGGCCACTGGTCGGGGTTAGCGAGGTCTGGAGGTTGAGCTGGTTCGGGGGGGACGTCACGGTCGGTGGTTTCGGCGGGGGCGACCGGAGGCGGTGGCGCCGGCCATTCGGGTTCCTCTGGGCGGGGGTTGGCACGGGCGGTCATGGACCGGGTGGTGACGCACGCCCAGTCCGGGACGCCCAACATCCCCAGGTGCTCTTTTCGTTCGACTGCTGCCCATGGAGAGCTTTCCAGGTCATTACCCAGGAGGCAGTCTACGGGGGCATCATCTCGGACCGTCACCTTCAACATGCCGGAGACCCCTCCCCATTCGAAGGGGACGCAGGCCATCCGACACAGACTTTCTGAGTTATCGGCTGAACGTACAGGGCAGAGAATGTTTGGTAAGTATTGTTCGGGGGTCACCAGGTGACAGCGGACGGCTGTTACACTGGCCCCAGTGTCACGAAGGGCTTCAGCCCGGCGTCCATTGATGCCCACCCATTGGCTGTACTTCTGGGTATTAGCGGGTAGGGGGACCCGCGGGACCATGTCTCTCCCCCCTAGGCAGGCGAGAGCCATGGCGGCTGGCTCCCATTCTTGGTGTTCCTGTTCATATTCTTCTTGTTCCTCTGAGATCTGTTCCTCCCCCAGAGCAGCAGCGGCTACTTGGCGGGGTCTTGGGCTCTGGTACTGGGGGCAGTTTGGGTCGTTTGCATAGTGTCCGACTCGTTGGCATCGATGGCAGGTAACATTGGGTCGATATCCCGGTCGCGCTGGGGTGCTGCCCCGGTTGGCCGGGGGGGTGGTGCTGGTAGTGGGGGTGACCGGAGCGTTGCTTCTTCCGCGTCCTTGGCCTCCTCCTCCTCGGGGACGGTGCTGACCATTGTTGTTCCGGTTCTGTTCGTAGGACCCATTTCGACCCACTCTGGTGATCTCCTACCGGTCAGCTTCGGCTGCGAGCTGCCGGGGATCCGTTAACTTGCTGTCGAGGAGGTGCTGGCGAAGTTCAATGAAGCAATTGTTCGACAGATGCTCCCATACCATAAGATTGAACAGTTGTTCGTAGGTTGTGACCTTGCTTCCTTTGATCCAGCCCTCGAAGGCTCGGCTAAAGTAATTGACATAGTCCACCCAAGTTGTACCCGGGATGCGGGTGCAGTCTCGGAACCTCTGACGGTACATCTCGGGTGTGAGGCCATAGCGGGTGAGGAGTGCAGCTTTCATATGGTCATAGGAGGTCATCTGGTGGTCCGGGAGTTGCAGCAGGGCGTCGCGGCCCTCATTGAGGAATCTCCCCCACAGACCGGCCCCCCAATCGCTTCTATCGATCCGGTGTGCAGTCATAGCGATTTCATAGGCCTTAAACCATTGCTGGATGTCGTCCTCTCGGAAGTATTCTCGAACGACATCCTTGGGGATGTGTACCTTCTTCTCTGTTGCCCCTGGAGTGTGGGGTTGCTCGGACACCCCTGCTTCTTTATTCTGTTTGCGTAGGTCGATTTCAGCTAGTTTCCGCTCATGTTCATATGCCAGTTTCTTTTCCTCGAGCTCCCTTTGTCTCTGTTTCTCCTCTCTTTCTTCTCGGAGACGCAGGTGCTCTAAGTTGATTTTCTGTTCGGCCAACTTCAGTTCAACGTCCATTTTGAGCCGGGCCATTTCTAGCTCGTGTAGTCGGGTTCTTTCTCGTTCCTGGATCTCGTCTGGCGAGAGACCCGTTCTTCGCTCTTCAGGGGCCATGGGGGTTTGTGCTGCGATGTTTTGATCGGGGGTTCCGGCAGCCCCGGTTTCTGCCCAAGATTCTAGGGCCTGCTTAAAGTCATCTTTGGTATTTAGTCCGGTGGTAGCGATACCTAATTCGATACAGAACTGTTTAAGTTCACGATGGCTGTACTCGTCCAATTTCTCCATCTGGAATTTCTCCGTTGATCCGCTGTCTTTAGTTGACATCGTGATTCGCCGTGGGGTGAGCTACTCTCTGTACGGTTTATGCGGTGATTCGGATCGCGCCGCTGGCCACCAATGTTAGACGGACCGGGAGGGTCGGCCGAGGATAAGGGGAGAGGTCTCCGGAGAGAGCCGTCTCCAGGGAACCGTACAGACAAGTAACTTCCCCCCCACAGACGGACACCACACAAGGATAAAGTTCAACGATACTTTATAGGCAATTCTTCAAGTACGGTAGAATGGTACAAGGAGGTCTGGACTCAGGGGTCCCCTCTATTCTGGTCTCTGTTTGGGAAAAGGGTAGCGGGACAGTCTTGTTACCAAAAAGATGGAAATAGCTCTCAATCCTCGAGCTCGGTGGTGTAGATGAACGGGCCGCGGCGGAGCCAGCAGGTCCCGAGATGGATGAAGGAAGACGACGGTCCGCGGCAGAGCCAGCAGGTCCCGATGAAGGTGGTGGTTACAAACGGTCCGCGGCCACGCCAGCAGGTCCAGACGACGATGAAGGATAGGGTGGTTCCCAAAGCCGCGGCAGCGCCAGCAGGCAAGACGAGGGTGCACAAGACAGAGCTACGGCAGCGCCAGTAGTCCGTCAAGGATGAGTTCTTCTTTGCGTCTCTCGACTCCAAGATACAACTCCCGTCCTGCTCTGCAGCTGCCCCAGTTATAGGGCTGGTGTGCTTTGATGTCCGGACCCTCGCACTTGGAGGTCGGGAGGTCCGGGATGAGGGAGTCCAGACACCCAGCAGGGGGGTGGAGCCAGCGCCCGGGGAGGCGATGGGCGGGCGGCACTTGGCGGGGGAGAGCCATCGACACCTCTTGCTCCCATTGACTGACCAAGTAGCCCGCTCACCTCCTGGGTGGATGTTGGTGCCGGAATGTCTGAGGCCTGGCCAGGCCCAGGGTTGAGGTCGATCGGGGGCCAGGCGGCCTCGTGGTGGAGTGTCCAAGATGGCGCCCAGGATGGGCGCGCAGGCCGGTAGTGGGTCGGCCTACGCGGTCAACAGGTTCGAGTGTAGGGGTCCCTGCGGGGACGGTGGACGTGCAATGGTGGTGTGTGGTACTTGCGTGGCTGGGCTCGGGCCTGGTTGGACCGGGGGAGAGCGGCCCTTCATGTGGCCTGTCCAACATGCACTCACTACTGTGCACTCACTACTCTGCACTCACTACTCTGCACTCACTATTCACTACTTTGCACTCACTACTCACTACTCACTACTCTGCACTCACTACTCACTACTTTGCGCTCATTACTCACTACTCTGCACTCACTACTCTGCACTCACTACTCGGCACTCGGCACTCACTACTCGGCACTCACTACTCGGCACTCTGCACTCACTACTCTGCACTCGGCACTCTGCACTCACTACTTGGCACTCAGCACTCAGCACTCACACTCTGCACTCACACTCTGCACTCACTACTCTGCACTCACTACTCTGCACTCACTACTCTGCACTCACTACTCTGCACTCTGCACTCACTACTCTAGACTCTGCACTCTGCACTCACTACTCTGCACTCTGCACTCACTACTCTGCACTCTGCACTCTGCACTCACTACTCTGCACTCTGCACTCACACTCACTACTCTGCACTCACTACTCTGCACTCACTACTCACTACTCTGCACTCACTACTCACTACTCTAGTGAGTGCAGAGTAGTGAGTAGTGAGTTCAGAGTAGTGAGTGCACTCACTACTCTGCACTCACTACTCACTACTCTGCACTCACTACTCTGCACTCACTACTCTGCACTCACTATGCACTCACTACTCTGAACTCTGCACTCACTACTCTGCACTCTGCACTCACTACTCTGCACTTTGCACTCACTACTCTGCACTCTGCACTCACTACTCTGCACTCACTACTCTGCATTCACTACTCTACACTCCCTACTCTGCACTCACTACTCTGCACTTTGCACTCACTACTCACTACTCTGCACTCACTACTCTGCACTCACTACTCACTATTCTGCACTCACTACTCTGCACTCACTACTCACTACTCTGCACTCACTACTCTGCACTCACTACTCACTACTCTGCACTCATTACTCACTACTCTGCGTTTACTACTCGGCACTCACTACTCACTACTCTGCACTCACTACTCAGCACTCACTACTCACTACTCTGCACTCACTACTCACTACTCTGCACTCACTACTCTGCACTCACTACTCACTACTCTGCACTCACTACTCACTACTTTGCACTCACTACTCACTACTTCCTACTCTAGTGAGTGCAGAGTAGTGAGTAGTGAGTGCAGAATAGTGAGTTCACTCACTACTCTGCACTCACTACTCACTACTCTGCACTCACTACTCTGCACTCACTACTCTGCACTCACTATGCACTCACTACTCTGTACTCTGCACTCACTACTCTGCACTTTGCACTCACTACTCTGCATTCTGCACTCACTACTCTGCACTCACTACTCTGCACTCACTACTCGGCACTCACTACTCGGCACTCTGCACTCACTACTCGCCACTCACTACTCTGCACTCACTACTCGGCACTCTGCACTCACTACTCGGCACTCACTACTCTGCTCTCACTACTCTGCACTCACTACTCACTACTCACTACTCACTACTCTGCACTCACTACTGTGCACTCACTACTCACTACTCTGCACTCACTACTCTGCACTCACTATTCACTACTTTGCACTCACTACTCACTACTCACTACTCTGCACTCACTACTCACTACTTTGAGCTCACTACTCACTACTCTGCACTCACTACTCTGCACTCACTACTCGGCACTCGGCACTCTGCACTCACTACTCGGCACTCTGCACTCACTACTCGGCACTCTGGACTCACTACTCTGCACTCACACTCTGCACTCACACTCTGCACACACACTCTGCACTCACTACTCTGCACTCACTACTCACTACTCTGCACTCACTACTCTGCACTCACTACTCTGCACTCACTATGCACTCACTACTCTGCACTCACTACTCTGCACTCTGCACTCACTACTCTGCACTTTGCACTCACTACTCTGCACTCTGCACTCACTACTCTGCACTCACTACTCTGCATTCACTACTCTACACTCCCTACTCTGCACTCACTACTCTGTACTTTGCACTCACTACTCACTACTCTGCACTCACTACTCTGCACTCACTACTCACTACTCTGCACTCACTACTCTGCACTCACTACTCACTACTCTGCACTCACTACTCTGCACTCACTACTCACTACTCTGCACTCATTACTCACTACTCTGCGTTCACTACTCGGCACTTACTACTCACTACTCTGCACTCACTACTCAGCACTCACTACTCACTACTCTGCACTCACTACTCACTACTCTGCACTCACTAATCTGCACTCACTACTCTGCACTCACTACTCACTACTTTGCACTCACTACTCACTACTTCCTACTCTAGTGAGTGCAGAGTAGTGAGTAGTGAGTGCAGAATAGTGAGTTCACTCACTACTCTGCACTCACTACTCACTACTCTGCACTCACTACTCTGCACTCACTACTCTGCACTCACTATGCACTCACTACTCTGTACTCTGCACTCCCTACTCTGCACTTTGCACTCACTACTCTGCATTCTGCACTCACTACTCTGCACTCACTACTCTGCACTCACTACTCGGCACTCACTACTCGGCACTCTGCACTCACTACTCGCCACTCACTACTCTGCACTCACTACTCAGCACTCTGCACTCACTACTCGGCACTCACTACTCTGCTCTCACTACTCTGCACTCACTACTCACTACTCACTACTCACTACTCTGCACTCACTACTGTGCACTCACTACTCACTACTCTGCACTCACTACTCTGCACTCACTATTCACTACTTTGCACTCACTACTCACTACTCACTACTCTGCACTCACTACTCACTACTTTGCGCTCACTACTCACTACTCTGCATTCACTACTCTGCACTCACTACTCGGCACTCGGCACTCTGCACTCACTACTCAGCACTCTGCACTCACTACTCGGCACTCTGGACTCACTACTCTGCACTCACACTCTGCACTCACACTCTGCACACACACTCTGCACTCACTACTCTGCACTCACTACTCTGCACTCACTACTCTGCACTCTGCACTCACTACTCTGCACTCTGCACTCACACCCACTACTCACTAATCTGCACTCACTACTCTGCACTCACTACTCACTACTCTGCACTCACTACTCACTACTCTAGTGAGTGCAGAGTAGTGAATAGTGAGTTCAGAGTAGTGAGTGCACTCACTACTCTGCACTCACTACTCAAAACTCTGCACTCACTACTCTGCACTCACTATGCACTCACTACTCTGCACTCACTACTCTGCACTCTGCACTCACTACTCTGCACTCTGCACTCACTACTCTGCACTTTGCACTCACTACTCTGCACTCTGCACTTACTACTCTGCACTCACTACTCTGCATTCACTACTCTGCACTCCCTACTCTGCACTCACTACTCTGCACTTTGCACTCACTACTCTGCACTCTGCACTCAATACTCTGCACTCTGCACTCAATACTCTGCACTCTGCACTCACTACACTGCACTCACTACTCTGCACTCACTACTCTGCACTCACTACTCTGCACTCACCACTCTGCACTCACTACTCTGCACTCACTACTCTGCACTCACTACTCGGCACTCTGCACTCACTACTCAGCACTCACTACTCGGCACTCACTACTCGGCACTCACTACTCAGCACTCTGCACTCACTACTCGGCACTCGGCACTCTGCACTCACTACTCAGCACTCTGCACTCACTACTCGGCACTCTGCACTCACTACTCTGCACTCACACTCTGCACTCACACTCTGCACTAACACTCTGCACTCACACTCTGCACTCACTACTCTGCACTCACTACTCTGCACTCACTACTCTGCACTCTGCACTCACTACTCTAGACTCTGCACTCTGCACTCACTACTCTGCACTCTGCGCTTACTACTCTGCACTCACTACTCTGCACTCACTACTCTGCACTCTGCACTCACTACTCTGCACTCACTACTCTGCACTCACTACTCTGCACTCACTACTCTGCACTCACTACTCTGCACTCACTACTCTAGACTCTGCACTCTACACTCACTACTCGGCACTCTGCACTCACTACTCGGCACTCACTACTCTGCTCTCACTACTCTGCACTCACTACTCACTACTCACTACTCACTACTCTGCACTCACTACTGTGCACTCACTACTCACTACTCTGCACTCACTACTCTGCACTCACTATTCACTACTTTGCACTCACTACTCACTACTCACTACTCTGCACTCACTACTCACTACTTTGCGCTCACTACTCACTACTCTGCACTCACTACTCTGCACTCACTACTCGGCACTCGGCACTCTGCACTCACTACTCGGCACTCTGGACTCACTACTCTGCACTCACACTCTGCACTCACACTCTGCACACACACTCTGCACTCACTACTCTGCACTCACTACTCACTACTCTGCACTCACTACTCTGCACTCACTACTCTGCACTCACTATGCACTCACTACTCTGCACTCACTACTCTGCACTCTGCACTCACTACTCTGCACTTTGCACTCACTACTCTGCACTCTCCACTCACTACTCTGCACTCACTACTCTGCATTCACTACTCTACACTCCCTACTCTGCACTCACTACTCTGCACTCACTACTCACTACTCTGCACTCACTACTCTGCACTCACTACTCACTACTCTGCACTCATTACTCACTACTCTGCGTTCACTACTCGGCACTCACTACTCACTACTCTGCACTCACTACTCAGCACTCACTACTCACTACTCTGCACTCACTACTCACTACTCTGCACTCACTACTCTGCACTCACTACTCTGCACTCACTACTCACTACTTTGCACTCACTACTCACTACTTCCTACTCTAGTGAGTGCAGAGTAGTGAGTAGTGAGTGCAGAATAGTGAGTTCACTCACTACTCTGCACTCACTACTCACTACTCTGCACTCACTACTCTGCACTCACTACTCTGCACTCACTATGCACTCACTACTCTGTACTCTGCACTCACTACTCTGCACTTTGCACTCACTACTCTGCATTCTGCACTCACTACTCTGCACTCACTACTCTGCACTCACTACTCGGCACTCACTACTCGGCACTCTGCACTCACTACTCGCCACTCACTACTCTGCACTCACTACTCGGCACTCTGCACTCACTACTCGGCACTCACTACTCTGCTCTCACTACTCTGCACTCACTACTCACTACTCACTACTCACTACTCTGCACTCACTACTGTGCACTCACTACTCACTACTCTGCACTCACTACTCTGCACTCACTATTCACTACTTTGCACTCACTACTCACTACTCACTACTCTGCACTCACTACTCACTACTTTGCGCTCACTACTCACTACTCTGCACTCACTACTCTGCACTCACTACTCGGCACTCGGCACTCTGCACTCACTACTCGGCACTCTGCACTCACTACTCGGCTCTCTGGACTCACTACTCTGCACTCACACTCTGCACTCACACTCTGCACACACACTCTGCACTCACTACTCTGCACTCACTACTCTGCACTCACTACTCTGCACTCTGCACTCACTACTCTGCACTCTGCACTCACACCCACTACTCACTAATCTGCACTCACTACTCTGCACTCACTACTCACTACTCTGCACTCACTACTCACTACTCTAGTGAGTGCAGAGTAGTGAATAGTGAGTTCAGAGTAGTGAGTGCACTCACTACTCTGCACTCACTACTCAAAACTCTGCACTCACTACTCTGCACTCACTACTCTGCACTCACTATGCACTCACTACTCTGCACTCACTACTCTGCACTCTGCACTCACTACTCTGCACTCTGCACTCACTACTCTGTATTTTGCACTCACTACTCTGCACTCTGCACTTACTACTCTGCACTCACTACTCTGCATTCACTACTCTGCACTCCCTACTCTGCACTCACTACTCTGCACTTTGCACTCACTACTCTGCACTCTGCACTCAATACTCTGCACTCTGCACTCAATACTCTGCACTCTGCACTCACTACACTGCACTCACTACTCTGCACTCACTACTCTGCACTCACTACTCTGCACTCACCACTCTGCACTCACTACTCTGCACTCACTACTCTGCACTCACTACTCGGCACTCTGCACTCACTACTCAGCACTCACTACTCGGCACTCACTACTCGGCACTCACTACTCAGCACTCTGCACTCACTACTCGGCACTCGGCACTCTGCACTCACTACTCGGCACTCTGCACTCACTACTCGGCACTCTGCACTCACTACTCGGCACTCTGCACTCACTACTCTGCACTCACACTCTGCACTCACACTCTGCACTAACACTCTGCACTCACACTCTGCACTCACTACTCTGCACTCACTACTCTGCACTCACTACTCTGCACTCTGCACTCACTACTCTAGACTCTGCACTCTGCACTCACTACTCTGCACTCTGCGCTTACTACTCTGCACTCACTACTCTGCACTCACTACTCTGCACTCTGCACTCACTACTCTGCACTCACTACTCTGCACTCACTACTCTGCACTCACTACTCTGCACTCACTACTCTGCACTCTGCACTCACTACTCTAGACTCTGCACTCTACACTCACTACTCTGCACTCTGTGCTCACTACTCTGCACTCACTACTCTGCACTCTGCACTCACTACTCTGCACTCTGCACTCACACTCACTACTCACTACTCTGCACTCACTACTCTGCACTCACTACTCACTACTCTGCACTAACTACTCACTACTCACTACTCTAGTGAGTGCAGAGTAGTGAGTAGTGAGTGCAGAGTAGTGAGTGCACTCACTACTCTGCACTCACTACTCACTACTTTGCACTCACTACTCTGCACTCACTATGCACTCACTACTCTGCACTCACTACTCTGCACTCTGCACTCACTACTCTGCACTCTGCACTCACACTCACTACTCACTACTCTGCACTCACTACTCTGCACTCACTACTCACTACTCTGCACTCACTACTCACTACTCACTACTCTAGTGAGTGCAGAGTAGTGAGTAGTGAGTGCAGAGTAGTGAGTGCACTCACTACTCTGCACTCACTACTCACTACTTTGCACTCACTACTCTGCACTCACTATGCACTCACTACTCTGCACTCACTACTCTGCACTCACTACTCTGCACTCTGCACTCACTACTCTGCACTCACTACTCTGCATTCACTACTCTGCACTCCCTACTCTGCACTCACTACTCTGCACTTTGCACTCACTACTCTGCACTCTGCACTCAATACTCTGCACTCTGCACTCAATACTCTGCACTCTGCACTCAATACTCTGCACTCAATACTCTGCACTCTGCACTCACTACTCTGCACTCACTACTCTGCACTCACTACTCTGCACTCTGCACTCACTACTCGGCACTCACTACTCGGCACTCACTACTCGGCACTCAGTACTCGGCACTCTGCACTCACTACTCGGCACTCGGCAGTCTGCACTCACTACTCGGCACTCTGCACTCACTACTCGGCACTCTGCACTCACTACTTGGCACTCTGCACTCACTACTCTGCACTCACTACTCTGCACTCACTATTCACTACTTTGCACTCACTACTCACTACTCACTACTCTGCACTCACTACTCACTACTTTGCGCTCACTACTCACTACTCTGCACTCACTACTCTGCACTCACTACTCGGCACTCTGCACTCTGCACTCACTACTCGGCACTCACTACTCGGCACTCACTACTTGGCACTCTGCACTCACTACTCAGCACTCGGCACTCTGCACTCACTACTCGGCACTCTACACTCACTACTCGGCACTCTGCACTCACTACTCGGCACTCAGCACTCACTACTCTGCACTCACACTCTGCACTCACACTCTGCACTCACTACTCTGCACTCACTACTCTGCACTCACTACTCTGCACTCACTACTCTGCACTCTGCACTCACTTCTCTAGACTCTGCACTCTGCACTCACTACTCTGCACTCACTACTCTGCACTCTGCACTCACTACTCTGCACTCTGCACTCTGCACTCACTACTCTGCACTCTGCACTCACACTCACTACTCACCACTCTGCACTCACTACTCTGCACTCACTACTCACTACTCTAGTGAGTGCAGAGTAGTGAGTAGTGAGTTCAGAGTAGTGAGTGCACTCACTACTCTGCACTCACTACTCACTACTCTGCACTCACTACTCTGCACTCACTACTCTGTACTCACTATGCACTCACTACTCTGCACTCACTACTCTGCACTCTGCACTCACTACTCTGCACTCTGCACTCACTACGCTGCACTTTGCACTCACTACTCTGCACTCTGCACTCACTACTCTGCACTCACTACTCTGCACTCCCTACTCTGCACTCACTACTCTGCACTTTGCACTCACTACTCTGCACTCTGCACGCAATACTCTGCACTCTGCACTCAATACTCTGCACTCTACACTCACTACTCTGCACTCACAAACTCTGCACTCACTACTCTGCACTCACTACTCTGCACTCACCACTCTGCACTCACTACTCTGCACTCACTACTCACTACTCCGCACTCCCTACTCTGCACTCACTATTCACTACTTTGCACTCACTACTCACTACTCTGCACTCACTACTCACTACTTTGCACTCACTACTCTGCACTCACTACTCTGCACTCACTATGCACTCACTACTCTGCACTCACTACTCTGCATTCACTACTCTGCACTCCCTACTCTGCACTCACTACTCTGCACGTTGCACTCACTACTCTGCACTCTGCACTCAATATTCTGCACTCTGCACTCAATTCTCTGCACTCTGCACTCAATACTCTGCACTCAATACTCTGCACTCTGCACTCACTACTCTGCACTCACTACTCTGCACTCACTACTCTGCACTCACCACTCTGCACTCACTACTCTGCACTCACTACTCGGCACTCACTACTCGGCACTCTGCACTCACTACTCGGCACTCACTACTTGGCACTCACTACTCGGCACTCACTTCTCGGCACTCTGCACTCACTACTCGGCACTTGGCACTCTGCACTCACTACTCGGCACTCTGCACTCACTACTCGGCACTCTGCACTCACTACTCTGCACTCACATTCTGCACTCACACTCTGCACTAACACTCTGCACTCACACTCTGCACTCACTACTCTGCACTCACTACTCTGCACTCCCTACTCTGCACTCCCTACTCTGCACTCTGCACTCACTACTCTACACTCACTACTCTGCACTCTACACTCAATACTCTGCACTCTGCACTCAATACTCTGCACTCTGCACTCAATACTCTGCACTCACTACTCTGTACTCACTACTCTGCACTCACTACTCTGCACTCACTACTCGGCACTCTGCACTCACTACTCGGCACTCACTACTCTGCACTCACTACTCACTACTCACTACTCACTACTCTGCACTCACTACTGTGCACTCACTACTCTGCACTCACTACTCTGCACTCACTTTTCACTACTTTGCACTCACTACTCACTACTCACTACTCTGCACTCACTACTCACTACTTTGGGCTCATTACTCACTACTCTGCACTCACTACTCTGCACTCACTACTCGGCACTCGGCACTCACTACTCGGCACTCACTACTCGGCACTCTGCACTCACTACTCGGCACTCGGCACTCTGCACTCACTACTTGGCACTCAGCACTCAGCACTCACACTCTGCACTCACACTCTGCACTCACTACTCTGCACTCACTACTCTGCACTCACTACTCTGCACTCACTACTCTGCACTCTGCACTCACTACTCTAGACTCTGCACTCTGCACTCACTACTCTGCACTCTGCACTCACTACTCTGCACTCTGCACTCTGCACTCACTACTCTGCACTCTGCACTCACACTCACTACTCTGCACTCACTACTCTGCACTCACTACTCACTACTCTGCACTCACTACTCACTACTCTAGTGAGTGCAGAGTAGTGAGTAGTGAGTTCAGAGTAGTGAGTGCACTCACTACTCTGCACTCACTACTCACTACTCTGCACTCACTACTCTGCACTCACTACTCTGCACTCACTATGCACTCACTACTCTGCACTCTGCACTCACTACTCTGCACTCTGCACTCACTACTCTGCACTTTGCACTCACTACTCTGCACTCTGCACTCACTACTCTGCACTCACTACTCTGCATTCACTACTCTACACTCCCTACTCTGCACTCACTACTCTGCACTTTGCACTCACTACTCACTACTCTGCACTCACTACTCTGCACTCTCTACTCACTACTCTGCACTCACTACTCTGCACTCACTACTCACTACTCTGCACTCACTACTCTGCACTCACTACTCACTACTCTGCACTCATTACTCACTACTCTGCGTTCACTACTCGGCACTCACTACTCACTACTCTGCACTCACTACTCAGCACTCACTACTCACTACTCTGCACTCACTACTCACTACTCTGCACTCACTACTCTGCACTCACTACTCACTACTCTGCACTCACTACTCACTACTTTGCACTCACTACTCAGTACTTACTACTCTAGTGAGTGCAGACTAGTGAGTAGTGAGTGCAGAATAGTGAGTTCACTCACTACTCTGCACTCACTACTCACTACTCTGCACTCACTACTCTGCACTCACATCTCTGCACTCACTATGCACTCACTACTCTGTACTCTGCACTCACTACTCTGCACTTTGCACTCACTACTCTGCATTCTGCACTCACTACTCTGCACTCACTACTCTGCACTCACTACTCGGCACTCACTACTCGGCACTCTGCACTCACTACTCGGCACTCACTACTCTGCTCTCACTACTCTGCACTCACTACTCACTACTCACTACTCACTACTCTGCACTCACTACTGTGCACTCACTACTCACTACTCTGCACTCACTACTCTGCACTCACTATTCACTACTTTGCACTCACTACTCACTACTCACTACTCTGCACTCACTACTCACTACTTTGCGCTCACTACTCACTACTCTGCACTCACTACTCTGCACTCACTACTCGGCACTCGGCACTCTGCACTCACTACTCGGCACTCTGCACTCACTACTCGGCACTCTGGACTCACTACTCTGCACTCACACTCTGCACACACACTCTGCACTCACTACTCTGCACTCACTACTCACTACTCTGCACTCACTACTCTGCACTCACTACTCTGCACTCACTATGCACTCACTACTCTGCACTCTGCACTCACTACTCTGCACTCTGCACTCACTACTCTGCACTTTGCACTCACTACTCTGCACTCTGCACTCACTACTCTGCACTCACTACTCTGCATTCACTACTCTACACTCCCTACTCTGCACTCACTACTCTGCACTTTGCACTCACTACTCACTACTCTGCACTCACTACTCTGCACTCACTACTCACTACTCTGCACTCACTACTCTGCACTCACTACTCACTACTCTGCACTCACTACTCTGCACTCACTACTCACTACTCTGCACTCATTACTCACTACTCTGCGTTCACTACTCGGCACTCACTACTCACTACTCTGCACTCATTACTCAGCACTCACTACTCACTACTCTGCACTCACTACTCACTACTCTGCACTCACTACTCTGCACTCACTACTCACTACTCTGCACTCACTACTCACTACTTTGCACTCACTACTCACTACTTCCTACTCTAGTGAGTGCAGAGTAGTGAGTAGTGAGTGCAGAATAGTGAGTTCACTCACTACTCTGCACTCACTACTCACTACTCTGCACTCACTACTCTGCATTCACTACTCTGCACTCACTATGCACTCACTACTCTGTACTCTGCACTCACTACTCTGCACTTTGCACTCACTACTCTGCATTCTGCACTCACTACTCTGCACTCACTACTCTGCACTCACTACTCGGCACTCACTACTCGGCACTCTGCACTCACTACTCGCCACTCACTACTCTGCACTCACTACTCGGCACTCTGCACTCACTACTCGGCACTCACTACTCTGCTCTCACTACTCTGCACTCACTACTCACTACTCACTACTCACTACTCTGCACTCACTACTCACTACTCTGCACTCACTACTCTGCACTCACTATTCACTACTTTGCACTCACTACTCACTACTCACTACTCTGCACTCACTACTCACTACTTTGCGCTCACTACTCACTACTCTGCACTCACTACTCTGCACTCACTACTCGGCACTCGGCACTCTGCACTCACTACTCGGCACTCTGCACTCACTACTCGGCACTCTGGACTCACTACTCTGCACTCACACTCTGCACTCACACTCTGCACACACACTCTGCACTCACTACTCTGCACTCACTACTCTGCACTCACTACTCTGCACTCTGCACTCACTACTCTGCACTCTGCACTCTGCACTCACACCCACTACTCACTAATCTGCACTCACTACTCTGCACTCACTACTCACTACTCTGAACTCACTACTCACTACTCTAGTGAGTGCAGAGTAGTGAATAGTGAGTTCAGAGTAGTGAGTGCACTCACTGCTCTGCACTCACTACTCAAAACTCTGCACTCACTACTCTGCACTCACTACTCTGCACTCACTATGCACTCACTACTCTGCACTCACTACTCAAAACTCTGCACTCACTACTCTGCACTCTGCACTCACTACTCTGCACTTTGCACTCACTACTCTGCACTCTGCACTCACTACTCTGCACTCACTACTCTGCATTCACTACTCTGCACTCCCTACTCTGCACTCACTACTCTGCACTTTGCACTCACTACTCTGCACTCTGCACTCAATACTCTGCACTCTGCACTCAATACTCTGCACTCTGCACTCACTACACTGCACTCACTACTCTGCACTCACTACTCTGCACTCACTACTCTGCACTCACCACTCTGCACTCACTACTCTGCACTCACTACTCTGCACTCACTACTCGGCACTCTGCACTCACTACTCAGCACTCACTACTCGGCACTCACTACTCGGCACTCACTACTCTGCACTCTGCACTCACTACTCTAGACTCTGCACTCTGCACTCACTACTCTGCACTCTGCGCTTACTACTCTGCACTCACTACTCTGCACTCACTACTCTGCACTCTGCACTCACTACTCTGCACTCACTACTCTGCACTCACTACTCTGCACTCACTACTCTGCACTCTGCACTCACTACTCTAGACTCTGCACTCTACACTCACTACTCTGCACTCTGTGCTCACTACTCTGCACTCACTACTCTGCACTCTGCACTCACTACTCTGCACTCTGCACTCACTACTCTGCACTCTGCACTCACACTCACTACTCACTACTCTGCACTCACTACTCTGCACTCACTACTCACTACTCTGCACTCACTACTCACTACTCTAGTGAGTGCAGAGTAGTGAGTAGTGAGTGCAGAGTAGTGAGTGCACTCACTACTCTGCACTCACTACTCACTACTTTGCACTCACTACTCTGCACTCACTATGCACTCACTACTCTGCACTCACTACTCTGCACTCTGCACTCACTACTCTGCACTTTGCACTCACTACTCCGCACTCTGCACTCACTACTCTGCACTCACTACTCTGCATTCACTACTCTGCACTCCCTACTCTGCACTTTGCACTCACTACTCTGCACTCTGCACTCAATACTCTGCACTCTGCACTCAATACTCTGCACTCTGCACTCACTACACTGCACTCACTACTCTGCACTCACTACTCTGCACTCACTACTCTGCACTCACCACTCTGCACTCACTACTCTGCACTCACTACTCTGCACTCACTACTCGGCACTCTGCACTCACTACTCAGCACTCACTACTCGGCACTCACTACTCGGCACTCACTACTCTGCACTCTGCACTCACTACTCTAGACTCTGCACTCTGCACTCACTACTCTGCACTCTGCGCTTACTACTCTGCACTCACTACTCTGCACTCACTACTCTGCACTCTGCACTCACTACTCTGCACTCACTACTCTGCACTCACTACTCTGCACTCACTACTCTGCACTCTGCACTCACTACTCTAGACTCTGCACTCTACACTCACTACTCTGCACTCTGTGCTCACTACTCTGCACTCACTACTCTGCACTCTGCACTCACTACTCTGCACTCTGCACTCACTACTCTGCACTCTGCACTCACACTCACTACTCACTACTCTGCACTCACTACTCTGCACTCACTACTCACTACTCTGCACTCACTACTCACTACTCACTACTCTAGTGAGTGCAGAGTAGTGAGTAGTGAGTGCAGAGTAGTGAGTGCACTCACTACTCTGCACTCACTACTCACTACTTTGCACTCACTACTCTGCACTCACTATGCACTCACTACTCTGCACTCACTACTCTGCACTCTGCACTCACTACTCTGCACTTTGCACTCACTACTCCGCACTCTGCACTCACTACTCTGCACTCACTACTCTGCATTCACTACTCTGCACTCCCTACTCTGCACTCACTACTCTGCACTTTGCACTCACTACTCTGCACTCAATACTCTGCACTCTGCACTCAATACTCTGCACTCTGCACTCAATACTCTGCACTCAATACTCTGCACTCTGCACTCACTACTCTGCACTCACTACTCTGCACTCACTACTCTGCACTCTGCACTCACTACTCGGCACTCACTACTCGGCACTCACTACTCGGCACTCAGTACTCGGCACTCTGCACTCACTACTCGGCACTCGGCACTCTGCACTCACTACTCGGCACTCTGCACTCACTACTCGGCACTCTGCACTCACTACTCGGCACTCTGCACTCACTACTCTGCACTCACATTCTGCACTCACACTCTGCACTAACACTGCACTCACACTCTGCACTAACACTCTGCACTCACACTCTGCACTCACTACTCTGCACTCCCTACTCTGCACTCCCTACTCTGCACTCTGCACTCACTACTCTGCACTCACTACTCTGCACTCTACACTCAATACTCTGCACTCTGCACTCAATACTCTGCACTCTGCACTCAATGCTCTGCACTCTGCGCTCACTACTCTGCACTCACTACTCTGCACTCTGCACTCACTACTCTGCACTCTGCACTCTGCACTCACTACTCTGCACTCACTACTCACTACTCTGCACTCACAACTCACTACTCACTATTCTAGTGAGTGCAGAGTAGTGAGTAGTGAGTGCAGAGTAGTGAGTGCACTCACTACTCTGCACTCACTACTCACTACTCTGCACTCACTACTCTGCACTCACTACTCTGCACTCACTATGCACTCACTACTCTGCACTCACTACTCTGGACTCTGCACTCACTACTCTGCACTCTACACTCACTACTCTGCACTTTGCACTCACTACTCTGCACTCTGCACTCACTACTCTGCACTCACTACTCTGCATTCACTACTCTGCACTCCCTACTCTGCACTCATTACTCTGCACTTTGCACTCACTACTCTGCACTCTGCACTCAATACTCTGCACTCTGCACTCAATACTCTGCACTCTGCACTCAATACTCTGCAATCAATACTCTGCACTCTGCACTCACTACTCTGCACTCACTACTCTGCACTCACTACTCTGCACTCACCACTCTGCACTCACTACTCTGCACTCACTACTCAGCACTCACTACTCGGCACTCTGCACTCACTAATCGGCACTCACTACTCGGCACTCACTACTCCGCACTCAGTACTCGGCACTCTGCACTCACTACTCGGCACTTGGCACTCTGCACTCACTACTCGGCACTCTGCACTCACTACTCGGCACTCTGCACTCACTACTCTGCACTCACTCTCTGCACTCACACTCTGCACTAACACTGCACTCACACTCTGCACTCACTACTCTGCACTCACTACTCTGCACTCACTACTCTGCACTCTGCACTCTGCACTCACTACTCTGCACTCTGCACTCACTGCTCTGCACTCACTACTCACTACTCACTACTCTAGTGAGTGCAGAGTAGTGAGTAGTGAGTGCAGAGTAGTGAGTGCACTCACTACTCTGCACTCACTACTCACTACTCTGCACTCACTACTCTGCACTCACTACTCTGCACTCACTATGCACTCACTACTCTGCACTCACTACTCTGCATTCACTACTCTGCACTCCCTACTCTGCACTCACTACTCTGCACGTTGCACTCACTACTCTGCACTCTGCACTCAATATTCTGCACTCTGCACTCAATTCTCTGCACTCTGCACTCAATACTCTGCACTCAATACTCTGCACTCTGCACTCACTACTCTGCACTCACTACTCTGCACTCACTACTCTGCACTCACCACTCTGCACTCACTACTCTGCACTCACTACTCGGCACTCACTACTCGGCACTCTGCACTCACTACTCGGCACTCACTACTTGGCACTCACTACTCGGCACTCAGTACTCGGCACTCTGCACTCACTACTCGGCACTCGGCACTCTGCACTCACTACTCGGCACTCTGCACTCACTACTCGGCACTCTGCACTCACTACTCGGCACTCTGTACTCACTACTCTGCACTCACACTCTGCACTCACACTCTGCACTAACACTGCACTCACACTCTGCACTCACTACTCTGCACTCACTACTCTGCACTCACTACTCTGCACTCACTACTCTGCACTCTGCACTCACTACTCTGCACTCTGCACTCACTACTCTGCACTCACTACTCACTACTCACTACTCTAGTGAGTGCAGAGTAGTGAGTAGTGAGTGCAGAGTAGTGAGTGCACTCACTACCCTGCACTCACTACTCACTACTCTGCACTCACTACTCTGCACTCACTATTCTGCACTCACTATGCACTCACTACTCTGCACTCACTACTCTGCACTCTGCACTCACTACTCTGCACTCTGCACTCACTACTCTGCACTTTGCACTCACTACTCTGCACTGTGCTCTCACTACTCTGCACTCACAAATCTGCACTCACTACTCTGCACTCCCTACTCTGCACTCCCTACTCTGCACTCTGCACTCACTACTCTGCACTCACTACTCTGCACTCTGCACTCAATACTCTGCACTCTGCACTCAATACTCTGCACTCTGCACTCACTACTCTGCACTCACTACTCTGCACTCACTACTCTGCACTCACCACTCTGCACTCACTACTCTGCACTCACTACTCACTACTCCGCACTCCCTACTCTGCACTCACTATTCACTACTTTGCACTCACTACTCACTACTCTGCACTCACTACTCACTACTTTGCACTCACTACTCTGCACTCACTACTCTGCACTCACTACTCGGCACTCTGCACTCACTACTCAGCACTCACTACTCGGCACTCACTACTTGGCACTCACTACTCGACACTCTGCACTCACTACTCGGCACTCGGCACTCTGCACTCACTACTCGGCACTCTGCACTCACTACTCGGCACTCTGCACTCACTACTCGGCACTCTGCACTCACTACTCTGCACTCACACTCTGCACTCACACTCTGCACTAACACTCTGCAATCACACTCTGCACTCACTAATCTGCACTCACTACTCTGCACTCACTACTCTGCACTAACTACTCTGCACTCTGCGCTCACTACTCTGCACTCACTACTCTGCACTCTGCACTCACTACTCTGCACTCTGCACTCACACTCACTACTCACTACTCTGCACTCACTACTCTGAACTCACTACTCACTACTCTGCACTCACTACTCTGAACTCACTACTCACTACTCTGCACTCACTATTCACTACTTTGCACTCACTACTCACTACTCTGCACTCACTACTCACTACTTTGCACTCACTACTCACTACTCTGCACTCACTACTCTGCACTCACTACTCGGCACTCTGCACTAACTACTCAGCACTCACTACTCGGCACTCACTATTTGGCACTCACTACTCGGCACTCTGCACTTACTACTCGGCACTCAGCACTCTGCACTCACTACTCTAGACTCTGCACTCTGCAATCACTACTCTGCACTCTGCGCTCACTACTCTGCACTCACTACTCTGCACTCTGCACTCACTACTCTGCACTCTGCACTCTGCACTCACTACTCTGCACTCACTACTCACTACTCTGCACTCACTACTCACTACTCACTATTCTAGTGAGTGCAGAGTAGTGAGTAGTGAGTGCAGAGTAGTGAGTGCACTCACTACTCTGCACTCACTACTCACTACTCTGCACTCACTACTCTGCACTCACTACTCTGCACTCACTATGCACTCACTACTCTGCACTCACTACTCTGCACTCTGCACTCACTACTTTGCACTCTACACTCACTACTCTGCACTTTGCACTCACTACTCTGCACTCTGCACTCACTACTCTGCACTCACTACTCTGCATTCACTACTCTGCACTCCCTACTCTGCACTCACTACTCTGCACTTTGCACTCACTACTCTGCACTCACTACTCTGCACTCACTACTCTGCACTCACTACTCTGCACTCTGCACTCACTACTCTAGACTCTGCACTCTGCACTCACTACTCTGCACTCACTACTCTGCACTCTGCACTCACTACTCTGCACTCTGCACTCACTACTCTGCACTCTGCACTCACAATCACTACTCACTACTCTGCACTCACTACTCTGCACTCACTACTCACTACTCTGCACTCACTACTCACTACTCTAGTGAGTGCAGAGTAGTGAGTAGTGAGTGCACTCACTACTCTGCACTCACTACTCACTTCTCTGCACTCACTACTCTGCACTTACTATGCACTCACTACTGTGCACTCACTACTCTGCACTCTGCACTCACTATGCACTCACTACTCTGCACTCTGCACTCACTACTCTGCACTCTGCACTCACTACTCTGCACTTTGCACTCACTACTCTGCACTCTGCACTCACTACTCTGCACTCACTACTCTGCACTCACTACTCTGCACTCACTACTCACTACTCTGCACTCATTACTCACTACTCTGCATTCACTACTCGGCACTCACTACTCACTACTCTGCACTCACTACTCAGCACTCACTACTCACTACTCTGCACTCACTACTCACTACTCTGCACTCACTACTCTGCACTCACTACTCACTACTCTGCACTCACTACTCACTACTTTGCACTCACTACTCACTACTTCCTACTCTAGTGAGTGCAGAGTAGTGAGTAGTGAGTGCAGAATAGTGAGTTCACTCACTACTCTGCACTCACTACTCACTACTCTGCACTCACTACTCTGCACTCACTACTCTGCACTCACTATGCACTCACTACTCTGTACTCTGCACTCACTACTCTGCACTTTGCACTCACTACTCTGCATTCTGCACTCACTACTCTGCACTCACTACTCTGCACTCACTACTCGGCACTCACTACTCGGCACTCTGCACTCACTACTCGCCACTCACTACTCTGCACTCACTACTCGGTACTCTGCACTCACTGCTCGGCACTCACTACTCTGCTCTCACTACTCTGCACTCACTACTCACTACTCACTACTCACTACTCTGCACTCACTACTGTGCACTCACTACTCACTACTCTGCACTCACTACTCTGCACTCACTATTCACTACTTTGCACTCACTACTCACTACTCACTACTCTGCACTCACTACTCACTACTTTGCGCTCACTACTCACTACTCTGCACTCACTACTCTGCACTCACTACTCGGCACTCGGCACTCTGCACTCACTACTCGGCACTCTGCACTCACTACTCGGCACTCTGCACTCACTACTCTGCACTCACACTCTGCACTCACACTCTGCACTCACACTCTGCACTCACTACTCTGCACTCACTACTCTGCACTCACTACTCTGCACTCTGCGCTCACTCCTCTAGACTCTGCACTCTGCACTCACTACTCTGCACTCACTACTCTGCACTCTGCACTCACTACTCTGCACTCTGCACTCACACCCACTACTCACTAATCTGCACTCACTACTCTGCACTCACTACTCACTACTCTGCACTCACTACTCACTACTCTAGTGAGTGCAGAGTAGTGAATAGTGAGTTCAGAGTAGTGAGTGCACTCACTACTCTGCACTCACTACTCAAAACTCTGCACTCACTACTCTGCACTCACTACTCTGCACTCACTATGCACTCACTACTCTGCACTCACTACTCTGCACTCTGCACTCACTACTCTGCACTTTGCACTCACTACTCTGCACTCTGCACTCACTACTCTGCACTCACTACTCTGCATTCACTACTCTGCACTCCCTACTCTGCACTCACTACTCTGCACTTTGCACTCACTACTCTGCACTCTGCACTCAATACTCTGCACTCTGCACTCAATACTCTGCACTCTGCACTCACTACACTGCATTCACTACTCTGCACTCACTACTCTGCACTCACTACTCTGCACTCACCACTCTGCACTCACTACTCTGCACTCACTACTCTGCACTCACTACTCGGCACTCTGCACTCACTACTCAGCACTCACTACTCGGCACTCACTACTCGGCACTCACTACTCAGCACTCTGCACTCACTACTCGGCACTCGGCACTCTGCACTCACTACTCGGCACTCTGCACTCACTACTCGGCACTCTGCACTCACTACTCGGCACTCTGCACTCACTACTCTGCACTCACACTCTGCACTCACACTCTGCACTAACACTCTGCACTCACACTGTGCACTCACTACTCTGCACTCACTACTCTGCACTCACTACTCTGCACTCTGCACTCACTACTCTAGACTCTGCACTCTGCACTCACTACTCTGCACTCTGCGCTTACTACTCTGCACTCACTACTCTGCACTCACTACTCTGCACTCTGCACTCACTACTCTGCACTCACTACTCTGCACTCACTACTCTGCACTCACTACTCTGCACTCTGCACTCACTACTCTAGACTCTGCACTCTACACTCACTACTCTGCACTCTGTGCTCACTACTCTGCACTCACTACTCTGCACTCTGCACTCACTACTCTGCACTCTGCACTCACACTCACTACTCACTACTCTGCACTCACTACTCTGCACTCACTACTCACTACTCTGCACTCACTACTCACTACTCACTACTCTAGTGAGTGCAGAGTAGTGAGTAGTGAGTGCAGAGTAGTGAGTGCACTCACTACTCTGCACTCACTACTCACTACTTTGCACTCACTACTCTGCACTCACTATGCACTCACTACTCTGCACTCACTACTCTGCACTCTGCACTCACTACTCTGCACTTTGCACTCACTACTCCGCACTCTGCACTCACTACTCTGCACTCACTACTCTGCATTCACTACTCTGCACTCCCTACTCTGCACTCACTACTCTGCACTTTGCACTCACTACTCTGCACTCTGCACTCAATACTCTGCACTCTGCACTCAGTACTCTGCACTCTGCACTCAATACTCTGCACTCAATACTCTGCACTCTGCACTCACTACTCTGCACTCACTACTCTGCACTCACTACTCTGCACTCTGCACTCACTACTCGGCACTCACTACTCGGCACTCACTACTCGGCACTCAGTACTCGGCACTCTGCACTCACTACTCGGCACTCGGCACTCTGCACTCACTACTCGGCACTCTGCACTCACTACTCGGCACTCTGCACTCACTACTCGGCACTCTGCACTCACTACTCTGCACTCACACTCTGCACTCACACTCTGCACTAACACTGCACTCATACTCTGCACTCACTACTCTGCACTCACTACTCTGCACTCACTACTCTGCACTCACTACTCTGCACTCTGCACTCACTACTCTGCACTCTGCACTCACTACTCTGCACTCTGCACTCACTACTCTGCACTCACTACTCACTACTCACTACTCTAGTGAGTGCAGAGTAGTGAGTGCACTCACTACTCTGCACTCAATACTCACTACTCTGCACTCACTACTCTGCACTCACTACTCTGCACTCACTATGCACTCACTACTCTGCACTCACTACTCTGCACTCTGCACTCACTACTCTGCACTCTGCACTCACTACTCTGCACTTTGCACTCACTACTCTGCACTGTGCACTCAATACTCTGCACTCACTACTCTGCACTCCCTGCTCTGCACTCCCTACTCTGCACTCTGCACTCACTACTCTGCACTCTGCACTCACTACTCTGCACTCTGCACTCAATACTCTGCACTCTGCACTCAATACTCTGCACTCTGCACTCAATACTCTGCACTCAATACGCTGCACTCTGCACTCACTACTCTGCACTCACTACTCTGCACTCACTACTCTGCACTCACTATTCTGCACTCACTACTCTGTACTCACTACTCTGCACTCAACACTCTGCACTCACTACTCTGCACTCACTACTCGGCACTCTGCACTCACTACTCGGCACTCACTACTCTGCACTCACTACTCTGCACTCACTACTCACTACTCTGCACTCACTACTCACTACTCTGCACTCACTACTCTGCACTCACTACTCACTACTCTGCACTCACTACTCTGCACTCACTACTCACTACTCTGCACTCACTACTCTGCACTCACTACTCACTACTCTGCACTCACTATTCACTACTTTGCGCTCACTACTCTGCACTCACTACTCTGCACTCACTACTCGGCACTCTGCACTCTGCACTCACTACTCGGCACTCACTACTCGGCACTCACTACTCGGCACTCTGCACTCTCTACTCGGCACTCTACACTCACTACTTGGCACTCTGCACTCACTACTCGGCACTCTGCACTCACTACTCTGCACTCACACTCTGCACTCACACTCTGCACTCACACTCTGCACTCAGTACTCTGCACTCACTACTCTGCACTCACTACTCTGCACTCTGCACTCACTACTCTAGACTCTGCACTCTGCACTCACTACTCTGCACTCACTACTCTGCACTCTGCACTCACTACTCTGCACTCTGCACTCACTACTCTGCACTCTGCACTCACAATCACTACTCACTACTCTGCACTCACTACTCTGCACTCACTACTCACTACTCTGCACTCACTACTCACTACTCTAGTGAGTGCAGAGTAGTGAGTAGTGAGTGCACTCACTACTCTGCACTCACTACTCACTACTCTGCACTCACTACTCTGCACTCACTACTCTGCACTCACTATGCACTCACTACTCTGCACTCACTACTCTGCACTCTGCACTCACTACTCTGCACTCTGCACTCACTACTCTGCGCTTTGCACTCACTACTCTGCACTCTGCACTTACTACTCTGCACTCACTACTCTGCATTCACTACTCTGCACTCCCTACTCTGCACTCACTACTCTGCACTTTGCACTCACCACACTGCACTCTGCACTCAATACTCTGCACTCTGCACTCACTACTCCGCACTCTGCACTCACTACTCTGCACTCACTACTCTGCATTCACTACTCTGCACTCCCTACTCTGCACTCACTACTCTGCACTTTGCACTCACTACTCTGCACTCTGCACTCAATACTCTGCACTCTGCACTCAGTACTCTGCACTCTGCACTCAATACTCTGCACTCAATACTCTGCACTCTGCACTCACTACTCTGCACTCACTACTCTGCACTCACTACTCTGCACTCTGCACTCACTACTCGGCACTCACTACTCGGCACTCACTACTCGGCACTCAGTACTCGGCACTCTGCACTCACTACTCGGCACTCGGCACTCTGCACTCACTACTCGGCACTCTGCACTCACTACTCGGCACTCTGCACTCACTACTCGGCACTCTGCACTCACTACTCTGCACTCACACTCTGCACTCACACTCTGCACTAACACTGCACTCATACTCTGCACTCACTACTCTGCACTCACTACTCTGCACTCACTACTCTGCACTCACTACTCTGCACTCTGCACTCACTACTCTGCACTCTGCACTCACTACTCTGCACTCTGCACTCACTACTCTGCACTCACTACTCACTACTCACTACTCTAGTGAGTGCAGAGTAGTGAGTGCACTCACTACTCTGCACTCAATACTCACTACTCTGCACTCACTACTCTGCACTCACTACTCTGCACTCACTATGCACTCACTACTCTGCACTCACTACTCTGCACTCTGCACTCACTACTCTGCACTCTGCACTCACTACTCTGCACTTTGCACTCACTACTCTGCACTGTGCACTCAATACTCTGCACTCACTACTCTGCACTCCCTGCTCTGCACTCCCTACTCTGCACTCTGCACTCACTACTCTGCACTCTGCACTCACTACTCTGCACTCTGCACTCAATACTCTGCACTCTGCACTCAATACTCTGCACTCTGCACTCAATACTCTGCACTCAATACGCTGCACTCTGCACTCACTACTCTGCACTCACTACTCTGCACTCACTACTCTGCACTCACTATTCTGCACTCACTACTCTGTACTCACTACTCTGCACTCAACACTCTGCACTCACTACTCTGCACTCACTACTCGGCACTCTGCACTCACTACTCGGCACTCACTACTCTGCACTCACTACTCTGCACTCACTACTCACTACTCTGCACTCACTACTCACTACTCTGCACTCACTACTCTGCACTCACTACTCACTACTCTGCACTCACTACTCTGCACTCACTACTCACTACTCTGCACTCACTACTCTGCACTCACTACTCACTACTCTGCACTCACTATTCACTACTTTGCGCTCACTACTCTGCACTCACTACTCTGCACTCACTACTCGGCACTCTGCACTCTGCACTCACTACTCGGCACTCACTACTCGGCACTCACTACTCGGCACTCGGCACTCTGCACTCTCTACTCGGCACTCTACACTCACTACTTGGCACTCTGCACTCACTACTCGGCACTCTGCACTCACTACTCTGCACTCACACTCTGCACTCACACTCTGCACTCACACTCTGCACTCAGTACTCTGCACTCACTACTCTGCACTCACTACTCTGCACTCTGCACTCACTACTCTAGACTCTGCACTCTGCACTCACTACTCTGCACTCACTACTCTGCACTCTGCACTCACTACTCTGCACTCTGCACTCACTACTCTGCACTCTGCACTCACAATCACTACTCACTACTCTGCACTCACTACTCTGCACTCACTACTCACTACTCTGCACTCACTACTCACTACTCTAGTGAGTGCAGAGTAGTGAGTAGTGAGTGCACTCACTACTCTGCACTCACTACTCACTACTCTGCACTCACTACTCTGCACTCACTACTCTGCACTCACTATGCACTCACTACTCTGCACTCACTACTCTGCACTCTGCACTCACTACTCTGCACTCTGCACTCACTACTCTGCGCTTTGCACTCACTACTCTGCACTCTGCACTTACTACTCTGCACTCACTACTCTGCATTCACTACTCTGCACTCCCTACTCTGCACTCACTACTCTGCACTTTGCACTCACCACACTGCACTCTGCACTCAATACTCTGCACTCTGCACTCAATACTCTGCACTCTGCACTCAATACTCTGCACTCTGTACTCACTACTCTGCACTCACTACTCTGCACTCACTACTCTGCACTCACCACTCTGCACTCACTACTCTGCACTCACTACTCTGCACTCACTACTCGGCACTCTGCACTCACTACTCAGCACTCACTACTTGGCACTCACTACTCGGCACTCACTTCTCGGCACTCTGCACTCACTACTCGGCACTCGGCACTCTGCACTCACTACTCGGCACTCTGCACTCACTACTCGGCACTCTGCACTCACTACTCTGCACTCACTACTCTGCACTCACACTCTGCACTCACACTCTGCACTAACACTCTGCACTCACACTCTGCACTCACTACTCTGCACTCACTACTCTGCACTCCCTACTCTGCACTCCCTACTCTGCACTCTGCACTCACTACTCTGCACTCACTACTCTGCACTCTACACTCAATACTCTGCACTCTGCACTCAATACTCTGCACTCTGCACTCAATACTCTGCACTCAATACGCTGCACTCTGCACTCACTACTCTGCACTCACTACTCTGCACTCACTACTCGGCACTCTGCACTCACTACTCAGCACTCACTACTCGGCACTCACTACTCGGCACTCACTACTCAGCACTCTGCACTCACTACTTGGAACTCGGCACTCTGCACTCACTACTCGGCACTCTGCACTCACTACTCGGCACTCTGCACTCACTACTCGGCACTCTGCACTCACTACTCTGCACTCACACTCTGCACTCACACTCTGCACTAACACTCTGCACTCACACTCTGCACTCACTACTCTGCACTCACTACTCTGCACTCACTACTCTGCACTCTGCACTCACTACTCTAGACTCTGCACTCTGCACTCACTACTCTGCACTCTGCGCTTACTGCTCTGCACTCACTACTCTGCACTCACTACTCTGCACTCACTACTCTGCACTCAATACTCTGCACTCACTACTCTGCACTCACTACTCTGCACTCACTACTCTGCACTCTGCACTCACTACTCTAGACTCTGTACTCTACACTCACTACTCTGCACTCTGTGCTCACTACTTTGCACTCACTACTCTGCACTCTGCACTCACTACTCTGCACTCTGCACTCACACTCACTACTCACTACTCTGCACTCACTACTCTGCATTCACTACTCACTACTCTGCACTCACTACTCACTACTCACTACTCTAGTGAGTGCAGAGTAGTGAGTAGTGAGTGCAGAGTAGTGAGTGCACTCACTACTCTGCACTCACTACTCACTACTTTGCACTCACTACTCTGCACTCACTATGCACTCACTATGTGGAGTAGTGTGGCTCACTGGTTAGAGGCGGCAGGCCTGAGAGCAGAAGTCAGCCCGGGACCAGGGTTCAATTCCCGACGCGGCAGGGTCGTGGACCTTGGTCAGCAGACTCGATAATTCTCGCTTCGGTGCTTACTATAATCAGGGGTTCCACTCGGCAACTCTGGGCATTAGCTTGCCTAATCTCCACAACGGCCCCACCAATTCCGGGGATGCCTGGCTCCACCTTGGGGACTCCCAGCAAGGGACCATCCCACAGGGAAAGCCAGGACGGGTTCCCCAGAGTTATACAGCGCCGGGACGCCCCGTTGCTGGGGCAGCTGTGCGCTTTACAAGTATACTACATTTACATTTACATTTACTACTCTGCACTCACTACTCTGCACTCTGCACTCACTACTCTGCACTTTGCACTCACTACTCCGCACTCTGCACTCACTACTCTGCACTCACTACTCTGCATTCACTACTCTGCACTACCTACTCTGCACTCACTACTCGGCACTCTGCACTCACTACTCAGCACTCACTACTCGGCACTCACTACTCGGCACTCACTACTCAGCACTCTGCACTCACTACTCGGCACTCGGCACTCTGCACTCACTACTCGGCACTCTGCACTCACTACTCGGCACTCTGCACTCACTACTCGGCACTCTGCACTCACTACTCTGCACTCACACTCTGCACTCACACTCTGCACTAACACTCTGCACTCACACTCTGCACTCACTACTCTGCACTCACTACTCTGCACTCACTACTCTGCACTCTGCACTCACTACTCTAGACTCTGCACTCACTACTCTGCACTCTGCGCTTACTACTCTGCACTCACTACTCTGCACTCACTACTCTGCACTCTGCACTCACTACTCTGCACTCACTACTCTGCACTCACTACTCTGCACTCACTACTCTGCACTCACTACTCTGCACTCTGCACTCACTACTCTAGACTCTGCACTCTACACTCACTACTCTGCACTCTGTGCTCACTACTCTGCACTCACTACTCTGCACTCTGCACTCACTACTCTGCACTCTGCACTCACTACTCACTACTCACTACTCTAGTGAGTGCAGAGTAGTGAGTAGTGAGTGCAGAGTAGTGAGTGCACTAACTACTCTGCACTCACTACTCACTAATTTGCACTCACTACTCTGCACTCACTATGCACTCACTACTCTGCACTCACTACTCTGCACTCTGCACTCACTACTCTGCACTTTGCACTCACTACTCCGCACTCTGCACTCACTACTCTGCACTCACTACTCTGCATTCACTACTCTGCACTCCCTACTCTGCACTCACTACTCTGCACTTTGCACTCACTACTCTGCACTCTGCACGCAATACTCTGCACTCTGCACTCAATACTCTGCACTCTGCACTCAATACTCTGCACTCAATACTCTGCACTCTGCACTCACTACTCTGCACTCACTACTCTGCACTCACTACTCTGCACTCTGCACTCACTACTCGGCACTCACTACTCGGCACTCACTACTCGGCACTCAGTACTCGGCACTCTGCACTCACTACTCGGCACTCGGCACTCTGCACTCACTACTCGGCACTCTGCACTCACTACTCGGCACTCTGCACTCACTACTCGGCACTCTGCACTCACTACTCTGCACTCACACTCTGCGCTCACACTCTGCACTAACACTGCACTCACACTCTGCACTCACTACTCTGCACTCACTACTCTGCACTCACTACTCTGCACTCACTACTCTGCACTCTGCATTCACTACTCTGCACTCTGCACTCTGCACTCACTACTCTGCACTCTGCACTCACTACTCTGCACTCACTACTCACTACTCTAGTGAGTGCAGAGTAGTGAGTAGTGAGTGCAGAGTAGTGAGTGCACTCACTACTCTGCACTGACTACTCACTACTCTGCACTCACTACTCTGCACTCACTATGCACTCACTACTCTGCACTCACTACTCTGCACTCTGCACTCACTACTCTGCACTCTGCTCTCACTACTCTGCACTTTGCACTCACTACTCTGCACTGTGCACTCAATACTCTGCACTCACTACTCTGCACTCCCTGCTCTGCACTCCCTACTCTGCACTCTGCACTCACTACTCTGCACTCTGCACTCACTACTCCGCACTCTGCACTCAATACTCTGCACTCTGCACTCAATACTCTGCACTCTGCACTCAATACTCTGCACTCAATACGCTGCACTCTGCACTCACTACTCTGCACTCACTACTCTGCACTCACTACTCTGCACTCACTATTCTGCACTCACTACTCTGCACTCACTACTCTGCACTCAACACTGTGCACTCACTACTCTGCACTCACTACTCGTCACTCTGCACTCACTACTCACTACTCACTACTCTAGTGAGTGCAGAGTAGTGAGTAGTGAGTGCAGAGTAGTGAGTGCACTCACTACTCTGCACTCACTATTCACTACTTTGCACTCACTACTCTGCACTCACTATGCACTCACTACTCTACACTCACTACTCTGCACTCTGCACTCACTACTCTGCACTTTGCACTCACTACTCCGCACTCTGCACTCACTACTCTGCACTCACTACTCTGCATTCACTACTCTGCACTCCCTACTCTGCACTCACTACTCTGCACTTTGCACTCACTACTCTGCACTCTGCACTCAATACTCTGCACTCTGCACTCAATACTCTGCACTCTGCACTCAATACTCTGCACTCAATACTCTGTACTCTGCACTCACTACTCTGCACTCACTACTCTGCACTCACTACTCTGCACTCTGCACTCTGCACTCACTACTCAGCACTCACTACTCGGCACTCACTACTCGGCACTCAGTACTCGGCACTCTGCACTCACTACTCGGCACTCACACTCTGCACTCACACTCTGCACTAACACTGCACTCACACTCTGCACTCACTACTCTGCACTCACTACTCTGCACTCACTACTTGGCACTCTGCACTCACTACTCAGCACTCTGCACTCACTACTCGGCACTCTGCACTCACTACTCGGCACTCTGCACTCACTACTCTGCACTCACACTCTGCACTCACACTCTGCACTAACACTGCACTCACACTCTGCACTCACTACTCTGCACTCACTACTCTGCACTCACTACTCTGCACTCACTACTCTGCACTCTGCACTCACTACTCTGCACTCTGCACTCTGCACTCACTACTCTGCACTCTGCACTCACTACTCTGCACTCACTACTCACTACTCTAGTGAGTGCAGAGTAGTGAGTAGTGAGTGCAGAGTAGTGAGTGCACTCACTACTCTGCACTCACTACTCACTACTCTGCACTCACTACTCTGCACTCACTACTCTGCACTCACTATGCACTCACTACTCTGCACTCACTACTCTGCACTCTGCACTCACTACTCTGCACTCTGCACTCACTACTCTGCACTTTGCACTCACTACTCTGCACTGTGCACTCAATACTCTGCACTCACTACTCTGCACTCCCTGCTCTGCACTCCCTACTCTGCACTCTGCACTCACTACTCTGCACTCTGCACTCACTACTCCGCACTCTGCACTCAATACTCTGCACTCTGCACTCAATACTCTGCACTCTGCACTCAATACTCTGCACTCAATACGCTGCACTCTGCACTCACTACTCTGCACTCACTACTCTGCACTCACTACTCTGCACTCACTATTCTGCACTCACTACTCTGCACTCACTACTCTGCACTCAACACTCTGCACTCACTACTCTGCACTCACTACTCGTCACTCTGCACTCACTACTCACTACTCACTACTCTAGTGAGTGCAGAGTAGTGAGTAGTGAGTGCAGAGTAGTGAGTGCACTCACTACTCTGCACTCACTACTCACTACTTTGCACTCACTACTCTGCACTCACTATGCACTCACTACTCTACACTCACTACTCTGCACTCTGCACTCACTACTCTGCACTTTGCACTCACTACTCCGCACTCTGCACTCACTACTCTGCACTCACTACTCTGCATTCACTACTCTGCACTCCCTACTCTGCACTCACTACTCTGCACTTTGCACTCACTACTCTGCACTCTGCACTCAATACTCTGCACTCTGCACTCAATACTCTGCACTCTGCACTCAATACTCTGCACTCAATACTCTGCACTCTGCACTCACTACTCTGCACTCACTACTCTGCACTCACTACTCTGCACTCTGCACTCACTACTCAGCACTCACTACTCGGCACTCACTACTCGGCACTCAGTACTCGGCACTCTGCACTCACTACTCGGCACTCACACTCTGCACTCACACTCTGCACTAACACTGCACTCACACTCTGCACTCACTACTCTGCACTCACTACTCTGCACTCACTACTTGGCACTCTGCACTCACTACTCAGCACTCTGCACTCACTACTCGGCACTCTGCACTCACTACTCGGCACTCTGCACTCACTACTCTGCACTCACACTCTGCACTCACACTCTGCACTAACACTGCACTCACACTCTGCACTCACTACTCTGCACTCACTACTCTGCACTCACTACTCTGCACTCACTACTCTGCACTCTGCACTCACTACTCTGCACTCTGCACTCTGCACTCACTACTCTGCACTCTGCACTCACTACTCTGCACTCACTACTCACTACTCTAGTGAGTGCAGAGTAGTGAGTAGTGAGTGCAGAGTAGTGAGTGCACTCACTACTCTGCACTCACTACTCACTACTCTGCACTCACTACTCTGCACTCACTACTCTGCACTCACTATGCACTCACTACTCTGCACTCACTACTCTGCACTCTGCACTCACTACTCTGCACTCTGCACTCACTACTCTGCACTTTGCACTCACTACTCTGCACTGTGCACTCAATACTCTGCACTCACTACTCTGCACTCCCTGCTCTGCACTCCCTACTCTGCACTCTGCACTCACTACTCTGCACTCTGCACTCACTACTCTGCACTCTGCACTCAATACTCTGCACTCTGCACTCAATACTCTGCACTCTGCACTCAATACTCTGCACTCAATACGCTGCACTCTGCACTCACTACTCTGCACTCACTACTCTGCACTCACTATTCTGCACTCACTACTCTGCACTCACTACTCTGCACTCAACACTCTGCACTCACTCACTACTCACTACTCTGCACTCACTATTCACTACTTTGCACTCACTACTCACTACTCACTACTCTGCACTCACTACTCACTACTTTGCGCTCACTACTCTGCACTCACTACTCTGCACTCACTACTTGGCACTCTGCACTCTGCACTCACTACTCGGCACTCACTACTCGGCACTCACTACTCGGCACTCGGCACTCTGCACTCTCTACTCGGCACTCTACACTCACTACTTGGCACTCTGCACTCACTACTCGGCACTCTGCACTCACTACTCTGCACTCACACTCTGCACTCACACTCTGCACTCACACTCTGCACTCACTACTCTGCACTCACTACTCTGCACTCACTACTCTGCACTCTGCACTCACTACTCTAGACTCTGCACTCACTACTCTGCACTCACTACTCTGCACTCTGCACTCACTACTCTGCACTCTGCACTCACAATCACTACTCACTACTCTGCACTCACTACTCTGCACTCACTACTCACTACTCTAGTGAGTGCAGAGTAGTGAGTAGTGAGTGCACTCACTACTCTGCACTCACTACTCACTACTCTGCACTCACTACTCTGCACTCACTACTCTGCACTCACTATGCACTCACTACTCTGCACTCACTACTCTGCACTCTGCACTCACTACTCTGCACTCTGCACTCACTACTCTGCGCTTTGCACTCACTACTCTGCACTCTGCACTTACTACTCTGCACTCACTACTCTGCATTCACTACTCTGCACTCCCTACTCTGCACTCACTACTCTGCACTTTGCACTCACTACACTGCACTCTGCACTCAATACTCTGCACTCTGCACTCAATACTGTTAGACGGGGACCCTGAGGGTCGGCCGGATACCGAGGGAGAGATCCCCGAGGGGGACCGTCTCCGGCGATCTTACAGACAAGTACCCTCCCTCCCCACAAACAGGCACCACACCAAGTCGAGTTCAAGGCTTTATATAAGGTTCTTAAGGCAAGGATATCAGCGATACAGGATAACTTGGACCCGGGGGTCCTCTCACTTCTAGTCTCTGTAGGGAAAGGGGGTAGCGGGACAGTCTTAGTACCGGATCGGTACAGGTGGTGGTAAAAGGCGAGCTCACAATCCTCGAGCTGGAGGGTCTGTGGATCGGGCCGCGGCAGCGCCAGCAGGCCAAGGTGATAGTCTCATAAAGCAGAGGGCCGCGGCAGCGCCAGCAGGCCAAGTCGATGGTTTCACGAGGCAGAGGGCCGCGGCAGCGCCAGCAGGCCAAGATGGTTTCACGAGGCAGAGGGCCGCGGCAGCGCCAGCAGGCCAAGACGATGGTTTCACGAGGCAGAGGGCCGCGGCAGCGCCAGCAGGCCAAGATGGTTTCACGAGGCAGAGGGCCGCGGCAGCGCCAGCAGGCCAAGACGATGGTTTCACGAGGCAGAGGGCCGCGGCAGCGCCAGCAGGCCAAGACGATGGTTTCACGAGGCAGAGGGCCGCGGCAGCGCCAGCAGGCCAAGTCACGGATGAGTTCTTCTCTGGTCTCTCGACTCCAGGATACAACTGCCTTCCTGGTCTGGTCCTGCCCCAGTTATAGGTCTGGTCCCCTTTGATGTCCGGACCCTCGCGCCTGGGGGCCGGGAGGTCCGGGATGAGGGAGTCCAGACACCCAGCAGGGGGGTGGAGCCAGCGCCCAGGCGGCCTGGGGTGATCGACACCTGGCGGAGGAGAGCCGTTGACGATTCCTTCTCCCATTGACTCGCCAAGTGGTCACTCTGCCTCCTGGGGGGAGGTTGGTGCCTCGATGTCGGGCCCGGCCGGGCCCAGGGTGAGGGTCGAGTTGAGGCCACGCGGCCTCGTGCTGCAGTGCCCCAAGATGGCGGCCGGGTCGATGTCGTGGGGTAGATGGTGACCCGGGCCAGCTGGGTCCGGAGCTGGTGTCTTGTAGTGGAGGGATTGCAGGGTACTTCGGGTGGTCGTTGGTGGACTCTGGCTGGGGATGCAGGGAGAGCCAGGGTCCTGGTCCCATTGCGGGGAGGGGGTACAGCTCGAACATGCGGCCTGTCCAACATGCGTCCCCCCCAGCTGAAGGCGGGGAGAGTCAGCCATCTTCCTGGGGACTCTCCTCGCTGAGGCGGAAAAAGCGTGACAGGCCGTCGGCGTTGGCGTGGTCCTGGCCTGGACGATGTTCCACCGTGAAGTCCATCCCCTGCAGGGAGATGGACCAGCGCAACAGCTTCGGGTTCTCCCCCCGCATTTGCATCAGCCATTGCAGGGGTCGGTGGTCTGTTTGCACCCGGAAGTGGGTGCCGAAGAGGTATGGCCGGAGCTTCTTGAGTGCCCAGACTACGGCGAAGGCCTCCCTCTCAATGGTGCTCCAGCGCTCTTCTCGGGGCAAGAGGCGTCTGCTGATGAAGACCACCGGATGGTCGACCCCTTCGGCGTTGAGTTGGGAGAGGACGGCCCCCACACCATGATCGGAGGCGTCCGTCTGCACAATGAATTCCCGGCTGTAGTCGGGAGCCTGGAGCACGGGGGCCGTGCACATGGCGGTCTTTAGCTTCTCGAAGGCTGATTGGCAGCCCGGGGTCCAGTTGACGGTTTTGGGGCTCTTTTTGGAGGTGAGCTCTGTGAGGGGCCCCACGATGCTGCCATAGTCCTTCACGAACCGCCGGTAGTATCCGGTGAGCCCCAGGAAGGCCCGGACCTCCGTTTGGCTCGTAGGGGGTTGCCAGGCCTGGATGGCAGCAATCTTGAGTTGGAGAGGGGCCACCAGCCCGCTTCCCACTTGGTGTCCCAGGTAGGTCACGGACCCTTGGCCAACTTGGCACTTGCTGGCCTTGATGGTGAGCCCGGCTTGCTGGAGGGCGAGTAGAACCTCCCGCAGGTGGCGGAGGTGGTCGGTCCACTGGTGGCTGTACACAGCAATGTCGTCCAGGTAGGCGGCGCTGAAGTCTTCCAGGCCCGCCAGTACCTGGTTTACCAGCCGTTGGAACGTTGCCGGGGCGTTTTTCATGCCGAAGGGCATGACTTTAAAGTGGTAGTGCCCGTCTGGGGTAGAGAAGGCGGATCGTTCTTGGGCCCTAGGGGTGAGGCCGATCTGCCAGTAGCCCGCTGTTAAGTCGAAGATGCTCAGGTAGCGGGCGGCCCCCATCCGGTCAATTAGCTCGTCTGCCCGGGGGATGGGATGAGCGTCGGTCCGGGTAACTGCATTCAGCCCTCGATAGACCACGCAGAACCGGAGCTCAGGGGCAACGCCCGGGGCAGCTGCCTTGGGAACCAGGACGACTGGGCTCGCCCAGGGACTGTCTGAGGGTTCGATCACTCCTAGGGTCAGCATTTTGGACACCTCGGTCTGGATGCAGGCTCGTACCCGGTCTGGTACGCGGTATGCTCGGTGTCGAATAGGAGGGCTGTCCCCGGTGTCCACATCGTGGAGGCACCAGGGGGTGACTCCGGGGGTGAGGGAGAACAGGGAGGCGAACTGCCTCAGGAGCGTTTGGCAGTCTTGGCGTTGCTCCGGGGACAGGGCCTCGGAGAGCTGGACCCCTTCCACTGAGCCATCCTGCTCGAAGGCCCTCAGTAAGTCCGGAAGGGGTTCGGAGTCTTCTTCTGTCCCAGTATCGGTAGCCATTAGGAGGCTGAGTTCGGATCGCACAAAATGGGGTTTGAGCCTGTTGGCATGGAGGACCCGTAGGGGGTTCCGGGCAGTCTCCATGTCGATTAAATAGGTGACGGGCCCCTTGCGTTCGATTACCTTGAAGGGCCCGGACCATCTGTCTTGGAGGGCACAGGGCTCAACCGGGGACATCACCCAGACCTGTTGTCCAGGTTCGAACTCAATGGAGGACGTGTGCTGATCGTACCACCTCTTCATGTCCTCCTGACTGGCCTCGAGGTTGGCTTTGGCGGTGTCTCGGAACCGCCGGGTCTGGTTGCGGAGAGCCAGGAGATACCGGTAGATGTCCGGGGGAGTTTTCTGGGGAGGCTGCTCCCAACCTTCCTTGACTAGGCTGAGGGGGCCCCGGACGGGGTGTCCGTACAGTAGTTCAAAGGGGCTGAAGCCGAGGGACTTCTGCGGGACCTCCCGATAGGCAAACAGGAGGCATGGCAGCAGTACGTCCCACTGGCGTCGAAGGGGTTCTTCTAGACCCATAATCATCCCCTTGAGGGTGCGTTTGAATCTCTCGACCAGTCCGTTTCCTTGCGGGTGATAGGGGGTCGTGAATTTGTAGGTGACCCCGCATTGCTGCCAGAGGGACTTCATATATCTGGAGATAAAGTTCGTGCCCCTGTCACTGACGACCTCCCGGGGGAACCCCACCCGGGAGAAGATCCCCATCAGGGCCCGGCCCACCACGGGGGCCGTCACAGTCCGAAGAGGGATGGCCTCGGGATAGCGGGTGGCGTGGTCTACCAGGACCAGGATGAACCGGTGTCCTTGGGCTGTTCGAGGGTCGAGGGGCCCCACAATGTCTATTCCCACTCGTTCAAACGGGGTGGTGACGACAGGAAAGGGTTGTAATGGTGCTTTGATTTTTCGGCCACTTTTTCCGCTGGCCTGGCAGGTGGGGCAGGCCTTGCAGTGGTGGGTGACATCCTTCCGCATGTGGGGCCAGAAAAAATGGGTCACCAGGCGGTCGTAGGTTTTATCCTGCCCCAGGTGTCCGGCAAGGGGGACATCGTGGGCTAAGTTCAGGAGGAAGTCTCGGAAGCGAAGGGGCACCACCAGCACCCGACTGGCCCCTAGTTCTGCAATTTTCTGCTCGCTGTAGAGCAGGTCTTGGTCCCAGTAGATCCAGTGGGCCCCCGAGGTATCCCCGGTGCTCTGGGCCAGGGCTTGCTGCCGGAGTCCTTCGAGAGAAGGACAGGTTTGTTGCTCGGCCCGGAATTGTTCCTGCGTGGGGCCTCCCTCCTGCCGCCATTGTGCCAGGTCAGGGACGTCCCGAAGCTGGTCGGGTCCTTCTTCGGTTTGGGTCAAGGGAATGGCTTCTGGGGCGGCCTCCTCTGGGATGAGCGCGGGAGGAGGTTCTGGCCACTCGGGCTCTTCTGGGCTGGGGACCGCGCGGGCGGTCATGGACCGGGTCGTGACGCAGACCCATTCGGGGAGGCCAAGCATCCCCAGGTGCTCCCTCCGTTCGACAGCTGCCCAGGGAGAGCTTTCAAGGTCGTTTCCTAGGAGGCAGTCCACGGGGGCATCATCGCGGACAGTTACTTTTAACATCCCTGTTACTCCTCCCCACTCGAAGGGGACGCAGGCCATGTGGCATAGGCTTTCGGAGTTGTCGGCTGATCGAACAGGGCAAAGAATGTTCAGCAAGATTTGGTCTGGAGTGACGAGGTGGCGTCGGACCGCCGTTGCACTGGCCCCGGTGTCGCGGAGGGCTTCCGCCCGGCGGCCATTGATGTTGACCCATTGACCGTACTTCTGTGTGTTGGCGGGAAGGGGGGCCCGCGGAATCATGTCTCTCTCCCCTAAGCAGACCAGTGCCATGGCGGCGGGTGCCCATTCAGAGGGATCGGTCTCGTACTCCTCTTGGTCTTCCGGGATTATTTCTTCCCCTAGGGCCGCCGCTGCAACTTGGCGGGGAGTAGTGTTCGGATTCTTTGGGCAGTTGGGATCACTGGCGTAGTGGCCGGGTCGCTGGCACCTGTGGCACGTAATGTTGGCCCGGAAACCGGCCCGGACGGCAGGGCTTCCCCGGCCAACCGGGGTCGAGGGGTTTCTGGGGGGTGACGAGGGGCCGGGGTCTCTCCCCCGACCCTGACTTCCTCCTCCCCCTCGGGGGCGATACGATCTGGATACTTCGCTGGGTGCGCTCCGGCCAACTCGGGTGCTTTCCCACCGGTCGGCTTCGGCGGCGAGTTGTCGAGGGTCGGTTAGCTTGCTGTCCACGAGGTGTTGCCGGAGCTCCACGAAGCAGTTGTTCGACAGGTGTTCCCATACGATAAGGTCAAAGAGTTGGTCGTAGGTGGTTACTTTGTTGCCCTTGATCCACCCCTCGAAGGCTCGGCTAAAAAAGTTCACGTACTCCACCCAAGTTGTACCCGGAATCCGTTTGCAGTCGCGGAACCGTTGGCGGTACATCTCAGGTGTGAGCCCGTATCGAGTGAGGAGGGCGGCCTTCATGTGGTCGTAGGAGGTCATCAGCTGGTCCGGGAGTTGCAGCAGGGCGTCCCGCCCTTCGTTGACAAACCTCCCCCATAATCCGGCTCCCCAATCGCTTCGGGGAATCCGGTGGGAGGTCATGGCCACCTCATAGGCTTTAAACCACTGCTGGATATCATCGTTCTTGTGGTATTCCCGGATGACATCTTTGGGGATGTGAACCTTGGGTTCGGTCGAGGCAGACGGGGTCGGTCGTTCGGGGAGCCCGAGGTCTTTATTCTGTTTCTGAATCTCCAGTGCTTTGAGATTGCGCTCATGTTCGTATTCTAGTCTCTTTTCCTCTAGCTCCCTCTGTCTTTGCTTGTCTTCCCGCTCTTCCCTGAGTCGTAAGTGTTCCAGGGTTATTTTTTGTTCTGCCAGCTTGAGTTCCCCATCCAAGCGAAGTCGGGCAAGTTCTAATTCGTGGAGTCTGGTTTTTTCTCTTTCTCGGATCTCTTCCAGGGAGAGATCCGTTCTTTCTTTAGTTGGTGCGGGGCTCGTTTCGGTTGTTTGTGTTCGGGGTACGGCCGTACCCGTTTCTGCCCAAGCTTCTAGGGCTCGTTTGAAGTCTTCCTTTGTGCTAAGACCTGTGGTTGGAAGTCCAAGTTCTATGCAATATTGCTTCAGTTCCCGGTGGTTGTAGTCTTCCAATTTTTCCATCCGAAATTTTTCCGTTGTTCCGCTCTCTATTGACATGGTTGTTGTGTGTGGTGGGGCGAGTGACTTTCTGTACGATTATGCGTAGGTTCGGATCCCGTCGCTGGCCACCAATGTTAGACGGGGACCCTGAGGGTCGGCCGGATACCGAGGGAGAGATCCCCGAGGGGGACCGTCTCCGGCGATCGTACAGACAAGTACCCTCCCTCCCCACAAACAGGCACCACACCAAGTCGAGTTCAAGGCTTTATATAAGGTTCTTAAGGCAAGGATATCAGCGATACAGGATAACTTGGACCCGGGGGTCCTCTCACTTCTAGTCTCTGTAGGGAAAGGGGGTAGCGGGACAGTCTTAGTACCGGATCGGTACAGGTGGTGGTAAAAGGCGAGCTCACAATCCTCGAGCTGGAGGGTCTGTGGATCGGGCCGCGGCAGCGCCAGCAGGCCAAGGTGATAGTCTCATAAAGCAGAGGGCCGCGGCAGCGCCAGCAGGCCAAGTCGATGGTTTCACGAGGCAGAGGGCCGCGGCAGCGCCAGCAGGCCAAGATGGTTTCACGAGGCAGAGGGCCGCGGCAGCGCCAGCAGGCCAAGACGATGGTTTCACGAGGCAGAGGGCCGCGGCAGCGCCAGCAGGCCAAGATGGTTTCACGAGGCAGAGGGCCGCGGCAGCGCCAGCAGGCCAAGACGATGGTTTCACGAGGCAGAGGGCCGCGGCAGCGCCAGCAGGCCAAGACGATGGTTTCACGAGGCAGAGGGCCGCGGCAGCGCCAGCAGGCCAAGTCACGGATGAGTTCTTCTCGGGTCTCTCGACTCCAGGATACAACTGCCTTCCTGGTCTGGTCCTGCCCCAGTTATAGGTCTGGTCCCCTTTGATGTCCGGACCCTCGCGCCTGGGGGCCAGGAGGTCCGGGATGAGGGAGTCCAGACACCCAGCAGGGGGGTGGAGCCAGCGCCCAGGCGGCCTGGGGTGATCGACACCTGGCGGAGGAGAGCCGTTGACGATTCCTTCTCCCATTGACTCGCCAAGTGGTCACTCTGCCTCCTGGGGGGAGGTTGGTGCCTCGATGTCGGGCCCGGCCGGGCCCAGGGTGAGGGTCGAGTTGAGGCCACGCGGCCTCGTGCTGCAGTGCCCCAAGATGGCGGCCGGGTCGATGTCGTGGGGTAGATGGTGACCCGGGCCAGCTGGGTCCGGAGCTGGTGTCTTGTAGTGGAGGGATTGCAGGGTACTTCGGGTGGTCGTTGGTGGACTCTGGCTGGGGATGCAGGGAGAGCCAGGGTCCTGGTCCCATTGCGGGGAGGGGGTACAGCTCGAACATGCGGCCTGTCCAACAAATACTCTGCACTCTGCACTCAATACTCTGCACTCTGTACTCACTACTCTGCACTCACTACTCTGCACTCACTACTCTGCACTCACTACTCTGCACTCACCACTCTGCACTCACTACTCTGCACTCACTACTCTGCACTCACTACTTGGCACTCTGCACTCACTACTCAGCACTCACTACTTGGCACTCACTACTCGGCACTCACTTCTCGGCACTCTGCACTCACTACTCGGCACTCGGCACTCTGCACTCACTACTCGGCACTCTGCACTCACTACTCTGCACTCACACTCTGCACTCACACTCTGCACTAACACTCTGCACTCACACTCTGCACTCACTACTCTGCACTCACTACTCTGCACTCCCTACTCTGCACTCCCTACTCTGCACTCTGCACTCACTACTCTGCACTCACTACTCTGCACTCTACACTCAATACTCTGCACTCTGCACTCAATACTCTGCACTCTGCACTCAATACTCTGCACTCTGTCGTGTATTTCTATAGGTTCTGAATCGATCCCCCTATTCCTGACCCTATTCTGGTTAAACTACCTAGCTAGTTAACTAACAGTCAGCCCATGAGGCAAGAAATCCCCCATGATGCAGATACCGTTATCTGACGCAGTCACACTACGGCACAGGAACGTGTTATCTGATTAGGTCATAACACTTGAGATCTAATTAGACAAGCGACATTCCTCCAGCCCCTGATAAGGCATACGACGTTCTCATAACAAATCAAACCTATGACAACCTGGAAAATCCGTGCGGCCATTGTTTTGATTTCACAGAGAACTTTTGCAAAAGAATGTGCTAACGAGCAAGTCGTATGACATCTTTATTGACGTACCTATGTCCATCCTTACGTCAATCTCGGCACCTTTAAGGTATAAATATTGCCGACCTTGCCCTATGCAAACACACGCGTGGTGACAAGACGGAGCAGCCATACTTGCCGAAGCCGAGAGCAGAAGCAGACCCCGCAGGCAGCAGCCCCGCCTTCCTGACGCGCTGAGAGACGCGCTGCTATCTCAAGCCGAGAGACCCAGCACCGGCGCTTCTGGGCAGCCCTCGCAGGCAGCCTGGAATATCGAGAGCAGAGAAAGAGATACCATTCCTCATTCATTCTAAATTCCAGGTACAGAACTGAATAACCCCTCCTAGAGAATTCTTTAGTTATTCACTTGGCAAAAACAAACTTAACTTAAACTGTAACTTTCTATTCCCGCCCACGCATTAGACTTAGGTCAGGTACACGGGTAGGCGTATTTAGAAACACCAGTTGAGTACGTTTAGTCAAATGTATATGTGTATGTAAATATATTTTAATCATTTTAAACATCATATGGCTCAGAAACCATATCAATGTTTTTACAGTATTATTTTATACTATTGCTTTTAATGTATGCACTTTACTTAACTATAAGTATTGCAATAATATCGATCCATTTCTCTTGTACGAGAAAAGAGACTGATCAATAAATAACATCTTTTATTGAACACGCCCGTCTCTTCCTTTTCTCTACATTCTGGTGAGACTAAGAATGCACGTACTGACTGAGTAAAATAATTGCCGTGTGCTCACACGACTCTTGAGATTGACTCTTGATTAGGGGAGAGCAAAGTTGTCATGTTCTATGGTTGTCAGAAACTAAATCCCTTCTTGTCTAATCAGGGGAGTTAATCCTTCCTTGAACATTCGAGAAAGTTTCTAGCGAACTCTGAGCTTAGCTGGCAAACCCAAAAATTAAGTCTAGTTTCGACAGTAGTAGACCTAGTTAACGTCTGGCCTAGGCCTTTACTGCTGTAGGTACTATTCCAATGAGCAGAGCCTATTGGGAAAATAGGAGCTACACTACATGGCGCCCAACGCGTTTGGAAAGGGCGATAAAACTAACGTAAGACATTTAGAGTAACTCAGTCGTGCTTTCTCACTCAGACCCCTTTTCCCAAATACTCCAAAGACGTCTGGAGTGGGTGAAAGGTTATTATATCCTCCAAAACCTCGCAGGAGGGAACTCCTATGTATGGTTCTTGGTCTAGTCAACGTTGAAGGATAAAACAGTTCCAGAATATTGTGCATCTAATCTCTGTTTCCATAAGAAACCTGATCTGCAAACAAACATAATACCATCCTGTCTGTAAAATGGCAGAGAGTGATGATGAAAGAGAGGCAATTAGATTAGCTACTGAAATAGCAGATGCTGATGCTACCATGCAAACAGCAGACCCGGATATAATACTCATCCAGGTCGCCAAAAGGAGATCTATAACCTTAAAACTTATAGAAAATGGACTGACACCTAGAGGTGGCACAGTCATATTCGTAATTGAGGCACACGAATATCGGCAGACAGAGGTATACTATACATGGATACATTTTCCAGCAGCAAATGCTGTAACAAAGTACTTCCACTATTACAAAGTAGAGGAACCTCCTAATGAGTACACTCCTTTCGAGGAGGTGGAAGTACCACTCAAATTCCAAGAGCATTTGCTCTTATTTGATGGCGCCCTAAAACATAACAATCACATTACAAGGCTCGGTCCTTTAGGAAGACCAGGAGCAACGTGGCCGGTCCTAGCCGGATACACACCACATCCAGACATCGAAAGAATGCCTGCAGCAGAGCTGTTAATACAGCTAAAACAACTACTAAAAATTCACAGACAATTAGTTCAGTATGTAATGCGGACTTCAACAATTCAGCCAGCGATTAAACTTCCACAGCTGACCCCTCACCAGGGGAACACAAATAAAATTACACCACAGAACATCCAATCCTGCCTAGGTAAAGTTCCAGCTAAACGGGAACAAATACCATTCTGGTTGGCACAGAAAATTACCCAAATAGAGGCGGTGTTTCCTGACACCACCCCATTAGAAAAACACAGGATTCTGACTATATGTCTCCTGTTAGACGGGGACCCTGAGGGTCGGCCGGATACCGAGGGAGAGATCCCCGAGGGGGACCGTCTCCGGCGATCGTACAGACAAGTACCCTCCCTCCCCACAAACAGGCACCACACCAAGTCGAGTTCAAGGCTTTATATAAGGTTCTTAAGGCAAGGATATTGGCGATACAGGATAACTTGGACCCGGGGGTCCTCTCACTTCTAGTCTCTGTAGGGAAAGGGGGTAGCGGGACAGTCTTAGTACCGGATCGGTACAGGTGGTGGTAAAAGGCGAGCTCACAATCCTCGAGCTGGAGGGTCTGTGGATCGGGCCGCGGCAGCGCCAGCAGGCCAAGGTGATAGTCTCATAAAGCAGAGGGCCGCGGCAGCGCCAGCAGGCCAAGATGGTTTCACGAGGCAGAGGGCCGCGGCAGCGCCAGCAGGCCAAGATGGTTTCACGAGGCAGAGGGCCGCGGCAGCGCCAGCAGGCCAAGATGGTTTCACGAGGCAGAGGGCCGCGGCAGCGCCAGCAGGCCAAGACGATGGTTTCACGAGGCAGAGGGCCGCGGCAGCGCCAGCAGGCCAAGACGATGGTTTCACGAGGCAGAGGGCCGCGGCAGCGCCAGCAGGCCAAGACGATGGTTTCACGAGGCAGAGGGCCGCGGCAGCGCCAGCAGGCCAAGACGATGGTTTCACGAGGCAGAGGGCCGCGGCAGCGCCAGCAGGCCAAGTCACGGATGAGTTCTTCTCGGGTCTCTCGACTCCAGGATACAACTGCCTTCCTGGTCTGGTCCTGCCCCAGTTATAGGTCTGGTCCCCTTTGATGTCCGGACCCTCGCGCCTGGGGGCCGGGAGGTCCGGGATGAGGGAGTCCAGACACCCAGCAGGGGGGTGGAGCCAGCGCCCAGGCGGCCTGGGGTGATCGACACCTGGCGGAGGAGAGCCGTTGACGATTCCTTCTCCCATTGACTCGCCAAGTGGTCACTCTGCCTCCTGGGGGGAGGTTGGTGCCTCGATGTCGGGCCCGGCCGGGCCCAGGGTGAGGGTCGAGTTGAGGCCACGCGGCCTCGTGCTGCAGTGCCCCAAGATGGCGGCCGGGTCGATGTCGTGGGGTAGATGGTGACCCGGGCCAGCTGGGTCCGGAGCTGGTGTCTTGTAGTGGAGGGATTGCAGGGTACTTCGGGTGGTCGTTGGTGGACTCTGGCTGGGGATGCAGGGAGAGCCAGGGTCCTGGTCCCATTGCGGGGAGGGGGTACAGCTCGAACATGCGGCCTGTCCAACATCTCCCAATGGGAATCGCACCACACATTGAGGACTGTGACACTTGGGGTACAGTCTTTGCTTCCATCTACACAAAAACGCACGGTGTTCCATCCATTTCGGTAATACCAGATGTGCTAAAACAAATTCAAGATGAATACGGTCCAGAACCTGCTTTAACTCTTGGTATGAAATTACTAAAAGACTTCAAGCAGCTCTCGGCTATATTATTAGCCAACATAAAAGGTGAAGCAGCAAACATGGCGATCCGCCAGAGGTTAAAAGAGACAGATATAGCAGACCAACCAGCTGAAATTGCCAGAATCATAGAAAAATCCTATGAAGAACTAGGCAGAGATAGTCTAGGTGGAATACCAGTAAAACCGCAACTGACTACAAGTCCAGAAAAAATATTTTTTAATAATAATAATTCACCGAAAAAGAACTGGGATGGAAACAAACAATCCAATCCCAAAGAAAAGAAATTCCAGTCCAGAGGAAGGTCTCCTAGGCGAAGAGAGAAATCTCCAAACCCGAGACAAAGGTCACCCCAGAGTGACCCCTCTGGGAATAGATATAACCTTAGAAATAGGGATAATATTAAAAAACCTGATAGATATCAAGACATTGATACACGTCCCTCTCAATCTTTTCAGAATTCCTCGCAGAAATCGGAAAGAAGAGGACGATCAGAAGAGCACGCCAAGTCCAAAGACAAGGAACCTGCTCAACTGAAAAAGAAATTACAATTTCCAAAAAAGAAGGTAGCCAGTATCAAGGTAGTTAACAATGCCGAGAATACTGAGGACACAACTGAAAAACGGAGAGTGGGCTCAGACAATGCTAGACAGCGCAGCAGAGGTGAGCATAGCTCGCAAAGTCCTTATGAATCATCTGGAGACAGTGGACACGAATGAATACCTTCAAGTGGAAACTGCAGATACCAGAGTTAGCAAGCCCCACAAAATATACGAGATAACATTACGTATAGAGGGAGATAAGACTAGGAAAATAAGGGGACTATTTTGGGATAACCTCTCGAAGGGTTATGACATCCTTCTAGCTGAAAAAGACTGGCCACCAGAGTTTGTCAGGGAGTGCCCTCATGGCGAAGAAGTAATTATGGCTGCCTTCTCGAATCAAATCCCGATTCATAAAAAATATACACTTGCTAGAAAGTGGGCAGTGGCCTTAGCACCTGCTTTATATAAAAATCATGTAGGATGGGATGAGGATTCTCCTCCTCACAAAATCCAGTTAAAATCACAACCAACTGCACAAAGGCAGTACCCAATTAAGCAAGAAGCTAAAAAACAAGTAAATGAAATACTAGATCAGCTAGAATACCAGGGGGTGATTGAAACTTGCACCTCACAAATGAACAATCCTTTGTTTCCGGTCTCCAAACCAGACAATTCATATCGCCTAGTTTTGGATTACCGACACCTTAACACATGTTGCAAAACTTTTGCAGTGCAAAACTCACACAGTGCTGCACTAATGAATAACATAGTGCGCAAAAAATACAAAACAACCTTGGACATCTCCAACGGATTCTTTTGTCAAAATATAGCACCAGAGAGCAGATATTTAACAGCTTTCTCAGTAAATGGCACTCAAAAACAATTCTGTCGGTTAGCCCAGGGGTACAAGAACAGCCCGGGGGTATTCTCAGCGAGAGTAACAGAATTACTACAACTATATGATGATGAAGCATTATCTTATGTCGATGACATTTACTTAACAGATGATGACTTGGAGACTCACTTGAAAAGAGTGAACACCATAATACTTGGTTTCGCTGCAGAGGGTTACAAATTCAACTTCAAAAAATCCAGAATTGCCCATCTGAAAATCCAGTACGGAGGATATGAATTATCAAGTATTGCCTGGTTGACAGTCTTTTAAGAACTAGAAGAATTAAAAAATCTAAAATATGAAAAGACGTATCCTCTGCCAATCGACATTCTGCCTCTACGACATTACGCCTGTGTAATCTATACAGACGGACATGCTAAACCCTCCGTTTGGGGAGAACATGCATACAATCCCACATGTGAGATTACAAAAGAAGTGTGGCGCGGAGGTAAACTAAGACCTCTATTAACAAAATCACACTCAGTAGAAACTAATTCAGAACTACAAACTGAAATAATAGCTTTGAAAATGGCGCTAGATAATGCGGATCGCGAATTCCCGACACTTATAGTGTCAGATTCATATTTCTGCGTCAAAGCATATAACAAGGATTTGCAGACATGGATTCAGAACGGTTACAAAGATGACACAGATGCACCAATAAAGCAGAGACTGCTCTGGGAACAAGTAGCTCTTTTGAAAAAAGAACTACCAAAGACTCACGTGACACACTCACTGAGTCACCAGCGTGATGGCGTTCACGTTGTAGGGAATTCATTGGCTGAAACAGCCGCAGCGGCAGCCAGTAAACCGGCTCCCGTAGATCGAAAAAAGCGTACATTAAAATACATTGACGGCGAAACATTGCTGGCGGTGAAAACGTCATCTAAAGGCGACTGCTCAGCGTTACCGATCAATTATCCACTCAATTATACATACATAATCGATGCAAACTCCGTCCCTTTTGCTCGAATCCTTGGAGTGGGGGATAGAGTGATTCCAAACATGGACAGGAGAAACTTGTTAATCGCAGACGCACACATGGGCGAGGGTCTCAGACACCTTAAATTAAAAGATTCTCTGGAAGAATTACAATCACGGTACTGGTGGCCAGGCATGAGCCTGCACTACACCATGTTTGTAAAAAACTGCCCAAACTGCAACAGAGATCGCAGTGGGGAGAGAAGCAGTTTAATACCTCGTCGTATCAAGGCAGATAATATTACCAACAAAAAGAATGGCTTGCGATTAACATACACAGGCTAGTTCCACTTATAATGTAGATCCACAGCACTCGGCTGATGTCCGGACTGTTATACAAGATTTGCGAGTCTAAATGGCATATACGCTAAGAGCATGCTACGTTCGACCATTTTTTTTTTTCACTCAGACAAACCAGCCTGGGGGGGGAAAGAATGGCCAAATGAGCACAGCCCAGCGGGAATCTTCTCACTTCCTTCCTGAGGGTATGGGATGGTGTAAAGAAAAAACCAAGGCAGAAAGCAATCTATAATGGAAAGGACATTAGGTTCGGGAGCTGGGTGGGTCAAACATCTAATAAGTGTCCAACGTAGTCTAAATAACTTGCCAAGAAATTCTCTGAAGGGATTCAGTCCATACGAATTATTATTCGGAACTAGGATGTTGATCTCTGACCTTGATAGTCAGACTTCAGTGGTAATAGAAAAAACCTTTGATGTCAAAGACCGTTTGGCTATTTTGCAGGACTTAAACAAAACAAGAAAAGACCTGAGCAACATACAGTTGAAACAACAGCCAACAACCACTGAAGAATCACCACCTGTCCCAGCAAGACCTGTCTGGATTCCAAAAGTCGGGGATCTAGTCAGGGAAAAGATTGCGGTAAAGAAGGAATTTGGGCCTTCTTACAGAAAAGCAGTTCCTGTCTTGTCTGTCAACGGGACAAGATCAGTTGTACTACCGCCACTTGCTGGTAAAAAGGAGAACCGAGTTGTATCCATCGACCTGGTAAAACCACAACATGTGGCCTATAACAAACAGTAGGCCAAGTGGACTCCCAATAAGTAGCAGAACACCAAGGTTTGCTACCAGTACAGAGGTCCTAACAAAGAGGCTCATCACATTCGAAACGCCTAAAGAAGAACAACAAGGACTATGCAACAATGCAATAGAACTCAGACCTCTGAAAACCCAAATAAAGACATTTAGCAGAGACACACCAATCTACAATGAAGTTCCAAGTGAAAATGCAAGAAACAAAAATCCTGAACCAATTGGAACAATTGACAGAACTGCATCTGGTTACTTCATCAACTTCGATGATTCCTCTGAAGGTTTCAGCGAACAAAAGACACAGCCATCATCAAAATCCTTTAAAGACAAAGCTAAGGAACTTTTGAAACAACTGAAAGAAACATATCTGGTTACTCCATGGATTGAATTTCGGGTGGGTTTTGGTGCATTTATCCTCATACTTTGGCTCATCATGGTATTTACCTTGGGACGCTTCATTGAGGGAAAATATGCTAAAATGGACACAGCAAGTCAGAACATCAACTTGGTCCTCAAACCACACACATCTTCACACGTCGAGAAACGAGAACTTTCTTCAGAACTTTCTTCAGCCAACTTCACAGCAATTCCAATACCTGGTGGGGTAGCCTGGGACAACACTGACTATGAAATTTATGGTCCGGTCGAGATCCTGAAATATCCACACCAAATCAAGATCTCCTTGAGTGACTTTGCAAAACCAAACTCATTTGCTGATGATTGGGACTTTGAAAGTATAAACAATATGATGTCTGACTTAGTAATGTCTGCTAAATTTACAAAACATGATTATTTGCAAGGTTCTACAAATTATGATAGTATGTATTGCTATAACCATTATGGTAACCATTTCTTGCATAAATCTGCACAACCTAGAAATGTTTTAAATTATAATCAATGGGAACATTGTGCTACACCTCCAAAAGGGAGCTCTAGAACCGTTTATGACAAATATTCATATTTTTCAGGTTTTAACATAACTAATGCTGAAACATTTTATTACAAATTGTCAAACAAGACAGGGATGAAAACCATGATAACCAACACGAAATTGATATATTCAGATTCATTCTTTGAAAAAATGAACACTTTTGGATTTGATTATTGGGACAAAAATGTTGATTTGAAAAGTGTTTGGGGTACAAAAGAATGGCAAGTACAGGGTATAGAAGCTTTGTTTAGAGCCTGCATGATCCCAGAACAAATGATATTTTTAAATGACACTGTTCAACAAACCACCTGTCTTGGCTTCGCCAAAATCAAAGATTTAAATAACCTGTCTATTCCAAAGCCAACAATGTTTAGCAATAACTCTGATACAGATGAAGAAATAGACATAAGCCATATACTTAACCAAAACAGAACACATCCTGATTGGAAACAATGGTTGATCTGGCCCACAGATACAAATAACTGTCAAGATAGATTCCTGAATAAAACACAGGGTTTCAAAATGACCAGGCCAGACCCTAGATATCCTCAAAGACATCACCCAGGGACAATAACAACCTACAGTGTGGGCAAATTATGCCTTCAATGGCTACAAACTTCCACACTGCCTGAAATTAAGCAACACCTAACTTTACTTACTGATGGTGCTGACTTGCGTGATTTCATACTGGGACCACGCAAACAGCGTCAAAAGCGTTTCATAGCAGCCTCTGTATATGCAGCATACAATGAGGCCTGGAAGGTTACTCAAATTGAAACAGCAGAGAGAATACGTGAAATTGATCGTATTAATTTGGAAAAATCACTTTCTGTAGTGGACAATGGGTTAATGACTCTGTCCTCCAGAATATTTTCATTGGACAGCATTGTGTCTTCAGCAATCGACATATTATCGCAAGACTTACTGTTATTACAACATGGTCAGTCGCAATTGCGTTCTATTGTACAGCTTGGCTGGACGTTACAAAATCTGCGTTCAGGCTATGTGCCTTGGCGTTTAATCAACACAACGTCACTATTCCAAATCTTTAACCTTACTGATAGACAAATCGGTATGGCGCAGAAGGGTGCTGATTATACAATCTTGAGCATTGAAAAACTAGAAAGATTACCAATGACAATGTCAGAACGACCTGTCAGTGAATGGATAATCCACGGAATCATAAATATTCCAATCTCAACCTTCAGGTTTCAATACTGCCAAAAATATATACAGGCTGGCATGTACGAGAAATTGGGAAAGGGGTACCTTAAAACAACTTGGAACCTGCCCTATTCACATGCATGTGTCAGTAACAAAGGACAGAAAGTGTTTCTTAGTGGCAACAATTGTGCTATGTCACTAAGCGTCACGCTTCTGTGTAACGGTATTAGTTTGCACGGAGCCTGTGAAGGGAATTCATACAACCTTTCATGTCACCAGCAAGGCGCACCTGCAACTGAAATAGAACCATTCTTTCAAAGACTCTATAATGGGAGTTACATTCTTATTGTAGACCGCAGATGTTGTAGTCTTATGCCCGGGACTCCTTATCTCGTCACCACGACGGCGAAGGTCAAGTGCTGTGGACGTTCTTTGTTCCCCAGCTCCTTACCAGACAGGGAGGCAAGGGCATGGCCCGGTTTGAAAATTACTTCTATTCGAATAGACACTTTAAGCAGAATGAAAACAGTGCTTCTTCAGACGCCTACAAGGCTCACGTCATCTAAAGAAACGTATGATCTACAAGTCGCAAGGACGACTGCAGAGATACATACATTATTATCAACTAATTCCCCCGTACATTTCGCGGAAATCCTGAGCGAAATCTTAAATATTTCTGATACCACTGGGGTCTCAAAGGTATTTAAGACAGTATTTTCGATGGCATTAACACCATTCAAAGCCATACTGGGTATTTTTCCAGATTTCGTCCATTCGATTTTTGGCGGACTTCCCCTGATCCTGGGACTAATTGCAGGAATCCTATTCCTAGTCCTTATTTTTCGTTATGGCAACCCATGTCACAGATCAAACTCTCGCGACAATGGAAGATACGATCCTAGCCATTGGATACCGGGACCGGATATCAAAAATCCTGGGACTCTCCCGGCTTAGAGACCTAAATATGACTTGGTTTCTATCATTTCGACCAATGTGGCAAAGGTGTGTTTTACCTGTACTAAGGTGTCTGCTATGCGGAGAAGAATGCGTGTTAGACACCTGTTTGACGCTACAATCGGATGCGCCGGTGGATGCAGATACACTGTTGGTTCCTACCAAGGTTCACGCACTGTGCTGCCCTCAAAGGCTGCCAATTCTGATGACGGCATTCCTGGAATCTTCACCATTACGATTGAAGAGTAGTGAAGTTCAAGATGAAAGCAGCATCGAACAGGTACGACCTTCTGTCAGCAATGCAAATCAGAATGTCAATGGAGACAATCATGCGCACGAATGCATGGTTACCCCTATTTCCGACTTAGTGGAACTTTCCCATGAAGCTGTTGACAGTTTTTTCGAAAGCCTGAATGATATGATGTTCTCTCCGGAACAGAAATAGAGACTTTTGAGTAAACTCGCACACGGCGTTCCCTGAATTCGGCCTTCAACCTTTAAAAATAAAAGTCACATGAACAATTACAATCCAGTTCACGGACAGCAACTTTTTTCAGCAAGCCCTTAAAATATTTTTCTATATATTTTTTCCCCGGGACACTGATCTTCTGCTTAAAGTAAGAAACTATTCCTAGAGAACTAAGATTTCTATTTTAGATACTTTATATAGACTTTAGCTGCCCGCTGGTATGTTCACAAATATTTTATTATGTGATGAAATGGTCTCGACCTTCCTTTCTGTATAGCTATATTAAGAGCCATTTCATGTGTATTTCTCATATACCAAAAAGCAATAATGCATTACAATGCGTGTTTACTTTTGCATTTAATTCATGGCTTAAGTGCATACAATATATATGACTGCAATTTTTCAGTATATTTGAAAATTTCGAAATGCATTTATGTATTTTGGGGTGGTAAGGTATACACTATACTCTATAGTATATTGTACTATGTTATACTATGCATAGATTAGTAGATATGACCATAGTTAGCGTGGAGTGGGTGTCGTGTATTTCTATAGGTTCTGAATCGATCCCCCTATTCCTGACCCTATTCTGGTTAAACTACCTAGCTAGTTAACTAACAGTCAGCCCATGAGGCAAGAAATCCCCCATGATGCAGATACCGTTATCTGACGCAGTCACACTACGGCACAGGAACGTGTTATCTGATTAGGTCATAACGCTTGAGATCTAATTAGACAAGCGACATTCCTCCAGCCCCTGATAAGGCATACGACGTTCTCATAACAAATCAAACCTATGACAACCTGGAAAATCCGTGCGGCCATTGTTTTGATTTCACAGAGAACTTTTGCAAAAGAATGTGCTAACGAGCAAGTCGTATGACATCTTTATTGACGTACCTATGTCCATCCTTACGTTAATCTTGGCACCTTTAAGGTATAAATATTGCCGACCTTGCCCTATGCAAACACACGCGTGGTGACAAGACGGAGCAGCCATACTTGCCGAAGCCGAGAGCAGAAGCAGACCCCGCAGGCAGCAGCCCCGCCTTCCTGACGCGCTGAGAGACGCGCTGCTATCTCAAGCCGAGAGACCCAGCACCGGCGCTTCTGGGCAGCCCTCGCAGGCAGCCTGGAATATCGAGAGCAGAGAAAGAGATACCATTCCTCATTCATCCTAAATTCCAGGTACAGAACTGAATAACCCCTCCTAGAGAATTCTTTAGTTATTCACTTGGCAAAAACAAACTTAACTTAAAGTGTAACTTTCTATTCCCGCCCACGCATTAGACTTAGGTCAGGTACACGGGGTAGGCGTATTTAGAAACACCAGTTGAGTACGTTTAGTCAAATGTATATGTGTATGTAAATATATTTTAATCATTTTAAACATCATATGGCTCAGAAACCATATCAATGTTTTTACAGTATTATTTTATACTATTGCTTTTAATGTATGCACTTTACTTAACTATAAGTATTGCAATAATATCGATCCATTTCTCTTGTACGAGAAAAGAGACTGATCAATAAATAACATCTTTTATTGAACACGCCCGTCTCTTCCTTTTCTCTACATTCTGGTGAGACTAAGAATGCACGTACTGACTGAGTAAAATAATTGCCTTGTGCTCACACGACTCTTGAGATTGACTCTTGATTAGGGGAGAGCAAAGTTGTCATGTTCTATGGTTGTCAGAAACTAAATCCCTTCTTGTCTAATCAGGGGAGTTAATCCTTCCTTGAACATTCGAGAAAGTTTCTAGCGAACTCTGAGCTTAGCTGGCAAACCCAAAAATTAAGTCTAGTTTCGACAGTAGTAGACCTAGTTAACGTCTGGCCTAGGCCTTTACTGCTGTAGGTACTATTCCAATGCGCAGAGCCTATTGGGAAAATAGGAGCTACACTACAACTCAATACGCTGCACTCTGCACTCACTACTCTGCACTCACTACTCTGCACTCACTACTCTGCACTCACTACTCTGCACTCACTACTCGGCACTCTGCACTCACTACTCGGCACTCACTACTCTGCACTCACTACTCTGCACTCACTACTCACTACTCACTACTCACTACTCTGCACTCACTACTGTGCACTCACTACTCTGCACTCACTACTCTGCACTCACTATGCACTACTTTGTACTCACTACTCACTACTCTGCACTCACTACTCACTACTTTGCGCTCACTACTCACTACTCTGCACTCACTACTCTGCACTCACTACTCGGCACTCGGCACTCACTACTCGGCACTCACTACTCGGCACTCTGCACTCACTACTCGGCACTCTGCACTCTGCACTCACTACTCTGCACTCTACACTCACTACTCGGCACTCTGCACTCACTACTTGGCACTCAGCACTCACACTCTGCACTCACACTCTGCACTCACTACTCTGTACTCACTACTCTGCACTCACTACTCTGCACTCTGCACTCACTACTCTAGACTCTGCACTCTGCACTCACTACTCTGCACTCTGCACTCACTACTCTGCACTCTGCACTCTGCACTCACTACTCTGCACTCTGCACTCACACTCACTACTCTGCACTCACTACTCTGCACTCACTACTCACTACTCTGCACTCACTACTCACTACTCTAGAGAGTGCAGAGTAGTGAGTAGTGAGTTCAGAGTAGTGAGTGCACTCACTACTCTGCACTCACTACTCACTACTCTGCACTCACTACTCTGCACTCACTACTCTGCACTCACTATGCACTCACTACTCTGCACTCTGCACTCACTACTCTGTACTCTGCACTCACTACTCTGCACTTTGCACTCACTACTCTGCACTCTGCACTCACTACTCTTCACTCACTACTCTGCATTCACTACTCTACACTCCCTACTCTGCACTCACTAATCTGCACTTTGCACTCACTACTCTGCACTCTGCACTCAATACTCTGCACTCTGCACTCAATACTCTGCACTCTGCACTCAATACTCTGCACTCTGCACTCACTACTCTGCACTCACTACTCTGCACTCACTACTCTGCACTCACCACTCTGCACTCACTACTCTGCACTCACTACTCTGCACTCACTATGCACTCACTACTCTGCACTCACTACTCTGCACTCTGCACTCACTACTCTGCACTCTGCACTCACTACTCTGCACTGTGCACTCACTACTCTGCACTCACTACTCTGCACTCACTACTCTGCACTCCTTACTCTGCACTCACTACTCTGCACTCTGCACTCACTACTCTGCACTCTGCACTCAATACTCTGCACTCACTACTCTGCACTCAACACTCTGCACTCACTACTCTGCACTCACTACTCGTCACTCTGCACTCACTACTCACTACTCACTACTCTAGTGAGTGCAGAGTAGTGAGTAGTGAGTGCAGAGTAGTGAGTGCACTCACTACTCTGCACTCACTACTCACTACTTTGCACTCACTACTCTGCACTCACTATGCACTCACTACTCTGCACTCACTACTCGGCACTCACTACTCAGTACTCACTACTCGGCACTCTGCACTCACTAATCGCCACTCACTACTCTGCACTCACTACTCGGCACTCTGCACTCACTACTCGGCACTCACTACTCTGCTCTCACTACTCTGCACTCACTACTCACTACTCACTACTCACTACTCTGCACTCACTACTGTGCACTCACTACTCACTACTCTGCACTCACTACTCTGCACTCACTATTCACTACTTTGCACTCACTACTCACTACTCACTACTCTGCACTCACTACTCACTACTTTGCGCTCACTACTCACTACTCTGCACTCACTACTCTGCACTCACTACTCGGCACTCGGCACTCTGCACTCACTACTCGGCACTCTGCACTCACTACTCGGCACTCTGGACTCACTACTCTGCACTCACACTCTGCACTCACACTCTGCACACACACTCTGCACTCACTACTCTGCACTCACTACTCTGCACTCACTACTCTGCACTCTGCACTCACTACTCTGCACTCTGCACTCACACCCACTACTCACTAATCTGCACTCACTACTCTGCACTCACTACTCACTACTCTGCACTCACTACTCACTACTCTAGTGAGTGCAGAGTAGTGAATAGTGAGTTCAGAGTAGTGAGTGCACTCACTACTCTGCACTCACTACTCAAAACTCTGCACTCACTACTCTGCACTCACTACTCTGCACTCACTATGCACTCACTACTCTGCACTCACTACTCTGCACTCTGCACTCACTACTCTGCACTCTGCACTCACTACTCTGCACTTTGCACTCACTACTCTGCACTCTGCACTTACTACTCTGCACTCACTACTCTGCATTCACTACTCTGCACTCCCTACTCTGCACTCACTACTCTGCACTTTGCACTCACTACTCTGCACTCTGCACTCAATACTCTGCACTCTGCACTCAATACTCTGCACTCTGCACTCACTACACTGCACTCACTACTCTGCACTCACTACTCTGCACTCACTACTCTGCACTCACCACTCTGCACTCACTACTCTGCACTCACTACTCGGCACTCTGCACTCACTACTCAGCACTCACTACTCGGCACTCACTACTCGGCACTCACTACTCAGCACTCTGCACTCACTACTCGGCACTCGGCACTCTGCACTCACTACTCGGCACTCTGCACTCACTACTCGGCACTCTGCACTCACTACTCGGCACTCTGCACTCACTACTCTGCACTCACACTCTGCACTCACACTCTGCACTAACACTCTGCACTCACACTCTGCACTCACTACTCTGCACTCACTACTCTGCACTCACTACTCTGCACTCTGCACTCACTACTCTAGACTCTGCACTCTGCACTCACTACTCTGCACTCTGTGCTTACTACTCTGCACTCACTACTCTGCACTCACTACTCTGCACTCACTACTCTGCACTCACTACTCTGCACTCTGCACTCACTACTCTAGACTCTGCACTCTACACTCACTACTCTGCACTCTGTGCTCACTACTCTGCACTCACTACTCTGCACTCTGCACTCACTACTCTGCACTCTGCACTCACACTCACTACTCACTACTCTGCACTCACTACTCTGCACTCACTACTCACTACTCTGCACTCACTACTCACTACTCACTACTCTAGTGAGTGCAGAGTAGTGAGTAGTGAGTGCAGAGTAGTGAGTGCACTCACTACTCTGCACTCACTACTCACTACTTTGCACTCACTACTCTGCACTCACTATGCACTCACTACTCTGCACTCACTACTCTGCACTCTGCACTCACTACTCTGCACTCTGCACTCACACTCACTACTCACTACTCTGCACTCACTACTCTGCACTCACTACTCACTACTCTGCACTCACTACTCACTACTCACTACTCTAGTGAGTGCAGAGTAGTGAGTAGTGAGTGCAGAGTAGTGAGTGCACTCACTACTCTGCACTCACTACTCACTACTTTGCACTCACTACTCTGCACTCACTATGCACTCACTACTCTGCACTCACTACTCTGCACTCACTACTCTGCACTTTGCACTCACTACTCCGCACTCTGCACTCACTACTCTGCACTCACTACTCTGCATTCACTACTCTGCACTCCCTACTCTGCACTCACTACTCTGCACTTTGCACTCACTACTCTGCACTCTGCACTCAATACTCTGCACTCTGCACTCAATACTCTGCACTCACTACTCTGCACTCACTACTCTGCACTCTGCACTCACTACTCGGCACTCACTACTCGGCACTCACTACTCGGCACTCAGTACTCGGCACTCTGCACTCACTACTCGGCACTCGGCAGTCTGCACTCACTACTCGGCACTCTGCACTCACTACTCGGCACTCTGCACTCACTACTCTGCACTCACACTCTGCACTCACACTCTGCACTAACACTGCACTCACACTCTGCACTCACTACTCTGCACTCACTACTCTGCACTCACTACTCTGCACTCTGCACTCACTACTCTGCACTCTGCACTCACTACTCTGCACTCACTACTCACTACTCACTACTCTAGTGAGTGCAGAGTAGTGAGTAGTGAGTGCAGAGTAGTGAGTGCACTCACTACTCTGCACTCACTACTCACTACTCTGCACTCACTACTCTGCACTCACTACTCTGCACTCACTATGCACTCACTACTCTGCACTCACTACTCTGCACTCTGCACTCACTACTCTGCACTCTGCACTCACTACTCTGCACTTTGCACTCACTACTCTGCACTGTGCACTCAATACTCTGCACTCACTACTCTGCACTCCCTGCTCTGCACTCCCTACTCTGCACTCTGCACTCACTACTCTGCACTCTGCACTCACTACTCTGCACTCTGCACTCAATACTCTGCACTCTGCACTCAATACTCTGCACTCTGCACTCAATACTCTGCACTCAATACGCTGCACTCTGCACTCACTACTCTGCACTCACTACTCTGCACTCACTACTCTGCACTCACTATTCTGCACTCACTACTCTGCACTCACTACTCTGCACTCAACACTCTGCACTCACTACTCTGCACTCACTACTCGGCACTCTGCACTCACTACTCGGCACTCACTACTCTGCACTCACTACTCTGCACTCACTACTCACTACTCACTACTCTGCACTCACTACTCTGCACTCACTACTCACTACTCTGCACTCACTATTCACTACTTTGCACTCACTACTCACTACTCACTACTCTGCACTCACTACTCACTACTTTGCGCTCACTACTCTGCACTCACTACTCTGCACTCACACTCTACACTCACTAATCTGCACTCACTACTCTGCACTCACTACTCTGCACTAACTACTCTGCACTCTGCGCTCACTACTCTGCACTCACTACTCTGCACTCTGCACTCACTACTCTGCACTCTGCACTCACACTCACTACTCACTACTCTGCACTCACTACTCTGCACTCACTACTCACTACTCTGCACTCACTACTCTGAACTCACTACTCACTACTCTGCACTCACTATTCACTACTTTGCACTCACTACTCACTACTCTGCACTCACTACTCACTACTTTGCACTCACTACTCACTACTCTGCACTCAGTACTCTGCACTCACTACTCGGCACTCTGCACTCACTACTCAGCACTCACTACTCGGCACTCACTATTTGGCACTCACTACTTGGCACTCTGCACTCAAAACTCGGCACTCGGCACTCTGCACTCACTACTCTAGACTCTGCACTCTGCAATCACTACTCTGCACTCTGCGCTCACTACTCTGCACTCACTACTCTGCACTCTGCACTCACTACTCTGCACTCTGCACTCTGCACTCACTACTCTGCACTCACTACTCACTACTCTGTACTCACTACTCACTATTCTAGTGAGTGCAGAGTAGTGAGTAGTGAGTGCAGAGTAGTGAGTGCACTCACTACTCTGCACTCACTACTCTGCACTCACTACTCTGCACTCACTACTCTGCACTCACTATGCACTCACTACTCTGCACTCACTACTCTGCACTCTGCACTCACTACTTTGCACTCTACACTCACTACTCTGCACTTTGCACTCACTACTCTGCACTCTGCACTCACTACTCTGCACTCACTACTCTGCATTCACTACTCTGCACTCCCTACTCTGCACTCACTACTCTGCACTTTGCACTCACTACTCTGCACTCACTACTCTGCACTCACTACTCTGCACTCACTACTCTGCACTCTGCACTCACTACTCTAGACTCTGCACTCTGCACTCACTACTCTGCACTCACTACTCTGCACTCTGCACTCACTACTCTGCACTCTGCACTCACTACTCTGCACTCTGCACTCACAATCACTACTCACTACTCTGCACGCACTACTCTGCACTCACTACTCACTACTCTGCACTCACTACTCACTACTCTAGTGAGTGCAGAGTAGTGAGTAGTGAGTGCACTCACTACTCTGCACTCACTACTCACTTCTCTGCACTCACTACTCTGCACTCACTATGCACTCACTACTCTGCACTCACTACTCTGCACTCTGCACTCACTACTCTGCACTCTGCACTCACTACTCTGCGCTTTGCACTCACTACTCTGCACTCTGCACTTACTACTCTGCACTCACTACTCTGCATTCACTACTCTGCACTCCCTACTCTGCACTCACTACTCTGTACTTTGCACTCACTACACTGCACTCTGCACTCAATACTCTGCACTCTGCACTCAATACTCTGCACTCTGCACTCAATACTCTGCACTCTGCACTCACTACTCTGCACTCACTACTCTGCACTCACTACTCTGCACTCACCACTCTGCACTCACTACTCTGCACTCACTACTCTGCACTCACTACTCGGCACTCTGCACTCACTACTCAGCACTCACTACTTGGCACTCACTACTCGGCACTCACTTCTCAGCACTCTGCACTCACTACTCGGCACTTGGCACTCTGCACTCACTACTCGGCACTCTGCACTCACTACTCGGCACTCTGCACTCACTACTCTGCACTCACACTCTGCACTCACACTCTGCACTAACACTCTGCACTCACACTCTGCACTCACTACTCTGCACTCACTACTCTGCACTCCCTACTCTGCACTCCCTACTCTGCACTCTGCACTCACTACTCTACACTCACTACTCTGCACTCTACACTCAATACTCTGCACTCTGCACTCAATACTCTGCACTCTGCACTCAATACTCTGCACTCACTACTCTGTACTCACTACTCTGCACTCACTACTCTGCACTCACTACTCGGCACTCTGCACTCACTACTCGGCACTCACTACTCTGCACTCACTACTCTGCACTCACTACTCACTACTCACTACTCACTACTCTGCACTCACTACTGTGCACTCACTACTCTGCACTCACTACTCTGCACTCACTACTCACTACTCTGCACTCACTACTCACTACTCTGCACTCACTACTCTGCACTCACTACTCACTACTCTGCACTCACTACTCACTACTTTGCACTCACTACTCAGCACTCACTACTCACTACTCTGCACTCACTACTCACTACTCTGCACTCACTACTCTGCACTCACTACTCACTACTCTGCACTCACTACTCACTACTTTGCACTCACTACTCACTACTTCCTACTCTAGTGAGTGCAGAGTAGTGAGTAGTGAGTGCAGAATAGTGAGTTCACTCACTACTCTGCACTCACTACTCACTACTCTGCACTCACTACTCTGCACTCACTACTCTGCACTCACTATGCACTCACTACTCTGTACTCTGCACTCACTACTCTGCACTTTGCACTCACTACTCTGCATTCTGCACTCACTACTCTGCACTCACTACTCTGCACTCACTACTCGGCACTCACTACTCGGCACTCTGCACTCACTACTCGCCACTCACTACTCTGCACTCACTACTCGGCACTCTGCACTCACTACTCGGCACTCACTACTCTGCTCTCACTACTCTGCACTCACTACTCACTACTCACTACTCACTACTCTGCACTCACTACTGTGCACTCACTACTCACTACTCTGCACTCACTACTCTGCACTCACTATTCACTACTTTGCACTCACTACTCACTACTCACTACTCTGCACTCACTACTCACTACTTTGCGCTCACTACTCACTACTCTGCACTCACTACTCTGCACTCACTACTCGGCACTCGGCACTCTGCACTCACTACTCGGCACTCTGCACTCACTACTCGGCACTCTGCACTCACTACTCTGCACTCACACTCTGCACTCACACTCTGCACTCACACTCTGCACTCACTACTCTGCACTCACTACTCTGCACTCACTACTCTGCACTCTGCACTCACTCCTCTAGACTCTGCACTCTGCACTCACTACTCTGCACTCACTACTCTGCACTCTGCACTCACTACTCTGCACTCTGCACTCACACCCACTACTCACTAATCTGCACTCACTACTTGGCACTCTGCACTCACTACTCAGCACTCACTACTCTGCACTCACTACTCTGCACTCACTACTCACTACTCACGACTCACTACTCTGCACTCACTACTGTGCACTCACTACTCTGCACTCACTACTCTGCACTCACTATTCACTACTTTGTACTCACTACTCACTACTCTGCACTCACTACTCACTACTTTGCGCTCACTACTCACTACTCTGCACTCACTACTCTGCACTCACTACTCGGCACTTGGCACTCACTACTCGGCACTCACTACTCGGCACTCTGCACTCACTACTCGGCATTCGGCACTCTGCACTCACTACTCTGCACTCTACACTCACTACTCGGCACTCTGCACTCACTACTTGGCACTCAGCACTCAGCACTCACACTCTGCACTCACACTCTGCACTCACTACTCTGCACTCACTACTCTGCACTCACTACTCTGCACTCACTACTCTGCACTCTGCACTCATTACTCTAGACTCTGCACTCTGCACTCACTACTCTGCACTCTGCACTCACTACTCTGCACTCTGCACTCTGCACTCACTACTCTGCACTCTGCACTCACACTCACTACTCTGCACTCACTACTCTGCACTCACTACTCACTACTCTGCACTCACTACTCACTACTCTAGAGAGTGCAGAGTAGTGAGTAGTGAGTTCAGAGTAGTGAGTGCACTCACTACTCTGCACTCACTACTCACTACTCTGCACTCACTACTCTGCACTCACTACTCTGCACTCACTATGCACTCACTACTCTGCACTCTGCACTCACTACTCTGCACTCTGCACTCACTACTCTGCACTTTGCACTCACTACTCTGCACTCTGCACTCACTACTCTTCACTCACTACTCTGCATTCACTACTCTACACTCCCTACTCTGCACTCACTACTCTGCACTTTGCACTCACTACTCTGCACTCTGCACTCAATACTCTGCACTCTGCACTCAATACTCTGCACTCTGCACTCAATACTCTGCACTCTGCACTCACTACTCTGCACTCACTACTCTGCACTCACTACTCTGCACTCACCACTCTGCACTCACTACTCTGCACTCACTACTCTGCACTCACTATGCACTCACTACTCTGCACTCACTACTCTGCACTCTGCACTCACTACTCTGCACTCTGCACTCACTACTCTGCACTGTGCACTCACTACTCTGCACTCACTACTCTGCACTCACTACTCTGCACTCCTTACTCTGCACTCACTACTCTGCACTCTGCACTCACTACTCGGCACTCACTACTCGGCACTCACTACTCTGCACTCACTACTCACTACTCACTACTCTGCACTCACTACTCTGCACTCACTACTCACTACTCTGCACTCACTATTCACTACTTTGCACTCACTACTCACTACTCACTACTCTGCACTCACTACTCACTACTTTGCGCTCACTACTCTGCACTCACTACTCTGCACTCACACTCTACACTCACTAATCTGCACTCACTACTCTGCACTCACTACTCTGCACTAACTACTCTGCACTCTGCGCTCACTACTCTGTACTCACTACTCTGCACTCTGCACTCACTACTCTGCACTCTGCACTCACACTCACTACTCACTACTCTGCACTCACTACTCTGCACTCACTACTCACTACTCTGCACTCACTACTCTGAACTCACTACTCACTACTCTGCACTCACTATTCACTACTTTGCACTCACTACTCACTACTCTGCACTCACTACTCACTACTTTGCACTCACTACTCACTACTCTGCACTCACTACTCGGCACTCTGCACTCACTACTCAGCACTCACTACTCGGCACTCACTATTTGGCACTCACTACTCGGCACTCTGCACTCACTACTCGGCACTCGGCACTCTGCACTCACTACTCTAGACTCTGCACTCTGCAATCACTACTCTGCACTCTGCGCTCACTACTCTGCACTCACTACTCTGCACTCTGCACTCACTACTCTGCACTCTGCACTCTGCACTCACTACTCTGCACTCACTACTCACTACTCTGCACTCACTACTCACTACTCACTATTCTAGTGAGTGCAGAGTAGTGAGTAGTGAGTGCAGAGTAGTGAGTGCACTCACTACTCTGCACTCACTACTCACTACTCTGCACTCACTACTCTGCACTCATTACTCTGCACTCACTATGCACTCACTACTCTGCACTCACTACTCTGCACTCTGCACTCACTACTTTGCACTCTACACTCACTACTCTGCACTTTGCACTCACTACTCTGCACTCTGCACTCACTACTCTGCACTCACTACTCTGCATTCACTACTCTGCACTCCCTACTCTGCACTCACTACTCTGCACTTTGCACTCACTACTCTGCACTCACTACTCTGCACTCACTACTCTGCACTCACTACTCTGCACTCTGCACTCACTACTCTAGACTCTGCACTCTGCACTCACTACTCTGCACTCACTACTCTGCACTCTGCACTCACTACTCTGCACTCTGCACTCACTACTCTGCACTCTGCACTCACAATCACTACTCACTACTCTGCACTCACTACTCTGCACTCACTACTCACTACTCTGCACTCACTACTCACTACTCTAGTGAGTGCAGAGTAGTGAGTAGTGAGTGCACTCACTACTCTGCACTCACTACTCACTTCTCTGCACTCACTACTCTGCACTCACTATGCACTCACTACTTTGCACTCACTACTCTGCACTCTGCACTCACTACTCTGCACTCTGCACTCACTACTCTGCGCTTTGCACTCACTACTCTGCACTTACTACTCTGCACTCACTACTCTGCATTCACTACTCTGCACTCCCTACTCTGCACTCACTACTCTGCACTTTGCACTCACTACACTGCACTCACTACTCTGCACTCACTACTCTGCACTCACTACTCTGCACTCTGCACTCACTACTCTAGACTCTGCACTCTGCACTCACTACTCTGCACTCACTACTCTGCACTCTGCACTCACTACTCTGCACTCTGCACTCACTACTCTGCACTCTGCACTCACAATCACTACTCACTACTCTGCACTCACTACTCTGCACTCACTACTCACTACTCTGCACTCACTACTCACTACTCTAGTGAGTGCAGAGTAGTGAGTAGTGAGTGCACTCACTACTCTGCACTCACTACTCACTTCTCTGCACTCACTACTCTGCACTCACTATGCACTCACTACTTTGCACTCACTACTCTGCACTCTGCACTCACTACTCTGCACTCTGCACTCACTACTCTGCGCTTTGCACTCACTACTCTGCACTTACTACTCTGCACTCACTACTCTGCATTCACTACTCTGCACTCCCTACTCTGCACTCACTACTCTGCACTCTGCACTCAATACTCTGCACTCTGCACTCACTACTCTGCACTCACTACTCTGCACTCACTACTCTGCACTCACCACTCTGCACTCACTACTCTGCACTCACTACTCGGCACTCTGCACTCACTACTCAGCACTCACTACTTGGCACTCACTACTCGGCACTCACTTCTCAGCACTCTGCACTCACTACTCGGCACTTGGCACTCTGCACTCACTACTCGGCACTCTGCACTCACTACTCGGCACTCTGCACTCACTACTCTGCACTCACACTCTGCACTCACACTCTGCAGTAACACTCTGCACTCACACTCTGCACTCACTACTCTGCACTCACTACTCTGCACTCCCTACTCTGCACTCCCTACTCTGCACTCTGCACTCACTACTCTACACTCACTACTCTGCACTCTACACTCAATACTCTGCACTCTGCACTCAATACTCTGCACTCTGCACTCAATACTCTGCACTCACTACTCTGTACTCACTACTCTGCACTCACTACTCTGCACTCACTACTCGGCACTCTGCACTCACTACTCGGCACTCACTACTCTGCACTCACTACTCTGCACTCACTACTCACTACTCACTACTCACTACTCTGCACTCACTACTGTGCACTCACTACTCTGCACTCACTACTCTGCACTCACTACTCACTACTCTGCACTCACTACTCACTACTCTGCACTCACTACTCTGCACTCACTACTCACTACTCTGCACTCACTACTCACTACTTTGCACTCACTACTCAGCACTCACTACTCACTACTCTGCACTCACTACTCACTACTCTGCACTCACTACTCTGCACTCACTACTCACTACTCTGCACTCACTACTCACTACTTTGCACTCACTACTCACTACTTCCTACTCTAGTGAGTGCAGAGTAGTGAGTAGTGAGTGCAGAATAGTGAGTTCACTCACTACTCTGCACTCACTACTCACTACTCTGCACTCACTACTCTGCACTCACTACTCTGCACTCACTATGCACTCACTACTCTGTACTCTGCACTCACTACTCTGCACTTTGCACTCACTACTCTGCATTCTGCACTCACTACTCTGCACTCACTACTCTGCACTCACTACTCGGCACTCACTACTCGGCACTCTGCACTCACTACTCGCCACTCACTACTCTGCACTCACTACTCGGCACTCTGCACTCACTACTCGGCACTCACTACTCTGCTCTCACTACTCTGCACTCACTACTCACTACTCACTACTCACTACTCTGCACTCACTACTCTGCACTCACTACTCACTACTCTGCACTCACTACTCTGCACTCACTATTCACTACTTTGCACTCACTACTCACTACTCACTACTCTGCACTCACTACTCACTACTTTGCGCTCACTACTCACTACTCTGCACTCACTACTCTGCACTCACTACTCGGCACTCGGCACTCTGCACTCACTACTCGGCACTCTGCACTCACTACTCGGCACTCTGCACTCACTACTCTGCACTCACACTCTGCACTCACACTCTGCACTCACACTCTGCACTCACTACTCTGCACTCACTACTCTGCACTCACTACTCTGCACTCTGCACTCACTCCTCTAGACTCTGCACTCTGCACTCACTACTCTGCACTCACTACTCTGCACTCTGCACTCACTACTCTGCACTCTGCACTCACACCCACTACTCACTAATCTGCACTCACTACTCGGCACTCTGCACTCACTACTTGGCACTCACTACTCTGCACTCACTACTCTGCACTCACTACTCACTACTCACTACTCTGCACTCACTACTGTGCACTCACTACTCTGCACTCACTACTCTGCACTCACTATTCACTACTTTGTACTCACTACTCACTACTCTGCACTCACTACTCACTACTTTGCGCTCACTACTCACTACTCTGCACTCACTACTCTGCACTCACTACTCGGCACTCGGCACTCACTACTCGGCACTCACTACTCGGCACTCTGCACTCACTACTCGGCACTCGGCACTCTGCACTCACTACTCTGCACTCTACACTCACTACTCGGCACTCTGCACTCACTACTTGGCACTCAGCACTCAGCACTCACACTCTGCACTCACACTCTGCACTCACTACTCTGCACTCACTACTCTGCACTCACTACTCTGCACTCACTACTCTGCACTCTGCACTCACTACTCTAGACTCTGCACTCTGCACTCACTACTCTGCAATCTGCACTCACTACTCTGCACTCTGCACTCTGCACTCACTACTCTGCACTCTGCACTCACACTCACTACTCTGCACTCACTACTCTGCACTCACTACTCACTACTCTGCACTCACTACTCACTACTCTAGAGAGTGCAGAGTAGTGAGTAGTGAGTTCAGAGTAGTGAGTGCACTCACTACTCTGCACTCACTACTCACTACTCTGCACTCACTACTCTGCACTCACTACTCTGCACTCACTATGCACTCACTACTCTGCACTCTGCACTCACTACTCTGCACTCTGCACTCACTACTCTGCACTTTGCACTCACTACTCCGCACTCTGCACTCACTACTCTTCACTCACTACTCTGCATTCACTACTCTACACTCCCTACTCTGCACTCACTACTCTGCACTTTGCACTCACTACTCTGCACTCTGCACTCAATACTCTGCACTCTGCACTCAATACTCTGCACTCTGCACTCAATACTCTGCACTCTGCACTCACTACTCTGCACTCACTACTCTGCACTCACTCCTCTGCACTCACCACTCTGCACTCACTACTCTGCACTCACTACTCTGCACTCACTATGCACTCACTACTCTGCACTCACTACTCTGCACTCTGCACTCACTACTCTGCACTCTGCACTCACTACTCTGCACTGTGCACTCACTACTCTGCACTCACTACTCTGCACTCACTACTCTGCACTCCTTACTCTGCACTCACTACTCTGCACTCTGCACTCACTACTCTGCACTCTGCACTCAATACTCTGCACTCACTACTCTGCACTCAACACTCTGCACTCACTACTCTGCACTCACTACTCATCACCCTGCACTCACTACTCACTACTCACTACTCTAGTGAGTGCAGAGTAGTGAGTAGTGAGTGCAGAGTAGTGAGTGCACTCACTACTCTGCACTCACTACTCACTACTTTGCACTCACTACTCTGCACTCACTATGCACTCACTACTCTGCACTCACTACTCGGCACTCACTACTCAGTACTCACTACTCGGCACTCTGCACTCACTAATCGCCACTCACTACTCTGCACTCGCTACTCGGCACTCTGCACTCACTACTCGGCACTCACTACTCTGCACTCACTACTCACTACTCACTACTCTGCACTCACTACTGTGCACTCACTACTCTGCACTCACTACTCCGCACTCACTATTCACTACTTTGTACTCACTACTCACTACTCTGCACTCACTACTCACTACTTTGCGCTCACTACTCACTACTCTGCACTCACTACTCTGCACTCACTACTCGGCACTCGGCACTCACTACTCGGCACTCACTACTCGGCACTCTGCACTCACTACTCGGCACTCGGCACTCTGCACTCACTACTCTGCACTCTACACTCACTACTCGGCACTCTGCACTCACTACTTGGCACTCAGCACTCAGCACTCACACTCTGCACTCACACTCTGCACTCACTACTCTGCACTCACTACTCTGCACTCACTACTCTGCACTCACTACTCTGCACTCTGCACTCACTACTCTAGACTCTGCACTCTGCACTCACTACTCTGCAATCTGCACTCACTACTCTGCACTCTGCACTCACTACTCTGCACTCTGCACTCACACTCACTACTCTGCACTCACTACTCTGCACTCACTACTCACTACTCTGCACTCACTACTCACTACTCTAGAGAGTGCAGAGTAGTGAGTAGTGAGTTCAGAGTAGTGAGTGCACTCACTACTCTGCACTCACTACTCACTACTCTGCACTCACTACTCTGCACTCACTACTCTGCACTCACTATGCACTCACTACTCTGCACTCTGCACTCACTACTCTGCACTCTGCACTCACTACTCTGCACTTTGCACTCACTACTCTGCACTCTGCACTCACTACTCTTCACTCACTACTCTGCATTCACTACTCTACACTCCCTACTCTGCACTCACTACTCTGCACTTTGCACTCACTACTCTGCACTCTGCACTCAATACTCTGCACTCTGCACTCAATACTCTGCACTCTGCACTCAATACTCTGCACTCACTACTCTGCACTCACTACTCTGCACTCACTCCTCTGCACTCACCACTCTGCACTCACTACTCTGCACTCACTACTCTGCACTCACTATGCACTCACTACTCTGCACTCACTACTCTGCACTCTGCACTCACTACTCTGCACTCTGCACTCACTACTCTGCACTGTGCACTCACTACTCTGCACTCACTACTCTGCACTCACTACTCTGCACTCACTATGCACTCACTACTCTGCACTCACTACTCTGCACTCTGCACTCACTACTCTGCACTCTACACTCACTACTCGGCACTCTGCACTCACTACTTGGCACTCAGCACTCAGCACTCACACTCTGCACTCACACTCTGCACTCACTACTCTGCACTCACTACTCTGCACTCACTACTCTGCACTCACTACTCTGCACTCTGCACTCACTACTCTAGACTCTGCACTCTGCACTCACTACTCTGCAATCTGCACTCACTACTCTGCACTCTGCACTCTGCACTCACTACTCTGCACTCTGCACTCACACTCACTACTCTGCACTCACTACTCTGCACTCACTACTCACTACTCTGCACTCACTACTCACTACTCTAGAGAGTGCAGAGTAGTGAGTAGTGAGTTCAGAGTAGTGAGTGCACTCACTACTCTGCACTCACTACTCACTACTCTGCACTCACTACTCTGCACTCACTACTCTGCACTCACTATGCACTCACTACTCTGCACTCTGCACTCACTACTCTGCACTCACTACTCTGCACTTTGCACTCACTACTCCGCACTCTGCACTCACTACTCTTCACTCACTACTCTGCATTCACTACTCTACACTCCCTACTCTGCACTCACTACTCTGCACTTTGCACTCACTACTCTGCACTCTGCACTCAATACTCTGCACTCTGCACTCAATACTCTGCACTCTGCACTCAATACTCTGCACTCTGCACTCACTACTCTGCACTCACTACTCTGCACTCACTCCTCTGCACTCACCACTCTGCACTCACTACTCTGCACTCACTACTCTGCACTCACTATGCACTCACTACTCTGCACTCACTACTCTGCACTCTGCACTCACTACTCTGCACTCTGCACTCACTACTCTGCACTGTGCACTCACTACTCTGCACTCACTACTCTGCACTCACTACTCTGCACTCCTTACTCTGCACTCACTACTCTGCACTCTGCACTCACTACTCTGCACTCTGCACTCAATACTCTGCACTCACTACTCTGCACTCAACACTCTGCACTCACTACTCTGCACTCACTACTCGTCACCCTGCACTCACTACTCACTACTCACTACTCTAGTGAGTGCAGAGTAGTGAGTAGTGAGTGCAGAGTAGTGAGTGCACTCACTACTCTGCACTCACTACTCACTACTTTGCACTCACTACTCTGCACTCACTATGCACTCACTACTCTGCACTCACTACTCGGCACTCACTACTCAGTACTCACTACTCGGCACTCTGCACTCACTAATCGCCACTCACTACTCTGCACTCACTACTCGGCACTCTGCACTCACTACTCGGCACTCACTACTCTGCACTCACTACTCTGCACTCACTACTCACTACTCACTACTCTGCACTCACTACTGTGCACTCACTACTCTGCACTCACTACTCTGCACTCACTATTCACTACTTTGTACTCACTACTCACTACTCTGCACTCACTACTCACTACTTTGCGCTCACTACTCACTACTCTGCACTCACTACTCTGCACTCACTACTCGGCACTCGGCACTCACTACTCGGCACTCACTACTCGGCACTCTGCACTCACTACTCGGCACTCGGCACTCTGCACTCACTACTCTGCACTCTACACTCACTACTCGGCACTCTGCACTCACTACTTGGCACTCAGCACTCAGCACTCACACTCTGCACTCACACTCTGCACTCACTACTCTGCACTCACTACTCTGCACTCACTACTCTGCACTCACTACTCTGCACTCTGCACTCACTACTCTAGACTCTGCACTCTGCACTCACTACTCTGCAATCTGCACTCACTACTCTGCACTCTGCACTCACTACTCTGCACTCTGCACTCACACTCACTACTCTGCACTCACTACTCTGCACTCACTACTCACTACTCTGCACTCACTACTCTAGAGAGTGCAGAGTAGTGAGTAGTGAGTTCAGAGTAGTGAGTGCACTCACTACTCTGCACTCACTACTCACTACTCTGCACTCACTACTCTGCACTCACTACTCTGCACTCACTATGCACTCACTACTCTGCACTCTGCACTCACTACTCTGCACTCTGCACTCACTACTCTGCACTTTGCACTCACTACTCTGCACTCTGCACTCACTACTCTTCACTCCCTACTCTGCACTCACTACTCTGCACTTTGCACTCACTACTCTGCACTCTGCACTCAATACTCTGCACTCTGCACTCAATACTCTGCACTCTGCACTCAATACTCTGCACTCACTACTCTGCACTCACTACTCTGCACTCACTCCTCTGCACTCACCACTCTGCACTCACTACTCTGCACTCACTACTCTGCACTCACTATGCACTCACTACTCTGCACTCACTACTCTGCACTCTGCACTCACTACTCTGCACTCTGCACTCACTACTCTGCACTGTGCACTCACTACTCTGCACTCACTACTCTGCACTCACTACTCTGCACTCCTTACTCTGCACTCACTACTCTGCACTCTGCACTCACTACTCTGCACTCTGCACTCAATACTCTGCACTCACTACTCTGCACTCAACACTCTGCACTCACTACTCTGCACTCACTACTCGTCACCCTGCACTCACTACTCACTACTCACTACTCTAGTGAGTGCAGAGTAGTGAGTAGTGAGTGCAGAGTAGTGAGTGCACTCACTACTCTGCACTCACTACTCACTACTTTGCACTCACTACTCTGCACTCACTATGCACTCACTACTCTGCACTCACTACTCGGCACTCACTACTCAGTACTCACTACTCGGCACTCTGCACTCACTAATCGCCACTCACTACTCTGCACTCACTACTCGGCACTCACTACTCTGCTCTCACTACTCTGCACTCACTACTCACTACTCACTACTCACTACTCTGCACTCACTACTGTGCACTCACTACTCACTACTCTGCACTCACTACTCTGCACTCACTATTCACTACTTTGCACTCACTACTCACTACTCACTACTCTGCACTCACTACTCACTACTTTGCGCTCACTACTCACTACTCTGCACTCACTACTCTGCACTCACTACTCGGCACTCGGCACTCTGCACTCACTACTCGGCACTCTGCACTCACTACTCGGCACTCTGGACTCACTACTCTGCACTCACACTCTGCACTCACACTCTGCACACACACTCTGCACTCACTACTCTGCACTCACTACTCTGCACTCACTACTCTGCACTCTGCACTCACTACTCTGCACTCTGCACTCACACCCACTACTCACTAATCTGCACTCACTACTCTGCACTCACTACTCACTACTCTGCACTCACTACTCACTACTCTAGTGAGTGCAGAGTAGTGAATAGTGAGTTCAGAGTAGTGAGTGCACTCACTACTCTGCACTCACTACTCAAAACTCTGCACTCATTACTCTGCACTCACTACTCTGCACTCACTATGCACTCACTACTCTGCACTCACTACTCTGCACTCTGCACTCACTACTCTGCACTCTGCACTCACTACTCTGCACTTTGCACTCACTACTCTGCACTCTGCACTTACTACTCTGCACTCACTACTCTGCATTCACTACTCTGCACTCCCTACTCTGCACTCACTACTCTGCACTTTGCACTCACTACTCTGCACTCTGCACTCAATACTCTGCACTCTGCACTCAATACTCTGCACTCTGCACTCACTACACTGCACTCACTACTCTGCACTCACTACTCTGCACTCACTACTCTGCACTCACCACTCTGCACTCACTACTCTGCACTCACTACTCTGCACTCACTACTCGGCACTCTGCACTCACTACTCAGCACTCACTACTCGGCACTCACTACTCGGCACTCACTACTCAGCACTCTGCACTCACTACTCGGCACTCGGCACTCTGCACTCACTACTCGGCACTCTGCACTCACTACTCGGCACTCGGCACTCACTACTCGGCACTCTGCACTCACTACTCTGCACTCACACTCTGCACTCACACTCTGCACTAACACTCTGCACTCACACTCTGTACTCACTACTCTGCACTCACTACTCTGCACTCACTACTCTGCACTCTGCACTCACTACTCTAGACTCTGCACTCTGCACTCACTACTCTGCACTCTGCGCTTACTACTCTGCACTCACTACTCTGCACTCACTACTCTGCACTCACTACTCTGCACTCACTACTCTGCACTCTGCACTCACTACTCTAGACTCTGCACTCTACACTCACTACTCTGCACTCTGTGCTCACTACTCTGCACTCACTACTCTGCACTCTGCACTCACTACTCTGCACTCTGCACTCACACTCACTACTCACTACTCTGCACTCACTACTCTGCACTCACTACTCACTACTCTGCACTCACTACTCACTACTCTAGTGAGTGCAGAGTAGTGAGTAGTGAGTGCAGAGTAGTGAGTGCACTCACTACTCTGCACTCACTACTCACTACTTTGCACTCACTACTCTGCACTCACTATGCACTCACTACTCTGCACTCACTACTCTGCACTCTGCACTCACTACTCTGCACTCTGCACTCACACTCACTACTCACTACTCTGCACTCACTACTCTGCACTCACTACTCACTACTCTGCACTCACTACTCACTACTCACTACTCTAGTGAGTGCAGAGTAGTGAGTAGTGAGTGCAGAGTAGTGAGTGCACTCACTACTCTGCACTCACTACTCACTACTTTGCACTCACTACTCTGCACTCACTATGCACTCACTACTCTGCACTCACTACTCTGCACTCACTACTCTGCACTTTGCACTCACTACTCCGCACTCTGCACTCACTACTCTGCACTCACTACTCTGCATTCACTACTCTGCACTCCCTACTCTGCACTCACTACTCTGCACTTTGCACTCACTACTCTGCACTCTGCACTCAATACTCTGCACTCTGCACTCAATACTCTGCACTCTGCACTCAATACTCTGCACTCAATACTCTGCACTCTGCACTCACTACTCTGCACTCACTACTCTGCACTCACTACTCTGCACTCTGCACTCACTACTCGGCACTCACTACTCGGCACTCACTACTCGGCACTCAGTACTCGGCACTCTGCACTCACTACTCGGCACTTGGCAGTCTGCACTCACTACTCGGCACTCTGCACTCACTACTCGGCACTCTGCACTCACTACTCGGCACTCTGCACTCACTACTCTGCACTCACACTCTGCACTCACACTCTGCACTAACACTGCACTCACACTCTGCACTCACTACTCTGCACTCACTACTCTGCACTCACTACTCTGCACTCACTACTCTGCACTCTGCACTCACTACTCTGCACTCTGCACTCACTACTCTGCACTCTGCACTCACTACTCTGCACTCACTACTCACTACTCACTACTCTAGTGAGTGCAGAGTAGTGAGTAGTGAGTGCAGAGTAGTGAGTGCACTCACTACTCTGCACTCACTACTCACTACTCTGCACTCACTACTCTGCACTCACTACTCTGCACTCACTATGCACTCACTACTCTGCACTCACTACTCTGCACTCTGCACTCACTACTCTGCACTCTGCACTCACTACTCTGCACTTTGCACTCACTACTCTGCACTGTGCACTCAATACTCTGCACTCACTACTCTGCACTCCCTGCTCTGCACTCCCTACTCTGCACTCTGCACTCACTACTCTGCACTCTGCACTCACTACTCTGCACTCTGCACTCAATACTCTGCACTCTGCACTCAATACTCTGCACTCTGCACTCAATACTCTGCACTCAATACGCTGCACTCTGCACTCACTACTCTGCACTCACTACTCTGCACTCACTATTCTGCACTCACTACTCTGCATTCACTACTCTGCACTCAACACTCTGCACTCACTACTCTGCACTCACTACTCGGCACTCTGCACCCACTACTCGGCACTCACTACTCTGCACTCACTACTCTGCACTCACTACTCACTACTCACTACTCTGCACTCACTACTCTGCACTCACTACTCACTACTCTGCACTCACTATTCACTACTTTGCACTCACTACTCACTACTCACTACTCTGCACTCACTACTCACTACTTTGCGCTCACTACTCTGCACTCACTACTCTGCACTCACACTCTACACTCACTAATCTGCACTCACTACTCTGCACTCACTACTCTGCACTAACTACTCTGCACTCTGCGCTCACTACTCTGCACTCACTACTCTGCACTCTGCACTCACTACTCTGCACTCTGCACTCACACTCACTACTCACTACTCTGCACTCACTACTCTGCACTCACTACTCACTACTCTGCACTCACTACTCTGAACTCACTACTCACTACTCTGCACTCACTATTCACTACTTTGCACTCACTACTCACTACTCTGCACTCACTACTCACTACTTTGCACTCACTACTCACTACTCTGCACTCACTACTCTGCACTCACTACTCGGCACTCTGCACTCACTACTCAGCACTCACTACTCGGCACTCACTATTTGGCACTCACTACTCGGCACTCTGCACTCACTACTCGGCACTCGGCACTCTGCACTCACTACTCTAGACTCTGCACTCTGCAATCACTACTCTGCACTCTGCGCTCACTACTCTGCACTCACTACTCTGCACTCTGCACTCACTACTCTGCACTCTGCACTCTGCACTCACTACTCTGCACTCACTACTCACTACTCTGCACTCACTACTCACTACTCACTATTCTAGTGAGTGCAGAGTAGTGAGTAGTGAGTGCAGAGTAGTGAGTGCACTCACTACTCTGCACTCACTACTCACTACTCTGCACTCACTACTCTGCACTCACTACTCTGCACTCACTATGCACTCACTACTCTGCACTCACTACTCTGCACTCTGCACTCACTACTTTGCACTCTACACTCACTACTCTGCACTTTGCACTCACTACTCTGCACTCTGCACTCACTACTCTGCACTCACTACTCTGCATTCACTACTCTGCACTCCCTACTCTGCACTCACTACTCTGCACTTTGCACTCACTACTCTGCACTCACTACTCTGCACTCACTACTCTGCACTCTGCACTCACTACTCTAGACTCTGCACTCTGCACTCACTACTCTGCACTCACTACTCTGCACTATGCACTCACTACTCTGCACTCTGCACTCACTACTCTGCACTCTGCACTCACAATCACTACTCACTACTCTGCACTCACTAATCTGCACTTACTACTCACTACTCTGCACTCACTACTCACTACTCTAGTGAGTGCAGAGTAGTGAGTAGTGAGTGCACTCACTACTCTGCACTCACTACTCACTTCTCTGCACTCACTACTCTGCACTCACTATGCACTCACTACTCTGCACTCACTACTCTGCACTCTGCACTCACTACTCTGCACTCTGCACTCACTACTCTGCGCTTTGCACTCACTACTCTGCACTCTGCACTTACTACTCTGCACTCACTACTCTGCATTCACTACTCTGCACTCCCTACTCTGCACTCACTACTCTGCACTTTGCACTCACTACACTGCACTCTGCACTCAATACTCTGCACTCTGCACTCAATACTCTGCACTCTGCACTCAATACTCTGCACTCTGCACTCACTACTCTGCACTCACTACTCTGCACTCACTACTCTGCACTCACCACTCTGCACTCACTACTCTGCACTCACTACTCTGCACTCTCTACTCGGCACTCTGCACTCACTACTCAGCACTCACTACTTGGCACTCACTACTCGGCACTCACTTCTCAGCACTCTGCACTCACTACTCGGCACTTGGCACTCTGCACTCACTACTCGGCACTCTGCACTCACTACTCGGCACTCTGCACTCACTACTCTGCACTCACACTCTGCACTCACACTCTGCACTAACACTCTGCACTCACACTCTGCACTCACTACTCTGCACTCACTACTCTGCACTCCCTACTCTGCACTCCCTACTCTGCACTCTGCACTCACTACTCTACACTCACTACTCTGCACTCTACACTCAATACTCTGCACTCTGCACTCAATACTCTGCACTCTGCACTCAATACTCTGCACTCACTACTCTGTACTCACTACTCTGCACTCACTACTCTGCACTCACTACTCGGCACTCTGCACTCACTACTCGGCACTCACTACTCTGCACTCACTACTCTGCACTCACTACTCACTACTCACTACTCACTACTCTGCACTCACTACTGTGCACTCACTACTCTGCACTCACTACTCACTACTCTGCACTCACTACTCACTACTCTGCACTCACTACTCTGCACTCACTACTCACTAGTCTGCACTCACTACTCACTACTTTGCACTCACTACTCAGCACTCACTACTCACTACTCTGCATTCACTACTCACTACTCTGCACTCACTACTCTGCACTCACTACTCACTACTCTGCACTCACTACTCACTACTTTGCACTCACTACTCACTACTTCCTACTCTAGTGAGTGCAGAGTAGTGAGTAGTGAGTGCAGAATAGTGAGTTCACTCACTACTCTGCACTCACTACTCACTACTCTGCACTCACTACTCTGCACTCACTACTCTGCACTCACTATGCACTCACTACTCTGTACTCTGCACTCACTACTCTGCACTTTGCACTCACTACTCTGCATTCTGCACTCACTACTCTGCACTCACTACTCTGCACTCACTACTCGGCACTCACTACTCGGCACTCTGCACTCACTACTCGCCACTCACTACTCTGCACTCACTACTCGGCACTCTGCACTCACTACTCGGCACTCACTACTCTGCTCTCACTACTCTGCACTCACTACTCACTACTCACTACTCACTACTCTGCACTCACTACTGTGCACTCACTACTCACTACTCTGCACTCACTACTCTGCACTCACTATTCACTACTTTGCACTCACTACTCACTACTCACTACTCTGCACTCACTACTCACTACTTTGCGCTCACTACTCACTACTCTGCACTCACTACTCTGCACTCACTACTCGGCACTCGGCACTCTGCACTCACTACTCGGCACTCTGCACTCACTACTCGGCACTCTGCACTCACTACTCTGCACTCACACTCTGCACTCACACTCTGCACTCACACTCTGCACTCACTACTCTGCACTCACTACTCTGCACTCACTACTCTGCACTCTGCACTCACTCCTCTAGACTCTGCACTCTGCACTCACTAATCTGCACTCACTACTCTGCACTCTGCACTCACTACTCACTACTCTGCACTCACTACTCTGCACTCACTACTCTGCACTCACTATGCACTCACTACTCTGCACTCACTACTCTGCACTCTGCACTCACTACTTTGCACTCTACACTCACTACTCTGCACTTTGCACTCACTACTCTGCACTCTGCACTCACTACTCTGCACTCACTACTCTGCATTCACTACTCTGCACTCCCTACTCTGCACTCACTACTCTGCACTTTGCACTCACTACTCTGCACTCACTACTCTGCACTCACTACTCTGCACTCACTACTCTGCACTCTGCACTCACTACTCTAGACTCTGCACTCTGCACTCACTACTCTGCACTCACTACTCTGCACTCTGCACTCACTACTCTGCACTCTGCACTCACTACTCTGCACTCTGCACTCACAATCACTACTCACTACTCTGCACTCACTACTCTGCACTTACTACTCACTACTCTGCACTCACTACTCACTACTCTAGTGAGTGCAGAGTAGTGAGTAGTGAGTGCACTCACTACTCTGCACTCACTACTCACTTCTCTGCACTCACTACTCTGCACTCACTATGCACTCACTACTCTGCACTCACTACTCTGCACTCTGCACTCACTACTCTGCACTCTGCACTCACTACTCTGCGCTTTGCACTCACTACTCTGCACTCTGCACTTACTACTCTGCACTCACTACTCTGCATTCACTACTCTGCACTCCCTACTCTGCACTCACTACTCTGCACTTTGCACTCACTACACTGCACTCTGCACTCAATACTCTGCACTCTGCACTCAATACTCTGCACTCTGCACTCAATACTCTGCACTCTGCACTCACTACTCTGCACTCACTACTCTGCACTCACTACTCTGCACTCACCACTCTGCACTCACTACTCTGCACTCACTACTCTGCACTCTCTACTCGGCACTCTGCACTCACTACTCAGCACTCACTACTTGGCACTCACTACTCGGCACTCACTTCTCAGCACTCTGCACTCACTACTCGGCACTTGGCACTCTGCACTCACTACTCGGCACTCTGCACTCACTACTCGGCACTCTGCACTCACTACTCTGCACTCACACTCTGCACTCACACTCTGCACTAACACTCTGCACTCACACTCTGCACTCACTACTCTGCACTCACTACTCTGCACTCCCTACTCTGCACTCCCTACTCTGCACTCTGCACTCACTACTCTACACTCACTACTCTGCACTCTACACTCAATACTCTGCACTCTGCACTCAATACTCTGCACTCACTACTCTGTACTCACTACTCTGCACTCACTACTCTGCACTCACTACTCGGCACTCTGCACTCACTACTCGGCACTCACTACTCTGCACTCACTACTCTGCACTCACTACTCACTACTCACTACTCACTACTCTGCACTCACTACTGTGCACTCACTACTCGGCACTCGGCACTCTGCACTCACTACTCGGCACTCTGCACTCACTACTCGGCACTCTGCACTCACTACTCTGCACTCACACTCTGCACTCACACTCTGCACTCACACTCTGCACTCACTACTCTGCACTCACTACTCTGCACTCACTACTCTGCACTCTGCACTCACTCCTCTAGACTCTGCACTCTGCACTCACTACTCTGCACTCACTACTCTGCACTCTGCACTCACTACTCTGCACTCTACACTCACACCCACTACTCACTAATCTGCACTCACTACTCTGCACTCACTACTCACTACTCTAGTGAGTGCAGAGTAGTGAATAGTGAGTTCAGAGTAGTGAGTGCACTCACTACTCTGCACTCACTACTCAAAACTCTGCACTCACTACTTTGCACTCACTACTCTGCACTCACTATGCACTCACTACTCTGCACTCACTACTCTGCACTCTGCACTCACTACTCTGCACTCTGCACTCACTACTCTGCACTTTGCACTCACTACTCTGCACTCTGCACTCACTACTCTGCACTCACTACTCTGCATTCACTACTCTGCACTCCCTACTCTGCACTCACTACTCTGCACTTTGCACTCACTACTCTGCACTCTGCACTCAATACTCTGCACTCTGCACTCAATACTCTGCACTCTGCACTCACTACACTGCACTCACTACTCTGCACTCACTACTCTGCACTCACCACTCTGCACTCACTACTCTGCACTCACTACTCTGCACTCACTACTCGGCACTCTGCACTCACTACTCAGCACTCACTACTCGGCACTCACTACTCGGCACTCACTACTCAGCACTCTGCACTCACTACTCGGCACTCGGCACTCTGCACTCACTACTCGGCACTCTGCACTCACTACTTGGCACTCTGCACTCACTACTCGGCACTCTGCACTCACTACTCGGCACTCTGCACTCACTACTCTGCACTCACACTCTGCACTCACACTCTGCACTAACACTCTGCACTCACACTCTGCACTCACTACTCTGCACTCACTACTCTGCACTCACTACTCTGCACTCTGCACTCACTACTCTAGACTCTGCACTCTGCACTCACTACTCTGCACTCTGCGCTTACTACTCTGCACTCACTACTCTGCACTCACTACTCTGCACTCTGCACTCACTGCTCTGCACTCACTACTCTGCACTCACTACTCTGCACTCACTACTCTGCACTCACTACTCTGCACTCTGCACTCACTACTCTAGACTCTGCACTCTACACTCACTACTCTGCACTCTGTGCTCACTACTCTGCACTCACTACTCTGCACTCTGCACTCACTACTCTGCACTCTGCACTCACACTCACTACTCACTACTCTGCACTCACTACTCTGCACTCACTACTCACTACTCTGCACTCACTACTCACTACTCACTACTCTAGTGAGTGCAGAGTAGTGAGTAGTGAGTGCAGAGTAGTGAGTGCACTCACTACTCTGCACTCACTACTCACTACTTTGCACTCACTACTCTGCACTCACTATGCACTCACTACTCTGCACTCACTACTCTGCACTCTGCACTCACTACTCTGCACTTTGCACTCACTACTCCGCACTCTGCACTCACTACTCTGCACTCACTACTCTGCATTCACTACTCTGCACTCCCTACTCTGCACTCACTACTCTGCACTTTGCACTCACTACTCTGCACTCTGCACTCAATACTCTGCACTCTGCACACAATACTCTGCACTCTGCACTCAATACTCTGCACTCAATACTCTGCACTCTGCACTCACTACTCTGCACTCACTACTCTGCACTCACTACTCTGCACTCTGCACTCACTACTCGGCACTCACTACTCGGCACTCAGTACTCGGCACTCTGCACTCACTACTCGGCACTCACTACTCTGCACTCACACTCTGCACTCACACTCTGCACTAACACTGCACTCATACTCTGCACTCACTACTCTGCACTCACTACTCTGCACTCACTACTCTGCACTCACTACTCTGCACTCTGCACTCACTACTCTGCACTCTGCACTCACTACTCTGCACTCTGAACTCACTACTCTGCACTCACTACTCACTACTCACTACTCTAGTGAGTGCAGAGTAGTGAGTAGTGAGTGCAGAGTAGTGAGTGCACTCACTACTCTGCACTCACTACTCACTACTCTGCACTCACTACTCTGCACTCACTACTCTGCACTCACTATGCACTCACTACTCTGCACTCACTACTCTGCACTCTGCACTCACTACTCTGCACTCTGCACTCACTACTCTGCACTTTGCACTCACTACTCTGCACTGTGCACTCAATACTCTGCACTCACTACTCTGCACTCCCTGCTCTGCACTCCCTACTCTGCACTCTGCACTCACTACTCTGCACTCTGCACTCACTACTCTGCACTCTGCACTCAATACTCTGCACTCTGCACTCAATACTCTGCACTCTGCACTCAATACTCTGCACTCAATACGCTGAACTCTGCACTCACTACTCTGCACTCACTACTCTGCACTCACTACTCTGCACTCACTATTCTGCACTCACTACTCTGCACTCACTACTCTGCACTCAACACTCTGCACTCACTACTCGGCACTCTGCACTCACTACTCGGCACTCACTACTCTGCACTCACTACTCTGCACTCACTACTCACTACTCACTACTCTGCACTCACTACTCTGCACTCACTACTCACTACTCTGCACTCACTATTCACTACTTTGCACTCACTACTCACTACTCACTACTCTGCACTCACTACTCACTACTTTGCGCTCACTACTCTGCACTCACTACTCTGCACTCACTACTCGGCACTCTGCACTCTGCACTCACTACTCGGCACTCACTACTCGGCACTCACTACTCGGCACTCGGCACTCTGCACTCTCTACTCGGCACTCTACACTCACTACTTGGCACTCTGCACTCACTACTCGGCACTCTGCACTCACTACTCTGCACTCACACTCTGCAGTCACACTCTGCACTCACACTCTGCACTCACTACTCTGCACTCACTACTCTGCACTCACTACTCTGCACTCTGCACTCACTACTCTAGACTCTGCACTCTGCACTCACTACTCTGCACTCACTACTCTGCACTCTGCACTCACTACTCTGCACTCTGCACTCACTACTCTGCACTCTGCACTCACAATCACTACTCACTACTCTGCACTCACTACTCTGCACTCACTACTCACTACTCTGCACTCACTACTCACTACTCTAGTGAGTGCAGAGTAGTGAGTAGTGAGTGCACTCACTACTCTGCACTCACTACTCACTACTCTGCACTCACTACTCTGCACTCACTACTCTGCACTCACTATGCACTCACTACTCTGCACTCACTACTCTGCACTCTGCACTCACTACTCTGCACTCTGCACTCACTACTCTGCGCTTTGCACTCACTACTCTGCACTCTGCACTTACTACTCTGCACTCACTACTCTGCATTCACTACTCTGCACTCCCTACTCTGCACTCACTACTCTGCACTTTGCACTCACCACACTGCACTCTGCACTCAATACTCTGCACTCTGCACTCAATACTCTGCACTCTGCACTCAATACTCTGTACTCACTACTCTGCACTCACTACTCTGCACTCACTACTCTGCACTCACTACTCTGCACTCACCACTCTGCACTCACTACTCTGCACTCACTACTCTGCACTCACTACTCGGCACTCTGCACTCACTACTCAGCACTCACTACTTGGCACTCACTACTCGGCACTCACTTCTCGGCACTCTGCACTCACTACTCGGCACTCGGCACTCTGCACTCACTACTCGGCACTCTGCACTCACTACTCGGCACTCTGCACTCACTACTCTGCACTCACTACTCTGCACTCACACTCTGCACTCACACTCTGCACTAACACTCTGCACTCACACTCTGCACAGTTAGACGGGGACCTGGAGGGTCGGCCGAGCACAGTGATCGCACAGACAGGTAACTTCCCCCCCACAGATGGACACCACACAAAGATCAGGGTAACACCTTGTTGGACAGGCCACATGAAGGGCTCGCTCCCTCCCCGCAGGACAGGGCCCGGGCCACCGTCAGCACCATTGCCCGGCCCAGCCGCCATCTTGGACACGGCACCACGCGGCCGCGCGGCCTCAGCCCGACCCCAACCCTGGGCCTGGCCAGGCCCCGACATCCCGGCACCTCCCTCCACCCAGGAGGTGAACGGCCCACTTGGCAGGTCAATGGGAGTACGAAGTGTCGATGGCTCTCCCCCGCCAGGTGCCGAGCACCCCCAGCCTCCTTGGGCGCTGGCTCCGCCCCCCTGCTGGGTGTCTGGAGTCCTCCATCCCAGACCTCCCGACCTCCAAGAGCGAGGGTCCGGACATCAAAGGGCGCCAGACCTATAACTGAGGCAGCCCCAGGACAGGAAGGCAGTTGTATCCTGGAGTCGAGAGACACCGAGAAGAACTCATCCTTGACGGACTGCTGGCGCTGCCACAGCCCTGCCTTGTGAACTATTGCCCTGCCTGCTGGCGCTGCCGCGGCCCTCTGCAACCTTCATCCTCGTGGGACCTGCTGGCGCTGCCGCGGCCCTCTGCAACCTTCATCCTCGTGGGACCTGCTGGCGCTGCCGCGGCCCTCTGCAATCTTCATCCTCGTGGGACCTGCTGGCGCTGCCGCGACCCGTAGAAACCTCCATCCTCGTGGGACCTGCTGGCGCTGCCGCGGCCCGTTGCAACCTGCATTCTCGTGGGACCTGCTGGCGCTGCCGCGGCCCGTCGTAACCTTCATCCTCGTGGGACCTGCTGGCGCTGCCGCGGCCCTCTGCAATTTTCATCCTCGTGGGACCTGCTGGCGCTGCCGCGGCCCGTAGAAACCTCCATCCTCGTGGGACCTGCTGGCGCTGCCGCGGCCCGTTGCAACCTGCATTCTCGTGGGACCTGCTGGCGCTGCCGCGGCCCGTCGTAACCTTCATCCTCGTGGGACCTGCTGGCGCTGCCGCGGCCCTCTGCAATCTTCATCCTCGTGGGACCTGCTGGCGCTGCCGCGGCCCGTAGAAACCTCCATCCTCGTGGGACCTGCTGGCGCTGCCGCGGCCCGTTGCAACCTGCATTCTCGTGGGACCTGCTGGCGCTGCCGCGGCCCGTCGTAACCTTCATCCTCGTTGGGACCTGCTGGCGCTGCCGCGGCCCGTTGCCACCTACGACCTCTTCGGGCCCTGCCGGCGCGGCCGCGGTCTGACCCATCCGAACACCGAGCCCGAGGATTGTGAGCTATCACCGTTACACCTCCGTACCCGTGGGTACCAAGACTGTCCCGCTACCCCCTTCCCTTACTAGAGACTAGAATTGAGAGGATCATCGTGTCCTGAACGCCTTGTATCATACCCCTCTACTACCAGAAGTGCCTATAAAAGGTGTTACCCTGATCTTTGTGTGGTGTCCATCTGTGGGGGGGGAAGTTACCTGTCTGTGCGATCACTGTGCTCGGCCGACCCTTCAGGTCTCCGTCTAACATTGGTGGCTAGCGGCGCGATCCGAACCAACGCGTACCGTACAGACAGTAACTCACCCTACGACTAAAACCACAATGACGACCAAAGAGAACGGATCGGCGGAGAAGTTCCAGATGGAAAAGCTGGAAGAATACAACCACCGAGAGCTCAAACAATTTTGCATGGACTTAGGCATTGCTACCACCGGGCTAAGCACAAAAGAAGACTTCAAAAACGCCCTAGAGGCCTGGACAGAGACAAATACCGCAACCCCCCGGGACCCCGCAGCCCCGGAAGTCAACACCACCCGGACGGAGGAACGGAGAACAGGCCCCTCCCATGAAGAGATCCAAGAGCGGGAAAAAAATAGATTACACGAGTTAGACTTGGCACGACTCAGATTAGACGGAGAATTGAAACTGGCGGAACAAAAAATAAACTTAGAACACTTACGGCTCAGAGAAGAGCGAGAGGAAAAACAGAGACAGAGAGACCTCGAAGAAAAAAGACTGGCATACGAGCACGAGTGCAAACTAGCGGAGATAGAAATACGCAAACTGAACAAAAACCTAGGGGTGCCCGAGCAACCGCACTCCCCGGGTCCTACCGAGCAGAAGGTCCACATCCCCAAGGATGTGGTCCGAGAATATCACCGGCACGACGACATACAGCAGTGGTTCAAGGCCTATGAGATTGCCATGACCGCCCACCGAGTCGCTCGAAGTGACTGGGGAGCCGGTCTATGGGGGAGATTCGTCAACGAGGGTCGTGATGCCCTGCTGCAACTTCCGGACCATCAAATGACGTCCTATGACCACATGAAGGCCGCCCTCCTCAGTCGATATGGACTTACACCCGAAATGTACCGCCAGAGGTTCCGCAACTGCACCCGGATCCCAGGTACGACGTGGTTGGAATACGTGAACTATTTCAGCCGAGCCTTCGAGGGGTGGATCAAGGGTAACAACGTAACCACTTACGAACAACTCTTCAATCTCATTGTGTGGGAGCACCTCTCCAACAACTGCTTTGTCGAGCTCAGGCAGCACCTCCTCGACAGTAAATTGACTGAACCCCGGCAGCTCGCCACCGAGGCTGACCGGTGGGAGAGCACCCGAGTGGCCCAGAGTGGGCCGAATGAGCAGAACAGAACCAACCAAGGTCACCATCGTCCCCGAGGAGGAGGAGGAGGCCCGGGCCGGGGCAGAGACGCCGCCCCGACCGCACCCACTAACGCCACCCCGGCCCCAGCAGGCCGGGGAAACCCCCCGATGCGCCCGGGGTTCCGAGCTAACGTGACGTGTCATCGATGCCAGCGAGTCGGCCACTATGCCAGTGACCCGACCTGCCCGAAGAACCAGGCCCCCGGGCCCCGCCAAATGGCGGCCGCCGCCCTGGGAGAAGAACAAGTCTCCGAAGACACGGAGACCTATGAGTCGGAGCAGTTCGAGTGGGAACCCGCCGCCATGACCCTGGCATGCCTAGGAGGAAGAGACATGGTCCCGCGGACTCCCCTGCCCGCCAACACTCGGAAGTACAGCCAATGGGTGAGCATCAATGGGCGCAAGGCCGAGGCCCTGCGTGACACCGGGGCCAGTGTGACGGCCGTCCGCTGTCACCTGGTAACCCCGGAACAAATCCTACCAAACGTACTTTGCCCCGTCCGATCGGCAGATAACTCAGAGAGCCTGTGTCGGATGGCCTGCGTCCCCTTCGAATGGAGAGGAGTGTCCGGCATGCTGAAAGTAACTGTCCGTGACGATGCCCCCGTAGACTGCCTCCTGGGGAACGATCTCGAGAGCTCCCCGTGGGCCGCTGTGGAAAGAAGAGAGCATCTGGGGATGTTGGGTCTCCCGGACTGGGCGTGCGTAACCACCCGGTCCATGGCCACCCGCACCATCCCTAGACCAGAAGAACCAGAATGGGCAGCACCTCCGCCCTCGATCACTCCAGAAGAAGACTTCCTCCAGACCGACCACCCGGACCCCACCCCAGAGGGGTCCACACAGCCCCCCGAGCTTCCCGACCTGGCTCAGTGGCGTCAAGAAGGGGGGCCCACCCAGGAACAATTCCGGCAGGAGCAAAAGACCTGCCCCTCCCTCGAGGGATTGCGACAGCAAGCGCTCGCCCAGAGCCAAGGAGACACCACCGGGGCCCACTGGGTTTATTGGGACAATGATCTCTTGTACAGCGAACAGAAAATCGCAGAACTGGGGGCCGGGCGAGTGCTAGTGGTGCCCCTCCACTTCAGAGACTTCCTGTTGAACCTAGCCCATGATGTCCCCCTGGCCGGGCACCTGGGCCAAGACAAGACCTACCACCGCCTGGTGACTCACTTTTTTTGGCCCAAAATGAGAAATGACGTATCCCACCATTGCCGGTCCTGCCCGACCTGCCAGGCCAGTGGGAAGAGCGGCCGCAAACTCAAGGCACCCCTACAACCATTCCCCGTGGTGACCATCCCGTTCGAAAGGGTGGGAATAGACATTGTGGGGCCCCTGGACCCCCGAACAGCACAGGGACATCGCTTCATCCTGGTCCTGGTGGATCACGCTACCCGCTATCCTGAGGTGGTCCCCCTTCGTACGATAACAGCCCCAGTAGTGGGTCGAGCCTTGATGGGGATCTTCTCTCGAGTGGGCTTCCCCCGGGAAGTCGTCAGCGACAGGGGTACGAACTTTATTTCAAAGTATATGAAATCCCTCTGGCAGCAGTGCGGAGTCACTTACCGATTCACCACCCCCTATCACCCCCAGGGGAACGGGCTGGTCGAGCGGTTCAACCGCACCCTCAAGGGGATGATCATGGGGCTGGAAGAACCCCTACGCCGCCAGTGGGACGTGCTACTACCGTGCCTCCTCTTCGCCTACCGAGAAGTCCCCCAGAAGTCCCTCGGCTTCAGCCCCTTCGAACTCCTGTACGGACACCCCGTTCGCGGGCCTCTCAGCCTAGTGAAGGAGGAATGGGAAATGGCCCCCCTAAAGACCCCTCCGGACGTCTACAAATACCTCCTGACCCTCCGTAATCAGACCCGGAAATTCAGGGAGATCGCTAAAGCCAATCTGGAGGCCAGTCAAGAAGACATGAAGAAGTGGTACGACCAACATGCCTCCTCCATCGAGTTTGAACCGGGTCAGCAGGTATGGGTGATGTCCCCCATCGAACCATGTGCCTTGCAGGACAAATGGACGGGGCCCTTCAAGGTGATCGAGCGCAGGAGCCCCGTCACCTATCTCATCGACCTGGAGTCCCCCCGGAACCCCCTCCGGGTCCTCCACGCCAACCGACTCAAACCCCACTTCGTGCGCTCAGAGCTCAGCCTGCTGATGGCTACCGACAGTGGCGCGGAAGGAGACTCCGAGCCCCTCCCTGACCTACTGAGGACCCGGGAAAGAGATGGTTCGGTGGACGGGGTCCGACTCTCTGAGGCCCTGACCCCAGAGCAGCGTCAAGATTGCCGGGCCCTCCTGCTGCCGTTCGCAAACCTGTTCTCTCTCGCACCCGGAGTCACCTCCTGGTGCCTGCACGACATGGACACGGGGGACAGTCCTCCTGTTCGACACCGGGCGTACCGAGTACCGGATCGGGTACGTACATGCATCCAAGAAGAAGTCTCCAAGATGCTCGCCCTCGGAGTCATCGAACCTTCGGACAGTCCCTGGGCCAGCCCGGTCGTCCTGGTCCCCAAGGCCGCGGCCCCGGGCACCACCCCTGAACTCCGGTTCTGCATTGACTATCGGGGGCTGAACGCGGTCACCCGTACGGACGCTCACCCTATCCCCGGAGCAGATGAACTAGTCGACCGCATGGGGGCAGCCCGCTACCTAAGCATCTTCGACCTGACAGCGGGCTACTGGCAGATCGGCCTCACCCCCAGAGCCCAAGAACGTTCCGCTTTCTCCACCCCGGATGGGCACTACCATTTCAGAGTGATGCCCTTCGGCATGAAAAACGCTCCAGCCACTTTTCAAAGACTGGTGAACCAGGTATTGGCGGGCCTCGAAGAATTCAGCGCCGCCTACCTGGACGACATCGCGGTATACAGCCGCCACTGGGCGGATCACCTCCACCACCTCAGAGAGGTCCTGCAGGCCCTCCAACAGGCCGGCCTCACCATAAAGGCCAGCAAGTGCCAAATCGGCCAGGGGTCCGTGACCTACCTCGGACACCAAGTGGGGAGCGGTCTGGTGGCCCCCCTCCAACTCAAGGTAGCGGCCATTCAGTCCTGGCAACCCCCCGAGACACAAACCGAGGTCCGAGCCTTCCTGGGGCTCACCGGATACTACCGGCGGTTTGTAAGGGACTATGGCAGCATTGTGGGGCCCCTCACGGAGCTCACGTCTAAGAACCACCCAAAAAGAGTCAACTGGACTCCCGACTGTCAAGCAGCCTTCGAGACGCTGAAGGCCGCCATGTGCACCGCTCCTGTGCTCCAGGCCCCCGACTACAGCCGCGAGTTCATCGTGCAGACCGATGCCTCCGACCATGGTATTGGGGCCGTCCTCTCCCAACTGAACCCCGAAGGAGTGGACCAACCAGTGGCCTTCATCAGCAGACGCCTACTGCCCCGAGAACAGCGCTGGAGCACCATTGAGCGAGAGGCCTTCGCGGTGGTATGGGCCCTCAAGAAGCTCCGGCCATACCTCTTCGGAACCCATTTCCGGGTACAGACGGACCATCGGCCCCTGCAATGGCTCATGCAGATGCGGGGGGAGAACCCCAAACTATTGCGATGGTCCATCTCCCTGCAGGGGATGGACTTCACTGTGGAACATCGCCCTGGCCAAGACCACGCCAACGCGGATGGCCTGTCCCGCTTTTTCCGCCTCGACGAGGAAAGTCCCCAAGAAGATGGGTGACTCTCCCCGCCTTCAGCTGGGGGGGACGCATGTTGGACAGGCCACATGAAGGGCTCGCTCCCTCCCCGCAGGACAGGGCCCGGGCCACCGTCAGCACCATTGCCCGGCCCAGCCGCCATCTTGGACACGGCACCACGCGGCCGCGCGGCCTCAGCCCGACCCCAACCCTGGGCCTGGCCAGGCCCCGACATCCCGGCACCTCCCTCCACCCAGGAGGTGAACGGCCCACTTGGCAGGTCAATGGGAGTACGAAGTGTCGATGGCTCTCCCCCGCCAGGTGCCGAGCACCCCCAGCCTCCTTGGGCGCTGGCTCCGCCCCCCTGCTGGGTGTCTGGAGTCCTCCATCCCAGACCTCCCGACCTCCAAGAGCGAGGGTCCGGACATCAAAGGGCGCCAGACCTATAACTGAGGCAGCCCCAGGACAGGAAGGCAGTTGTATCCTGGAGTCGAGAGACACCGAGAAGAACTCATCCTTGACGGACTGCTGGCGCTGCCACAGCCCTGCCTTGTGAACTATTGCCCTGCCTGCTGGCGCTGCCGCGGCCCTCTGCAACCTTCATCCTCGTGGGACCTGCTGGCGCTGCCGCAGCCCTCTGCAACCTTCATCCTCGTGGGACCTGCTGGCGCTGCCGCGGCCCTCTGCAATCTTCATCCTCGTGGGACCTGCTGGCGCTGCCGCGGCCCGTAGAAACCTCCATCCTCGTGGGACCTGCTGGCGCTGCCGCGGCCCGTTGCAACCTGCATTCTCGTGGGACCTGCTGGCGCTGCCGCGGCCCATCGTAACCTTCATCCTCGTGGGACCTGCTGGCGCTGCCGCGGCCCTCTGCAATCTTCATCCTCGTGGGACCTGCTGGCGCTGCCGCGGCCCGTAGAAACCTCCATCCTCGTGGGACCTGCTGGCGCTGCCGCGGCCCGTTGCAACCTGCATTCTCGTGGGACCTGCTGGCGCTGCCGCGGCCCGTCGTAACCTTCATCCTCGTGGGACCTGCTGGCGCTGCCGCGGCCCTCTGCAATCTTCATCCTCGTGGGACCTGCTGGCGCTGCCGCGGCCCGTAGAAACCTCCATCCTCGTGGGACCTGCTGGCGCTGCCGCGGCCCGTTGCAACCTGCATTCTCGTGGGACCTGCTGGCGCTGCCGCGGCCCGTCGTAACCTTCATCCTCGTTGGGACCTGCTGGCGCTGCCGCGGCCCGTTGCCACCTACGACCTCTTCGGGCCCTGCCGGCGCGGCCGCGGTCTGACCCATCCGAACACCGAGCCCGAGGATTGTGAGCTATCACCGTTACACCTCCGTACCCGTGGGTACCAAGACTGTCCCGCTACCCCCTTCCCTTACTAGAGACTAGAATTGAGAGGATCATCGTGTCCTGAACGCCTTGTATCATACCCCTCTACTACCAGAAGTGCCTATAAAAGGTGTTACCCTGATCTTTGTGTGGTGTCCATCTGTGGGGGGGGAAGTTACCTGTCTGTGCGATCACTGTGCTCGGCCGACCCTTCAGGTCTCCGTCTAACACACCTTTTATAGTGTTAGACGGACCGGGAGGGTCGGCCGAGGATACGGGGAGAGGTCTCCGAGGAGAGCCGTCTCCAGTGAATCGTACAGACAAGTAACTTCCCCCCCACAGACGGACACCACACAATGATAAAGTTCAACGATACTTTATAGACAATTCTTCAAGTACGGTAGAATGGTACAAGGAGGTCTGGACTCAGGGGTCCCCTCTATTCTGGTCTCTGTTTGGGAAAAGGGTAGCGGGACAGTCTTGTTACCAAAACGATGGAAAATAGCTCTCAATCCTCGAGCTCGGTGGTGTAGATGAACGGGCCGCGGCGGAGCCAGCAGGTCCCGAGATGGATAAGGCAGACGACGGTCCGCGGCAGAGCCAGCAGGTCCCGATGAAGGTGGTGGTTACAAACGGTCCGCGGCTACGCCAGCAGGTCCCGACGATGATGAAGGATAGGGTGGTTCCCAAAGCCGCGGCAGCGCCAGCAGGCAAGACGAGGGTGCACAAGACAGAGCTACGGCAGCGCCAGTAGTCCGTCAAGGATGAGTTCTTCTTTGCGTCTCTCGACTCCAAGATACAACTCCCGTCCTGCTCTGGAGCTGCCCCAGTTATAGGGCTGGTGTGCTTTGATGTCCGGACCCTCGCACTTGGAGGTCGGGAGGTCCGGGATGAGGGGGTTCAGACACCCAGCAGGGGGGTGGAGCCAGCGTCCGGGGAGGCGATGGGCGAGCGGCACTTGGCGGGTGAGAGCCATCGACACCTCCTGCTCCCATTGACTGACCAAGTAGCCCGCTCACCTCCTGGGTGGATGTTGGTGCCGGAATGTCTGAGGCCTGGCCAGGCCCAGGGTTGAGGTCGATCGGGGGCCAGGCGGCCTCGTGGTGGAGTGTCCAAGATGGCGCCCAGGATGGGCGCGCAGGCCGGTAGTGGGTCGGCCTACGGGGTCAACAGGTTCGAGTGTAGGGGTCCCTGCGGGGACGGTGGACGTGCAATGGTGGTGTGTGGTACTTGCGTGGCTGGTTCGGGCCTGGTTGGGCCGGGGGAGAGCGGCCCTTCATGTGGCCTGTCCAACATGCGTCCCCCCCAGCTGAAGGCGGGGAGAGTTACCCGTTCTCTTGGGGACTCTTCGCGTCGAGGCGGAAGAACCGGGACAGGCCATCTGCGTTGGCGTGATCGGGCCCAGGCCGATGTTCAACTGTGAAGTCCATCCCTTGTAGGGAGATGGACCAGCGTAGTAACTTCGGGTTTTCCCCCCGCATCTGCATCAGCCACTGCAGGGGTCGGTGGTCGGTCTGTACCCGAAAGGGTGTGCCAAAAAGGTAGGGCCGGAGCTTCTTGAGGGCCCATACCACCGCGAAGGCCTCCCTCTCTATGGTGCTCCAGCGTTGTTCCCGTGGTAGGAGTCGCCGGCTGATGAAGGCCACCGGCTGGTCATGGCCTTCGGTGTTCACTTGGGACAGGACTGCCCCAATGCCATGGTCGGAGGCATCCGTCTGGACGATGAACTCCCGGCTGTAGTCGGGGGCCTGGAGCACAGGGGCGGAGCACATGGCGGCTTTCAATTGTTCAAATGCAGCTTGACACTCTGGGGTCCAGTTGACTTTCTGGGGCTGATTTTTTGACGTGAGCTCTGTGAGGGGCCTCACGATAGTACCATAGTCTTTCACGAATCTTCGGTAATAGCCCGTGAGGCCCAGGAAGGCTCGTACCTCGGTCTGGGTAGTGGGGGGCTGCCAGGACTGGATGGCGGCAATTTTTAGCTGCAGAGGGGCCACCAGGCCGCTTCCCACCTGGTGCCCGAGGTAGGTTACAGACCCTTGCCCAATTTGACATTTGCTGGCCTTGATCGTGAGGCCAGCTTGCTGAAGGGCGTGCAGTACTGCTCGGAGGTGGTGGAGGTGCTCGGACCACTGGTTGCTGTATACAGCGATGTCGTCTAAGTAGGCGGCGCTGAATCCTTCGAGCCCCGCCAGGACCTGATTGACGAGCCGTTGGAATGTTGCTGGGGCATTCTTCATGCCGAAGGGCATGACTGTGAAATGGTAATGGCCATCGGGCGTGGAAAAGGCAGAACGTTCTTGTGCCCGGGGTGTGAGGCCGATTTGCCAGTAGCCCGCCGTCAGGTCGAAGATACTGAGGTAGCGGGCAGCTCCCATGCGGTCGATTAGTTCATCTGCCCGGGGGATGGGATGTGCGTCTGTCCTGGTGACCGCATTCAAGCCCCGGTAGTCGACGCAGAACCGGAGTTCTGGTGTGGTGCCGGGGGCAGCTGCTTTGGGGACCAGTACTACAGGGCTGGCCCAGGGGCTGTCTGAGGGCTCGATGACCCCGAGCGTGAGCATTTTGGCTACTTCCTCCTGGATGCAGGCCCGTACCCGATCTGGCACGCGGTAGGCCCGGTGGCGGATAGGGGGGCTGTCCCCCGTGTCCACATCGTGCGTACACCAGGAAGTGACCCCTGGGGTGAGGGAGAACAGGCTGGCGAATTGTGATAGGAGAACTTGGCACTCCTGGTGTTGCTCTCGGGTGAGGGCCTCTGAGAGTCGGACCCCATCTACGGAACCGTCTTTCTCCCGCGTTCGTAGGAGGTCCGGGAGGGGCTCGGAGTCCTCTTCAGCCCCATTGTCTGTGGCCATCAGGAGGCTGAGTTCTGTCCGTACAAAGTGCGGTTTCAGTCTGTTAGCGTGGAGGACCCGGAGGGGGTTCCGGGAAGATTCCAAGTCGATGAGATAGGTAGCCGGACCCTTGCGCTCGACCACCTTGAAGGGCCCTGTCCACTTGTCTTGTAGGGCGCAGGGTTCGGTGGGGGACATCACCCATACCTGTTGCCCAGGTTCAAACTCGATGGAGGAGGCATTCCGGTCATACCACCTTTTCATGTCCTCCTGACTGGCCTCTAGGTTGGCTTTTGCTAGTTCTCGGAATCGCCGGGTCTGGTTGCGGAGTGTTAGGAGGTAGCGGAACACATCTGGTGGGTTCTTTAGAGGGGGCATCTCCCAGCCTTCCTTAACTAGGCTGAGCGGCCCGCGCACGGGGTGTCCATACAGCAGTTCAAATGGGCTGAAGCCCAGGGACTTCTGGGGAACCTCTCGATATGCGAAGAGAAGGCACGGCAACAGTACATCCCACTGGCGACGGAGGGGCTCTTCCAACCCCCCGATCATCCCTTTGAGCGTGCGGTTGAACCGCTCAACGAGTCCGTTTCCTTGAGGGTGATAGGGGGTCGTGAACCGGTAGGTAACCCCGCACTGTTGCCAGAGAGATTTCATGTATTTCGAAATAAAGTTCGTGCCTCTGTCACTGACGACCTCCCGGGGGAAGCCCACCCGGGAGAAGATCCCCATCAGAGCCCGGCCGACTACCGGGGCTGTCACAGTCCGCAGGGGAACAGCCTCCGGGTAGCGGGTGGCGTGGTCCACTAGCACCAGGATGAATCGATGGCCTTGTTTTGTGCGCGGGTCCAGGGGCCCTACGATATCGATTCCGACCCTCTCGAACGGGGTGGTGACCACGGGAAAAGGTTGCAGGGGGGCTTTCAGTTTGCGGCCGCTCTTCCCACTGGCTTGGCACGTGGGGCAAGATCGGCAATGCTGGTGTACATTGTCCCTCATTTTGGGCCAGAAGAAGTGGGTCACCAGGCGGCTATAGGTTTTGTCTTGACCCAAGTGTCCTGCCAGGGGGACATCGTGGGCCAGGTTTAGCAGAAAGTCTCTAAAACGGAGGGGTACCACTAGGACTCGGCTGGCCCCCAGCTCCGCGATCCTTTGCTCACTGTACAGCAGATCATTGTCCCAGTAGACCCAGTGAGTTCCGGAGGTATCCCCTGCGCTTTGGGCTAGCGCTTGCTGGCGGAGTCCCTCGAGGGACGGACAGGTCCTTTGCTCTTGGCGAAATTGTTCTTGCGTGGGCCCCCCCTCTTGAGGCCACTGGTCGAGGTTAGCGAGGTCTGGAGGTTGAGCTGGTTCGGGGGGGACGTCACGGTCGGTGGTTTCGGCGGGGGCGACCGGAGGCGGTGGCGCCGGCCATTCGAGTTCCTCTGGGCGGGTGTTGGCACGGGCGGTCATGGACCGGGTGGTGACGCACGCCCAGTCCGGGACGCCCAGCATCCCCAGGTGCTCTTTTCGTTCGACTGCTGCCCATGGAGAGCTTTCCAGGTCATTACCCAGGAGGCAGTCTACGGGGGCATCATCTCGGACCGTCACCTTCAACATGCCGGAGACCCCTCCCCATTCGAAGGGGACGCAGGCCATCCGACACAGACTTTCTGAGTTATCGGCTGAACGTACAGGGCAGAGAATGTTTGGTAAGTATTGTTCGGGGGTCACCAGGTGACAGCGGACGGCTGTTACACTGGCCCCAGTGTCACGAAGGGCTTCCGCCCGGCGTCCATTGATGCCCACCCATTGGCTGTACTTCTGGGTATTAGCGGGTAGGGGGACCCGCGGGACCATGTCTCTCCCCCCTAGGCAGGCGAGAGCCATGGCGGCTGGCTCCCATTCTTGGTGTTCCTGTTCATATTCTTCTTGTTCCTCTGAGATCCGTTCCTCCCCCAGAGCAGCAGCGGCTACTTGGCGGGGTCTTGGGCTCTGGTACTGGGGGCAGTTTGGGTCGTTTGCATAGTGTCCGACTCGTTGACATCGATGGCAGGTAACATTGGCTCGAGGTCCCGGTCGCGCTGGGGTGCTGCCCCGGTTGGACGGGGGGGTGGGGCTGATAGTGGGGGTGACCGGAGCGTTGCTTCTTCCGCGTCCTTGGCCTCCACCTCCTCGGGGACGGTGCTGACCATTGTTGTTCCGGTTCTGTTCGGAGGACCCATTTCGACTCACTCTGGTGATCTCCCACCGGTCAGCTTCGGCTGCGAGCTGCCGGGGATCCGTTAACTTGCTGTCGAGGAGGTGCTGGCGAAGTTCAATGAAGCAATTGTTCGACAGATGCTCCCATACCATAAGATTGAACAGTTGTTCGTAGGTTGTGACCTTGCTTCCTTTGATCCAGCCCTCGAAGGCTCGGCTAAAGTAATTGACATAGTCCACCCAAGTTGTACCTGGGATGCGGGTGCAGTCTCGGAACCTCTGACGGTACATCTCGGGTGTGAGGCCATAGCGGGTGAGGAGTGCCGCTTTCATATGGTCATAGGAGGTCATCTGCTGGTCCGGGAGTTGCAGCAGGGCGTCGCGGCCCTCATTGAGGAATCTCCCCCACAGACCGGCCCCCCAATCGCTTCTATCGATCCGGTGTGCAGTCATAGCGATTTCATAGGCCTTAAACCATTGCTGGATGTCGTCCTCTCGGAAGTATTCTCGAACGACATCCTTGGGGATGTGTACCTTCTTCTCTGTTGCCCCTGGAGTGTGGGGTTGCTCGGGCACCCCTGTTTCTTTATTCTGTTTGCGTAGGTCGATTTCAGCTAATTTCCGTTCATGTTCATATGCCAGTTTCTTTTCCTCGAGCTCCCTTTGTCTCTGTTTCTCCTCTCTTTCTTCTCGGAGACGCAGGTGCTCTAAGTTGATTTTCTGTTCGGCCAACTTTAGTTCAACGTCCATTTTGAGCCGGGCCATTTCCAGTTCGTGTAGTCGGGTTCTTTCTCGTTCCTGGATCTCGCCTGGCGAGAGACCCGTTCTTCGCTCTTCAGGGGCCATGGGGGTTTGTGCTGTGATGTCTTGATCGGGGGTTCCGGCAGCCCCGGTTTCTGCCCAAGATTCCAGGGCCTGCTTAAAGTCATCTTTGGTATTTAGTCCGGTGGTAGCGATACCTAATTCGATACAGAACTGTTTAAGTTCACGATGGCTGTACTCGCCCAATTTCCCCATCTGGAATTTCTCCGTTGATCCGCTTTCTTTAGTTGACATCGTGATTCGCCGTGGGGTGAGCTACTCTCTGTACGGTTTATGCGGTGATTCGGATCCCGTCGCTGGCCACCAATGTTAGACGGACCGGGAGGGTCGGCCGAGGATACGGGGAGAGGTCTCCGGGGAGAGCCGTCTCCAGTGAATCGTACAGACAAGTAACTTCCCCCCCACAGACGGACACCACACAATGATAAAGTTCAACGATACTTTATAGACAATTCTTCAAGTACGGTAGAATGGTACAAGGAGGTCTGGACTCAGGGGTCCCCTCTATTCTGGTCTCTGTTTGGGAAAAGGGTAGCGGGACAGTCTTGTTACCAAAACGATGGAAAATAGCTCTCAATCCTCGAGCTCGGTGGTGTAGATGAACGGGCCGCGGCGGAGCCAGCAGGTCCCGAGATGGATAAGGCAGACGACGGTCCGCGGCAGAGCCAGCAGGTCCCGATGAAGGTGGTGGTTACAAACGGTCCGCGGCTACGCCAGCAGGTCCCGACGATGATGAAGGATAGGGTGGTTCCCAAAGCCGCGGCAGCGCCAGCAGGCAAGACGAGGGTGCACAAGACAGAGCTACGGCAGCGCCAGTAGTCCGTCAAGGATGAGTTCTTCTTTGCGTCTCTCGACTCCAAGATACAACTCCCGTCCTGCTCTGGAGCTGCCCCAGTTATAGGGCTGGTGTGCTTTGATGTCCGGACCCTCGCACTTGGAGGTCGGGAGGTCCGGGATGAGGGGGTTCAGACACCCAGCAGGGGGGTGGAGCCAGCGTCCGGGGAGGCGATGGGCGAGCGGCACTTGGCGGGTGAGAGCCATCGACACCTCCTGCTCCCATTGACTGACCAAGTAGCCCGCTCACCTCCTGGGTGGATGTTGGTGCCGGAATGTCTGAGGCCTGGCCAGGCCCAGGGTTGAGGTCGATCGGGGGCCAGGCGGCCTCGTGGTGGAGTGTCCAAGATGGCGCCCAGGATGGGCGCGCAGGCCGGTAGTGGGTCGACCTACGGGGTCAACAGGTTCGAGTGTAGGGGTCCCTGCGGGGACGGTGGACGTGCAATGGTGGTGTGTGGTACTTGCGTGGCTGGTTCGGGCCTGGTTGGGCCGGGGGAGAGCGGCCCTTCATGTGGCCTGTCCAACATATAGGCACTTCTGGTAGTAGAGTGGTACGATACAAGGCGATCAGGACACGATGATCCTCTCAATTCTAGTCTCTAGTAAGGGAAGGGGGTAGCGGGACAGTCTTGGTACCCACGGGTACGGGGGTGTAACGGTGATAGCTCACAATCCTCGAGCTCGGTGTTCGGATGGGTCAGACCGCGGCAGCGCCGGCAGGTCCCGAAGAGGTCGTAGGTGGCAACGGGCCGCGGCAGCGCCAGCAGGTCCCAACGAGGATGAAGGTTACAACGGGCCGCGGCAGCGCCAGCAGGTCCCACGAGAATGCAGGTTGCAACGGGCCGCGGCAGCGCCAGCAGGTCCCACGAGGATGGAGGTTACTACGGGCCGCGGCAGCGCCAGCAGGTCCCAACGAGGACGAAGGTTGCAGAGGGCCACGGCAGCGCCAGCAGGTCCCACGAGGATGAAGGTTGCAGAGGGCCGCGGCAGCGCCAGCAGGCAGGACAATAGTTCACAAGGCAGGGCTGTGGCAGCGCCAGCAGTCCTTCAAGGATGAGTTTTTCTCGGTGTCTCTCGACTCCAGGATACAACTGCCTTCCTGTCCTGGGGCGGCCTCAGTTATAGGTCTGGCGCCCTTTGATGTCCGGACCCTCGCTCTTGGAGGTCGGGAGGTCTGGGATGAGGGAGTCCAGACACCCAGCAGGGGGGTGGAGCCAGCGCCCGAGGAGGCTGGGGGTGCTCGGCACCTGGCGGGGGAGAGCCATCGACACTTCTTACTCCCATTGACCTGCCAAGTGGTCCGTTCACCTCCTGGGTGGAGGGTGGTGCCGGGATGTCGGGGCCTGGCCAGGCCCAGTGTTGGGGTCGGGCTGAGGCCGCGCGGCCGCGTGGTGCCGTGTCCAAGATGGCGGCTGGGCCGGGCAATGGTGCTGACGGTGGCCCGGGCCCTGTCCTGCGGGGAGGGAGCGAGCCCTTCATGTGGCCTGTCCAACATGCGTCCCCCCCAGCTGAAGGCGGGGAGAGTCACCCATCTTCTTGGGGACTTTCCTCGTCGAGGCGGAAAAAGCGGGACAGGCCATCCGCGTTGGCGTGGTCTTGGCCAGGACGATGCTCCACAGTGAAGTCCATCCCCTGCAGGGAGATGGACCATCGCAATAGTTTGGGGTTCTCCCCCCGCATCTGCATGAGCCATTGCAGGGGCCGATGATCGGTCTGTACCCGGAAATGGGTTCCGAAGAGGTACGGCCGGAGCTTCTTGAGGGGCCATACCACTGCGAAGGCCTCTCGCTCAATGGTGCTCCAGCGCTGTTCTCGGGGCAGTAGGCGTCTGCTGATGAAGGGCACGGGTTGGTCCACTCCTTCGGGGTTCAGTTGGGAGAGGACGGCCCCAATACCATGGTCGGAGGCATCGGTCTGCACAATGAACTCGCGGCTGTAGTCGGGGGCCTGGAGCACCGGAGCGGTGCACATGGCGGCCTTCAGCGTCTCGAAGGCCGCGTGACAGTCGGGAGTCCAGTTGACTCATTTTGGGTTGTTCTTAGACGTGAGTTCCGTGAGGGGCCCCACAATGCTGCCATAGTCCCTCACAAACCGCCGGTAGTATCCGGTGAGCCCCAGGAAGGCTCGGACCTCTGTTTGTGTTTCGGGGGGTTGCCAGGACTGGATGGCAGCTACCTTGAGTTGGAGGGGGGCCACCAGACCGCTCCCCACTTGGTGTCCGAGGTAGGTCACGGACCCCTGGCCGATTTGGCACTTGCTGGCCTTTATGGTGAAGCCGGCCTGTTGGAGGGCCTGCAGGACCGCTCTGAGGTGGTGGAGGTGGTCGGCCCAGTGGCGGCTGTATACCGCGATGTCGTCCAGGTAGGCGGCGCTGAATTCTTCGAGGCCCGCCAATACCTGGTTCACCAGTCTTTGAAAGGTGGCTGGAGCGTTCTTCATGCCGAAGGGCATCACTCTGAAATGGTAATGTCCGTCCGGGGTGGAGAAAGCGGAACGTTCTTGGGCCCTGGGGGTGAGGCCGATCTGCCAGTAGCCCGCTGTCAGGTCAAAGATGCTTAGGTAGCGGGCTGCCCCCATGCGGTCGACTAGTTCATGTGCTCGGGGGATAGGGTGAGCGTCGGTTCGGGTGACCGCGTTCAGCCCCCGATAGTCGATGCAGAATCGGAGCTCCGGCGTGGTGCCCGGTGCCGCGGCCTTGGGGACCAGGACGACCGGGCTGGCCCAGGGACTGTCCGAAGGCTCGATGACCCCGAGGGCGAGCATCTTGGAGACTTCTTCTTGGATGCATGTACGTACCCGATCCGGTACCCGGTACGCCCGGTGTCGGACAGGAGGACTGTCCCCCGTGTCCACGTCGTGCAGGCACCAGGAGGTGACTCCGGGTGCGAGGGAGAACAGGTTTGCGAACGGCAGCAGGAGGGCCCGGCAATCTTGACGCTGCTCTGAGGTCAGGGCCTCGGAGAGTCGGACCCCGTCCACCGAGCCATCTCTTTCCCGAGTCCTCAGTAGGTCCGGGAGGGGCTCGGAGTCTCCTTCTGTGCCACTGTCGGTCGCCATCAGCAGGCTGAGTTCTGAGCGCATGAAGTGGGGTTTGAGCCTGTTGGCGTGGAGGACCCGGAGGGGGTTCCGGGGGGACTCCAGGTCGATGAGATAGGTGACGGGACTCCTGCGCTCGATCACCTTGAAGGGCCCCGTCCATTTGTCTTGCAAGGCACACTGTTCGATGGGGGACATCACCCATACCTGCTGACCCGGTTCAAACTCGATGGAGGAGGCATGTTGGTCGTACCACTTCTTCATGTCCTCTTGACTGGCCTCCAGATTGGCTTTAGCGATCTCCCTGAATTTCCGGGTCTGATTGCGGAGGGTCAGGAGGTATTTGTAGACGTCCGGAGGGGTCTTTAGGGGGGCCATTTCCCATTCCTCCTTCACTAGGCTGAGAGGCCCGCGAACGGGGTGTCCGTACAGGAGTTCGAAGGGGCTGAAGCCGAGGGACTTCTGGGGGACTTCTCGGTAGGCGAAGAGGAGGCACGGTAGTAGCACGTCCCACTGGCGGCGTAGGGGTTCTTCCAGCCCCATGATCATCCCCTTGAGGGTGCGGTTGAACTGCTCGACTAGTCCGTTCCCCTGGGGGTGATAGGGGGTGGTGAAGCGGTAAGTGACTCCGCACTGCTGCCAGAGGGATTTCATATACTTTGAAATAAAGTTCGTACCCCTGTCGCTGACGACTTCCCGGGGGAAGCCCACTCGAGAGAAGATCCCCATCAAGGCTCGACCCACTACTGGGGCTGTTATCGTACGAAGGGGGACCGCCTCAGGATATCGGGTAGCGTGGTCCACCAGGACCAGGATGAAGCGATGCCCCTGTGCTGTTCGGGGGTCCAGGGGCCCCACAATGTCTATTCCCACCCTTTCGAACGGGGTGGTCACCACGGGGAATGGTTGTAGGGGTGCCTTGAGTTTGCGGCCGCTCTTCCCGCTGGCCTGGCAGGTCGGGCAGGACCGGCAATGGTTGGAGACGTCATTTCTCATTTTGGGCCAAAAAAAGTGAGTCACCAGGCGGTGGTAGGTCTTGTCTTGGCCCAGGTGCCCGGCCAGGGGGACATCATGGGCTAGGTTCAACAGGAAGTCTCTGAAGTGGAGGGGCACCACCAGCACTCGCCCGGCCCCCAGTTCTGCGATTTTCTGTTCGCTGTACAAGAGATCATTGTCCCAATAAACCCAGTGGGCCCCGGTGGTGTCTCCTTGGCTCTGGGTGAGCGCTTGCTGTCGCAATCCCTCGAGGGAGGGGCAGGTCTTTTGCGCCTGCCGGAATTGTTCCTGGGTGGGCCCCCCTTCTTGACGCCACTGAGCCAGGTCGGGAAGCTCGGGGGGCTGTGGGGACCCCTCTGGGGCGGGGTCCGGGTGGTCGGTCTGGAGGAAGTCGTCTTCTGGAGTGATCGAGGGCGGAGGTGCTGCCCATTCTGGTTCTTCTGGTCTAGGGATGGTGCGGGTGGCCATGGACTGGGTGGTTACGCACGCCCAGTCCGGGAGACCCAACATCCCCAGATGCTCTCTTCTTTCCACAGCGGCCCACGGGGAGCTCTCGAGATCGTTCCCCAGGAGGCAGTCTACGGGGGCATCGTCACGGACAGTTACTTTCAGCATGCCGGACACTCCTCCCCATTCGAAGGGGACGCAGGCCATCCGACACAGGCTCTCCGAGTTATCTGCCGATCGGACGGGGCAAAGTACGTTTGGTAGGATTTGTTCTGGGGTCACCAGGTGACAGCGGACGGCCGTCACACTGGCCCCGGTGTCACGCAGGGCCTCGGCCTTGCGCCCATTGATGCTCACCCATTGGCTGTACTTCCGAGTGTTGGCGGGCAGGGGAGTCCGCGGGACCATGTCTCTTCCTCCTAGGCATGCCAGGGTCATGGCGGCGGGTTCCCACTCGAACTGCTCCGACTCATAGGTCTCCGTGTCTTCGGAGACTTGTTCTTCTCCCAGGGCGGCGGCCGCCATCTGGCGGGGCCCGGGGACCTGGTTCTTCGGGCAGGTCGGGTCACTGGCATAGTGGCCGACTCGCTGGCATCGATGACACGTCACGTTAGCTCGGAACCCCGGGCGCATCAGGGGGTTTCCCCGGCCTACCGGGGCCGGGGTGGCGTTAGTGGGTGCGGCCGGGACGGCGTCTCTGCCCCGGCCCGGGCCTCCTCCTCCTCCTCGGGGACGATGATGACCTTGGTTGGTTCTGTTCTGCTCATTCGGCCCACTCCGGGCCACTCGGGTGCTCTCCCACCGGTCAGCCTCGGTGGCGAGCTGCCGGGGTTCAGTCAATTTACTGTCGAGGAGGTGCTGCCGGAGCTCGACGAAGCAGTTGTTGGAGAGGTGCTCCCACACAATGAGATTGAAGAGTTGTTCGTAAGTGGTTACGTTGTTACCCTTGATCCACCCCTCGAAGGCTCGGCTGAAATAGTTCACGTATTCCAACCACGTCGTACCTGGGATCCGGGTGCAGTTGCGGAACCTCTGGCGGTACATTTCGGGTGTAAGTCCATATCGACTGAGGAGGGCGGCCTTCATGTGGTCATAGGACGTCATTTGATGGTCCGGGAGCTGCAGCAGGGCATCACGACCCTCGTTGACGAATCTCCCCCATAGGCCGGCTCCCCAGTCACTTCGAGCGACCCGGTGGGCGGTCATGGCAATCTCATAGGCCTTGAACCACTGCTGTATGTCGTCGTTCCGGTGATATTCTCGGACCACATCCTTGGGGATGTGGACCTTCTGCTCGGTAGGACCCGGGGAGTGCGGTTGCTCGGGCACCCCTAGGTTTTTGTTCAGTTTGCGTATTTCTATCTCCGCTAGTTTGCACTCGTGCTCGTATGCCAGTCTTTTTTCTTCGAGGTCTCTCTGTCTCTGTTTTTCCTCTCGCTCTTCTCTGAGCCGTAAGTGTTCTAAGTTTATTTTTTGTTCCGCCAGTTTTAATTCTCCGTCTAATCTGAGTCGTGCCAAGTCTAACTCGTGTAATCTATTTTTTTTCCGCTCTTGGATCTCTTCACGGGACGGGCCTGTTCTCCGTTCCTCCGTCCGGGTGGTGTTGACTTCCGGGGCTGCGGGGTCCCGGGGGGTTGCGGTATTTGTCTCTGTCCAGGCCTCTAGGGCGTTTTTGAAGTCTTCTTTTGTGCTTAGCCCGGTGGTAGCAATGCCTAAGTCCATGCAAAATTGTTTGAGCTCTCGGTGGTTGTATTCCTCCAGCTTTTCCATCTGGAACTTCTCCGCCGATCCGCTCTCTTTGGTCGTCATTGTGGTTTTAGTCGTAGGGTGAGTTACTGTCTGTACGGTACGCGTTGGTTCGGATCGCGCCGCTAGCCACCAATGTTAGACGGGGACCTGGAGGGTCGGCCGAGCACAGTGATCGCACAGACAGGTAACTTCCCCCCCACAGATGGACACCACACAAAGATCAGGGTAACACCTTTTATAGGCACTTCTGGTAGTAGAGTGGTACGATACAAGGCGATCAGGACACGATGATCCTCTCAATTCTAGTCTCTAGTAAGGGAAGGGGGTAGCGGGACAGTCTTGGTACCCACGGGTACGGGGGTGTAACGGTGATAGCTCACAATCCTCGAGCTCGGTGTTCGGATGGGTCAGACCGCGGCAGCGCCGGCAGGTCCCGAAGAGGTCGTAGGTGGCAACGGGCCGCGGCAGCGCCAGCAGGTCCCAACGAGGATGAAGGTTACAACGGGCCGCGGCAGCGCCAGCAGGTCCCACGAGAATGCAGGTTGCAACGGGCCGCGGCAGCGCCAGCAGGTCCCACGAGGATGGAGGTTACTACGGGCCGCGGCAGCGCCAGCAGGTCCCAACGAGGACGAAGGTTGCAGAGGGCCGCGGCAGCGCCAGCAGGTCCCACGAGGATGAAGGTTGCAGAGGGCCGCGGCAGCGCCAGCAGGCAGGACAATAGTTCACAAGGCAGGGCTGTGGCAGCGCCAGCAGTCCGTCAAGGATGAGTTCTTCTCGGTGTCTCTCGACTCCAGGATACAACTGCCTTCCTGTCCTGGGGCGGCCTCAGTTATAGGTCTGGCGCCCTTTGATGTCCGGACCCTCGCTCTTGGAGGTCGGGAGGTCTGGGATGAGGGAGTCCAGACACCCAGCAGGGGGGTGGAGCCAGCGCCCGAGGAGGCTGGGGGTGCTCGGCACCTGGCGGGGGAGAGCCATCGACACTTCTTACTCCCATTGACCTGCCAAGTGGTCCGTTCACCTCCTGGGTGGAGGGTGGTGCCGGGATGTCGGGGCCTGGCCAGGCCCAGTGTTGGGGTCGGGCTGAGGCCGCGCGGCCGCGTGGTGCCGTGTCCAAGATGGCGGCTGGGCCGGGCAATGGTGCTGACGGTGGCCCGGGCCCTGTCCTGCGGGGAGGGAGCGAGCCCTTCATGTGGCCTGTCCAACATGCACTCACTACTCTGCACTCACTACTCTGCACTCCCTACTCTGCACTCCCTACTCTGCACTCTGCACTCACTACTCTGCACTCACTACTCTGCACTCTACACTCAATACTCTGCACTCTGCACTCAATACTCTGCACTCTGCACTCAATACTCTGCACTCAATACGCTGCACTCTGCACTCACTACTCTGCACTCACTACTCTGCTCTCACTACTCGGCACTCTGCACTCACTACTCAGCACTCACTACTCGGCACTCACTACTCGGCACTCACTACTTAGCACTCTGCACTCACTACTCGGCACTCGGCACTCTGCACTCACTACTCGGCACTCTGCACTCACTACTCGGCACTCTGCACTCACTACTCGGCACTCTGCACTCACTACTCTGCACTCACACTCTGCACTCACACTCTGCACTAACACTCTGCACTCACACTCTGCACTCACTACTCTGCACTCACTACTCTGCACTCACTACTCTGCACTCTGCACTCACTACTCTAGACTCTGCACTCTGCACTCACTACTCTGCACTCTGCGCTTACTGCTCTGCACTCACTACTCTGCACTCACTACTCTGCACTCACTACTCTGCACTCAATACTCTGCACTCACTACTCTGCACTCACTACTCTGCACTCACTACTCTGCACTCTGCACTCACTACTCTAGACTCTGTACTCTACACTCACTACTCTGCACTCTGTGCTCACTACTCTGCACTCACTACTCTGCACTCACACTCACTACTCTGCACTCTGCACTCACACTCACTACTCACTACTCTGCACTCACTACTCTGCACTCACTACTCACTACTCTGCACTCACTACTCACTACTCACTACTCTAGTGAGTGCAGAGTAGTGAGTAGTGAGTGCAGAGTAGTGAGTGCACTCACTACTCTGCACTCACTACTCACTACTTTGCACTCACTACTCTGCACTCACTATGCACTCACTACACTGCACTCACTACTCTGCACTCTGCACTCACTACTCTGCACTTTGCACTCACTACTCCGCACTCTGCACTCACTACTCTGCACTCACTACTCTGCATTCACTACTCTGCACTACCTACTCTGCACTCACTACTCGGCACTCTGCACTCACTACTCAGCACTCACTACTCGGCACTCACTACTCGGCACTCACTACTCAGCACTCTGCACTCACTACTCGGCACTCGGCACTCTGCACTCACTACTCGGCACTCTGCACTCACTACTCGGCACTCTGCACTCACTACTCGGCACTCACACTCTGCACTCACACTCTGCACTAACACTCTGCACTCACACTCTGCACTCACTACTCTGCACTCACTACTCTGCACTCACTACTCTGCACTCTGCACTCACTACTCTAGACTCTGCACTCTGCACTCACTACTCTGCACTCTGCGCTTACTACTCTGCACTCACTACTCTGCACTCACTACTCTGCACTCTGCACTCACTACTCTGCACTCACTACTCTGCACTCACTACTCTGCACTCACTACTCTGCACTCACTACTCTGCACTCTGCACTCACTACTCTAGACTCTGCACTCTACACTCACTACTCTGCACTCTGTGCTCACTACTCTGCACTCACTACTCTGCACTCTGCACTCACTACTCTGCACTCTGCACTCACACTCACTACTCACTACTCTGCACTCACTACTCTGCACTCACTACTCACTACTCTGCACTCACTACTCACTACTCACTACTCTAGTGAGTGCAGAGTAGTGAGTAGTGAGTGCAGAGTAGTGAGTGCACTCACTACTCTGCACTCACTACTCACTAATTTGCACTCACTACTCTGCACTCACTATGCACTCACTACTCTGCACTCACTACTCTGCACTCTGCACTCACTACTCTGCACTTTGCACTCACTACTCCGCACTCTGCACTCACTACTCTGCACTCACTACTCTGCATTCACTACTCTGCACTCCCTACTCTGCACTCACTACTCTGCACTCACTACTCTGCACTCTGCACGCAATACTCTGCACTCTGCACTCAATACTCTGCACTCTGCACTCAATACTCTGCACTCAATACTCTGCACTCTGCACTTACTACTCTGCACTCACTACTCTGCACTCACTACTCTGCACTCTGCACTCACTACTCGGCACTCACTACTCGGCACTCACTACTCGGCACTCAGTACTCGGCACTCTGCACTCACTACTCGGCACTCGGCACTCTGCACTCACTACTCGGCACTCTGCACTCACTACTCGGCACTCTGCACTCACTACTCTGCACTCACACTCTGCACTCACACTCTGCACTAACACTGCACTCACACTCTGCACTCACTACTCTGCACTCACTACTCTGCACTCACTACTCTGCACTCACTACTCTGCACTCTGCACTCACTACTCTGCACTCTGCACTCTGCACTCACTACTCTGCACTCTGCACTCACTACTCTGCACTCACTTCTCACTACTCACTACTCTAGTGAGTGCAGAGTAGTGAGTAGTGAGTGCAGAGTAGTGAGTGCACTCACTACTCTGCACTCACTACTCACTACTCTGCACTCACTACTCTGCACTCACTACTCTGTACTCACTATGCACTCACTACTCTGCACTCACTACTCTGCACTCTGCACTCACTACTCTGCACTCTGCACTCACTACTCTGCACTTTGCACTCACTACTCTGCACTGTGCACTCAATACTCTGCACTCACTACTCTGCACTCCCTGCTCTGCACTCCCTACTCTGCACTCTGCACTCACTACTCTGCACTCTGCACTCACTACTCTGCACTCTGCACTCAATACTCTGCACTCTGCACTCAATACTCTGCACTCTGCACTCAATATGCTGCACTCTGCACTCACTACTCTGCACTCAATACGCTGCACTCTGCACTCACTACTCTGCACTCACTACTCTGCACTCACTACTCTGCACTCACTATTCTGCACTCACTACTCTGCACTCACTACTCTGCACTCAACACTCTGCACTCACTACTCTGCACTCACTACTCGTCACTCTGCACTCACTACTCACTACTCACTACTCTAGTGAGTGCAGAGTAGTGAGTAGTGAGTGCAGAGTAGTGAGTGCACTCACTACTCTGCACTCACTACTCACTACTTTGCACTCACTACTCTGCACTCACTATGCACTCACTACTCTACACTCACTACTCTGCATTCACTACTCTGCACTCCCTACTCTGCACTCACTACTCTGCACTTTGCACTCACTACTCTGCACTCTGCACTCAATACTCTGCACTCTGCACTCAATACTCTGCACTCTGCACTCAATACTCTGCACTCAATACTCTGCACTCTGCACTCACTACTCTGCACTCACTACTCTGCACTCACTACTCTGCACTCTGCACTCACTACTCAGCACTCACTACTCGGCACTCACTACTCGGCACTCAGTACTCGGCACTCTGCACTCACTACTCGGCACTCGGCACTCTGCACTCACTACTCGGCACTCTGCACTCACTACTCGGCACTCTGCACTCACTACTCTGCACTCACACTCTGCACTCACACTCTGCACTAACACTGCACTCACACTCTGCACTCACTACTCTGCACTCAATACTCTGCACTCACTACTCTGCACTCACTACTCTGCACTCTGCACTCACTACTCTGCACTCTGCACTCTGCACTCACTACTCTGCACTCTGCACTCACTACTCTGCACTCACTACTCACTACTCTAGTGAGTGCAGAGTAGTGAGTAGTGAGTGCAGAGTAGTGAGTGCACTCACTACTTTGCACTCACTACTCACTACTCTGCACTCACTACTCTGCACTCACTACTCTGCACTCACTATGCACTCACTACTCTGCACTCACTACTCTGCACTCTGCACTCACTACTCTGCACTCTGCACTCACTACTCTGCACTTTGCACTCACTACTCTGCACTGTGCACTCAATACTCTGCACTCACTACTCTGCACTCCCTGCTCTGCACTCCCTACTCTGCACTCTGCACTCACTACTCTGCACTCTGCACTCACTACTCTGCACTGTGCACTCAATACTCTGCACTCACTACTCTGCACTCCCTGCTCTGCACTCCCTACTCTGCACTCTGCACTCACTACTCTGCACTTTGCACTCACTACTCCGCACTCTGCACTCACTACTCTGCACTCACTACTCTGCATTCACTACTCTGCACTCCCTACTCTGCACTCACTACTCTGCACTTTGCACTCACTACTCTGCACTCTGCACTCTGCACTCAATACTCTGCACTCTGCACTCAATACTCTGCACTCTGCACTCAATACTCTGCACTCAATACTCTGCACTCTGCACTCACTACTCTGCACTCACTACTCTGCACTCACTACTCTGCACTCTGCACTCACTACTCAGCACTCACTACTCAGCACTCACTACTCGGCACTCAGTACTCGGCACTCTGCACTCACTACTCGGCACTCGGCACTCTGCACTCACTACTCGGCACTCTGCACTCACTACTCGGCACTCTGCACTCACTACTCGGCACTCTGCACTCACTACTCTGCACTCACACTCTGCACTCACACTCTGCACTAACACTGCACTCACACTCTGCACTCACTACTCTGCACTCACTACTCTGCACTCACTACTCTGCACTCTGCACTCACTACTCTGCACTCTGCACTCTGCACTCACTACTCTGCACTCTGCACTCACTACTCTGCACTCACTACTCACTTCTCTAGTGAGTGCAGAGTAGTGAGTAGTGAGTGCAGAGTAGTGAGTGCACTCACTACTCTGCACTCACTACTCACTACTCTGCACTCACTACTCTGCACTCACTACTCTGCACTCACTATGCACTCACTACTCTGCACTCACTACTCTGCACTCTGCACTCACTACTCTGCACTCTGCACTCACTACTCTGCACTTTGCACTCACTACTCTGCACTGTGCACTCAATACTCTGCACTCACTACTCTGCACTCCCTGCTCTGCACTCCCTACTCTGCACTCTGCACTCACTACTCTGCACTCTGCACTCACTACTCTGCACTCTGCACTCAATACTCTGCACTCTGCACTCAATACTCTGCACTCTGCACTCAATACTCTGCACTCGATACGCTGCACTCTGCACTCACTACTCTGCACTCACTACTCTGCACTCACTACTCTGCACTCACTATTCTGCACTCACTACTCTGCACTCAACACTCTGCACTCACTACTCTGCACTCACTACTCGGCACTCTGCACTCACTACTCGGCACTCACTACTCTGCACTCACTACTCTGCACTCACTACTCACTACTCACTACTCTGCACTCACTACTCTGCACTCACTACTCACTACTCTGCACTCTGCACTCACTACTCTGCACTCACTACTCTGCACTCACTACTCTGCACTCACTACTCACTACTTTGCGCTCACTACTCTGCACTCACTACTCTGCACTCACTACTCGGCACTCTGCACTCTGCACTCACTACTCGGCACTCACTACTCGGCACTCACTACTCGGCACTCGGCACTCTGCACTCTCTACTCGGCACTCTACACTCACTACTTGGCACTCTGCACTCACTACTCGGCACTCTGCACTCACTACTCTGCACTCACACTCTGCACTCACACTCTGCACTCACACTCTGCACTCACTACTCTGCACTCACTACTCTGCACTCACTACTCTGCACTCACTACTCTGCACTCTGCACTCACTACTCTAGACTCTGCACTCTGCACTCACTACTCTGCACTCACTACTCTGCACTCTGCACTCACTACTCTGCACTCTGCACTCACTACTCTGCACTCTGCACTCACAATCACTACTCACTACTCTGCACTCACTACTCTGCACTCACTACTCTGCACTCACTACTCACTACTCTAGTGAGTGCAGAGTAGTGAGTAGTGAGTGCACTCACTACTCTGCACTCACTACTCACTACTCTGCACTCACTACTCTGCACTCACTACTCTGCACTCACTATGCACTCACTACTCTGCACTCACTACTCTGCACTCTGCACTCACTACTCTGCACTCTGCACTCACTACTCTGCGCTTTGCACTCACTACTCTGCACTCTTCACTTACTACTCTGCACTCACTACTCTGCATTCACTACTCTGCACTCCCTACTCTGCACTCACTACTCTGCACTTTGCACTCACTACACTGCACTCTGCACTCAATACTCCGCACTCTGCACTCAATACTCTGCACTCTGCACTCAATACTCTGCACTCTGTACTCACTACTCTGCACTCACTACTCTGCACTCACTACTCTGCACTCACTACTCTGCACTCACCACTCTGCACTCACTACTCTGCACTCACTACTCTGCACTCACTACTTGGCCCTCTGCACTCACTACTCAGCACTCACTACTTGGCACTCACTACTCGGCACTCACTTCTCGGCACTCTGCACTCACTACTCGGCACTCGGCACTCTGCACTCACTACTCGGCACTCTCCACTCACTACTCGGCACTCTGCACTCACTACTCTGCACTCACACTCTGCACTCACACTCTGCACTGACACTCTGCACTCACACTCTGCACTCACTACTCTGCACTCACTACTCTGCACTCCCTACTCTGCACTCCCTACTCTGCACTCTGCACTCACTACTCTGCACTCACTACTCTGCACTCTACACTCAATACTCTGCACTCTGCACTCAATACTCTGCACTCAATACGCTGCACTCTGCACTCACTACTCTGCACTCACTACTCTGCACTCACTACTCTGCACTCACTACTCTGCACTCACTACTCGGCACTCTGCACTCACTACTCGGCACTCACTACTCTGCACTCACTACTCTGCACTCACTACTCACTACTCACTACTCACTACTCTGCACTCACTACTCTGCACTCACTACTCTGCACTCACTACTCTGCACTCACTATTCACTACTTTGTACTCACTACTCTGCGCTCACTACTCACTACTCTGCACTCACTACTCTGCACTCACTACTCGGCACTCGGCACTCACTACTCAGCACTCTGCACTCACTACTCGGCACTCGGCACTCTGCACTCACTACTCTGCACTCTACACTCACTACTCGGCACTCTGCACTCACTACTTGGCACTCAGCACTCAGCACTCACACTCTGCACTCACACTCTGCACTCACTACTCTGCACTCACTACTCTGCACTCACTACTCTGCACTCACTACTCTGCACTCTGCACTCACTACTCTAGACTCTGCACTCTGCACTCACTACTCTGCACTCTGCACTCACTACTCTGCACTCTGCACTCTGCACTCACTACTCTGCACTCTGCACTCACACTCACTACTCTGCACTCACTACTCTGCACTCACTACTCACTACTCTGCACTCACTACTCACTACTCTAGAGAGTGCAGAGTAGTGAGTAGTGAGTTCAGAGTAGTGAGTGCACTCACTACTCTGCACTCACTACTCACTACTCTGCACTCACTACTCTGCACTCACTACTCTGCACTCACTATGCACTCACTACTCTGCACTCTGCACTCACTACTCTGCACTCTGCACTCACTACTCTGCACTTTGCACTCACTACTCTGCACTCTGCACTCACTACTCTTCACTCACTACTCTGCATTCACTACTCTACACTCCCTACTCTGCACTCACTACTCTGCACTTTGCACTCACTACTCTGCACTCTGCACTCAATACTCTGCACTCTGCACTCAATACTCTGCACTCTGCACTCACTACTCTGCACTCACTACTCTGCACTCACTACTCTGCACTCACCACTCTGCACTCACTACTCTGCACTCACTACTCTGCACTCACTATGCACTCACTACTCTGCACTCACTACTCTGCACTCTGCACTCACTACTCTGCACTCTGCACTCACTACTCTGCACTGTGCACTCACTACTCTGCACTCACTACTCTGCACTCACTACTCTGCACTCCTTACTCTGCACTCACTACTCTGCACTCTGCACTCACTACTCTGCACTCTGCACTCAATACTCTGCACTCACTACTCTGCACTCAACACTCTGCACTCACTACTCTGCACTCACTACTCATCACTCTGCACTCACTACTCACTACTCACTACTCTAGTGAGTGCAGAGTAGTGAGTAGTGAGTGCAGAGTAGTGAGTGCACTCACTACTCTGCACTCACTACTCACTACTATGCACTCACTACTCTGCACTCACTATGCACTCACTACTCTGCACTCACTACTCGGCACTCACTACTCAGTACTCACTACTCGGCACTCTGCACTCACTAATCGCCACTCACTACTCTGCACTCACTACTCGGCACTCTGCACTCACTACTCAGCACTCACTACTCTGCTCTCACTACTCTGCACTCACTACTCACTACTCACTACTCACTACTCACTACTCTGCACTCACTACTGTGCACTCACTACTCACTACTCTGCACTCACTACTCTGCACTCACTATTCACTACTTTGCACTCACTACTCACTACTCACTACTCTGCACTCACTACTCACTACTTTGCGCTCACTACTCACTACTCTGCACTCACTACTCTGCACTCACTATTCGGCACTCGGCACTCTGCACTCACTACTCGGCACTCTGCACTCACTACTCGGCACTCTGGACTCACTACTCTGCACTCACACTCTGCACTCACACTCTGCACACACACTCTGCACTCACTACTCTGCACTCACTACTCTGCACTCACTACTCTGCACTCTGCACTCACTACTCTGCACTCTGCACTCACACCCACTACTCACTAATCTGCACTCACTACTCTGCACTCACTACTCACTACTCTGCACTCACTACTCACTACTCTAGTGAGTGCAGAGTAGTGAATAGTGAGTTCAGAGTAGTGAGTGCACTCACTACTCTGCACTCACTACTCAAAACTCTGCACTCACTACTCTGCACTCACTACTCTGCACTCACTATGCACTCACTACTCTGCACTCACTACTCTGCACTCTGCACTCACTACTCTGCACTCTGCACTCACTACTCTGCACTTTGCACTCACTACTCTGCACTCTGCACTTACTACTCTGCACTCACTACTCTGCATTCACTACTCTGCACTCCCTACTCTGCACTCACTACTCTGCACTTTGCACTCACTACTCTGCACTCTGCACTCAATACTCTGCACTCTGCACTCAATACTCTGCACTCTGCACTCACTACACTGCACTCACTACTCTGCACTCACTACTCTGCACTCACTACTCTGCACTCACCACTCTGCACTCACTACTCTGCACTCACTACTCTGCACTCACTACTCGGCACTCTGCACTCACTACTCAGCACTCACTACTCGGCACTCACTACTCGGCACTCACTACTCAGCACTCTGCACTCACTACTCGGCACTCGGCACTCTGCACTCACTACTCGGCACTCTGCACTCACTACTCGGCACTCTGCACTCACTACTCGGCACTCTGCACTCACTACTCTGCACTCACACTCTGCACTCACACTCTGCACTAACACTCTGCACTCACACTCTGCATTCACTACTCTGCACTCACTACTCTGCACTCACTACTCTGCACTCTGCACTCACTACTCTAGACTCTGCACTCTGCACTAACTACTCTGCACTCTGCGCTTACTACTCTGCACTCACTACTCTGCACTCACTACTCTGCACTCACTACTCTGCACTCACTACTCTGCACTCACTACTCTGCACTCACTACTCTGCACTCTGCACTCACTACTCTAGACTCTGCACTCTACACTCACTACTCTGCACTCTGTGCTCACTACTCTGCACTCACTACTCTGCACTCTGCACTCACTACTCTGCACTCTGCACTCACACTCACTACTCACTACTCTGCACTCACTACTCTGCACTCACTACTCACTACTCTGCACTCACTACTCACTACTCACTACTCTAGTGAGTGCAGAGTAGTGAGTAGTGAGTGCAGAGTAGTGAGTGCACTCACTACTCTGCACTCACTACTCACTACTTTGCACTCACTACTCTGCACTCACTATGCACTCACTACTCTGCACTCACTACTCTGCACTCTGCACTCACTACTCTGCACTCTGCACTCACACTCACTACTCACTACTCTGCACTCACTACTCTGCACTCACTACTCACTACTCTGCACTCACTACTCACTACTCACTACTCTAGTGAGTGCAGAGTAGTGAGTAGTGAGTGCAGAGTAGTGAGTGCACTCACTACTTTGCACTCACTACTCTGCACTCACTATGCACTCACTACTCTGCACTCACTACTCTGCACTCACTACTCTGCACTTTGCACTCACTACTCCGCACTCTGCACTCACTACTCTGCACTCACTACTCTGCATTCACTACTCTGCACTCCCTACTCTGCACTCACTACTCTGCACTTTGCACTCACTACTCTGCACTCTGCACTCAATACTCTGCACTCTGCACTCAATACTCTGCACTCTGCACTCAATACTCTGCACTCTGTACTCACTACTCTGCACTCACTACTCTGCACTCACTACTCTGCACTCACTACTCTGCACTCACCACTCTGCACTCACTACTCTGCACTCACTACTCTGCACTCACTACTTGGCACTCTGCACTCACTACTCAGCACTCACTACTCGGCACTCACTTCTCGGCACTCTGCACTCACTACTCGGCACTCGGCACTCTGCACTCACTACTCGGCACTCTGCACTCACTACTCGGCACTCTGCACTCACTACTCTGCACTCACACTATGCACTCACACTCTGCACTAACACTCTGCACTCACACTCTGCACTCACTACTCTGCACTCACTACTCTGCACTCCCTACTCTGCACTCCCTACTCTGCACTCTGCACTCACTACTCTGCACTCACTACTCTGCACTCTACACTCAGTACTCTGCACTCTGCACTCAATACTCTGCACTCTGCACTCAATACTCTGCACTCAATACGCTGCACTCTGCACTCACTACTCTGCACTCACTACTCTGCACTCACTACTCTGCACTCACTACTCGGCACTCACTACTCTGCACTCACTACTCTGCACTCACTACTCACTACTCACTACTCACTACTCTGCACTCACTACTGTGCACTCACTACTCTGCACTCACTACTCTGCACTCACTATTCACTACTTTGTACTCACTACTCACTACTCTGCACTCACTACTCACTACTTTGCGCTCACTACTCACTACTCTGCACTCACTACTCTGCACTCACTACTCGGCACTCGGCACTCACTACTCGGCACTCTGCACTCACTACTCGGCACTCGGCACTCTGCACTCACTACTCTGCACTCTACACTCACTACTCGGCACTCTGCACTCACTACTTGGCACTCAGCACTCAGCACTCACACTCTGCACTCACACTCTGCACTCACTACTCTGCACTCACTACTCTGCACTCACTACTCTGCACTCACTACTCTGCACTCTGCACTCACTACTCTAGACTCTGCACTCTGCACTCACTACTCTGCACTCTGCACTCACTACTCTGCACTCTGCACTCTGCACTCACTACTCTGCACTCTGCACTCACACTCACTACTCTGCACTCACTACTCTGCACTCACTACTCACTACTCTGCACTCACTACTCACTACTCTAGAGAGTGCAGAGTAGTGAGTAGTGAGTTCAGAGTAGTGAGTGCACTCACTACTCTGCACTCACTACTCACTACTCTGCACTCACTACTCTGCACTCACTACTCTGCACTCACTATGCACTCACTACTCTGCACTCTGCACTCACTACTCTGCACTCTGCACTCACTACTCTGCACTTTGCACTCACTACTCTGCACTCTGCACTCACTACTCTTCACTCACTACTCTGCATTCACTACTCTACACTCCCTACTCTGCACTCACTACTCTGCACTTTGCACTCACTACTCTGCACTCTGCACTCAATACTCTGCACTCTGCACTCAATACTCTGCACTCTGCACTCAATACTCTGCACTCTGCACTCACTACTCTGCACTCACTACTCTGCACTCACTACTCTGCACTCACCACTCTGCACTCACTACTCTGCACTCACTACTCTGCACTCACTATGCACTCACTACTCTGCACTCACTACTCTGCACTCTGCACTCACTACTCTGCACTGTGCACTCACTACTCTGCACTCACTACTCTGCACTCACTACTCTGCACTCCTTACTCTGCACTCACTACTCTGCACTCTGCACTCACTACTCTGCACTCTGCACTCAATACTCTGCACTCACTACTCTGCACTCAACACTCTGCACTCACTACTCTGCACTCACTACTCATCACTCTGCACTCACTACTCACTACTCACTACTCTAGTGAGTGCAGAGTAGTGAGTAGTGAGTGCAGAGTAGTGAGTGCACTCACTACTCTGCACTCACTACTCACTACTTTGCACTCACTACTCTGCACTCACTATGCACTCACTACTCTGCACTCACTACTCGGCATTCACTACTCAGTACTCACTACTCGGCACTCTGCACTCACTAATCGCCACTCACTACTCTGCACTCACTACTCGGCACTCTGCACTCACTACTCGGCACTCACTACTCTGCTCTCACTACTCTGCACTCACTACTCACTACTCACTACTCACTACTCTGCACTCACTACTGTGCACTCACTACTCACTACTCTGCACTCACTACTCTGCACTCACTATTCACTACTTTGCACTCACTACTCACTACTCACTACTCTGCACTCACTACTCACTACTTTGCGCTCACTACTCACTACTCTGCACTCACTACTCTGCACTCACTACTCGGCACTCGGCACTCTGCACTCACTACTCGGCACTCTGCACTCACTACTCGGCACTCTGGACTCACTACTCTGCACTCACACTCTGCACTCACACTCTGCACACACACTCTGCACTCACTACTCTGCACCCACTACTCTGCACTCACTACTCTGCACTCTGCACTCACTACTCTGCACTCTGCACTCACACCCACTACTCACTAATCTGCACTCACTACTCTGCACTCACTATGCACTCACTACTCTGCACTCACTACTCTGCACTCTGCACTCACTACTCTGCACTCTGCACTCACTACTCTGCACTTTGCACTCACTACTCTGCACTCTGCACTTACTACTCTGCACTCACTACTCTGCATTCACTACTCTGCACTCCCTACTCTGCACTCACTACTCTGCACTTTGCACTCACTACTCTGCACTCTGCACTCAATACTCTGCACTCTGCACTCAATACTCTGCACTCTGCACTCACTACACTGCACTTACTACTCTGCACTCACTACTCTGCACTCACTACTCTGCACTCACCACTCTGCACTCACTACTCTGCACTCACTACTCTGCACTCACTACTCGGCACTCTGCACTCACTACTCAGCACTCACTACTCGGCACTCACTACTCGGCACTCACTACTTAGCACTCTGCACTCACTACTCGGCACTCGGCACTCTGCACTCACTACTCGGCACTCTGCACTCACTACTCGGCACTCTGCACTCACTACTCGGCACTCTGCACTCACTACTCTGCACTCACACTCTGCACTCACACTCTGCACTAACACTCTGCACTCACACTCTGCACTCACTACTCTGCACTCACTACTCTGCACTCACTACTCTGCACTCTGCACTCACTACTCTAGACTCTGCACTCTGCACTAACTACTCTGCACTCTGCGCTTACTACTCTGCACTCACTACTCTGCACTCACTACTCTGCACTCACTACTCTGCACTCACTACTCTGCACTCACTACTCTGCACTCTGCAGTCACTACTCTAGACTCTGCACTCTACACTCACTACTCTGCACTCTGTGCTCACTACTCTGCACTCACTACTCTGCACTCTGCACTCACTACTCTGCACTCTGCACTCACACTCACTACTCACTACTCTGCACTCACTACTCTGCACTCACTACTCACTACTCTGCACTCACTACTCACTACTCACTACTCTAGTGAGTGCAGAGTAGTGAGTAGTGAGTGCAGAGTAGTGAGTGCACTCACTACTCTGCACTCACTACTAACTACTTTGCACTCACTACTCTGCACTCACTATGCACTCACTACTCTGCACTCACTACTCTGCACTCTGCACTCACTACTCTGCACTCTGCACTCACACTCACTACTCACTACTCTGCACTCACTACTCTGCACTCACTACTCACTACTCTGCACTCACTACTCACTACTCACTACTCTAGTGAGTGCAGAGTAGTGAGTAGTGAGTGCAGAGTAGTGAGTGCACTCACTACTTTGCACTCACTACTCTGCATTCACTATGCACTCACTACTCTGCACTCACTACTCTGCACTCACTACTCTGCACTTTGCACTCACTACTCCGCACTCTGCACTCACTACTCTGCACTCACTACTCTGCATTCACTACTCTGCACTCCCTACTCTGCACTCACTACTCTGCACTTTGCACTCACTACTCTGCACTCTGCACTCAATACTCTGTACTCTGCACTCAATACTCTGCACTCTGCACTCAATACTCTGCACTCAATACTCTGCACTCTGCACTCACTACTCTGCACTCACTACTCTGCACTCACTACTCTGCACTCTGCACTCACTACTCGGCACTCACTACTCGGCACTCACTACTCGGCACTCAGTACTCGGCACTCTGCACTCACTACTCGGCACTCAGCAGTCTGCACTCACTACTCAGCACTCTGCACTCACTACTCGGCACTCTGCACTCACTACTCGGCACTCTGCACTCACTACTCTGCACTCACACTCTGCACTCACACTCTGCACTAACACTGCACTCACACTCTGCACTCACTACTCTGCACTCACTACTCTGCACTCACTACTCTGCACTCACTACTCACTACTCACTACTCTAGTGAGTGCAGAGTAGTGAGTAGTGAGTGCAGAGTAGTGAGTGCACTCACTACTCTGCACTCACTACTCACTACTCTGCACTCACTACTCTGCACTCACTACTCACTACTCACTACTCTAGTGAGTGCAGAGTAGTGAGTAGTGAGTGCAGAGTAGTGAGTGCACTCACTACTCTGCACTCACTACTCACTACTCTGCACTCACTACTCTGCACTCACTACTCTGCACTCACTATGCACTCACTACTCTGCACTCACTACTCTGCACTCTGCACTCACTACTCTGCACTCTGCACTCACTACTCTGCACTTTGCACTCACTACTCTGCACTGTGCACTCAATACTCTGCACTTACTACTCTGCACTCCCTGCTCTGCACTCCCTACTCTGCACTCTGCACTCACTACTCTGCACTCTGCACTCACTACTCTGCACTCTGCACTCAATACTCTGCACTCTGCACTCAATACTCTGCACTCTGCACTCAATACTCTGCACTCAATACGCTGCACTCTGCACTCACTACTCTGCACTCACTACTCTGCACTCACTACTCTGCACTCACTATTCTGCACTCACTACTCTGCACTCACTACTCTGCACTCAACACTCTGCACTCACTACTCTGCACTCACTACTCGGCACTCTGCACTCACTACTCGGCACTCACTACTCTGCACTCACTACTCTGCACTCACTACTCACTACTCACTACTCTGCACTCACTACTCTGCACTCACTACTCACTACTCTGCACTCACTATTCACTACTTTGCACTCTCTACTCACTACTCACTACTCTGCACTCACTACTCACTACTTTGCGCTCACTACTCTGCACTCACTACTCTGCACTCACACTCTACACTCACTAATCTGCACTCACTACTCTGCACTCACTACTCTGCACTAACTACTCTGCACTCTGCGCTCACTACTCTGCACTCACTACTCTGCACTCTGCACTCACTACTCTGCACTCTGCACTCACACTCACTACTCACTACTCTGCACTCACTACTCTGCACTCACTACTCACTACTCTGCACTCACTACTCTGAACTCACTACTCACTACTCTGCACTCACTATTCACTACTTTGCACTCACTACTCACTACTCTGCACTCACTACTCACTACTTTGCACTCACTACTCACTACTCTGCACTCACTACTCGGCACTCTGCACTCACTACTCAGCACTCACTACTCTGCACTCTGCACTCTGCACTCACTACTCTGCACTCACTACTCACTACTCTGCACTCACTACTCACTACTCACTATTCTAGTGAGTGCAGAGTAGTGAGTAGTGAGTGCAGAGTAGTGAGTGCACTCACTACTCTGCACTCACTACTCACTACTCTGCACTCACTACTCTGCACTCACTACTCTGCACTCACTATGCACTCACTACTCTGCACTCACTACTCTGCACTCTGCACTCACTACTTTGCACTCTACACTCACTACTCTGCACTTTGCACTCACTACTCTGCACTCTGCACTCACTACTCTGCACTCACTACTCTGCATTCACTACTCTGCACTACCTACTCTGCACTCACTACTCTGCACTTTGCACTCACTACTCTGCACTCACTACTCTGCACTCACTACTCTGCACTCACTACTCTGCACTCTGCACTCACTACTCTAGACTCTGCACTCTGCACTCACTACTCTGCACTCACTACTCTGCACTCTGCACTCACTACTCTGCACTCTGCACTCACTACTCTGCACTCTGCACTCACAATCACTACTCACTACTCTGCACTCACTACTCTGCACTCACTACTCACTACTCTGCACTCACTACTCACTACTTTGCGCTCACTACTCTGCACTCACTACTCTGCACTCACTACTCGGCACTCTGCACTCTGCACTCACTACTCGGCACTCACTACTCGGCACTCACTACTCGGCACTCGGCACTCTGCACTCTCTACTCGGCACTCTACACTCACTACTTGGCACTCTGCACTCACTACTCGGCACTCTGCACTCACTACTCTGCACTCACACTCTGCACTCACACTCTGCACTCACACTCTGCACTCACTACTCTGCACTCACTACTCTGCACTCACTACTCTGCACTCACTACTCTGCACTCTGCACTCACTACTCTAGACTCTGCACTCTGCACTCACTACTCTGCACTCACTACTCTGCACTCTGCACTCACTACTCTGCACTCTGCACTCACTACTCTGCACTCTGCACTCACAATCACTATTCACTACTCTGCACTCACTACTCTGCACTCACTACTCTGCACTCACTACTCACTACTCTAGTGAGTGCAGAGTAGTGAGTAGTGAGTGCACTCACTACTCTGCACTCACTACTCACTACTCTGCACTCACTACTCTGCACTCACTACTCTGCACTCACTATGCACTCACTACTCTGCACTCACTACTCTGCACTCTGCACTCACTACTCTGCACTCTGCACTCACTACTCTGCGCTTTGCACTCACTACTCTGCACTCTTCACTTACTACTCTGCACTCACTACTCTGCATTCACTACTCTGCACTCCCTACTCTGCACTCACTACTCTGCACTTTGCACTCACTACACTGCACTCTGCACTCAATACTCTGCACTCTGCACTCAATACTCTGCACTCTGCACTCAATACTCTGCACTCTGTACTCACTACTCTGCACTCACTACTCTGCACTCACTACTCTGCACTCACTACTCTGCACTCACCACTCTGCACTCACTACTCTGCACTCACTACTCTGCACTCACTACTTGGCCCTCTGCACTCACTACTCAGCACTCACTACTTGGCACTCACTACTCGGCACTCACTTCTCGGCACTCTGCACTCACTACTCGGCACTCGGCACTCTGCACTCACTACTCGGCACTCTCCACTCACTACTCGGCACTCTGCACTCACTACTCTGCACTCACACTCTGCACTCACACTCTGCACTGACACTCTGCACTCACACTCTGCACTCACTACTCTGCACTCACTACTCTGCACTCCCTACTCTGCACTCCCTACTCTGCACTCTGCACTCACTACTCTGCACTCACTACTCTGCACTCTACACTCAATACTCTGCACTCTGCACTCAATACTCTGCACTCAATACGCTGCACTCTGCACTCACTACTCTGCACTCACTACTCTGCACTCACTACTCTGCACTCACTACTCTGCACTCACTACTCGGCACTCTGCACTCACTACTCGGCACTCACTACTCTGCACTCACTACTCTGCACTCACTACTCACTACTCACTACTCACTACTCTGCACTCACTACTCTGCACTCACTACTCTGCACTCACTACTCTGCACTCACTATTCACTACTTTGTACTCACTACTCTGCACTCACTACTCACTACTTTGCGCTCACTACTCACTACTCTGCACTCACTACTCTGCACTCACTACTCGGCACTCGGCACTCACTACTCAGCACTCTGCACTCACTACTCGGCACTCGGCACTCTGCACTCACTACTCTGCACTCTACACTCACTACTCGGCACTCTGCACTCACTACTTGGCACTCAGCACTCAGCACTCACACTCTGCACTCACACTCTGCACTCACTACTCTGCACTCACTACTCTGCACTCACTACTCTGCACTCACTACTCTGCACTCTGCACTCACTACTCTAGACTCTGCACTCTGCACTCACTACTCTGCACTCTGCACTCACTACTCTGCACTCTGCACTCTGCACTCACTACTCTGCACTCTGCACTCACACTCACTACTCTGCACTCACTACTCTGCACTCACTACTCACTACTCTGCACTCACTACTCACTACTCTAGAGAGTGCAGAGTAGTGAGTAGTGAGTTCAGAGTAGTGAGTGCACTCACTACTCTGCACTCACTACTCACTACTCTGCACTCACTACTCTGCACTCACTACTCTGCACTCACTATGCACTCACTACTCTGCACTCTGCACTCACTACTCTGCACTCTGCACTCACTACTCTGCACTTTGCACTCACTACTCTGCACTCTGCACTCACTACTCTTCACTCACTACTCTGCATTCACTACTCTACACTCCCTACTCTGCACTCACTACTCTGCACTTTGCACTCACTACTCTGCACTCTGCACTCAATACTCTGCACTCTGCACTCAATACTCTGCACTCTGCACTCACTACTCTGCACTCACTACTCTGCACTCACTACTCTGCACTCACCACTCTGCACTCACTACTCTGCACTCACTACTCTGCACTCACTATGCACTCACTACTCTGCACTCACTACTCTGCACTCTGCACTCACTACTCTGCACTCTGCACTCACTACTCTGCACTGTGCACTCACTACTCTGCACTCACTACTCTGCACTCACTACTCTGCACTCCTTACTCTGCACTCACTACTCTGCACTCTGCACTCACTACTCTGCACTCTGCACTCAATACTCTGCACTCACTACTCTGCACTCAACACTCTGCACTCACTACTCTGCACTCACTACTCATCACTCTGCACTCACTACTCACTACTCACTACTCTAGTGAGTGCAGAGTAGTGAGTAGTGAGTGCAGAGTAGTGAGTGCACTCACTACTCTGCACTCACTACTCACTACTATGCACTCACTACTCTGCACTCACTATGCACTCACTACTCTGCACTCACTACTCGGCACTCACTACTCAGTACTCACTACTCGGCACTCTGCACTCACTAATCGCCACTCACTACTCTGCACTCACTACTCGGCACTCTGCACTCACTACTCAGCACTCACTACTCTGCTCTCACTACTCTGCACTCACTACTCACTACTCACTACTCACTACTCACTACTCTGCACTCACTACTGTGCACTCACTACTCACTACTCTGCACTCACTACTCTGCACTCACTATTCACTACTTTGCACTCACTACTCACTACTCACTACTCTGCACTCACTACTCACTACTTTGCGCTCACTACTCACTACTCTGCACTCACTACTCTGCACTCACTATTCGGCACTCGGCACTCTGCACTCACTACTCGGCACTCTGCACTCACTACTCGGCACTCTGGACTCACTACTCTGCACTCACACTCTGCACTCACACTCTGCACACACACTCTGCACTCACTACTCTGCACTCACTACTCTGCACTCACTACTCTGCACTCTGCACTCACTACTCTGCACTCTGCACTCACACCCACTACTCACTAATCTGCACTCACTACTCTGCACTCACTACTCACTACTCTGCACTCACTACTCACTACTCTAGTGAGTGCAGAGTAGTGAATAGTGAGTTCAGAGTAGTGAGTGCACTCACTACTCTGCACTCACTACTCAAAACTCTGCACTCACTACTCTGCACTCACTACTCTGCACTCACTATGCACTCACTACTCTGCACTCACTACTCTGCACTCTGCACTCACTACTCTGCACTCTGCACTCACTACTCTGCACTTTGCACTCACTACTCTGCACTCTGCACTTACTACTCTGCACTCACTACTCTGCATTCACTACTCTGCACTCCCTACTCTGCACTCACTACTCTGCACTTTGCACTCACTACTCTGCACTCTGCACTCAATACTCTGCACTCTGCACTCAATACTCTGCACTCTGCACTCACTACACTGCACTCACTACTCTGCACTCACTACTCTGCACTCACTACTCTGCACTCACCACTCTGCACTCACTACTCTGCACTCACTACTCTGCACTCACTACTCGGCACTCTGCACTCACTACTCAGCACTCACTACTCGGCACTCACTACTCGGCACTCACTACTCAGCACTCTGCACTCACTACTCGGCACTCGGCACTCTACACTCACTACTCGGCACTCTGCACTCACTACTCGGCACTCTGCACTCACTACTCGGCACTCTGCACTCACTACTCTGCACTCACACTCTGCACTCACACTCTGCACTAACACTCTGCACTCACACTCTGCATTCACTACTCTGCACTCACTACTCTGCACTCACTACTCTGCACTCTGCACTCACTACTCTAGACTCTGCACTCTGCACTAACTACTCTGCACTCTGCGCTTACTACTCTGCACTCACTACTCTGCACTCACTACTCTGCACTCACTACTCTGCACTCACTACTCTGCACTCACTACTCTGCACTCACTACTCTGCACTCTGCACTCACTACTCTAGACTCTGCACTCTACACTCACTACTCTGCACTCTGTGCTCACTACTCTGCACTCACTACTCTGCACTCTGCACTCACTACTCTGCACTCTGCACTCACACTCACTACTCACTACTCTGCACTCACTACTCTGCACTCACTACTCACTACTCTGCACTCACTACTCACTACTCTAGTGAGTGCAGAGTAGTGAGTAGTGAGTGCAGAGTAGTGAGTGCACTCACTACTCTGCACTCACTACTCACTACTTTGCACTCACTACTCTGCACTCACTATGCACTCACTACTCTGCACTCACTACTCTGCACTCTGCACTCACTACTCTGCACTCTGCACTCACACTCACTACTCACTACTCTGCACTCACTACTCTGCACTCACTACTCACTACTCTGCACTCACTACTCACTACTCACTACTCTAGTGAGTGCAGAGTAGTGAGTAGTGAGTGCAGAGTAGTGAGTGCACTCACTACTTTGCACTCACTACTCTGCACTCACTATGCACTCACTACTCTGCACTCACTACTCTGCACTCACTACTCTGCACTTTGCACTCACTACTCCGCACTCTGCACTCACTACTCTGCACTCACTACTCTGCATTCACTACTCTGCACTCCCTACTCTGCACTCACTACTCTGCACTTTGCACTCACTACTCTGCACTCTGCACTCAATACTCTGCACTCTGCACTCAATACTCTGCACTCTGCACTCAATACTCTGCACTCTGTACTCACTACTCTGCACTCACTACTCTGCACTCACTACTCTGCACTCACTACTCTGCACTCACCACTCTGCACTCACTACTCTGCACTCACTACTCTGCACTCACTACTTGGCACTCTGCACTCACTACTCAGCACTCACTACTCGGCACTCACTTCTCGGCACTCTGCACTCACTACTCGGCACTCGGCACTCTGCACTCACTACTCGGCACTCTGCACTCACTACTCGGCACTCTGCACTCACTACTCTGCACTCACACTATGCACTCACACTCTGCACTAACACTCTGCACTCACACTCTGCACTCACTACTCTGCACTCACTACTCTGCACTCCCTACTCTGCACTCCCTACTCTGCACTCTGCACTCACTACTCTGCACTCACTACTCTGCACTCTACACTCAGTACTCTGCACTCTGCACTCAATACTCTGCACTCTGCACTCAATACTCTGCACTCAATACGCTGCACTCTGCACTCACTACTCTGCACTCACTACTCTGCACTCACTACTCTGCACTCACTACTCGGCACTCACTACTCTGCACTCACTACTCTGCACTCACTACTCACTACTCACTACTCACTACTCTGCACTCACTACTGTGCACTCACTACTCTGCACTCACTACTCTGCACTCACTATTCACTACTTTGTACTCACTACTCACTACTCTGCACTCACTACTCACTACTTTGCGCTCACTACTCACTACTCTGCACTCACTACTCTGCACTCACTACTCGGCACTCGGCACTCACTACTCGGCACTCTGCACTCACTACTCGGCACTCGGCACTCTGCACTCACTACTCTGCACTCTACACTCACTACTCGGCACTCTGCACTCACTACTTGGCACTCAGCACTCAGCACTCACACTCTGCACTCACACTCTGCACTCACTACTCTGCACTCACTACTCTGCACTCACTACTCTGCACTCACTACTCTGCACTCTGCACTCACTACTCTAGACTCTGCACTCTGCACTCACTACTCTGCACTCTGCACTCACTACTCTGCACTCTGCACTCTGCACTCACTACTCTGCACTCTGCACTCACACTCACTACTCTGCACTCACTACTCTGCACTCACTACTCACTACTCTGCACTCACTACTCACTACTCTAGAGAGTGCAGAGTAGTGAGTAGTGAGTTCAGAGTAGTGAGTGCACTCACTACTCTGCACTCACTACTCACTACTCTGCACTCACTACTCTGCACTCACTACTCTGCACTCACTATGCACTCACTACTCTGCACTCTGCACTCACTACTCTGCACTCTGCACTCACTACTCTGCACTTTGCACTCACTACTCTGCACTCTGCACTCACTACTCTTCACTCACTACTCTGCATTCACTACTCTACACTCCCTACTCTGCACTCACTACTCTGCACTTTGCACTCACTACTCTGCACTCTGCACTCAATACTCTGCACTCTGCACTCAATACTCTGCACTCTGCACTCAATACTCTGCACTCTGCACTCACTACTCTGCACTCACTACTCTGCACTCACTACTCTGCACTCACCACTCTGCACTCACTACTCTGCACTCACTACTCTGCACTCACTATGCACTCACTACTCTGCACTCACTACTCTGCACTCTGCACTCACTACTCTGCACTGTGCACTCACTACTCTGCACTCACTACTCTGCACTCACTACTCTGCACTCCTTACTCTGCACTCACTACTCTGCACTCTGCACTCACTACTCTGCACTCTGCACTCAATACTCTGCACTCACTACTCTGCACTCAACACTCTGCACTCACTACTCTGCACTCACTACTCATCACTCTGCACTCACTACTCACTACTCACTACTCTAGTGAGTGCAGAGTAGTGAGTAGTGAGTGCAGAGTAGTGAGTGCACTCACTACTCTGCACTCACTACTCACTACTTTGCACTCACTACTCTGCACTCACTATGCACTCACTACTCTGCACTCACTACTCGGCATTCACTACTCAGTACTCACTACTCGGCACTCTGCACTCACTAATCGCCACTCACTACTCTGCACTCACTACTCGGCACTCTGCACTCACTACTCGGCACTCACTACTCTGCTCTCACTACTCTGCACTCACTACTCACTACTCACTACTCACTACTCTGCACTCACTACTGTGCACTCACTACTCACTACTCTGCACTCACTACTCTGCACTCACTATTCACTACTTTGCACTCACTACTCACTACTCACTACTCTGCACTCACTACTCACTACTTTGCGCTCACTACTCACTACTCTGCACTCACTACTCTGCACTCACTACTCGGCACTCGGCACTCTGCACTCACTACTCGGCACTCTGCACTCACTACTCGGCACTCTGGACTCACTACTCTGCACTCACACTCTGCACTCACACTCTGCACACACACTCTGCACTCACTACTCTGCACCCACTACTCTGCACTCACTACTCTGCACTCTGCACTCACTACTCTGCACTCTGCACTCACACCCACTACTCACTAATCTGCACTCACTACTCTGCACTCACTACTCACTACTCTAGTGAGTGCAGAGTAGTGAATAGTGAGTTCAGAGTAGTGAGTGCACTCACTACTCTGCACTCACTACTCAAAACTCTGCACTCACTACTCTGCACTCACTACTCTGCACTCACTATGCACTCACTACTCTGCACTCACTACTCTGCACTCTGCACTCACTACTCTGCACTCTGCACTCACTACTCTGCACTTTGCACTCACTACTCTGCACTCTGCACTTACTACTCTGCACTCACTACTCTGCATTCACTACTCTGCACTCCCTACTCTGCACTCACTACTCTGCACTTTGCACTCACTACTCTGCACTCTGCACTCAATACTCTGCACTCTGCACTCAATACTCTGCACTCTGCACTCACTACACTGCACTTACTACTCTGCACTCACTACTCTGCACTCACTACTCTGCACTCACCACTCTGCACTCACTACTCTGCACTCACTACTCTGCACTCACTACTCGGCACTCTGCACTCACTACTCAGCACTCACTACTCGGCACTCACTACTCGGCACTCACTACTCAGCACTCTGCACTCACTACTCGGCACTCGGCACTCTGCACTCACTACTCGGCACTCTGCACTCACTACTCGGCACTCTGCACTCACTACTCGGCACTCTGCACTCACTACTCTGCACTCACACTCTGCACTCACACTCTGCACTAACACTCTGCACTCACACTCTGCACTCACTACTCTGCACTCACTACTCTGCACTCACTACTCTGCACTCTGCACTCACTACTCTAGACTCTGCACTCTGCACTAACTACTCTGCACTCTGCGCTTACTACTCTGCACTCACTACTCTGCACTCACTACTCTGCACTCACTACTCTGCACTCACTACTCTGCACTCACTACTCTGCACTCTGCAGTCACTACTCTAGACTCTGCACTCTACACTCACTACTCTGCACTCTGTGCTCACTACTCTGCACTCACTACTCTGCACTCTGCACTCACTACTCTGCACTCTGCACTCACACTCACTACTCACTACTCTGCACTCACTACTCTGCACTCACTACTCACTACTCTGCACTCACTACTCACTACTCACTACTCTAGTGAGTGCAGAGTAGTGAGTAGTGAGTGCAGAGTAGTGAGTGCACTCACTACTCTGCACTCACTACTAACTACTTTGCACTCACTACTCTGCACTCACTATGCACTCACTACTCTGCACTCACTACTCTGCACTCTGCACTCACTACTCTGCACTCTGCACTCACACTCACTACTCACTACTCTGCACTCACTACTCTGCACTCACTACTCACTACTCTGCACTCACTACTCACTACTCACTACTCTAGTGAGTGCAGAGTAGTGAGTAGTGAGTGCAGAGTAGTGAGTGCACTCACTACTTTGCACTCACTACTCTGCATTCACTATGCACTCACTACTCTGCACTCACTACTCTGCACTCACTACTCTGCACTTTGCACTCACTACTCCGCACTCTGCACTCACTACTCTGCACTCACTACTCTGCATTCACTACTCTGCACTCCCTACTCTGCACTCACTACTCTGCACTTTGCACTCACTACTCTGCACTCTGCACTCAATACTCTGTACTCTGCACTCAATACTCTGCACTCTGCACTCAATACTCTGCACTCAATACTCTGCACTCTGCACTCACTACTCTGCACTCACTACTCTGCACTCACTACTCTGCACTCTGCACTCACTACTCGGCACTCACTACTCGGCACTCACTACTCGGCACTCAGTACTTGGCACTCTGCACTCACTACTCGGCACTCAGCAGTCTGCACTCACTACTCAGCACTCTGCACTCACTACTCGGCACTCTGCACTCACTACTCGGCACTCTGCACTCACTACTCTGCACTCACACTCTGCACTCACACTCTGCACTAACACTGCACTCACACTCTGCACTCACTACTCTGCACTCACTACTCTGCACTCACTACTCTGCACTCACTACTCTGCACTCTGCACTCACTACTCTGCACTCTGCACTCACTACTCTGCACTCTGCACTCACTACTCTGCACTCACTACTCACTACTCACTACTCTAGTGAGTGCAGAGTAGTGAGTAGTGAGTGCAGAGTAGTGAGTGCACTCACTACTCTGCACTCACTACTCACTACTCTGCACTCACTACTCTGCACTCACTACTCTGCACTCACTATGCACTCACTACTCTGCACTCACTACTCTGCACTCTGCACTCACTACTCTGCACTCTGCACTCACTACTCTGCACTTTGCACTCACTACTCTGCACTGTGCACTCAATACTCTGCACTTACTACTCTGCACTCCCTGCTCTGCACTCCCTACTCTGCACTCTGCACTCACTACTCTGCACTCTGCACTCACTACTCTGCACTCTGCACTCAATACTCTGCACTCTGCACTCAATACTCTGCACTCTGCACTCAATACTCTGCACTCAATACGCTGCACTCTGCACTCACTACTCTGCACTCACTACTCTGCACTCACTACTCTGCACTCACTATTCTGCACTCACTACTCTGCACTCACTACTCTGCACTCAACACTCTGCACTCACTACTCTGCACTCACTACTCGGCACTCTGCACTCACTACTCGGCACTCACTACTCTGCACTCACTACTCTGCACTCACTACTCACTACTCACTACTCTGCACTCACTACTCTGCACTCACTACTCACTACTCTGCACTCACTATTCACTACTTTGCACTCTCTACTCACTACTCACTACTCTGCACTCACTACTCACTACTTTGCGCTCACTACTCTGCACTCACTACTCTGCACTCACACTCTACACTCACTAATCTGCACTCACTACTCTGCACTCACTACTCTGCACTAACTACTCTGCACTCTGCGCTCACTACTCTGCACTCACTACTCTGCACTCTGCACTCACTACTCTGCACTCTGCACTCACACTCACTACTCACTACTCTGCACTCACTACTCTGCACTCACTACTCACTACTCTGCACTCACTACTCTGAACTCACTACTCACTACTCTGCACTCACTATTCACTACTTTGCACTCACTACTCACTACTCTGCACTCACTACTCACTACTTTGCACTCACTACTCACTACTCTGCACTCACTACTCGGCACTCTGCACTCACTACTCAGCACTCACTACTCTGCACTCTGCACTCTGCACTCACTACTCTGCACTCACTACTCACTACTCTGCACTCACTACTCACTACTCACTATTCTAGTGAGTGCAGAGTAGTGAGTAGTGAGTGCAGAGTAGTGAGTGCACTCACTACTCTGCACTCACTACTCACTACTCTGCACTCACTACTCTGCACTCACTACTCTGCACTCACTATGCACTCACTACTCTGCACTCACTACTCTGCACTCTGCACTCACTACTTTGCACTCTACACTCACTACTCTGCACTTTGCACTCACTACTCTGCACTCTGCACTCACTACTCTGCACTCACTACTCTGCATTCACTACTCTGCACTACCTACTCTGCACTCACTACTCTGCACTTTGCACTCACTACTCTGCACTCACTACTCTGCACTCACTACTCTGCACTCACTACTCTGCACTCTGCACTCACTACTCTAGACTCTGCACTCTGCACTCACTACTCTGCACTCACTACTCTGCACTCTGCACTCACTACTCTGCACTCTGCACTCACTACTCTGCACTCTGCACTCACAATCACTACTCACTACTCTGCACTCACTACTCTGCACTCACTACTCACTACTCTGCACTCACTACTCAATACTTTGCGCTCACTACTCTGCACTCACTACTCTGCACTCACTACTCGGCACTCTGCACTCTGCACTCACTACTCGGCACTCACTACTCGGCACTCACTACTCGGCACTCGGCACTCTGCACTCTCTACTCGGCACTCTACACTCACTACTTGGCACTCTGCACTCACTACTCGGCACTCTGCACTCACTACTCTGCACTCACACTCTGCACTCACACTCTGCACTCACACTCTGCACTCACTACTCTGCACTCACTACTCTGCACTCACTACTCTGCACTCACTACTCTGCACTCTGCACTCACTACTCTAGACTCTGCACTCTGCACTCACTACTCTGCACTCACTACTCTGCACTCTGCACTCACTACTCTGCACTCTGCACTCACTACTCTGCACTCTGCACTCACAATCACTATTCACTACTCTGCACTCACTACTCTGCACTCACTACTCTGCACTCACTACTCACTACTCTAGTGAGTGCAGAGTAGTGAGTAGTGAGTGCACTCACTACTCTGCACTCACTACTCACTACTCTGCACTCACTACTCTGCACTCACTACTCTGCACTCACTATGCACTCACTACTCTGCACTCACTACTCTGCACTCTGCACTCACTACTCTGCACTCTGCACTCACTACTCTGCGCTTTGCACTCACTACTCTGCACTCTTCACTTACTACTCTGCACTCACTACTCTGCATTCACTACTCTGCACTCCCTACTCTGCACTCACTACTCTGCACTTTGCACTCACTACACTGCACTCTGCACTCAATACTCTGCACTCTGCACTCAATACTCTGCACTCTGCACTCAATACTCTGCACTCTGTACTCACTACTCTGCACTCACTACTCTGCACTCACTACTCTGCACTCACTACTCTGCACTCACCACTCTGCACTCACTACTCTGCACTCACTACTCTGCACTCACTACTTGGCCCTCTGCACTCACTACTCAGCACTCACTACTTGGCACTCACTACTCGGCACTCACTTCTCGGCACTCTGCACTCACTACTCGGCACTCGGCACTCTGCACTCACTACTCGGCACTCTCCACTCACTACTCGGCACTCTGCACTCACTACTCTGCACTCACACTCTGCACTCACACTCTGCACTGACACTCTGCACTCACACTCTGCACTCACTACTCTGCACTCACTACTCTGCACTCCCTACTCTGCACTCCCTACTCTGCACTCTGCACTCACTACTCTGCACTCACTACTCTGCACTCTACACTCAATACTCTGCACTCTGCACTCAATACTCTGCACTCAATACGCTGCACTCTGCACTCACTACTCTGCACTCACTACTCTGCACTCACTACTCTGCACTCACTACTCTGCACTCACTACTCGGCACTCTGCACTCACTACTCGGCACTCACTACTCTGCACTCACTACTCTGCACTCACTACTCACTACTCACTACTCACTACTCTGCACTCACTACTCTGCACTCACTACTCTGCACTCACTACTCTGCACTCACTATTCACTACTTTGTACTCACTACTCTGCACTCACTACTCACTACTTTGCGCTCACTACTCACTACTCTGCACTCACTACTCTGCACTCACTACTCGGCACTCGGCACTCACTACTCAGCACTCTGCACTCACTACTCGGCACTCGGCACTCTGCACTCACTACTCTGCACTCTACACTCACTACTCGGCACTCTGCACTCACTACTTGGCACTCAGCACTCAGCACTCACACTCTGCACTCACACTCTGCACTCACTACTCTGCACTCACTACTCTGCACTCACTACTCTGCACTCACTACTCTGCACTCTGCACTCACTACTCTAGACTCTGCACTCTGCACTCACTACTCTGCACTCTGCACTCACTACTCTGCACTCTGCACTCTGCACTCACTACTCTGCACTCTGCACTCACACTCACTACTCTGCACTCACTACTCTGCACTCACTACTCACTACTCTGCACTCACTACTCACTACTCTAGAGAGTGCAGAGTAGTGAGTAGTGAGTTCAGAGTAGTGAGTGCACTCACTACTCTGCACTCACTACTCACTACTCTGCACTCACTACTCTGCACTCACTACTCTGCACTCACTATGCACTCACTACTCTGCACTCTGCACTCACTACTCTGCACTCTGCACTCACTACTCTGCACTTTGCACTCACTACTCTGCACTCTGCACTCACTACTCTTCACTCACTACTCTGCATTCACTACTCTACACTCCCTACTCTGCACTCACTACTCTGCACTTTGCACTCACTACTCTGCACTCTGCACTCAATACTCTGCACTCTGCACTCAATACTCTGCACTCTGCACTCACTACTCTGCACTCACTACTCTGCACTCACTACTCTGCACTCACCACTCTGCACTCACTACTCTGCACTCACTACTCTGCACTCACTATGCACTCACTACTCTGCACTCACTACTCTGCACTCTGCACTCACTACTCTGCACTCTGCACTCACTACTCTGCACTGTGCACTCACTACTCTGCACTCACTACTCTGCACTCACTACTCTGCACTCCTTACTCTGCACTCACTACTCTGCACTCTGCACTCACTACTCTGCACTCTGCACTCAATACTCTGCACTCACTACTCTGCACTCAACACTCTGCACTCACTACTCTGCACTCACTACTCATCACTCTGCACTCACTACTCACTACTCACTACTCTAGTGAGTGCAGAGTAGTGAGTAGTGAGTGCAGAGTAGTGAGTGCACTCACTACTCTGCACTCACTACTCACTACTATGCACTCACTACTCTGCACTCACTATGCACTCACTACTCTGCACTCACTACTCGGCACTCACTACTCAGTACTCACTACTCGGCACTCTGCACTCACTAATCACCACTCACTACTCTGCACTCACTACTCGGCACTCTGCACTCACTACTCAGCACTCACTACTCTGCTCTCACTACTCTGCACTCACTACTCACTACTCACTACTCACTACTCACTACTCTGCACTCACTACTGTGCACTCACTACTCACTACTCTGCACTCACTACTCTGCACTCACTATTCACTACTTTGCACTCACTACTCACTACTCACTACTCTGCACTCACTACTCACTACTTTGCGCTCACTACTCACTACTCTGCACTCACTACTCTGCACTCACTATTCGGCACTCGGCACTCTGCACTCACTACTCGGCACTCTGCACTCACTACTCGGCACTCTGGACTCACTACTCTGCACTCACACTCTGCACTCACACTCTGCACACACACTCTGCACTCACTACTCTGCACTCACTACTCTGCACTCACTACTCTGCACTCTGCACTCACTACTCTGCACTCTGCACTCACACCCACTACTCACTAATCTGCACTCACTACTCTGCACTCACTACTCACTACTCTGCACTCACTACTCACTACTCTAGTGAGTGCAGAGTAGTGAATAGTGAGTTCAGAGTAGTGAGTGCACTCACTACTCTGCACTCACTACTCAAAACTCTGCACTCACTACTCTGCACTCACTACTCTGCACTCACTATGCACTCACTACTCTGCACTCACTACTCTGCACTCTGCACTCACTACTCTGCACTCTGCACTCACTACTCTGCACTTTGCACTCACTACTCTGCACTCTGCACTTACTACTCTGCACTCACTACTCTGCATTCACTACTCTGCACTCCCTACTCTGCACTCACTACTCTGCACTTTGCACTCACTACTCTGCACTCTGCACTCAATACTCTGCACTCTGCACTCAATACTCTGCACTCTGCACTCACTACACTGCACTCACTACTCTGCACTCACTACTCTGCACTCACTACTCTGCACTCACCACTCTGCACTCACTACTCTGCACTCACTACTCTGCACTCACTACTCGGCACTCTGCACTCACTACTCAGCACTCACTACTCGGCACTCACTACTCGGCACTCACTACTCAGCACTCTGCACTCACTACTCGGCACTCGGCACTCTACACTCACTACTCGGCACTCTGCACTCACTACTCGGCACTCTGCACTCACTACTCGGCACTCTGCACTCACTACTCTGCACTCACACTCTGCACTCACACTCTGCACTAACACTCTGCACTCACACTCTGCATTCACTACTCTGCACTCACTACTCTGCACTCACTACTCTGCACTCTGCACTCACTACTCTAGACTCTGCACTCTGCACTAACTACTCTGCACTCTGCGCTTACTACTCTGCACTCACTACTCTGCACTCACTACTCTGCACTCACTACTCTGCACTCACTACTCTGCACTCACTACTCTGCACTCACTACTCTGCACTCTGCACTCACTACTCTAGACTCTGCACTCTACACTCACTACTCTGCACTCTGTGCTCACTACTCTGCACTCACTACTCTGCACTCTGCACTCACTACTCTGCACTCTGCACTCACACTCACTACTCACTACTCTGCACTCACTACTCTGCACTCACTACTCACTACTCTGCACTCACTACTCACTACTCACTACTCTAGTGAGTGCAGAGTAGTGAGTAGTGAGTGCAGAGTAGTGAGTGCACTCACTACTCTGCACTCACTACTCACTACTTTGCACTCACTACTCTGCACTCACTATGCACTCACTACTCTGCACTCACTACTCTGCACTCTGCACTCACTACTCTGCACTCTGCACTCACACTCACTACTCACTACTCTGCACTCACTACTCTGCACTCACTACTCACTACTCTGCACTCACTACTCACTACTCACTACTCTAGTGAGTGCAGAGTAGTGAGTAGTGAGTGCAGAGTAGTGAGTGCACTCACTACTTTGCACTCACTACTCTGCACTCACTATGCACTCACTACTCTGCACTCACTACTCTGCACTCACTACTCTGCACTTTGCACTCACTACTCCGCACTCTGCACTCACTACTCTGCACTCACTACTCTGCATTCACTACTCTGCACTCCCTACTCTGCACTCACTACTCTGCACTTTGCACTCACTACTCTGCACTCTGCACTCAATACTCTGCACTCTGCACTCAATACTCTGCACTCTGCACTCAATACTCTGCACTCTGTACTCACTACTCTGCACTCACTACTCTGCACTCACTACTCTGCACTCACTACTCTGCACTCACCACTCTGCACTCACTACTCTGCACTCACTACTCTGCACTCACTACTTGGCACTCTGCACTCACTACTCAGCACTCACTACTCGGCACTCACTTCTCGGCACTCTGCACTCACTACTCGGCACTCGGCACTCTGCACTCACTACTCGGCACTCTGCACTCACTACTCGGCACTCTGCACTCACTACTCTGCACTCACACTATGCACTCACACTCTGCACTAACACTCTGCACTCACACTCTGCACTCACTACTCTGCACTCACTACTCTGCACTCCCTACTCTGCACTCCCTACTCTGCACTCTGCACTCACTACTCTGCACTCACTACTCTGCACTCTACACTCAGTACTCTGCACTCTGCACTCAATACTCTGCACTCTGCACTCAATACTCTGCACTCAATACGCTGCACTCTGCACTCACTACTCTGCACTCACTACTCTGCACTCACTACTCTGCACTCACTACTCGGCACTCACTACTCTGCACTCACTACTCTGCACTCACTACTCACTACTCACTACTCACTACTCTGCACTCACTACTGTGCACTCACTACTCTGCACTCACTACTCTGCACTCACTATTCACTACTTTGTACTCACTACTCACTACTCTGCACTCACTACTCACTACTTTGCGCTCACTACTCACTACTCTGCACTCACTACTCTGCACTCACTACTCGGCACTCGGCACTCACTACTCGGCACTCTGCACTCACTACTCGGCACTCGGCACTCTGCACTCACTACTCTGCACTCTACACTCACTACTCGGCACTCTGCACTCACTACTTGGCACTCAGCACTCAGCACTCACACTCTGCACTCACACTCTGCACTCACTACTCTGCACTCACTACTCTGCACTCACTACTCTGCACTCACTACTCTGCACTCTGCACTCACTACTCTAGACTCTGCACTCTGCACTCACTACTCTGCACTCTGCACTCACTACTCTGCACTCTGCACTCTGCACTCACTACTCTGCACTCTGCACTCACACTCACTACTCTGCACTCACTACTCTGCACTCACTACTCACTACTCTGCACTCACTACTCACTACTCTAGAGAGTGCAGAGTAGTGAGTAGTGAGTTCAGAGTAGTGAGTGCACTCACTACTCTGCACTCACTACTCACTACTCTGCACTCACTACTCTGCACTCACTACTCTGCACTCACTATGCACTCACTACTCTGCACTCTGCACTCACTACTCTGCACTCTGCACTCACTACTCTGCACTTTGCACTCACTACTCTGCACTCTGCACTCACTACTCTTCACTCACTACTCTGCATTCACTACTCTACACTCCCTACTCTGCACTCACTACTCTGCACTTTGCACTCACTACTCTGCACTCTGCACTCAATACTCTGCACTCTGCACTCAATACTCTGCACTCTGCACTCAATACTCTGCACTCTGCACTCACTACTCTGCACTCACTACTCTGCACTCACTACTCTGCACTCACCACTCTGCACTCACTACTCTGCACTCACTACTCTGCACTCACTATGCACTCACTACTCTGCACTCACTACTCTGCACTCTGCACTCACTACTCTGCACTGTGCACTCACTACTCTGCACTCACTACTCTGCACTCACTACTCTGCACTCCTTACTCTGCACTCACTACTCTGCACTCTGCACTCACTACTCTGCACTCTGCACTCAATACTCTGCACTCACTACTCTGCACTCAACACTCTGCACTCACTACTCTGCACTCACTACTCATCACTCTGCACTCACTACTCACTACTCACTACTCTAGTGAGTGCAGAGTAGTGAGTAGTGAGTGCAGAGTAGTGAGTGCACTCACTACTCTGCACTCACTACTCACTACTTTGCACTCACTACTCTGCACTCACTATGCACTCACTACTCTGCACTCACTACTCGGCATTCACTACTCAGTACTCACTACTCGGCACTCTGCACTCACTAATCGCCACTCACTACTCTGCACTCACTACTCGGCACTCTGCACTCACTACTCGGCACTCACTACTCTGCTCTCACTACTCTGCACTCACTACTCACTACTCACTACTCACTACTCTGCACTCACTACTGTGCACTCACTACTCACTACTCTGCACTCACTACTCTGCACTCACTATTCACTACTTTGCACTCACTACTCACTACTCACTACTCTGCACTCACTACTCACTACTTTGCGCTCACTACTCACTACTCTGCACTCACTACTCTGCACTCACTACTCGGCACTCGGCACTCTGCACTCACTACTCGGCACTCTGCACTCACTACTCGGCACTCTGGACTCACTACTCTGCACTCACACTCTGCACTCACACTCTGCACACACACTCTGCACTCACTACTCTGCACCCACTACTCTGCACTCACTACTCTGCACTCTGCACTCACTACTCTGCACTCTGCACTCACACCCACTACTCACTAATCTGCACTCACTACTCTGCACTCACTACTCACTACTCTAGTGAGTGCAGAGTAGTGAATAGTGAGTTCAGAGTAGTGAGTGCACTCACTACTCTGCACTCACTACTCAAAACTCTGCACTCACTACTCTGCACTCACTACTCTGCACTCACTATGCACTCACTACTCTGCACTCACTACTCTGCACTCTGCACTCACTACTCTGCACTCTGCACTCACTACTCTGCACTTTGCACTCACTACTCTGCACTCTGCACTTACTACTCTGCACTCACTACTCTGCATTCACTACTCTGCACTCCCTACTCTGCACTCACTACTCTGCACTTTGCACTCACTACTCTGCACTCTGCACTCAATACTCTGCACTCTGCACTCAATACTCTGCACTCTGCACTCACTACACTGCACTTACTACTCTGCACTCACTACTCTGCACTCACTACTCTGCACTCACCACTCTGCACTCACTACTCTGCACTCACTACTCTGCACTCACTACTCGGCACTCTGCACTCACTACTCAGCACTCACTACTCGGCACTCACTACTCGGCACTCACTACTCAGCACTCTGCACTCACTACTCGGCACTCGGCACTCTGCACTCACTACTCGGCACTCTGCACTCACTACTCGGCACTCTGCACTCACTACTCGGCACTCTGCACTCACTACTCTGCACTCACACTCTGCACTCACACTCTGCACTAACACTCTGCACTCACACTCTGCACTCACTACTCTGCACTCACTACTCTGCACTCACTACTCTGCACTCTGCACTCACTACTCTAGACTCTGCACTCTGCACTAACTACTCTGCACTCTGCGCTTACTACTCTGCACTCACTACTCTGCACTCACTACTCTGCACTCACTACTCTGCACTCACTACTCTGCACTCACTACTCTGCACTCTGCAGTCACTACTCTAGACTCTGCACTCTACACTCACTACTCTGCACTCTGTGCTCACTACTCTGCACTCACTACTCTGCACTCTGCACTCACTACTCTGCACTCTGCACTCACACTCACTACTCACTACTCTGCACTCACTACTCTGCACTCACTACTCACTACTCTGCACTCACTACTCACTACTCACTACTCTAGTGAGTGCAGAGTAGTGAGTAGTGAGTGCAGAGTAGTGAGTGCACTCACTACTCTGCACTCACTACTAACTACTTTGCACTCACTACTCTGCACTCACTATGCACTCACTACTCTGCACTCACTACTCTGCACTCTGCACTCACTACTCTGCACTCTGCACTCACACTCACTACTCACTACTCTGCACTCACTACTCTGCACTCACTACTCACTACTCTGCACTCACTACTCACTACTCACTACTCTAGTGAGTGCAGAGTAGTGAGTAGTGAGTGCAGAGTAGTGAGTGCACTCACTACTTTGCACTCACTACTCTGCATTCACTATGCACTCACTACTCTGCACTCACTACTCTGCACTCACTACTCTGCACTTTGCACTCACTACTCCGCACTCTGCACTCACTACTCTGCACTCACTACTCTGCATTCACTACTCTGCACTCCCTACTCTGCACTCACTACTCTGCACTTTGCACTCACTACTCTGCACTCTGCACTCAATACTCTGTACTCTGCACTCAATACTCTGCACTCTGCACTCAATACTCTGCACTCAATACTCTGCACTCTGCACTCACTACTCTGCACTCACTACTCTGCACTCACTACTCTGCACTCTGCACTCACTACTCGGCACTCACTACTCGGCACTCACTACTCGGCACTCAGTACTCGGCACTCTGCACTCACTACTCGGCACTCAGCAGTCTGCACTCACTACTCAGCACTCTGCACTCACTACTCGGCACTCTGCACTCACTACTCGGCACTCTGCACTCACTACTCTGCACTCACACTCTGCACTCACACTCTGCACTAACACTGCACTCACACTCTGCACTCACTACTCTGCACTCACTACTCTGCACTCACTACTCTGCACTCACTACTCTGCACTCTGCACTCACTACTCTGCACTCTGCACTCACTACTCTGCACTCTGCACTCACTACTCTGCACTCACTACTCACTACTCACTACTCTAGTGAGTGCAGAGTAGTGAGTAGTGAGTGCAGAGTAGTGAGTGCACTCACTACTCTGCACTCACTACTCACTACTCTGCACTCACTACTCTGCACTCACTACTCTGCACTCACTATGCACTCACTACTCTGCACTCACTACTCTGCACTCTGCACTCACTACTCTGCACTCTGCACTCACTACTCTGCACTTTGCACTCACTACTCTGCACTGTGCACTCAATACTCTGCACTTACTACTCTGCACTCCCTGCTCTGCACTCCCTACTCTGCACTCTGCACTCACTACTCTGCACTCTGCACTCACTACTCTGCACTCTGCACTCAATACTCTGCACTCTGCACTCAATACTCTGCACTCTGCACTCAATACTCTGCACTCAATACGCTGCACTCTGCACTCACTACTCTGCACTCACTACTCTGCACTCACTACTCTGCACTCACTATTCTGCACTCACTACTCTGCACTCACTACTCTGCACTCAACACTCTGCACTCACTACTCTGCACTCACTACTCGGCACTCTGCACTCACTACTCGGCACTCACTACTCTGCACTCACTACTCTGCACTCACTACTCACTACTCACTACTCTGCACTCACTACTCTGCACTCACTACTCACTACTCTGCACTCACTATTCACTACTTTGCACTCTCTACTCACTACTCACTACTCTGCACTCACTACTCACTACTTTGCGCTCACTACTCTGCACTCACTACTCTGCACTCACACTCTACACTCACTAATCTGCACTCACTACTCTGCACTCACTACTCTGCACTAACTACTCTGCACTCTGCGCTCACTACTCTGCACTCACTACTCTGCACTCTGCACTCACTACTCTGCACTCTGCACTCACACTCACTACTCACTACTCTGCACTCACTACTCTGCACTCACTACTCACTACTCTGCACTCACTACTCTGAACTCACTACTCACTACTCTGCACTCACTATTCACTACTTTGCACTCACTACTCACTACTCTGCACTCACTACTCACTACTTTGCACTCACTACTCACTACTCTGCACTCACTACTCGGCACTCTGCACTCACTACTCAGCACTCACTACTCTGCACTCTGCACTCTGCACTCACTACTCTGCACTCACTACTCACTACTCTGCACTCACTACTCACTACTCACTATTCTAGTGAGTGCAGAGTAGTGAGTAGTGAGTGCAGAGTAGTGAGTGCACTCACTACTCTGCACTCACTACTCACTACTCTGCACTCACTACTCTGCACTCACTACTCTGCACTCACTATGCACTCACTACTCTGCACTCACTACTCTGCACTCTGCACTCACTACTTTGCACTCTACACTCACTACTCTGCACTTTGCACTCACTACTCTGCACTCTGCACTCACTACTCTGCACTCACTACTCTGCATTCACTACTCTGCACTACCTACTCTGCACTCACTACTCTGCACTTTGCACTCACTACTCTGCACTCACTACTCTGCACTCACTACTCTGCACTCACTACTCTGCACTCTGCACTCACTACTCTAGACTCTGCACTCTGCACTCACTACTCTGCACTCACTACTCTGCACTCTGCACTCACTACTCTGCACTCTGCACTCACTACTCTGCACTCTGCACTCACAATCACTACTCACTACTCTGCACTCACTACTCTGCACTCACTACTCACTACTCTGCACTCACTACTCACTACTTTGCGCTCACTACTCTGCACTCACTACTCTGCACTCACTACTCGGCACTCTGCACTCTGCACTCACTACTCGGCACTCACTACTCGGCACTCACTACTCGGCACTCGGCACTCTGCACTCTCTACTCGGCACTCTACACTCACTACTTGGCACTCTGCACTCACTACTCGGCACTCTGCACTCACTACTCTGCACTCACACTCTGCACTCACACTCTGCACTCACACTCTGCACTCACTACTCTGCACTCACTACTCTGCACTCACTACTCTGCACTCACTACTCTGCACTCTGCACTCACTACTCTAGACTCTGCACTCTGCACTCACTACTCTGCACTCACTACTCTGCACTCTGCACTCACTACTCTGCACTCTGCACTCACTACTCTGCACTCTGCACTCACAATCACTATTCACTACTCTGCACTCACTACTCTGCACTCACTACTCTGCACTCACTACTCACTACTCTAGTGAGTGCAGAGTAGTGAGTAGTGAGTGCACTCACTACTCTGCACTCACTACTCACTACTCTGCACTCACTACTCTGCACTCACTACTCTGCACTCACTATGCACTCACTACTCTGCACTCACTACTCTGCACTCTGCACTCACTACTCTGCACTCTGCACTCACTACTCTGCGCTTTGCACTCACTACTCTGCACTCTTCACTTACTACTCTGCACTCACTACTCTGCATTCACTACTCTGCACTCCCTACTCTGCACTCACTACTCTGCACTTTGCACTCACTACACTGCACTCTGCACTCAATACTCTGCACTCTGCACTCAATACTCTGCACTCTGCACTCAATACTCTGCACTCTGTACTCACTACTCTGCACTCACTACTCTGCACTCACTACTCTGCACTCACTACTCTGCACTCACCACTCTGCACTCACTACTCTGCACTCACTACTCTGCACTCACTACTTGGCCCTCTGCACTCACTACTCAGCACTCACTACTTGGCACTCACTACTCGGCACTCACTTCTCGGCACTCTGCACTCACTACTCGGCACTCGGCACTCTGCACTCACTACTCGGCACTCTCCACTCACTACTCGGCACTCTGCACTCACTACTCTGCACTCACACTCTGCACTCACACTCTGCACTGACACTCTGCACTCACACTCTGCACTCACTACTCTGCACTCACTACTCTGCACTCCCTACTCTGCACTCCCTACTCTGCACTCTGCACTCACTACTCTGCACTCACTACTCTGCACTCTACACTCAATACTCTGCACTCTGCACTCAATACTCTGCACTCAATACGCTGCACTCTGCACTCACTACTCTGCACTCACTACTCTGCACTCACTACTCTGCACTCACTACTCTGCACTCACTACTCGGCACTCTGCACTCACTACTCGGCACTCACTACTCTGCACTCACTACTCTGCACTCACTACTCACTACTCACTACTCACTACTCTGCACTCACTACTCTGCACTCACTACTCTGCACTCACTACTCTGCACTCACTATTCACTACTTTGTACTCACTACTCTGCACTCACTACTCACTACTTTGCGCTCACTACTCACTACTCTGCACTCACTACTCTGCACTCACTACTCGGCACTCGGCACTCACTACTCAGCACTCTGCACTCACTACTCGGCACTCGGCACTCTGCACTCACTACTCTGCACTCTACACTCACTACTCGGCACTCTGCACTCACTACTTGGCACTCAGCACTCAGCACTCACACTCTGCACTCACACTCTGCACTCACTACTCTGCACTCACTACTCTGCACTCACTACTCTGCACTCTGCACTCACTACTCTAGACTCTGCACTCTGCACTCACTACTCTGCACTCTGCACTCACTACTCTGCACTCTGCACTCTGCACTCACTACTCTGCACTCTGCACTCACACTCACTACTCTGCACTCACTACTCTGCACTCACTACTCACTACTCTGCACTCACTACTCACTACTCTAGAGAGTGCAGAGTAGTGAGTAGTGAGTTCAGAGTAGTGAGTGCACTCACTACTCTGCACTCACTACTCACTACTCTGCACTCACTACTCTGCACTCACTACTCTGCACTCACTATGCACTCACTACTCTGCACTCTGCACTCACTACTCTGCACTCTGCACTCACTACTCTGCACTTTGCACTCACTACTCTGCACTCTGCACTCACTACTCTTCACTCACTACTCTGCATTCACTACTCTACACTCCCTACTCTGCACTCACTACTCTGCACTTTGCACTCACTACTCTGCACTCTGCACTCAATACTCTGCACTCTGCACTCAATACTCTGCACTCTGCACTCACTACTCTGCACTCACTACTCTGCACTCACTACTCTGCACTCACCACTCTGCACTCACTACTCTGCACTCACTACTCTGCACTCACTATGCACTCACTACTCTGCACTCACTACTCTGCACTCTGCACTCACTACTCTGCACTCTGCACTCACTACTCTGCACTGTGCACTCACTACTCTGCACTCACTACTCTGCACTCACTACTCTGCACTCCTTACTCTGCACTCACTACTCTGCACTCTGCACTCACTACTCTGCACTCTGCACTCAATACTCTGCACTCACTACTCTGCACTCAACACTCTGCACTCACTACTCTGCACTCACTACTCATCACTCTGCACTCACTACTCACTACTCACTACTCTAGTGAGTGCAGAGTAGTGAGTAGTGAGTGCAGAGTAGTGAGTGCACTCACTACTCTGCACTCACTACTCACTACTATGCACTCACTACTCTGCACTCACTATGCACTCACTACTCTGCACTCACTACTCGGCACTCACTACTCAGTACTCACTACTCGGCACTCTGCACTCACTAATCGCCACTCACTACTCTGCACTCACTACTCGGCACTCTGCACTCACTACTCAGCACTCACTACTCTGCTCTCACTACTCTGCACTCACTACTCACTACTCACTACTCACTACTCACTACTCTGCACTCACTACTGTGCACTCACTACTCACTACTCTGCACTCACTACTCTGCACTCACTATTCACTACTTTGCACTCACTACTCACTACTCACTACTCTGCACTCACTACTCACTACTTTGCGCTCACTACTCACTACTCTGCACTCACTACTCTGCACTCACTATTCGGCACTCGGCACTCTGCACTCACTACTCGGCACTCTGCACTCACTACTCGGCACTCTGGACTCACTACTCTGCACTCACACTCTGCACTCACACTCTGCACACACACTCTGCACTCACTACTCTGCACTCACTACTCTGCACTCACTACTCTGCACTCTGCACTCACTACTCTGCACTCTGCACTCACACCCACTACTCACTAATCTGCACTCACTACTCTGCACTCACTACTCACTACTCTGCACTCACTACTCACTACTCTAGTGAGTGCAGAGTAGTGAATAGTGAGTTCAGAGTAGTGAGTGCACTCACTACTCTGCACTCACTACTCAAAACTCTGCACTCACTACTCTGCACTCACTACTCTGCACTCACTATGCACTCACTACTCTGCACTCACTACTCTGCACTCTGCACTCACTACTCTGCACTCTGCACTCACTACTCTGCACTTTGCACTCACTACTCTGCACTCTGCACTTACTACTCTGCACTCACTACTCTGCATTCACTACTCTGCACTCCCTACTCTGCACTCACTACTCTGCACTTTGCACTCACTACTCTGCACTCTGCACTCAATACTCTGCACTCTGCACTCAATACTCTGCACTCTGCACTCACTACACTGCACTCACTACTCTGCACTCACTACTCTGCACTCACTACTCTGCACTCACCACTCTGCACTCACTACTCTGCACTCACTACCCTGCACTCACTACTCGGCACTCTGCACTCACTACTCAGCACTCACTACTCGGCACTCACTACTCGGCACTCACTACTCAGCACTCTGCACTCACTACTCGGCACTCGGCACTCTACACTCACTACTCGGCACTCTGCACTCACTACTCGGCACTCTGCACTCACTACTCGGCACTCTGCACTCACTACTCTGCACTCACACTCTGCACTCACACTCTGCACTAACACTCTGCACTCACACTCTGCATTCACTACTCTGCACTCACTACTCTGCACTCACTACTCTGCACTCTGCACTCACTACTCTAGACTCTGCACTCTGCACTAACTACTCTGCACTCTGCGCTTACTACTCTGCACTCACTACTCTGCACTCACTACTCTGCACTCACTACTCTGCACTCACTACTCTGCACTCACTACTCTGCACTCTGCACTCACTACTCTAGACTCTGCACTCTACACTCACTACTCTGCACTCTGTGCTCACTACTCTGCACTCACTACTCTGCACTCTGCACTCACTACTCTGCACTCTGCACTCACACTCACTACTCACTACTCTGCACTCACTACTCTGCACTCACTACTCACTACTCTGCACTCACTACTCACTACTCACTACTCTAGTGAGTGCAGAGTAGTGAGTAGTGAGTGCAGAGTAGTGAGTGCACTCACTACTCTGCACTCACTACTCACTACTTTGCACTCACTACTCTGCACTCACTATGCACTCACTACTCTGCACTCACTACTCTGCACTCTGCACTCACTACTCTGCACTCTGCACTCACACTCACTACTCACTACTCTGCACTCACTACTCTGCACTCACTACTCACTACTCTGCACTCACTACTCACTACTCACTACTCTAGTGAGTGCAGAGTAGTGAGTAGTGAGTGCAGAGTAGTGAGTGCACTCACTACTTTGCACTCACTACTCTGCACTCACTATGCACTCACTACTCTGCACTCACTACTCTGCACTCACTACTCTGCACTTTGCACTCACTACTCCGCACTCTGCACTCACTACTCTGCACTCACTACTCTGCATTCACTACTCTGCACTCCCTACTCTGCACTCACTACTCTGCACTTTGCACTCACTACTCTGCACTCTGCACTCAATACTCTGCACTCTGCACTCAATACTCTGCACTCTGCACTCAATACTCTGCACTCTGTACTCACTACTCTGCACTCACTACTCTGCACTCACTACTCTGCACTCACTACTCTGCACTCACCACTCTGCACTCACTACTCTGCACTCACTACTCTGCACTCACTACTTGGCACTCTGCACTCACTACTCAGCACTCACTACTCGGCACTCACTTCTCGGCACTCTGCACTCACTACTCGGCACTCGGCACTCTGCACTCACTACTCGGCACTCTGCACTCACTACTCGGCACTCTGCACTCACTACTCTGCACTCACACTATGCACTCACACTCTGCACTAACACTCTGCACTCACACTCTGCACTCACTACTCTGCACTCACTACTCTGCACTCCCTACTCTGCACTCCCTACTCTGCACTCTGCACTCACTACTCTGCACTCACTACTCTGCACTCTACACTCAGTACTCTGCACTCTGCACTCAATACTCTGCACTCTGCACTCAATACTCTGCACTCAATACGCTGCACTCTGCACTCACTACTCTGCACTCACTACTCTGCACTCACTACTCTGCACTCACTACTCGGCACTCACTACTCTGCACTCACTACTCTGCACTCACTACTCACTACTCACTACTCACTACTCTGCACTCACTACTGTGCACTCACTACTCTGCACTCACTACTCTGCACTCACTATTCACTACTTTGTACTCACTACTCACTACTCTGCACTCACTACTCACTACTTTGCGCTCACTACTCACTACTCTGCACTCACTACTCTGCACTCACTACTCGGCACTCGGCACTCACTACTCGGCACTCTGCACTCACTACTCGGCACTCGGCACTCTGCACTCACTACTCTGCACTCTACACTCACTACTCGGCACTCTGCACTCACTACTTGGCACTCAGCACTCAGCACTCACACTCTGCACTCACACTCTGCACTCACTACTCTGCACTCACTACTCTGCACTCACTACTCTGCACTCACTACTCTGCACTCTGCACTCACTACTCTAGACTCTGCACTCTGCACTCACTACTCTGCACTCTGCACTCACTACTCTGCACTCTGCACTCTGCACTCACTACTCTGCACTCTGCACTCACACTCACTACTCTGCACTCACTACTCTGCACTCACTACTCACTACTCTGCACTCACTACTCACTACTCTAGAGAGTGCAGAGTAGTGAGTAGTGAGTTCAGAGTAGTGAGTGCACTCACTACTCTGCACTCACTACTCACTACTCTGCACTCACTACTCTGCACTCACTACTCTGCACTCACTATGCACTCACTACTCTGCACTCTGCACTCACTACTCTGCACTCTGCACTCACTACTCTGCACTTTGCACTCACTACTCTGCACTCTGCACTCACTACTCTTCACTCACTACTCTGCATTCACTACTCTACACTCCCTACTCTGCACTCACTACTCTGCACTTTGCACTCACTACTCTGCACTCTGCACTCAATACTCTGCACTCTGCACTCAATACTCTGCACTCTGCACTCAATACTCTGCACTCTGCACTCACTACTCTGCACTCACTACTCTGCACTCACTACTCTGCACTCACCACTCTGCACTCACTACTCTGCACTCACTACTCTGCACTCACTATGCACTCACTACTCTGCACTCACTACTCTGCACTCTGCACTCACTACTCTGCACTGTGCACTCACTACTCTGCACTCACTACTCTGCACTCACTACTCTGCACTCCTTACTCTGCACTCACTACTCTGCACTCTGCACTCACTACTCTGCACTCTGCACTCAATACTCTGCACTCACTACTCTGCACTCAACACTCTGCACTCACTACTCTGCACTCACTACTCATCACTCTGCACTCACTACTCACTACTCACTACTCTAGTGAGTGCAGAGTAGTGAGTAGTGAGTGCAGAGTAGTGAGTGCACTCACTACTCTGCACTCACTACTCACTACTTTGCACTCACTACTCTGCACTCACTATGCACTCACTACTCTGCACTCACTACTCGGCACTCACTACTCAGTACTCACTACTCGGCACTCTGCACTCACTAATCGCCATTCACTACTCTGCACTCACTACTCGGCACTCTGCACTCACTACTCGGCACTCACTACTCTGCTCTCACTACTCTGCACTCACTACTCACTACTCACTACTCACTACTCTGCACTCACTACTGTGCACTCACTACTCACTACTCTGCACTCACTACTCTGCACTCACTATTCACTACTTTGCACTCACTACTCACTACTCACTACTCTGCACTCACTACTCACTACTTTGCGCTCACTACTCACTACTCTGCACTCACTACTCTGCACTCACTACTCGGCACTCGGCACTCTGCACTCACTACTCGGCACTCTGCACTCACTACTCGGCACTCTGGACTCACTACTCTGCACTCACACTCTGCACTCACACTCTGCACACACACTCTGCACTCACTACTCTGCACCCACTACTCTGCACTCACTACTCTGCACTCTGCACTCACTACTCTGCACTCTGCACTCACACCCACTACTCACTAATCTGCACTCACTACTCTGCACTCACTACTCACTACTCTAGTGAGTGCAGAGTAGTGAATAGTGAGTTCAGAGTAGTGAGTGCACTCACTACTCTGCACTCACTACTCAAAACTCTGCACTCACTACTCTGCACTCACTACTCTGCACTCACTATGCACTCACTACTCTGCACTCACTACTCTGCACTCTGCACTCACTACTCTGCACTCTGCACTCACTACTCTGCACTTTGCACTCACTACTCTGCACTCTGCACTTACTACTCTGCACTCACTACTCTGCATTCACTACTCTGCACTCCCTACTCTGCACTCACTACTCTGCACTTTGCACTCACTACTCTGCACTCTGCACTCAATACTCTGCACTCTGCACTCAATACTCTGCACTCTGCACTCACTACACTGCACTTACTACTCTGCACTCACTACTCTGCACTCACTACTCTGCACTCACCACTCTGCACTCACTACTCTGCACTCACTACTCTGCACTCACTACTCGGCACTCTGCACTCACTACTCAGCACTCACTACTCGGCACTCACTACTCGGCACTCACTACTCAGCACTCTGCACTCACTACTCGGCACTCGGCACTCTGCACTCACTACTCGGCACTCTGCACTCACTACTCGGCACTCTGCACTCACTACTCGGCACTCTGCACTCACTACTCTGCACTCACACTCTGCACTCACACTCTGCACTAACACTCTGCACTCACACTCTGCACTCACTACTCTGCACTCACTACTCTGCACTCACTACTCTGCACTCTGCACTCACTACTCTAGACTCTGCACTCTGCACTAACTACTCTGCACTCTGCGCTTACTACTCTGCACTCACTACTCTGCACTCACTACTCTGCACTCACTACTCTGCACTCACTACTCTGCACTCACTACTCTGCACTCTGCAGTCACTACTCTAGACTCTGCACTCTACACTCACTACTCTGCACTCTGTGCTCACTACTCTGCACTCACTACTCTGCACTCTGCACTCACTACTCTGCACTCTGCACTCACACTCACTACTCACTACTCTGCACTCACTACTCTGCACTCACTACTCACTACTCTGCACTCACTACTCACTACTCACTACTCTAGTGAGTGCAGAGTAGTGAGTAGTGAGTGCAGAGTAGTGAGTGCACTCACTACTCTGCACTCACTACTAACTACTTTGCACTCACTACTCTGCACTCACTATGCACTCACTACTCTGCACTCACTACTCTGCACTCTGCACTCACTACTCTGCACTCTGCACTCACACTCACTACTCACTACTCTGCACTCACTACTCTGCACTCACTACTCACTACTCTGCACTCACTACTCACTACTCACTACTCTAGTGAGTGCAGAGTAGTGAGTAGTGAGTGCAGAGTAGTGAGTGCACTCACTACTTTGCACTCACTACTCTGCATTCACTATGCACTCACTACTCTGCACTCACTACTCTGCACTCACTACTCTGCACTTTGCACTCACTACTCCGCACTCTGCACTCACTACTCTGCACTCACTACTCTGCATTCACTACTCTGCACTCCCTACTCTGCACTCACTACTCTGCACTTTGCACTCACTACTCTGCACTCTGCACTCAATACTCTGTACTCTGCACTCAATACTCTGCACTCTGCACTCAATACTCTGCACTCAATACTCTGCACTCTGCACTCACTACTCTGCACTCACTACTCTGCACTCACTACTCTGCACTCTGCACTCACTACTCGGCACTCACTACTCGGCACTCACTACTCGGCACTCAGTACTCGGCACTCTGCACTCACTACTCGGCACTCAGCAGTCTGCACTCACTACTCAGCACTCTGCACTCACTACTCGGCACTCTGCACTCACTACTCGGCACTCTGCACTCACTACTCTGCACTCACACTCTGCACTCACACTCTGCACTAACACTGCACTCACACTCTGCACTCACTACTCTGCACTCACTACTCTGCACTCACTACTCTGCACTCACTACTCTGCACTCTGCACTCACTACTCTGCACTCTGCACTCACTACTCTGCACTCTGCACTCACTACTCTGCACTCACTACTCACTACTCACTACTCTAGTGAGTGCAGAGTAGTGAGTAGTGAGTGCAGAGTAGTGAGTGCACTCACTACTCTGCACTCACTACTCACTACTCTGCACTCACTACTCTGCACTCACTACTCTGCACTCACTATGCACTCACTACTCTGCACTCACTACTCTGCACTCTGCACTCACTACTCTGCACTCTGCACTCACTACTCTGCACTTTGCACTCACTACTCTGCACTGTGCACTCAATACTCTGCACTTACTACTCTGCACTCCCTGCTCTGCACTCCCTACTCTGCACTCTGCACTCACTACTCTGCACTCTGCACTCACTACTCTGCACTCTGCACTCAATACTCTGCACTCTGCACTCAATACTCTGCACTCTGCACTCAATACTCTGCACTCAATACGCTGCACTCTGCACTCACTACTCTGCACTCACTACTCTGCACTCACTACTCTGCACTCACTATTCTGCACTCACTACTCTGCACTCACTACTCTGCACTCAACACTCTGCACTCACTACTCTGCACCCACTACTCGGCACTCTGCACTCACTACTCGGCACTCACTACTCTGCACTCACTACTCTGCACTCACTACTCACTACTCACTACTCTGCACTCACTACTCTGCACTCACTACTCACTACTCTGCACTCACTATTCACTACTTTGCACTCTCTACTCACTACTCACTACTCTGCACTCACTACTCACTACTTTGCGCTCACTACTCTGCACTCACTACTCTGCACTCACACTCTACACTCACTAATCTGCACTCACTACTCTGCACTCACTACTCTGCACTAACTACTCTGCACTCTGCGCTCACTACTCTGCACTCACTACTCTGCACTCTGCACTCACTACTCTGCACTCTGCACTCACACTCACTACTCACTACTCTGCACTCACTACTCTGCACTCACTACTCACTACTCTGCACTCACTACTCTGAACTCACTACTCACTACTCTGCACTCACTATTCACTACTTTGCACTCACTACTCACTACTCTGCACTCACTACTCACTACTTTGCACTCACTACTCACTACTCTGCACTCACTACTCGGCACTCTGCACTCACTACTCAGCACTCACTACTCTGCACTCTGCACTCTGCACTCACTACTCTGCACTCACTACTCACTACTCTGCACTCACTACTCACTACTCACTATTCTAGTGAGTGCAGAGTAGTGAGTAGTGAGTGCAGAGTAGTGAGTGCACTCACTACTCTGCACTCACTACTCACTACTCTGCACTCACTACTCTGCACTCACTACTCTGCACTCACTATGCACTCACTACTCTGCACTCACTACTCTGCACTCTGCACTCACTACTTTGCACTCTACACTCACTACTCTGCACTTTGCACTCACTACTCTGCACTCTGCACTCACTACTCTGCACTCACTACTCTGCATTCACTACTCTGCACTACCTACTCTGCACTCACTACTCTGCACTTTGCACTCACTACTCTGCACTCACTACTCTGCACTCACTACTCTGCACTCACTACTCTGCACTCTGCACTCACTACTCTAGACTCTGCACTCTGCACTCACTACTCTGCACTCACTACTCTGCACTCTGCACTCACTACTCTGCACTCTGCACTCACTACTCTGCACTCTGCACTCACAATCACTACTCACTACTCTGCACTCACTACTCTGCACTCACTACTCACTACTCTGCACTCACTACTCACTACTCTAGTGAGTGCAGAGTAGTGAGTAGTGAGTGCACTCACTACTCTGCACTCACTACTCACTTCTCTGCACTCACTACTCTGCACTCACTATGCACTCACTACTCTGCACTCACTACTCTGCACTCTGCACTCACTACTCTGCACTCTGCACTCACTACTCTGCACTTTGCACTCACTACTCTGCACTCTGCACTTACTACTCTGCACTCACTACTCTGCATTCACTACTCTGCACTCCCTACTCTGCACTCACTACTCTGCACTTTGCACTCACTACACTGCACTCTGCACTCAATACTCTACACTCTGCACTCAATACTCTGCACTCTGCACTCAATACTCTGCACTCTGCACTCACTACTCTGCACTCACTACTCTGCACTCACTACTCTGCACTCACCACTCTGCACTCACTACTCTGCACTCACTACTCTGCACTCACTACTCGGCACTCTGCACTCACTACTCAGCACTCACTACTTGGCACTCACTACTCGGCACTCACTTCTCAGCACTCTGCACTCACTACTCGGCACTTGGCACTCTGCACTCACTACTTGGCACTCTGCACTCACTACTCGGCACTCTGCACTCACTACTCTGCACTCACACTCTGCACTCACACTCTGCACTAACACTCTGCACTCACACTCTGCACTCACTACTCTGCACTCACTACTCTGCACTCCCTACTCTGCACTCCCTACTCTGCACTCTGCACTCACTACTCTACACTCACTACTCTGCACTCTACACTCAATACTCTGCACTCTGCACTCAATACTCTGCACTCTGCACTCAATACTCTGCACTCACTACTCTGTACTCACTACTCTGCACTCACTACTCTGCACTCACTACTCGGCACTCTGCACTCACTACTCGGCACTCACTACTCTGCACTCACTACTCTGCACTCACTACTCACTACTCACTACTCACTACTCTGCACTCACTACTGTGCACTCACTACTCTGCACTCACTACTCTGCACTCACTATTCACTACTTTGCACTCACTACTCACTACTCACTACTCTGCACTCACTACTCACTACTTTGCGCTCATTACTCACTACTCTGCACTCACTACTCTGCACTCACTACTCGGCACTCGGCACTCACTACTCGGCACTCACTACTCGGCACTCTGCACTCACTACTCGGCACACGGCACTCTGCACTCACTACTCTGCACTCTACACTCACTACTCGGCACTCTGCACTCACTACTTGGCACTCAGCACTCAGCACTCACACTCTGCACTCACACTCTGCACTCACTACTCTGCACTCACTACTCTGCACTCACTACTCTGCACTCACTACTCTGCACTCTGCACTCACTACTCTAGACTCTGCACTCTGCACTCCCTACTCTGCACTCTGCACTCACTACTCTGCACTCTGCACTCTGCACTCACTACTCTGCACTCTGATCTCACACTCACTACTCTGCACTCACTACTCTGCACTCACTACTCACTACTCTGCACTCACTACTCACTACTCTAGTGAGTGCAGAGTAGTGAGTAGTGAGTTCAGAGTAGTGAGTGCACTCACTACTCTGCACTCACTACTCACTACTCTGCACTCACTACTCTGCACTCACTACTCTGCACTCACTATGCACTCACTACTCTGCACTCTGCACTCACTACTCTGCACTCTGCACTCACTACTCTGCACTTTGCACTCACTACTCTGCACTCTGCACTCACTACTCTGCACTCACTACTCTGCATTCACTACTCTACACTCCCTACTCTGCACTCACTACTCTGCACTTTGCACTCACTACTCACTACTCTGCACTCACTACTCTGCACTCACTACTCACTACTCTGCACTCACTACTCTGCACTCACTACTCACTACTCTGCACTCACTACTCTGCACTCACTACTCACTACTCTGCACTCATTACTCACTACTCTGCGTTCACTACTCGGCACTCACTACTCACTACTCTGCACTCACTACTCAGCACTCACTACTCACTACTCTGCACTCACTACTCACTACTCTGCACTCACTACTCTGCACTCACTACTCACTACTCTGCACTCACTACTTTGCACTCACTACTCACTACTTCCTACTCTAGTGAGTGCAGAGTAGTGAGTAGTGAGTGCAGAATAGTGAGTTCACTCACTACTCTGCACTCACTACTCACTACTCTGCACTCACTACTCTGCACTCACTACTCTGCACTCACTATGCACTCACTACTCTGTACTCTGCACTCACTACTCTGCACTTTGCACTCACTACTCTGCATTCTGCACTCACTACTCTGCACTCACTACTCTGCACTCACTACTCGGCACTCACTACTCGGCACTCTGCACTCACTACTCGCCACTCACTACTCTGCACTCACTACTCGGCACTCTGCACTCACTACTCGGCACTCACTACTCTGCTCTCACTACTCTGCACTCACTACTCACTACTCACTACTCACTACTCTGCACTCACTACTGTGCACTCACTACTCACTACTCTGCACTCACTACTTGTTGGACAGGCCACGTGAAGGGCTCGCTCCCTCCCCGCAGGACAGGGCCCGGGCCACCGTCAGCACCATTGCCCGGCCCAGCCGCCATCTTGGACACGGCACCACGCGGCCGCGCGGCCTCAGCCCGACCCCAACCCTGGGCCTGGCCAGGCCCCGACATCCCGGCACCACCCTCCACCCAGGAGGTGAACGGCCCACTTGGCAGGTCAATGGGAGTACGAAGTGTCGATGGCTCTCCCCCGCCAGGTGCCGAGCACCCCCAACCTCCTTGGGCGCTGGCTCCACCCCCCTGCTGGGTGTCTGGACTCCCTCATCCCAGACCTCCCGACCTCCAAGAGCGAGGGTCCGGACATCAAAGGGCGCCAGACCTATAACTGAGGCAGCCCCAGGACAGGAAGGCAGTTGTATCCTGGAGTCGAGAGACACCGAGAAGAACTCATCCTTGACGGACTGCTGGCGCTGCCACAGCCCTGCCTTGTGAACTATTGTCCTGCCTGCTGGCGCTGCCGCGGCCCTCTGCAACCTTCATCCTCGTGGGACCTGCTGGCGCTGCCGCGGCCCTCTGCAACCTTCATCCTCGTGGGACCTGCTGGCGCTGCCGCGGCCTGGTGCAACCTGCATTCTCGTGGGACCTGCTGGCGCTGCCGCGGCCCGTTGTAACCTTCATCCTCGTTGGGACCTGCTGGCGCTGCCGCGGCCCGTTGCCACCTACGACCTCTTCGGGACCTGCCGGCGCTGCCGCGGTCCGACCCATCCGAACACCGAGCTCGAGGATTGTGAGCTATCACTGTTACACCCCCGTACCCGTAGGTACCCAGACTGTCCCGCTACCCCCTTCCCTTACTAGAGACTAGAATTGAGAGGATCATCGTGTCCTGATCGCCTTGTATCGCACCACTCTACTACCAGAAGTGCCTATAAAAGGTGTTACCCTGATCTTTGTGTGGTGTCCATCTGTGGGGGGGAAGTTACCTGTCTGTGCGATCACTGTGCTCGGCCGACCCTCCAGGTCTCCGTCTAACATTGGTGGCTAGCGGCGGGATCCGAACCAACGCGTACCATACAGACAGTAACTCACCCTACGACTAAAACCACAATGACGACCAAAGAGAGCGGATCGGCGGAGAAGTTCCAGATGGAAAAGCTGGAAGAATACAACCACCGAGAGCTCAAACAATTTTGCATGGACTTAGGCATTGCTACCACCGGGCTAAGCACAAAAGAAGACTTCAAAAACGCCCTAGAGGCCTGGGCAGAGACAAATACCGCAACCCCCCGGGACCCCGCAGCCCCGGAAGTCAACACCACCCGGACGGAGGAACGGAGAACAGGCCCTTCCCGTGAAGAGATCCAAGAGCGGGAAAAAAATAGATTACACGAGTTAGATTTGGCACGACTCAGATTAGACGGAGAATTGAAACTGGCGGAACAAAAAATAAACTTAGAACACTTACGGCTCAGAGAAGAGCGAGAGGAAAAACAGAGACAGAGAGACCTCGAAGAAAAAAGACTGGCATACGAGCACGAGTGCAAACTAGCGGAGATAGAAATACGCAAACTGAACAAAAACCTAGGGGTGCCCGAGCAACCGCACTCCCCGGGTCCTACCGAGCAGAAGGTCCACATCCCCAAGGATGTGGTCCGAGAATATCACCGGAATGACGACATACAGCAGTGGTTCAAGGCCTATGAGATTGCCATGACCGCCCACCGGGTCGCTCGAAGTGACTGGGGAGCCGGTCTATGGGGGAGATTCGTCAACGAGGGTCGTGATGCCCTGCTGCAGCTTCCGGACCATCAAATGACGTCCTATGACCACATGAAGGCCGCCCTCCTCAGTCGATATGGGCTTACACCCGAAATGTACCGCCAGAGGTTCCGCAACTGCACCCGGATCCCAGGTACGACGTGGTTGGAATACGTGAACTATTTCAGCCGAGCCTTCGAGGGGTGGATCAAGGGTAACAACGTAACCACTTACGAACAACTCTTCAATATCATTGTGTGGGAGCACCTCTCCAACAACTGCTTCGTCGAGCTCAGGCAGCACCTCCTCGACAGTAAATTGACTGAACCCCGGCAGCTCGCCACCGAGGCTGACCGGTGGGAGAGCACCCGAGTGGCCCGGAGTGGGCCGAATGAGCAGAACAGAACCAACCAAGGTCATCATCGTCCCCGAGGAGGAGGAGGAGGCCCGGGCCGGGGCAGAGACGCCGTCCCGGCCGCACCCACTAACGCCACCCCGGCCCCAGCAGGCCGGGGAAACCCCCCGATGCGCCCGGGGTTCCGAGCTAACGTGACGTGTCATCGATGCCAGCGAGTCGGCCACTATGCCAGTGACCCGACCTGCCCGAAGAACCAGGCCCCCGGGCCCCGCCAGATGGCGGCCGCCGCCCTGGGAGAAGAACAAGTCTCCGAAGACACGGAAACCTATGAGTCGGAGCAGTTCGAGTGGGAACCCGCCGCCATGACCCTGGCATGCCTAGGAGGAAGAGACATGGTCCCGCGGACTCCCCTGCCCGCCAACACTCGGAAGTACAGCCAATGGGTGAGCATCAATGGGCGCAAGGCCGAGGCCCTGCGTGACACCGGGGCCAGTGTGACGGCCGTCCGCTGTCACCTGGTGACCCCAGAACAAATCCTACCAAACGTACTTTGCCCCGTCCGATCGGCAGATAACTCGGAGAGCCTGTGTCGGATGGCCTGCGTCCCCTTCGAATGGGGAGGAGTGTCCGGCATGCTGAAAGTAACTGTCCGTGACGATGCCCCCGTAGACTGCCTCCTGGGGAACGATCTCGAGAGCTCCCCGTGGGCCGCTGTGGAGAGAAGAGAGCATCTGGGGATGTTGGGTCTCCCGGACTGGGCGTGCGTAACCACCCGGTCCATGGCCACCCGCACCATCCCTAGACCAGAAGAACCAGAAGGGGCAGCACCTCCGCCCTCGATCACTCCAGAAGAAGACTTCCTCCAGACCGACCACCCGGACCCCACCCCAGAGGGGTCCACACAGCCCCCCGAGCTTCCCGACCTGGCTCAGTGGCGTCAAGAAGGGGGGCCCACCCAGGAACAATTCCGGCAGGAGCAAAAGACCTGCCCCTCCCTCGAGGGATTGCGACAGCAAGCGCTCGCCCAGAGCCAAGGAGACACCACCGTGGCCCACTGGGTTTATTGGGACAATGATCTCTTGTACAGCGAACAGAAAATCGCAGAACTGGGGGCCGGGCGAGTGCTGGTGGTGCCCCTCCACTTCAGAGACTTCCTGTTGAACCTAGCCCATGATGTCCCCCTGGCCGGGCACCTGGGCCAAGACAAGACCTACCACCGCCTGGTGACTCACTTTTTTTGGCCCAAAATGAGAAATGACGTATCCAACCATTGCCGGTCCTGCCCGACCTGCCAGGCCAGTGGGAAGAGCGGCCGCAAACTCAAGGCACCCCTACAACCATTCCCCGTGGTGACCACCCCGTTCGAAAGGGTGGGAATAGACATTGTGGGGCCCCTGGACCCCCGAACAGCACAGGGACATCGCTTCATCCTGGTCCTGGTGGATCACGCTACCCGCTATCCTGAGGCGGTCCCCCTTCGTACGATAACAGCCCCAGTAGTGGGTCGAGCCTTGATGGGGATCTTCTCTGGAGTGGGCTTCCCCCGGGAAGTCGTCAGCGACAGGGGTACGAACTTTATTTCAAAGTATATGAAATCCCTCTGGCAGCAGTGCGGAGTCACTTACCGATTCACCACCCCCTATCACCCCCAGGGGAACGGACTGGTCGAGCGGTTCAACCGCACCCTCAAGGGAATGATCATGGGGCTGGAAGAACCCCTACGCCGCCAGTGGGACGTGCTACTACCGTGCCTCCTCTTCGCCTACCGAGAAGTCCCCCAGAAGTCCCTCGGCTTCAGCCCCTTCGAACTCCTGTACGGACACCCCGTTCGCGGGCCTCTCAGCCTAGTGAAGGAGGAATGGGAGATGGCCCCCCTAAAGACCCCTCCGGACGTCTACAAATACCTCCTGACCCTCCGTAATCAGACCCGGAAATTCAGGGAGATCGCTAAAGCCAATCTGGAGGCCAGTCAAGAGGACATGAAGAAGTGGTACGACCAACATGCCTCCTCCATCGAGTTTGAACCGGGTCAGCAGGTATGGGTGATGTCCCCCATCGAACCATGTGCCTTGCAGGACAAATGGACGGGGCCCTTCAAGGTGATCGAGCGCAGGAGCCCCGTCACCTATCTCATCGACCTGGAGTCCCCCCGGAACCTCCTCCGGGTCCTCCACGCCAACCGACTCAAACCCCACTTCGTGCGCTCAGAGCTCAGCCTGCTGATGGCTACCGACAGTGGCGCGGAAGGAGACTCCGAGCCCCTCCCTGACCTACTGAGGACCCGGGAAAGAGATGGTTCGGTGGACGGGGTCCGACTCTCTGAGGCCCTGACCCCAGAGCAGCGTCAAGATTGCCGGGCCCTCCTGCTGCCGTTCGCAAACCTGTTCTCTCTCGCACCCGGAGTCACCTCCTGGTGCCTGCACGACGTGGACACGGGGGACAGTCCTCCTGTTCGACACCGGCCGTACCGAGTACCGGATCGGGTACGTACATGCATCCAAGAAGAAGTCTCCAAGATGCTCGCCCTCGGAGTCGTCGAACCTTCGGACAGTCCCTGGGCCAGCCCGGTCGTCCTGGTCCCCAAGGCCGCGGCCCCGGGCACCACCCCTGAACTCCGGTTCTGCATTGACTATCGGGGTCTGAACGCGGTCACCCGAACCGACGCTCACCCTATCCCCCGAGCAGATGAACTAGTCGACCGCATGGGGGCAGCCCGCTACCTAAGCATCTTCGACCTGACAGCGGGCTACTGGCAGATCGGCCTCACCCCCAGAGCCCAAGAACGTTCCGCTTTCTCCACCCCGGATGGGCACTACCATTTCAGAGTGATGCCCTTCGGCATGAAAAACGCTCCAGCCACTTTTCAAAGACTGGTGAACCAGGTATTGGCGGGCCTCGAAGAATTCAGCGCCGCCTACCTGGACGACATCGCGGTATACAGCCGCCACTGGGCGGATCACCTCCACCACCTCAGAGAGGTCCTGCAGGCCCTCCAACAGGCCGGCCTCACCATAAAGGCCAGCAAGTGCCAAATCGGCCAGGGGTCCGTGACCTACCTCGGACACCAAGTGGGGAGCGGTCTGGTGGCCCCCCTCCAACTCAAGGTGGCTGCCATTCAGTCCTGGCAACCCCCCGAGACACAAACCGAGGTCCGAGCCTTCCTGGGGCTCACCGGATACTACCGGCGGTTTGTAAGGGACTATGGCAGCATTGTAGGGCCCCTCACTACTCTGCACTCACTATTCACTACTTTGCACTCACTACTCACTACTCACTACTCTGTACTCACTACTCACTACTTTGCGCTCACTACTCACTACTCTGCACTCACTACTCTGCACTCACTACTCGGCACTCGGCACTCTGCACTCACTACTCGGCACTCTGCACTCACTACTCGGCACTCTGCACTCACTACTCGGCACTCTGCACTCACTACTCTGCACTCACACTCTGCACTCACACTCTGCACTAACACTCTGCACTCACACTCTGCACTCACTACTCTGCACTCACTACTCTGCACTCACTACTCTGCACTCTGCACTCACTACTCTAGACTCTGCACTCTGCACTCACTACTCTGCACTCTGCGCTTACTACTCTGCACTCACTACTTTGCACTCACTACTCTGCACTCTGCACTCACTACTCTGCACTCACTACTCTGCACTCACTACTCTGCACTCACTACTCTGCACTCTGCACTCACTACTCTAGACTCTGCACTCTACACTCACTACTCTGCACTCTGTGCTCACTACTCTGCACTCACTACTCTGCACTCTGCACTCACTACTCTGCACTCTGCACTCACACTCACTACTCACTACTCTGCACTCACTACTCTGCACTCACTACTCACTACTCTGCACTCACTACTCACTACTCACTACTCTAGTGAGTGCAGAGTAGTGAGTAGTGAGTGCAGAGTAGTGAGTGCACTCACTACTCTGCACTCACTACTCACTAATTTGCACTCACTACTCTGCACTCACTATGCACTCACTACTCTGCACTCACTACTCTGCACTCTGCACTCACTACTCTGCACTTTGCACTCACTACTCCGCACTCTGCACTCACTACTCTGCACTCACTACTCTGCATTCACTACTCTGCACTCCCTACTCTGCACTCACTACTCTGCACTTTGCACTCACTACTCTGCACTCTGCACGCAATACTCTGCACTCTGCACTCAATACTCTGCACTCTGCACTCAATACTCTGCACTCAATACTCTGCACTCTGCACTCACTACTCTGCACTCACTACTCTGCACTCACTACTCTGCACTCTGCACTCACTACTCGGCACTCACTACTCGGCACTCACTACTCGGCACTCAGTACTCGGCACTCTGCACTCACTACTCGGCACTCGGCACTCTGCACTCACTACTCGGCACTCTGCACTCACTACTCGGCACTCTGCACTCACTACTCGGCACTCTGCACTCACTACTCACTACTGTGCACTCACTACTCACTACTCTGCACTCACTACTCTGCACTCACTACTCTGCCCTCTGCACTCACTACTCTGCACTCTGCACTCTGCACTCACTACTCTGCACTCTGCACTCACTACTCTGCACTCACTACTCACTACTCACTACTCTAGTGAGTGCAGAGTAGTGAGTAGTGAGTGCCGAGTAGTGAGTGCACTCACTACTCTGCACTCACTACTCACTACTCTGCACTCACTACTCTGCACTCACTACTCTGCACTCACTATGCACTCACTACTCTGCACTCACTACTCTGCACTCTGCACTCACTACTCTGCACTCTGCACTCACTACTCTGCACTTTGCACTCACTACTCTGCACTGTGCACTCAATACTCTGCACTCACTACTCTGCACTCCCTGCTCTGCACTCCCTACTCTACACTCTGCACTCACTACTCTGCACTCTGCACTCAATACTCTGCACTCTGCACTCAATACCATTCAGTCCTGGCAACCCCCCGAGACACAAACCGAGGTCCGAGCCTTCCTGGGGCTCACCGGATACTACCGGCGGTTTGTAAGGGACTATGGCAGCATTGTAGGGCCCCTCACTACTCTGCACTCACTATTCACTACTTTGCACTCACTACTCACTACTCACTACTCTGCACTCACTACTCACTACTTTGCGCTCACTACTCACTACTCTGCACTCACTACTCTGCACTCACTACTCGGCACTTGGCACTCTGCACTCACTACTCGGCACTCTGCACTCACTACTCGGCACTCTGCACTCACTACTCGGCACTCTGCACTCACTACTCTGCACTCACACTCTGCACTCACACTCTGCACTAACACTCTGCACTCACACTCTGCACTCACTACTCTGCACTCACTACTCTGCACTCACTACTCTGCACTCTGCACTCACTACTCTAGACTCTGCACTCTGCACTCACTACTCTGCACTCTGCGCTTACTACTCTGCACTCACTACTTTGCACTCACTACTCTGCACTCTGCACTCACTACTCTGCACTCACTACTCTGCACTCACTACTCTGCACTCACTACTCTGCACTCTGCACTCACTACTCTAGACTCTGCACTCTACACTCACTACTCTGCACTCTGTGCTCACTACTCTGCACTCACTACTCTGCACTCTGCACTCACTACTCTGCACTCTGCACTCACACTCACTACTCACTACTCTGCACTCACTACTCTGCACTCACTACTCACTACTCTGCACTCACTACTCACTACTCACTACTCTAGTGAGTGCAGAGTAGTGAGTAGTGAGTGCAGAGTAGTGAGTGCACTCACTACTCTGCACTCACTACTCACTAATTTGCACTCACTACTCTGCACTCACTATGCACTCACTACTCTGCACTCACTACTCTGCACTCTGCACTCACTACTCTGCACTTTGCACTCACTACTCCGCACTCTGCACTCACTACTCTGCACTCACTACTCTGCATTCACTACTCTGCACTCCCTACTCTGCACTCACTACTCTGCACTTTGCACTCACTACTCTGCACTCTGCACGCAATACTCTGCACTCTGCACTCAATACTCTGCACTCTGCACTCAATACTCTGCACTCAATACTCTGCACTCTGCACTCACTACTCTGCACTCACTACTCTGCACTCACTACTCTGCACTCTGCACTCACTACTCGGCACTCACTACTCGGCACTCACTACTCGGCACTCAGTACTCGGCACTCTGCACTCACTACTCGGCACTCGGCACTCTGCACTCACTACTCGGCACTCTGCACTCACTACTCGGCACTCTGCACTCACTACTCGGCACTCTGCACTCACTACTCACTACTGTGCACTCACTACTCACTACTCTGCACTCACTACTCTGCACTCACTACTCTGCCCTCTGCACTCACTACTCTGCACTCTGCACTCTGCACTCACTACTCTGCACTCTGCACTCACTACTCTGCACTCACTACTCACTACTCACTACTCTAGTGAGTGCAGAGTAGTGAGTAGTGAGTGCAGAGTAGTGAGTGCACTCACTACTCTGCACTCACTACTCACTACTCTGCACTCACTACTCTGCACTCACTACTCTGCACTCACTATGCACTCACTACTCTGCACTCACTACTCTGCACTCTGCACTCACTACTCTGCACTCTGCACTCACTACTCTGCACTTTGCACTCACTACTCTGCACTGTGCACTCAATACTCTGCACTCACTACTCTGCACTCCCTGCTCTGCACTCCCTACTCTACACTCTGCACTCACTACTCTGCACTCTGCACTCACTACTCTGCACTCTGCACTCAATACTCTGCACTCTGCACTCAATACTCTGCACTCTGCACTCAATACTCTGCACTCTGCACTCAATACTCTGCACTCAATACGCTGCACTCTGCACTCACTACTCTGCACTCACTACTCTGCACTCACTACTCTGCACTCACTATTCTGCACTCACTACTCTGCACTCACTACTCTGCACTCAACACTCTGCACTCACTACTCTGCACTCACTACTCGTCACTCTGCACTCACTACTCACTACTCTAGTGAGTGCAGAGTAGTGAGTAGTGAGTGCAGAGTAGTGAGTGCACTCACTACTCTGCACTCACTACTCACTACTTTGCACTCACTACTCTGCACTCACTATGCACTCACTACTCTACACTCACTACTCTGCACTCTGCACTCACTACTCTGCACTTTGCACTCACTACTCCACACTCTGCACTCACTACTCTGCACTCACTACTCTGCATTCACTACTCTGCACTCCCTACTCTGCACTCACTACTCTGCACTTTGCACTCACTACTCTGCACTCTGCACTCAATACTCTGCACTCTGCACTCAATACTCTGCACTCTGCACTCAATACTCTGCACTCAATACTCTGCACTCTGCACTCACTACTCTGCACTCACTACTCTGCACTCACTACTCTGCACTCTGCACTCACTACTCGGCACTCACTACTCGGCACTCACTACTCGGCACTCAGTACTCGGCACTCGGCACTCACTACTCGGCACTCGGCACTCTGCACTCACTACTCGGCACTCTGCACTCACTACTCGGCACTCTGCACTCACTACTCGGCACTCTGCACTCACTACTCTGCACTCACACTCTGCACTAACACTGCACTCACACTCTGCACTCACTACTCTGCACTCACTACGCTGCACTCACTACTCTGCACTCTGCACTCACTACTCTGCACTCTGCACTCTGCACTCACTACTCTGCACTCTGCACTCACTACTCTGCACTCACTACTCACTACTCACTACTCTAGTGAGTGCAGAGTAGTGAGTAGTGAATGCAGAGTAGTGAGTGCACTCACTACGCTGCACTCACTACTCACTACTCTGCACTCACTACTCTGCACTCACTACTCTGCACTCACTATGCACTCACTACTCTGCACTCACTACTCTGCACTCTGCACTCACTACTCTGCACTCTGCACTCACTACTCTGCACTTTGCACTCACTACTCTGCACTGTGCACTCAATACTCTGCACTCACTACTCTGCACTCCCTGCTCTGCACTCACTACTCTGCACTCTGCACTCACTACTCTGCACTCTGCACTCAATACTCTGCACTCTGCACTCAATACTCTGCACTCTTCACTCAATACTCTGCACTCAATACGCTGCACTCTGCACTCACTACTCTGCACTCACTACTCTGCACTCACTACTCTGCACTCACTATTCTGCACTCACTACTCTGCACTCACTACTCTGCACTCAACACTCTGCACTCACTACTCTGCACTCACTACTCGGCACTCTGCACTCACTACTCGGCACTCACTACTATTCACTCACTACTCTGCACTCTCTGCACTCACTACTCACTACTCTGCACTCACTATTCACTACTTTGCACTCACTACTCACTACTCACTACTCTGCACTCACTACTTTGCGCTCACTACTCTGCACTCACTACTCTGCACTCACTACTCGGCACTCTGCACTCTGCACTCACTACTCGGCACTCACTACTCGGCACTCACTACTCGGCACTCGGCACTCTGCACTCTCTACTCGGCACTCTACACTCACCACTCGGCACTCTGCACTCACTACTCGGCACTCTGCACTCACTACTCTGCACTCACACTCTGCACTCACACTCTGCACTCACACTCTGCACTCACTACTCTGCACTCACTACTCTGCACTCACTACTCTGCACTCACTACTCTGCACTCTGCACTCACTACTCTAGACTCTGCACTCTGCACTCACTACTCTGCACTCACTACTCTGCACTCTGCACTCACTACTCTGCACTCTGCACTCACTACTCTGCACTCTGCACTCACAATCACTACTCACTACTCTGCACTCACTACTCTGCACTCACTACTCACTACTCTGCACTCACTACTCACTACTCTAGTGAGTGCAGAGTAGTGAGTAGTGAGTGCACTCACTACTCTGCACTCACTACTCACTACTCTGCACTCACTACTCTGCACTCACTATGCACTCACTACTCTGCACTCACTACTCTGCACTCTGCACTCACTACTCTGCACTCTGCACTCACTACTCTGCGCTTTGCACTCACTACTCTGCACTCTGCACTTACTACTCTGCACTCACTACTCTGCATTCACTACTCTGCACTCCCTACTCTGCACTCACTACTCTGCACTTTGCACTCACTACACTGCACTCTGCACTCAATACTCTGCACTCTGCACTCTGCACTCAATACTCTGCACTCTGCACTCAATACTCTGCACTCTGTACTCACTACTCTGCACTCACTACTCTGCACTCACTACTCTGCACTCACTACTCTGCACTCACCACTCTGCACTCACTACTCTGCACTCACTACTCTGCACTCACTACTTGGCACTCTGCACTCACTACTCAGCACTCACTACTTGGCACTCACTACTCGGCACTCACTTCTCGGCACTCTGCACTCACTACTCGGCACTCGGCACTCTGCACTCACTACTCGGCACTCTGCACTCACTACTCGGCACTCTGCACTCACTACTCTGCACTCACACTATGCACTCACACTCTGCACTAACACTCTGCACTCACACTCTGCACTCACTACTCTGCACTCCCTACTCTGCACTCCCTACTCTGCACTCTGCACTCACTACTCTGCACTCACTACTCTGCACTCTACACTCAATACTCTGCACTCTGCACTCACTACTCTGCACTCACTACTCTGCACTCACTACTCTGCACTCACTACTCTGCACTCACTACTCGGCACTCTGCACTCACTACTGTGCACTCACTACTCTGCACTCACTATTCACTACTTTGTACTCACTACTCACTACTCTGCACTCACTACTCACTACTTTGCGCTCACTACTCACTACTCTGCACTCACTACTCTGCACTCACTACTCGGCACTCGGCACTCACTACTCGGCACTCACTACTCGGCACTCTGCACTCACTACTCGGCACTCGGCACTCTGCACTCACTACTCTGCACTCTACACTCACTACTCGGCACTCTGCACTCACTACTTGGCACTCAGCACTCAGCACTCACACTCTGCACTCACACTCTGCACTCACTACTCTGCACTCACTACTCTGCACTCACTACTCTGCACTCACTACTCTGCACTCTGCACTCACTACTCTAGACTCTGCACTCTGCACTCACTACTCTGCACTCTGCACTCACTACTCTGCACTCTGCACTCTGCACTCACTACTCAGCACTCTGCACTCACACTCACTACTCTGCACTCACTACTCTGCACTCACTACTCACTACTCTGCACTCACTACTCACTACTCTAGTGAGTGCAGAGTAGTGAGTAGTGAGTTCAGAGTAGTGAGTGCACTCACTACTCTGCACTCACTACTCACTACTCTGCACTCACTACTCTGCACTCACTACTCTGCACTCACTATGCACTCACTACTCTGCACTCTGCACTCACTACTCTGCACTCTGCACTCACTACTCTGCACTTTGCACTCACTACTCTGCACTCTGCACTCACTACTCTTCACTCACTACTCTGCATTCACTACTCTACACTCCCTACTCTGCACTCACTACTCTGCACTTTGCACTCACTACTCTGCACTCTGCACTCAATACTCTGCACTCTGCACTCAATACTCTGCACTCTGCACTCAATACTCTGCACTCTGCACTCACTACTCTGCACTCACTACTCTGCACTCACTACTCTGCACTCACCACTCTGCACTCACTGCTCTGCACTCACTACTCTGCACTCACTATGCACTCACTACTCTGCACTCACTACTCTGCACTCTGCACTCACTACTCTGCAGTCTGCACTCACTACTCTGCACTGTGCACTCACTACTCTGCACTCACTACTCTGCACTCACTACTCTACACTCCCTACTCTGCACTCACTACTCTGCACTTTGCACTCACTACTCTGCACTCTGCACTCAATACTCTGCACTCTGCACTCAATACTCTGCACTCTGCACTCAATACTCTGCACTCTGCACTCACTACTCTGCACTCACTACTCTGCACTCACTACTCTGCACTCACCACTCTGCACTCACTACTCTGCACTCACTACTCTGCACTCACTATGCACTCACTACTCTGCACTCACTACTCTGCACTCTGCACTCACTACTCTGCAGTCTGCACTCACTACTCTGCACTGTGCACTCACTACTCTGCACTTACTACTCTGCACTCACTACTCTGCACTCCTTACTCTGCACTCACTACTCTGCACTCTGCACTCACTACTCTGCACTCTGCACTCAATACTCTGCACTCACTACTCTGCACTCAACACTCTGCACTCACTACTCTGCACTCACTACTCGTCACTCTGCACTCACTACTTACTACTCACTACTCTAGTGAGTGCAGAGTAGTGAGTAGTGAGTGCAGAGTAGTGAGTGCACTCACTACTCTGCACTCACTACTCACTACTTTGCACTCACTACTCTGCACTCACTATGCACTCACTACTCTGCACTCTGCACTCACTACTCTGCACTTTGCACTCACTACTCCGCACTCTGCACTCACTACTCTGCACTCACTACTCTGCACTCACTACTCTGCACTCTGCACTCAATACTCTGCACTCTGCACTCAATACTCTGCACTCTGCACTCAATACTCTGCACTCAATACTCTGCACTCTGCACTCACTACTCTGCACTCACTACTCTGCACTCACTACTCTGCACTCTGCACTCACTACTCGGCACTCACTACTCGGCACTCACTACTCGGCACTCAGTACTCGGCACTCTGCACTCACTACTCGGCACTCGGCACTCTGCACTCACTACTCGGCACTCTGCACTCACTACTCGGCACTCTGCACTCACTACTCGGCACTCTGCACTCACTACTCTGCACTCACACTCTGCACTCACTACTCTGCACTTTGCACTCACTACTCTGCACTCTGCACTCAATACTCTGCACTCTGCACTCAATACTCTGCACTCTGCACTCACTACTCTGCACTCACTACTCTGCACTCACTACTCTGCCCTCACCACTCTGCACTCACTACTCTGCACTCACTACTCTGCACTCACTATGCACTCACTACTCTGCACTCACTACTCTGCACTCTGCACTCACTACTCTGCAGTCTGCACTCACTACTCTGCACTGTGCACTCACTACTCTGCACTCACTACTCTGCACTCACTACTCTGCACTCCTTACTCTGCACTCACTACTCTGCACTCTGCACTCACTACTCTGCACTCTGCACTCAATACTCTGCACTCACTACTCTGCACTCAACACTCTGCACTCACTACTCTGCACTCACTACTCGTCACTCTGCACTCACTACTTACTACTCACTACTCTAGTGAGTGCAGAGTAGTGAGTAGTGAGTGCAGAGTAGTGAGTGCCCTCACTACTCTGCACTCACTACTCACTACTTTGCACTCACTACTCTGCACTCACTATGCACTCACTACTCTGCACTCTGCACTCACTACTCTGCACTTTGCACTCACTACTCCGCACTCTGCACTCACTACTCTGCACTCACTACTCTGCATTCACTACTCTGCACTCCCTACTCTGCACTCACTACTCTGCACTTTGCACTCACTACTCTGCACTCTGCACTCAATACTCTGCACTCTGCACTCAATACTCTGCACTCTGCACTCAATACTCTGCACTCAATACTCTGCACTCTGCACTCACTACTCTGCACTCACTACTCTGCACTCACTACTCACTACTCTAGTGAGTGCAGAGTAGTGAGTAGTGAGTGCACTCACTACTCTGCACTCACTACTCACTACTCTGCACTCACTACTCTGCACTCACTACTCTGCACTCACTATGCACTCACTACTCTGCACTCACTACTCTGCACTTTGCACTCACTACTCTGCACTCTGCACTCACTACTCTGCGCTTTGCACTCACTACTCTGCACTCTGCACTTACTACTCTGCACTCACTACTCTGCATTCACTACTCTGCACTCCCTACTCTGCACTCACTACTCTGCACTTTGCACTCACTACACTGCACTCTGCACTCAATACTCTGCACTCTGCACTCTGCACTCAATACTCTGCACTCTGCACTCAATACTCTGCACTCTGTACTCACTACTCTGCACTCACTACTCTGCACTCACTACTCTGCACTCACTACTCTGCACTCACCACTCTGCACTCACTACTCTGCACTCACTACTCTGCACTCACTACTTGGCACTCTGCACTCACTACTCAGCACTCACTACTTGGCACTCACTACTCGGCACTCACTTCTCGGCACTCTGCACTCACTACTCGGCACTCGGCACTCTGCACTCACTACTCGGCACTCTGCACTCACTACTCGGCACTCTGCACTCACTACTCTGCACTCACACTCTGCACTCACACTCTGCACTAACACTCTGCACTCACACTCTGCACTCACTACTCTGCACTCACTACTCTGCACTCCCTACTCTGCACTCCCTACTCTGCACTCTGCACTCACTACTCTGCACTCACTACTCTGCACTCCACACTCAATACTCTGCACTCTGCACTCAATACTCTGCACTCTGCACTCAATACTCTGCACTCAATACGCTGCACTCTGCACTCACTACTCTGCACTCACTACTCTGCACTCACTACTCTGCACTCACTACTCTGCACTCACTACTCGGCACTCTGCACTCACTACTGTGCACTCACTACTCTGCACTCACTATTCACTACTTTGTACTCACTACTCACTACTCTGCACTCACTACTCACTACTTTGCGCTCACTACTCACTACTCTGCACTCACTACTCTGCACTCACTACTCGGCACTCGGCACTCACTACTCGGCACTCACTACTCGGCACTCTGCACTCACTACTCGGCACTCGGCACTCTGCACTCACTACTCTGCACTCTACACTCACTACTCGGCACTCTGCACTCACTACTTGGCACTCAGCACTCAGCACTCACACTCTGCACTCACACTCTGCACTCACTACTCTGCACTCACTACTCTGCACTCACTACTCTGCACTCACTACTCTGCACTCTGCACTCACTACTCTAGACTCTGCACTCTGCACTCACTACTCTGCAATCTGCACTCACTACTCTGCACTCTGCACTCTGCACTCACTACTCAGCACTCTGCACTCACACTCACTACTCTGCACTCACTACTCTGCACTCACTACTCACTACTCTGCACTCACTACTCACTACTCTAGTGAGTGCAGAGTAGTGAGTAGTGAGTTCAGAGTAGTGAGTGCACTCACTACTCTGCACTCACTACTCACTACTCTGCACTCACTACTCTGCACTCACTACTCTGCACTCACTATGCACTCACTACTCTGCACTCTGCACTCACTACTCTGCACTCTGCACTCACTACTCTGCACTTTGCACTCACTACTCTGCACTCTGCACTCACTACTCTTCACTCACTACTCTGCATTCACTACTCTACACTCCCTACTCTGCACTCACTACTCTGCACTTTGCACTCACTACTCTGCACTCTGCACTCAATACTCTGCACTCTGCACTCAATACTCTGCACTATGCACTCAATACTCTGCACTCTGCACTCACTACTCTGCACTCACTACTCTGCACTCACTACTCTGCACTCACCACTCTGCACTCACTACTCTGCACTCACTACTCTGCACTCACTATGCACTCACTACTCTGCACTCACTACTCTGCACTCTGCACTCACTACTCTGCAGTCTGCACTCACTACTCTGCACTGTGCACTCACTACTCTGCACTCACTACTCTGCACTCACTACTCTGCACTCCTTACTCTGCACTCACTACTCTGCACTCTGCACTCACTACTCTGCACTCTGCACTCAATACTCTGCACTCACTACTCTGCACTCAACACTCTGCACTCACTACTCTGCACTCACTACTCGTCACTCTGCACTCACTACTTACTACTCACTACTCTAGTGAGTGCAGAGTAGTGAGTAGTGAGTGCAGAGTAGTGAGTGCACTCACTACTCTGCACTCACTACTCACTACTTTGCACTCACTACTCTGCACTCACTATGCACTCACTACTCTGCACTCTGCACTCACTACTCTGCACTTTGCACTCACTACTCCGCACTCTGCACTCACTACTCTGCACTCACTACTCTGCATTCACTACTCTGCACTCCCTACTCTGCACTCACTACTCTGCACTTTGCACTCACTACTCTGCACTCTGCACTCAATACTCTGCACTCTGCACTCAATACTCTGCACTCTGCACTCAATACTCTGCACTCAATACTCTGCACTCTGCACTCACTACTCTGCACTCACTACTCTGCACTCACTACTCTGCACTCTGCACTCACTACTCGGCACTCACTACTCGGCACTCACTACTCGGCACTCAGTACTCGGCACTCTGCACTCACTACTCGGCACTCGGCACTCTGCACTCACTACTCGGCACTCTGCACTCACTACTCGGCACTCTGCCTTCCCGCTCTTCCCTGAGCCGTAAGTGTTCCAGGGTTATTTTTTGTTCTGCCAGCTTGAGTTCCCCATCCAAGCGAAGTCGGGCAAGTTCTAATTCGTGGAGTCTGTTTTTTTCTCTTTCTCGGATCTCTTCCAGGGAGAGATCCGCTCTTTCTTTAGTTGGTGCGGGGCTCGTCTCGGTTGTTTGTGTTCCGGGTACGGCCGTACCCGTTTCCGCCCAAGCTTCTAGGGCTCGTTTGAAGTCTTCCTTTGTGCTAAGACCTGTGGTTGGAAGTCCAAGTTCTATGCAATATTGCTTCAGTTCCCGGTGGTTGTAGTCTTCCAATTTTTCCATCTGAAAGTTTTCCGTTGTTCCGCTCTCTATTGACATGGTTGTTGTGTGTGGTGGGGCGAGTGACTTTCTGTACGATTATGCGTAGGTTCGGATCCCGTCGCTGGCCACCAATGTTAGACGGGGACCCTGAGGGTCGGCCGGATACCGAGGGAGAAATCCCCGAGGGGGACCGTCTCCGGCGATCGTACAGACAAGTTACCTCCCTCCCCACAAACAGGCACCACACCAAGTCGAGTTCAAGGCTTTATATAAGGTTCTTAAGGCAAGGATATCAGCGATACAGGTTATCTTGGACCCGGGGGTCCTCTCACTTCTAGTCTCTGTAGGGAAAGGGGGTAGCGGGACAGTCTTGGTACCGGATCGGTACAGGTAGTGGTAAAAAGGCGAGCTCACAATCCTCGAGCTGGAGTGTCTGTGGATCGGGCCGCGGCAGCGCCAGCAGGCCAAGGTGATAGTCTCATAAAGCAGAGGGCCGCGGCAGCGCCAGCAGGCCAAGACGATGGTTTCACGAGGCAGAGGGCCGCGGCAGCGCCAGCAGGCCAAGACGATGGTTTCACGAGGCAGAGGGCCGCGGCAGCGCCAGCAGGCCAAGACGATGGTTTCACGAGGCAGAGGGCCGCGGCAGCGCCAGCAGGCCAAGACGATGGTTTCACGAGGCAGAGGGCCGCGGCAGCGCCAGCAGGCCAAGACGATGGTTTCACGAGGCAGAGGGCCGCGGCAGCGCCAGCAGGCCAAGACGATGGTTTCACGAGGCAGAGGGCCGCGGCAGCGCCAGCAGGCCAAGTCACGGATGAGTTCTTCTCGGGTCTCTCGACTCCAGGATACAACTGCCTTCCGGGTCTGGTCCTGCCCCAGTTATAGGTCTGGTCCCCTTTGATGTCCGGACCCTCGCGCCTGGGGGCCGGGAGGTCCGGGATGAGGGAGTCCAGACACCCAGCAGGGGGGTGGAGCCAGCGCCCAGGCGGCCTGGGGTGATCGACACCTGGCGGGGGAGAGCCGTTGACGATTCCTTCTCCCATTGACTCGCCAAGTGGTCACTCTGCCTCCTGGGAGGATGGTGGGGCCTCGATGTCGGGGCTGGCCGGGCCCGGGGTTAGGGTCGAGTTGAGGCCACGCGGCCTCGTGCTGCAGTGCCCCAAGATGGCGGCCGGGTCGATGTCGTGGGGTAGATGGTGACCCGGGCCAGCTGGGTCCGGAGCTGGTGTCTTGTAGTGGAGGGATTGCAGGGTACTTCGGGTGGTCGTTTGTGGACTCTGGCTGGGGATGCAGGGAGAGCCAGGGTCCTGGTCCCATTGCGGGGAGGGGGGACAGCTCGAACATGCGGCCTGTCCAACACACTCACTACTCTACACTCACTACTCTGCACTCTGCACTCACTACTCTGCACTCTGCACTCACTACTCTTCACTTTGCACTCACTACTCTGCACTGTGCACTCACTACTCTGCACTCACTACTCTGCACTCACTACTCTGCACTCCCTACTCTGCACTCCCTACTCTGTACTCTGCACTCACTACTCTGCACTCTGCACTCACTACTCTGCAGTCTGCACTCAATACTCTGTACTCTGCACTCAATACTCTGCACTCTGCACTCAATACTCTGCACTCAATACTCTGCACTCAATACGGTGCATTCTGCACTCGCTACTCTGCACTCACTACTCTGCACTTACTACTCTGCACTCACTACTCTGCACTCACTACTCTGCACTCACTACTCGGCACTCTGCACTCACTACTCGGCACTCACTACTCTGCACTCACTACTCTGCACTCACTACTCACTACTCACTACTCACTACTCTGCACTCACTACTGTGCACTCACTACTCACTACTCTGCACTCACTACTCTGCACTCACTATTCACTACTTTGCACTCACTAATCACTACTCTGCACTCACTACTTTGCGCTCACTACTCACTACTCTGCACTCACTACTCTGCACTCACTAATCGGCACTCTGCACTCTGCACTCACTACTCGGCACTCACTACTCGGCACTCACTACTCGGCACTCTGCACTCACTACTCGGTACTTTACACTCACTACTCGGCACTCTGCACTCACTACCCGGCACTCAGCACTCACTACTCTGCACTTACACTCTGCACTCACACTCTGCACTCACACTCTGCACTCACTACTCTGCACTCACTACTCTGCACTCACTACTCTGCACTCACTATGCACTCACTACTCTACACTCACTACTCTGCACTCTGCACTCACTACTCTGCACTCTGCAATCACTACTCTGCACTCAGCACTCACTACTCTGCACTTACACTCTGCACTCACACTCTGCACTCACACTCTGCACTCACTACTCTGCACTCACTACTCTGCACTCACTACTCGGCACTCACTACTCGGCACTCTGCACTCACTACACGGCACTCACTACTCGGCACTCACTACTCGGCACTCAGTACTCGGCACTCTGCACTCACTACTCGGCACTCGGCACTCTGCACTCACTACTCGGCACTCTGCACTCACTACTCGGCACTCTTCACTCACTGCTCTGCACTCACACTCTGCACTAACACTCTGCACTAACACTGCACTCACAGTCTGCACTCACTACTCTGCACTCACTACTCTGCACTCACTACTCTGCACTCACTACTCTGCACTCTGCACTCTGCACTCACTACTCTGCACTCTGCACTCACTACTCTGCACTCACTACTCACTACTCACTACTCTAGTGAGTGCAGAGTAGTGAGTAGTTAGTGCAGAGTAGTGAGTGCACTCACTACTCTGCACTCACTACTCACTACTCTGCACTCACTACTCTGCACTCACTACTCTGCACTCACTATGCACTCACTACTCTGCACTCTCTACTCTGCACTCTGCACTCACTACTCTGCACTCACTACTCTGCACTTTGCACTCACAACTCCGCACTGTGCACTCACTACTCTGCACTGACTACTCTGCACTCACTACTCTGCACTCCCTACTCTGCACTCACTACTCTGCACTCTGCACTCACTACTCTGCACTCTGCACTCAATACTCTGCACTCTGCACTCAATACTCTGCACTCTGCACTCAATACTCTGCACTCAATAGGCTGCACTCTGCACTCACTACTCTGCACTCACTACTCTGCACTCACTACTCTGCACTCAGTACTCGGCACTCTGCACTCACTACTCGGCACTCACTACTCTGCACTCACTACTCTGCACTCACTACTCACTACTCACTACTCACTACTCTGCACTCACTACTGTGCACTCACTACTCACTACTCTGCACTCACTACTCTGCACTCACTATTCACTACTTTGCACTCACTAATCACTACTCTGCACTCACTACTCACTACTTTGCGCTCACTACTCACTACTCTGCACTCACTACTCTGCACTCACTAATCGGCACTCTGCACTCTGCACTCACTACTTGGCACTCACTACTCGGCACTCACTACTCGGCACTCTGCACTCACTACTCGGCACTCAGCACTCTGCACTCACTACTCGGCACTCTACACTCACTACTCTGCACTCTGCACTCACTACTCTGCACTCTGCACTCACTACTCTTCACTTTGCACTCACTACTCTGCACTGTGCACTCACTACTCTGCACTCACTACTCTGCACTCACTACTCTGCACTCCCTACTCTGCACTCCCTACTCTGTACTCTGCACTCACTACTCTGCACTCTGCACTCACTACTCTGCAGTCTGCACTCAATACTCTGTACTCTGCACTCAATACTCTGCACTCTGCACTCAATACTCTGCACTCAATACTCTGCACTCAATACGGTGCATTCTGCACTCGCTACTCTGCACTCACTACTCTGCACTTACTACTCTGCACTCACTACTCTGCACTCACTACTCTGCACTCACTACTCGGCACTCTGCACTCACTACTCGGCACTCACTACTCTGCACTCACTACTCTGCACTCACTACTCACTACTCACTACTCACTACTCTGCACTCACTACTGTGCACTCACTACTCACTACTCTGCACTCACTACTCTGCACTCACTATTCACTACTTTGCACTCACTAATCACTACTCTGCACTCACTACTTTGCGCTCACTACTCACTACTCTGCACTCACTACTCTGCACTCACTAATCGGCACTCTGCACTCTGCACTCACTACTCGGCACTCACTACTCGGCACTCACTACTCGGCACTCTGCACTCACTACTCGGTACTTTACACTCACTACTCGGCACTCTGCACTCACTACCCGGCACTCAGCACTCACTACTCTGCACTTACACTCTGCACTCACACTCTGCACTCACACTCTGCACTCACTACTCTGCACTCACTACTCTGCACTCACTACTCTGCACTCACTATGCACTCACTACTCTACACTCACTACTCTGCACTCTGCACTCACTACTCTGCACTCTGCAATCACTACTCTGCACTCAGCACTCACTACTCTGCACTTACACTCTGCACTCACACTCTGCACTCACACTCTGCACTCACTACTCTGCACTCACTACTCTGCACTCACTACTCGGCACTCACTACTCGGCACTCTGCACTCACTACACGGCACTCACTACTCGGCACTCACTACTCGGCACTCAGTACTCGGCACTCTGCACTCACTACTCGGCACTCGGCACTCTGCACTCACTACTCGGCACTCTGCACTCACTACTCGGCACTCTTCACTCACTGCTCTGCACTCACACTCTGCACTAACACTCTGCACTAACACTGCACTCACAGTCTGCACTCACTACTCTGCACTCACTACTCTGCACTCACTACTCTGCACTCACTACTCTGCACTCTGCACTCTGCACTCACTACTCTGCACTCTGCACTCACTACTCTGCACTCACTACTCACTACTCACTACTCTAGTGAGTGCAGAGTAGTGAGTAGTTAGTGCAGAGTAGTGAGTGCACTCACTACTCTGCACTCACTACTCACTACTCTGCACTCACTACTCTGCACTCACTACTCTGCACTCACTATGCACTCACTACTCTGCACTCTCTACTCTGCACTCTGCACTCACTACTCTGCACTCACTACTCTGCACTTTGCACTCACAACTCCGCACTGTGCACTCACTACTCTGCACTGACTACTCTGCACTCACTACTCTGCACTCCCTACTCTGCACTCACTACTCTGCACTCTGCACTCACTACTCTGCACTCTGCACTCAATACTCTGCACTCTGCACTCAATACTCTGCACTCTGCACTCAATACTCTGCACTCAATAGGCTGCACTCTGCACTCACTACTCTGCACTCACTACTCTGCACTCACTACTCTGCACTCAGTACTCGGCACTCTGCACTCACTACTCGGCACTCACTACTCTGCACTCACTACTCTGCACTCACTACTCACTACTCACTACTCACTACTCTGCACTCACTACTGTGCACTCACTACTCACTACTCTGCACTCACTACTCTGCACTCACTATTCACTACTTTGCACTCACTAATCACTACTCTGCACTCACTACTCACTACTTTGCGCTCACTACTCACTACTCTGCACTCACTACTCTGCACTCACTAATCGGCACTCTGCACTCTGCACTCACTACTTGGCACTCACTACTCGGCACTCACTACTCGGCACTCTGCACTCACTACTCGGCACTCAGCACTCTGCACTCACTACTCGGCACTCTACACTCACTACTCGGCAATCTGCACTCACTACTCGGCACTCAGCACTCACTACTCTGCACTCACACTCTGCACTCACACTCTGTACTCACACTCTGCACTCACTACTCTGCACTCACTACTCTGCACTCTGCACTCACTTCTCTAGACTCTGCACTCTGCACTCACTACTCTGCACTCACTACTCTGCACTCACTACTCTGCACTCTGCACTCACTACTCTGCACTCTGCACTCTGCACTCACTACTCTGCACTCTGCACTCACACTCACTACTCACTACTCTGCACTCACTACTCTGCACTCACTACTCACTACTCTGCACTCACTACTCACTACTCTAGTGAGTGCAGAGTAGTGAGTTCGGAGTAGTGAGTGCACTCACTACTCTGCACTCACTACTCACTACTCTGCACTCACTACTCTGCACTCACTACTCTGCACTCACTATGCATTCACTACTCTGCACTCACTACTCTGCACTCTGCACTCACTACTCTGCACTCTGCACTCACTACTTTGCACTTTGCACTCACTACTCTGCACTCTGCACTCACTACTCTGCACTCACTACTTTGCATTCACTACTCTGCACTCCCTACTCTGCACTCACTACTCTGCACTTTGCACTCACTACTCTGCACTCTGCACTCAATACTCTGCACTCTGCACTCAATACTCTGCACTCTGCACTCAATACTCTGCACTCTGCACTCACTACTCTGCACTCACTACTCTGCCCTCACTACTCTGCACTCACTACTCTGCACTCACCACTCTGCACTCACTACTCTGCACTCACTACTCTGCACTCACTACTCGGCACTCTGCACTCACTACTCAGCACTCACTACTCGGCACTCACTACTCGGCACTCACTACTCGGCACTCTGCACTCACTACTCGGCACTCGGCACTCTGCACTCACTACTCGGCACTTTGCACTCACTACTCTGCACTCTGCACTCACTACTCTGCACTTTGCACTCACTACTCTGCACTCTGCACTCACTACTCTGCACTCACTACTCTGCATTCACTACTCTGCACTCCCTACTCTGCACTCACTACTCCGCACTTTGCACTCACTACTCTGCACTCTGCACTCAATACTCTGCACTCTGCACTCAATACTCTGCACTCTGCACTCAATACTCTGCACTCTGCACTCAATACTCTGCACTCTGCACTCACTACTCTGCACACACTCCTCTGCACTCACTACTCTGCAGTCACCACTCTGCACTCACTACTCTGCACTCACTACTCTGCACTCACTATTCACTACTTTGCACTCACTAATCACTACTCTGCACTCACTACTCACTACTTTGCGCTCACTACTCACTACTCTGCACTCACTACTCTGCACTCACTAATCGGCACTCTGCACTCTGCACTCACTACTCGGCACTCACTACTCGGCACTCACTACTCGGCACTCTGCACTCACTACTCGGCACTTTACACTCACTACTCGGCACTCTGCACTCACTACTCGGCACTCAGCACTAACTACTCTGCACTCACACTCTGCACTCACACTCTGCACTCACACTCTGCACTCACTAATCTGCACTCACTACTCTGCACTCACTACTCTGCACTCACTATGCACTCTGTTGGACAGGCCTCGTAGCCGGGCCGTCACCCCCTACGCACAACAGGGCCCGGACCCCGGCTCTCCCTGAATCCCCAGCAAAGAGCCACCCCGGCAACCCCCCGAGGTAATCCACAACCCGGCCACACCGGGACTCCAGCTCCTGAACCCTCCCGTACCAGCTGGCCGGGTCCCCGTCAGCCCCATGGCCCCGGCCCGGCAGCCATCTTTGGACACTACAACACGAGGCCACGTGGCCTCGACTCGACCCCAACCCTGGGCCTGGCCCGACCCCGACATCGAGGCACCAACCTCCACACAGAAGGTAAAGAGACCACTTGGCAGGTCAATGAAAGAAGAAGGCGTCAACAGCTCTCCTCCGCCGGGTGTCGATCACCCCCGGCCTCCCTGGGCGCTGGCTCCAACCCCCTGCGGGGTGTCGGGACCCCCTCATTCCGGACCTCCCGACCTCAAGGCGCGAGGGTCCGGACATCAAAGGGATCCAGACCTATAAATGGGGAAGCCCCAGACCAGGAGGGCAGTTGTATCCTGGAGTCGAGAGACACCGAGAAGAACTCATCCTTGACGGACTGCTGGCGCTGCCGCAGCCCTGCCCTGTGAACCCTTCGTCTTGGCCTGCTGGCGCTGCCGCGGCCCACCCTCGTGAAACCATCATCTTGGCCTGCTGGCGCTGCCGCGGCCCTCTGCAACGTGAACTACCACCTTGGCCTGCTGGCACTGCCGCGGCCCTCTGCAACGTGAACTACCACCTTGGCCTGCTGGCGCTGCCGCGGCCCTCTGCCAATTGAACCATCGCCTTAGCCTGCTGGCGCTGCCGCGGCCCTCTGTACTTGAACCATCGCCTTGGCCTGCTGGCGCTGCCGCGGCTCCTTCGTTGTCGACCTTCATCTTAGCCGGCTGGCGCTGCCGCGGCCCGACCTTGCAGACTCCTAAGCTCGAGGATTGTGAGCTTCCCTCCTGCCACCTCCTGTACCGATCCGGTACCAAGACTGTCCCGCTACCCCCTTTCCCTACAGAGACTAGAATTGAGAGGACCCTCGAGTCCTGAATCTCCTGTACCGCTGATAACCTTGCCGCAAGAACCCTATATAAAGAGTGTTGATCTCATCCTTGTGTGGTGTCTATCTGTGGGGAGGGAAGTGACTTGTCTGTACGATCGCCGGAGACGGCCCTCATCGGAGGCCTCTCCCCCAGTATTCGGCCGACCCTCGGGGTCCCCATCTAACACACTCACTACTCTGCACTCACTACTCTGCACTCTGCACTCACTACTCTGCACTCTGCACTCACTACTCTGCACTTTGCACTCACTACTCTGCACTCGGCACTCACTACTCTGCACTCACTACTCTGCACTCACTACTCGGCACTCACTACTCGGCACTCTGCACTCACTACTCGGCACTCACTACTCGGCACTCACTACTCGGCACTCAGTACTCGGCGCTCTGCACTCACTACTCGGCACTCGGCACTCTGCACTCACTACTCGGCACTCTGGACTCACTACTCGGCACTCTGCACTCACTACTCTGCACTCACACTCTGCACTCACACTCTGCACTAACACTGCACTCACACTCTGCACTCACTACTCTGCACTCACTACTCTGCACTCACTACTCTGCACTCACTACTCTGCACTCTGCACTCTGCACTCTGCACTCACTACTCTGCACTCTGCACTCACTACTCTGCACTCACTACTCACTACTCACTACTCTAGTGAGTGCAGAGTAGTGAGTAGTGAGTGCAGAGTAGTGAGTGCACTCACTACTCTGCACTCACTACTCACTACTCTGCGCTCACTACTCTGCACTCACTACTCTGCACTCACTATGCACTCACTACTCTGCACTCACTACTCTGCACTCTGCACTCACTACTCTGCACTCTGCACTCACTACTCTGCACTGTGCACTCACTACTCTGCACTCACTACTCTGCACTCACTACTCTGCACTCCCTACTCTGCACTCCCTACTCTGCACTCTGCACTCACTACTCTGCACTCTGCACTCACTACTCTGCACTCTGCACTCAATACTCTGCACCCTGCACTCAATACTCTGCACTCTGCACTCAATACTCTGCACTCTGCACTCAGTACTCTGCACTCTGCACTCAATACTCTGCACTCAATACGCTGCACTCTGCACTCACTACTCTGCACTCACTACTCTGCACTCACTACTCTGCACTCACTACTCTGCACTCACTACTCGGCACTCTGCACTCACTACTCGGCACTCACTACTCTGCACTCACTACTCTGCACTCACTACTCACTACTCACTACTATGCACTCACTACTGTGCACTCACTACTCACTACTCTGCACTCACTACTCTGCACTCACTATTCACTACTTTGCACTCACTAATCACTACTCTGCACTCACTACTCACTACTTTGCGCCCACTACTCACTACTCTGCACTCACTACTCTGCACTCACTAATCGGCACTCTGCACTCTGCACTCACTACTCGGCACTCACTACTCGGCACTCACTACTCAGCACTCTGCACTCACTACTCAGCACTCGGCACTCTGCACTCACTACTCGGCACTCTACACTCACTACTCGGCACTCTGCACTCACTACTCACTACTCGGCACTCTGCACTCACTACTCGGCACTCAGCACTCACTACTCTGCACTCACACTCTGCACTCACACTCTGCACTCACTACTCTGCACTCACTACTCTGCACTCACTACTCTGCACTCACTACTCTGCACTCTGCACTCACTTCTCTAGACTCTGCACTCTGCACTCACTACTCTGCACTCACTACTCTGCACTCTGTACTCACTACTCTGCACTCTGCACTCTGCACTCACTACTCTGCACTCACACTCACTACTCACTACTCTGCACTCACTACTCTGCACTCACTACTCACTACTCTGCACTCACTACTCACTACTCTAGTGAGTGCAGAGTAGTGAGTAGTGAGTTCAGAGTAGTGAGTGCACTCACTACTCTGCACTCACTACTCACTACTCTGCACTCACTACTCTGCACTCACTACTCTGCACTCACTATGCACTCACTACTCTGCACTCACTACTCTGCACTCTGCACTCACTACTCACTACTCTGAACTCTGCACCCACTACTCTGCACTTTGCACTCACTACTCTGCACTCTGCACTCACTACTCTGCACTCACTACTCTGCATTCACTACTCTGCACTCCCTACTCTGCACTCACTACTCTGCACTTTGCACTCACTACTCTGCACTCTGCACTCCATACTCTGCACTCTGCACTCAATACTCTGCACTCTGCACTCAATACTCTGCACTCTGCACTCACTACTCTGCACTCACTACTCTGCACTCACTACTCTGCACTCACCACTCTGCACTCACTACTCTGCACTCACTACTCTGCACTCACTACTCGGCACTCTGCACTCACTATTCAGCACTCACTACTCGGCACTCACTACTCGGCAGTCACTACTCGTCACTCTGCACTCACTACTCGGCACTCGGCACTCTGCACTCACTACTCGGCACTCTGCCCTCACTACTCGGCACTCTGCACTCACTACTCGGCACTCTGCACTCACTACTCTGCACTCACACTCTGCACTCACACTCTGCACTAACACTCTGCACTCACACTCTGCACTCACTACTCTGCACTCACTACTCTGCACTCACTACTCTGCACTAACTACTCTGCACTCTGCACTCACTACTCTAGACTCTGCACTCTGCACTCACTACTCTGCACTCTGCGCTCACTACTCTGCACTCACTACTCTGCACTCTGCACTCACTACTCTGCACTCTGCACTCACACTCACTACTCACTACTCTGTACTCACTACTCTGCACTCACTACTCACTACTCTGCACTCACTACTCACTACTCACTACTCTGCACTCACTACTCTGAACTCACTACTCACTACTCTGCACTCACTATTCACTACTTTGCACTCACTACTCACTACTCACTACTCTGCACTCACTACTCACTACTTTGCACTCACTACTCACTACTCTGCACTCACTACTCTGCACTCACTACTCGGCACTCTGCACTCTGCACTCACTACTCGGCACTCACTACTCGGCTTATCACTACTCGGCACTCACTACTCGGCACTCTGCACTCACTACTCGGCACTCGGCACTCTCTACTCGGCACTCTACACTCACTACTCGGCACTCTGCACTCACTACTCGGCACTCTGCACTCACTACTCTGCACTCACACTCTGCACTCACACTCTGCACTCACACTCTGCACTCACTACTCTGCAATCACTACTCTGCACTCACTACTCTGCACTCACTACTCTGCACTCACTACTCTAGACTCTGCACTCTGCACTCACTACTCTGCACTCACTACTCTGCACTCTGCACTCACTACTCTGCACTCTGCACTCTGCACTCACTACTCTGCACTCTGCATTCACACTCACTACTCACTACTCTGCACTCACTACTCTGCACTCACTACCCACTACTCTGCACTCACTACTCACTACTCTAGTGAGTACAGAGTAGTGAGTAGTGAGTGCACTCACTACTCTGCACTCACTACTCACTACTCTGCACTCACTACTCTGCACTCACTGTTAGAAATGGGATCCCTGGCTGGTCGAGGTTTGCACCAAGGCCAGACAGAAATCACCACTTCCAGTTAGGGTAGGGAAGTCACCCGCCAAGACAACCCCTGCTAACCCCCTTTGGTAGCTTGGCACGAGCAGTCAGGCCTATCTCGGAGGTCATGTGTAAAGCATTTGCGCACGCACCCCCAGCAACAACCTCCCGGGCTCCCCACAAAAGGAACTCCCCATAAGGTATATATATGAAAAATAGACTTTGTATTGAAAGACATACTTAAGGGTAAATACACAATTTACAAGGTGCCAGGGGCACGGGCAGGGTTTACACGGGAATATATACAGGACAGGGCCAGGGGACCACTGCCAGGAATATGCACATGATGGAAATGGCATTTAAGACACATAACAACGGGGAGCTTCCTAGAACTAGTACCAGAACACATCACAACCAGGAGCTAGCATTTAGAACACATGACAACCTGGAACACAATAGAACTAGCAGTAGAACTCACTCTAACCAGAAGTCATATACATGAGACCTAGAATACTTAGGAGGGAAGGAAGGACAAGCACATAACATAACAGGGCACCTTTGAAGGCGCACATAGGATACTCTCTCAGGGATGACATAGAACATCAAACAATAACTCCCAATAGGCCATCGGCCTTTTCTGGGGCTAGGACGCCCAAAGACTCAATGTCTGGACAGGCTGCAGGGAGCCAGGAGCAAACCTACACGTGGCAGCTGCCCACGAAGTGCTGGGCAGCTGTAGAGGACAGGGCGACACGTTGGAGCCTCGCAGGCTCGGGACAAGGGCCAGGGATGAGCCTCTCCGGCTCGAGGACAATAGATGCTGGGCTGGGGCCGGGCCAAGCAGGCTCGGCAGGACAAGGGTCAAAGGTGGAGCCTCTCGGGGCTCAAGGACGAAGGGGGAGTCCCTCTCGGGGGACTCGGTATCGCAGTGGCCCCACGGGCCATGACAGAGCCTCTCGGGGCTCAGGAAGCAACTGTACTATTTTGGAGCCTCTCGGGGCTCAAAGACGATGGACGAGCCTCTCAGGGCTCAGGCAACAACGAACCGGCACTCGAGCCTCACTGGGCTCGATGTTGACGCTACTGAGGCCGAGCCTCGCAGGCTCGGAAGGGACAAGGTAGGCGGAGTCCCTCTCGGGGGACCCGCTGTCCCTGGGGGCCCCACGGGCCAGGGAACACCACGAGCGAGTCACTGGAGGGGAGGGGCGGCACCGACAATGTGCCCCGACGCCCCCTCCCCTTCTCTGCACTCACCGGTTCGGGCGCACAGATCTCCGCTGCTCCACCGGCCTCCTCTCGCTTGGTGGGGCTCTCCCTCTATCTCGGGAGCCCCGGGAGGGGTTCGGCGGCATCTCTGGGTCACGCAGGAGCGCGGAGTAGGCTCCCGCCGCTCTCTGCTTTCTCGGGCTTCGTGGGCGGGGCTCCAGCGTCCTCGGGCTGGCAGCCAATCAGGGCGCAGCCTGGGGCGACGTCATGAAGGGAATCCCGGGCCGGCAGCCAATTCCAGCGCGGCCCGGGCAGACGTCACGAGGGGTCCCGGCCAGCGGCGCTAGGAGGAATTAGACGAGGAGTAGGCTCCCTCGCAATGTAGAGGAAATACCGGCAGGAAATAACGCGAGGTGGGCACTCGCTGGGACTGAGGAGACTTCCTCAGCACGGGGCAAGTGCCGGGTGGGCACCGGCTCGATCAGGACGGTGCTCCCAAGCACTGGAGCAGGAAGGCAGCGCTCCCAGCGCTATCAGTGAAATTAAAGCGCTCTCAGCGCTACAGCAGGCAAGGCGCTCCCAATCGCTAGGGGTAAAGAAAGTAGCAAGGTCCATCAGAGTCCAGGACCTCAAGGGGAGCACAGCAGCTCCTAGCAGGGAAAGTCCATAAGAGTCCAGGAGCAGGGCAGGGCCCAGGGAGGCAAGCCAACCCTGGGCCCAAGCAGCAACAGCCCCTGGCAGATTCAAGTGGGAACAAGAACGAGTTAGAAGAGGTCACAGCCTCTTTTTATACATGCAAATCCTTTGTCTAAAGGTGCTGGGTGGGGGAGAAACCAGTCGCAGCTGGTTTTGGGAGTATCTTGTTTTCCCCAACCACCCCTTTCATTCATCAGGCAGGACAGGTCATCAGACGCACCCCAGGGGGGCGGAGCCAGCATTGTGGGGGAAAGCCCAGCCCCATACAGGATACAGGCACAGCTCCTCCCTCACATCAGCATGCTAATCTCTCCATTCACCACCGGGGCAGACCCACACAGACTCCTGGAGCCAGGCTCCCCAGCCGGCTTCAGCCAATCACACGCCGGCACACCTACTGCACACCTACACCAATGTCTAGAAGTGGCACTTCTCTTCTAGACACACACAAGCCGCATACATCATCTTGAAGCATTCAGTCACACGAATCCATACATACCAGACTCGGGCCTGTACACCCCATGCACCAGGAACTATCGGGGACACACACATTCCCCATGCATTCCTATGGGAGGGCAGGCTTCTCTCATGTACACGCACTCAGAGTGGGAATCACCATTCCCAGGTCACATATAACAAGCCAAACTTCAGGGGTGGACCTGCCAGAAGGGCCCAGTCCAACACAGCCCCCTTCCAGCCCAAAACGCAGGGGAGGCCAATCACCACACTGATGGACTTCCCTGCTTTGGGCGAAAAAACATGGACGCGGGCCCGCACTGCCGGGACCCTCTCCAGTTCTACGCCACGTTGATCTTATCGATACACATAGACTTTAAAATACAAAAAAAAAATTCAACAACCAAAAAGAAAACAAAAAAATAAAATAAAAACATAGGCCCAACTAGGCTACCCCACTGGTACTCCTCAGTTGACCACGGATAGGACCAGGCCCTAGGCCACCCAGATATCACTGGTCCATGCCAACCTGGAGTGGGGGGTGATAACCCCTGGCCCACGACAGCCATACTCCACTCCCTTTCTTTGTGTAGTACCACTTTACCACTTTCTCTTCCACCTAGGGTCCGCACCCTCAGGCTGGCCAGAGGTCACGGGCAAGCTCGCCCCACCCTACCTCTACTTCTGAGGATCCGTGCTCTCCCAGGAGAAGCACCCTCCAGAACACCGTCTCTCACCAGTCTCGGAACTCTCTCCCTCCACTGGCCTCCCACCTGGGAACTAAATTCATCGGATCATCTAGAAGACAAACCGGCCAGGACACTGGCTACAGTCTCCCCGCCGTCCAGATCCGGAAACACCGACTACTGGCTCCCCAACCGCGGGCAGTACCCTACCGGCCAGATGCCTGGCGCACCAGGACTTTTTACAAGAAAAAAATGGAATCCAACACTTCCTCTCCTCCCTCCGCAGGCAGGAGTTCCCTCTTGTGCTAGGATGAGCCACGGCAGCGCCAGCAGGTCTCAGTGTTCAGCTCTCCCCAAGGCAAGCCGCGGCAGCGCCAGCAGGTCTTCCTTGTCCGGGATACAACTAAACATACATTCAACAAAAATGAGCCGCGGCAGCGCCAGCAGGTCTCAGTGTTCAGCTCTCCCCAAGGCAAGCCGCGGCAGCGCCAGCAGGTCTTCCTTGTCCGGGATACAACTAAACATACCTTCAACAAAAATGAGCCGCGGCAGCGCCAGCAGGTCTCAGTGTTCAGCTCTCCCCAAGGCAAGCCGCGGCCGAGCCAGCAGGTCTTCCTTGTCCAGGATACAACTTAACATACATACAAACAAGATGAGCCGCGGCAGCGCCAGCAGGTCTCAGTGTTCCGCTCTCCCCAAGGCAAGCCGCGGCCGAGCCAGCAGGTCTTCCTTGTCCGGGATACAACTTCACACACATTCAACAAGGGGGACACCTGACGCATAAAACACATTCAGCGGTGTACGGAACACATGATGCATTAAACGCTTCCAGCAGGGTAAGACACAATTATTGTTGATTCAGCAAGCTCCCCATGTTAGAAAGGCGTCCCCGGGGGAGGCAGAAGATGTCTGACTGACCACCCCTAGGTCCGCCTCTCCGTCGAGGAGTAGCCGAGCGTTTGCTGAGAGGCCTCCTGAATGAGGGTCCTCTCCTAGGATCGTACAGCAGAGTAATCACAACACTACAGATGGACACCACACAAGAAGTTAAGTTCTCAAGCTTTTATAGGGAATAAACGGTTGCTGGTTCTTGGCAGTATGTACAAGCAGATCGAGGGGTCTGGAAAGTCTCGTAAAGGGGGGTAAGGTAGCGGGACAGTCTTATTCTGGGCGGAGGAAGGGATACCCTACGCACAGCTCTCAATCCTCGAGCTGGGGGGTTCCGAGATGTTTGAGCCGCGGCAGCGCCAGCAGGCTTGCAAGGTGGTTCAGCGAAGTAGGCCGCGGCAGCGCCAGCAGGCTTGCAAGGTGGTTCAGCGAAGTAGGCCGCGGCAGCGCCAGCAGGCTCTCAGAAGGTTCAGCAAGGTAGGCCGCGGCAGCGCCAGCAGGCTCTCAGATAGTTCCGCAAGATAGGCCGCGGCAGCGCCAGCAGGCTCTCGGAAGGTTCAGCAAGGTAGGCCGCGGCAGCGCCAGCAGGCTCTCAGATGGTTCCGCAAGATAGGCCGCGGCAGCGCCAGCAGGCTCTCGGCAGGTTCAGCAAGGTAGGCCACGGCAGCGCCAGCAGGCCCTCAGAAGGACGGCGGGTTACGGATGAGTTCGTCTGGTGTCGGCCATGACAGCGTCAGCAGGGCTTCCAGTCCAGGATACAACTCAAGTCTTAATCCAGGGTTGCCCCAGATATAGGTCTGGAGGTCTTTGAAGTCCGGACCCTCGCGCTTGGGGGTCAGAGGGGCCGGGATGATGGTGTCCAGACACCCAGCAGGGGGGTGGAGCCAGCGCCCAGGGAGGCCGAAGGGCGATCGATACCAGGCGTCCGGGGACGGCCGGAGGCCCATCGAAACTCCCCTTCCTCCGGGATCTGTCGAGTGGCTACTCGACCACCTGGGTGGATCTTGGTGCCTCGATGTCGGGGCTTCGCTGGGGCCTGGGCTGGGGCCGAGGCCACGTGGTTGTGACGTGGCGGGTCCAAGATGGAGTCGGGCACGGCCTCGTGCTGAGGCCGTGATGGGCCTATGCTGGGGTCAGGCCTGCGCTGGTGGACCGGGATGGTAGCCGGCCCTGTGGGGTTGGGGCGTGCAGGATCGGGCCGAAGGGGCCGCCCGAGGTCCGGTGGAGGGCGGATATTGTCCTGGGCCCGCCATGCGGGAGGGGTAGGACCACGCCATGAGGCCGGGTCCAACACGCGTCCCCCCCAGCTGAAGGCAGGGGAGAGTCACCCATCTTCTTGGGGATTCTCCTCGCCAAGGCGGAAGAATCTGGACAGGCCGTCAGCATTGGCGTGGTCGTTGCCGGGCCGATGCTCCACGGTGAAATCCATTCCCTGCAGCGAGATGGACCAGCGCAGCAGCTTCGGGATTTCTCCCCGCATCTGCATCAACCAACGCAGGGGCTGGTGGTCGGTCTGGACTCGGAAGTGGGTGCCGAAGAGGTAGGGCCGGAGCTTCTTGAGGGCCCACACCACGGCGAAGGCTTCCCTCTCGATGGTGCTCCAGCTTTGCTCTCTCGCCAGCAGGCGTCGGCTGATGAAGGCCACAGGTTGGTCGATTCCTTCGGGGTTGACTTGGGACAGGACCGCCCCGATGCCGTGCTCCGAGGCGTCGGTCTGGACCACAAACTCTCTGCTGTAGTCGGGGGCCTGGAGCACCGGGGCGGTGCACATGGCAGTCTTTAGAGTCTCAAAGGCCGTTTGGCACGCCGGGGTCCAGTGCACCCTCTTTGGTAGCTTCTTGGAGGTCAGTTCGGTCAGGGGCACCACAATGCTCCCGTAGTCTTTTATAAACCGCCGATAATATCCAGTGAGCCCCAGGAAGGCTCGGACGGCGGTCTGGGTGACTGGGGGCTCCCAGTCCCGGATGGCGTCGATCTTTGGTTGGAGGGGAGCCACGTGGCCACTCCCCACTTGGTGTCCCAGATGGGTCACAGTCCCTTGGCCTATCTGGCACTTATTGGCTTTGATGGTGAGTCCGGCCCGCCGAAGGGCCGTCAGGACCGTCCAGAGGTGGGTCAGGTGCTCACCCCAGTGAAGGCTGTACACAGCAATGTCATCGAGATAGGCAGCGCTGTACTCCTCTAGTCCGGCCAGCACCTGGTTCACAAGTCTCTGGAAGGTTGCTGGTGCGTTCTTCATGCCGAAGGGCATCACGTTGAAGTGATAGTGGCCATCGGGGGTCGAGAAGGCTGATCGTTCTTGTGCCCCCGGGGTGAGGCCGATCTGCCAATACCCCGCCGTGAGATCGAAGGTGCTGAGGAATTTGGCAGCTCCTAAGCGATCGATTAGTTCATCTGCCCTGGGGATAGGATGGGCGTCGGTTCTGGTGACTGCATTCAGCCCCCGGTAATCAACACAAAACCGGAGCTCCGGAGCTGTCCCGGGGGCGGCGGCTTTAGGGACCAGGACAACGGGACTCGCCCAGGGACTGTTGGAGGGTTCGACTACCCCCAGAGCTAACATCTTGGCCACTTCTGTTTGGATGCAGGCCCGAACCCGGTCGGGTACTCGGAAAGCTCGGTGTTTCACGGGCGGGCTGTCTCCGGTGTCCACATCGTGGACACACCACCGGGTGACCCCTGGAGTGAGGGAAAACAGATCCGCAAACTGCCCCAGCAGCTTCCGGCAGTCTTGTTGCTGCTCTGGGGTCAGGGTAGAGGAGAGCCGGACCCCTTCGAAGGAGCCGTCTTTCTCGGAGGTGCTGAGGAGGTCTGGTAGTGGGTCGGAGTCGTCTTCCGCTCCGTCATCGGTCGCCAGCAGCAGACTTAGTTCAGTGCGTGCAAAGTGTGGCTTGAGTCGGTTAGCGTGGAGAACCCGGAGGGGGTTCCTGGGGGATTCCATGTCCACTAAGTAGGTGACGGGGCTCTTGCGCTCCACCACCTTGAAGGGCCCCGTCCACTTGTCCTGGAGGGCACAAGGTTCGACCGGGGACATGACCCAGACCTGCTGACCCGGCTCGAATTCGATGGACGAGGCGTTCTGGTCATACCAGCGTTTCATCTCCTCCTGACTAGCCTCCAGGTTGGCCTCGGCAAGTTCCTGAAACTTCCGAGTCTGATTGCGTAGGGTCAGGAGGTACCGGTAGACATCAGGTGGGGCATCTTGGACTGCCGTCTCCCAGCCTTCCTTGACCAGGCTGAGGGGGCCTCGGACCGGGTGCCCGTACAAGAGTTCGAAAGGGCTGAACCCCAGGGACTTCTGGGGTACCTCTCGGTAGGCGAACAGGAGACAAGGCAGTAGGACATCCCATTTGCGCCAGAGGGGCTCCTCTAGGCCCTTGATCATCCCCTTCAGTGTCCTGTTGAATCGTTCGACTAGCCCATTTCCTTGGGGATGATACGGAGTGGTGAACTTATAGGTGACCCCGCACTGCTGCCAGAGGGACCGCATATGCTTCGAGATAAAGTTGGAGCCCCGATCACTCACGACTTCCCGAGGGAAGCCGACTCGGGAGAAGATGCTCATGAGGGCTCGGCCCACCACGGGGGCCGTGATGGTTCGGAGGGTGATGGCCTCGGGATAGCGGGTAGCATGATCCACCAGGACGAGGATGAAGCGGTGCCCCTGCGATGTGCGAGGATCCAGGGGCCCTACGATGTCGATCCCCACTCGCTCGAAGGGGGTGGTGACCACGGAAAAAGGTTGGAGCGGGGCCTTCACCTTCCCCCCGCTCTTTCCGCTGGCTTGACAGGTCAGGCAGGTCCTGCAGTGGTTATGCACATCGTTCTGCATTTTCGGCCAGTAGAAATGGGTCACCAGGCGGCTGTAAGTTTTGTCCTGCCCCAGGTGCCCGGCGAGGGGCACATCATGTGCTAAGTTTAGGAGGAAGTCTCTGAATCGGAGGGGCACGACCAGCACCCGGCTGGCCCCTAGTTCGGCAATCTTCTGTTCACTGTAGAGAAGGTCGTAGTCCCAGTAGACCCAGTGGGACCCCGCGGGGTCTCCCGCGGCTTGAGTAGCGGCTTGCTGTCGGACCCCCTCAAGGGAGGGGCAGGTTTTCTGCTCCTGCCGGAACTGTTCGCGAGTGGGACCCCCTTCTTGGCGCCATTGCGCGAGTTCGGGGAGGTGTTGGAGCTCAGGGAGGTTTTCTTGGTCGGGCTCTTGGGAGCCGTGTTCCAGGCCAGGGTCCTCGGGGATGACGGGTGGCGGCGGTGCGGGCCACTCCGGCTCTTCAGTCGAAGCTTCCCCCGCTGGGGTGGAGGCTCGGGCGGACATGGAGCGGGTGGTCGCGCAGACCCACTCGGGAAGGCCTAGCATCCCTAGGTGCTCTCTTCTTTCGACGCCTGCCCAGGGGGAACTTTCCAGGTCGTTCCCAAGGAGGCAGTCCACGGGGGCGTCGTCGCGGACAGTCACTTTTAGCATGCCCGACACTCCCCCCCACTTGAAGTGGATGCGGGCCATCTGGCACAAAGTCTCTGAGTTATCTGCGGACCGGACTGGGCACAGGACGTTAGGAAGGATCTGTTCGGTGGTCACCAAATGGCAGCGGACTGCTGTTACGCTGGCTCCAGTGTCACGGAGGGCTTCGGTTCGGCGACCATTGATGGTGACCCACTGGCGGTACTTCTGGGTGTTGCCGGGGATTGGGCCTCGGGGGATTAGGTCGTGAGTCCCCAGGCAGGCTAAGGTCATGGCGGCGGGCTCCCACTCGGCCTGCTCGGGCCGTTGTCCTCTTCCTCACTACCTTCTTCACCCAGGGCCGCGGCCATTATCTGGCGGGCTGGGGGCCCGGTGGTGCCGGGTCGCTGATTCATCGGGCAGAGGGGGTCATTCGCGTAATGACCCTGTCGCTGGCATCTGTGGCACGTAACATTCGGGCGGGGCCCTGGTCTGGCTGGGGGGCCCCCTCTCTGGCCCCAGGGTGGCGACGTGGAGGTAGGGGAAGACCCCTGGGGGGCGTCTCGTCCCCGGCTCTGGCCTACTCTGCCGCCTCGGGGTCGGTGGTTTCCCGGAGATCCCCGGCCGGAGTCTTCCGTCGGACCCCGGCCGACTCGGGTGCTCGCCCATCTATCCGCCTCGACAGCGAGTTTTCGTGGCTCAGTCAGTTTGCTGTCGAGGAGGTGTTGCCGGAGTTCGATGAAGCAGTTATTGGATAGATGTTCCCACAGAATGAGGTCGACCAACTGCTGGTAGGTGGTGACCTGACAGCCCCGAGTCCACCCCTCGAAGGCTCTGCTGTAATAGTTCATGTACTCCACCCACGTGGTACCGGGGATTTTTTTGCAGTCTCGGAATCGCTGCCGGTACATCTCGGGGGTGAGTCCGTAGCGAGTGAGGAGGGTGGTTTTCATGTGCTCGTACGAGGTCATCTCGGCGTCGGGGAGCTCTAGCAGGGCGTCTCTTCCTTCGTTGATAAACTTCCCCCACAGGCTGGCACCCCAGTCCTTGAGGGGTACTCGATGGGCGGTCATGGCGACCTCGTAGGCTTTGAACCACTGTTGGATGTCGTCGTTCTTATAGTACTCTTTGACGACATCCTTAGGTATGTGCACCTTCGTGTCCACCGGCGGGGGTGAGGTCTTACCCCCGGCGCTGGCAGACTCGTTTGCCTTGGCCTTAAGTTCCATTTCTTTGAGGACGCGCTCGTGCTCGAGCATGAGTTTTTTCTCCTCGAGGGCTAATTTCCTTTCTGCCAGTTGGATTTCTCCTTCTTGTCTGAGTCGAGCAAGATCCAACTCGTGGAGCCGGTTCCTCTCTCGTTCTCGGGCGTCTTCGTGGGAGAGGCCCGTGTCTGGGTTTGCGGGTCTCCCTCCCGCTGGGTTCGTCTCGGCCTCCGGGCCGCCGTTCGGGCCCGGGTTATCTTCCCTCGGGGGTGGCGCCTCGCCGGCGTCCACCCAGGCCTGCAGGGCCGATTTAAAGTCTTCTTTAGTACTTAAGCCAGTGGTAGCGATGCCTAAGTCCTTGCAGAATTGCTTTAGCTCCTTGTGACTGTAGTCTTCCATTTTCTCTTTCTGGAATTCTGTGCTCATGGTTGCAGTGGTTTTTTCTTGGTAGTGAGCGAATTACTCACTGTACGATCTGCGTGGGCTCGGATCCCAGCGCTTGCCACCAATGTTAGAAAGGCGTCCCCGGGGGAGGCAGAAGATGTCTGACTGACCACCCCTAGGTCCGCCTCTCCGTCGAGGAGTAGCCGAGCGTTTGCTGAGAGGCCTCCTGAATGAGGGTCCTCTCCTAGGATCGTACAGCAGAGTAATCACAACACTACAGATGGACACCACACAAGAAGTTAAGTTCTCAAGCTTTTATAGGGAATAAACGGTTGCTGGTTCTTGGCAGAATGTACAAGCAGATCGAGGGATCTGGAAAGTCTCGTAAAGGGGGGTAAGGTAGCGGGACAGTCTTATTCTGGGCGGAGGAAGGGATACCCTACGCACAGCTCTCAATCCTCGAGCTGGGGGGTTCCGAGATGTTCGAGCCGCGGCAGCGCCAGCAGGCTTGCAAGGTGGTTCAGCGAAGTAGGCCGCGGCAGCGCCAGCAGGCTTGCAAGGTGGTTCAGTGAAGTAGGCCGCGGCAGCGCCAGCAGGCTCTCGGAAGGTTCAGCAAGGTAGGCCGCGGCAGCGCTAGCAGGCTCTCAGATGGTTCCGCAAGATAGGCCGCGGCAGCGCCAGCAGGCTCTCAGATGGTTCCGCAAGATAGGCCGCGGCAGCGCCAGCAGGCTCTCGGAAGGTTCAGCAAGGTAGGCTGCGGCAGCGCCAGCAGGCTCTCAGATGGTTCCGCAAGATAGGCTGCGGCAGCGCCAGCAGGCTCTCGGCAGGTTCAGCAAGGTAGGCCGCGGCAGCGCCAGCAGGCCCTCAGAAGGACGTCGGGTTACGGATGAGTTCGTCTGGTGTCGGCCGTGACAGCGTCAGCAGGGCTTCCAGTCCAGGATACAACTCAAGTCTTAATCCAGGGTTGCCCCAGATATAGGTCTGGAGGTCTTTGAAGTCCGGACCCTCGCGCTTGGGGGTCAGAGGGGCCGGGATGATGGTGTCCAGACACCCAGCAGGGGGGTGGAGCCAGCGCCCAGGGAGGCCGAAGGGCGATCGATACCAGGCATCCGGGGACGGCCGGAGGCCCATCGAAACTCCCCTTCCTCCGGGATCTGTCGAGTGGCTACTCGACCACCTGGGTGGATCTTGGTGCCTCTATGTCGGGGCTTCGCTGGGGCCTGGGCTGGGGCCGAGGCCACGTGGTTGTGACATGGCAGGTCCAAGATGGAGTCGGGCACGGCCTCGTGCTGAGGCCGTGATGGGCCTACGCTGGGGTCAGACCTGCGCTGGTGGACCGGGATGGGAACCCCTGTGGGGTTGGGGCGTGCAGGATCGGGCCGAAGGGGCTGCCCGAGGTCCGGTGGAGGGCGGATATCGTCCTGGGCCCGCCATGCGGGAGGGGTAGGACCACGCCATGAGTCCGGGTCCAACACCCCATCCCAGAGAACTTACACTCCATTATTCAGCAAGCTCCCCCTCTCAGAGAACTTACACTCCATTAATCAGCACACCTCAACATTCATCCACACACCCTCCCCTTGACTGGTGAGACAGTTTCCACCGCCCCTGATTCCTCAACCTGACCCATGTGGCACAGGTACCATTACTCTAGGGAAGGGACAAGGACCACATACATTGAACACCATTTCGCTGCCACCACTGGATCCCACCCTTCTGGTGAATCCAGAAAACACATGGCTAAGCATGGGCGTAAAATCCGCTCCGCTCGCGGATTTTTCGGATTTTCGGCAAATTCGCAATCCGCGAACGCTCGCGAATTTGTCGAAAATCCGTGAATCCGCTCGCGGCGGATTTTTTGCTTGGTTGCGGCGCGCGGCGTGGTGCACGGCGTTCACTTTCCGTCATTTAGCGTTTGCCGAGTTGTTTTTCTTTGCGAGTGACGCGCCATTTTAGATCTTGCTGCGTGTTCCCGCGGGAGTTTAGCACCCGCGAATACGTACTCGCGGCTTGCCACCTTGCACCGCACACCTCGCGAGAGTTCGCAATTGCGAACACGTAGTTGCGGCGGAAAGGAACAATCTCGCACTTGCGAAATAGAGATTTTGCAATTTCGCACAAGAAAATCACCAGCAAACAGGATAAACCTTCAGAAAATTATGATTTTTATCAGAATCACTCCTCAGGTTGACATTTGCATGGCCTTTTTTTTTTGCAAGGAGTCCATTTGGGGGGGGGGGAGGAAGGAAGTGCCCCACAGTCTCCAACTTCCTGTTCCTGTCCAGCAGGCTCCTCCCAGTGCTTTGTCCATCTCCTGGTCACTTTCATTTGGATCTGGAGCTGGAAGGATTACTTTTTGTGGGTGCTGCTGGATATTTGGATTTGAGGCCTTTTTGACTGTCTTTGGATCACTTTTGGATTAGAAATCAACTTTCACAAGTAAGTTTGTTTGGGGCATTACAGTTGCTGCAAGTAAAATTTTGGAACTTTTTCAGAACATTAAATAAATTATATTGTGGGTAGCCACAGTATCCAGTAGGACCAGGGTTGGTTAGGGGTGCATGATACAAATGTTTTGTTGAATTTAAACACCATTGAGGCCATGGATGGGCTGGGATTGTGCTGATTTTTGTCCTTTTTTTGGGCCTGCTGGTGTGACCCTTTGCCCAGGGGTGGTGAGTGTTGCATGGGCCTAGTGTTTCTGTGGGGTGTCTTCTTGAATTTAAACATAATTGAGGCCATGGATGGGCTGGGATTGTGCTGATTTTATTGTTTTTTGTCGTTTTTGGGGGGGTGCTGGTGTGGCCTTTTGCCCAGGGGTGGTGGTGCATGGACTGAGTGTGCCTGTGGTGTGGTCTCACTCTCTTTAATGTAAACATCATGGATGGCATTGGATTGTGGTGATTTCTGGCTGTTTTTCTGTTTTTTGGGGGTGTACTTTTGATGTGGACTGGCCATGTGGGTGGTGGTGGCCATCTTGAGTGCTGGCTGGTACAGGCAACATGTGCTTGGGGTGTAAGGGAGGGGCCATTTTGAGGAGAGGCAGTGTCTGAGGCCTGCACTTATTTTGCCTACTTTTCATCCATTATGCCCAGGGGTAGTGAGTGTTGCATGGGCCTAGTGTTTCTGAGGGGTGTCTTCTTGAATTTAAACACCATTGAGGCCATGGATGGGCTGGGATTGTGCTGATTTTATTGTTTTTTGTCGTTTTTTTGGGCCTGCTGGTGGGGCCCTTTGGCCAGGGGTGGTGAGTGTTGCATGGGCCTAGTCTTTCTGTGGGGTGTCTTCTTGAATTTAAACATAATTGAGGCCATGGATAGGCTGGGATTGTGCTGATTTTATTGTTTTTTGTCGTTTTTGGGGGGGTGCTGGTGTGGCCTTTTGCCCAGGGGTGGTGGTGCATGGACTGAGTGTGCCTGTGGTGTGGTCTCACTCTCTTTAATGTAAACATCATGGATGGCATTGGATTGTGGTGATTTCTGGCTATTTTTCTGTTTTTTGGGGGTGTACTGTTGATGTGGACTGGCCATGTGGGTGGTGGTGGTGGCCATCTTGAGTGCTGGCTGGTACAGGCAACATGTGCTTGGGGTGTAAGGGAGGGGCCATTTTGAGGAGAGGCAGTGTCTGAGGCCTGCACTTATTTTGCCTACTTTTCATCCATTATGCCCAGGGGTAGTGAGTGTTGCATGGGCCTAGTGTTTCTGAGGGGTGTCTTCTTGAATTTAAACACCATCGAGGCCATGGATGGGCTGGGATTGTGCTGATTTTATTGTTTTTTGTCGTTTTTTTGGGCCTGCTGGTGGGGCCCTTTGGCCAGGGGTGGTGAGTGTTGCATGGGCCTAGTCTTTCTGTGGGGTGTCTTCTTGAATTTAAACATAATTGAGGCCATGGATGGGCTGGGATTGTGCTGATTTTATTGTTTTTTGTCGTTTTTGGGGGGGTGCTGGTGTGGCCTTTTGCCCAGGGGTGGTGGTGCATGGACTGAGTGTGCCTGTGGTGTGGTCTCACTCTCTTTAATGTAAACATCATGGATGGCATTGGATTGTGGTGATTTCTGGCTGTTTTTCTGTTTTTTGGGGGTGTACTGTTGATGTGGACTGGCCATGTGGGTGGTGGTGGTGGCCATCTTGAGTGCTGGCTGGTACAGGCAACATGTGCTTGGGGTGTAAGGGGCCATTTTGAGGAGAGGCAGTGTCTGAGGCCTGCACTTATTTTGCCTACTTTTCATCCATTATGCCCAGGGGTAGTGAGTGTGCATGGGCTTAGTGTTTCTGAGGGGTGTCTTCTTGAATTTAAACACCATTGAGGCCATGGATGGGCTGGGATTGTGCTGATTTTATTGTTTTTTGTCGTTTTTGGGGGGCTGCTGGTGTGGCCTTTTGCCCAGGGGTGGTGGTGCATGGACTGAGTGTGCCTGTGGTGTGGTCTCACTCTCTTTAATGTAAACATCATGGATGGCATTGGATTGTGGTGATTTCTGGCTGTTTTTCTGTTTTTGGGGGTGTACTGTTGATGTGGACTGGCCATGTGGGTGGTGGTGGTGGCCATCTTGAGTGCTGGCTGGTACAGGCAACATGTGCTTGGGGTGTAAGGGGCCATTTTGAGGAGAGGCAGTGTCTGAGGCCTGCACCTATTTTGCCTACTTTTCATCCATTATGCCCAGGGGTAGTGACTGAGTGTTGCATACTTGCATGTCCCACTCCCTCGTCTTTCTGTGGGATGTCTTCAATGTAAACATCATGGATGGCATGGGATTGTGCTCATTTTTCTGTGCTTTGTCGATTTTTTGGGGTGTATAACTGAACTGATGTTCCTCTGTCTTCCATTGCTTTTAGGTGCACAAAAAGACTCAAGAGAACCACCAGTGCCAGGAAGAAGTCCTGCAGCGGTGTGTGTGTGCAGCATAACGTCACGCGACGTCACGTCTGGACACAGAACCCTCTGCAACTCGTGCAACTGCTGCCGTGCTGACCTGCTCTGAAGAAGATGGCCCCCAAAAAAGTAACCCGTAGCTCCTCTAGCAAGAAAGGTGCCAGTAAGGAGCAGAAGAAGCAAGTTACCAAGGACACTGGTGTGCTGCCCGCCCCTTTTTTTAGGAGTAAAAAAAAAAGTATGCCTGCAGCAGCAGCAGCGGGATCTGCTGGGGACCAAGCTGGCAGCAGCACCCCCGCTCCATTGGGCTCAGTGCCACCACCACCACCACGCCAACTTAAGTCCAAGCCCTTGAGTGCTGCAGAGGCAGCCAGTATAGTTGTTCAATCACCATCGACCAGTGATGTTGGCTCATCGCAAGAAAGCAGCAGCAATGTCCCTCAATCAACACAGGTTGTTGTAGCTCATCTGACGAGTGTTGAACAACCACAGCCGCAACAACAATCACATGTGCAAGTACAAGCCCAAGTACATGTGGAAGGAGAGGCAGCGCAAGGAGATGCGCAAGCAGAGGTGCATGGAGGGTCACAAGTGCCCACAATAGTTGTTCCTCCCGAGGTAGGGGCACATCAGGAAATCGACAATCAAGGCGAGGTATCATTTGAGGAAGCCACTCCTCCTGATGAACCTTCATTGTCTTCCACACCCCTAGCAAGGAAGAGATCAAGGGTGGTGTCTACATCTTCTTCAAGCACACCTCCTTCTGATGATACGGATCAAACTTGGGAACCAGCACCACAGCCGTCTGAGAGGGAGGCACACCATGATCCGACAAAGGTAGTTAAGCGTAAAAGGAAGCTCGTCCAAAGTCTCAGAGTTATGGAGTGTGATGAGTCTCAACAAGAAGTGGCGGATACTGCTGCTGATGAAGACTCTGCCAACGACGACCCAGTCATCATAAAGGTCACTGCAGCCCCAGCGGGCATGCAGCAAACAGACATTTTGACCCTAGCCCGAAGAGCTGCTGAGTGTGATGATGAATGTTAGACGCGGACCCTGAGGGTCGGCCGGATACCGAGGGAGAGATCCCCGAGGGGGACCGTCTCCGGCGATCGTACAGACAAGTTACCTCCCTCCCCACAAACAGGCACCACACCAAGTCGAGTTCAAGGCTTTATATAAGGTTCTTAAGGCAAGGATATCAGCGATACAGGAGATCTTGGACCCGGGGGTCCTCTCACTTCTAGTCTCTGTAGGGAAAGGGGGTAGCGGGACAGTCTTGGTACCGGATCGGTACAGGTAGTGGTAACAGGCGAGCTCACAATCCTCGAGCTGGAGTGTCTGTGGATCGGGCCGCGGCAGCGCCAGCAGGCCAAGACGATGGTTTCACGAGGCAGGGGCCGCGGCAGCGCCAGCAGGCCAAGACGATGGTTTCACGAGGCAGAGGGCCGCGGCAGCGCCAGCAGGCCAAGACGATGGTTTCACGAGGCAGAGGGCCGCGGCAGCGCCAGCAGGCCAAGACGATGGTTTCACGAGGCAGAGGGCCGCGGCAGCGCCAGCAGGCCAAGACGATGGTTTCACGAGGCAGAGGGCCGCGGCAGCGCCAGCAGGCCAAGTCACGGATGAGTTCTTCTCGGGTCTCTCGACTCCAGGATACAACTGGTTTCCTGGTCTGGTCCTGCCCCAGTTATAGGTCTGGTCCCCTTTGATGTCCGGACCCTCGCGCCTGGGGGGGCCGGGAGGTCCGGGATGAGGGAGTCCAGACACCCAGCATGGGGGTGGAGCCAGCGCCCAGGCGGCCGGGGGTGATCGACACCTGGCGGAGGAGAGCCGTTGACGATTCCTTTCTCCCATTGACTCGCCAAGTGGTCACTCTGCCTCCCGGGGGGAGGTTGGTGCCTCGATGTCGGGCCCGGCCGGGCCCAGGGTGAGGGTCGAGTTGAGGCCACGCGGCCTCGTGCTGTAGTGGCCCAAGATGGCGGCTGGGCCGAGGCCGTGGTGTGGATGGTGACCCGGGCCAGCTGGGTTCGGAGCTGGTGTCTTGTGGGTGAGGAATTGCAGTGTACTTCGGGTGGTCGTCGGGGACTCTGGCTGGGGGATGCAGGGGGAGCCAGGGTCCAGGTCCCATTGCGGGGAGGGGGCAGCCCGACCATGCGGCCTGTCCAACATGCGTCCCCCCCAGCTGAAGGCGGGGAGAGTCAGCCATCTTCCTGGGGACTCTCCTCGCTGAGGCGGAAAAAGCGTGACAGGCCGTCGGCGTTGGCGTGGTCCTGGCCTGGACGATGTTCCACCGTGAAGTCCATCCCCTGCAGGGAGATGGACCAGCGCAACAGCTTCGGGTTCTCCCCCCGCATTTGCATCAGCCATTGCAGGGGTCGGTGGTCTGTTTGCACCCGGAAGTGGGTGCCGAAGAGGTATGGCCGGAGCTTCTTGAGTGCCCAGACTACGGCGAAGGCCTCCCTCTCAATGGTGCTCCAGCGCTGTTCTTGGGGCAAGAGGCGTCTGCTGATGAAGACCACCGGATGGTCGACCCCTTCGGCGTTGAGTTGGGAGAGGACGGCCCCCACACCATGATCGGAGGCGTCCGTTTGCACAAGGAATTCCCGGCTGTAGTCGGGAGCCTGGAGCACGGGGGCCGTGCACATGGCGGTCTTTAGCTTCTCGAAGGCTGATTGGCAGTCCGGGGTCCAGTTGACGGTTTTGGGGCTCTTTTTGGAGGTGAGCTCTGTGAGGGGCCCCACGATGCTGCCATAGTCCTTCACGAACCGCCGGTAGTATCCGGTGAGCCCCAGGAAGGCCCGGACCTCCGTTTGGCTCGTCGGGGGTTGCCAGGCCTGGATGGCAGCAATCTTGAGTTGGAGAGGGGCCACCAGCCCGCTTCCCACTTGGTGTCCCAGGTAGGTCACGGACCCTTGGCCAACTTGGCACTTGTTGGCCTTGATGGTGAGCCCTGCTTGCTGGAGGGCGTGTAGAACCTCCCGCAGGTGGCGGAGGTGGTCGGTCCACTGGTGGCTGTACACAGCAATGTCGTCCAGGTAGGCGGCGCTGAAGTCTTCCAGGCCCGCCAGTACCTGGTTTACCAGCCGTTGGAACGTTGCCGGGGTGTTTTTCATGCCGAAGGGCATGACTTTAAAGTGGTAGTGCCCGTCTGGGGTAGAGAAGGCGGATCGTTCTTGGGCCCTAGGGGTGAGGCCGATCTGCCAGTAGCCCGCTGTTAGGTCGAAGATGCTCAGGTAGCGGGCGGCCCCCATCCGGTCAATTAGCTCGTCTGCCCGGGGGATGGGATGAGCGTCGGTCCGGGTAACTGCATTCAGCCCTCGATAGTCCACGCAGAACCGGAGCTCAGGGGCAACGCCCGGGGCAGCTGCCTTGGGAACCAGGACGACTGGGCTCGCCCAGGGACTGTCTGAGGGTTCGATCACTCCTAGGGTCAGCATCTTGGACACCTCGGTCTGGATGCAGGCTCGTACCCGGTCTGGTACGCGGTATGCCCGGTGTCGAATAGGAGGGCTGTCCCCGGTGTCCACATCGTGGAGGCACCAGGGGGTGACTCCGGGGGTGAGGGAGAACAGGGAGGCGAACTGCCTCAGGAGCGTTTGGCAGTCTTGGCGTTGCTCCGGGGACAGGGCCTCGGAGAGCTGGACCCCTTCCACCGAGCCATCCTGCTCGAGGGCCCTCAGTAAGTCCGGAAGGGGTTCGGAGTCTTCTTCTGTCCCAGTATCGGTAGCCATCAGGAGGCTGAGTTCGGATCGCACAAAATGGGGTTTGAGCCTGTTGGCATGGAGGACCCGTAGGGGGTTCCGGGCAGTCTCCATGTCGATTAAATAGGTGACGGGCCCCTTGCGTTCGATTACCTTGAAGGGCCCGGACCATCTGTCTTGGAGGGCACAGGGCTCAACCGGGGACATCACCCAGACCTGTTGTCCAGGTTCGAACTCAATGGAGGACGTGTGCTGATCGTACCACCTCTTCATGTCCTCCTGACTGGCCTCGAGGTTGGCTTTGGCGGTGTCTCGGAACCGCCGGGTCTGGTTGCGGAGAGCCAGGAGATATCGGTAGATGTCCGGGGGAGTTTTCTGGGGAGGCTGCTCCCAACCTTCCTTGACTAGGCTGAGGGGGCCCCGGACGGGGTGCCCGTACAGTAGTTCAAAGGGGCTGAAGCCGAGGGACTTCTGCGGGACCTCCCGATAGGCAAACAGGAGGCATGGAAGCAGCACGTCCCACTGGCGTCGAAGGGGTTCTCCTAGACCCATAATCATCCCCTTGAGGGTGCGGTTGAATCTCTCGACCAGTCCGTTTCCTTGCGGGTGATAGGGGGTCGTGAATTTGTAGGTGACCCCGCATTGCTGCCAGAGGGACTTCATATATCTGGAGATAAAGTTCGTGCCCCTGTCACTGACGACCTCCCGGGGGAACCCCACCCGGGAGAAGATCCCCATCAGGGCCCGGCCCACCACGGGGGCCGTCACAGTCCGAAGGGGGATGGCTTCGGGATAGCGGGTGGCGTGGTCTACCAGGACCAGGATGAACCGGTGTCCTTGGGCTGTTCGAGGGTCGAGGGGCCCCACAATGTCTATTCCCACTCGTTCAAACGGGGTGGTGACGACAGGAAAGGGTTGTAATGGTGCTTTGATTTTTCGGCCACTTTTTCCGCTGGCCTGGCAGGTGGGGCAGGCCTTGCAGTGGTTGGTGACATCCTTCCGCATGTGGGGCCAGAAAAAAGGGGTCACCAGGCGGTCGTAGGTTTTATCCTGCCCCAGGTGTCCGGCAAGGGGGACATCGTGGGCTAAGTTCAGGAGGAAGTCTCGGAAGCGAAGGGGCACCACCAGCACCCGACTGACCCCTAGTTCTGCAACTTTCTGCTCGCTGTAGAGCAGGTCTTGGTCCCAGTAGATCCAGTGGGCCCCCGAGGTATCCCCGGCGCTCTGGGCCAGGGCTTGCTGCCGGAGTCCTTCGAGAGAGGGACAGGTTTTCTGTTCGGCCCGGAATTGTTCCTGCGTGGGGCCTCCCTCCTGCCGCCATTGTGCCAGGTCAGGGACGTCCCGAAGCTGGTCGGATCCTTCCTCGGTTTGGGTCAATGGACTGGCTTCTGGGGCGGCCTCCTCGGGGATGAGCGCGGGAGGAGGTTCTGGCCACTCGGGCTCTTCTGGGCTGGGGACCGCGCGGGCGGTCATGGACCGGGTCGTGACGCAGACCCATTCGGGGAGGCCAAGCATCCCCAGGTGCTCCCTCCGTTCGACAGCTGCCCAGGGAGAGCTTTCAAGGTCGTTTCCTAGGAGGCAGTCCACGGGGGCATCATCGCGGACAGTTACTTTTAACATCCCTGTTACTCCCCCCCACTCGAAGGGGACGCAGGCCATGTGGCATAGGCTTTCGGAATTGTCGGCTGATCGGACAGGGCAAAGAATGTTCGGCAAGATTTGGTCTGGAGTGACGAGGTGGCGTCGGACCGCCGTTACACTGGCCCCGGTGTCGCGGAGGGCTTCCGCCCGGCGGCCATTAATGTTGACCCATTGACCGTACTTATGTGTGTTGGCGGGAAGGGGGCCCCGCGGAATCATGTCTCTCTCCCCTAAGCAGACCAGTGCCATGGCGGCGGGTGCCCATTCAGAGGGATCGGTCTCGTACTCTTCCTGGTCTTCCGGGATTAGTTCTTCCCCTAGGGCCGCCGCTGCAACTTGGCGGGGGGTAGTGTTCGGGTTCTTTGGGCAATTGGGATCACTGGCGTAGTGGCCGGGTCGCTGGCACCTGTGGCACGTAATGTTGGCCCGGAAACCGGCCCGGACGGCAGGGCTTCCTCGGCCAACCGGGGTCGAGGGGTTTCTGGGGGGTGACGAGGGGCCGGTGTCTCTCCCCCGACCCTGACTTCCTCCTCCCCCTCGGGGGCGATACGGTCTGGATAATTCGCTGGGTGCGTTCCTGCCAACTCGGGTGCTTTCCCACCGGTCGGCTTCGACGGCTAGTTGTCGAGGGTCGGTTAGCTTACTGTCCAGGAGGTGTTGCCGGAGCTCCACGAAGCAGTTGTTCGACAGGTGCTCCCATACGATAAGGTCAAAGAGTTGTTCGTAGGTGGTTACTTTGTTGCCCTTGATCCACCCCTCGAAGGCTCGGCTAAAAAAGTTCACGTACTCCACCCAAGTTGTACCCGGAATCCGTTTGCAGTCGCGGAACCGTTGGCGGTACATCTCCGGTGTGAGCCCGTATCGAGTGAGGAGGGCGGCCTTCATGTGGTCGTAGGAGGTCATCAGCTGGTCCGGGAGTTGTAGCAGGGCGTCCCGCCCTTCGTTGACAAACCTCCCCCATAAACCGGCCCCCCAATCGCTTCGGGGAATCCGGTGGGAGGTCATTGCCACCTCATAGGCTTTAAACCACTGCTGTATATCATCGTTCTTGTGGTATTCCCGGATGACATCTTTGGGGATGTGAACCTTGGGTTCGGTCGAGGCAGACGGGGTCGGTCGTTCGGGGAGCCCGAGGTCTTTATTCTGTTTCTGGACCTCCAGTGCTTTGAGATTGCGCTCATGTTCGTACTCTAGTCTCTTTTCCTCTAGCTCCCTCTGTCTTTGCTTGTCTTCCCGCTCTTCCCTGAGCCGTAAGTGTTCCAGGGTTATTTTTTGTTCTGCCAGCTTGAGTTCCCCATCCAAGCGAAGTCGGGCAAGTTCTAATTCGTGGAGTCTGGTTTTTTCTCTTTCTCGGATCTCTTCCAGGGAGAGATCCGCTCTTTCTTTAGTTGGTGCGGGGCTCGTCTCGGTTGTTTGTGTTCGGGGTACGGCCGTACCCGTTTCCGCCCAAGCTTCTAGGGCTCGTTTGAAGTCTTCCTTTGTGCTAAGACCTGTGGTTGGAAGTCCAAGTTCTATGCAATATTGCTTCAGTTCCCGGTGGTTGTAGTCTTCCAATTTTTCCATCTGAAATTTCTCCGTTGTTCCGCTCTCTATTGACATGGTTGTTGTGTGTGGTGGGGCGAGTGACTTTCTGTACGATTATGCGTAGGTTCGGATCCCGTCGCTGGCCACCAATGTTAGACGGGGACCCTGAGGGTCGGCCGGATACCGAGGGAGAGATCCCCGAGGGGGACCGTCTCCGGCGATCGTACAGACAAGTTACCTCCCTCCCCACAAACAGGCACCACACCAAGTCGAGTTCAAGGCTTTATATAAGGTTCTTAAGGCAAGGATATCAGCGATACAGGAGATCTTGGACCCGGGGGTCCTCTCACTTCTAGTCTCTGTAGGGAAAGGGGGTAGCGGGACAGTCTTGGTACCGGATCGGTACAGGTAGTGGTAACAGGCGAGCTCACAATCCTCGAGCTGGAGTGTCTGTGGATCGGGCCGCGGCAGCGCCAGCAGGCCAAGGTGATAGTCTCTTAAAGCAGAGGGCCGCGGCAGCGCCAGCAGGCCAAGACGATGGTTTCACGAGGCAGGGGCCGCGGCAGCGCCAGCAGGCCAAGACGATGGTTTCACGAGGCAGAGGGCCGCGGCAGCGCCAGCAGGCCAAGACGATGGTTTCACGAGGCAGAGGGCCGCGGCAGCGCCAGCAGGCCAAGACGATGGTTTCACGAGGCAGAGGGCCGCGGCAGCGCCAGCAGGCCAAGACGATGGTTTCACGAGGCAGAGGGCCGCGGCAGCGCCAGCAGGCCAAGTCACGGATGAGTTCTTCTCGGGTCTCTCGACTCCAGGATACAACTGGTTTCCTGGTCTGGTCCTGCCCCAGTTATAGGTCTGGTCCCCTTTGATGTCCGGACCCTCGCGCCTGGGGGGGCCGGGAGGTCCGGGATGAGGGAGTCCAGACACCCAGCATGGGGGTGGAGCCAGCGCCCAGGCGGCCGGGGGTGATCGACACCTGGCGGAGGAGAGCCGTTGACGATTCCTTTCTCCCATTGACTCGCCAAGTGGTCACTCTGCCTCCCGGGGGGAGGTTGGTGCCTCGATGTCGGGCCCGGCCGGGCCCAGGGTGAGGGTCGAGTTGAGGCCACGCGGCCTCGTGCTGTAGTGGCCCAAGATGGCGGCTGGGCCGAGGCCGTGGTGTGGATGGTGACCCGGGCCAGCTGGGTTCGGAGCTGGTGTCTTGTGGGTGAGGAATTGCAGTGTACTTCGGGTGGTCGTCGGGGACTCTGGCTGGGGGATGCAGGGGGAGCCAGGGTCCAGGTCCCATTGCGGGGAGGGGGCAGCCCGACCATGCGGCCTGTCCAACAATGATGATGATGTTGTCGATGAGGAGGCAGTGGAAACACCACAATCATTGGAGTTAAGTAGTACACCAACTCGTCCCGCTTCCATATTTCTTTCTGGCAAGAAGAGACCTCCGTCAACCTCGACCTTAATTAGTGGCGGTGAAAGTGTAAAACGTACAAAAGTTGGGCAATCCAGATCCTCCACTTCATCTGGCATTAGCTTCATGACCACCACCACCAGTATCGCCGCCTCCTCCATGTCCCACAGACACTTCAAGTCCCCAGTTTGGGGCTTCTTTACTGTTTGTCCAAAAAATCCAAAGTTTGCCATTTGTACCATTTGTAAGCAAGCAGTTAGTCGTGGTAAGCCAGGTACCAACTATGGTACCGGAGGCCAGAGAGGTCATCTTAGGAGACAGCACACTGTCAAATGGTTTGCGCACCTAGATGCGATCAAGAAAGGCCAAATTCAAGGAAACGTTGATGTTTCATCTGATGATGACGAGCAGGAAGAAGACGTGTCAAACACTTCCCTTACACCCAGTACCCCTGTCAGCAGCACACCCAATGTGAGGCACACTAAGAGTGTTGGAGCGAGTGAGACACCAACGCACAAAAGTTCACCAGCGAGCAAAATTGGGTCAACGAAGTCATTATCAGCCCGTAAATGCTTGGTCCAGGGCAACATTAGAACAATGCTTACTTCAGACGTGCCATATGAACGCAACCACCCACTGACGCGTCTGTATAACACTAAGCTGGCTAAAATGCTAGCTGTGGACCTTCTACCTTTTTCTTTTGTAGAAGCTGTAGGTTTTCTTGAATTAGTGGCAACGCTCTGCCCTAAATGGAAGGTTCCCAGCCGGTTCTATTTTGCCAGAGTTGCGGTTCCAGCACTACATGAAGATGTGCTGGAGGCGATTGGGGCAGCTTTGCAGAAGAGTGCTGTTCACACAATACATCTGACAACAGACATGTGGACCAGTGGCGCAGGCGCTGATTACATGTGCATCACTGCACACTGGGTCTCTTTTTCAGGTGTTAAAGCAAAGCTAAACGCAGGTGTTGACCCGGACAAAGTTTTCAAACCTGCTCGGAAACATGCAACACTAGCCATGTTTGGCTTGGAGAAAAGTCACATAGCAGAAAACCTTTTGGAAGAGTTTAACAAAAAGGTCTTGAAAATGCTATCCCCCCTAAAACGCAAGATTGGTTATGTTTCCACGGATAATGGCGCCAATGTAGTTAAGGCCATGTTGAAGGGTGACCATGTTAGAGTGCCGTGTTTGGCGCACTGTATCAACCTGGTAGTTCAAAAATTCTTGATTGATAAACAGAGTCCAGCGTTCGAGGTAATGGCCACCTGCCGCAAAATGTGCAACCATTTCAGCCATTCTTTTAAGGCCCGGAAGCATCTGCGGAGACTGCTATTTCAACGTGGAATGCCAGTGAAAGCACTCATCCAGGAGGTGGCAACACGTTGGAACTCAACCTTCTACATGCTTGAGCGTCTGTATGAGCAGTATACGGTACTCGATCACTATTTCTTCACAGAGGGTACATCTCAGAAGGAGGACCTGCGGATGAGTGCGGCACAATGGGACATAGTTAAAAGCCTGACAGACATGCTTCGTCCTTTTGAGTTCTTCACGCGTGCAGTCAGCCAGGAGGACTGTAATTTGGGAAAAGCTATCCCATTGTTGTGCATGCTGGAGCACCAACTGATGGCGGTGTCTTCTGAGTTTGAAAAAGATGTACAAAAAAAGACCATTTTATTTTGTCTGAGAAGAGCGCCTACGTGGTGATGAACGTCTTCAAAAGATCAAGTCAGATCAGCATTACATTTGTGCTACTATTCTGGATCCACTCTACAAAAAGGCGCTGGCAGGCGAAGCATTCTTTCCTTTTGCTGATGCAGATGTTCAAAAGTACAAACATTGGTTAGCCTGGTCAGCCAAGAGGTTTGAAAAAGAACGGCAGGTTATTGAAGGAGAAGCCAGTACATCAGCATCAGCATCAGCAGGCCATCCCCAGTCACAAGAATCCACTTCTGCACCTGTGGCTGGGGCACAAGTGACCTCTCAGCCGTTAAAGACACCGGCAACTGGATCATCTGCACCACACACAATGACAACACTAACAGTGGCTGCGGAGGAGGATTGGCTAAGTTTGATGGGGTATGGTTCTCGAAAAAATGTCACAGGCACAGCAAAAAGTAAGCAAAGTGGAGGAACAGTTGATGACCTTGAGTCGATGGTGCAGGACTATCTGAATGACTCAACAGAGGTCTTTCTTAATGATGAGCCATTGCAGTATTGGCATGGCAAAAAACAATTGTGGCCACAGCTCTTCAACCTGGCTATAAACTATTTGTCTTGCCCACTCGCAAGTGTGTCTTCTGAACGTGTTTTCAGTGCTGCTGGTGGCATTGTAACTCCCAAACGGAGCCGCCTCTCGCCCAAAAATGTGGAGCGGCTGACAATGATCAAGATGAATCAGCACCTCATACCACCAGATTACAAAGTACGAGAAAGCACGCCGCATGAAGACGAGGAGGACGGCAACGTAGATGAGGGGATTTTTTCTCTGTTCGGTGGCACTGACCTCATCCAGCCTGAATTCGCAGAGTATGATGACGAAATCTTGTTCTTATTCCCTGACACCGAGCCCTGAAAATGAGACAATCAATCAAGAACTTTCTTTTTCGTCCTTATTCACTTTTATTCCTGTGTGCTTTGTGTCTCTCTTTCTTTGTTTTGCACAGTTAATTTAATTCAAACTTTAATCACCTAATCCCAAAAACAAGACCATCATCAGAACTGTCTTCACTTGTTTGCTTATTGATTTGAAGGTGCCGCAGTCTACATTCCTCAGGTTCACAAGTTCTGAAGAACATGCTCCTCTATCCTCCTCCTCCAGACTGCGATTTCCCTCAAAGCAGAGTGCTGGATTACGCCCAATGAAGAAAGACTCAGCACTTGTGGGGGTGTTGTACTTCTTTGCGGGTGAGTTGACGGATTTGGGCCCATTGCTGTGAAGCTCTAATAATGGACAAAAGTGTTTTGGACCAAATATGAGGTGGAAATTTCTTGCCGTTTTTGCTGACTTGCTTGCCTTTGAGGTGCTCTTTGGCGGGGTTCCGGGTGTTTGTGGGTAATTTTTGGTGTCTGGGAGCACTGCTGCGACAGTCTAATCTTGATTGCATTTGCTTTTCAGGAAATCCGTGGTGGAAAACAGGAGTTATGATGATTGATGATGATGAGTGACCTAGCTGCACAGCGCCGCGTTTGGACCGAAGGCCGAGAGATATTGTAAGTATGAGATTTAGCTTTTTCGCTGTTTGGGGGTGTTGTCGGGTGGTTTTTTCCGGGTGGGTTGGCGGGTCTTGCCTGGGGCATTCCTGGGAAGGTCTAATACCGGATAGAAGTGTTTTGGACAAAATCCTGAAGGAACAGCCTTTTTTTTGCTATTTCTTCTGTCATCTTGCTCAATGTAGCGTTTTGGGGGGCTTCCTGCTGTTCGTGGGTGGGTTGCGGCCGGGGTCTCTGTCGAAGCACTGCTGCGACAATCTAATCTTGATTGCATTTGCTTTTCAGGAAATCCGTGGTGGAAAACAGGAGTTATGATGATTGATGATGATGAGTGACCTAGCTGCACAGCGCCGCGTTTGGACCGAAGGCCGAGAGATATTGTAAGTATGAGATTTAGCTTTTTCGCTGTTTGGGGGTGTTGTCGGGTGTTTTTTTCCGGGTGGGTTGGCGGGTCTTGCCTGGGGCATTCCTGGGAAGGTCCAATACCGGATAGAAGTGTTTTGGACAAAATCCTGAAGGAAACACCAGTTTTGGCACTTTTTGTAAGTTAGGGTTCGTTAGGGTTAGCCCTACCAGCACGATTGCATGTGTTTCGGGGGTTTCTATTGCAACGCAGTTCTGGTGTTGTAGAGCACTGTTGGAGCGATGCTGGCTATGGATACTTTTGCTTGCTTGCAAGTGGTTGGAATACAATCCACGGTCTGTATTTGGGCCTACTGTTACTTTCAAAGTACGTTTTGTAACCATTTTTCTGCTAGGCATCGTTTTTGGAGATCTGATTGGGGTTCTTCTACATTTTTGCGACTGGCTTTAGTAAGGGTATTGGTGGGAGCATTGCTGGGAAGGTCAAATTTTGTTCTAAAACACAGTTTATACTACACCTTAATTGAGGGGAAAGATCCGCTATAATATTTTGGCCATACTTATTTATCTTTAAAAAGGTGAGTCCGACAGAGCACGCAATTTCAAAAATATTGTACTGTCTATTAGGGAAATCAAAGTGTCACATTTTGAACCACACAGCGTACATACCTTTTATTTATTTATCAGTGGTATTGTAATAGCACTTCCTGTTTTCCGTTCAATAATTACAGGCCGGGTTTCAGTCAACATCCGCCAGGCAGGCAGTGGACAGGGTGTCTTCTGTCAGTGGTCACCAACATTGATGGACGAAGCGTCAGCTGGAATGGAGGAGTGCCGCCAATAAGAGGAATTGTTTGCTGCATGCAACTTACTTACCAAATTCAAGGACAACACCAAAAACATACGCAATACAGATACAGTATCCATTGTATTATTCTATGAGTGTGACTGCATGTGCTTAGCTTTACTTTGTAACCAAAGATTGTCTTTATCTTCAATTATTGTTTGTCCATGCTCTGCTTTTTTTTTCTTCTCTCAACAAAACCTACCCAAAAAGAAACCCCCATTCCCATCCATTTTACAAACCCTAACCCTCTTCTCCCGGGCTGTGTTGTTTTGCTTGATGTCGGACTAAAATGACATCAATAATTCCACACACTTGCTGGGGAGGATAAGGTCATAGCAACAGGCTGGTGAAGGAATATGAGGATATCTTCTAGACTTACTCAGCTTCAGTACTATATCTTCTAGTAGTAGTAGCCAATGTCAAATAAATTCAACGCAAGTACTAGTTATACTTGCAAGCAAATACTTTACCATTTGTTAGGCTACATTATGGCACTGTTCTGTCTGTCACCTGCTATATTCTCGATCGTACCGTAACCGTTGTAATGCTACAGTAAGGACAAACAAGGTTTCGTTTTCTTTTTTTCCATAGGCATGCAACTGCCACTGTGTCACACCACTAGTACCACCGCAATGAGGAAATGTCACCCGCCCAGGATTGACAACGTTAATCCCCATTTCACGTGGAGCCAGCCCTGGGCCTAGCCCTAATTTCTAACACAAATTACAGGTGAGATAAGCGTTTGGTGGGAGGTAGTATAATGGAGTATTATTTCGGAGTAGACAAGAGATTGACGGTTGTACTACTAAAGTCCTACGACTGTTCAGGAAAACAAAGTTACTGTTACACCCCCGCCCCCCACCCACCAGACTGAAAAGCAGTAAAAAACAGGTATGGTCAGATAAAGTTTAAAAATATATTTATGTAGCCCTAACAAAATAATCTCCCTCACCCACCCTAACCCCAACGATTGTCTTTGAAACGTCCCAAAACGATCCCAACTCCCAAATCCCACCCCCCAAAAGTCTATAAAAAAAGGGCAAGGGACACTCCACTACTGGAGGGTGCTGGTGCTGGTGCATTTTGCCGCATGGGCATCATACTCCTTGCGGAGGGTGGCAAGCTCGGAGCGGAGGCCCTTAACCAAGTTCTTATACTTCAGGACCTCCTGCTCCAGGTTGGACATTCGGACTCGTAGGCGGCGTTGGCGTTCCTTGCAGCTCCTGTGGGGGGCAGCTGGTATTTCTGTTGCTTGGCGGTGGCGGTTGTCTTTCTTAGCCCGGCTCGGTCCCGCTGGCTTAGTCACGGAGGAGGATGCAGTGGTCACAGTCGAGGATGTTGTTGTTGCCACGCTCGACTGCGTGTCCTCCTCCTCCTCCAGGGCCACCAGCCGCCGATATTCGGCGACAGTGGCCTCCAGCCTCCGTTGCCAAGCCAGTCTAGCCTGCTCCCTCCGTGTTGTTGATTTGGAAGGAGCAACTATATGAAGAAAGAAAGACATAGTCTGTAACCAATGCTCCTTAGCATTAATAACACAAAGTGATTGAGCCGAAAGTTGGGTCACAGTACAAGTAGCAAATTGAAAGCACAGTACATAACTAGTGAGGACAGTATCTATGTAACCTCCCACTTCTGCATCCTTGCTCTAACATTAGTGGTAGTTTAATGAACAAATTCTACGACCACTATGGACTTCCATTACAGTCGACTATGACAGTACACCAGTCTTATTCTTCTTCTTCTCTCTTGTTTAGGGAAATTGGTACGTTATCTTATGCAAGCCGGCAGAATGACATGGACAGCACAGTGAACTTGCACCCGAGAAAAAAAGTTGCACACCATGATGAGTGAGACAGACTTGCGTTACTGTACCGGTCCAGTACATGCAGGTGGTTAAGCTATTACTTTTCTATTACGGGTGGCACTGAGAATACTCTGTTACAAGGGCTACTGCTTAATTAATTTACCTTTCACCCTACAGTGCAAATGAGTACTAGAAAAGGAAAATGAAGAAGCTAACTAATTTGATTATCTATCACTTCACATGGGACGTATTTGATGACATATGGGATGACTTTAGGTGCTTTGCTTAATATTGAGTGAACAGTGATAGACCCACACATGAATGACGTACTACAAGTAAACTAAAGTTATTAAGAGAGGTACGGAGTGTCCACCGTAATAACCAGATATATGCTGTGATTGCAGACGCAATACAAAGTACTGCTACTATTCATGGTAGTATTGGACACATTTACAATTTCTTTTCCTTGCCATCCCTGCACTGGAACGGACGTGCGGGTGCGGTGGTACATGCTCTTCAAGGTAACACTTACTTCATTTGGCGACCATCTACTCTCTCTAGATACACATGTGCTATCTAAGAGTCAGAGAATACCATGCTCCAGGCATCCATTCAGTCAAAGTATACGCACACATACAGTTTCTGTTTCACCCACCCAGGCTGCTGTCCTTCCACCCATCCTTGCTTCATCATTGACCCAGCCATGCACCATACCATATTCTTTCCTTCCCAGCCACCTCGGGGGCCAAGCAAACACATATCGTTCTTCTTTGCCAGCCATCATACAAGTTCGCGTCCCACTTACTTACACCCTTCTTTCGCTTTTCGTTCATCCCATCCATCACGTTCGTCTAAGAACTTATTGGGATTCTTCTCACCAAAAACTTCATAGCTAAGTCGAAGTACATTTCAAGGAGGCTACTACCTGGTTGATTTGTAATACACCCGTGCAGAAAGCACACTATGCAGTCTTCAATCTCAATAAGTAAGGAATATATAGCTTACCTGTTTCCGCCACCACCGTTTCAACCCCCACAGGACCGTCCGCCGGCTCTTGCACCGCCTCCTCCCCAGAGTCCGCCGAGTCCTCGCCCAACACAGCCACCTCCGCGCTGGCCCCGTCACCAGATGTTACACCTACAAAGTACATTTAAGAATGTTAGAATACACCACTCACTACTATATAATATTTGGTCTAGGAGAAATGTTAAAAAAACTGAATACAATGTAATAATTTGTGACTGTCTACTCCAAAGTAAAAATGTCCCATTTTCCAGGGAAGGCTGTTGTCTTGCTGCACTTTTATGCACAACTGATGAATGCTTGCTTTTGATTTTTAACACGCAACACTTTTTCTCCTAACAGACAGAAGCTTGACTCCTAAGAACACGACCAGGATCAAGTTCAAACCAGGTGAGAGCTCGGCTCGACCACAAGAAATGTGTCCAATTAATCGTCAGCACTAACCACTTTTCCGTTTTCAGTTAAATAGTTTTATGACAAAGTAGATTTTAATAAATGTGTTTAGTTTTAATAAAGCTTTTAAACTTAAATAGACTCTGTGGTTTTTGTTCCTCCAGACTAGAGTGGATGAGCTAAAGGTTTTGGAATTTTTGCAAGCATGAGTGCCTCTGACACTTCTTGACTGTGCTGTGACTCCGTACTCTCTTGTCCTGCATACGATAATCTAGAGATCATTGGGGATCAATAATCGGTGACTTCGGGAGCTGAATGACTCTGCCACACTATCTAGTCAGTAAGGAGACAGTGCATAGAGCTATTGCTGAATAGAATGGGAGTCCAATGGAATTGCCAAATGTCCAATCTTAGTTAGCTACACAGACAGACTAATAAGAATAGTCTAGTAATACCACAGGGAGTCATATTCGAGGCAGGATAAGAATTTATATCCAGTCTACAAGAAGATCAAAGACGATTTAGAAAAAATCGAATGAGGAACGCTAGGAAAAAATAGGTACTCTTTATTAAAATGTAAACTTACTGGGGCCAGCAAAGGAGCCCTCGCCTGCCCGATCCTGGCCTGCATCCTCAGCACCCTCCTCCTGTGTCCTCTTGCCCTTGGGGGGAGCTGATGTACAACATGAAAGAAAGAAAAACCAGAAAACATGGATGAGATTTTTCAACCAAATCAAACATTTCAAAAGAACAATAACAAAATATTTTGGAGAAATAGCAAATAGATAGACAACTATTCCACGGGATCTATCTCATGTGGTATACTACGTTATTCGTATTGCCTGATTTGCGGAACGTTGACTTAGAAAGTTCCTATGTAACTCAATAAACAGACTACTAAAGAGGTTTGCCTAGGCCTGGCACTGCAGGCAGCAGTCCGCAGCACGCGAAGTGACATGACAGACAAAGTCCATCCTGCTTGCAGATCAGTGAATACTCAAACTATCAATCCACCCACCACCGCCACTATTTCTTCTTATAGCCATGTGTCTAAAGGAAGGACTGGACTTCAGTCTGTTGGGGCTGATTTAGAAGTCCCTTGCGGCTCATTTTCCTCCATTGTTGCGTGCCTTTTGTGACGCAGCGGCAGAACAAAAGACTCGCCATGGTGTTGGTGCGGCGTATATATTAAAAAAAAAACACATATGGACATATGGGCGATGCATCACGTTGTAAAGCCCTGCGCCATCAGGGGGCGTTCCGGCGCAAGGGAGGGCGTACCTGCGCAGGAACGAATCCTAAAAGTGGCTGAGGGAAATCTACAAGATGTCAATCAGTCACTTTTAGGACAATGATGCATGACTCAAACCCTGCGCGCTTGAAGCCGACGTACGGCTTGATGCAGCATTGGGGAGATAGGGTACCCCAGAGCATTGCTGGAGCTGCGCCATCGTTGGCACGCAACTCCAGCAATGCGCTGCCTTTACGGCACAGATGCGTAAGGCTTCTGTGACGTTTTGGGCCAATGGGTGGTGGTGGCATGGCACACAATTACTGCCGCATCCCTGCTACTTTGCAGGGATGCGCCGGTAATTGAAAATATGACCCTTAGTGTCTAGCATTACGCAGTTCTTATCTTTACACTACACTCATACATAATTTCTCAGGCCAATGAAATGCTTCTGAACACAACATACAAAACAAAGAAGCATAGTAGCAAGCAAGGCTACTGAGAAGGAGAGCAGTGCACCTGAAATGAATAGAAGATTTTGAAATATAATTTACCTCAATGTAATCGGCAGCATTATTGCTCTTGGTAAAGAACAAAGATTTGCAAATAACAGAGCCGGATAAAACAGAGTAGTAAATGAATAGCTACTACTACTCACCAAGCCCGGGGACCTCTACGCCGAGCGAGTCCAGCAAGTCCCGCTCCCGGTCCATGACATCGGTCCAGCGGTTGGTGGCCTGGTTATATGTGCGCCGGACCCCAGAGAGCTTATACATGGCCCGGCATACCTTCTCCCACCGCTGGCGGCGCTCCCGGATGCCATAGCCAGTCGCGATCTTGCCGCCTCCCAGGATCGTCTTGGGGAGGCGGCGCTGGACGTGGAAGATGAGTGCCGCCACTTCCTCCGCGCTGAAGATCTCCCGCGGGACCACTTGCTCCCCCCTCAAACGCCCGCACGGGAGCCGGGCACGGGGTGCGGGACCCTTCCCCTTCTCAGGGTGCTTCCCGGCTCCCTTTACCATGGTCTGGGCAGAAATACAGTTAAATGATAAACAAGAAATAGAATAGTGAAGAAGAAAAGAAAAGAGTTTAAAAAAGTAGTTTAAAAGTAACTAAAAGCAGCAGAAAACACAAAAATATAGAGCTAGAAAAATAGAGGGATAGATGATAAGTAAAATTAGATCAAATAAACTTCAAACAAGCAAAGGATGGCAGAGATTGAGAGAGGATAGAGAAGCATGCCCAGAACCATAGCAATGAATGAGAAACAAGATGGCCGCGCCCGTTCACGACCGCGTGGGTAAGTTCGCGCGAGATTTTCCTTGCGAGCACGCGCGAAATTGTACTAGCGAGCAGCACACTTTGCGAGATTACACATAGCGGCCGGAAACGGAATTACGTCACGCAAACAAGATGGCCGCGCCCGTGTACGACCAATAGGGTAACTTGGCAAACGTATAGCTAGAAGCGCCTCGCGAACACGCGCAAGATCACGCGAACATACACGTCGCACAAAAAACAATATTGTATTCGCACGTATTCGCGGCTTCCGAAATCGATCTCGCACGGATTCGAGCCCCAAAAAACGCGCGAAATTGCAGAAAAAACGATTTTAGCTAAACTGAAAGCAATGAGCAGGTGCAAAAGTTCAAACCTAACATTAGTAACATTCAAGGTAGTGCTTCCTGAGGGGCCCCTCCAGAGTTTGCAACTATTCTATGACCCTGCTATGACCCAAACAGCAGGCTCATAGAATAGATACAAGTAGACCATAAAGGTCCTGTGAAAAAAAATTTCACTGCAACAAAAAGCAAATTACAGATAAGGAAGGAAGCAGGTGCCAGCCAGACTGGAAGTTTCAAAATTACTGACACATTAATGACCCACAAATTAATTGATGGCAGTTGAAGAAGGGCAGGTGTGCTTGCTTTTTTCAACCACCATAATCTACAGTGATAAATAAACCTAATGGGTGGCAGTGAGGATGTACCAGAGGGTGGCATGGGTGTCCCAGAGGGTGGCAGTGGTGAAACAGAGGGTGCTGTGAACCTGTGATGATAAACCAGACATAGAAACAACATAGTCGCGGCCGTTGCGAGCCGAAAAGTAAGTTCGCAATTGCGAACTTGTCCCAAAATCGGCGCGAACGCGCGCCAACAGAAAAAACGGGAAAATCCGCAAATCCGCTAGAGTTCGCGTATCTTCGCGGATTGCGAATCCGTAAATCCGCAATTTCGCGTACGCGAGATCCGCTAGATCCGCCCATGCTTACACATGGCACTTAGGGGGGTGATCTACCCTCCCGAGCTAGGGACACCTAACTAACAGTGCACCAGAACCACATTTTTTCACAAAAACAGATATTTTTAGCAACGTGCACCAGAACTACATTTTCCACCAGAACCGACATTTTGAGCAAAGTGCACCAATATTTTTTCTTTGCGACAATCTAAACTGCAGAGTGTTGTAGTGGGGCCGGTTATCACTGTGGTACTGCGCAAACACAAGTCCAAATCCCACCGCTGCCACCAATGTTAGAAATGGGATCCCTGGCTGGTCGAGGTTTGCACCAAGGCCAGACAGAAATCACCACTTCCAGTTAGGGTAGGGAAGTCACCCGCCAAGGCAACCCCTGCTCACCCCCTTTGGTAGCTTGGCACGAGCAGTCAGGCCTATCTCGGAGGTCATGTGTAAAGCATTTATGCACGCACCCCCAGCAACAACCTCCCGGGCCCCCCACAAAAGGAACTCCACATAAGGTATATATATGAAAAATAGACTTTGTATTGAAAGACATACTTAAGGGTAAATACACAATTTACAAGGTGCCAGGGGCACGGGCAGGGTTTACACGGGAATATATACAGGACAGGGCCAGGGGACCACTGCCAGGAATATGCACATGATGGAAATGGCATTTAAGACACATAACAACTGGGAGCTTCCTAGAACTAGTACCAGAACACATCACAACCAGGAGCTAGCATTTAGAACACATGACAACCTGGAACACAATAGAACTAGCAGTAGAACTCACTCTAACCAGAAGTCATATACATGAGACCTAGAATACTTAGGAGGGAAGGAAGGACAAGCACATAACATAACAGGGCACCTTTGAAGGCGCACATAGGATACTCTCTCAGGGATGACATAGAACATCAAACAATAACTCCCAATAGGCCATCGGCCTTTTCTGGGGCTAGGACGCCCAAAGTCTCAATGTCTGGATAGGCTGCAGGGAGCCAGGAGCAAACCTACACGTGGCAGCTGCCCACGAAGTGCTGGGCAGCTGTAGAGGACAGGGCGACACGTTGGAGCCTCGCAGGCTCGGGACAAGGGCCAGGGATGAGCCTCTCCGGCTCGAGGACAATAGATGCTGGGCTGGGGCCGGGCCAAGCAGGCTCGGCAGGACAAGGGTCAAAGGTGGAGCCTCTCGGGGCTCAAGGACGAAGGGGACTCGGTATCACGGTGGCCCCATGGGCCATGACAGAGCCTCTCGGGGCTCAGGAAGCAACTGTACTATTTTGGAGCCTCTCGGGGCTCAAAGACGATGGACGAGCCTCTCAGGGCTCAGGCAACAACGAACCGGCACTCGAGCCTCACTGGGCTCGATGTTGACGCTACTGAGGCCGAGCCTCGCAGGCTCGGAAGGGACAAGGTAGGCGCAGTCCCTCTCGGGGGACCCACTATCCCTGGGGGCCCCACGGGCCAGGGAACACCACGAGCGAGTCACTGGAGGGGAGGGGCGGCACCGACAATGTGCCCCGACGCCCCCTCCCCTTCTCTGCACTCACCGGTTCGGGCGCACAGATCTCCGCTGCTCCGCCGGCCTCCTCACGCTTGGTGGGGCTCTCCCTCCATCTCGGGAGCCCCAGGAGGGGTTCGGCGGCATCTCTGGGTCACGCAGGAGCGCGGAGTAGGCTCCCGCCGCTCTCTGCTTTCTCGGGCTTCGTGGGCGGGGCTCCAGCGTCCTCGGGCTGGCAGCCAATCAGGGCGCAGCCTGGGGCGACGTCATGAAGGGAATCCCGGGCCGGCAGCCAATTCCAGCGCGGCCCGGGCAGACGTCACGAGGGGTCCCGGCCAGCAGCGCTAGGAGGAATTAGACGAGGAGTAGGCTCCCTCGCAATGTAGAGGAAATACCGGCAGGAAATAACGCGAGGTGGGCACTCGCTGGGACTGAGGAGACTTCCTCAGCACGGGGCAAGTGCCGGGTGGGCACCGGCTCGATCAGGACGGTGCTCCCAAGCGCTGGAGCAGGAAGGCAGCGCTCCCAGCGCTATCAGTGAAATTAAAGCGCTCTCAGCGCTACAGCAGGCAAGGCGCTCCCAAGCGCTAGGGGTAAAGAAAGTAGCAAGGTCCATCAGAGTCCAGGACCTCAAGGGGAGCACAGCAGCTCCTAGCAGGGAAAGTCCATAAGAGTCCAGGAGCAGGGCAGGGCCCAGGGAGGCAAGCCAACCCTGGGCCCAAGCAGCAACAGCCCCTGGCAGATTTAAGTGGGAACAAAAACGAGTTAGAAGAGGTCACAGCCTTTTTTTATACATGCAAATCCTTTGTCTAAAGGTGCTGGGTGGGGGAGAAACCAGTTGCAGCTGGTTTTGGGAGTATCTTGTTTTCCCCAACCACCCCTTTCATTCATCAGGCAGGACAGGTCATCAGACGCACCCCAGGGGGGCGGAGCCAGCATTGTGGGGGAAAGCCCAGCCCCATACAGGATACAGGCACAGCTCCTCCCTCACATCAGCATGCTAATCTCTCCATTCACCACCGGGGCAGACCCACACAGACTCCTGGAGCCAGGCTCCCCAGCTGGCTTCAGCAAATCACACGCCGGCACACCTACTTCACACCTACACCAATGTCTAGAAGTGGCACTTCTCTTCTAGACACACACAAGCCGCATACATCATCTTGAAGCATTCAGTCACACAAATCCATACATACCAGACTCGGGCCTGTACTCCCCACGCACCAGGAACTATCGGGGACACACACATTCCCCATGCATTCCTATGGGAGGGCAGGCTTCTCTCATGTACACGCACTCAGAGTGGGAATCACCATTCCCAGGTCACATATAACAAGCCAAACTTCAGGGGTGGACCTGCCAGAAGGGCCCGGTCCAACACTCACTACTCTGCACTCACTATGCACTCACTACTCTGCACTCACTACTCTGCACTCTGCACTCACTACTTTGCACTCTGCACTCACTACTCTGCACTTTGCACTCACTACTCTGCACTCTGCACTCACTACTCTGCACTCACTACTCTGCATTCACTACTCTGCACTCCCTACTCTGCACTCACTACTCCGCACTTTGCACTCACTACTCTGCACTCTGCACTCAATACTCTGCACTCCGCACTCAATACTCTGCACTCTGCACTCAATACTCTGCACTCTGCACTCAATACTCTGCACTCTGCACTCACTACTCTGCACTCACTACTCTGCACTCACCACTCTGCACTCACTACTCTGCACTCACTACTCTGCACTTACTACTTGGCACTCTGCACTCACTACTCAGCACTCACTACTCGGCACTCACTACTTGGCACTCACTACTCGGCACTCTGTACTCACTACTCGGCACTCGGCACTCTGCACTCACTACTCGGCACTCTGCACTCACACTCTGCACTCACACTCTGCACTAACACTCTGCACTCACACTCTGCACTTTGCAATCACTACTCTGCACTCTGCACTCAATACTCTGCACTCTGCACTCAATACTCTGCACTCTGCACTCAATACTCTGCACTCAATACTCTGAACTCTGCACTCACTACTCTGCACTCACTACTCTGCACTCACTACTCTGCACTCACCACTCTGCACTCACTACTCTGCACTCACTACTCGGCACTCACTACTCGGCACTCTGCACTCACTACTCGGCACTCACTACTCGGCACTCACTACTCGGCACTCAGTACTCGGCACTCTGCACTCACTACTCGGCACTCTGCACTCACTACTCGGCACTCTGCACTCACTACTCGGCACTCTGCACTCACTACTCTGCACTCACACTCTGCACTCACACTCTGCACTAACACTGCACTCACACTCTGCACTCACTACTCTGCACTCACTACTCTGCACTCACTACTCTGCACTCACTACTCTGCACTCTGCACTCTGCACTCACTACTCTGCACTCTGCACTCACTACTCTGCACTCACTACTCACTACTCACTACTCTAGTGAGTGCAGAGTAGTGAGTAGTGAGTGCAGAGTAGTGAGTGCACTCACTACTCTGCACTCACTACTCTGCACTCACTACTCTGCACTCACTACTCTGCACTCTGCACTCTGCACTCACTACTCTGCACTCTGCACTCACTACTCTGCACTCACTACTCACTACTCACTACTCTAGTGAGTGCAGAGTAGTGAGTAGTGAGTGCAGAGTAGTGAGTGCACTCACTACTCTGCACTCACTACTCACTACTCTGCACTCACTACTCTGCACTCACTACTCTGCACTCACTATGCACTCACTACTCTGCACTCTGCATTCACTACTCTGCACTTTGCACTCACTACTCTGCACTGTGCACTCACTACTCTGCACTCACTACTCTGCACTCACTACTCTGCACTCCCTACTCTGCACTCTGCGCTCACTACTCTGCACTCTGCACTCACTACTCTGCACTCAATACTCTGCACTCTGCACTCAATACTCTGCACTCAATACGCTGCACTCTGCACTCACTACTCTGCACTCACTACTCTGCACTCACTACTTTGCACTCAATACTCTGCACTCACTACTCGGCACTCTGCACTCACTACTCGGCACACACTACTCTGCACTCACTACTCTGCACTCACTACTCACTACTCACTACTCTGCACTCACTACTGTGCACTCACTACTCACTACTCTGCACTCACTACTCTGCACTCACTATTCACTACTTTGCACTCACTAATCACTACTCTGCACTCACTACTCACTACTTTGCGCTCACTACTCACTACTCTGCACTCACTACTCTGCACTCACTAATCGGCACTCTGCACTCTGCACTCACTACTCGGCACTCACTACTCGGCACTCACTACTCGGCACTCTGCACTCACTACTCGGCACTCTGCACTCACTACTCGGCACTCTACACTCACTACTCGGCACTCTGCACTCACTACTCGGCACTCAGCACTCACTACTGTGCACTCACACTCTGCACTCACACTCTGCACTCACACTCTGCACTCACTACTCTGCACTCACTACTCTGCACTTACTACTCTGCACTCACTATGCACTCACTACTCTGCACTCACTACTCTGCACTCTGCACTCACTACTCTGCACTCTGCACTCACTACTCTGCACTTTTCACTCACTACTCTGCACTCTGCACTCACTACTCTGCACTCACTACTCTGCACTCACTGCTCGGCACTCACTACTCGGCACTCTGCACTCACTACTCTGCACTCCCTACTCTGCACTCCCTACTCTGCACTCTGCGCTCACTACTCTGCACTCTGCACTAACTACTCTGCACTCAATACTCTGCACTCTGCACTCAATACTCTGCACTCTGCACTCAATACTCTGCACTCAATACGCTGCACTCTGCACTCACTACTCTGCACTCACTACTCTGCACTCACTACTCTGCACTCAATACTCTGCACTCACTACTCGGCACTCTGCACTCACTACTCGGCACACACTACTCTGCACTCACTACTCTGCACTCACTACTCACTACTCACTACTCTGCACTCACTACTGTGCACTCACTACTCACTACTCTGCACTCACTACTCTGCACTCACTATTCACTACTTTGCACTCACTAATCACTACTCTGCACTCACTACTCACTACTTTGCGCTCACTACTCACTACTCTGCACTCACTACTCTGCACTCGCTAATCGGCACTCTGCACTCTGCACTCACTACTCGGCACTCACTACTCGGCACTCACTACTCGGCACTCTGCACTCACTACTTGGCACTCTGCACTCACTACTCGGCACTCTACACTCACTACTCGGCACTCTGCACTCACTACTCGGCACTCAGCACTCACTACTCTGCACTCACACTCTGCACTCACACTCTGCACTCACACTCTGCACTCACTACTCTGCACTCACTACTCTGCACTTACTACTCTGCACTCACTATGCACTCACTACTCTGCACTCACTACTCTGCACTCTGCACTCACTACTCTGCACTCTGCACTCACTACTCTGCACTTTGCACTCACTACTCTGCACTCTGCACTCACTACTCTGCACTCACTACTCTGCACTCACTGCTCGGCACTCACTACTCGGCACTCTGCACTCACTACTCGGCACTCACTACTCGGCACTCACTACTCGGCACTCAGTACTCGGCACTCTGAACTCACTACTCAGCACTCTGCACTCACTACTCGGCACTCTGCACTCACTACTCGGCACTCTGCACTCACTACTCTGCACTCACACTCTGCACTCACACTCTGCACTAACACTGCACTCACACTCTGCACTCACTACTCTGCACTCACTACTCTGCACTCACTACTCTGCACTCACTACTCTGCACTCTGCACTCTGCACTCTGCACTCACTACTCTGCACTCTGCACTCACTACTCTGCACTCACTACTCACTACTCACTACTCTAGTGAGTGCAGAATAGTGAGTAGTGAGTGCAGAGTAGTGAGTGCACTCACTACTCTGCACTCACTACTCACTACTCTGCACTCACTACTCTGCACTCACTACTCTGCACTCACTATGCTCTCACTACTCTGCACTCACTACTCTGCACTCTGCACTCACTACTCTGCACTCTGCACTCACTACTCTGCACTCTGCACTCACTACTCTGCACTCTGCACTCACTACTCTGCACTTTGCACTCACTACTCTGCACTCTGCACTCACTACTCTGCACTCACTACTCTGCACTCACTGCTCGGCACTCACTACTCGGCACTCTGCACTCACTACTCGGCACTCACTACTCGGCACTCACTACTCGGCACTCAGTACTCGGCACTCTGAACTCGCTACTCAGCACTCTGCACTCACTACTCGGCACTCTGCACTCACTACTCGGCACTCTGCACTCACTACTCTGCACTCACACTCTGCACTCACACTCTGCACTAACACTGCACTCACACTCTGCACTCACTACTCTGCACTCACTACTCTGCACTCACTACTCTGCACTCACTACTCTGCACTCTGCACTCTGCACTCACTACTCTGCACTCTGCACTCACTACTCTGCACTCACTACTCACTACTCACTACTCTAGTGAGTGCAGAATAGTGAGTAGTGAGTGCAGAGTAGTGAGTGCACTCACTACTCTGCACTCACTACTCACTACTCTGCACTCACTACTCTGCACTCACTACTCTGCACTCACTATGCACTCACTACTCTGCACTCACTACTCTGCACTCTGCACTCACTACTCTGCACTCTGCACTCACTACTCTGCACTTTGCACTCACTACTCTGCACTGTGCACTCACTACTCTGCACTCCCTACTCTGCACTCCCTACTCTGCACTCTGCACTCACTACTCTGCACTCTGCACTCAATGCTCTGCACTCTGCACTCACTACTCTGCACTCTGCACTCACTACTCTGCACTCTGCACTCACTACTCTGCACTCTGCACTCAATACTCTGCACTCAATACTCTCCTCTCTGCACTCAATACGCTGCACTCTGCACTCACTACTCTGCACTCACTACTCGGCACTCACTACTCTGCACTCACTACTCTGCACTCACTACTCACTACTCACTACTCTGCACTCACTACTGTGCACTCACTACTCACTACTCTGCACTCACTACTCTGCACTCACTATTCACTACTTTGCACTCACTAATCACTACTCTGCACTCACTACTCACTACTTTGCGCTCACTACTCACTACTCTGCACTCACTACTCTGCACTCACTAATCAGCACTCTGCACTCTGCACTCACTACTCGGCAATCACTACTCGGCACTCACTACTCGGCACTCTGCACTCACTACTTGGCACTCGGCACTCTGTACTCACTACTCGGCACTCTACACTCACTACTCGGCACTCTGCACTCACTACTCGGCACTCAGCACTCACTACTTTGCACTCACACTCTGCACTCAAACTCTGCACTCACTACTCTGCACTCACTACTCTGCACTCACTACTCTGCACTCTGCACTCACTACTCTAGTCTCAGCATTCTGCACTCACTACTCTGCACTCACTACTCTGCACTCTGCACTCACTACTCTGCACTCTGCACTCTGCACTCACTACTCTGCACTCTGCACTCACACTCACTACTCACTACTCTGCACTCACTACTCTGCACTCACTACTCACTACTCTGCACTCACTACTCACTACTCTAGTGAGTGCAGAGTAGTGAGTAGTGAGTTCAGAGTAGTGAGTGCACTCACTACTCTGCACTCACTACTCACTACTCTGCACTCACTACTCTGCACTCACTACTCTGCACTCACTATGCACTCACTACTCTGCACTCACTACTCTGCACTCTGCACTCACTACTCTGCACTCTGCCCTCACTACTCTGTACTTTGCACTCACTACTCTGCACTCTGCACTCACTACTGGGCACTCACTACTCTGCATTCACTACTCTGCACTCCCTACTCTGCACTCACTACTCTGCACTTTGCACTCACTACTCTGCACTCTGCACTCAATACTCTGCACTCTGCACTCAATACTCTGCACTCTGCACTCAATACTCTGCACTCTGCACTCACTACTCTGCACTCACTACTCTGCACTCACTACTCTGCACTCACTACTCTGCACTCACCACTCTGCACTCACTACTCTGCACTCACTACTCTGCACTCACTACTCGGCACTCTGCACTCACTACTCAGCACACACTACTCAGCACTCACTACTTGGCACTCTGCACTCACTACTTGGCACTCGGCACTCTGCACTCACTACTCGGCACTCTGCACTCACTACTCGGCACTCTGCACTCACTACTCTGCACTCACACTCAGCACTCACACTCTGCACTAACACTCTGCACTCACACTCTGCACTCACTACTCTGCACTCACTACTTTGCACTCACTACTCTGCACTCCCTACTCTGCACTCTGAACTCACTACTCTAGACTCTGCACTCTGCACTCACTACTCTGCACTCTGCGCTCACTACTCTGCACTCACTACTCTGCACTCTGCACTCACTACTCTGCACTAACATGGAGTTCTGGACTTTTTGGTTCCGTCCAGAGGTGTCAGGGATAACACCCGAAGACCCCGGAGTTCTACCTGTCTCGGTGCACAAATAAACAGAAACACGGGCTTCTCGATGGTGGCGTCAAAGACCAAAGGTTTATTACTGCAGGGACACAGAAGTCACAGAAACTACACACGGGCAGTGTCTAGGAGCCTGTTCCATTTGTACAACGAGGGTTGCTCCTTATATATTGAATATTGGGCTTCAGGCAAAATTCTTTACATGTTAGCACGTTCCAAAACCTTTGTATCTTAAACAATAAATATTTGGCGTTGCACAGGAATCGTCAGCAATATCTGATGCCAAAACATTACGAACGAGGGGTTCCCACTATTCCATCATAATCCCATGTCAACTTTTCATTCAAGACCCGGACCGCCTCATTGTAAATTTCGTTACCTCCCCCTAATAAAGGCCCAGAAGGAAAGGAGCAGAGCCAGGTGCAGAAGATAGAAAAGTAGGATAAGAGATGTTTGTGGGTCGTAAATGGGCAAGGCTACCAGATTCGGCCGCCTAATCATGATCAGGCCAACGAACACGAGAACCAGTATAGCAGGACTGGCCTCAGGCAGTGGAGGCAACTTCTGTCGAGTCATGCGGCCATGGCGTGTTCTGTTCTAAGGTGCACGTGTCGCTAGCAAGGTGAATCTTCGGCTAAAACCTACGTGTCCTTAGGTGCTAGAGGTCACTGCGTGTCCATTGTCTACGTGAGGGCAAGAAACACAAAATGGCTTCCGTGATCTAAGATGGATGTCATGGGTAGATCAGAAATGTGTTCATAACAGGAGTGCTCTTGCTCGTAGCATAGTGACTCCCTACAAAGCTGGCAGAACGTTGCGGTCAGACACAAAACATCTCTTGATGGTGCCCAGAGTCAAAAAGGCCCGCACTGGTGGGAGAAGATTTTCATTTAACACGGCAAAGCTCTGGAACTCGCTTCCCCTAAAACTCCGAGCTGAGCCCTGCACACTGCGTTTCCGCAAGGGTCTTAAAACCTTCCTGTTTCCAGCATAACGCCTTGATGCTGTTTCCTTTTACCATCCGATGTTGTCTTGAAGCGCCGGGATGCCCTAGGGTAGCTGCGCGCTATATAAGATTTTAAAATAAATTTAAAATAAATAGCGAAAACACCAGGATATGCTAAATGGATCATTTGCGGTTCACTGATACCAAAATTATGTATTTACGACAATGTTGAAAACACGGGTTCAAATTGTCACGGAACCTCAGACCCTCCTTTTGCCCTTACGTAGGCAATTACTCTATGTCCGAGTCTATCTCTATGCTCATCAGGTCAGTGACATGATGTTGCATCATCATTCTTTCTCGCGCCTTTTCTCCGAACGCAGGTGGTTTTCTGAAACATGTTGCAGCACAAAGACTACACAAAGCGGGACCACACCGGATAATCAGGCAACCTGAGAACAGAAATACTAGGATGACACCAATGACCATCAGAACCTTCCATCCCCACGCTGATACCAGAGTCCAAAACCACTCCATGAAGGACCAGTTTCCCTTGTCTACGTGTATAGAGTCGGAAATCTTGTGTAGCTTAGAGATTGCTTCATAGACTGTTGGAGCATTATTGGGAATAAAAACACAGCAGCTTGATTGGATCATTCTGCATACCCCACCTCGATCGGCAAGTATTACGTCTAGAACCATACGGTTCTGCAACGTCATGAGACGATCCGCCTGAAGCTCAGCTGTCAAGTTACTAAGGGCACCAGCAGTTTCTGTAATAGTAGATTCAACTACCCGTGTTAGCTGACGTAGGTTTCTACTATTGGCCATAGGCCCCCAAAACGGAAGGAAACCTTTGAAGAAGTCTCCAGCTTCCTGACCAGCGGTATCTTCCTTGCTGAAGACACCTCTTGCTACTCTGGTCTTGTGATAATCTGAAGAAGCAGTGTATGTCGGAGGCAACAATCGAGCAATATAACATGAACCTGAGAAGTCAGCAGGCAGCCATGTATACGCTCTGTCTTGACAGATGAAGTAAGTACCCCTAGCAGTAAGGAAGGCAGGGGCAGAGTTAGACGGGAACACGTAAGTTTCAACGCACTCACTCCTCCCTAGCTGAGCTCTCGGATTTCTCCCATTTCCTTGCAAACAGACCTGACCTCGGTGAGGCACGACCCAGACTGGTGTGGAGCTTTTACGCTTGCTTTCTCCCAAACTAAGGCGATACTCTGTAGAGTTCCAACTTAAATATACCCGTAATTCATCTCTAGGGTAAGATGGAGTATTATTGACGTCTTTAATCATGTCAATAATTCCCTGGACTAAAGCTTTGTTGGCTGAGTTGTATTTAGTGGAACGTGGTGGACGCGGAGGATAGGTCTCAAGGGCATAGGCAAAGATGGTCTGAAAGGCCTGAAATGATCCATTATAGCTAAAAGGCAAGACTAGATAGGGAATGCCTTTATCCATAGTGTGGGGTATCAAGCCACACACCCAGCAGTCTGTAGTATTAACTACCAGTTGGTGTTGATGCAAGAGCTGTACAAATGTATTGTTAATAAATTCTGAGCGTCGAGTTTGTTCGTGTTCAGGAAACGAGTGAAAAGAATGCATAGAAGAAACAGTAGAAGTAGCAGGATCAAGGGGAGGTACTGTAGTTACCGGCATAAAAATCAAATGCGCACCAAAGACGATTCCTACCCACCAACGTTATCAAAACAATTAAAAACGTAACTGCACATTGCATTAGAAAGCATTTGCTGTGAAGTATTCTGTACAGTCTATTTCTGCGAACATAAATTACATTCTGTCGTTGCAGCTCAGGAAGCTCCATCTTCTACAATCCGCTCGCGACCACTGATGATGTGTACGTTGATGAAAATGCCTCTATCAGCCCTGGGAGTTCCCAGAACTAACAGAAAGATCGACCTTGTGTCTGACCCCCGCAGATTCAACTAGGCACACAGCCACGACCCTACGGCTACCCAGACGGCAAGGCAATTTTTAAAACAACAAAACAATAGCAAACTTCCTGGCTGGAGGTAATGTATCAAAAAAAATTCAAATGTGAAAATAGGCAGTTTCCTGCTTTATTTGTCCATATTGTGAGATCGTAAATTGTATCTCAGTTTTGCAGGAGCTGTCTGATCTGGAAACAATGTATTTTCAGCCGACGTTGCAATGTTCACGTTCGCAGATGGCAAATGTTCTTTTGATGCAGATGGCAAATGTTCAGGGTTCAAAAGCGCAGTTTCAGGAGGAGAGCCAGAGTTTGATGTATCAGTGATCAGTTCTGCATCGCTAAAAGGGATGAAACTGGGTATTTGTTCTGCTTCAGAGGCACCGATTCCTTTCTTCACCCAGTTGTCGTAAGGAAGTGGCAGGGGCACACGTTTGACGTGTGTCGTGTGTGTCCAATTCTTCCGTCCGGCCACACGAATAGCAGTTCTCGTCGTCAATAACACCTGGAAGGGGCCAACAAATCTGGGCTGAAGATTTTTCGTTCTTGCAAAATTTCTAATGACGACTTGATCCCCAGGTTTCAGCTGATGACCTGGACTCTCCGGTGGCTTTGGCAATGCATCGAAAACCTGTTGGTGAATAAGGCTCAATTTAGCAGTCAAGTCGAAAAGGTAATCAATCAACATTGGATATTCCAGCTGTCTAAATTCTTTTGACCTAGGCACCCCCCAAACATTGGCGGGACGACCAAAAACTATTTCGTATGGACTAAGCCCTACTCTAGAATGTACAGTTGCTCTCGTTGATAACAAAGCCAAGGGTAGTGCATCTGGCCAGGACAAACCTGTGGATGCCTGTATTTTAGCGAGTTTCAGCTTGAGGGTGCCATTGTAACCCTCAACTAAACCAGCAGACTGGGGATGGTTCGCACTGTGGAACTTTTGTTTAATCCCTAAACCGGCACACACACTCTGCATAACTTTCCCTACAAACTCACTTCCGTTATCTGACCATACAATCCGTGGCATGCCATACCTAGGGAAGTATTCCTTGAGAAGAATTTTGGCAGTGGACAAAGCAGTATTGTCCTTCAGTGGATATGCTTCGATCCATCTGGAGAAAGCACAAACTACCACTAGGACGTACTTTAGATTGTTGCAACGATCCATGTGAATGAAGTCTAACTGAATCACTTCAAAGGGGCAAGAAGGAGGAGCGAAGTGACCTGCAGGTGTGGGGATTCCCTTGCCAGGATTATGCATCAGGCATACCATACAATTTCTCACCACTCTCTCTGCACACTTACTAATCCCATCATTCTTCCAGACTGAAGCCAACATCTTACAAATCCCTTTAGAACTGATATGCGCTGCTCCATGTGCCATCGTTACTACTGCAAGCACATACGCATCAGGCAACATCCAACGCTGTTGTTCCGACAAGTCAATCCAACACCCACTTGAGTCCAATTTACCCGTGCTCTCTTTCCATGCAAGTTTTTCCTCCTCAGTCGCCTCTTTCTGAATTTCTTTCACGCTTTCCACTGTGTCCTCACACATTCCAGACTCAGAAATCCATCTTGCCGACGTTGCAACATACATTCTACTCATCATATTTCTAGCTGTCTGTTTAGCAGTCTCATCAGCAAAAGCATTCCCACGACCAACGTCATCCGTGATTGCTTTATGAGCGCTGCACTTCACAATCGCAACTTCAGTCGGCAAGGTTAGAGATTCCAACAAGTCAATAACTAGCTGACCATGTTGAATCTTAGTCCCATGGGACGTAATGAAACCTCTCTCTTTCCACAAACGGCCAAAACTATGGGCCACGCCGAACGCGTACTGACTATCTGTGAAAACATTCACTCTCTTTCCCTTAGCTAAAACACACGCTCTCGTTAGCGCAATTAATTCCGCAGCTTGGGCAGAATTCTGACTCACTCTTGCAGTCTCCACAATCGTACTCAAAGTCGTTACTGCATAGGCAGCAGTTACATCACCATTCTCCAATTTAAAACAAGACCCATCAACATACAACGTGCCATCCGGGTCTGACAACGGAGTGTCTTTAAGATCAATTCGGCCTTTTGTCTCCTCCTCGGTTCTAAAGCAACAGTCATGTGGTTCGGAATCACTCGACTCTTGACTAGTCGGCAACAATGTTGCTGGATTCAATACATTGCATCTTTTGATCTGAATATGACTCGCTAGCAGTGTCAGCTCATAGCCAGATAATCTAGCACTGGTAAGGTGTTGCGTCTTAGTTCGGTTCATGAGTGTGTCCACAGCATGAGGAACCATAACCACTAGCATGTTGTTCATGACCAAACCAGCAGATTGTCGAATGGAAGCCGCAGCTGCCGCTGTAGCTCTCAAACAACTAGGCAATGCTCTAGCTACCGGATCTAATATTGATGAAAAATACGCACAAGGGCGTTGTTTATCACCAAATTTCTGTGTCAGAACACTCAACGCGCAACCTTCTCTCTCGTGAACATAGAGCGTAAATGGCTTACTGTAGTCAGGAGTACCCAACACAGGAGCTGAACACAGTGCATTTCGTAACTCAGAAAAACTCTCCTGACATTCAGCAGACCATGGCATTGTGGTATTGGGTTCAAATCAGGCCTACATACTCTGCTAAACTCTCGAACACCTTAGTATAGAAGTTGGCACGGACACTGGAAAAGGTAAAAGACAAGTTTATTAAGACCCCATGGGGTGGTGATACATTCCAACAGCACCCTTCGGTAATGTAAGAAGTAGCACACCGAACATCGGTGCGCGACCTCTTTTATATAGTTTAATAGCAATAAAAAGATAGGCGGTTACAAGTTTACACATTTTAGGTACATATAAGGTCATTTTTGGAACACAGCCAACACGTGGGAGGAGTTTCGACAGCACTGGTCAGTTAGCATGAACATTCCTGAAGAGTGACCAATTGGTGCGTAATGCGCATGTGCGCTTGACCAGTACTAAAAATAGCCTGTTGCCGAGCAGACTAGTGACCATGGGTATCGAGAAAGGACAAAAGGGCATACTGACCACGAGGCAGCGTGTTCATAGGAAACGGAAGGCAGAAGGATTCAAAATGGCCCCCGTTCGTTTTGGTCAAGTTAACAGAAAAGACCGTGTAGCTGTGCTAAACGCTAACTCAGGAGCTGCCAAAACACGACAGACGGCCCTTTTAGCGTTTAGCAAAAGCTACCTCATAGTGGACATAGTCAGAATGTTCATCCTCAATGTCAATAGCCATTATTTTCAATACTTCGTCACTGATCAGTTTCTCTTGTTTAACAATAGCTCGTTTGGACGGAATACAGGCTGTGATACATACAGAACATAATGTAGGGCCACATTGAATACATAGACAAAGGAAAAATAATACTCCAATAAAAACACAGAGAATCGTTAATAATTTCCAACCCCAAGTACTAAGCAGAGTCCAGAACCAACCAGAAAAAGTCCATGTTCCATTTTCTGGGTGGATCTCAGCAGCTATCTTATGTAATTTTGTAATCGAATCATATACAGAAGGTGAGTTATCTGGTACGTACACGCAACAACTACTTCCGATGACGCGGCATGCTCCACCCCTATCAGCTAGTATCACATCTAGAACCATTCGATTCTGGAGCGCCACAATTCTGGTAATTTGCAATTCCTCAGTAATATTCCCTAAAGCAGAGGCAGTTTCGTTGGCAACGGCCTCCACCACACGTGTAAGCCGCCTTATCTTTCTGCTATTTAATGCAGCTCCTACGAATGAAAATAACCCCAAATTGAAATCTACATACTGTTGTAAAGTGGTATCAGTCTGGTCTATTTCATCAAGATCTATTGTTCGTTTCACTCTATTCAATATGAAATCATGGTACAAAACATAATCATTGTGATACATGGGAGGAGCAATAAACACAGGTGGTAATACAAATGCTACATAACACGTTCCTAACCATCCCAAAGGTAGACGGTGATATCCCTTATTTCCACAAATAAAATATGTGTTATGCGAAGCCACAAATGCAATTCCAGTTGGTGTATCAAAGGTAAGTGTAATATTACATTCACTGCGACCTACGGGGATTGTACCTTTATTTCTAATACACAAATCTGCTTTTGTATCGATCACGGTTGTTATATGCATGTTCGTCACATTTATGAGTCTTTGATTCGTATATACACGAGGTGTAGAAATATTGTCCGGACGATATTCTTCCCATTCGAATTTAGTTCCTTCAGCATGTGGATAGCCATCTTTATCGTTATAGCATATTTTATTCAACCGAAAAAGTAATCCACCTTTCGTTGGCCATCGCAGAGTAAAAAGAAGAGTGTACCAAGCATGACAAGAACCATTATGAGAAAACGGGAGAGGAATGAGTGGTGTTCCTCCCTTCTTCTGATGTCCGGGCAACATCCCACATACCCAACAATTGGACGTGTTGGTCATGTTATGAGTATGATGCAGAATCTTAATAAAACTGTTATTCAAATAAGTCTGCCTATGCCTTTCTTCGTGAAAAGGCAGAGTGAAATGAAAATGTTCAGACGGACTTGGAGTGGTGGGCAGTAAATGTTCTCGTGCAGGAAACAACAGTTCTATAGTCCAAGCTAATACTGCGATCACCACTACGGTCAAGACAAACAAAACAGCACCAAGAATTCTCCCTCTTCGTGTCGAAGGAGATGCCATAGTTCACAAAACAATACTCTTCAAAAGCAACACTAAGCGAGAAAAAATTAAAACGATGGTTCTGAACCGAGGCTGCCGTTGATTTGTTCTCCGGGATTCAAGACGGGTGTCGCTACACTGGGCAGAACTGATCCCCCCCCCTTGATATTCCCGGCTTCCGTTTCACAAACCTCAGAGCGGTCACCAACCAGTTTCAAAAAGAGCACAAAAGAAATCTTATTTCCTGGGGCGTAGATTGTACTTCACTTTATCAGAAACAACGTGGTCCGGGAAGGCTCCCTCCAATTCATCAGGCGTGACAGCTGGGCTCTTTTCTGTATCCAAAATCTTTCTGTAGTCGGATAGTACCACAGGGCTCACCAGATCCGGAGAGACGCGTCGGCAGTGCGTTGAATGAATCCACCGCTTCTTGTTGGTGACTCTCACAGCAGTTCGCGTAGCCAGCAGCACTTGCTCAGGGCCATGCCATCTCGGTTCCAAACTGCTGGATCGCTCAAAGATTTTGACCATCACGTGGTCCCCAGGACGGAGATCGTGAGCCTCACCAGCGGAGTTATCAGGGAGCGCCTCTCGAACCTGTTGATGAATAGAAAGCAAATCATTTGTTAATCGTGCCAGATAATCGTTCATCATTATACAAGGCATATCATGTATCAAACGAGGTTTTGGAACTCCCCAGATATTCATAGGCCTTCCAAACACTACTTCATAGGGTGTGAGGCCAGACCGAGAATGGGGCACTGATCGAATGGACAGCAATGCCAGAGGCAAAGCGTCCGGCCATTTCAGAGATGTCGATGCCACTATCTTTGCTAGCTTCAGCTTCAGAGTTGCATTATATCTCTCCACTAAACCTGCTGATTGCGGATGAAAAACAGCATGGAATCGTTGTTTGATTCCCAATCCTTTCAAGACATATTCCACTACTTTTCCAATGAAATGAGGGCCATTATCACTCCACATAAGTTTACAAACACCGTAGCGCGGGAAGTACTCCTTGAGTAGCACCTTAGCTGTTGTCAATGCTGTATTGTCTTTCGTAGGGTAAGCCTCAATCCATTTGCTGAAGGCACACACCACTACTAGGACATACTTGAGATTATTACAGCGTTCCAGCTGGATGTAATCTATTTGTAGTACTTCGAATGGTGCCGTAGGTGGAACAAACCCACCTTTAGGAGTATGAGTCCCTTGTCCAGGATTGTGCTGCAAACATATCAGACAGGTCTGCACTACTCTCTTAGCCGTGCTAGCAATGTCAGCATTTTCCCAAACTCGTGTAAGCAATTTAGTAATTGCGAGAGCTCCAATGTGCGCCAGTCCATGTGTCATTTGCACCATTGTTTGTAAATAGGCCATGGGTAGTTTCCATTTCTCCATATCTTTACTACGCCAGCAACCCTCATCATCCAATACTCCTTCAGTGGCCCATTTCGCAAGTTCTGCCTCTGATGCTGACTTCTGTATATCTAGTATTTCTTCTCTAGCATCATGCCACCGCTCAGCTTGTGACTTCACCACATACATGGGGCAATTATTTTGCAGCATAGCGGTCTCTCTCGCAATGCGGTCTGCAAAGGCATTGCCTTGCCCTATTTTGTCCGTCACCTTTTTATGTGCACTGCACTTGACTATTGCAACTTTCTTTGGGCATAACAGTGCATTCAGGAGATCGCGCACCAACTCTCCATGCATGATGTGTACTCCGTGTGAAGTCAGGAATCCTCGTTCCTTCCAAAGTAGGCCAAAATCATGCACTACTCCAAAAGCGTAACGACTATCCGTGTAAATGTTCACACATAATCCAGCACTTAACTCACATGCCTTCGTTAAGGCTATTAACTCAGCCGCTTGAGCCGATTTTTGGGGTATCCGTGCTGCTTCTACCACAGTCTTAAGTGTCGTGATCGCATAAGCTGCGGAAGTCGTACCATCTGGTAGCCTCACACATGACCCATCAACCCACAGTTCCCCATCTACATCTGGAAATGGCGTATCCTGTAAATCGATACGACCCTTTGTCTGTTCCTCAGTCAGAAAAACACAATCATATTGTTCTTCCTTCTGGGTCTCAGCAACAGGATCCGGCAATAAAGTAGCAGGATTTAGTGTTGCACATCGTTTTAGTGTGATGTGCGGCGCCAACAACGTTAGCTCATATCCTGTCAAACGGGCACTAGTTAGATGCTGTGTTTTCGTTTGATTCAGTAACGCATCTACTGCATGGGGAACTAGCACCAACAATTTGTGTGACAAAACTATTCCCTCACTTTGTCGTATCGCAACTGCTGTTGCTGCAACTGCTCGAAAACATCCAGGCAATCCTCGAGCCACAGGGTCGAGTACCGCCGAGAAGTATGCACAAGGCCTCTGTTTATCTCCGTGTGTCTGCACTAACATTGACAATGCACACCCATCCTTCTCGTGTACATATAATGTAAAAATCTTCGTGTAATCAGGTGTACCTAACACTGGTGCAGAACAAAGAGCTTGTCTCAATTGTTCAAAAGCATTCCGACATTCATCCGTCCATTCAATGGGAATCGGTGTATCTTTAGACAACAATGCTAACAATGGTTTAACGATATGTGAAAAACCCAATATCCATTGCCTACAAAAAGACGTCAAACCTATAAAGGCGCGAACATCTTTCTGAGTGCGAGGAACTGGGGTGTCTAATATTGCTTGAATTCGATCTGGTGTCAACGCACGGCCCTCCTTAGACAAAAGATGACCGAGGTAGGTCACCTTTGGTCTACAATATTGCAGCTTTTTCTTCGAAACTTTATGATTATGTTTGGCCAGGAAGGAAAGCAAGGAAAAGGTACTCTTCTCACATTGTTCTGGCGTGTCTGCAGCAAGTAAGATATCGTCTACATATTGAATGAGAACCACTCCCTCTTGTAGGTCAAAGGAATCAAGCTGCCTTTTTAATGCCTGACTATAAATGCTAGGACTTTCAGTATAGCCTTGAGGAATTCGACAGAATCTGTACGATTTATTATTTAATGTAAAGCCGAATAGATATCGACTGTCAGGATGTACAGGGATCGAAAAGAAGGCGTTCTTCAAATCAATGACCGTAAAAGTAGTCGCCGTCGGTGGAACCAACGTAAGCAATGTGGTGATGTCAGATACCACTGGATACTGAGGCACTACTATCTTGTTTATTTCCCTCAAATCAATAATGAAACGGTAAACTTTAGTATCGGTATCTCTCTTAAGGATCGGTAAAATTGGACTATTACAAACATTGTAAGGAACTTCCTCGACTACTCCTGCCGAAATCAAATCATTTACAATGTGTATTAAAGCAAGTTCACCTTCTCTAGAAATCTTATATTGCGGGACACGTGGTAGAGATACTCCCTCCTTTACAGTAATATGTACTGGAGGGATTAACATCTGCCCCACATCCGTGTCTGAAGTGGCCCACAACGTGTTTGGTAAGGAGGCCAATACTTCAGATTCATGGAGAAAACACACTCGCTCAAAGTCTGGGTAATTCTCATTCAGCACAACTCGCACTCCTTCTGGGGCACAGCGAATGGTAGCTCGAAAGTGTTTCAACATATCGAGTCCAATAATATTATCGGGTGTATTTGGAGACAACAAAAAGGGACAAGGGGCAGCAAATTTATCAACATGAAATGCAACTGGTTGAGACAGTGGGCTAGAAGTAGGTGTTCCATCGAACCCTATTGCTGTAATTACCTCGCCAGACAGGGGAGCCCTTGGAACCAAGTGTTTGGACAAAGCGCTACGAGTAGCTCCTGTATCGACCAGAAATTGATCAGTAGAACCCAAAACATGTGCTTCTATGTATGGACCCCTCTGATCAACTGGTACCTCAACCGATTCCACACCCCATCCTACGCAATCCTATGCGTAATGCTCATCCCGTGGTTCAGCAGGATCACCCTCATTTATCTGATATTGATTGCGGTTATCAAACATATTATAATCTGACTGACCACGACCCCTTGCTCCATATCCTCCACGATCGTTCGTGCCATAACCTCCTCTTGACCCTCCATAATAATTCCTAGATCTCCCACTTCCTCGTCCCCTCAAATTACGCTGCTCTCGAAACACCGGACAGTCTGCAATCCAATGCCCAAACTGTTTGCAGTATGCACATTGATTCACAGAAATGTCAGAACGAGGGGGAGGAGCATTACTGTACGATCCTCGCCCCCCTCTATTGTTCCCTCTCGTAGCCTGAACCTGAGCTAACATTACCTTCGTTTTCAATTCCTTCGCCTTCTTTTCACTACTTTCTTTCGCCTCCAATTCCTGTCTTTCATAATATTGAGCCATAGTCAATAAAGAAGCAGGGGTTGCTGTGGTCCATGAACTTTCACTCGCTTTTAATCGTTTCGCAATCTCCGGTAGGAGATTAGCTACATACTTATCAACGAATAGATGCCTGCCAGTATCTTCTGTCAATAATTGACCACTGTAATCATGGAACGCTTCCTCGAAGCGAGAGAAAAAATCGGAAACTGATTCATCCGCTTTCTGCTTACAAGAGGCTAATATAGTCCAATCAATCTTTTTAGCGGGAGCAAGAGTCTTTAGTTTTGTTAGTATGGCCCCTGGAAGGTCTAATATTAACTGACACGGCTTACATGCTGGTTCTCTATCTAAATCAGCCTGAACAAGATCTTTCCAAGTGGCCCCGAGAGTCGTGAGGTCATCAAACCTACGAATGGCTCTCCACATATCAGGGGGCAATATCAACCCGAAAAATAGATCAATATCAACTAACGTCATGATACATGAAGAAATTGCACTTTCAACATTTTCATAAAAAGCCGCAGGGTTTTTACGAGGATCAGGTAAAGCATTCTTAAGCGCCATGACATCTGCTCTATTCCAAGGCGTATAAACCCAATTATATACAAAATACCCTTTCGCGTCTTTGGAGCTTTTATCATCATCTGTGCCATCCCCTTTATGAGGGACATATAAAGGCGCAGCTTCTCGCATAGGTCTAACATTAATCGCAGCGATCTTATCTGTTTCAAAGATAGGGCATTCTTTGGATATCCCCGTCGCTCCGGACGTAGACGAATTCTTCGACTTTTCCAACTCCCGTAGCCGTGTCGTCTCATTACGCAGTTCAAGCAAACGCTTGAAGAAGTCGTCCGCATCTGAAAGAACAAAAAGACCTTTACGAAAATTCTCACGATCCTTGGATATCTCCTTAGGTTCTAACTCGAGAGAATATTTTCTATACCGCTCAACAACTTCATCTCCAAAATGATCTAAAAAATACAGTCGTTCCTTATCAGACCACTGTTCCATTTGTTTAGTAACATCAGAAACAGTAACAGTATTATTATTTAGCTTTCGCGCAATTGAGCGCAATTCCGCAGCTCGTTCCGTATATAACCTGGTACGCTGTGTTCGATCACTATCCTCGTCCGAGTCCTCGTTCGGAGCCGTAGGTACGACGTACGGAGGCGGACAACGATCTAGTAATGAAAAATCATCCGTTTCATTAGTAAGGACTGGATAGAGAGGACGCCTGATAGGGAATTGACCATTAACCTGTAAATTACGTTCTCGTCTCTCCCTCTCTTTCTTTTCCTGTAATTCCTTCTCCTGTAGCTGTAAAGCTTTGTCATGTGCAGCCTTCCGCTGCACTTTCTCCGCCAAGGCTTCCTCACGCTTCACTCGTTCACGCACCTCCTTCTCCCACATACGCACACAATCGAACATATCTTGTCTAGACCTTCGCTGAAACAAACACTGCTCTACATACTGTACCTTTCGAAGGTCAAACGACCCATATAGTGGCCACTGTAATTCACGATCAGTCTTAGTATACTTATGCCATAATGTACTATACATTATAGGTGGAATACCGAATTTAATATACATTTCACGATTTGGAGTCCCCTCTGGGGGAGCCGGCTGTTTTTCACTTAATCGATAATTGGTACCATTTTCAGAACAGCACATCCTATGGAGTGTGCTAAAAACAGGCATGTTTCAAAAAGTACCACGAAAACGTGATACTACAAAAATGCCACCTAACACGGTGCACTGTTCAAATCAAATAAATCAGAGAAATATCCCTACATGCCTGCCTATGTGAGGTGCACTTCACATATTCAAATTCAAATTCATAGATTCAAACTGTTAGCTAACAAATTCAAATTCAAATTAAAAGTTTCAAAAAGCCACAGTAAGTGTCAGTAGACTACTTCACCACTCAAAAGCTTACCAAATATTTTCAAACGTCCAAAGTCCAACTGCCAAGTTCTGTGGTCAAATCAGCCAAAACGGCACATCACGACAATCCAAGATCAGAATCTCAGTCGAGGACCGGCGCCACCTGGAAGGTCAGATCGGAAGGAAGGGAAAACACACCGTGGGTGCCGAGACTCGGGTCACTCAATTGCAGCGATCGCGTCCATGGCGAGTTTCCTAACCTTCGTCACGACCTCTCCTTCGGGCCTCCGAGTCGCCGATGAGTCCCTTCGTGGTCGCCAATTGTGGTATTGGGTTCAAATCAGGCCTACATACTCTGCTAAACTCTCGAACACCTTAGTATAGAAGTTGGCACGGACACTGGAAAAGGTAAAAGACAAGTTTATTAAGACCCCATGGGGTGGTGATACATTCCAACAGCACCCTTCGGTAATGTAAGAAGTAGCACACCGAACATCGGTGCGCGACCTCTTTTATATAGTTTAATAGCAATAAAAAGATAGGCGGTTACAAGTTTACACATTTTAGGTACATATAAGGTCATTTTTGGAACACAGCCAACACGTGGGAGGAGTTTCGACAGCACTGGTCAGTTAGCATGAACATTCCTGAAGAGTGACCAATTGGTGCGTAATGCGCATGTGCGCTTGACCAGTACTAAAAATAGCCTGTTGCCGAGCAGACTAGTGACCATGGGTATCGAGAAAGGACAAAAGGGCATACTGACCACGAGGCAGCGTGTTCATAGGAAACGGAAGGCAGAAGGATTCAAAATGGCCCCCGTTCGTTTTGGTCAAGTTAACAGAAAAGACCGTGTAGCTGTGCTAAACGCTAACTCAGGAGCTGCCAAAACACGACAACTGGACTCGGAACATTTTTCCCAGTCAAAGCTACCAACGGTTTTGCCAAAAGAGAAAAATTTGGGATCCACTGCCTACAGTATGAGGTAATACCTAAAAAGGCACGTACTTCTCTCTGTGTGCTAGGAACATTCATCTGTGTAATTGCTTTTATTCTCTCTGGGGTCAACTTCCTTCCCTCCTTTGACAAGAGATGACCTAGGTAGGTCACTTCTTGGCAACAATATTGCATTTTCGAAGGTGACACCCTGTGATTCAAATTAGACAAATGATGCAATAACGAAATTGTAGCTGTTTTGCAAGTTTCCTTGTCATCGGCAGCTACTAGAAGATCATCTACATACTGCACTAAAGCAGAACCAGGAGGAAGTACAAAGGAATCTAACTGACTTTTTAATGCCTGACTGTAAATGGACGGACTCTCACAATACCCTTGTGGAGCACGTTTAAACCTGAAGCTTCGACCTCCTAAAGAGAAGCCGAAAATATCCCTACTTTCCTCGGCTATCGGAATGCTGAAAAAGGCATTCTTCAAGTCGATAACTGAAAACCATGTGGCTGTAGCAGGAATCAACGTTAACAATGCAGTTATGTCTGGAACTACAGGGAACTCTGGAATCACAATCTTGTTAACCTCCCTAAGATCTATGACAAACCTATATACTGGAGGTTTTGAAGGATCTGTACGTTTCAGAATTGGCAAGACAGGACTGTTACAGACATTCCCTCTAGTTTCTTCTACTACACCTTTCTCGATCAAATCTTGCACAATTAATAAAAGTGCGCGTTCACCTTCACTAGAGATTCTGTATTGTGGAATTCGTGGAAATTTTACATTCGCTTTCAAAGTAACTACATATGGTGGGATTTCTAAAAGACCTACATCATTAGGACCAGTCGCCCAAAGAGTATCAGGGAGAGAACGCAGCTCTGGTGGGAGCGCATCCATCGACAAGTACATTGGAGAGGTGATTCTTTTACCCAACGTAAGCTGTACTCCTTCCGGAGAACAGTACAATGTCGCATATAGGCGTTTTAACAAGTCTAAACCAAGCAGATTTTCATTACAACCTGTCGTCAAAATCAAGGGAGCTTTCAATTGACGGGGTCCAACAGAAATAGACAAAGGACCAGATACGGGGTTGTAAACAGGGGCGCCTGAAAAACCTACTGAAACATTTGTTAAGCCAGACAAAGGTGCGCCAGGGAGTTTCTCATGTATGATAGAACTTTTTGCTGCACCAGTATCCAACAGAAACGGTTCGACTACACCTGATGCTGCTACTGCGACATAAGGCCCACTCTGATCTACTGGAACTGATACTACTCCCTCTCTTTGTCCTTGGCTGTCCTAGTACTCTTTTTGCTGAAACCCTTCATCAGTTTCACAATAGTCTTCAACATGATACTGCTGAGATCTATTTTGCTGAGCAGACTGACTATTTCGCTGATCAAAATGGTTAGAAGGGCGATCGTTCGTTTGTGGAGGCATAGCACCTCGTCCTCGACCCCTAGAATTTTGCATATAACCACCACGACCTCTCTGAGCTGCCGCAGCATTATTCTGCGCTAAGACTGGACACTCACTCTTATAATGGCCTTCTTTCTTACAGTATGCACACTGGTTCCACTGGTATTGCGGTCTCTGAGAACCATAATCTGTCCTTTGATATGAACCTTGCTGCGTATTAGTCTGATTCGTGCGAGGCGGATATGCTTGCTGTAAAAGAACTTTAGTTTTTAAATCTTTTGTCTTCTTCTCTGATTTGTCCTTCTCCTCTTTATCCCTATTTTCATAGTACTGGGCAGTCGCAAGTATTTGCGCAGTCGTAGAGACAGCCCACGCACTCTCGGAATCTTTCAATTTATTACTAAGTTCGGGCAACAAATTGTGTACAAATTTATCGACAAATAGTCTCTGTCCTCCTTCTGTGCTCATATCCTGACCACTATGATCCACAAAAGTCTCTTCGAACATTGTGAAAAAGTCGGAAACACTTTCGTCCTTCTTTTGCCTGCATGCGGACAACTTGTCCCAGTTAACGCGCAATGCCGGCATCAGAGTCTTCATTAATTCAATTATTCTACAGGGTAAATTAGCAATTAGAGGTTCGGGTTTGGAACCACCTATTTGCTGACCATCCGCTGCAATTATAGCTGCCCAATCACCACCTAGGGCAACTGGATGATTCTCTTTACGAATTTTAGCCCAAATTGGTTGCGGAACTACATTCCCAAATAACATGTCAATGTCCGCTAGATTCATCACACAAGCCTCAACTGTCTGTGCTAACTCCTTGTAATATCCGGCTGGATTTTTACGCGGATCAGGCAAAGCCTGCTTTACTGCTAATACTTCAGCTCGCTTCCACGGAATGTGTATCCACACTCTCTGGAATTGGGCCGGAGCGGCAACAATACCATTCGGTACATCAGCTTGCACAGCTTCGCGCCAAATTGGAGGAACCTCCCTCATTGGATATTGGCGATTCTGCTTCGTACTACGTTTTTCTAACTCCCTCGGTGAACGAAGGGATGGGTCATTCCTATAACTTAAAATCAGTTCCATCGCTTCTTTTACATTTTGACCAACTATCATACCTGCAGCAAACTCTTTCTGAACATTAATTAATTCTTCTAGATTTGATTCAGAGTCATCCTCTTCCAATTCCTTACGTAAAAGGAAGCACATTTCATCGAACACATATCGTTGTGTCGGTTCTTTCCATTGCATAAATGTATCTAATACATCTCTAGTACTATATCTTCCACTTTTTAAAATCCATCTAAGAGCTGTGGAATCTAATATTCCTCGTTCTTCAGTACTGGGAAGCTGACTACGTCTCTGCACAAAATCAGAGGTAGGAGTCTTAATCAGAGTTTTATAGAAGGGAGATAGAATATTAGAGACAGAATCAGTGATTCTCCGACGAACAGAAAGCGGAGTCATAACACTAGCAGAAGCAGAGAATAAAGTAGCAGTTGGGACAGATAGAACAGGATCAGTAGGAGTAGCGGGCAAAGTAGCCTGTGAACTAGCAGGTGTAAGCGATACAGGTATAGGTAAAGAAGCCGGCAACCCTGGAAGAGGGGGTGCCGAAGGAACATTAATATTGACCACAGGAGGTACAGGAGCTTGATTCAGGGGAGCAGGAGCACCAGGTTGTCCAGCAACCGGTAATTGAACATTCGGTAAAGGTGGAGCCGTAGCACCCTGTGCATACGGTGGGGGTGACCGTAACAAGTAAGACAACAGAGGATCGTTTTCAGGGTCCTCTACTATCTTAGCTGAACTTGATGGCAAGGCAGGATAGCACTTGTCTATCGCTAAATTACGTTCTCTGTTGGCCACCTCCATTGCTTTCTCAGACTCGTTGAGTTGCAGCTGCTTAGCAGACTGTTCTAAAGTCAACTCTTGCTCTTTCTGTTCTTTCTTCAACTTTTTAATTTCTCTCTGTTTAGATTCTTTTCGCCAATAACGAAGAGAATCAAACATTGCCGGCCGGGCTTTCTTCTTGAACAATTTCGTTTCTAAATTATCAAGAACTTGGGGTTCAAAACGACCATGCAGTGGCCAACTAAGGACACCGTCTTTCTGCGTATATCGGACCCATACCTCATTATAAGATATAGGACCCACTCCAAACTTACAATACAGATCATAAAGAGGAGTCCCAATCGGAGGAACCAGACATGAGTCCTCCAACCGGGAATCACTGTTGCAACCAAAACACGACAACATACAATTTTTCCGACTTACCATTTTATAACCCGGAACACAGAACAAACAAAAACACGAACAAAGGTGCGCACTCGAACCAAGAACTTAGGCCTACCAAAGCGAACAAATGTATCGATACCCAAACTAAACCAAATGATTATCGTAACTAGAACAACCAGTGATAATCTTACGCAACCAAACCAAACCAGGAACTAAAAAAGGATTTTATCCTAACAGGAACAACCCTTACGAAGTAACCAACTAGCAACCACTTAATACTTAACTGAGGCACTGAAGACGTCACCAAGGAGAAACCCGTCTCGTCTCGCCGTACTAAGGACTGCACCTCGGGTCCAAGACAGGGCGACGGTCAAGGCAACGGACCACTGCAGCCGTCTGAACGGGAACCCTCGTGGAAGAGAACGTCGGGCCACTTTTGCGATATGCCGGGATCGATGAAGTGGGGCGCCTCCCTCAGGAATCTTCACACGAAGCTTCTCGAACTCTTCAGGCTTTTGGACCGGTACCGAATGACATCGCCCCACGAGGGGCGCCAATTGGAGTTCTGGACTTTTTGGTTCCGTCCAGAGGTGTCAGGGATAACACCCGAAGACCCCGGAGTTCTACCTGTCTCGGTGCACAAATAAACAGAAACACGGGCTTCTCGATGGTGGCGTCAAAGACCAAAGGTTTATTACTGCAGGGACACAGAAGTCACAGAAACTACACACGGGCAGTGTCTAGGAGCCTGTTCCATTTGTACAACGAGGGTTGCTCCTTATATATTGAATATTGGGCTTCAGGCAAAATTCTTTACATGTTAGCACGTTCCAAAACCTTTGTATCTTAAACAATAAATATTTGGCGTTGCACAGGAATCGTCAGCAATATCTGATGCCAAAACATTACGAACGAGGGGTTCCCACTATTCCATCATAATCCCATGTCAACTTTTCATTCAAGACCCGGACCGCCTCATTGTAAATTTCGTTACCTCCCCCTAATAAAGGCCCAGAAGGAAAGGAGCAGAGCCAGGTGCAGAAGATAGAAAAGTAGGATAAGAGATGTTTGTGGGTCGTAAATGGGCAAGGCTACCAGATTCGGCCGCCTAATCATGATCAGGCCAACGAACACGAGAACCAGTATAGCAGGACTGGCCTCAGGCAGTGGAGGCAACTTCTGTCGAGTCATGCGGCCATGGCGTGTTCTGTTCTAAGGTGCACGTGTCGCTAGCAAGGTGAATCTTCGGCTAAAACCTACGTGTCCTTAGGTGCTAGAGGTCACTGCGTGTCCATTGTCTACGTGAGGGCAAGAAACACAAAATGGCTTCCGTGATCTAAGATGGATGTCATGGGTAGATCAGAAATGTGTTCATAACAGGAGTGCTCTTGCTCGTAGCATAGCGAAAACACCAGGATATGCTAAATGGATCATTTGCGGTTCACTGATACCAAAATTATGTATTTACGACAATGTTGAAAACACGGGTTCAAATTGTCACGGAACCTCAAACACTCACTACTCACTACTCTGCACTCACTACTCTGCACTCACTACTCACTACTCTGCACTCACTACTCACTACTCACTACTCTAGTGAGTGCAGAGTAGTGAGTAGTGAGTGCAGAGTAGTGAGTGCACTCACTACTCTGCACTCACTACTCATTACTCTGCACTCACTACTCTGCACTCACTACTCTGTACTCACTATGCACTCACTACTCTGCACTCACTACTCTGCACTCTGCACTCACTACTCTGCACTCACTACTCTGCATTCACTACTCTGCACTCCCTACTCTGCACTCACTACTCTGCACTTTGCACTCAATACTTTGCACTCTGCACTCAATACTCTGCACTCTGCACTCAACACTCTGCACTCAATACTCTGCACTCTGCACCCACTACTCTGCACTCACTACTCTGCACTCACCACTCTGCACTCACTACTCTGCACTCACTACTCGGCACTCACTACTCGGCACTCTGCACTCACTACTCGGCACTCACTACTCGGCACTCACTACTCAGCACTCAGTACTCGGCACTCTGCACTCACTACTCGGCACTCGGCACTCTGCACTCACTACTCGGCACTCTGCACTCACTACTCGGCATTCTGCACTCACTACTCTGCAATCACACTCTGCACTCACACTCTGCACTAACACTGCACTCACACTCTGCACTCACTACTCTGCACTCACTACTCTGCACTCATTACTCTGCACTCACTACTCTGCACTCTGCACTCTGCACTCACTACTCTGCACTCTGCACTCACTACTCTGCACTCACTACTCACTACTCACTACTCTAGTGAGTGCAGAGTAGTGAGTAGTGAGTGCAGAGTAGTGAGTGCACTCACTACTCTGCACTCACTACTCACTACTCTGCACTCACTACTCTGCACTCACTACTCTGCACTCACTATGCACTCACTACTCTGTACTCACTACTCTGCACTCTGCACTCACTACTCTGCACTCTGCACTCACTACTCTGCACTTTGCACTCACTACTCTGCACTGTGCACTCACTACTCTGCACTCACTACTCTGCACTCACTACTCTGCACTCCCTACTCTGCACTCCCTACTCTGCGCTCTGCACTCACTACTCTGCACTCTGCACTCACTACTCTGCACTCTGCACTCAATACTCTGCACTCTGCACTCAATACTCTGCACTCTGCACTCAATACTCTGCACTCAATACGCTGCACTCTGCACTCACTACTCTGCACTCACTACTCTGCACTCACTACTCTGCACTCACTACTCTGCACTCACTACTCTGCACTCATTACTCGGCACTCTGCACTCACTACTCGGCACTCACTACTCTGCACTCACTACTCTGCACTCACTACTCACTACTCACTACTCACTACTCTGCACTCACTACTGTGCACTCACTACTCACTACTCTGCACTCACTACTCTGCACTCACTACTCTGCACTCACTATGCACTCACTACTCTGTACTCACTACTCACTACTCTGCACTCACTACTCTGCACTCACTACTCTGCACTCACTATGCACTCACTACTCTGTACTCACTACTCTGCACTCTGCACTCACTACTCTGCACTCTGCACTCACTACTCTGCACTTTGCACTCACTACTCTGCACTGTGCACTCACTACTCTGCACTCACTACTCTGCACTCACTACTCTGCACTCCCTACTCTGCACTCCCTACTCTGCGCTCTGCACTCACTACTCTGCACTCTGCACTCACTACTCTGCACTCTGCACTCAATACTCTGCACTCTGCACTCAATACTCTGCACTCTGCACTCAATACTCTGCACTCAATACGCTGCACTCTGCACTCACTACTCTGCACTCACTACTCTGCACTCACTACTCTGCACTCACTACTCTGCACTCACTACTCTGCACTCATTACTCGGCACTCTGCACTCACTACTCGGCACTCACTACTCTGCACTCACTACTCTGCACTCACTACTCTGCACTCACTACTCACTACTTTGCGCTCACTACTCACTACTCTGGACTCACTACTCTGCACTCACTAATCGGCACTCTGCACTCACTACTCGGCACTCACTACTCGGCACTCACTACTCGGCACTCACTACTCGGCACTCTGCACTCACTACTCGGCACTCGGCACTCTGCACTCACTACTCGGCACTCTACACTCACTACTCGGCACTCTGCAATCACTACTCGGCACTCAGCACTCACTACTCTGCACTCACACTCTGCACTCACACTCTGCACTCACTACTCTGCACTCACTACTCTGCACTCACTACTCTGCACTCACTATGCACTCACTACTCTGCACTCACTACTCTGCACTCTGCACTCACTACTCTGCACTCTGCACTCACTACTCTGCACTTTGCACTCACTACTCAGCACTCTGCACTCACTACTCTGCACTCACTACTCTGCACTCACTACTCGGCACTCACTACTCGGCACTCTGTACTCACTACTCGGCACTCACTACTCAGCACTCAGTACGCGGCACTCAGTACTCGGCACTCTGCACTCACTTCTCGGCACTCGGCACTCTGCACTCACTACTCGGCACTCTGCACTCACTACTCGGCACTCTGCACTCACTACTCTGCACTCACACTCTGCACTCACACTCTGCACTAACACTGCACTCACACTCTGCACTCACTACTCTGCACTCACTACTCTGCACTCACTACTCTGCACTCACTACTCTGCACTCTGCACTCTGCACTCTGCACTCTGCACTCACTACTCTGCACTCACTACTCACTACTCACTACTCTAGTGAGTGCAGAGTAGTGAGTAGTGAGTGCAGAGTAGTGAGTGCACTCACTACTCTGCACTCACTACTCACTACTCTGCACTCACTACTCTGCACTCACTACTCTGCACTCACTATGCACTCACTACTCTGCACTCACTACTCTGCACTCTGCACTCACTACTCTGCACTCTGCACTCACTACTCTGCACTTTGCACTCACTACTCTGCACTGTGCACTCACTACTCTGCACTCACTACTCTGCACTCACTACTCTGCACTCCCTACTCTGCACTCCCTACTCTGCACTCTGCACTCACTACTCTGCACTCTGCACTCACTACTCTGCACTCTGCACTCAATACTCTGCACTCTGCACTCAATACTCTGCACTCTGCACTCAATACTCTGCACTCAATACGCTGCACTCTGCACTCACTACTCTGCACTCACTACTCTGCACTCACTACTCTGCACTCACTACTCGGCACTCTGCACTCACTACTCGGCACTCACTACTCTGCACTCACTACTCTGCACTCACTACTCACTACTCACTACTCTGCACTCACTACTGTGCACTCACTACTCACTACTCTGCACTCACTACTCTGCACTCACTATTCACTACTTTGCACTCACTAATCACTACTCTGCACTCACTACTCACTACTTTGCGCTCACTACTCACTACTCTGCACTCACTACTCTGCACTCACTAATCGGCACTCTGCACTCTGCACTCACTACTCGGCACTCACTGCTCGGCACTCACTACTCGGCACTCTGCACTCACTACTCGGCACTGGGCACTCTGCACTCACTACTCGGCACTCTACACTCACTACTCGGCACTCTGCACTCACTACTCGGCACTCAGCACTCACTACTCTGCACTCACACTCTGCACTCACACTCTGCACTCACACTCTGCACTCACTACTCTGCACTCACTACTCTGCACTCACTACTCTGCACTCACTACTCTGCACTCTGCACTCACTACTCTAGACTCTGCACTCTGCACTCACTACTCTGCACTCACTACTCACTACTCTGCACTCACTACTCTGCACTCACTATTCACTACTCTGCACTCACTACTCACTACTCTAGTGAGTGCAGAGTAGTGAGTAGTGAGTTCAGAGTAGTGAGTGCACTCACTACTCTGCACTCACTACTCACTACTCTGCACTCACTACTCTGCACTCACTACTCTGCACTCTGCACTCACTACTCTGCACTTTGCACTCACTACTCTGCACTCTGCACTCACTACTCTGCACTCACTACTCTGCATTCATTACTCTGCACTCCCTACTCTGCACTCACTACTCTGCACTTTGCACGCACTACTCTGCACTCTGCACTCAATACTCTGCACTCTGCACTCAATACTCTGCACTCTGCACTCAATACTCTGCACTCTGCACTCACTACTCTGCACTCACTACTCTGCACTCACTACTCTGCACTCACCACTCTGCACTCACTACTCTGCACTCACTACTCTGCACTCACTACTCGGCACTCTGCACTCACTACTCAGCACTCACTACTCGGCACTCACTACTCGGCACTCACTACTCGGCACTCTGCACTCACTACTCGGCACTCGGCACTCTGCACTCACTACTCGGCATTCTGCACTCACTACTCGGCACTCTGCACTCACTACTCGGCACTCTGCAATCACTACTCTGCACTCACACTCTGCACTCACACTCTGCACTAACACTCTGCACTCACACTCTGCACTCACTACTCTGCACTCACTACTCTGCACTCACTACTCTGCACTCTGCACTCACTACTCTAGACTCTGCACTCTGCACTCACTACTCTGCACTCTGCGCTCACTACTCTGCACTCTGCGCTCACTACTCTGCACTCACTACTCTGCACTCTGCACTCACTACTCTGCACTCTGCACTCACACTCACTACTCACTACTCTGCACTCACGACTCTGCACTCACTACTCACTACTCTAGTGAGTGCAGAGTAGTGAGTAGTGAGTGCAGAGTAGTGAGTGCACTCACTACAATGCACTCACTACTCACTACTCTGCACTCACTACTCTGCACTCACTGCTCTGCACTCACTATGCACTCACTACTCTGCACTCACTACTCTGCACTCTGCACTCACTACTCTGCACTCTGCACTCACTACTCTGCACTCACTACTCTGCATTCACTACTCTGCACTCCCTACTCTGCACTCACTACTCTGCACTTTGCACTCACTACTCTGCACTCTGCACTCAATACTCGGCACTCTGCACTCACTACTCGGCACTCTGCACTCACTACTCTGCACTCACACTCTGCACTCACACTCTGCACTAACACTGCACTCACACTCTGCACTCACTACTCTGCACTCACTACTCTGCACTCACTACTCTGCACTCACTACTCTGCACTCTGCACTCACTACTCTGCACTCTGCACTCACTACTCTGCACTCTGCACTCACTACTCTGCACTCACTACTCACTACTCACTACTCTAGTGAGTGCAGAGTAGTGAGTAGTGAGTGCAGAGTAGTGAGTGCACTCACTACTCTGCACTCACTACTCACTACTCTGCACTCACTACTCTGCACTCACTACTCTGCACTCACTATGCACTCACTACTCTGCACTCACTACTCTGCACTCGCTACTCTGCACTCTGCACTCACTACTCTGCACTTTGCACTCACTACTCTGCACTGTGCACTCAATACTCTGCACTCCCTACTCTGCACTCACTACTCTGCACTCCCCACTCTGCACTCCCTACTCTGCACTCTGCACTCACTACTCTGCACTGTGCACTCACTACTCTGCACTCTGCACTCAAAACTCTGCACTCTGCACTCAATACTCTGCACTCTGCACTCAATACTCTGCACTCAATACGCTGCACTCTGCACTCACTACTCTGCACTCACTACTCTGCACTCACTACTCTGCACTCACTACTCTGCACTCACTACTCGGCACTCACTACTCGGCACTCTGCACTCACTACTCGGCACTCACTACTCTGCACTCACTACTCAGCACTCTGCACTCACTATTCGGCACTCACTACTCTGCACTCACTACTCACTACTCACTACTCACTACTCACTACTCTGCACTCACTACTGTGCACTCAGTACTCACTACTCTGCACTCACTACTCTGCACTCACTATTCACTACTTTGCACTCACTACTCACTACTCCTCTGCACTCACTACTCACTACTTTGCACTCACTACTCACTACTCTGCACTCACTACTCTGCACTCACTACTCGGCACTCGGCACTCTGCACTCACTACTCAGCACTCGGCACTCTGCACTCACTACTCGGCACTCTGCACTCACTACTCGGCACTCTGCACTCACTACTCTGCACTCACACTCTGCACTCACACTTTGCACTAACACTCTGCACTCACACTCTGCACTCACTACTCTGCACTCACTACTCTGCACTCACTACTCTGCACTCACTACTCTGCACTCTGCACTCACTACTCTAGACTCTACACTCTGCACTCACTACTCTGCACTCTGCGCTTACTACTCTGCACTCACTACTCTGCACTCTGCACTCACTACTCTGCACTCTGCACTCACTACTCTGCACTCTGCACTCACACTCACTGCTCACTACTCTGCACTCACTACTCTGCACTCACTACTCACTACTCTGCACTCACTACTCACTACTCACTACTCTAGTGAGTGCAGAGTAGTGAGTAGTGAGTGCAGAGTAGTGAGTGCACTCACTACTCTGCACTCACTACTCACTACTCTGCACTCACTACTCTGCACTCACTACTCTGCACTCACTATGCACTCACTACTCTGCACTCACTACTCTGCACTCTGCACTCACTACTCTGCACGCACTACTCTGCATTCACTACTCTGCACTCCCTACTCTGCACTCACTACTCTGCACTTTGCACTCACTACTCTGCACTCTGCACTCAATACTCTGCACTCTGCACTCTGCACTCAATACTCTGCACTCTGCACTCAATACTCTGCACTCAATACTCTGCACTCTGCACTCACTACTCTGCACTCACTACTCTGCACTCACTACTCGGCACTCTGCACTCACTACTCGGCACTCACTACTCGGCACTCACTACTCGGCACTCAGTACTCGGCACTCTGCACTCACTACTCGGCACTCGGCACTCTGCACTCACTACTCGGCACTCTGCACTCACTACTCGGCACTCTGCACTCACTACTCTGCACTCACTACTCTGCACTCACTACTCTGCACTCACTACTCACTACTCTGCACTCACTACTCTGCACTCACTATTCACTACTTTGCACTCACTACTCACTACTCACTACTCTGCACTCACTACTTTGCGCTCACTACTCACTACTCTGCACTCACTACTCTGCACTCACTACTCGGCACTCAGCACTCTGCACTCAGCACTCTGCACTCACTACTCGGCACTCTGTACTCACTACTCGGCACTCTGCACTCACTACTCTGCACTCACACTCTGCACTCACACTCTGCACTCACACGCTGCACTCACTACTCTGCACTCACTACTCTGCACTCACTACTCTGCACTCACTACTCTGCAATCTGCACTCACTACTCTAGACTCTGCACTCTGCACTCACTACTCTGCACTCACTACTCTGCACTCTGCACTCACACCCACTACTCACTACTCTGCACTCACTACTCTGCAATCACTACTCACTACTCTGCACTCACTACTCACTACTCTAGTGAGTGCAGAGTAGTGAGTCCTGAGTTCAGAGTAGTGAGTGCACTCACTACTCTGCACTCACTACTCACTACTCTGCACTCACTACTCTGCACTCACTACTCTGCACTCACTATGCACTCACTACTCTGCACTCACTACTCTGCACTCTGCACTCACTACTCTGCACTCTGCACTCACTATTCTGAACTTTGCACTCACTACTCTGCACTCTGCACTCACTACTCTGCACTCACTACTCTGCATTCACTACTCTGCACTCACTACTCTGCACTTTGCACTCACTACTCTGCACTCTGCACTCAATACTCTGCACTCTGCACTCAATACTCTGCACTCTGCACTCACTACTCTGCACTCACTACTCTGCACTCACTACTCTACACTCACTACTCTGCACTCACTACTCTGCACTCTGCACTCACTACTCAGCACTCACTACTCGGCACTCACTACTCGGCACTCACTACTCGGCACTCTGTACTCACTACTCGGCACTCGGCACTCTGCACTCACTACTCTGCACTCTGCACTCACTACTCTGCACTCTGCACTCACTACTCTGCACTCACTACTCACTACTCACTACTCTAGTGAGTGCAGAGTAGTGAGTAGTGAGTGCAGAGTAGTGAGTGCACTCACTACTCTGCACTCACTACTCACTACTCTGCACTCACTACTCTGCACTCACTACTCTGCACTCACTATGCACTCACTACTCTGCACTCACTACTCTGCACTCGCTACTCTGCACTCTGCACTCACTACTCTGCACTTTGCACTCACTACTCTGCACTGTGCACTCACTACTCTGCACTCCCTACTCTGCACTCACTACTCTGCACTCCCTACTCTGCACTCCTAACTCTGCACTCTGCACTCACTACTCTGCACTGTGCACTCACTACTCTGCACTCTGCACTCAATACTCTGCACTCTGCACTCAAAACTCTGCACTCTGCACTCAATATTCTGCACTCTGCACTAGATACTCTGCACTCAATATGCTGCACTCTGCACTCACTACTCTGCACTCACTACTCTGCACTCACTACTCTGCACTCACTACTCGGCACTCACTACTCGGCACTCTGCACTCACTACTCGGCACTCACTACTCTGCACTCACTACTCGGCACTCTGCACTCACTATTCGGCACTCACTACTCTGCACTCACTACTCTGCACTCACTACTCACTACTCACTACTCTGCACTCACTACTGTGCACTCACTACTCACTACTCTGCACTCACTACTCTGCACTCACTATTCACTACTTTGCACTCACTACTCACTACTCCTCTGCACTCACTACTCACTACTTTGCACTCACTACTCACTACTCTGCACTCACTACTCTGCACTCACTACTCGGCACTCGGCACTCTGCACTCACTACTCGGCACTCTGCACTCACTACTCGGCACTTGGCACTCTGCACTCACTACTCGGCACTCTGCACTCACTACTCGGCACTCTGCACTCACTACTCTGCACTCACACTCTGCACTCACACTTTGCACTAACACTCTGCACTCACACTCTGCACTCACTACTCTGCACTCACTACTCTGCACTCACTACTCTGCACTCACTACTCTGCACTCTGCACTCACTACTCTAGACTCTGCACTCTGCACTCACTACTCTGCACTCTGCGCTTACTACTCTGCACTCACTACTCTGCACTCTGCACTCTGCACTCACTACTCTGCACTCTGCACTCACACTCACTACTCACTACTCTGCACTCACTACTCTGCACTCACTACTCACTACTCTGCACTCACTACTCACTACTCTAGTGAGTGCAGAGTAGTGAGTAGTGAGTGCAGAGTAGTGAGTGCACTCACTACTCTGCACTCACTACTCACTACTCTGCACTCACTACTCTGCACTCACTACTCTGCACTCACTATGCACTCACTACTCTGCACTCACTACTCTGCACTCTGCACTCACTACTCTGCACTCTGCACTCACTACTCTGCACTTTGCACTCACTACTCTGCACTCTGCACTCACTACTCTGCACGCACTACTCTGCATTCACTACTCTGCACTCCCTACTCTGCACTCACTACTCTGCACTTTGCACTCACTACTCTGCACTCTGCACTCAATACTCTGCACTCTGCACTCAATACTCTGCACTCAATACTCTGCACTCTGCACTCACTACTCTGCACTCACTACTCTGCACTCACTACTCGGCACTCTGCACTCACTACTCGGCACTCACTACTCGGCACTCACTACTCGGCACTCAGTACTCGCCACTCTGCACTCACTACTCGGCACTCGGCACTCTGCACTCACTACTCGGCACTCTGCACTCACTACTCGGCACTCTGCACTCACTACTCTGCACTCACTACTCTGCACTCACTACTCTGCACTCACTACTCACTACTCTGCACTCACTACTCTGCACTCACTATTCACTACTTTGCACTCACTACTCACTACTCACTACTCTGCACTCACTACTCACTACTTTGCGCTCACTACTCACTACTCTGCACTCACTACTCTGCACTCACTACTCGGCACTCGGCACTCTGCACTCACTACTCGGCACTCTGTACTCACTACTCGGCACTCTGCACTCACTACTCTGCACTCACACTCTGCACTCACACTCTGCACTCACACGCTGCACTCACTACTCTGCACTCACTACTCTGCACTCACTACTCTGCACTCTGCACTCACTTCTCTAGACTCCGCACTCTGCACTCACTACTCTGCACTCACTACTCTGCACTCTGCACTCACACCCACTACTCACTACTCTGCACTCACTACTCTGCATTCACTACTCACTACTCTGCACTCACTACTCACTACTCTAGTAAGTGCAGAGTAGTGAATCTTGAGTTCAGAGTAGTGAGTGCACTCACTACTCTGCACTCACTACTCACTACTCTGCACTCACTACTCTGCACTCACTACTCTGCACTCACTATGCACTCACTACTCTGCACTCACTACTCTGCACTCTGCACTCACTACTCTGCACTCTGCACTCACTATTCTGCACTTTGCACTCACTACTCTGCACTCTGCACTCACTACTCTGCACTCACTACTCTGCATTCACTACTCTGCATTCACTACTCTGCACTCACTACTCTGCACTTTGCACTCACTACTCTGCACTCTGCACTCAATACTCTGCACTCTGCACTCAATACTCTGCACTCTGCACTCACTACTCTGCACTCACTACTCTGCACTCACTACTCTGCACTCACTACTCTGCACTCTGCACTCACTACTCAGCACTCACTACTCAGCACTCACTACTCGGCACTCACTACTCGGCACTCTGTACTCACTACTCGGCACTCGGCACTCTGCACTCACTATTCGGCACTCTGCACTCACTACTCGGCACTCTGCACTCACTACTCGGCACTCTGCACTTACTACTCTGCACTCACACTCTGCACTCACACTCTGCACTAACACTCTGCACTCACACTCTGCACTCACTACTCTGCACTCACTACTCTGCACTCACTACTCTGCACTCTGCACTCACTACTTTGCACTCTGCACTCTGCACTCACTACTCTGCACTCTGCGCTTACTACTCTGCACTCACTACTCTGCACTCACTACTCTGCACTCTGCACTCACACTCACTTCTCACTACTCTAGACTCTGCACTCTGCACTCACTACTCTGCACTCTGCGCTTACTACTCTGCACTCACTACTCTGCACTCTGCACTCACTACTCTGCACTCTGCACTCACTACTCTGCACTCTGCACTCACACTCACTTCTCACTACTCTGCACTCTGCACTCACTACTCTGCACTTTGCACTCACTACTCTGCACTCTGCACTCACTACTCTGCACTCACTACTCTGCATTCACTACTCTGCACTCACTACTCTGCACTTTGCACTCACTACTCTGCACTCTGCACTCAATACTCTGCACTCTGCACTCAATACTCTGCACTCTGCACTCACTACTCTGCACTCACTACTCTGCACTCACTACTCTGCACTCACTACTCTGCACTCACTACTCGGCACTCTGCACTCACTACTCAGCACTCACTACTCGGCACTCACTACTCGGCACTCACTACTTGGCACTCTGCACTCACTACTCGGCACTCGGCACTCTGCACTCACTACTCGGCACTCTGCACTCACTACTCGGCACTCTGCACTCACTACTCTGCACTCACACTCTGCACTCACACTCTGCACTAACACTCTGCACTCACACTCTGCACTCACTACTCTGCACTCACTACTCTGCACTCACTACTCTGCACTCTGCACTCACTACTCTAGACTCTGCACTCTGCACTCACTACTCTGCACTCTGCGCTTACTACTCTGCACTCACTACTCTGCACTCTGCACTCACTACTCTGCACTCTGCACTCATTACTCTGCACTCTGCACTCACACTCACTTCTCACTACTCTGCACTCACTACTCTGCACTCACTACTCACTACTCTGCACTCACTACTCACTACTCACTACTCTAGTGAGTGCAGAGTAGTGAGTAGTGAGTGCAGAGTAGTGAGTGCACTCACTACTCTGCACTCACTACTCACTACTCTGCACTCACTACTCTGCACTCACTACTTTGCACTCACTATGCACTCACTACTCTGCACTCACTACTCTGCACTCTGCACTCACTACTCTGCACTCACTACTCTGCATTCACTACTCTGCACTCCCTATTCTGCACTCACTACTCTGCACTTTGCACTCACTACTCTGCACTCTGCACTCAATACTCTGCACTCTGCACTCAATACTCTGCACTCAATACTCTGCACTCAATACTCTGCACTCTGCACTCACTACTCTGCACTCACTACTCTGCACTCTCTACTCGGCACTCTGCACTCACTACTCGGCACTCTGCACTCAGTACTCGGCACTCTGCACTCACTACTCGGCACTCTGCACTCACTACTCGGCACTCTGCACTCACTACTCGGCACTCTGCACTCACTACTCTGCACTCACACTCTGCACTCACACTCTGCACTAACACTGCACTCACACTCTTCACTCACTACTCTGCACTCACTACTCTGCACTCACTACTCTGCACTCTGCACTCACTACTCTGCACTCTGCACTCTGCACTCACTACTCTGCACTCTGCACTCACTACTCTGCACTCACTACTCTGCACTCTGCACTCACTACTCTGCACTCTGCAGTCTGCACTCACTACTCTGCACTCTGCACTCACACTCTGCACTCACACTCTGCACTCAGCACACAGGTTGGCACATGGGCAGTCTTTTTTATGTCTATGACACCCAGGTTCCGCACTGTGCGCGCAGCCGATATTATGGAATCTTCCACCCCACTTTCTAAAACTCTATAGTCCGAAGCATAATAGGCACAGGACCAAAAGAAGGGTAGACATTTGCTTAAAATAATCTTATTGTATTTATGAGAAGCAAAAGCGAGACTGTGAAATGTGCTGAATATCAGTTTGTTACGAATCAACAGAGTGGAGTTCGAGAACCAAGAAATAGTAATTTAGAATCCGGGTTAGAAGGAGTAGTAATCACAAGCTGAGGATCAACAGGCGCGAAACAGCGTGGTGGGCGCGCACGAGACACAGCGTGGGCATGCACATCAGCTGAAGATCGCCGGAGAAGACATTGAGTCTGCCTGCTGCCGTGACTGACCCGCTGCGGAGGGAAACAGCCCGGTGAGTGGGGGTAGAGGGGGGCGGCAGAGAGGGAGTGGGCAGAGAGGGAGGGTGTGTGTGTGTGTGTGTGTGTGCGTGTGTGTGCGTGCGTGTGTCTGTCTGTGTGTGTGTGTGTGTCTGGCGAGTGCCTGCCTGCCTGCCTGTGTGTGTGCGCGTCCACAGACCCTGGTAGGCTTGTGCACCGCTCTGTCTTCCCTTGAGAGCGAACTCGGCCACAATAGGTCTCGATGCCGAGACATAAAGATGACTCACCTCACTGACAGCCTTCCTAAGCCTCATCCATTTGAAACATTTGGCCTAGGCCTGCTCTGCAGAAGACTGGCATTAAATGAATAAAATTAAACGAAGCAGGCTACCATGGCCAGTAAAAGAGGACTACAGTTTCAACGTAGCGTCTTAAGCAAACGCCCCCTAAACGTTGAACGTTCCTGTTTATCACAAAATCAAATACATGATGCGCAAATACCAGCTAGGACAAACCTCAACCACGACTTAATGTATTACAACACACTAAAAAGATATATTCATCATTTCAAAACTGACAGTTTTGTTATCTCAGTTTTTCAAATGTATTAATATATTTTTTTATTATTCCATGTTTTCTTCTTGTTGCTAATATTATTATTGTGGCAAAATCAACAATCTAATTTTGTATTTTTAAATATTCTTTCTCTTTAGTTTCCCCTTATTCTGAACTGGCACCTTGGTATGCCAACATGGCTGCTTCGGAAGTCGCATATTAGTCTTTTATTTCTTAATGGAGGATGTAATAAGAAATAGTGACGGATGGGCGCCCGGACCAAAAACACCTTGAATATTATTTGTCCGAGAAGAGAACTCTCTTACTATTGGATGGAATTGTGGGCGTGGATATTTTTCCAGACACGGAACGAGGCTTGCATTTGGAAAACTGTTAGGGAAATCCCTAACATTAGTTTCGGTCAACATACTTTTAAACGTCACGAGATACAGCCAATGGGAGGCTGAGGCATGTTTAAGCACCAATGATCAGGCGTCCGGTGAGGGTGGTTGTTATCTTTTCTGCGCCTGTGCAGTTACCTTATGTGTCACCGGCTGTACTGTACAATGGAAACAGGCACATAGAGCCATGGAGAAGCCACCCCTACAGCAGGCCGTGCATTGCGGATCCTGGGAACACAGGGAACGCCTTGGCAGCGGGGGCTTTGGAAACGTGAACCTCTACCGACACCAGGTAAGAAGGCGGCTGGGCTTACGGGGCGTAGAACGAAGGAAGGACTTCACCTGTGAATGCAGATGGCTTTGTTTCTATGACGAAGTAAAGTTTTCTCCGCAGAGTGAGAAAGCATAAGGAGGGTTGGAGGTGTGAAGTGAGTGACAGCATGCGTGTTCTTCCAGGGAGTGGTTTATTTCTAGGCACCCATACTATTAAATAACAAACCATGAGCGTGCACGCTCCCGAACTTCCGGTTTCGGGATGTGCACGCTCACGGCTGTCGAGGGGCGGGACTTCCGTCTTTGCAAGAAGCCCGCGCCCATGGAGTGGATGGCCCAGAGGACCGGTGGCAGCAGAAGTCAGGAGTGGCGGCTGAGGCGGTAAGTGGGGTTTGGGGGCTTGGCACGTGTGTGTGTCTGCTTGTGTGTGTCTGCTTGTGTGTGTCTGCGCGTGTGTGTCTGCCTGGTCGGCTCGTGCACCGCTCTGTGTCCCTTGAGAGCGAACTCGGCAGCAATAGGTCTCGATGCCGAGACCTAAAAACGCAATAATTTCTAAAAATGAAATTTGAAGGACTTTTGTAATTTGCTCAGTGACCCGGTGCTCTGAGGACCTGAGCCAGCCGGAGACAGGAGCGTCCACAAAACACGAGGAAGCACCTCTCAGGGAAAGGGAACTTTCCGCTTGCATCTGTCTTTTCATCTCCAGGTAAGCAGACCAAACATCTATTAACCTTCCAACTATGCTGAAGGGCTGCGATTTCTAAGCGTTCACCTTTGAACCCGGGAGCACAAAGGAACATTACCGCTGGATTCCAGAACTACATGAATCGCAGGGCACGTTGGCAATGGTGACACAAATTAGGCTTGCATTATTACCTGCATACTTTTCCAAATAAATATACCGATGCAAATTGTACTTTTCTCAAAGACACATTTTACTGTCCTAATCGATGTGAATATAATTGTAATGGTGCTCACGATTTGCCACTTTATTTTAACAAGTTTTTCTTAAAAATGTTCAAAATATGGCAAAAAATTGTTTCTTTAAAAAATTCAATTGACTAAAAGTTATGAAATCTTTTTCTAGATGTTGATCCTAAATTTTGAAAAAGGCAGTTTCTTAATCTTTATGGTTTTTGTATGTCTGTAGGGAGTAGAGAGGGGAAGGAAAATATGTGAGAGTTAAACGGTTACCATTTCCCAATGAGGAACAGGGTCGGTACAAATTTGCATAAGGCGGGCCTTTGTCTAGAGTGGCATGGTGGAAGAAAAACGATGGACTGGAATGCGTCCCTGAGCGATTGCCTGTGGGAGAGATCCCTTCAAGCCTTCCATCCATCACCTTACTGTTGTTGCTGTTGACACCCTAGCTTTGACAGGTATGCTCAGACATGGGTCTCATAGTCCCTGTGCCAGGGGACTCAAGCTACACTCTGCTGATAGCCTCCATGAGGCTGACATCTGTCTGGTAGCTCCCTCCAGGAGTGGGCTTAGGTTTTTTGAGATGGGTTGTACCCAGCAGGAGTCAGTGATGCTTTGTATAAGGTGGGTCTTTTTCTAGTGTAGCAGATCAATTGGGTAAAGGGATGCCACACATCAATCACAAGAACCAAACACTACAAAGCTTTGCCTCAAACAGGAGAAAGCTGAGATGGATGAGGGGCAATGACTTACCTCCTCAGCCGCTCTGTCCCACAAGGTCTCTTCTCCGCCGAACAGGAAGCAGCCAGGCTCCCCAGAGCCAATAACAACGCAGCCCCCTAAGCCAATCACAATGCTGCAATGCAGCGATGTGATTGGTCTGAGTGCTGTGGTTCGGCTCTCAGACAGGAACTGCAAGCCAACAATTCCAACTGCTGACAACTAGAAAAAAAAAGTGTCAGCTCAGCAAACAGTCGGAAGACCAGGTCACCTTCAGGACAGCAAAGAACCAGTACCACCTCATCTATGTAGCGCCGCCAGGTGAGTATTTTGTCTCTGAAAGGATTGTTGGGATGGAAGATCTTCGTGGACTCCAGGTGGTGCACATACAATCCCGCCAGGCTCGGCGCGAAAGTGCTGCCCATGCCGGTACCATGTTGTTGCAAGTACAGAGTGCCTTCATACTCAAAAAAGTTTTTTGTAAGTGCTGTTGAAATGCACTCCATCACCACACCCCACGGGGTGTGGTGATGGAGTACACCAAGATCCTCCATCCCAACAATCCTTTCAGGGACAAAATACGCACCTGGCGGCGCTACATAGATGACGTCCTTGTTATCTGGGAAGGCAATGAACAATCAATATTGGATTTCATGACATGGCTGAACACACAAAATGCCTTCTTAAAATTCACTCATTCCATGTCCAAAGAATCGATGGTGTTCCTGGACTTAAATATCTACCATGAGTCAGGTTGCTTAAAAACTGAAACTCACTTCAAACCAACAGCGAGGAACTGTCTCCTTAGGTTTGACAGTTTTCATCCTCGTCACCTAAGAGAAAACCTACCATACGGACAGTTCCTCCGCCTGCTCCGCAACTGTAGCGACGAAGCAAGGTACAAATCCCAAGCCCAGGATCTGAGCAAAAAACTAAAACAGAGACTTTATCCAGAAAAGGTCATAAAAAATTCTATGAAAAGGGCTTGTAACAATAATCGAGAGGCACACTCCTGGAAGACAAAGTCCAAAAAGACAATACTTTAAACAGACCAGTATGTGTGACTACATATAGCACCCTCTCAAACCAGATCACCAAATTGGTGAACAGACACTGGCGTATACTGACCAGTGGCACGTTAGACTTTGAAAAAACCCTTTTTGCCCACAGGAGGGGAAGGAACCTCAAAGACATTCTTGTGCACACGAGACCACAAGGCACAGTAACCAAACAAGCACGGTTACAAGGGGTGCAGGGACACCACCCATGCGGCAATTGCAATAGTTGCCACTTGAAAAAGAAAAGTAACACTCTTACTTTCAAGAATGGCACAAGGTGGGAACAACGAACGTTCACCAATTGTAACAGCAAGAATGTTGTTTATCTCATCACATGCCCTTGTAACTTGGAGTACGTGGGTATGACCACTCGAGCAGTTAAGACCAGAATAAATGAACATAAGAGCAATGTAAGGTGCAAAAAATCAACCACAAAAATGGCAGCACATTTTTTGGAGGCGCAACATTGTGTCAATGAACTACACTGGACTGTTATTGAACAGCTCCCCACTGAGGTTGGCCTTTTTGAAAAGGAGCAGAGGTGGGTTTTCCGTTTGGGCACAGATACCAATGGACTGAATGACTCTATCCCATGGGGCCAGCTGCGATGACTTATGAGCTCATTAGTCACACCTAAGTGCCCCAGCGGAGAAACCAACTATACTTGACTTCCCAGCTAGAAACGATTGATATGCTATGATTGGCATACCCCCAGTGTAATATGATCTGAGTAAACATTATCTGCACAGCCAAGCGGGTAGCGATCCAATGCATGCAAAAAATTCGGGTCCACCGCTCGTTTACACATTACATAGTTAAAACGTGGGGATTTAACTTTGTCTCGAGTAGAAGTGTACAAGATTCCTCTGTCCCTGCTCTCTCTACACACGTGCAGGGTTATGGCGCGATACCACGCATGCGCATTAGATGCACAACAGTGAATCAGGCATCTCGCTACTCCGACGCAAATGCGCATTTGACAGAGAAACGCCCTTCACATCCGCGCAGAACCGGCAAACATTTCAGGTTGACGCTCCTTCTTTGGGCTTGACCCGATTTGAGTTAAGTAGCAATTAAGAGCAGACTTTGCAGTATATAAGGGGTGAGTCTTCAACACACGGCATAACGTCGGAGCCACGTTGAGGGGAAGTCAGCCCAGTGAGGTTCGCTGTAACCGTGAGTCTGATGCTTAGGGAACCATATCTACGTTATCCGTGAGTAGTACCAACCAGTACCTGAATTAAGCTTCCTATGTCCTTTAGGTTGCCGCATTGAGCCGGAAGACAACCCCCAATACCACGCAGGGCTCATGAGGCCATCCTGCCTTAACATATAAGTAAGCATTGTAAAAATCAATCTGTCTCCAATATTCCAACCACTAAGGAGAAACATATGATTAATTCATTGTAATGTGTATGTCCTAGTTTCTATGTGTGTCCTTGTCTTTTTCTTTTTAGGGTTCTAGACCTCACCCGGTCACAGACTACCCTTTATTTTTTGAACAGGTCATTTCCCTGATCGGAGTCTACTTCCTACTGTGATGATATGATTTACTCTGCCTTTTATCTTTACAGGTCTTGTTCTAATATCGCCAATGGGGCGCAACAGACCATTGTATTATAAACACAATTAGGAACATTACACCTAATTCTTTTGTAAATAGAATTTTTGTAATAACCACTTTGACATCTACACTACATGTGAGTAAGGTGAGGAGGTTTGTGCACTCTCTCGTCCTGAAGAAGGAGTACTTGTACTCCGAAACATGTCATGTCGACGCACTCTTTGAGGTTGATGTATCTTAAAACACAGTAACAACCTCATCCTGCACCCACTTTTAACAATACCAGCCGAGGGCCTAATAAAATTTATTTTTACCCTACGAGCCAGGTATTTTTTAAACCATCACTATTTCACTACCTCACCACTCACACTTAACTCCCTTCACACACCAACACATAGTACACTTCAAGTGCTCCTACGTAGTCGTAGTCGTGAGTCGTAGCACGCCGCATCCCGCAGAGGGGTGCGAAGACCCCAATGATGAAGCATGACACCAAGGGGCCTATTGGTGTGTGAGGGGTATTTTACACAACACTGTGTGCTCCCTACCATTGTAGGGACCACTTTCACCACTGTAGTGGATTCTACTTTGTTTACATAAAGAGAGGGCCCCTGTATTTATGAATGCAAAGACAGGAAAGCAGGGGTAAAAAGGCCATGCATTAAACAATTATAACCTGCCTGATATAATAGTTACGTATGACATTGTTCTACATTCTGTCCATCAACTGTGTTTTTTGCAAATTTCACCCCGAGTGGGCTGGGTATGCTCAGACTTGAGTCTCAGGCTCTTCACACCACTGGAGTCAAGCTATCCAGGCTGATGAAGGCTGATAGCCAGAAACCGGTCCTTGGATGCTTGATTCCGGTCTGGGAAAGACATGGGGCCTTATTTATGAAGGCCTTGCGCCGCCGGTGCGTCACTTTTAACATGGGAAAAAGTGACGCACGGGCGGCGCAAGGCCTTCATAAATAAGGCCCATGGCTTGGTAGTTCGGACTGGACTGTTCCCATAAGGCACAGGGTCAGAGCTGATTTGCATATAGCCAGTGTCTAACCCAGGGTGGAGTGGAGTGCAAAAAAACAATGGATTTAGACCCAGATCCTTGTACTGGGGTGAATGTATGACATTGTTCTACATTCTGTCCATCAACTGTGTTTTTTGCAATTTTCACTCCGAGTGGGCTGGGTATGCGCAGACGTGAGTCCCAGGCTCTCCACACCACTGGAGTCAAGCTATCCAGGCTGATGAAGGCTGATAGCCAGAAACAGGTCCTTGGATGCTTGATTCCGGTCTGGGAAAGACATGGCTTGGTAGTTCGGACTGGACTGTTCCTGTAGTGTAGTTCCTATTATCCCAATAGGCTCTGCGCATTGGAATAATACCTCCAATAGTATAGACCTAGACCAGACGTTAACTAGGTCTTCTACTGTCGATATTAGACTTAAAGTTTTGGGTTTGCCAGCTAGCTCAGAGTTCACTAGAAACTTTCTCGAATAGACAAGGAGGAGTTGAACCTCCCTGGATAGACAAGAAGGGATTTAGTTTCTGACAACCATAGAACATGACAACTTTGCTCTCCCCTAATCAAGAGTGTATCTCTAGAGTCGTGTGAAAACAAAAGACAACTTATTTTACTCAGTCAGTACGTGCATTCTTAGTTTCACCAGATTGTAGAGAAAAGGAAGAGACGGGCGTGTTCAATAAAAGCTGTTATTTATTGATCAGTCTCTTTTCTCGTACAAGAGAAATGAATCGATATTATTGCAATACTTATGGTTAAGTAAAGTGTATACAATAAAAGCAGAAGTATAAAATAATACTGTAAAAACATTGATATGGTTTCTAAGCCATACGTTATTTAAAATGGACAGAATAGATACATACATATAAACATTTGACTAATCGTACTCAACTGGTGCTTCTAACTACGCCTACCCCAGTGTACCTGACCTAAGCCTAATACGTGGGCGGGGATAGAAAGTAGTAGTTTAAGTTAAGTTTGTTTTGCCAAGTGACTGATTCAAGAATTCTCTGCAAGGGGTTATTCAGTTCCGTACCTTGAATCTAGGATGATTGAGGGATGGTATCTCTCATCTTTGGTCTCGATATTCCAGGCTGCCTGCAAGGGCTGCTGGAAGCGCCGGAGCTGGATTTCTCGGCAGGAGAAAGGCAGCGTCTCGTTCTCAGCGCGTCAGGAAGGCGGGGCAGCTAGTGGGCTTCGCTCTGTGCTGGGCTTCGGGAAGTCTCGCTGCTCCGATCTCGTCACCACCGCGTGTGTTTGCTTAAGGCAATATCGGTAATATTTATACCTGTAAGGTGCCGAGATTGACGTAAGGATGGACATAGATACGTCAATAAGGATGTCATACGAGCTGGTCGTTAGCGCATTCTTTTACTGAAGTTCTCGGTGAAATCAAAACAATGGCCGCAGGGTTTTTCCCAGGTTGTCATAGGTTTGATTTGTTTTGAGAACTCCGTATGCCTTATCAGGGGCTGGAGGAATATTGCTTGCCTAATTAGATGGCAAGCGTTATGACCTAATCAGATAACGCGCTCCTGTGCCGTGGTCTGGCGTAATCAGATAACGGTTTCTGCATCATGGGATGGCTGCTAGTTAACTCGTTAACCAGAATAGGGTCAGGAATAGGGGGATCGATACAGAACCTATAGGAATACATCACACCCACTCCATGCTAACTATGGCCATATTTACGAATCTAGGCATAGTAAAACATACTGTAGAGTATCGTGTATACCTTACCACCCCAAAATACACATAATGCATTTTGAAATTATGTAACATACGGGAATAAAAATAGGCATATGTACTATATGCACTCAAGCAGTAGAATAATGCTAAAATAATCACGCATATGTATACATTATTAGTAATTGAATATTAGAATTACACATGAAATGGCTCTTAATACAGAAGAAAAGTTCGAGACCACTTCATCACAGTTCAAAAATATTTATAAACATACCAGCGGGCAGCTAATGTCTATGAAGTTTCTAAAAATAGAAATTAGTTCTCTAAGAATAGTTCTTACTTTAAGCAGAAGAAAAGTGTCCCGTAAAATTTAACACAAATATTTTGGGGCTGCAAAAAAATTGCTGTCTGTGAACTGGAGGAAAAGTCGATCTTGCTACTTTATTATTAAAGTTGAAGGCCAAATTCAAGGTGTCGGGAACACCGTGTGCTAGCTTGTTCAAGAGTCATTATTTCTGCTCTGGTGAGAACATCATATCGTTGAGACTGCTGAAAAAGCTGTCAACAGCTTCCTGTGAGAGTTCCACTAACTCGGAAAAGGATGTAACCATGCATTCATGTGCATGATTGTCTCCATTGACGTTTTGATTAGTATTGCTGACAGAAGGTTGTACCTGATCGATGCTGCTTTCATCTTGATCTTCACTACCCCTTAATCGTAGTGGTGAAGTTTCCACGAATGCCGTCATCAGGATTGGCAGCCGTTGAGGGCAGCACAATGCATGAGCCTTTACCGGACCCAACAATGTTTCTGCATCCATTGGTGCATCCGATTGTAGCGTCAGACAGGTGTCCAACGCGCATTCTTCTCCGCACAGCATGCACCTTAATACAGGTAAAACACATCTTTGCCATATCGGCCGAAATGAAAGAAACCAAGTCATGTTCAGGTCTCTAAACCGGGTTAGTCCCAGGATTTTTTATATCCGGTCCCGGTATCCAATGGCTCGGATTGTTTCTTCCCTTGTCGCAGGTGTTTTGTCTGTGACATGGTTTGCCATAACGAAATATAAGGACTAAGAATAGGATTCCTGCAATTAGTCCCAAAATGAGGGGAACTCCTCCAAAAATCGAATGGACGAAGTCTGGAAAAATACCCAGTATGGCTTTGAATGGTGTTAATGCCATCGAAAATACTGTCTTAAATACATTTGAGACTCCACTGGTATCAGAAATATTTAAGATTTCATTCAGGATTTCTGCGAAATGTATGGGGGAATTAGTTGATAACAATGAGTGAATCTCTGCAGTCGTCCTTGCGACTAGGAGATCATACGTTTCTTTTGATGACGTGAGCCTGGTCGGCGTCTGAAGAAGCACTGTTTTCATTCTGCTTAAAGTATCAACTCGAATAGAAGTAATTTTCAAGTTAGGCCATGCCCTTACCTCCCTGTCTGGAAATGAGCTGGGGAACAATAAGCGTCCACAGCACATGACCTTCGCAGTCGTACTAACGAGATAAGGAACCCCGGGCAGTAGACTACAACATCTGCGATCCACAATTAGAATGTAACTGTCATGATTCTGCGTACCCATACTCATGATGTGCTACACACATCCCGAAGTCATGTGCAGAGTTTTTTCCCTTAATAAAACCCACCCCTATCCCGTGCTCCCCGCACGCATCAAAGTCAGTGTGATTGGGTGTACTTTTATCTTGTAATGTCATGCCTCTCACCACATAGGTTTCTTTTGTATTTTACTTGCTTAGTCTTGTACCTTTTCACTTTTGTGTTGTTTGGCATTGGTTTGGGGGCTTGTGAACTCAGAGTATCCGAGTTCTAACCTTCGCGTATTGCTCAAAGAGACGATGCCCCTGTGAAGGTCTTATGCCTCCTGTCCCCGCATCCCTGCACGCTCCTTTTTGGTGCGCGTCCAAGAGGGATTGCAGGCAACGTCTTCGCGCACGTTCTAGTGCGTAGCTGGGAGCGGCTGGGTGCGGTCCTGTATTTAAACCACACCCAGCCTTCTGGAAGGCGCTTTGCCTTCAGATTTCTCGAGGAGAAGGTCGCATCTGCTGGAGTGACTCACCGGAAGGTACATCTGATCCTGGCAAGTCATCACGGCGGCTCTTCTCATTTCCCGGAGCAAGCATCTGGAACTCAAATTTGAAAGCTAAGTACTTTACTTAATTTAAGGCGCCCTTCGCAAGAAAGGTCAACAGAATTTTTGGAACATTCTTTTGCAGAAGATTATGCAAGAAGAAGACTTGCGACATTTTATGCATCATAGTATTTTGAAGAACATTTGTCTTTTCATTTCTTGAATTTGTTAAACTGTGAACTGATTTAATAATAATGATGGTTTAAATTTCTGCTGCTCAAAAAAGGTGTTAGAAGAAAGACATTTAGGATTAGGTGTTCTCTTGGTCTATGTTTATCTTTATAGTTCTTTCTAGTGACAACGACACGAACCCCCCAGACCAAGAAGCAAGAAGTTTATATCAAGTAAGTTTTAGGAGTAGATAGGACGACTTGCAAGGGTCTTTTAAAGAATGTAAAGTAATCCTTCCTATTTTTTGCATCAATTTCTAGACCAACCAGCCGACATCTCACCAGCTGACCACTAATCCTAGAGGACGTCTGACGAATTCGTCACCTCAATCAATCAAAGAAATACTGGACGAAGGCCAACAACTTCCTGATCGCAGGTAGGGGAATCGCAAAAGTTGCCACACTGATTTTAGGTATTCTCACTAGACAGATAGGGTTTGTAACAGGCCTTAGAATAGTTAGGGGAGAAAACCTTCTGACCTGAATACTAAAGTCTTCGGTGCTTGTTGCTTCGCAGGTCGACAGCAAGAACCAAAGTCTTCTCTTCAACGTCCAGTACCGGCCCTCCTCCCTGGTTCCTAGTTTAAACCTTGCTGTATACTTCAGAACCAGTAAGTTTAGATTAGAGATTAGGGAAGTTGGTCCCTTGCGTCTCTGCGAAATCATCCACGTCATCCAAGAGGGCTTCAGCCAAGACAAGGTAAGGGACGACGTGGTTTGCTTTGACAGAAGGCAAAGCCCACGTAGATAATTTCGCCCGGACGCAATGGACCACGTGAATATGCAGGATTTGGCCGCAGTTTTAGAGGCAATTAGACAGGATAACGCAGCCTTACGTAGGGATGTGTCCTCTCTCCAAGACTCGATTCAGCAGAAGTCAGTCTTGAAACCAACCACTTTTCAGAGTCCATCTTCTAGTTCTGATTCTACGACACAAATCCAAGTGGTAACTCCGTTCCCCACCCCCTTAGCCCCTCCTGAGAGGTTTTATGGGGATTGTAACAAATTCTCGGTGTTTTTACAACAATGCCACTTACATTTTATAGCTAAGACTACAGCTTTTCCTGATGATTCCTCCAGAGTAGCATTTATGTTATCCTATATGGGTGGAGATGCAGCTCTATGGTCGGTTCCTTTAGTAGAGAATGATGATCGAATTTTGTATAATTTTAAGGATTTCGAGAGGGCCTTAAAAAAGATTTTTGCAAAACATCTTTTTGTTCAATCGGCAGACAATGATTGGTTTTAGAGGCAGATTGGCCGTATGATAAAAGAGTCTCTATCTTTTACAGAGGTTTAAGGGAGGAATTAAAGGACATGATAACCCAGATCCTAGAGCCCCCAGAGGACATAAGTGCCTTCATTGACTTAGTGGTTAAGCTAAATCATCGCATTTCCGAGAGAAAAGGAGAAAGAGGGAAGTCAGAGCATAAGGTAGTTTTCTTTAAGGAAAGATCTGCTCCAAATCGAGAAACTGGTGCAAAACCAGATTCTGTTGAACCCATGCAAATAGGTTCTATCCGAGGTCCTTTATCAAAGGAGGAAAAGGAAAAGAGGCGACGTTTAAATCAATGCCTATATTGTGGGAAGACAGGACACTTTGTAAAGGAATGCCCCACACGACCAAATAAGTTTAAGACCAAAGTCTCTGATGTAGCCAGTACACAGGAAAAGTCGGAAAACTAGAAAACTCGGTAAAAGGAGAGGTCAGTTTATCGGGTACTTTTTCTAGTTTGGCCTCAACTCTTCCTCCCATTGGTTTTAGACATTTTTCTATCCTTGTTGAACTCCGAGGTCTGCTTCCTGAATCTCACACAAGAAAGGTTGAAGCCATTATAGATTCCGGGGCTACAGGAAATTTTATAGATTCCCAATTCTTCCTACAGTTAGGTTTTACATCAGTGTTTAAGGATCACCCAGAAACTGTCAGAGCAGTTGATGGTAAAGAGTTGACTTCAGGGCTTGTAAATAGACAGACTGAACCTTTAGAAATGGATTGTTCTCCTGTACATCGAGAAAAGATACAATTCAACATAATTGACGCTCCCCAATTTAAGATGATTCTAGGGATACCCTGGTTAGTAAAACATAACCCAAGTATAGATTGGGTAACCAAGGTAATCACCTTTAAGTCGTCCACTTGTACTGAACATTGTTTCCTCTTAGATAGATCTAAGGATGTGGTCCAAGGTTTTGATTTTGGAATAGAATCACCCAATGTACTGCTTTTGGATGGGGTCCCATCAGAATATAATGACTTATCTGATGTGTTTGACAAGAAAAGAGCCAATACTCTTCCCCCACATAGAGATTTCGACTGTAGAATTGATCTAATGCCTGGAGCAACCCTGCCCTGCAGTCGCATTTACGCTCTTACCGAAGCTGAAAACTCTCATTTGAGGGAATACCTTGATGAGTACCTCGCAAACGGCTTCATTAGACATTCTAAATCTCCAGTATCTTCAGCTCTTTTTTTTATTCCAAAAAAGGGGGGGGAATTGCGTACGTGCATAGATTATAGGGCAATAAACAATGTCACGATTAAGAACAGGTACCCCTTACCTTTGATTCCTACTCTTTTGGACCAAATTAAGAAAGCTAAGATTTATACTAAACTGGACTTGCGAGGAGCTTACCATTTAGTCAGAGTAAGAAAAGGAGACGAATGGAAGACGGCCTTCCGCACTAAGTTCGGTCTCTTTGAATACCAAGTCATGCCTTTTGGTCTATGCAACGCTCCTGCCGCCTTCCAGTTTTTTATAAACGAAGTTTTACATGAATTCATAGACATCTGTTGCGTAGTCTACATAGATGATATTCTCATCTACTCAGATTCAGAGAAAGAACATGTACAACAGGTCCGCGCCATTCTTCAAAAACTGCTCTCAAACTCACTTTATGTGAAATTAGAAAAAAGTCTATTTCATGTTTCCAAGGTAGACTTCCTGGGTTACATTATTAGCCCCGAAGGAATAGAGATGGACCCAAAAAAGGTAGAAGCAGTAACAACTTGGCCAAGCCCCACTACTGTGAAACAAATTCAAAGTTTCCTAGGCTTTGCAAACTTTTACCGAAGATTTATTCAAAACTTTTCTCAAATCATTACACCTATAACCAAGTTATTGAGAAAAGGAGTAACATTTTTATGGACCTCTGATGCTGATGAAGCCTTTCAAATCCTAAAAAAGAGGTTTACCATGGCCCCAATCTTATGTCATCCAGACCCTAACCAACCGTTTATCGTAGAAGCAGACGCATCTCAATATGCGTTAGGAGGTATTCTTTCACAACGAAATTCTGATACTGGCCAAATGCACCCGATAGCATACTTCTCTAGAAAATTGTCTGAAGCTGAACAGAATTATGCAATCGCCGATAAGGAGTTATTGGCAATAAAGGCTGTGTTTGAAGAATGGCGCCACTACCTGTTAGGGGCTCGTCATCCAGTAACTATCTATACGGACCACAGAAACCTTCAAGCTCTAAGATCTGTAAAAGCTCTGACTGCTAGACAGTTACGTTGGTCTATGTTCTTCAATGACTATAATTTTGTAATAACTTATCGTCCAGGGAAAGAGAACTTAAAAGCGGATGCTTTATCTAGGATTGGAGACAAAGGCCCAGAACTACCTGAAATTGTCCACCCTGTAATCCCAACTTCTTGTTTTCAGGGAAGTATATCCATGAGTGATATTGTCAACAACATCAAAGAGGCTTTGAAAGAAAAGGATGTTGAGATGTGGAAAAAAGATCATCCTTTTCTATATGAGAAAGATAATTTGTTGATGGTACATGACTTGATTTTCGTTCCTACTGAAAAGATCCAAAAATCCATAATCCATCTTCACCATGACACTATGTTATCCGCTCACCCCAGTATCTTGAAAACTATGGAACTTATTAAACGAACCTTTTGGTGGCCTCTTATGGTCAAAGACGTTCAGCAATTTGTTGAAACTTGCAGTATTTGCATTCAACACAAGACTTCTCATCAACCTCCTAGTGGATTGTTAATGCCTCTGCCAATTCCACCTCAACCCTGGCATACTATTTCGTTAGATTTTATTGTCGAACTACCTGAAACCAAGAAGGGATTTAATACAATTCTAACTGTTGTAGATCAGTTCACGCGTATGGCCCATTTTATTCCTTTAAAAAAGCTTCCCACTGCCTTAGAACTAGCTCATGTAATTATGACACAGGTGATAAGATTACACGGTATTCCTTCTGTGGTTATTTCAGACAGGGGTTCACAATTTATTTCAAAGGTTTGGCAAAAACTGGGTTCATTGTTACATATGGATGTTCGTTTATCTTCTAGTTATCATCCCCAAACTGATGGTTTAACCGAACGAACTAATCAAACTATCGAACAATATCTCCGTTGTATGTTGCCTAGTGTTCCTGAAGAATGGTCAGATCTTTTAAGCCCCTTGGAGTTCGCCTATAATAATTCAGAACATTCTTCTATCAAAATGTCTCCGTTCTTTTGTAATTTTGGATTTCATCCCAAAAGCATTCCCGAAAGTTCTAAAACCTGTGATTCTGTACCTGCAATTTCTGACTATGTATCCAAGGTATTCACCATTCAGGAAGAAGCTAAATTCAACTTGGCTAAAGCAAAAGAATGTCAAAAGGAAGCCAAGGATAAACATCGATCTGAGCAACCTCAGTATACTGTTGGTGATAAAGTGTGGTTGAGTACTAAAAATTTAAAGCTAAAGGGAAACAGGAAATTCAATCCAAAGTTTATTGGCCCCTTTCCTATTGAAAAAGTACTTAACCCAGTTTGTGTGAGGCTGACTCTTCCCCGCAAATACTTGATACACCCGGTTTTTCATGTCTCTCGGGTCAAACCATTCCATCCCCAGACTCGTGTTTCTAAATCTCCGCCTTCCATCATGATTGAGGATCACCCCGAATTTGAGGTCAAGACAATCTTAGATTCCAAAAGAGTTAGGGGAAAACTTTTTTACCTCGTTGATTGGAAAGGGTATGGCCCAGAGGAAAGATCATGGGAACCTTTGGAACATCTAAAAAACTCTCCTAGATTGGTCCGATCCTTCCATCGAAGACACCCTGAGAAACCTAGGCCCATTTCCACTGTTCTTGGGGGGATCTTGAGGAGGGAGTACTGTCATGATTCTGCGTACCCATACTCATGATGTGCTACACACATCCCGAAGTCATGTGCAGAGTTTTTTCCCTTAATAAAACCCACCCCTATCCCGTGCTCCCCGCACGCATCAAAGTCAGTGTGATTGGGTGTACTTTTATCTTGTTATGTCATGCCTCTCACCACATAGGTTTCTTTTGTATTTTACTTGCTTAGTCTTGTACCTTTTCACTTTTGTGTTGTTTGGCATTGGTTTGGGGGCTTGTGAACTCAGAGTATCCGAGTTCTAACCTTCGCGTATTGCTCAAAGAGACGATGCCCCTGTGAAGGTCTCATGCCTCCTGTCCCCGCATCCCTGCACTCTCCTTTTTGGTGCGCGTCCAAGAGGGATTGCAGGCAACGTCTTCGCGCACGTTCTAGTGCGTAGCTGGGAGCGGCTGGGTGCGGTCCTGTATTTAAACCGCACCCAGCCTTCTGGAAGGCGCTTTGCCTTCAGATTTCTCGAGGAGAAGGTCGCGTCTGCTGGAGTGACTCACCGGAAGGTACATCCGATCCTGGCAAGTCATCACGGCGGCTCTTCTCATTTCCCGGAGCAAGCATCTGGAACTCAAATTTGAAAGCTAAGTACTTTACTTAATTTAAGGCGCCCTTCGCAAGAAAGGTCAACAGAATTTTTGGAACATTCTTTTGCAGAAGATTATGCAAGAAGAAGAGTTGGGACATTTTATGCATCATAGTATTTTGAAGAACATTTGTCTTTTCATTTCTTGAATTTGTTAAACTGTGAACTGATTTAATAATAATGATGGTTTAAATTTCTGCTGCTCAAAAAAGGTGTTAGAAGAAAGACATTTAGGATTAGGTGTTCTCTTGGTCTATGTTTATCTTTATAGTTCTTTCTAGTGACAACGACACGAACCTCCCAGACCAAGAAGCAAGAAGTTTATATCAAGTAAGTTTTAGGAGTAGATAGGACGACTTGCAAGGGTCTTTTAAAGAATGTAAAGTAATCCTTCCTATTTTTTGCGTCAATTTCTAGACCAACCAGCCGACATCTCACCAGCTGACCACTAATCCTAGAGGACGTCTGACGACTTTGTCACCTCAATCAATCAAAGAAATACTGGACGAAGGCCAACAACTTCCTGATCGCAGGTAGGGGAATCGCAAAAGTCGCCACACTGATTTTAGGTATTCTCACTAGACAGATAGGGTTTGTAACAGGCCTTAGAATAGTTAGGGGAGAAAACCTTCTGACCTGAATACTAAAGTCTTCGGTGCTTGTTGCTTCGCAGGTCGACAGCAAGAACCAAAGTCTTCTCTTCAACGTCCAGTACCGGCCCTCCTCCCTGGTTCCTAGTTTAAACCTTGCTGTATACTTCAGAACCAGTAAGTTTAGATTAGAGATTAGGGAAGTTGGTCCCTTGCGTCTCTGCGAAATCATCCACGTCATCCAAGAGGGCTTCAGCCAAGACAAGGTAAGGGACGACGTGGTTTGCTTTGACAGTAACTCCCGTTATAGAGTCTTTTAAAGAATGGTTCTATCTCTGTTGCAGGTGTGCCTAGCTGGTGACATGAAAGGTTATTTGAGTTCCCTTCACAGGCTCCATGCAAACTAATTCCATTACACAGAAGTGTACCGCTTAGTGACAATGCACAATTATTGCCACTAAGAAACACTTTCTGTCCTTTATTACTGACACATGCATGTGAATAGGGCAAGTTCCATGTTGTCTTAATGTACCCTTTTCCCAATTTTTCGTACATGCCAGCCTGTATATATTTTTGGCAGTATTGAAACCTGAAAGTAGATATCGGAATATTAATTATCCCATGTATTATCCATTCAATGACAGGTCGTTCTGACATTGTCAATGGTAATCTCTTGAGTTTCTCAATGCTCAGGATTGTATAATCAGCACCCTTCTGTGCCATACTGATCTGTTTATCAGTAAGGTTAAAGATATGGAATAGTGATGTTGTGTTGATTAAACGCCAAGGCACATAGCCTGAACGCAGATTTTGTAACGTCCAGCCAAGCTGTACAATAGAACGCAATTGAGACTGACCGTGTTGTAACAACAGTAAGTCTTGCGATATTATGTCGATTGCTGAAAAACAGCTAGATAGGGTTGAGAGAATTTTCAGACAAAGGTGCTCTACCTGGGGAAAACGTTACAACCTGTAAGGAGAAATGTTTCAGATGCGTGGTGCGTACAGAGCGAACGGAAAACCCTAAAACCGTTCAATGACAATCAGGGATTCTCGTAAACTTATAATGGCTAAGCTCTCGCAACCACAAAACAGTGTGACAATAAAGGTAAAAGTGATCAAAAAACAAGTAACAGAAAACAGCAGATCTTGGTGTTCGTGTTCTATTTTCAAAGGATGTTTATTTGAATCCGCAATCAGCCTCAATCAGCCGACACGTGTTTCATCGTGTTGAAGTGGAGTCAACACGACTCTTCAGGGCTGATGAAATAAAATAAACACATGTATAATACATCTCACTGTAGTATATCTGGTATGCTGCACAGTGAAAGAGACGTGCACTATAGTGGAAAGTGACCTGACCTTACGTACCTAGGTGGTCGTTTCGTGATCATGTGCCGTGCACATCCACACTCGCACACTATTCGTGGTGGTAAAGTGCGTGGGTGGCAATAGTACCCACCCATAGTGTTTCATTCGTTTATTCACTATTAGTGTGAAATCACAATCATAAAGTTACTAGTCTCACGCTCACGTGGAAACTGCGTTCAGTGAAGGTTCAGGGTCCAGGAAGTGTCGCTTGATCCATTCTATTTGGCATGCAGTGAGTATGTCATGCTCAAACCCAAGGTAGGTGCACGTACGAAGGAACACTATTGTGCGACTGCATGAATCCAAAATTCTAATGTCTAGTGGCCTACCTGATAAAAATCCAAGTATCGTTTCGTTGATGGGGAAATATTTTGAGCAAGTGGAGCGATATCTCTAGAATTATGAAAGGTAAATGAAAAAATAAAATTGATTTTATGCTTTTATTGTACTGTTACTTTACACTTGAATACAATGTCTACAGTTTCAGGTACCTAACTGCAACCGTTATATTTGCCTCTGCGAATTGTATTCTTAAAACTTTGTATGAAGGAGGCTAGAAATTTGAGATACAGATTGTGATGTCACCAATTCACTTTGCCACTTTACCTTTCACATATGGGTGCCTTAGTTGAGGGTTTCCATTTTACTAAACAGTGTCACAGCATTTTCTAGATCACCATACACATTTTTTAGGAACCCTTGGCTCAAATTTAAGTTTGAACTGATTTTTTTATTAGTGGTCTCAACTCTTTATTTTTACTCAGAGCAATTTAAAATTCGTAAATAGTTGACTCCATTGGACGAGCGAGGTACTCTTTACTTTTCTTTTCAATGGGTTTACATAGATCTATAAATTTATCATAAACGCCGATCAGATACACGTAACGAGAAGCTGAACCAGAGCTCCGACGAATTCACTGGGCTTTGTTTTCCTTATTACCAGCCACGTATCAGACGTATGGCTAATGGATCTACATAGATTCATAACTCTATAAGTACAGATTGGACATACTTAACGTGAGGCTTAACCAGAGCACCACGGAATACGACTGGGACTTGATTTCCCTCCACACGCGCTTTTCCTTAGTGCGATTATGAATACTAATTGATCGGCGCCTTGCGCTTTATGTTCCGCTATACTTTTGGCTCACAACGAATATTTTCACTACCAAGATGGCGGTCTGTTTTTGACGTAAAAGCACAGATTGGATACACGTAACGAGAAGCTGAACCAGAGCACCGACGAATTCACGGTGCTTTGTTTTTCCCTAATATCAGCCATGTACCAGATGTATGGCAAATGAATTTACATAGATTCATAACTCTATTATAATTACCGATCAAACATACTTATTGTGAGGCATAACCTGAGCACCACGGAATACGACTGGGATTTGATTTCCCTCCACATGCACATTGTCCTAAGAGCGATTAGGAATACTAATTGATCGGCGCCTTGCGCTGTATGTTCCGCTGTACTTTTGGCTCACAGCGAATATTTTCCCTACCAAGATGGCGGTCTGTTGGTGACGTTAGATCTGAGGAGCACTTTGCGAGACTATATCTCCCCACTTTGTTTCCGGTCACGTGTCCGTCTCTGGAACACGGCGACCGGGAACACTCAGAGGAGGGATACCGCGCGGCAGGTAAGAGACATGCAATCCTCCCCTTTACTGAGGTTATTTTCTACATTAGGGTTGAAGGCGGATAGAGCTAAATACCACCGCCCCCCTATTTGTGTTTCCCTTTTTTTAGTACGTTTTTAAATCACGGAGGATTGCACCCAATTATCCTGATTACACTACAGACATTCGGATCCCCTCCCGGTATGGCTAAACACATACAGGTGTTTAGGTATGTACTCTTTAGTTTACCATTACGAGTTTTACTTGTGCCTTTCATGAACAGGAGTAACTGTTTCATTTTGGAAATTCTCTCTGATTATGGGATACTTTCTTGTTTTTCTCTTGTGCAGTCTCATTTCGGAATAAACGAGCAGCACTCTACAATCCAATACAGCTTGTGATTACCTAGACCTCTAACCCATTACCAGGGTGTTGACGCAATTTTCAGATTGACATACCCGTCATTCTTGATTTCAGGGTAAGCGATAGCTACCGCTGCTTCACTGCACCCTGTAGGCTTTTCTACTTGCTTCCTTACTTATGTTCTCCCTTTTCTTAAAATCAATTTTATTTTTTCATTTACCTTTCATAATTCTAGAGATATCGCTCCACTTGCTCAAAATATTTCCCCATCAACGAAACGATACTTGGATTTTTATCAGGTAGGCCACTAGACATTAGAATTTTGGATTCATGCAGTCGCACAATAGTGTTCCTTCGTACGTGCACCTACCTTGGGTTTGAGCATGACATACTCACTGCATGCCAAATAGAATGGATCAAGCGACACTTCCTGGACCCTGAACCTTCACTGAACGCAGTTTCCACGTGAGCGTGAGACTAGTAACTTTATGATTGTTATTTCACACTAATAGTGAATAAACGAATGAAACACTATGGGTGGGTACTATTACCACCCACGCACTTTACCACCACGAATAGTGTGCGAGTGTGGATGTGCACGGCACATGATCACGAAACGACCACCTAGGTACGTAAGGTCAGGTCACTTTCCACTATAGTGCACGTCTCTTTCACTGTGCAGCATACCAGATATACTACAGTGAGATGTATTATACATGTGTTTATTTTATTTCATCAGCCCTGAAGAGTCGTGTTGACTCCACTTCAACACGATGAAACACGTGTCGGCTGATTGAGGCTGATTGCGGATTCAAATAAACATCCTTTGAAAATAGAACACGAACACCAAGATCTGCTGTTTTCTGTTACTTGTTTTTTGATCACTTTTACCTTTATTGTCACACTGTTTTGTGGTTGCGAGAGCTTAGCCATTATAAGTTTACGAGAATCCCTGATTGTCATTGAACGGTTTTAGGGTTTTCCGTTCGCTCTGTACGCACCACGCATCTGAAACATTTCTCCTTACAGGTTGTAACGTTTTCCCCAGGTAGAGCACCTTTGTCTGAAAATTCTCTCAACCCTATCTAGCTGTTTTTCTGTTATTTATTCAGATTGGTTGCCTCCACGTTACCTTTACTAGTTGGATTTTCCCGTTCTGTGTTCCCTATCATGGATAGGGATAAGGTAGCAGCAGACCTTTTCGACAACTTAGCAAAAGGAATGCCTACACATCAGGCCTCCGCCACTACAGGTCCTGCACCTGTGGAGGGACTCAGGGCCAAGTTCTACAAACTTGAAAGATTAAAGAAACAAGAAAATTCTCGGTGGTGGGATGGGACCACCCTGAAGTATTATAGAAGGAATAAACAAATCCCTAGAGGCTTACGATCCCAGACCTTTCCCACATATGACAATCTTGATATTGACCTAATGGTCAAGTGGGAGGAATCCTTAAACCAGAATTCCATGACTCTAATGGATATATTAATAGAGAGTGCGGAACGGAAGTCTGCCAAACTTCTATTAGAAATATCTACTTTGGAACAAGAGATCAAGGATCTCAACAAACCTGAATCCACTGTTAAAAACTATACAATTTTGGATGAAATACTCCTAAAACACCAGGCAGATATCAAGACCAGAAAAGCCCGACAAATCAGAAGGGATGAGGCTGACTACAAGAATGGGAGGGTTTACACTTATGAACAGAAATACGATTCCTTGATTCCAAAATCTAGACAAGGCTCCCAGACAGGTAGATCTACTGTAGCCAACTCAGTAACTTCTAGTACCTCCTCACTCAATTCTGCTGGACTCACAGAATCGGAGGATGAAAGAACAGATAACATAGATTTGATTAATATGCCATTTTTTTTAGAAATGGAACGCATCAGAAAGGGCAACAGGTCAACCATAACCAGGGGCGCCACAGACCCAAAACCCACAGGGGGAGGCGCAGCCTCAAACGAAGATTATCGAAGGAAACTCAGGTCAGGGACACAGAGAAAGTAACCGACCCAGAGGATACGGTCCAAGTGATTAATCTGTCCTCCTTCTCCCTAACCTCCGACATGGTTTCCTTACTTGGTAAAGGTCTCAACTTTAACCCTTACAACACTGGTGATATCTGTCAGAGTAAAATTGATATTTTCAAGTTCATACGGAATGTAAAATTGAAAAAACATTTTTCCTGTAAAACCAATGTAACTGGTGACTCTAGACCCTCTCCTACTGTCTGTGACAAAGAATGTTTGACTATTAAAGATGTGCAAGCAACCCATCTGCTTCTTTCTTTGACAGATAGAGAAGACAGCCCTTACGACATGGAGAGGCTTTTAGAGGAATTAGATATCGAAACAGATTATGGACAGACCAGTGGTCTGAAAAACAAATCTAGTTGGACCCCTACTCTATCAGGGGGCAATGCGATAGACAATTTTCACAGGCATGTCCTGGATGACATAAATAAAGTAAACATAAAAAACCTTAAGGGTAAATTTAGATATAAGGATAACTTGACTAAAGGCGAACGTCTTGCACTCTCTATCCTTAGTGATAACTCTAACATCGTTATCAGGGAGGCTGACAAGGGGGGCAATGTGGTTGTGATGGATCTCGTGGACTACAATAACGAGATTTCGACACAACTAAGTGACGCTTCCTGTTATGAACCACTTTTTCAAAACCCTATGGGTCCTTTAACCATTCTTATCAACAAACTGTTACATGAATGGAAACAATCTGGTCTTCTGGACAATGACGAATACCTATATCTGAAGGTTTTTAGACCGACTTTTCCCTGGTTGTATACTCTTCCTAAAATACACAAAAACCTCCCATTCCCGCCCGGCAGACCCATTGTTTCGGGTATTGGGGGTCCTACAGAGAGACTAGCGGAGTTTGTGGATTTATTCATAGGCCCTCTAGTTAAGAATTTACCATCTTATATACAAGATTCTAAACATATCTTAGGAATGATGTCAGATATCGAGTGGCAACCTGAAACCACGATAGTGACAATGGATGTGGTGTCCCTGTACACCAGCATCAATCCGGAATTAGGAATGCAAGCAATGGAGAAAATACTTTCTAAACGACCAGCTTCGCTGTGGGCTCACACGAAGATGTTATTACGCATGATGGAAATCATTCTTGATAATAACTACTTTATCTTTGACCGTAAATGGTTTAGGCAAATTAAGGGGGTAGCTATGGGTTCGAAATTCTCCCCTTCCTTTGCCAATTTGTTCATGGGGGCTCTAGAATCAGACCTCATTTGGGGCCCCAAAGGCTCAACATTTATCGACTCCATTTTATTTTGGGGACGCTACATTGATGATTGCTTTTTGCTTTGGTCTGGTACCACAGACTCTTTGACTGCCTTTTATGAACATCTGAATAACAATACATGGGGCATACAATTCACTATGCAATCTAGCAAAGAAAAAATGGAATTCCTTGACTTGGAATTTTACATTAAAGACAATGAACTTCACAGTAAACTATATAGGAAACCTACTTCCTGTAACTCTGTTCTCCACGCTTGCAGCTCCCATCCTACACACCAAATACAGGCTATACCCTATGGTGAATACCTAAGAGCTAAACGTAATTGCAGCGAGCCTAGAGAATTTGATAACTGTCTAAGCGATATGAGAAACAGATTTCTCAATAGAGGTTATCCCCTCCAAACCCTGAGAGCAGCAGAGAATAGGGTTCGTCGCGCCTCAAGACCAGATTGTCTAAAGAAACGTGCCGCCAGTGAATCCTCCACCCAAAAAATCAGACTCATTACTGAGTACAATGCGCTACATCAGGCAGTCTCCAAGAGTTTCAACAAACATTGGAAACTGCTAACTGCAGACCCAACCCTAAGGGAGTGGCTACCAGAAAGACCCGCCATTACATACAGAAAGGGATGCACACTGAAAAATAAACTTAGTCCTACGGTCCCACACAATACTTCAGCCTTAGATTGGCTGACCACACATGGCCTGGGTTTCTTTAAATGTGGCTTCTGTTCCTTGTGTGTTTGGGCCAAACATGGCACCAAAACGTTCAAAGGTCATGACGGTGTTTTATACACCATCAGACATAACATCACATGTCTAACTAGATACGTGGTGTACATTATTGAATGCCTTTGCGGTAAAATCTATGTGGGCAGTACTATCAGACCCCTTAAAGAGAGATTGGCCGAACATATACGGGCGATTCAAAAAAGGGATCCCAAATACCCGGTTGCACTGCACGTTGCGGCATGTCAACCACTTGAGGATGAAGTGAAGGTACGTTTCTTTGGCATTGATGTAATGCCCCAAAACATTAGGGGGGGCAACAGGGAACTTACTCTGAGGCGTAGGGAAGCCACGTGGATCATGCGTTTGCAATGCGTGGAACACGGGCTGAACTATGACCCGGAGCTTCAATTCTTCTTAGGGAACTGATGCCCTATCATCCTAAGGTGATGCTGTACATGGTGTTAAATACATCATTGGTTTATACAACTGTAAATAGACATGATTATCGTTGAATTTGAAATGAGAACTGCAAGAACAAAGTCATTTGGAGATATGGTCATTTTATTTTTGGAGAAGTATGACTTATTTGTCATTCCTCCAGGGAGTGTGACTAACCATATGCTTTTATTGTACTGTTACTTTACACTTGAATACAATGTCTACAGTTTCAGGTACCTAACTGCAACCGTTATATTTGCCTCTGCGAATTGTATTCTTAAAACTTTGTATGAAGGAGGCTAGAAATTTGAGATACAGATTGTGATGTCACCAATTCACTTTGCCACTTTACCTTTCACATATGGGTGCCTTAGTTGAGGGTTTCCATTTTACTAAACAGTGTCACAGCATTTTCTAGATCACCATACACATTTTTTAGGAACCCTTGGCTCAAATTTAAGTTTGAACTGATTTTTTTATTAGTGGTCTCAACTCTTTATTTTTACTCAGAGCAATTTAAAATTCGTAAATAGTTGACTCCATTGGACGAGCGAGGTACTCTTTACTTTTCTTTTCAATGGGTTTACATAGATCTATAAATTTATCATAAACGCCGATCAGATACACGTAACGAGAAGCTGAACCAGAGCTCCGACGAATTCACTGGGCTTTGTTTTCCTTAATACCAGCCACGTATCAGACGTATGGCTAATGGATCTACATAGATTCATAACTCTATAAGTACAGATTGGACATACTTAACGTGAGGCTTAACCAGAGCACCACGGAATACGACTGGGACTTGATTTCCCTCCACACGCGCTTTTCCTTAGTGCGATTATGAATACTAATTGATCGGCGCCTTGCGCTTTATGTTCCGCTATACTTTTGGCTCACAACGAATATTTTCACTACCAAGATGGCGGTCTGTTTTTGACGTAAAAGCACAGATTGGATACACGTAACGAGAAGCTGAACCAGAGCACCGACGAATTCACGGTGCTTTGTTTTTCCCTAATATCAGCCATGTACCAGATGTATGGCAAATGAATTTACATAGATTCATAACTCTATTATAATTACCGATCAAACATACTTATTGTGAGGCATAACCTGAGCACCACGGAATACGACTGGGATTTGATTTCCCTCCACATGCACATTGTCCTAAGAGCGATTAGGAATACTAATTGATCGGCGCCTTGCGCTGTATGTTCCGCTGTACTTTTGGCTCACAGCGAATATTTTCCCTACCAAGATGGCGGTCTGTTGGTGACGTTAGATCTGAGGAGCACTTTGCGAGACTATATCTCCCCACTTTGTTTCCGGTCACGTGTCCGTCTCTGGAACACGGCGACCGGGAACACTCAGAGGAGGGATACCGCGCGGCAGGTAAGAGACATGCAATCCTCCCCTTTACTGAGGTTATTTTCTACATTAGGGTTGAAGGCGGATAGAGCTAAATACCACCGCCCCCCTATTTGTGTTTCCCTTTTTTTAGTACGTTTTTAAATCACGGAGGATTGCACCCAATTATCCTGATTACACTACATACATTCGGATCCCCTCCCGGTATGGCTAAACACATACAGGTGTTTAGGTATGTACTCTTTAGTTTACCATTACGAGTTTTACTTGTGCCTTTCATGAACAGGAGTAACTGTTTCATTTTGGAAATTCTCTCTGATTATGGGATACTTTCTTGTTTTTCTCTTGTGCAGTCTCATTTCGGAATAAACGAGCAGCACTCTACAATCCAATACAGCTTGTGATTACCTAGACCTCTAACCCATTACCAGGGTGTTGACGCAATTTTCAGATTGACATACCCGTCATTCTTGATTTCAGGGTAAGCGATAGCTACCGCTGCTTCACTGCACCCTGTAGGCTTTTCTACTTGCTTCCTTACTTATGTTCTCCCTTTTCTTCAGCCCTGAAGAGTCGTGTTGACTCCACTTCAACACGATGAAACACGTGTCGGCTGATTGAGGCTGATTGCGGATTCAAATAAACATCCTTTGAAAATAGAACACGAACACCAAGATCTGCTGTTTTCTGTTACTTGTTTTTTGATCACTTTTACCTTTATTGTCACACTGTTTTGTGGTTGCGAGAGCTTAGCCATTTTATGTCGATTGCTGATGACACAATGCTGTCCAATGAAAAGATTCTGGAGGACAGAGTCATTAACCCATTGCCCACTACAGAAAGCGATTTTTCCAAATTAATACGGTCAATTTCCCGTATACTTTCTGCTGTCTCAATTTGAGTTATCTTCCAGGCCTCGTTGTAAGCTGCATATATAGAGGATGCTATGAAGCGTTATTTGACGCTGTTTGCGTGGTCCCATAATGAAATCACGCAAGTCTGCACCATCAGTAAGTAAAGTTAGGTGTTGCTTAATTTCTGTCAGTGTGGAAGTTTTTAGCCATTGAAGGCAGAGTTTGCCCACACTGTAGGTGGTGAATATCCCTGGGTGTTGTCTTTGGGAATATCTAGGGTCTGGCCTGGTCAATTTGAACCCCTGTGTTTTGTTCAGGAATCTGTCTTGACAGTTATTAGTATCTGTGGGCCAGATAAACCATTGTTTCCAATCAGGATTTGTTCTGTTTTGGTTTAATACATAGTTTACGTCTATTTCTTCATCTGCAGAGTTATTGCTGTTCATTGTTGGTTTTGGAATAGACGGTTTATTTAAGTCTTTGATTTTGGCTAATCCAAGACAGTTAGTTTGTTGAATAGTTTCATTCAAGAATATAATTTGTTCTGGGATCATGCAGGCTCTAAACAATGATTCTATACCTTGTACTTGCCATTCTTTTGTACCCCAAACACTTTTCACTTCCACATTTTTGTCCCAATAATCAAAACCAAATGTATTCATTTGTTCAAAAAATGAGTCCGAATATATCAATTTTGTGTTTGTAAGCATGGTTTTTGTTCCTGTCTTATTTGACAATTTGAAATAAAATGTTTCAGCATTACTTGTGTTGAACCCTGAAAAGTATGAATATTTGTCATAAAAGGTTCTTGAGCTTCCTTTTGGAGGGGTTGCACAATGTTCCCATTGATTATAATTTAAAACATTTCTAGGTTGTGCTGATTTATGTAAAAAATGGTTACCATAGTGGTTGTAGCAGTACATACTATCATAATTAGATGAACCCTGCAAATAATCATGTTTGGTAAATTTAGCAGACATCACCAGATCAGACATCATGTAATTAATACTTTCAAAGTCCCAATCATCAGCAAATGAGTTTGGTTTTACAAAGTCACTCAACGAGATCTTGATTTGGTGTGGATATTTGAGGATTTCGACCGGGCCATAAATTTCATAGTCAGTATTGTCCCATGCTACCCCACCCGGTATAGGATTGGCTGTGAAATTGACTGAAGAAAGTTCTCTTTTCTTGACGTGTGAAGACGTGTGTGGCTTGAGGATCAAGTTGATTTTCTGGCTTGCTGTGTCCATTTTAGCATATTTTCCCTCAATGAAGCGTCCCAAACATAGTATCATGATGAGCCAAAGTATCAGGATAAATACACCAAAGGACACCCAAAATTCAATCCATGGAGAAATCAGATAGGTTTCTTTCAGCTGTTTCCATATTTCCTTAGCTTTATCTTTAAAAGTTTTTGTTGATGGCTGTGTCTTTGATTCACTTAGATCTTCAGAAGAATCTTCAAAGTTGATGAAGTAGCTGGATGCCGTTCTGTCTATTGTTCCAATTGCTTCAGGATTACTGTTTCTTGCAGCTTCAGCATATTCATTTGTTACTTCATTGTAGGTTGGTGTGTCTCTACTAAATGTTTTTATTTGGGTTTTCAGAGGTGTGAGTTCCATTGCATTGTTGCATAGTCCTTGTTGTTGTTCTGTAGGCGTTTCGAATGTGATTAGCCTTTTAGTTAGCACCTCTGTACTTATAGCAAACCTCGGTGTTCTACTACTTATCGGGAGTCCACTTGGCCTACTGTTTGTTATCGGCCACATGATTGTGGTTTTACCAGGTCGATGGATACAACTCGGTTCTCCTTTTTACCAGCAAGCGGCGGTAGTACAACTGATCTTGTCCCGTTGATGGACAAGACAGGAACTGCTTTTCTGTAAGAAGGCCCAAATTCCTTCTTTACCGCGATTTTTTTCTCTGACTAGATCCCCGATTTTTGGAATCCAGACAGGTCTTGCTGGGACAGGTGGTGGTACTTCAGTGGTTGTTGGCTGCTGTTTCAACTTTATGTTGCTCAGGTCTTTTCTTGTTTCGTTTAAGTCCTGTAAAATAGCCAAACGATCTTTGATATCAAAGCTTTTTTTCTTTTACCACTGAAGTCTGACTGTCAAGATCTAAGACTAGCATCCTAGTTCCAAACAGTAATTCGTACGGACTGAATCCCCTCAGAGAATTTCTTGGCAAGTTGTTTAGACTACGTTGGACACCTATTAGATGTTTGACCCACCCAGCTCCCGAACCTAATAGCTTTGCTGTTATAGATTGCTTTATGTCACGTTTTTTTCTTTCAACAATTCCGTTTCCCTCGGGATGAAATGGACAAGAATACCGCAATGCAACGCCCATGCTGGCCATGGCCTCCTTATAAGCTCTAGAGCTAAAAGCAGGACCCTGGTCCGAATGCAGCATGCCAATTGCGTATGTGCCGATAAAGACTCGCAAATCTTTTATAACAGTTCTGGCGTCAGCCGTGTGCTGGGGTCTACATTTATAAGTGGAAACGAGTCTTTATTTGTTAATGGGACGCATTATTTACACTTGTTTCACTGATTATTGTTTAGCCCTTATTGAGTGAAACGCCATGGTATTACCCCGTTCCTCTCGCCGCTGCGATCTCTGTTGCAGCCCGGGCATTTTTTTACAAAGATGTGATGATGCAGGCTCATGCCTGGCCACCAGTACACTGATTGTAGTTCTTCCAGAGAATCTTTTAGTTTGAGGTGTCTGAGACCCTTGCCCATATGTGCGTCTGCTATTGACAAAGTTCTCCTGTCCTTGTTTGGAATTACTCTATCCCCCACTCCAGGGATTCGAGCAAAAGGAACGGAGTTCGCATCGATTATGTATGTATATTTGAGTGGGTAACTGATCGGTAACGCTGAGCAGTCGCCTTTTGATGACGTTTTCACCGCCAGCATTGTTTCACCGTCAATGTATTTAACTGCACGCTTTTTTCTAGCTACGGAAGCCGGTTCAGTTGCTACCGCTGTGGCTTTCTCAGCCAATGAATTCCCTGCAACGTGAACGCCATCACGCTGATGACTCAGTGAGTGTATCACGTGAGTCTTTGGTAGTTCTTTTTTTAACAGAACTATTTGTTCCCAAAGCAGTTTTTGTTTTATTGTTGCACCTGTGTCATCTTTGTAACCGTTTTGAATCCATTTCTGTAAATCGCTGTTATATGATTTGACGCAGTAATACGAATCGGACACTATGAGTGTCGGGAATTCGCGATCTGCATTATCTAGCACCGTTTTCAATGCTATTATTTCAGTCTGTTGTTCTGAATTAGTTTCTACTGAGTGTGTTTTTGTTAATAGAGGTCTTAGTATACCTCCGCGCCACACTTCTTTTGTAATCTCACATGTGGGGTTGTATGCTTGTTCCCCCCAAACGGATGGTTGAGCATGTCCGTCTGTATAGATTACACAAGCGTACTGTCGTAATGGCAGAATGTCGATTGGCAGAGGGAATATTCTTTCATATTCTAGATATTTTAGTTCCTCTAGTTCTGGATCAAAGTAGTATTTTACTTTGTCCATTGTAATGGAATTCACCCATTGTATCCATTCCGGATTCAATGCTGTTGTTGGTAAATTACACGGTGTTGTTAATTCCTCAAAGGCTGATTCTGCTGTTCTGACTGTGATGTGTCTACCGTCAGCTTTATCTTTTTCTCTAGCTATTGCGGTTTGAACTGCATGAACAATGTTTTCTTTAATGCTGAATTTCTTTTCAGCTTCTGTGTACAAGTGTGATTTGAATGCAATTGGTACCTTTTCTCCCTCATTAGAGGTCAGGTATGTGAATCCGCATCTTCCTGGGATGACTCGAATCACAAGGTTGTGTGTGTTATCACGTGTTTCTAATTTTGTTTTAATTAACATATCTGTTTGTAAGGATCTCAGAATTTCTGTGTGTTTTTGAGTCCAATTTGATTTTTTAAAATCTGGTTTTATTAGATCATAAAGGGGTTTGACCCTTTCTGCGTAATTTGCAATGTATGTTCTTCCGAAATTTAGGAAGCCTAGAATTGACTGTAGGTTTTTTAGTGTTCTAGGTGCTTGGAGTACGGCACATTTCTCTAGGAAATTGTCAGCCAGGCTTTTGCCTTCACTTGATAATTCATATCCTAAGAACAGGACTGTTAGATGGGCAATTCTAGATTTTTTAAAGTTGAGTTTGTAACCCTCTGCTGCGAACCCAAGTATTATGGTGTTCACTCTCTTCAAGTGAGTATCCAAGTCATCGTCTGTTAGGTATATGTCGTCGACATACGATAATGCTTCGTCATCATATGTTTGTAGTAGCTCTGTTACTCTCGCTGAGAATAATCCTGGGCTGTTCTTGTACCCCTGGGGTAACCGACAGAATTCTTTTTGAGCGCCATTTATTGAGAACGCTGATAAGTATCTGCTCTCTGGTGCTATATTTTGACAAAAGAATCCATTAGAGATGTCTAATGTTGTTTTATATTTTTTGCGCACTATGTTATTCATTAGTGCAGCACTATGCGAGTTTTGTACTGCAAAAGTTTTGCAACACGAGTTAAGGTGTCTGTAATCCAAAACTAGACGATATGAATTGTCTGGTTTGGAGACAGGAAACAAAGGGTTGTTCATTTGTGAGGTGCAAGTTTCAATCACCCCCTGGTATTCTAGTTGATCTAGAATTTCTTTTACCTGTTTTTTAGCTTCTTGCTTGATTGGATACTGCCTTTGTGCAGTAGGTTGTGATTTTAACTGGATTTTGTGAGGAGGAGAGTCCTCATCCCATCCTACATGATTTTTATATAAAGCAGGAGCTTGAGCTACTGCCCACTTTCTTGCAAGTGTATATTTTTTATGAATTGGAATATGATTTGAGAAGGCAGGCATAATTATTTCTTCGCCATGTGGGCACTCCCTGACGAACTCTGGTGGCCAATCTTTTTCAGCTAGAAGGATGTCATAGCCCTTGGAGAGATTATCCCAAAAAAGGCCCCTTATTTTTCTAGTCTTATCCCCTTCTATACGTAAAGTTATTTCATATATTTTATGAGGTTTGCTAACTCTGGTGTCTGCAGTTTCCACCTGAATGTATTCATTCGTGTCCACTGTCTCCAGATGATTCATAAGGACTTTGCGTGCTATGCTCACTTCTGCTGCCCTGTCTAGCATTGTCTGAGCCCACTCTCCGTTTTTCAGCTGTGTCCTCAGTATTCTCGGCATTGTTGAATACTTTAATACTGGCTACCTTCTTTTTTGGAAACTGTAATTTTTTATTTGGATGAGCAGGTTCCTTGTCTTTCGACTTGACGTGCCCTTCCCTGGGTTCCGATCGTCCTCTTCTTTCTGATTTCTGCGAGGAAGTCTGAAAAGATTGAGTGGGACGTGTATCAAAGTCTTGATATCTATCAGGTTTCTTTATGTTATCCCTATTTCTAAGGTTGTATTTTTTCACAGAGGGCTCCCTTTGGGGAGACTTGGGTCCTTGGTCCGGAGACCTTCCTCTGGACTGGAATCTCTTTTCTTTTGGATTGGATTGTTTGTTTCCATCCCAGTTCTTCTTTTGACTGTTTAGATTATTTTTAATAAATATTTTTTCAGGACTTTCAATTAGTTGGGGCTTTACTGGTATTCCACCCAAACTATCTCTACCTAGTTCTTCATAGGATTTTTCTATAATTCTGGCAATTTCAGCTGGTTGGTCTGCTATATCTGTCTCTTTTAACCTCTGGCGGATCGCCACATTCGCTGCTTCTCCTTTTATGTTGGCTAGTAATATTGCCGAGACCTGCTTGAAGTCTTTTAGTAATTTCATACCAAGAGTTAAAGCGGGTTCTGGACCGTATTCGTCTTGAATTTGTTTTAGCACATCTGGTATTACTGACATGGATGGAACTCCATGTGTTTTTGTGTAAATGGAAGCAAAGACTGTACCCCAAGTGTCACAGTCCTCCACGTGTGGTGCGATTCCCATTGGAAGACAGATAGTCAGAATCCTGTGTTTATCCACAGGGGTGGTGTCTGGAAACACCGCCTCTATTTGGGTGATTTTTTGTGCTAACCAGAATGGTATTTGTTCCCGTTTAGCTGGTACTTTACCTAGGCAGGACTGTATGTTCTGTGGTGTAATTTTATTTGTGTTCCCCTGATGAGGGGTCAGCTGTGGGATTTTAACTACAGGTTGGATGGTTGAAGTCCGCATTACATATTGGACTAGTTGTCTATATATTTTAATTAATTGTTTTAGTTGTACTAAAACATCTGCTGCAGACATTCTTCCGATGTCTGGATGTGGTGTGTATCCGGCTAGGACCGGCCACGTTGCTCCTGGTCTACCTAGTGGACCGAGCCTGGTGATGTGATTATTATGTTTTAGGGCGCCATTAAACAAGAGCAGATGCTCTTGGAATTTGAGTGGTACTTCCACTTCCTCGAAAGGAGTGTAGGTATCCGGAGGTTCCTCTATTTTATAACAGTGGAACTCCTTTGTTACAGCATTTGCTGCTGGAAAGTTTATCCATGAATAGAATACCTCTGTCTGCCGATATTCGTGTGCCTCAATTACGAATATGACTGTACCACCTCTTGGTGTCAGTCCATTGTCTATAAGTTTTAACGTTATAGATCTTCTTATGTTGACCGGGATGAGTATTATATCCGGGTCTGCTTCTTGCATAGTATTATCAGCTGCTATTACTTCAGCTGCTACTCTAGCTCTCTCTCTTTCATCATCACTGTCTGGCATTTTACTGTCAGGATGGTTATTCTGTTTGTTTGCAGATCAGGTTTCTTGTGGAAACAAAGATGAGATGCACAATATTTTGGAACAGTGTATCCTTCAACGTTGATTGAACCAAGAACCATACATAAGAGTTCCCTCCTGCGAGGTTTGGCGGATTTTACCTCTCACCCACTCCAGACGTCTTTGGAGTATTATGGGAAAAAGGGGTCTGAGTGAAAAAGCACGACTGAGTTACTCTAAAGTCTTGCGTTAGTTTTATCGCCTATCCAAACACGCTGGGCGCCATGTAGTGTAGTTCCTATTATCCCAATAGGCTCTGCGCATTGGAATAATACCTCCAATAGTATAGACCTAGACCAGACGTTAACTAGGTCTTCTACTGTCGATATTAGACTTAAAGTTTTGGGTTTGCCAGCTAGCTCAGAGTTCACTAGAAACTTTCTCGAATAGACAAGGAGGAGTTGAACCTCCCTGGATAGACAAGAAGGGATTTAGTTTCTGACAACCATAGAACATGACAACTTTGCTCTCCCCTAATCAAGAGTGTATCTCTAGAGTCGTGTGAAAACAAAAGACAACTTATTTTACTCAGTCAGTACGTGCATTCTTAGTTTCACCAGATTGTAGAGAAAAGGAAGAGACGGGCGTGTTCAATAAAAGATGTTATTTATTGATCAGTCTCTTTTCTCGTACAAGAGAAATGAATCGATATTATTGCAATACTTATGGTTAAGTAAAGTGTATACAATAAAAGCAGAAGTATAAAATAATACTGTAAAAACATTGATATGGTTTCTAAGCCATACGTTATTTAAAATGGACAGAATAGATACATACATATAAACATTTGACTAATCATACTCAACTGGTGCTTCTAACTACGCCTACCCCAGTGTACCTGACCTAAGCCTAATACGTGGGCGGGGATAGAAAGTAGTAGTTTAAGTTAAGTTTGTTTTGCCAAGTGACTGATTCAAGAATTCTCTGCAAGGGGTTATTCAGTTCCGTACCTTGAATCTAGGATGATTGAGGGATGGTATCTCTCATCTTTGGTCTCGATATTCCAGGCTGCCTGCAAGGGCTGCTGGAAGCGCCGGAGCTGGATTTCTCGGCAGGAGAAAGGCAGCGTCTCGTTCTCAGCGCGTGAGGAAGGCGGGCAGCTAGTGGGCTTCGCTCTCTGCTGGGCTTCGGGAAGTCTCGCTGCTCCGATCTCGTCACCACCGCGTGTGTTTGCTTAGGCAATATCGGTAATATTTATACCTGTAAGGTGCCGAGATTGACGTAAGGATGGACATAGATACGTCAAAGGATGTCATACGAGCTGGTCGTTAGCGCATTCTTTTACTGAAGTTCTCGGTGAAATCAAAACAATGGCCGCAGGGTTTTTCCCAGGTTGTCATAGGTTTGATTTGTTTTGAGAACTCCGTATGCCTTATCAGGGGCTGGAGGAATATTGCTTGCCTAATTAGATGGCAAGCGTTATGACCTAATCAGATAACGCGCTCCTGTGCCGTGGTCTGGCGTAATCAGATAACGGTTTCTGCATCATGGGATGGCTGCTAGTTAACTCGTTAACCAGAATAGGGTCAGGAATAGGGGGATCGATACAGAACCTATAGGAATACATCACATTCCCATGAGGCACAGGGTCAGAGCTGATTTGCATATAGCCAGTGTCTAACCCAGGGTGGAGTGAAGTGCAAAAAAAACGATGGATTTAGGCCCAGATCTTTGTACTGGGGTGAATGTATGACATTGTTCTACATTTTGTCCATCAACTGTGTTTTTTGCAATTTTCACCCCGAGTGGGCTGGGTATGCGCAGACGTGAGTCCCAGGCTCTCCACACCACTGGAGTCAAGCTATCCAGGCTGATGAAGGCTGATAGCCAGAAACCGGTCCTTGGATGCTGGGAAAGACATGGCTTGGTAGTTCGGACTGGACTGTTCCCATGAGGCACAGGGTCAGAGCTGATTTGCATATAGCCAGTGCCGAACCCAGGGTGGAGTGGAGTGCAAAAAAACGATGGATTTAGGCCCAGATCCTTGTACTGGGGTGAATGTATGACATTGTTCTACATTCTGTCCATCAACTGTGTTTTTTGCAATTTTCACCCCGAGTGGGCTGGGTATGCTCAGACGTGAGTCCCAGGCTCTCCACACCACTGGAGTCAAGCTATCCAGGCTGATGAAGGCTGATAGCCAGAAACCGGTCCTTGGATGCTTGATTCCAGTCTGGGAAAGACATGGCTTGGTAGTTCGGACTGGACTGTTCCCATGAGGCACAGGGTCAGAGCTGATTTGCATATAGCCAGTGTCTAACCCAGGGTGGAGTGGAGTGCAAAAAACCGATGGATTTAGGCCCAGATCCTTGTACTGGGATGAATGTATGACATTGTTCTACATTCTGTCCATCAACTGTGTTTTTTGCAATTTTGACCCCGAGTGGGCTGGGTATGCTCAGACGTGAGTCCCAGGCTCTCCACACCACTGGAGTCAAGCTATCCAGGCTGATGAAGGCTGAAAGCCAGAGACCGGTCCTTGGATGCTTAATTCCGGTCTGGGAAAGACATGGCTTGGTAGTTCAGACTGGACTGTTCCCATGAGGCACAGGGTCAGAGCTGATTTGCATATAGCCAGTGTCTAACCCAGGGTGGAGTGGAGTACAAAAAAACGATGGATTTAGGCCCAGATCCTTGTACTGGGGTGAATGTATGACATTGTTCTACATTCTGTCCATCAACTGTGTTTTTTGCAATTTTCACCCCGAGTGGGCTGGGTATGCTCAGACGTGAGTCCCAGGCTCTCCACACCACTGGAGTCAAGCTATCCAGGCTGATGAAGGCTGATAGCCAGAAACCGGTCCTTGGATGCTTGTTTCCAGTCCAGGGAGGACCTGGCCTGGCAGTTTGGGCTGGACTGTTCCCATCGGGTGCAGGGTCAAGACTGATTTGCATATGGCTGGGTCCAAACTGGAATGGCAAGGTGAGCAAATAAACGATGGATTTAGACCCAGATCTCTGTACTGGGGTGAATATATGACATTGTTCTGCATTCTGTCCATCAATTGTTCTTTTTGATATAATAGTTAGGCAAAATATCTCGCCATAATTTTAGAGGTGCTCAAAGTCGCAATAGAGCCAAGTGATTCAAAACATACACAAAAATACTCTAATCATAATGCAATAAATGTGATTTGATTTTAAAAAGTCAATGTTTAATACACTGCATTCCAAATAAATGCATATGTACAAAACATCAAATGAGACATGAACATGAATATTCACAAAAACAATTAAAAACACTTTCTCTCTGAAGACCTCCAGACACTCTTCCCCTCTATCACAATCATACTCATCATCAAACTGCAACTGTATCATTTACTCCACATACATCCTTTTCCTAAATACATGCTCCAGACATCAATAAAACCAAAAGTAACAATGATTTTAAGCAAAACAAGGACCACAAAAACAATCTCTACACTCTTAAATTCATGAGTACTTTTCAGACATATGATAGAGTTGGTATAATTCATATTTTTTGATTAATCAATATATTCATATCAGGTTATAGATGTTCTGGTCCTCATATTTCAGTTCCGAATATGCACGCGTTTCTGTGAAGACCACAATTTCAGTCACACCTTCCTCAAGGTGCAAAAACATTAAAAAAACAACTAACAGATGGAGGAGCTGAGGTAATTCTCAGAGAAAGTACCTAGAAAAAACATAGCAAATACCATAAAAAGGCTTCAACTAATTCTATAAATCTATGTGTACATGTTCACAAAGTGACATAGTAGAGCAACTAAATCCCAGAACCAATACACCAAAGTGTAAAGGTAGATTATTAAATAAACCAATTCCAGAATGCACTTATACTTATTTCAAGTATCCAACAGGCAAGTGAAGAAGCACAGGTCGAAAAAGACAGAGAGTGCATATCTCAACTATCATCAATAAACAAGAGAACCCAACAGACAGAAAACCCAATAGAATTGTGTGGAAATTCAAACCAAGTGAAAATTAGGTTCTGATAGCATGTGAGTAATGATTTATAACCAAGTTTCAATCAATCAATCAGGTTTGGCTAATCACCCATTAGGGTCTCAACTTGCTGTGGGGAGGGGTTCTGAAGTTCAGTCGAAGAACCAGGTCTTGAGGTCCTTCCTGAATTGAGGCAGTGAGGATGATTACCTGAGATGTAGAGGAAGAGAGTTCCCGGTCTTTGTGGCAAGGCAGGACATGGATCTTCCTCTGGCCGTGGTCTTGTGGTGCCAAGTTGGCGGAGTGGAGGTGTCTGGTGGGAGTGTAGAAGGAGTAGTAGTGGTTGAGGTATGCAGGTCCAATGTTGTGGAAGGCCCTGTAGGCATGCATGAGGATCTTGAAGATAATTCTTTTGTTGATCAGGACCCAGGGTAGGTTTCTCCGGAAACAGGGGATGTGGCTGCAGCGGGGGATGTCCAGGATAAGTTTTGCTGCTGCGTTCTGGATTCTTAGCAATTTCTTTTGGAGCTTCTTGGTGGTGCTGGCGTGGAGTTCATTGCCATAGTAGGATTTGCTTCTGACATGTGCCTAGGTGACCATTCTTCTGTACTCTGTGGGAATCCAATTAAAAACCTTTGAAGTGGGTTGAGCTTGTGAAAGCAGGAGCATGAGACGGCTTTGATTTGGCGGTTATGTGAGAGCGAGGTGTCAAGAATGATGCCAAGGTTATGTGAGCGGTGGGTGGGTATGGGGGGGCTCCAAGCACGGTGGGACACCAGGAATTGCCCCATGCAGCCGGGTGGTTGCCAGGATGAGTACTTCAGTTTTGACAGAGTTAAGTTTGAGGCAGCTGCCCTTCATCTCGGTGGGAAAGTTGTTCTTTGCGGCTGTAGATTCATCAGTGAGGGAGAGAATCAGCTGTGTGTCGTCGGCGTAGGAGACGATGTTTCGTCCATGGTTTAGTCACTAAACTCACTAATTAGTATCCAACAAGTAACACGCTTCACAAAATGAGAGGTTCAGACGTCAAGGAATACTTAGGTCTGTAAACAAGAGGCAATATCCTAAAATGAGAGCAACCAATATACAGTAAGGTCAATGACCTGACTCAATGTATTCAATGTATTCAACCCAGATCTGTAACTGGGGGTGAGTGTCTGAAAAGTGTCAGCGCTCCGTCCATCATCTACTTGTGTTTGCTTTGTTTGCCCTAAGTTGGCAGGGTATGCCCAGATGTGGGTCCCTTGCTCACTTTGCCACTGGATTCAAGCTAGTCTGGCTGATGAAGGGTGTTACCCTGAAACCGGTCCCAAGATGCTTTTTCAGGTCCAGGGAAGACATGGCATGGCAGTTCGGGCTGGACTGTTCCCATGAGGTACAGGGTCAAGACTGATTTGTATATAGCTGTGTCTGAACTGAGGTGGAGAAGTGATCTAAAGAACGATGATGGATTCTACCCAGAACTGTGACTAGGGGTGAGTGTCTGAAAAGTCTCAGCACTCCGTCCATCATCTCCATTTGTTTGCTTCAATGTAAGTAGTTAACATAAGTCCCTCTCATGAAAGCGCTGCAACAAATAAACAGATTAAAACTTTCAAAGGATCGACCCCGTCCTCATAGTGACATCAGATGTCAGCAAGTAGTAGGTCGTACAGAAGGAACAATCTCCAAAGGGTAAACAGATGGCAAAATCTCGCCATAACAAAATTGTAAGTAATCTCTGGAACACCCAGATGCAGGCTAGGTACAGTATGTTTGAGTCTGAGAGATAAAGAGCACATCCAAGTATAAGAAAACAATAAGTAACCTATGTGGGGTCTAAAATACGGGAGCAACTATGTCAAAATGGTTCAGAGATGTGTATATATAATACGGAGCTAGCTGTCAACTTTCTGTTTACGTTTAATTTCCAGGTCTATATATCCCTGTATATGAAGTCCCAAACGTACTGACATGTATGTAAACTTACAGCTTCCTAGACGTCAAATACTAGTCATAGAGAATCTTGAAAAATAAAAATTTCAATCACAATCTTTGGAGGGCTCTACAGTGGTTGAAAAACAAGCGAGCCCTTTCCTCTGGAGAATAAGTCTCCTGCAGAAATCATTGCAGTGTAGTCTGGTAACAGTAAGGGAGAGGCTTGAATGCAAGAATTTAAGCAGGACCCCATAAAGACCTCATAAATCCCTGAGACCACCCTTTTGAAGCAACTCCCAAGCCGCAAATTTTGTTGGATAGGGGATTGTAGAACTAACAACTGATGCGCCAAATGGTACCGGAGGCAATGTGTCCGTTGTCAGTAGTCAGCAGAAGGCAGACTGAATACCACCAAATCCACCTGGCAGGATTTGAGAAGGCCATCCTGGTATAACTGATCGATACATCATATCCCTTAGGCATGCCTGGACACCAAATAGCTGGATTCATTTGAAATGCAAAGGGCAGTGTTGTGCCATAATGTAGCTTTGCTATGCAGGAGTGGAGACACTGCTAAGTGCTTATGGTAAGTACTTCATGCAGCTGCAAAGGCACTGGGAACAGGGTGCTGTGCTGTGATAGTGTGCAAAGAAAATAGGTACGCAGGGAGGCAACAATCAGGATAGCCCAGGAAGTGTTGCTCAATGTGTACCCACATAGGGGTTTCCCTAGAATTGCACATATAGAGGGCTAAATGTGATAGGTGGAAGGCCAGGCTGTACTGGCCCATGTTGGGCAGGCAAAGGCCACCTGCTGTGGTATCTGTCTACAACCTAGAGGCATGAAGTCTAGACCTTCTCCAGCCTACTGTGAAAGGGACAATTAGAAACTAGCTAACTAGCTTTAGTCGTGCCTCATGGAGACCGTAGGGAAGGGTGCTGGCTCCAGTCACACTTACGCCAAACCATGCCACCCGCATTCAAACCTGCATGCTCGTCCTATATGGAGACTCCTACGGTCTCCATGAGGCACGACTAAAGCTGGTTTCTAATTGTCCCTTTCACAGAAGGCTGGAAGGTTGCCACACTGTAGGTACGTGATGTGGTTCTTGATTGACCCAGAGCAGGGTGTATCTTAGCGTGTGTATACCGCTCCGGCCATTGTAATAGGTCCTGGTAATATCACGCACAGGTTGAAACATGTACATCACTATTTTAGACTTAGACACCACAGGTCAATCTAACCTAACTTGGTGTCCCACATTGTTTTTAACCATTGTCTTATTGCTCCATATTAAACTTTTAGGGAGTTAAATAAAGATGATTTTTAACCCCATCTTTTCAATCACTCACACCACTGTTGTGAATAATCCTGCTCCACTGTAAACCGGTATTGAAGCACACCCGGGTAGCATTCTGCAGAGAATCCGCGGGTAGTAGTGGCTTCCACAATTAACAATCAGAATAGCATTAAAACACATGACCGGGTAATAACTTCCAGGGTGGACAAAACAATCACAATCACATATCCCCTATTAGAGAATAACACAGAGGATAAAACCCTCTATACAAGAAACACCGCTCAGCATTCCAATAATGGAAAAAACATAAGAAGAATTAATGAGGCACTTTGGGCAAACCAAATATAAAGTAAAAAGCCAATGCAGGATTGTATCAGTGAAGCACCATTCGCGGAAAACGACATCAGTGACTAATGGCAAATCACACTAATTCCGCAATATAGTTCAAGTGGTAAGCAAGACATTTTAAATAGGGGCAATATCTTGAGGCTGCTAACTGAAATACAATCATTACGTTTTATTGAAACAACTGTTTTTGCCAAACGCACACCCCCATCAGTCAGAAATAACTGTAACATCATGGAAATCAGAAAAACTTGTGAGTCATATCCTAAATGCCAAAGAATAATTTGAATCATGGGGCATAACAATAATAAAATCAATCCAATTAATAAAATTACCCAGCTCCATTGGCTCAATGTGAAAACAAGGATAGGACCCACACCCCAGTATACTCGATTTTGCCAAACGCCCGAGGACCGACGGCTATAGACTTAACAACACCAATAAAAAGAATAAATCTCCAGGGGCATTGCTCATCATTAACAACAATAAATGTAAATATGCAATGACCAATCTGTGAACCAACATGTGCCTTGCAAAATGCCAAATTGAATATATATTCTTGGAATATTGCCGGTGCAAAAGCTCAATTTGCAGATAGGACTTTAACAGAAAGTTGGGTTTCATATGACATCATTGCGCTGCAAGAAACCTGGTTGATAGGCTCTTTCCAATTGCCGGGTTTTACACTACACCAGGTGGATGCTGTAAAAATGTATCGCTTTGGAAGATCAAAAGGTGGATTATTGGTTTATATAGCGAATAACCTCAAAGTTGAATTAGAACATGTGATGACCACATCCACAAATATTCAGATACTTAGACTCAACTTTGGCAGAAATCATTGGATAACAATGTTAATCCTTTTCAATGTTTATGCTCATCCAAATGCTCAAGAAAAAGCAATAACAATTAAAAAGTTACTACATGAGATATCTGAAGTAAGATGTAACTCCCCGGATTGGGATATTGTGATTGCAGGTGATTTCAATACTCATCTCATTCATACGCCGGAGTATGAAGACCAGCTGGCAGTAGAAAATGAAATTTGTTCAATAAACCAACAAACACCCCATCCCTGGAGGAAACCTACTAAAGTCGGTAAGGACTTGGTTACCTCTTTGGAATATTTTGGTTTGCGAGTAATTAATGGGAGAACACCGGATGATAATCCTCCTAATTTTATTTATTATGGACCACTGACTGGGTCCGTAATTGAATATACCATTCTCTCCATGCCACTAATACAGCACCTAAGTTTGTTCAAAATAAAGTGCACAACGGATTGTGATCACTCAATCCAACACATAGCCATAAATATTCATACAGACAGATATCAGTCTGCTCCAACAATTGACAAACGAAGTGCACTAACTATATGGAGTAGTGTGGCTCACTGGTTAGAGGCGGCAGGCCTGAGAGCAGAAGTCAGCCTGGGACCAGGGTTCAATTCCCGACGCGGCAGGGTCGTGGACCTTGGTCAGCGGACTCGATAATTCTCGCTTCGGTGCTTACTCTAATCAGGGGTTCCACTCGGCAACTCTGGGCATTAGCTTGCCTAATCTCCACAACGGCCCCACCAATTCCGGGGATGCCTGGCTCCACCTTGGGGACTCCCAGCAAGGGACCATCCCACAGGGAAAAGCCAGGACGGGTTCCCCAGAGTTATACAGCGCCGGGACACCCCGTTGCTGGGGCAGCTGTGCGCTTTACAAGTATACTACATTTACATTTACATTTACATATACAAACGATTAAATTGGACAACCCATCAACTTCCAGGACTCGCTGTTAAAGCTAAAACAGTTATGGAGAACAGTCTATTGTCACCTTCCACAGCATTAAAATCCTGTATCAAAATTGTCACCGAAATGACAAATCATAAGACAAATTCGAAACCAGGACGGGACAAAAGTTACAAACATCAATTATTACAGAGAATCAAAGTGTTGAAGAAAGAATTGAGAAGAGGAAGAAGGAAGGTAAAAAAGCAGGGCTACCATCCAGTTGCAATGCATACGTTAACACAACTGAAGAACAAATTTAAGAAACATGTCTGGCAGGAAAAAAGAAAAATGACAGATGAGTTTTGGGCGAAGTTGCTCTACAATTGTAACCAATCGAATACCAACGCGTTTTGAAAAACAATAAATGGCTTACTGAAGGTAAATCCAGTATCACGATCTTCAAATGTTACGGAACAAGAGTGGGTAGTCCATCTCACAAAACTCTTTTCTGATGAAGACCACCTACAAGCAATAAAAACTAACAAGGTCATTGAGACTGAGCAAATAATTAAGACTAGAACACAATTTGAGCTGGTACATGCTTTAGATGTGACATCATGCATGCTCACATAAGTTGAAAATGTGATCAAAGAAGGAAGAAGTGATAGCACCCCAGGTCCAAGTGGCATCCCTCAGGCAATATTCAAACTGGACCCAAAATACTGGGCCATTCCGATAATGCTCTTGTTCAAAGAGGTGGAAAATACAGGGATGACTCCAGATAGCTGGAGGGGATCCATAATAAACCCTATTTTTAAGGGAGGTGATAAAACAAATCCATCCAACTATAGATTAATAGCTCTTATTGACTCAGAAGCCAAATATTACCCATCATTAATATTAGACAATCTAATAGAGTGGTCTAATTCTAAGAACTTGATCCCACCACAACAAATGGGATTTCGGAAAGGGTATGGCACGCTAATCAATATGACAACAGTAGCATCCATTGCGTAAAAGAGCAAACGGCAAAAGAAGAAACTGCAACTCTGCTTTATAGATCTGAAAGCAGCTTTTGACTGGGTTGATCGACCACTTCTACGGATTAAATTGCCACAGTGGGGAACTCAAGAAACAATGCTAAGAGCAATCGAATTGTTATACACAGATACATGAATCTAGATTAAGATAGGGGATGGGACCAAAATATCAAGAAAAATACAACCGCAAGGGGTCTTAAGCAAGGATGTGTGCTAGCGCCACACCTGTTCAACCTCTTTACGGTGGATTTATCAACCCAACTAGATCAGGTCAATTCACATGCACCAAGGATAGGTTCACTAACGATACCCCATCTATTATATGCTGACGACATTGTCCTGCTGAGTCATACATAAATTGGACTCCAAAGATTGATAAAAGAAACTGCGGCATACACAAAACTCAATAAATTGGAAATTAACATTAACAAGACAAAAACCATGCGTAATGGTAATGATCCACATGCTGCACTAAAGATCAAGCTGGAAAATGTAACCATAGAAGAAGTCAGTGTTTAAAAATATGTAGGTATCAGTTTAGATTTACCTGGGGGTAAAGATTTCATCAGATGTTAATCTAATATTGGCGTTAAATTATGAGCCTTTGCTGAAGGAAACAGGTATATTATTCAAGAAATGGCATAAACTACCATTAAGTATTATCGGCCGAATTAATTTAGTAAAAATGAAAATACTACCTAAGTATTTATATCTTTTTCGCTCAATTCCTTTACGTATAAATAATTCTTACTTTAATAGATTGGACGGAATTATTAGCAGTTTCATCTGGGGATACAAGAAAGCTCACCGCGCTGTTTCACTTCTTAAACTTCCGTTTATCCAAGGAGGATTAGGCCTACCGGATATAAAAGCTTATTATTTGGCCGCTTTCTTGACCCGCTTCCAAAGCCTAATATTTCCAGATAAAAGTATGTATTTCCACAAATTTGTGTTAGGGGAGGATGTAAATATGTTCCTCTACAAAATCAATGACCCCAATTACTTTAAAGGCGTTAAATTTAAGACTATACGAGATCTGGTTAACATTTGGCGCTCTATTTTGGTTCAATGCAAGACCTCTAACTTCCATCATAAAACCCCATTGTGGTTTAACCCGGGCCTACCTGAAATATTCCATGATCAATGGGCCCTTAGGTGGTTAGAAGTGGGTATTAAAAGCTTGGGAGATCTGTTTGATCACAATGGATTTTGTTCTTTTGAACAGCTGAAAACTTGTTATAACATATCGGAGGAAGCCCGTTTTAAATACTTTCAAATAAGAGACTATCTGATACGGAAACTAAGACTTTTGAAAATTCAGGATTCAGATTTATGGGACTGTATATATAAAGAAAATGATAAAGCATGGATTAGTTTAGGCTATAAAATCTTTATTAGCCATAAAAATGATGACTCTGTGAAACTTGCTGAAAAATACACTAGGAAACTGGGAATACCTGTGGCTCCTAACTTAATTACCTCTTCACTAAACAGCCTCCATCGATCTATACATTCTTCCAATTTAAAACTACAATTATTCAAAACTATATGTCAATTATATTACACACCAGAAAGGGTTCTTAGATGGGCAAACAATAATAATTTTAACGAACGCACAAAATGTCCAAAGTGCAATACGAGTGCTGCAGACATAACTCACATGTTTTTTTCCTACCCACAATTAGGTGAATATTGGAATGATGTGATGGAAGTTATATCTACAAAATTAGCTTGCTCTATTGATCTGACACGTGCTTGTCGGCTATTCCGGGGGTGATAAAACTAACATTGACTTACTTAATATCGTACTTGCATGCGCGAGATTAGTAATAGCAAGAGCCTGGATACAACACAACCCGCCGACAGTTATGGAATGGTGGAGCCTGGTTAAGGAAATTTATCATATGGAATCTGCTTTAGCTACAACACGGGGCATTCAAGCTAAGCTGAAAGTGGAAAGGATTTGGGGATTGATAATGTTATGATACTTCCCTTTTTTTCTTTCTTCTTTTTTTTTTTTTTTTTTTGATTATGATTGCTTTGCTTTCTCCCTGGATGGAATTAGCGAATTTATTATGTTTTTTTTGATTAAATAATTGTGTACTTGTCCCATGAGATGCAATAAAAATTTGAAAAAAAACCAAAAAAAAAAACCAAAAGGGATCAATTTAGATAAGAAATTTAATTTCCATGCACATCCATACAGACGGGTCTTTGGTCTGTCTTGTAGTGCCTCTCCTGCTCAAATTCGTTTGGAATTTGGACTGATACAACAAATCATAGCAAGAAGATATCACTTCATCAAATCCATGCATAAATTACGCAACAATCAGTCTAGTCCATTAATTAGTGCTCTATGGGAATCAGTGAATAATGATGTGAACTCAAGTTACAACAAATACTTGTCATCATCTTTACAACTAACCAACACGGGTGATTTATGGAACTTGAATCTATTGCATACCACGTTTTGCCAAATCATGAATAAAACTGCAAAAATACATTTGCGAGTTGAGGACAAAAGCAAATTTTAGCAGAGATCACATGCCTGGATGACAATACAAACCTATTTCACATTGCAACCGGCGGCTTATTTACACCTAACATATCCGATGTATCTTAAGAAAAAACTCCTGGCCATGCGTTTAGGTGAACTGCCGTCCCTCTCAGACAAACCAGCGTGGAGATAAAAAGGACCAAAAACGTGCCGGCTATGTGATGCTCCGTAGGAGGATTTTGTGCATTTGGTCACCATATGTCCTAAACTGAATAATGCACGCCGCACATTCTTTAAATATTTATTTATTGAGAGAGGGATATGTACGTGCAGAACAGCCATTATGAGAAGTCTGGCCCCCACAGATCCTCAGCTAAACTGCAAACTTCAAAAAATGTTATACAAATTCATGATAAAGCAGTTAAGCAGAATTGTAAGCTGCATACCATAGCATGAGGAATTTGCTTCGTAAAATGAGTACACAATATTTATATATGGTCAAAACAGCTCTGAGATGTTGACACTTAGAATTGTGGAATCTTTTATTGTGGCATACGTCGATTTATAGCAACAGTGAAAATGTCTGAATACATTTTATAATGATAATGTTTTTTAACAAAACAACATTCTCCTGAGCTGTAGCATTATTAATTCATGTTGCTAAGATATGCGATTATTTAAAAAAAGGATTGTTTTATATGTATAATGTGATGGTTTTTATTAACTGATAACAATAAACTCTTATTTGTATTTGTATTTGTACTTGGGTGGGACCCCAATGATGAAGCATGTCACCAACTAGGTTTATGAATGAGGGGTCTTTTTAGAAAAGGAACTCTTTCCTTATCTTCCATGTTTACCTCCTCATCTCGTTGATGTTCTATATCCGCGGTTTTCCTCCTTTATTTGTTTTTGGTTCATATCCCAAGGGGACTTGGGAGTATCCCTTGTAAAAACCCTCACTCTCTATTTGTTAGACAGTAGAGCGAATAACTAAACCACTACTACCTCCTTGTTTTATTAGTGGTAAAAATGTTTACCATGGCAAAAATGTCTCCCCAGGCCTCTCCTCGTAATTATCCAGAAGAGGTAGGGCCATTCAACACAGTCAAATGCCTTTTTGGCATTTAAAGAAAGTGCCAACATGTCTACCATGTCGTCCTTTGTATGCCATATACATGCGCTAGCATCTGAAGGTGATTACAAGAGCATCTGGCTAGGGCAAAGCCCACTTGTGACATATGAATAAGTTGTGGAATCACCTTGGTCACTCTGTTTCCAGTCCACATCAATTAGCAAGAACGGGCAGTAACTCGTACAATCCAGAGGATTCTTATGTTCCTTAAGGAAAAGAGCGATAGTGGCCTGATTAGAAAGAAGTCATAAGAAACCAGCTGTGCTAGCTTCTTGGAAGGACTTCACCCAAAGTGGCACCAAAAGGGGCTTATCTGCCTTGCAACACCCTCCCCCCCCAACAGGGATGCCATCCTCCCTGGGGGACGTACAGGTCGCCAAGGCTGAAATGGTTACAACCACCTCGTCTTTGTGACAGGCGCCCTCTATATACCTCTGTCCCTCAGCATTAAGAGATGGGAGGTGTAGTGGTTCCAGGAAGGCACCTATTTGTGCTCATGAGTGGCATGGGACTCCAAAGTATAGAGTTCAGAGTAATACGAGGCACAAAGATCTGCGATCTGCATCATGTTTCTCCAGGGTAGTCGTCTTCAATTTCCTCCAAAGCTGCGGTGCAGCCAGAAAGCTGTTCGCTTTCTCACCATCATTGTATTTACGTCTCTTCAGCATTAGTAGAGCTTTGTCCCCATCTGCGGTAAAGTGCAAGTTGAGGCATATTTTTGATAAATTGAGTTTTTTCAAGATCATGAGTAATAATACATAAGAGCCTTAGAGATCCTGGACCTCCTTTTGTAAACCACGTATCTCAGCTTGTTAGTTGCTTTCACCGCGGCACAGATGGTCCTATTGGATCCCACCCACCTCTCCTTGTCAACAATGCAAAATTGACACATTTACTTTACTTGAACGTCCCTAGTAAATACTACTACAGGTACCCAGGGTCTGTAAATGAAATGATATTAGTGTTTAAGAAGCACTGCTTGTGCCATCTACTAATGTAGATTGAAAATATGTCTCAGGCCTGCTACTGCAGCCTGTAGTGTAGTTTAAACTGCCATTTTGACCTTGCAGAATAAACCTTTTAGCTAAAGGAAAATGTCCAAGTGCACGCCTTTTTTTATAATTGTTTCAATGTCGTTGTTCAGAAGTTTAGTCTGTTGTACGTGCTGCACGGAATCGTGGTCTGCCCTACAGCCACGTGTATGAAATTTCATCTAAAACTGGAGCGAAGTCTCACTCCATGCCGGACGCACAGCTTTATCCGTGAAAAGATTCACAAACGTATCCACTTTCAATGCAGTTTTATTCCATTTTATACCAAAGTTTCATATTTAGTCCTTTCTTTTACTCATGTCACAAGAGAGATGGAATGTATTTGTACGAGAAAGCGCTGATACTTCTAGAGCCCTATCCACAAGGGCATTTCAACGCCTGGCTCAAGCCCACTTTGCATGTCGGCGACAAACATCGCTAATGACATGCAAAGTGGGCGTTCCCACGTCCAACCACATGTGAAATGTGGTTGGAGGTGGGAACACCCTATTACCAAGACAGGCGTTGGGAGAGTGAGACCAGCGATAAACTCGTTTATCGCAGGTCTCCAAACGCCTGCTCGGACCAGGTGTTAGGGCATTGATAACATGGGGGTGTGGATCATAAAGCTGAATCCACTCCCCCCCATATTATCAAGGAGCACATTAGCGCGTCAATGTTTGTTTTCATGCGCTAATGTGCCATATCGCCGACTATCGCCGGATTTCATTTCGCCTACGTGATGCGCATTGATAATTGCACGCTATCACGGCGATGGAATCTGGCGAGAGCCGGCGATATGGGAATGTGCGTTGTGCGTTTTCGAACGCACTTCTAGGTAATATGCCCTCAGTTCTTGGTGGAGGAACACTTGAGTAGCAAGCCGGGTGTCACGGACCAATTGTCACTGTAGCACAAAGACCCTGTTGGGCGTCGCGGATGGTCATTGCTGGTGGTTGGCAGTCACCATAGACTGTCGAAGCTGTAGCGCGAAGTGCTGATCTCATGTTGCTAATCGTCTCTGGGGGTTGCTGTTATACTTTACACTATCAAATTAAAGAAATTCAGCACTCCCAAGGAGAGGCATATAGTAAAACAAAAAGGAAGCACCTGGAAAGGAGGCTCAACACTCAGCAAACAACAGCATTCATAGTGATTTATTCTGCTCTCAGTTCTTACAATGCATGCTAGTTATTGTGGTGCGCTATTTTACCAACCAATTTCTCCACATAATCTCATATATATTTTCATTTAATTTGTCCTTTACAATCCGTTCCTTAGTTGATTGAGGTATAGTACCCCATCATATCACCAGGAAATCTATGTTTGGTTTACCATTTCTAATGTTCTTTTCTTTTTATCTTTTTTCTTGATTTATTTTGTTGTTGCTGCTGTTCATTTATCACTCCAGATGTACATAAAGCTCCTCGTCATTGTTCATTCCTCTTGACACCTTGGTTTTTAATCTGATAATGAGGTGTGACTCTGTTTGTCTCAGTTTTTTTCGTCTATCACCTCCTCGTTCATTAGGTTTTATCATGGAGATCCCATAGTACGACATCGCTTTCCAATTGCTGTTTTGACAAGATGCCATATGTTTAGCAGTTGCATAAGACATATCTTTGTTCTTTACAGCTCTTATGTGCTCCAGTATTCTCTTTTTCAACATACATTTGCATTCGATGATATAAACCACATATGTAGATGTGCAGTTTATTTTCTCTTCTATTGTCGTGATCTTGCCATTTGGTTCTTCAAAGCTATTTTTGTTTCATCCAATTTTACAAACTTTACATATATTACATTTTCTGAAGCCTTTTTGTTGATTGGTTAACCAATTTGTTTCTTCTTTTGGATTTCTTTCTTCAAAGTGGCTTTTGACCAATTGATCCCGTAATGATTCTGTTTTTCTATAACTAATCATTGGGCCATCTCCTAGCATGTTTCCAGTATCCGGATCCCCAGAGATGAAATGTCAGTATTTTCTGATTTTCGTGGCGATGATGCCACTTTCTTTGTTGTATGTAGTTATGAACCGAGGTGGATTTTGTGTTTCTTTCTGATTTTTTGCTTTGGGGTTCAGTATTTCCAATCATCTTGATTTATTTGCAACTCGTTTTTTGCTTTTCTCAAGTCTTCTTTCGTTATAGCCTCTTGCTTTTAATCTGGTCACCGTTTCTTCTATTTTTTTATCGGCATCTGATTTCTTTGAGCAATTTCGCTTCATGCGAATAAACTCGCCATAGGGTATGTTCGCAATTAGTGATTGTGGGTGAAAACTGGTACCGTGTAATATACTGTTAATGGATGTTTTCTTACGAAATAAAGAAGAATGGATTTTTTATTTGCAATGTAGATTTTCAAATCCAAAAAATCTATTTCTTTTTTGCTTGTGGAGCATGTGAATTCCAAACCCACTTCATTCTGGCAGAGTTTGAAAAAATAGAGATTAAAGTCTTGCAGTGTTCCGTTCCAGATTAAAAACAAATCGTCCATGTATCGGACCCATAGAATAATTTTATCAAGGTCCGTTTGATTGATTGGATCCTGTTAGAAAGGCGTCCCCGGGCGAGGCAGAAGATGTCTGACTGACCACCCCTAGGTCCACCTCTCCGTCGAGGAGTAGCCGAGCGGTTGCTGAGAGGCCTCCTGAATGAGGGTCCTCTCCTAGGATCGTACAGCAGAGTAATCACAACACTACAGATGGACACCACACAAGAAGTTACGTTCTCAAGCTTTTATAGGGAATAAACGGTTGCTGGTTCTTGGCAGTATGTACAAGCAGATCGAGGGATCTGGAAAGTCTCTTAAAGGGGGGTAAGGTAGCGGAACAGTCTTACTCTGGGCAGAGGAAGGGATACCCTACGCACAGCTCTCAATCCTTGAGCTGGGGGGTTCCGAGATGCTCGAGCCGCGGCAGCGCCAGCAGGCTCTCAGATGGTTCGACAGGATAGGCCGCGGCAGCGCCAGCCGGCTCTCGGAAGGTTCAGCAAGGTAGGCCGCGGCAGCGCCAGCAGGCTCTCTGATGGTTCAGCAAGATAGGCCGCGGCAGCGCCAGCAGGCTCTCGGAAGGTTCAGCAAGGTAGGCCGCGGCGGCGCCAGCAGGCTCTCAGATGGTTCAGCAAGATAGGCCGCGGCAGCGCCAGCAGGCTCTCGGAAGGTTCAGCAAGGTAGGCCGCGGCAGCGCCAGCAGGCTCTCAGATGGTTCAGCAAGATAGGCCGCGGCAGCGCCAGCAGGCTCTCGGACGGTTCAGCAAGGTAGGCCGCGGCAGCGCTAGCAGGCTCTCAGATGGTTCAGCAAGATAGGCCGCGGCAGCGCCAGCAGGCTCTCGGACGGTTCAGCAAGGTAGGCTGCGGCAGCGCCAGCAGGCTCTCAGAAGGTCGTCGGGTTACGGATGAGTTCGTCTGGTGTCGGCCGTGACAGCGTCAGCAGGGCTTCCAGTCCAGGATACAACTGAAGTCTTAATCCAGGGTTGCCCCAGATATAGGTCTGGAGGTCTTTGATGTCCGGACCCTCGCGCCTGGGGGTCAGAGGGGCCGGGATGATGGTGTCCAGACACCCAGCAGGGGGGTGGAGCCAGCGCCCAGGGAGGCCGGAGGGCGATCGATACCAGGCGTCCAGGGATGGCTGGAGGCCCATCGAAACTCCCCTTCCTCCGGGACCTGTCGAGTGGCTACTCGACCACCTGGGTGGATCTTGGTGCCTCGATGTCGGGGCTTCGCTGGGGCCTGGGCTGGGGCCGAGGCCACGTGGTTGTGACGTGGCGGGTCCAGGATGGAGTCGGGCACGGCCTCGTGCTGAGGCCGTGATGGGCCTACGCTGGGGTCAGGCCTGCGCTGGTGGACCGGGATGGTAGCCGGCCCTGTGGGGTTGGGGCGTGCAGGGTCGGGCCGAAGGGGCCGCCCGAGGTCTGGTGGAGGGCGGATATCGTCCTGGGCCGGCCATGCGGGAGGGGTAGGACCACGCCATGAGGCCGGGTCCAACACGCGTCCCCCCAGCTGAAGGCAGGGGAGAGTCACCCATCTTCTTGGGGATTCTCCTCGCCAAGGCGGAAGAATCTGGACAGGCCGTCAGCATTGGCGTGGTCGTTGCCGGGCCGATGCTCCACGGTGAAATCCATTCCCTGCAGTGAGATGGACCAGCGCAGCAGCTTCGGGTTTTCTCCCCGCATCTGCATCAACCAACGCAGGAGCTGGTGGTCGGTCTGGACTCGGAAGTGGGTGCCGAAGAGGTAGGGCCGGAGCTTCTTGAGGGCCCACACCACAGCGAAGGCTTCCCTCTCGATGGTGCTCCAGCGTTGCTCTCTAGCCAGCAGGCGTCGGCTGATGAAGGCCACAGGTTGGTCGATTCCTTCGGGGTTGACTTGGGACAGGACCGCCCCGATGCCGTGCTCCGAGGCGTCGGTCTGGACCACAAACTCTCTGCTGTAGTCGGGGGCCTGGAGCACAGGGGCGGTGCACATGGCAGTCTTTAGAGTCTCAAAGGCCGTTTGGCACGCAGGGGTCCAGTGCACCCTCTTTGGTAGCTTCTTGGAGGTCAGTTCGGTCAGGGGCACCACAATGCTCCCGTAGTCTTTTATAAACCGCCGATAATATCCAGTGAGCCCCAGGAAGGCTCGGACGGCGGTCTGGGTGACTGGGGGCTCCCAGTCCCGGATGGCGTCGATCTTTGGTTGGAGGGGAGCCACGTGGCCGCTCCCCACTTGGTGTCCCAGATAGGTCACAGTCCCTTGGCCTATCTGGCACTTACTGGCTTTGATGGTGAGTCCGGCCCGCCGAAGGGCCGTCAGGACCGTCCAGAGGTGGGTCAGGTGCTCACCCCAGTGAAGGCTGTACACAGCAATGTCATCGAGATAGGCAGCGCTGTACTCCTCTAGTACGGCCAGCAGCTGGTTCACGAGTCTCTGGAAGGTTGCTGGTGCGTTCTTCATGCCGAAGGGCATCACCTTGAAGTGATAGTGGCCATCGGGGGTCGAGAAGGCTGATCGTTCTTGTGCCCCTGGGGTGAGGCCGATCTGCCAATACCCCGCCGTGAGATCGAAGGTGCTGAGGAATTTGGCAGCTCCTAAGCGATCGATTAGTTCATCTGCCCTGGGGATAGGATGAGCGTCGGTTCTGGTGACTGCATTCAGCCCCCGGTAATCAACACAAAACCGGAGCTCCGGAGCTGTCCCGGGGGGGCGGCTTTAGGGACCAGGACAACGGGACTGGCCCAGGGACTGTTGGAGGGTTCGACTACCCCCAGAGCTAACATCTTGGCCACTTCTGTTTGGATGCAGGCCCGAACCCGGTCGGGTACTCGGAAAGCTCGGTGTTTCACGGGCGGGCTGTCTCCGGTGTCCACATCGTGGACACACCACCGGGTGACCCCCGGAGTGAGGGAAAACAGATCCGCAAACTGCCCCAGCAGCTTCCGGCAGTCTTGTTGCTGCTCTGGGGTCAGGGTAGAGGAGAGCCGGACCCCTTCGAAGGAGCCGTCTTTCTCGGAGGTGCTGAGGAGGTCTGGTAGTGGGTCGGAGTCGTCTTCCGCTCCGTCATCGGTCGCCAGCAGCAGACTTAGTTCAGTGCGTGCAAAGTGCGGCTTGAGTCGGTTAGCGTGGAGAACCCGGAGGGGGTTCCTGGGGGATTCCATGTCCACTAAGTAGGTGACGGGGCTCTTGCGCTCCACCACCTTGAAGGGCCCCGTCCACTTGTCCTGGAGGGCACAAGGTTCGACCGGGGACATGACCCAGACCTGCTGGCCCGGCTCGAATTCAATGGACGAGGCGTTCTGGTCATACCAGCGTTTAATCTCCTCCTGACTAGCCTCCAGGTTGGCCTCGGCAAGTTCCCGAAACTTCCGAGTCTGATTGCGTAGGGTCAGGAGGTACCGGTAGACATCAGGTGGGGCATCTCGGACTGCCATCTCCCAGCCTTCCTTGACCAGGCTGAGGGGGCCTCGGACCGGGTGCCCGTACAAGAGTTCGAAAGGGCTGAACCCCAGGGACTTCTGGGGTACCTCTCGGTAGGCAAACAGGAGGCAAGGCAGTAGGACATCCCATTTGCGCCGGAGGGGCTCCTCTAGGCCCTTGATCATCCCCTTCAGTGTCCTGTTGAATCGTTCGACTAGCCCATTTCCTTGGGGATGATACGGAGTGGTGAACTTATAGGCGACCCCGCACTGCTGCCAGAGGGACCGCATATGCTTCGATATAAAGTTGGAGCCCCGATCACTCACGACTTCCCGAGGGAAGCCGACTCGGGAGAAGATGCTCATGAGGGCTCGGCCCACCACGGGGGCTGTGATGGTTCGGAGGGGGATGGCCTCGGGATAGCGGGTAGCATGATCCACCAGGACGAGGATGAAGCGGTACCCCTGCGAGGTGCGAGGATCCAGGGGCCCTACGATGTCGATCCCCACTCGCTCGAAGGGGGTGGTGACCACGGGAAAAGGTTGGAGCAGGGCCTTCACCTTCCCCCCGCTCTTTCCGCTGGCTTGACAGGTCAGGCAGGTCCTGCAGTGGTTATGCACATCGTTCCGCATTTTCGGCCAGTAGAAATGGGTCACCAGGCGGCTGTAAGTTTTGTCCTGCCCCAGGTGCCCGGCGAGGGGCACATCATGTGCTAAGTTTAGGAGGAAGTCTCTGAATCGGAGGGGCACGACCAGCACCCGGCTGGCCCCTAGTTCGGCAATCTTCTGTTCACTGTAGAGAAGGTCGTTGTCCCAATAGACCCAGTGGGACCCCGCGGGGTCTCCCGCGGCTTGAGTAGCGGCTTGCTGTCGGACCCCCTCAAGGGAGGGGCAGGTTTTCTGCTCCTGCCGGAACTGTTTGCAAGTGGGACCCCCTTCTTGGCGCCATTGCGCGAGTTCGGGGAGGTGTTGGAGCTCGGGGAGGTTTTCTTGGTCGGGCTCTTGGGAGCCGTGTTCCAGGCCAGGGTCCTCGGGGATGACGGGTGGCGGCGGTGCGGGCCACTCCGGCTCTTCAGTGGAAGCTTCCCCCGCTGGGGTGGAGGCTCGGGCGGACATGGAGTGGGTGGTCGCGCAGACCCACTCGGGAAGGCCTAGCATCCCTAGGTGCTCTCTTCTTTCGACGCCTGCCCAGGGGGAACTTTCCAGGTCGTTCCCAAGGAGGCAGTCCACGGGGGCGTCGTCGCGGACAGTCACTTTTAGCATGCCCGACACTCCCCCCCACTTGAAGTGGATGCGGGCCATCTGGCACAAAGTCACTGAGTTATCTGCGGACCGGACTGGGCACAGGACGTTAGGAAGGATCTGTTCGGCGGTCACCAAATGGCAGCGGACTGCTGTTACGCTGGCTCCAGTGTCATGGAGGGCTTCGGTTCGGCGACCATTGATGGTGACCCACTGGCGGTACTTCTGGGTGTTGCCGGGGATCGGGCCTCGGGGGATGAGGTCGTGAGTCCCCAGGCAGGCTAAGGTCATGGCGGCAGGCTCCCACTCGGCCTGCTCGGGGCCGTTGTCCTCTCCCTCACTACCTTCTTCACCCAGGGCCGCGGCCATTATCTGGCGGGCTGGGGGCCCGGTGGTGCCGGGTCGCTGATTCATCGGGCAGAGGGGGTCATTCGCGTAATGACCCTGTCGCTGGCATCTGTGGCATGTAACATTCGGGCGGGGCCCTGGTCTGGCTGGGGGGCCCCCTCTCTGGCCCCAGGGTGGTGACGTGGAGGCAGGGGAAGACCCCTGGGGGGCGTCTCGTCCCCAGCTCTGGCCTACTCTGCCGCCTCGGGGTCGGTGGTTTCCCGGAGATCCCCGGCCGGAGTCTTCCGTCGGACCCCGGCCGACTCGGGTGCTCGCCCATCTATCCGCCTCGACAGCGAGTTTTCGTGGCTCAGTCAGTTTGCTGTCGAGGAGGTGTTGCCGGAGTTCGATAAAGCAGTTATTGGATAGATGTTCCCACAGAATGAGGTCGACCAACTGCTGGTAGGTGGTGACCTGACAGCCCCGAGTCCACCCCTCGAAGGCTCTGCTGTAATAGTTCACGTACTCCACCCACGTGGTACCGGGGATTTTTTTGCAGTCTCGGAATCGCTGCCGGTACATCTCGGGGGTGAGTCCGTAGAGAGTGAGGAGGGCGGTCTTCATGTGCTCGTACGAGGTCATCTCGGCGTCGGGGAGCTCTAGCAGGGCGTCTCTTCCTTCGTTGATAAACTTCCCCCACAGGCGGCGCCCCAGTCCTTGAGGGGTACTCGATGGGCGGTCATGGCGACCTCGTAGGCTTTGAACCACTGTTGGATGTCGTCGTTCTTATAGTACTCTTTGACGACATCCTTAGGTATGTGCACCTTTGTGTCCCCCGGGGGAGATGAGGTCTTCCCCCCGGAGCGATCAGTTTTGTTTGCCTTGGCTTTAATTTCCATTTCTTTGAGGACGCGCTCGTGCTCGAGCAGAAGTTTCTTCTCCTCGAGGTCTCTTTGTCTTCGTCTTTCTTCTAAGTCTCCTTCTAGCCGTAGCTGCTCAAGGGCTAACTTCCTTTCTGCCAGTTGGATCTCTCCTTCTTGCCTGAGTCGAACGAGCTCCAATTCGTGGAGCCGGTTCTTCTCTCGTTCTCTGGCATCTTCGTGGGAGAGGCCCGTGTCTGGGTTCGCGGGTCTCCCTCCCGCTGGGTTCGTCGCAGCCTCCGTGCCTCCGTTCGGGCCCGGGTTATCTTCCCTCGGGGGTGGCGCCTCGCCGGCATCCACCCAGGCCTGCAGGGCCGATTTAAAGTCTTCTTTAGTACTTAAGCCAGTGGTAGCGATGCCTAAGTCCTTGCAGAATTGCTTTAGCTCCTTGTGACTGTAGTCTTCCATTTTCTCTTTCTGGAATTCTGTGCTCATGGTTTCAGTGGTTTTTTTCTTGGTAGTGAGCGAATTACTCTCTGTACGATCTGCGTGGGCTCGGATCCCAGCGCTTGCCACCAATGTTAGAAAGGCGTCCCCGGGCGAGGCAGAAGATGTCTGACTGACCACCCCTAGGTCCACCTCTCCGTCGAGGAGTAGCCGAGCGGTTGCTGAGAGGCCTCCTGAATGAGGGTCCTCTCCTAGGATCGTACAGCAGAGTAATCACAACACTACAGATGGACACCACACAAGAAGTTACGTTCTCAAGCTTTTATAGGGAATAAACGGTTGCTGGTTCTTGGCAGTATGTACAAGCAGATCGAGGGATCTGGAAATTCTCTTAAAGGGGGGTAAGGTAGCGGGACAGTCTTACTCTGGGCGGAGGAAGGGATACCCTACGCACAGCTCTCAATCCTCGAGCTGGGGGGTTCCGAGATGCTCGAGCCGCGGCAGCGCCAGCAGGCTCTCAGATGGTTTGACAGGATAGGCCGCGGCAGCGCCAGCCGCTCTCGAAAGGTTCAGCAAGGTAGGCCGCGGCAGCGCCAGCAGGCTCTCAGATGGTTCAGCAAGATAGGCCGCGGCAGCGCCAGCAGGCTCTCGGAAGGTTCAGCAAGGTAGGCCGCGGCGGCGCCAGCAGGCTCTCAGATGGTTCAGCAAGATAGGCCGCGGCAGCGCCAGCAGGCTCTTGGAAGGTTCAGCAAGGTAGGCTGCGGCAGCGCCAGCAGGCTCTCAGATGGTTCAGAAAGATAGGCCGCGGCAGCGCCAGCAGGCTCTCGGACGGTTCAGCAAGGTAGGCCGCGGCAGCGCCAGCAGGCTCTCAGATGGTTCAGCAAGATAGGCCGCGGCAGCGCCAGCAGGCTCTCGGACGGTTCAGCAAGGTAGGCTGTGGCAGCGCCAGCAGGCTCTTAGAAGGTCGTCGGGTTATGGATGAGTTCGTCTGGTGTCGGCCGCGACAGCGTCAGCAGGGCTTCCAGTCCAGGATACAACTGAAGTCTTAATCCAGGGTTGCCCCAGATATAGGTCTGGAGGTCTTTGATGTCCGGACCCTCGCGCCTGGGGGTCAGAGGGGCCGGGATGATGGTGTCCAGACACCCAGCAGGGGGGTGGAGCCAGCGCCCAGGGAGGCCGGAGGGCGATCGATACCAGGCGTCCGGGGACGGCTGGAGGCCCATCAAAACTCCCCTTCCTCCGGGACCTGTCGAGTGGCTACTCGACCACCTGGGTGGATCTTGGTGCCTCGATGTCGGGGCTTCGCTGGGGCCTGGGCTGGGGCCGAGGCCACGTGGTTGTGACGTGGCGGGTCCAAGATGGAGTCGGGCACGGCCTCGTGCTGAGGCCGTGATGGGCCTACGCTGGGGTCAGGCCTGCGCTGGTGGACCGGGATGGTAGCCGGCCCTGTGGGGTTGGGGCGTGCAGGGTTCGGGCTGAAGGGGCCGCCCGAGGTCTGGTGTAGGGCGGATATCGTCCTGGGCCCGCCATGCGGGAGGGGTAGGACCACGCCATGAGGCCGGGTCCAACAGATCCCACGCAATTGTCTTCTCCCACCAGCCCATAGCAATGTTTGCGTAGTTCGGCGAAAAGGGAATCCCCATTGCAGTACCGCATTCTTGTTTGTACAGCTGGTGATTGAATGAAAAGACATTATTGGTGAAGCAAAGCTCAATCATGTCCATAAGCATACATGTATTGAGGCACTGGGTTTTTCAGAACCGGTACCGAACCGGTAACCCAGTGGTGTGAGGGTACGCACCCAAAGACCTCGAGTACTTTCCTGATTTAGACCACAGAAACTCAGAGTCTTCTAGGTGAAGTCAAGGATCGATTTTATTGGCTGCAACCAAGGTAACAGGCGTCCTAGAAGTACAACAGCACGGGATGTATATTCTCAGGAGACTGCTCAATCTTACAAAGTCAGGCTTCTCTTTTTATACAAAATATTGTGCTTTAGGCAAACATTCTTCGAATTTTAGTATACCATTCACATGTTCCCATTACAAAGAAAAAACAGAGTCATGATGACAAGCCCACATTTTAGTTTGTCCAGCCCACAACAAATTACCCGGCAAGGCCCAGCATTTCCATCAGATACCGGTGGACCCCCAATAAAAACGGGCACCTCCCCATCATAAAGCAAGTGAGAGAGAAAAGAGCAGGGACAGGTGTGAGCAAGATTCGGCAGTGTGTGTGTGCGATAAAAAGGGTTTATGACATGTTGTGACTTGATGCTATCTCGTTCGGCCACTGGGAGAGGAACTGACCAAACAGGTTCGGCCCGTGGCAAAGGTTTCAGCTTGCCCAGGTCAGAGAAAAGTCAATCAAGGTGTACGTGTCCTTTGATATCGAAGTTAGCTGTATCATAATCCTATGTCAGGGCAACCCATAAAATGGCTGCCGTACATAAAATGGAAGCCAAGGGTTCAAGACGAAAATGACGATTTCGAGGTGAAATCGTCACTCGAATATGACAAAAATGCTTGTACATAGTGTACTAGTCATTTTTGGTCTTTTGATATAAAAATCGTCATGCTACGATGAAGATTTATTCACGAGTCCAGAATTTTCAGAACTACAAACCCTCCTTTTGCCCTTACATAGGCAATTAACCTATCCTCATGCTAATCTGAGTCCAGGTCTATATTCCTAAAGTCATTGAGATGTTGCTGTAACATCATTCTATTACTTAGTTCGTCTTTTGATACAGGTTTCCTTACACATGATGTAGCACAGAGGCCACATATTGCAGGAGCACACTGCAAGCACAGACAGAACAGGAAAAGAATGGCTAAGACCATCCCAATGACCATCAGAATTTTCCATCCCCAGCCGGATATCAGTTCCCAGAACCATCCCATCAAAGACCAATCTCCTTTATCTACATGGATAGATTCGGAAATCTTATGCAGTTTAGAGATGGCCTGGTACACTGTTGGGGCGTTATCTGGAATGAAAACACAGCAACTCGATTGGATCAATTTACATACCCCACCTCGGTCTGCAAGTATGACATCTAATGCGACCCTGTTCTGAAGGGTCATAAGATGATCCGACTGGAGCTCAGCAGTCAAGTTACTAAGGGCACCGGCAGTTTCAACCTTGGTGGATTCAACCACCTTTGTCAATTGCCTTATGTTCCTGCTGTTAACCATGGGTCCCCAGAACAGCAGAAAACCCTTTGCGAAGTCCCCAAATTCTTGTCCTGCAGTGTCCTCTTTACTCAAGACACCTCTAACTATCCTTGTCTTGTGGTAATCTGCCGCTGCTGTGTAGGTAACGAAACAAAACATGAGCCCGAAAAGTCAGGGGGCAACCATGTATAGGCTCTATCATGGCAGATGAAATAGGTACCCTTAGCTGCTAAAAACGAAGGGGAAGTCTGGGCTGCAAAAACATATGTTTTAGTGCAGATACTCTTCCCTATCTGAGCTCTGGGATTCTTGCCAGTACCTTGCAGACACAGGTGACCCTGACAGGGTACAATCCAAATTGGGTAAGATCTCTTAGCTTGCTGTTTCTCACTCAGAGTAGTTCCATATCCGGTCACGTTCCATCCTATATAGGCAAGTGTCTAAACTTCGACGGGGGTAGTTTCATAAGGAATGTCTTCCTTAATCATGTTGATTATACCCTTAACTAGAGCACTATTCTTAGGATTGTCTTTTACAGAACGTAGGGGGTGGACTTCACGAGCATATATGAACATTGTTCTGTATGCCCACACAGAACCATTGTGACTGAATGGCAGGACCAGATAAGGGATACCTTTATCCGTTGTGTGAGGCATAAGACCACACACCCAACAGTTAGTCGTGTTCATTACAAGTTGGTGTTGGTGCAAAAGCTGAACAAAGAGTTATTAATAAACTCTAATCTCCTAGCGGATTCATGTTCAGGAAGGGGTTGAAAAGAATGTGAGGAAACAGTGGAAGGAGGAGGTATAGGTGATGTAGTGGATGCAAATGTTACTCGAAAAGAGAATAAAACATAACTTATTAAAAATATCATCACACTGAATAACATGAAAATGCACAATATCAAAAAGCTTTTCTTTGTCATTATTTTACGTATTCGGTTTTTAAAGTTCACAGTTTTGGCAGATCTCTCCATCTCGAAAAACTCCATCCTCTCTAAAGTGCTGCCCGCGATGGGAGGTTGTTTCTGCTAAGGAATGCTTCTGTCAGTCTAGGGCAACTCCCTTGGACCAACCAGAACTGTCGACCTAACGTCGTCAGCTGCACCCCAAAGACTTTGGGCAATCATGGCCCTAGCAGCGGAACCCGGATGGCGGTTCGAAAAACAAAAATAAGCAAGTTTCTCAGATGGGAGAGCTGCACTTTTCAAAAATAGTACTTGGAGGAGAAAAAAAGAATTTTATTTGTCCATAGGTCTCGGCCTCAAATTATAGCGCTTTTTCCCAGGTACTGTCTGGTCCTGAAACAGGAGTTCAGGCTCTGTAGTGTCCAATCGAATTGACGATGATACAGCTGGTTGCAACATTTTATCACTCTCTTGTTCAGTAAGTGTTCCTTTTACACGTGCATCACTGAAAGGCAGAAAACGTGGCACGGTTTCAGTCTCTGAGTCGCGACACCTTCCTGGACCCACCGGTCATATGGCAGAGGCAGAGGGGTCCGCTTGCAGTGGATCCCGTGGATCCAGTTTTTCTTCCCCTCCACTCGAACAGCTGATCTTGTGGAAAGAAGAACGAGGTGCGGTCCGGTCCACCTTGGCTGGTCGTTCTTGGTTCGCTGGAAATTTTTCACGAGGACCCAAGATCCAGGGTCTATCTGATGACCTGGAGTTTCAGAGACCGGAGGCAGGGTGTCATGGACCTGTTGGTGTAAAACACGCAATTTAGCCGTCAATTCGTACAAATAATCAAGCAAAACAGGGTGTTCTATTTCACTGAACTTAGTGGGCCTTGGCACTCCCCACATGTTGGCCGGGCGGCCGAAAACTATTTCGTAGGGACTAAGTCCCACTCGCGAATGCACAGTCATTCTGGTGGATAGGAGTGCTAAGGGTAGAGCGTCAGGCCATTTGAGACCAGAGCTCGCTTGGATTTTGGCCAGTTTAAGTTTTAAAGTGGCGGTGTAGCATTCTACTAATCCAGCTGATTGGGGGTGATTTGCAGCGTGGAACTTTTGCTGAATGCCTAGCCCTTCACATACTCTCTTCATCACACGACCCACAAATTCACTGCCATTGTCACTCCAGACCATTCTAGGCATTCCGAATCTGGGGAAGTACTCTTTCACAAGGGCTTTAGCTGTGGATAAGGCAGTGTTGTCTTTTCAGGGGTAGGCTTCCACCCATCTTTAAAAGGCACAAACAACAACGAGTATGTATTTTAAATTGTTGCACCTCTCCATGTGGATGAAATCTAGCTGCAAAACCTCGAACGGATACGTAGGAGGTGCAAAATGTCCAGCTGCAGTTGGGGTTCCCCTACCAGGATTGTGTTTCAGACACACCATGCAATTCTTGACGACATTCTCTGCACACTTGGGAATTCCTGAATTTTACCATACTGGAGCCAACAACTTGCAAATCCCTTTCACGCTGATATGAGCCATTCCATGAGCCATTGTAACCACTGCAAGCACATATGCTTCGGGTAACAACCATCTCTGATGCTCTGACAATTCTACCCAACAACCATTTGCATCCATTCTACCCGTACTTTCTCTCCACATGTTCAACTCTTTCTCTGTAGCCTCAGCTTGAATAGACTTCACACTCTCTATCGTGTCTTCACACATTCCAACATCACCAACCCATCTTGCAGGGCCTGCAACATACATTCGGCTCATTACATTCCTTGCAGTTTCTTTCGCGATTTCGTCAGCAAATGCATTTCCACGACCAACATCATCAGTCACCTTCTTGTGAGCACTACATTTCACAATCGCCACTTGCAGAGGCAAGGTCAGTGATTCAAGAAGCTCATTCACCAACTGACCATGCTGAATCTTAGTTCCATGCGAAGTCAGGAACCCACGTTCTTTCCACAATCGTCCAAAACTATGAGCCACACCAAATGCATACTGACTATCGGTGTAGATGGTCACTTTCATTCCTTTTGACAACACACATGCTCTTGTAAGTGCAATCAATTCTGCTGCTTGAGCTGAATTATGTGGAATACGTGCAGCTTCAACAATTGTATGCAAAGTCGTGACAGCATATGCTGCAGTCGTGTCACCATTCGGGAGCTTGAAGCATGAACCATCCACCCATAATGTACCATCACATTCAGCAAGAGGAGTATCTAGGAGATCTACTCTCCCTTTCGTTTCTTCTTCTGTTCTAAGAAAACAATCATGCTGTTCAGAAGCATCTAGTTCCTCTACAATTGGCAACAACGTAGCTGGGTTGAGGGTGTTGCATCTTTTTATGTGCACATGACTCGCTAACAATGTCAACTCGTAACCTTACAATCGAGCACTAGTTAAGTGCTGTGTCTTGGTTCTGTTCAACAACGTGTCCACTGCATGTGGAACTATCACGACTAACATATTATTCATCACTAGACCAGCAGACTGTCGAATAGAAACAGCTGCTGCCGCTGTTGCTCTTAAACAACTCGGCAATGCTTTAGCTACCGGATCCAAAGTCGACGAACAATATGCACATGGACGCTGTTTGTCTCCAAACAACTGAGTCAACACTGATAATGCACAACCCTCTTTCTCATGGACATACAATGTAAAAGGCTTACTGTAGTTTGAGGTACCTAACACAGGAGCCGAACATAATGCTGTGCGCAATTCAGAAAAACTTTTCTGACACTCTTCAGACCAAGGAACGGGATTGGGTGTATCTTTACACGTTAATGCCACCAAATGTTTGGCTAATAACGAAAAATTTGGTATCCATTGCCTGCAATATGAGGTAATGCCCAAGAAAGCACGTACTTCTCTCTGTGTTCTTGGCACACTCAATTTCGCTATTGCCTGAATTCTTTCTGGGGTCAGTTTCCTTCCCTCCTTCGATAACAGATGACCTAAGTAGGTCACTTCTTGTCGACAATATTGCAATTTTGAGAGAGACACTTTGTGGTGCAAATCACACAAATGACGCAACAATGACAACGTGGCTTCTTTACAGATTTCCTCAGTATCTGCAGCAATAAGCAAATCATCAACATACTGAATGAGGGTAGCGCCATCAGGTAGTACAATCGTATCAAGCTGTGTATTTTTAAAGCTTGACTATATATTGATGGACTTTCACAGTAGCCCTGTGGAGCGCGTTTAAAGCGGAAGCTGCGTCCTCCTAAACTGAAGCCAAAAATATCCCTGCTCTCCTCAGCAATCGGGATGCTGAAGAAAGCATTCTTCAAGTCAATCACCAAAAACCAGGTGGCAGAAGCTGGAATCATAGTCAATAGGGCAGTAATGTCAGGAACAACTGGAAACTGTGGCACAACGATTTTATTCACCTCTCTAAGATCAATCACAAATCTGTAAACAGGTGGCTGGGAAGGGTCAGTTCGCTTCAAAACAGGCAGAACAGGACTATTGCAAACGTTGCCTCTTTTCTCTTCAATCACATCTTTTTCAATCAGATCATAAATGATCGCTAAAAACGCTTTTTCACCTTCACTAGAGATTTTGTATTGGGGAATTCGTGGCATTTTAACATTGGCTTTCAATGTTACAACATATGGTGGTATTTCTAAAAGACCCACATCATTAGGACCAGTAGCCCAAAGAATATTAGGGAGAGATGACAATTCTGTTGGAAGTTTATCCCTTGACAAATACATTGGAAAAACCACTTTCTTACCCAGTGTAAGTTGTACTCCAGAAGGAGAACAGTACAAAGTCGCATACAATCTTTTCAGCAAATCTAATCCTAGCAAGTTTTCACCACAACCTGTTGTCAGAATAAGGGGTGCTTCAAATTCACAAGGTCCAACAGAAAGGGACAAAGGGTCAGAAATCGGATTTCTAACTGGGGCGCCAGAAAAACCTACTGATACATTCATTTCGCCAGACAAAGGTGCGCCAGGGAGTTTGGAGTGCATAATAGAACTCTTTGTAGCACCAGTTACCAACAGAAAAGGCTCTGACACACCTGATGTAATCACCTCAACGTAAGGTCCACTCTGATCTACTGGAACTGAAACAACTCCCTCTCTTTGTCTATGGCTGTCCTAGCAATCATTACCGTCCATATGCTCATCTTCTGCATAGTAATCATCAGCATAGTACTGAGCCGTCCTACCAGATGCGTTATTCTACTGGTCAAACCATTTCATCGAATTTTGAGGTGGAAGAGACTGTGTGTTCTGGGGGAAATTTCCATGTCCTCTACCTCTAGATGCTTGTTGAAGACCTCTTACACCAGAAGCACCATTTGCACGCTGTAATAAATACAACAACTATACTTGAAATGGCCCTCTTCCTTACAATATGAACACTGATTGGGGCCTACAGGGACACGTGGTTGAGTATACTCGACTCTTTGCGAGTTCCTCTGATACTGTTGAGGCTGCTGATAATTACTCTGATAGTTACTCTGAGCACCACTATTTTGACCACCACGTGGCGGATATGCTTGCTGTAACAAAACCTTCGTTTTCAACTCTTTAGTTTTCTTTTCTGCTCTATCTTTCTCGTCTTTGTCTCGATTTTCGTAATATTGTGCAGTAGCCAATATCTGTGCTGAGGAGGAAACTGCCCAAGAACTCTCTGAATCTTTTAACTTTTTACACAACTCTGGAAGCAGATTGTGCACGAATTTATCGACGAACAGTCGCTGACCACCTTTTGTGCTCATATCTTGACCACTGTGGTCGACAAAAGTCTCTTCAAACCTGGTGAAGAAATCTGAGACCGTTTCATCTTTCTTCTGCTTACATGCAGACAATTTATCCCAATTTACTCGCATGGCAGGCATTAAAGTCTTCATGTAATTAATAATCCTACCAGGGAGGTCTGCTACTAAAGGCTCGGGTTTAGCACCACCAACTTGTCGGTCATCTGCAGCGGCAATATTAGCCCATGTGTCACCTAACTCCTGATCATGATCTGCATGACGAATCTTTCCCCACAAAGGCTGTGGAACAACATTCCCAAACAACATGTCTATATTCGCTAAATTCATGATACATGACCCAGCAGTCTGTGACAACTCCTTGTAATACCCTGCAGGATTTTTACGGGGATCAGGCAATGTCACAGATGCCGCGTTGGAGTACCGACGGTTAGAGCGGTGCTTCGCCTTTGTCCTGAGCCGCAGCCAGGTGGGGTGAGGTGATAACTTCTTACTAGTCAGTGATCTACTGAATTGTGATCTACTGAATTGGTAAGGAGTAACGGAACGAGTACACCTAGAAGGTTCAGGTGACATATTAAATTAATAATGAATTCGTTCCAGTATTTTTCTAGTATTCTTTATGTATAGAACATATTATCTCACTTTTGGGTTTTTTTTTGTTTGCAGTAGCGTTTAAATTGAGGTCCTGAAGAAAGCAAGGCCACATGGCCAATAATTGCTGAAACATGTTGACCACGTTCCACAGCTAGACAGCTTATTTATTTCCCTGTCTTGGCTATTTTTTAACCTTGGTGTCAAGAGCTGTACTTTAATAAAAATATTTCTTTGCTCTTTAAACCAATTTTACTCACATTTATCACTCTTGGTATTACTTATCCCTAGCACTGCACTCTTTTTTTACCCCACAGTCATATTCGTGAGTATATACCTAACTCACATCAACCATCCTCATCCCACAGGAGGGTTAGTCCTTCTATGTTGGAGTAAACAACAGGTTTGGTGTTTATCCTCGGAGCCCCAAATGATGAAGGGCGGTTCCGAGTGGTGACTGATGGGTGCCAGAGACTAGACACAAACCTGACTTGGTTGCTATAGTTCCTTTGGTTTGGCATTCTGGTAACCACCTCTGTTCTTGGTAATCACCTTTGAGATTTTGACCCTCTAATACTTTTGTGGTACATGTTTAAGAGCCAAACCTTCAGCTCGCTTCTAAGGAACATGTACCCACACACGCTGAAAATGTGCTGGTATAGCTGGTGGAACATTACCAGGACCAGCCGCTACTTCTTCCTTCCATACTGGAGGAACTTCTCTCATGGGATATTGTCTTCCCTTCTTTTTACCAGAAGAATCAAATTCAAACAACGACTTAGAAACACCTTCAGTCCTAAGTGACAACAACGTCGCAACTGCTTTCCTAACATCTGAACCCACAATTGCGACTTTTGAAAACTCAAAACGTACATGGCTCAACTCGGGCGGATTAGAGTCCAAATCATTTTCCTCTAAATCTTCACATAGAAAAACACACATTGTCTCAAAAACGTATCTCTGCTTTGATGCTTCCCACTGGGTGAAGACATCCATAACACATTCTAAATCATATTTTTCCGGGTCAGCAACCCATTTATGTGCCAAATAATTCAATGTTTCTTTCTCCCTAGAATCAGGCTGTTGACTACGCAACTGTTTGCGCTCTGTGTCAGGAGTTACACTCGTTGCACCAAAGAGAGGATGCAAAAAATTAGCGACAGTACTAGCCACTCTCTGACGAACAGAAGGAGAAGTCAATGAAAAGACAAGAGGGAAAGCTGGGTGAGACGAGGCAGATGCAGAGGCAGTGTCAGGAGAAGTACCAGGAGTGGTAGTCGATATAGTAGTCAAAGTTACAGGAAGCATAGGCGGAGCAGATGTTAAAGTCGGTGGCCCTTGAGGAGGCTGCACCGGAGGAGCAGGAGCCAGCTGAAGAGTAGCTGGTGGGTGCTGTGGAGGAGCTGGAGGCAATGTAATCACAGGTTGCGCAACTAAAGGTTGTGGAGGTGCCGTAGCATTTTGCGCATAGGGGGGTGGCGAACTTAACAAATGCGACATTAACGGATCTTTTTCAAGCTCTTTTGCTGCATCTTGCTGAAGAGGCGGCAAAACTGGATAGCATTTATCTATTACCATTTTACGTTGCCTGTGCAACTGCTCACTCATCTGTTCTTCTTCATTGTCTTTAAACTGCATAGCAGCTTGTATTATCGAAATACCCCTTTCTCTCTTATTTTTCTTCGCTAATTTAATTTCCTTCTGTTTGGCTTCCTTTCACCATAGGCGGAAAGAGTCAAACATCGCCGCCGGGCTTTCTTCTTAAAAAGTTTAACTTCGAGGTTATCTAAGATTTCCGTGTCAAAGTTACCATATTGGGGCCATTTTAAAACACCATCTTTTCTGGTGTATTTGATCCACACTTCATTATATGTGATGGGGCCTACTCCATGTTTCACATACAGTTCATAAGTTGGAGTTCCAATCGGAGGAACCGGACACGAGTCCTCCAATCGGGAGTCCCTATTATTACAACCAAGACAAAACAAATTTCCAAGTCTGCTAAGACCAGGCATCTTCGCTCTCTAGTCTAGCTTCAAACTTCAAAGGATTATCGATTACGATATTGCTCGTGAATACACGAGTCCTTTGGCTTTGGCACTTGCAAGTTCCAAAAAAGTGATCCCAAAAGGGGATACCCAAACTAAGACCAACTAAGGACTGGGAGACGCTCCACTGATACTTAACTGAGATATGGATGACGTCACCAGAAGACTCGTCTTATTGTTTCGCTATACCAAACTTCAAGGGTCCAAATCAGGGCGATAACCAGGGCAGCAGTCCTTTGTAGCCGTCGGAAAGCGGGGAACCTCGCAGCAAAGACTTTCGGACCACGTCGACATGCAGGGGTCGATGAAGTGGTTGGCCTTCCTCCAGAATTTTCTCACGAAGCTCCTCACGAACCTCTGGCTGGACCGGTACCGCTGGTATCGCCCCGAGTTGGGCGCCAACTGAGGTACTGGGATTTTCAGAACCGGTACCGAACCGGTAACCCAGTGGTGTCAGAGTACACACCCAAAGACCTCGAGTACTTTCCTGATTTAGACCACAGAAACTCAGAGTCTTCTAGGTGAAGTCAAGGATCGATTTTATTGGCTACAACCAAGGTAACAGGCATCCTAGAAGTACAACAGCACGGGATGTATATTCTCAGGAGACTGCTCAATCTTACAAAGTCAGGCTTCTCTTTTTATACAAAATATTGTGCTTTAGGCAAACATTCTTCGAATTTTAGTATACCATTCACATGTTCCCATTACAAAGAAAAAACAGAGTCATGATGACAAGCCCACATTTTAGTTTGTCCAGCCCACAACAAATTGCCTGGCAAGGCCCAGCATTTCCATCAGATACTGGTGGACCCCCAATAAAAACGGGCACCTCCCCATCATAAAGCAAGTGAGAGAGAAAAGAGCAGGGACAGGTGTGAGCAAGATTCGGCAGGGTGTGTGTGCGATGAAAAGGGTTTATGACATGTTGTGCCTTGATGCCATCTCGTTCGGCCACTGGGAGAGGAACTGACCAAACAGGTTCGGCCTGAGGCAAAGGTTACAGCTTGCCCAGGTCAGAGAAAAGTCAATCAAGGTGTACGTGTCCTTTGATATCGAATTTAGCTGTATCATAAGCCTATGTCAGGGCAACCCATAAAATGGCTGCCGTACACAAAATGGAAGCCAAGGGTTCAAGACGAAAATGACGATTTCGAGGTGAAATCGTCACTCGAATATGACGAAAATGCTTGTACATAGTGTACTAGCCATTTTCGGTCTTTTGATATAAAAATCGTCATGCTACGACGAAGTTTTATTCACGAGTCCGGAATTTTCAGAACTACAGTATGTTGGAGTTCTTTTACATTCCATTGTTTGAGGAAGTAGCTGCAGGCTTTCAAGCCAATTTTATGTTTGATTGATATGTATAAAGACACTACGTCAATTGTTGCAAGCAAATATTCTTCGTTCCACGTGATTTCATTCAATATTCTTAAAAAATCACCAGTGTCTTTGATGCTCATATTTTTCGCAATTGGTGCTAGGTAGATGTCAACATATTGGGAAACATTTTCATAGAGGTTATCGCATGATGACACAATTGGCCTGCCCGGGGGATCAATTAGTGTTTTATGAATTTTGGACAGGAAGTAGAAGTTGGAATCACTGGAAAATATTTTGATAGAAATTTGAATTCGTCCTCGTTTAGTAGTCCCTTGTTGCGCCAATCCTGTAAGTACCCATTTAGCTGTAGTGTCATTTAATTATTAGGATTACTTTCCAATTTGCAATAGTTCTTTGGCTCATTCAGTTGGCACATAGCTTCCTTGACATAGTCCTGAGTGTCCATCAGGACTATATTGCCCCCTTTGTCTGCAGGTTTGATTATAAGATTGACATCTTCTCTTAGCGATTTTATTGCATTTCTTTCTTCTTTCGTGAGATTTTCTCTTCTGTTTGTATTTCGTGTGTTAGGGATTTTTTCAATATCCTCTATGATTGCTTCCGAGAATAAATCAAATTTATTTCCTGGTGATAGTGTGGGGCAAAATCTAGATTTTGGCTTTAGGCCGCTTCCCACTCTCTGGTCAGATCTTGCGCCCAAGTGTTCTACTATTTGAGTTTCCGTGATCTCCTCTGTGTTAGAGTCATACAGCAATCCAAAAATGTTTTGAAGGTCTGGTATTTCCTCTATTGTCCAGTTGTCATTATGATTTATTTGACTTTCGTTCGTAGTTTCTATCTTTGTTGTTGCTTGACGTGCATAGATTTTTGCCAGTTTTAATTTGCATATATATTTTTACAAGTCAATCCTGATTTGTGTTCCATCAAAGTGTTTTTCTGGGCAGAATAAAAGGCCTTTATTTAGGAGAGTTGCTTCTTCCTTTGTCAGAACATGCCCTGAAAAGTTTATAATTAAATTCTCTATTTGCAATTTCTTAGAGGGTAATGTCTTTTTTCTTTTTGCTCTTCGGGTTTTTCTGGTTTTTGTACCGGTGTTTCTTTTCCTCTTCCTTGGTTTTGGTTTACGCGACCCCTTCCTCGGGACATTGTCATGTCCAGATTCATGAGCCGCACTTCCACTAAAAAATCATGTGGTGCATTTCCTCTCATTCTGTCAGTTGCATCTCCATCACTCACTTCTGATTCACTTGTACTGATTGATGTGTTCACTGGTTGTTGATAAGGAAAGTTCTTTTTTAGGTTGTCAAATCGTTTTGCAAAGGTAAGGATTCTGCCTTGGGCATAATCTCTTTCATCCCTTATATAGTTTCTTTGCTTACGCTCCTCAATTTCAGTTTCATACTTTTCTAAACTTGGTAATTTCATCATTGTTGGTTTGCTGTTTAATCAATTCCTCTATTTCATTTATTTTTTCCGTAATTTCAACAATGTCCTTCTTTACGTGTTTGATTAATATGCGCATCATATTTAAGAAACATTCCATATTGTTCTCTACCCATTCCTCAATTAATTCTTTCTTGGTATCTGGATGTGTGGGCATTGTAAATATCCTTAGGCCCCTTGGTATGCGCTTCACTTCAATGTACTTCTCCAGAGCAATAATTTTCCAGCTTTTATTAGTTTCTTTCTTATACAACCTCTCTACTTGATTAAATAACTGTTTTAGAGTGCTTGGTTGTGAAGCTACTACACCACTCACACTCGGTGTTTCAGTCGCGATCTCTCCTGGTGCTCTGAAGAGATTAGCTGCCTTTCCAGCGCGTTTTACTACTCGCGCTTCCATTGTTTATTTATACTTCCTCTGGCCTGCCTCGGATGCCCACCGCCTGTCTTTTTTCACTATTTCGAGTTCTGGATTTCAATTAAATCACCGCTACTCAAGTCTTTGTATGTAGAGCTCTTGAACGGCCGTATTGTATACGGATCGGTTCCACTTGCGAGCTTTCACAAACTTAGTGTTGTTTCACTGATCTCTTTACTCGGCAGCAATGCCACTCACCTCCCGGGAGACTCCCGACTTGGCGGCATCCTCCAACTCCGTCATACAGCGATCAACCTTCCGGTGATTTTTGCTTTTCCTCCACCTTGTCTTCGCAGTGAAACGGGCACATTAGGGTCAATTCCAATCTCGTACACAATATGACCCTTCAGACCTTCCTGCGCTCAGCTACTGGTGCTCTGCGTAGGGGCCGAAACATGGCCCAGAATTTTTTTTTATACCAAGGACGTGGCACTCCAGACTTGGGTGATATTTAGCTTGATTTATTAGCAAGAACTCGAACCAACGCGTTTCAGCCTAACCTCGGCTTTGTTCACGGTAAGTGAGTAATCATCTATGTTTACCTTATATCTCATTTTCCCTTTAAGGGGCATTATGGGATATGTGGTTTAGTTACATGTATACATTTTATTTAAATTTTTGACAGACATTTGATTATTTAAGGTTTGTCTTTTACATTGATGTTAAAGTTCGCTTTTGCACTATTCCTAGGGTGTTGTACCCAGTTCCTTATGCAAACGGCAGCATTCATAGTGCTTTATTCTGCCCTCAGTTCTTACAATGCATGCTTGTTATTGTGGTGCGCTATTTTAACAACCAATTTCTCCATATAATCTCATATATATTTTCATTTAATTTGTCCATTACAATCCGTTCCTTAGTTGATTGAGATATAGTACCCCATCATATCACCAGGAAATCTATGTTCGGTTTACCATTTCTAATGTTCTTTTCTTTTTATCTTTTTTTCTTGATTTATTTTGTTGTTGCTGCTGTTCATTTATCACTCCAGATGTACATAAAGCTCCTCGTCATTGTTCATTCCTCTTGGAACCTTAGTTTTTAATCTGATAATGAGGCGTGACTCTGTTTGTCTCAGTTTTTTTTGTTTATCGCCTCCTCGTTCATTAGGTTTTATCATGGAGATCCCAGAGTACGACATTGCTTTCCAATTGCTGTTTTGACAAGATGCCATATGTTTAGCTGGATAGTAATGGACAAATTAAATGAAAATATATATGAGATTTTATGGAAAAATTGGTTGTTAAAATAGCGCACCACAATAACAAGCATGCATTGTAAGAACTGAGAGCAGAATAAAGCACTATGAATGCTGCCGTTTGCATAAGGAACTGGGTACTACACCCTAGGAATAGTGCAAAAGCGAACTTTAAAATCAATGTAAAAGACACACCTTAAATAATCAAATGTCTGTCAAAAATTTAAATAAAATGTATATATGTAACTAAACCGCATATCCCATAATGCCCCTTAAAGGCAAAATGATATATAAGGTAAACATAGATGATTACTCACTTACCGTGAACAAAGCCGAAGTTAGGCTGAAACACGTTGGTTCGAGTTCTTGCTAATAAAGCAAGCTAAATATCACTCAAGTCTGGAGTGCCGTGTCCTTGGTGTAAATAAATAAATAAAAATATATATATATATATTATTACACAAGCAAATAGTAATTAAACACTCACAAAATAATAAAATGCATGGGATAAAACACAAGCAGATAATAATGATAAAACACACGCAAAAATTAATAATAAAGAAACACTTACAAGTCAGATAATAATGGAACATTCACGAGTGAAATACAAGGGAGGAACACCTAAGCAGATAATAATAATGGAATACTCATAAATCAAATGCAAGAGAGCAAATCAAATAATAATGGACGTTCAATGCAAGAAACAAGCATTGTCAAATGTCAGAAATAAGCACTGTCAGATGAGAGAATCAACAAGCACTGTAATGTCAGAAATAAGCACTGTCAAATGAGAGAATCAGTTATAAAGAGCACAACATGAAACAATCACAGAGCAATGAAACTTATAACTCATACATCACCATTTGAGTGCACATCATTCTGGTTAGCTCGACTGGGAAGCCCTTTCAGTCGTCCAGAAGCCTCAATGAATACAAAACTTTCTTGTGATGATGGAGTGAGCTTCTTTAGGTGCGCAAAAACTTCCTGTCTTTCATACGTTTTACTAACACGGAGAGAGCCTTCTAGAAACTCCCCATCCTTTCATCTATTGCAAAACCGAAGCTGACCGTACTGGTCAGTGCCAAAGTCAAGACGGAAGCCGTCCAAACCACTTTGTTTTGACTCCGAGACAGAGAAGAATATTCCACACATTTCTCTCTCATGTTTTCAAATGCACATCTCACACGTTCTGTTCCAAGCAAGGCTGTTTTGCCCTGTACTGAAAGTAAAGTAAACAATCCTACTCTGAAGTTACAAGGAGACATGAAATTAAATCACAAGTCAAAATGCAAGAGCTCAAAAAATGATGTAGTAGATTCAAGATAGAGTAAAGTAAAACATAAAGTCAATTAAAACACTAGTGTCAAAGGTCATCACATGATCCCAATACAAATGAGTGCATATAGCACTACAATAATGAAGAGTCAGGTTCACTCGAGCTTTGCATTGGCGGTTGCATGGGCAGCAAGTGCTTGGTGTGAACAGGCCCGTTCGTGGTTACGATGAGTTCAAAACTTCAGGTTTTTTCTTCCTTTCTTCAGAGAGCAGATCCACTGATGTCACACCACTTATCCAGGACCTGAGGGGTACCTCTTGGGGATCAGGTGGCAATCATACAGTACCACAGTGGATGCACGCTGCTTTCAACAAGACCGTATTAACGGACGATTGGTCACTTTTGAGAAAAGAACCATTGGGTAATTGAAGAAGTCAAGCATCACTAAAGAAGTGAATCGAACAAGACCAAATCCCCTCCAGAGATTATAATATCCTCTTGGATGAAGGGGTGATTTCCACAATAATTTTATACATAGGAGCTTCCGATTGAGGATAGAAGTGTAAACATTGGAGACTACTTGCAGCTGTCCGATATTGGAATATTGTTCTTCGTGCACCACACTGTCTATACCAAGACAGGATAGACGAGCCAAATAAAAATAGGCAACCTTCCATCATACCTAAAGTGAACGCTTGAAAATATTTGTACAACAAGCAGAGAGAGCTATTAATTGGTCTTGATAAAGATGGAATAATTTAAATGAACCATCGAACCGGGTCGACGCTAAATGAAAATACACAATCCATTGATCCAGCATTGTTTGAATAATAAGAAGACTGAATTTTATCTTTCAATGCAAGTAACATTCTGCAATATTGGATGTGTAAATTGTAAAGACTCATTATATTTGTCTGGCTGTGGAACTCTCTAGTGTATGTTTTTAACCATGTTGAATTAAATTGCTTTGTATTGTTTTTTATAATTCTGAAATATTTAGCCGATTGTTAGGCCTTTGTAATTTTATGAATTTTATGTATATGTAACAAATAAAATCTTGTGCAATATTTACTTCTCATAGTAGTCCTCTTGTTATATATGGCACAATCTCCTGGTGTGCATTGAGAGAAAGTGGTAAGAGCGAAGTGGGATCGATTGACAATTGATGTATGGTATTCAATTCTTGTATAGAAATCTACCCCCTGGGATTTCTTTTATTTCGCCAATCATACAGTGCCAATTGCAGGTCCAGGCAACACATCAGGAGCTTTTTATGTCCCTGTTGCTCAAAACAGGCTAGTCAGCTGACCCTTGGATTCTGGGATGAAGGATGAAGGATGCATGTCCAGTCTTCCTTTCCTGCAAGCAGGGCAAACCACAAGCAGCAGAGCAGCAGAGCGCCCTTCTTCTGTAGTATCCACAGGTCCAGAAGTGTGGGTCTGAGTGACCCTGTTTTATAACTACTGCTCACTTTAAAGTGGGAGAAGCTTCTGGAGGCTTTGACTCCCAGAACTGTCTGTAATTTTCTGCTTACCAGCCCTGGTTTCAGCTTGGCTACAGGCAAAATAGGCTAGTGGGAAGTCCTTTGTAGGTGCACTGAGGCAGCATCATTGAATTGCAATGTGGCAGGTTTAGGAAGTTTGCTCTGTATATATTATAAGTTCAAGTTCAGAGATTTGTATAGCGCACTACTCACCCAGAGGGTCTCAAGGCGCTTGAGGGAGGGTGCGTGCTTTATTTATCGAATATCCAAGTTTTGAGTTGCTTTCTGAAGGAGAGGTGGTTCTGTGTAAGGCGGAGGTGGGTGGGGAGAGAATTCCAGGTCTTGGCTGCTAAGTAGGAGAAGGATCTTCCCCCTATGGTGGATCTATGGATGCGCGGAATAGCGGCGAGGGCTTGATTGGATGATCGTAGTTGGCGGGTGGGGCTGTAGAAGGACAGTCGCGTGTTGAGGCATTCGGGTCCTAGGTCGTAGAGGGCCTTGTGTGCGTGGGTGAGGAGACAGAACGTTATCCTCTTGTTGACAGGGAGCCAGTGGAGGTCTCTCAGGTGACCGGAAATGTGAGCTTGACGGGGGATGTCCAGTATGAGTCTGGCTGAGTCGTTTTGGATGCGTTGGAGTTTTTTCTGTAGTTTGGCTGTGGATCCGGCATAGAGGGTGTTTCCATAGTCCAGTCGGCTTGTGACCAGTGCGTGGGTGACCGTTTTTCATGTTTCGGTGGGGATCCAACGGAAGATTTTTTTGAGCATACGTAGGATGTTGATGCATGATGATGAGACGGCGTTTACTTGTCTGGTCATCGAGAGGGAGGAGTCCAGGATGAAGCCCAGGTTACGTGTGTGATCCGTAGGTGTGGGTGCGTTTCCCAAAGCCGGTGGCCACCATGAGTCATCCCAGGCGGAAGGGGATGAACCTAAGATGAGGACTTCCGTTTTGTCCGAGTTCAGATTTAAGCGGCTGTTCTTCATCCACTCGGCTACATCTTTAATTCCTTCGTGTAAGTTGGTTTTGGCGGTGTTTGGGTCTTTGGTGAGGGAGAGGATTAGCTGAGTGTCGTTTGCGTAGGAGGTGATGTTGAGGTTGTGTTGCCGTGCAATAGATGCGAGGGGGCTCATGTAAACGTTGAAGAGGGTGGGACTGAGTGATGATCCTTGAGGTACGCCACAGATGACTTCGGTGGCCTCTGATTTGAATGGGGGGAGGCGAACTTTCTGGGCTCTACCGGTGAGGAACGAGATGATCCAGTCCAATGCTTTTCCCTGTATTCCGACGTTGCTGAGGCGTTGTATAAGGGTGTTATGGCAGACTGTGTCGAAGGCGGCGGTGAGGTCAAGTAGTATGAGGGCAGCTGTTTCTCCGTTGTCCAACAGAGTTCGGATGTCGTCTGTTGCTGTGATGAGGGTGGTCTCGGTGCTGGGTTTGGCTCGGAAGCCGGACTGTGAGGGGTCGAGGGATTTGTTGGATTCGAGAAAGGCGGCGAGCTGATTGTTGATGGCTTTCTCAATGACTTTGGCAGGGAATGGGAGGAGCGAGATGGGGTGGTAGTTCTTAAGTTCGGTGGGGTCTGCTGTGGGTTTCTTCAGAAGGGCGCTGAGTTCGGCATGTTTCCAGCTTTCCGGGAAGGTGGCGGAGTTGAAGGAACAGTTGATGACATCGCGGAGATGGGGTGTGATGATGACGTCTGCTTTGTTGAAAATGTGGTGGGGAAATGGGTCGGTTGGTGATCCTGAGTGGATGGAGTTCGTTAGGCGGATGGTGTCTTCAGTAGTGATTGGGTTCCAGGCTCAAAGGTTGTTAAAGTGCTCTTTTTGTTCGAAGATGGGTGGAGTGGATTGGTCTTCGGGCTGGTTTTCAAAGCTGTTATGTATGTCGGCGATTTTGTTGTGGAAGAATGAAGATAAAGAGTCGCAGAGGTGTTGGGAGGGAGTGATGTCGTTGGTGCCGGCGGTGGGGTTGGTAAAACCTTTTACGATGTTGAATAGTTCCTTGCTGTTTTGGGCGTTGTTGTCAAGTCAATCTTTGAGTGCTGATTTTTTGGTGGATCGTATCAGTTGGTGGTGTTTGCGGGTGGCGTTCTTGAAGGTGGTCAGGTTGTCAGTGGTTGGGTTTTTTCTCCAGGCTTTCTCGAGGGTGCGGCAGAACTTCTTGGATTTCTTCAGGTCATCGTTGAACCAGGGGGCTTTTTTGTAGCCTTGCTTGATTTGATGGTTTTTCAAGGGTGCTAGTTTGTCAGCGCTGAGGGTGATCCATTGTGTAAGGTTGGTGGCAGCTTGGTTTGGGTCCAAGGATTTGGCAGGGGGGTTTTGGTGGAGCGATGTGAAGAGCTGGTCGGTGGTAATTTTGTTCCAGTTTCTTCGGGGAATACGTTGTGGGGGGTTGTGGGTCGTCGTCTTTTTGTAGTTGAAGTGTACGCAGCTGTGGTCCGTCCAGTGGAGAGCTGTGGTGTGATTGAAGTAGATGTGTTTGCTGGAAGTGAAGATTGGGTCAAGCGTGTGTCCGGTGAGGTGGGTGGGGGAGTTGACAAGTTGTTTGAGTCCGAGGTTGGCCAGGTTGTCCAGAAGGGTGGTGGTGTTATTGTCGTTATTCTTTTCCAGGTGGAAGTTGAGGTCTCCCAGTAGAATGTAGTCCTCGGAGGGGAGGGCGTGTGGGCTGATGAAGTCAGTGATGTCTTCGCTGAATTGTGTGCGGGGTCCTGGTGGCCTGTAGATGAGGGTGCCTCTGAGTGTGGTCTTGGGGTCGGTGTGGATCTGGAAGTGAAGGTGTTCGGCGGCTGCGAGGGTATCGTCGGAATTGGTCGTTATGCGGATGGTGTTCTTATGGACGATGGCTATGCCTCCTCCATTTTGGTTGATGCGGTCATTTCGAATGATCTTGTAGCCGTCCGGGATAGCTATGGCGATGTCGGGCGCTGAGGAGGCGTTCATCCAAGTTTCTGTGAGGAAGGCGATATCCGGCGAAGTGGTGTCGAGTAGGTTCCAGAGTTCAATGGCGTGTCTGTGGACCGAGCGGGTGTTGAGCAGGATGCAATTTAGGTGGTTTTTGTCGTAGTTCTGTTTGGGGTTGCTGGATTTGGTGCGTGTCCTGATGCTGTCGAATTTGTAGGAGTGGCAGGTGAAGGGTCCATGTGTGTGTCCTGGGGTGGCTTGGAAGCAGGCAGGGGGGCGGTCGGGGTTAAGGGCTGAGAGGGTAGCGGCGTTGTATGTTAGGCGAGCGGAGTGGGCTTTGCGGGGGCCAGGGGGTCTGGCGCTGGGCGCGGTCCAGGCGCGGACAGGCGTAGACGGGCTTACCTTTGGCGCACCTTCGGCGCGCATGGGGCGCGACCGCAGCGCGTAAATGCTGCGCGTGAATGCTCCTGTCATATGCAGGTAGTGGAGGGGAGGGGCGAGGGAGGAGCACCTGGGAGGAGGGAGCGGGGTGGAGAGCCGGGCAGGGAGCCACAACAACAACAACAAAATGGCTGCAAGCCAAAAAGCGAAACAGGATTGGGGCACAATTTACAAGAAACGCGATGTGAATGGCAGTGGAACCGGCACAATCAGGCACAAAACAAAACTACAGGCAGCACAGCACAATTGAGCACAGCGTTGCAGCGCACTTTGACAGACTAGCGTTACTATACAATTCAAATTAGCAATCAGGAAATAAACAAGGCAGCGCAGCACAGCGCACTATGGCGATCTAGCGCTACGAAGGAATTCTAATCAGTAATCAGGAAAAAGAAGATGTGGGGGCAAGGCGAGCAAGCAGGCAGTAGACTGGCAGTAGGCGCTACGATACCAAATCGGCATGCAGGGCAGGGAGCAGCGTGATGAGCGACCGCTTCTGAAGAATCAGGACGGTCACCAAAGTGATGTATAGTGTGCATGGTGTCCAGTGTCCAGGGAGTCCCCAGAGGTATAGCAGAGGCTAAATTAGGTAAGTACTAACAGCTCTCTTTGTAGAAGTTTGGGCGACCAGTTAGGCTTAGCCCGAGGGTGTGTTCCAACATTTATTGTATTCATTCACCCAAGACTGATGTACACTCGGACACTGAATCCAGACCAATTAGGTAAATATAAAAAGGTATACTTATGTTTTAGTTTAGGAACCAAGCAAGACTTGGCACAGGTAAGTGCAATATCCTCTCAAATGCAAGACTTCACAAGGAAATGCAGTTGTGGTTGAATTTGCAATAGTTACAGGTTGGTATTGGTTCAAAAAGTAGTTTACATTACACAATAATTACTTTTATAATACTGTTGGATTACTTTTGAGGGATCTCACAATACAAGGTAAATAAGACTTTTCTTGGTTTAAGTTATGCTGACATTTTTCTCCATACAAAACAACAGGTCAACACTTAGAACATGTTATTCCCAAAATCTCATAGCATGGGTTCCTAAGGAAGAAAAATGGTTATCGGTTTCACAGGTAAGTAAACGTCTTGCACGTGTGAAATGATGTCCGGGACACAAATGCAGGTAGGACCTACTTTATTCAGCCATCAGTTCTCCATCTCAGGCAGCAACTGCTGCCTGCCGAATCCCCCGCTCCCAACATTCCCATTCCATTCCAAACCCAACAAATTGCAAGTTTCAGGGGGTTAAGATAGGACCAAGGTTCCCCAAGGTCTAGTGTTATATTTCCGAGTTAGGGTCATGTAGCGAAGCAGCTTATTCCTTACATTGTCCTAGAAAACACAATTTCAGCAGTGAACCTTTGCACACATTTGTATGCACAACAATGTTGGATTAGTTTCTCTGAAACTACTTTGTTTCCACAAACAGCTTCACCCAACATTATCGCAATGCCTTGAGCATCATGTACTAGGCCTCTCTGACCACTAAGTACAAAGATCAGCCTATTTTCATCCACAGGGCGACAGCGCTATCTACATATCCATAACATTACTAATCTAGCACGCACATCACAAAGGCTGCTTTTTATTATAAATATTAGGCATCCCAATAAATTGGTAGAGGAGGCACTTCTACTGACATTGAAGGTCCCTGAATGCTAAGAAATCACCACTGACATTTGATGAGGGGTGTCCAATTCGAGACCAAGACAGGGTCCTTCACTTTCTTGGGGGGATTCTTGGCTCTACACCCATACACACTTTAGGTACACTTAGTGTAGGCTTTGCACCGTAGGAGTACGTTAGATTATCAGACTTCATATATACCTGCATATATTCATTACTTCAGCACCATGGTAGAAATGTATCTATTGTTCATTCTTTTGGTGCTTGCAATCTCCTTTATTTGCTTCTGTCTCCTAATCATTGCAGCACATGTATTTTATACAAGAATAACATTGGTTTTATAAACGTTTTGGAAACATCCCACTGTGTATTCTGTATACTTCTCTGGGAGAAAGTCAGCACGAGTGCCAGAGTGAAAGATTCTGTACTGTTTCCACTATCCCTGAGTGATCAGGGTTCTCATGTTCAGTGGTTGCGAGAAACTGTTTTCTACTTGGTAGGTTAGGGGGGTTTACAGTGGCACTGTGAGCTAGCTGGTCTATAAGCCAACATATCCTGCGGGGGTGTCGGGAACCAGTCTAGGCACTAAGCCCTTCGTTTATGCTGTCCAAACAATGCACAGATCCTACGGATTAGTAGGAACTACTCGACATGGTGCCCCCAACATTGGTTAGGCACTTATTTAACGGTCAGATCTGAGTAGTTCAGTCGTGCTTTCTCAGAGATCCCTACTCACATTAAACAGGAGATGTCGGTAGCAGGAAATGGAATCTGCCTTAGCTGAGTAGGTACATCCTATGAATTGGCTGTAGGTTTTATCAAGCTTGATAAAAACCTGTATTGAAACAAATACAGAATGAGTACGGACAGATCCTGCCCTGGACTTAGGGATGAAACTAATAGACAATTTTGCCCAAGTTTCAGCAATTATGTTAAGCAATGTAAAAGGAGAGGCACCCGCGATGGCTGTATACGAACGCCTGATGGAATTCACTCCTATATAACAGGAGTGGGAGTTACCTAAGATTATCATAGAAACATACAATTCTTTGGGAAGAGATAATCTGGGAGCCAGACTTGGGAAACCAGTGCTTAAGGGTATTTCTGAAAAGGGTAACTTTAAGCAAGCACTCGATTCTTCAAAAAAGAAATGGTACAATAAAAAAAAAATAATAAACAAAACAAACAACTATCACGAAGTGGGTCTTCTCAACAGGAACACACTGGAAAGAGATGCCATCTGAGGAACTGTGATAATATTAGAAAGCCTGACAGATATCAGGATACTGATACATGTTCCTCTCGTTCCTTTCAGGATCAATCTGAGAAACGCTCGGAGAGAGGCAGACGGTCAGAGCAAAGCTCAGAAGATAGAGTCAAGCCAAAAAGGGAGACATATCGCACTTCAGACTACATCATCAAACAAGAAGATGAAGGGAAACCAACAAAACCCTAATTAAAAATTAAAAAGGTTGCAGGGATTAAGATCAGAAATGCCCAGGCTGCTGAGACACTGCTTCTGAATAGAGAATGGGCAATGGCGATGCTGGACAGCGCAGCAGAAGTGACAATAACTCGCCAGAACATCATGGATTTTCTGAAAGTAGTAGTGCTGAGTGAATAGATCACGGTGGACACACCTGATTCAAGAGCAAGTGTCCCACATCTTTTATACAAAATACCGCTCCAAATAGAGAGGGACATACAAAGACAATGGAAGGGTCTCTTTTGGGAGGACCTGACATATGGTTACGACATTCTTTTGGCTGAATAGGATTGGCCAGCAGAGTTTGTAATAGATTGCCCAATGGCGGTAGAAGTAATTTTATCTGTTTTCCCCGACCTCATAACAGAATCAGTTAAAAATGTATACGTACGGGAGTGGGCGTCAGCTTTAGCGACTGCTCTACACCACAATCATGTTGGGTGGGATGATGCTTCTCATTACAGATCCCATTAAGAATGATCTCTCTACCACAGAGACAGTACTCACTTAAACACGAAGCAAAGGAACAAGTAAGAGAGATCTTAGATCAACTTGAGTACCAAGGTGTAATAGAGAATTGCAGCTCATCTATGAATAATCATTTGTTTCCCGTAATGAAACCTGACAATTCATATGGTTTGGTCTTAGATTACAGACATTTAAAGGCATCCACATGCACATTTGCAGTACAGAATGCACACAGTGCTGCACTGATGAATAACATTGTGCGGAAAAAATACAAAACACTAGACATCTCAAATGTTTTTTTCTGTTAGAATACAGTGCCTGAAAGTAGATATTTGACCCCATTCTAGGCACTAGGATCTCAGTGGTAATTGTGTTGTTTACCACAAGGGTATAAGAATAGCCCTGCACTGTTTTCAGTCAGAGTAACAGAGTTACTTCAAAGTATTGATGAGGAGGCAGTGTCCTTTGTAGATTATATTTATCTGACAGATGATGAATTAATGGAACATTTGGCTAGAGGTAACAACATAATAGTGAGCTCTGCTTGCCTTGGCTACAAATTTTATTTAAAGAAATCAAAAATAGCCCTCCTCAGTGTCCAGCTTCTGGGATACAAGTTATTAAGTGAAGGTAAAAGCCTGGCAACAATTTGTTTTGAAAAATGTGCATTGCTCCAAACTCCAAGAACTTTGAAGAGACTACAATCCGTTTTAGTTTTTTTTAATTTTGGCAGAAATTACATTTTGGATTAGAAAGGGTAAAACCCTGGACACAAGAACACACTGATATTTTGCGTTCCGTACAAGCTGACATGCCAGCTTCCAGGCATTTACACACAGGTCAACACAACTAACCTGGTGATCCCCGAAATCGGTAGACCACCCGGGTACACCTACATCACTTTCAATGAAGGTGATACTGTACCTCTAGCATAAAATTCACATTTGTACACAAACCTAAAATGCGTTTGGCACCCACTAAGAAAATTCTCACAGCTGTTCAGACTACTGTAATGAGAGAGTGCGCTGGCTCAGGGAAAACGCATAATTGTTGTTATCCCAGTACCGACCTTAGAGGCCGTTACTAAAGCAAACAGTCCGAATGCTGAGGCTCTACATCCGAACTGGATTCAATGGGCTAACTCTTTCACTGCAACAGATGTAAACTACAGATTTGATGCTACATTACAAGTACAAGCATTCCTGCAGTATAAACAAGAATATCCTTTGCCGAATGAAATTATGAATCCGGATGGATATGAATGTATAATTTATACCGATTGATCTACCATGGGATTGAAGCAGCAGTGTTCTGCGGCATGCACAACAGTAAACGGGCACATGCAAGATGGAAGGATTCTATCTGAAAAAGCACACACACAGTCCTTAGGTGACTGTACAGCACAGCTAGCAGAACTAAAAGCCCTGATACAGGCACTACAAAATACGGATCTTGAATTCCCCATTGTGTATGATTCATTTTACGGTGTCCAGTCTTACAATGAATACCTTAACTACTGGGGCCTAAATGGGTTTCGGGATTCAAAGGGTTGTACAATCAGTCACAAGATGCATTGGGAACAAGTGGCAAAGCTGAAAGACAGCCTGACAGGGGTTCATGTTAGCCATACTTTGAGTCATTAGCATGTTAACATTCACGTTGAAGGGAATTCGATGGCAGACGAAGTTACCAGGGTGACAGTTTGTAAAGCTGCTGTTTCTACAATCAATCGTTCTAGTACGAGGATAGATGGAACAACTATGATAGCTATGATAGCTGTCAATGCCACGCGCACTAGCGCACTAGCTCATCACTGCTGAAAGTCTTTCTACTGAAATACTACTACAAGTTAGATGCACAAATCATCCGTATGCTCAGATTCCCGGAGTGGGGGATAGAGTAATACCAAACACAGATCGCAGATTGGGGTTGATAATAGCTGCACCTGAGGTTTGGGTTTAGCTCACTCAGGGATTACTGCTACAGTTTCACTACTAAAGCAGCACTACTGGTGGCCAGGCCTCACTAAACAGACTAAGGACTTTGTCCTTAAATGTGAAATCTACCAGCAGATGAAAGGCTCCACCATAGCACGTCCACTGCAAACATCTTTATTGATCTCAGACAGACAGTGTCTATTTGGATCAATGCAGCTACTTACACACTGACAGGGCTTATAAATACATCTTCGTGGCAGTGGATTCATGCTCTAGATTCCTATGGGTTTGGCCCCAGTGCTCGGCTGATGCCCAAACTGTTATAAAGGATGTGTGAGTCTTTATCGGGATATGCGCAATTGGCACACTACATTCCAACGGTGTTTAGCTCTGAAATACCATTTGAACTCAATGATCATTGGTATGTTTTACAGGACCTGAAAGAATTTGTAGCCACAAGAAACAAAGTCCAAGTGACATGCACCTCCACTGGGAAAGCGAACGCAGTATCGGCAAGACCTGCCTGGGTCCCGAAGATTGGGGCCCTGGTCAAAGCAAAAATAGTGGACAAGAAAGAATTTGGACCATCTTACAAACAGCCTGTACCTATCCTGGCTGTTAAAGGTACCAGATCTGTACTTCTTCCACCTCTTGCCAGTCGCTGAGACAAACGGTCTGTCTCCATCGACCTGATGAACCCACACTATGTGGCCGATTCTCAATACTAGGCTGCATGGGATCCTGGGTAGGTGCAGATCTCTTTTCGCTACCGTACAGGAAGTACAAATGGAAGCTTTAATCCAAAGGAAAACTCTACTTTCCAAAGAGAAGCAGTAAACAAAAATGAAATGATACTTCTCCCTATTGAAACAACTACAACACTATGGTCAACAAGTACAGAAATTTCAGTTTGAAAAATTGACGACGTCTATGTGAACATGCCACAGAATGAGCCATCTCCCAGTTCTACAAAACCCGCTGAGCTGCCATAAATGGACCAAACAGCATTGGACTACTTTGTGCATTATGCTGACTTTTCATCGGATCCAAGTGAACCTGAATTGCCAAGACCACCACTGTATCTTTGGCTAACAAAGACATATCTTGTTGCTCCCTGGATATATCTCTGGGTTACAATTGGATTACTTTTCCTGGTACTCTGGATTGGTTTGGTGACTGTCTTTATTCTACTTCTGAATGGACATTATCTCCCAGAATTCTCTGCAGTCCAACATGTGAACTTGGTTCTGAACCCACCTGCATCATCGCATCGTAAACTCAGACCTCTTCCTGGTGAACATTACAGCAATTCCAGTTCCGGAAGGAATAATGTGGGAAAGGGTATCACATGATGTGTATGGTCATACTGAACTTTTACAAATTCCATGCTTGTTTAAAATTTCTTTAGATTATATCATCACTCCTAGTACATTCTCTGATGATTGGAACATTGAAAAAGTGCATAATTTGCTTTCAGACCTAGAGCATTCAGCAGCATTTTTTATTTTTTTTATTTTTATTGATTACAAAATTACATAATACATCAAACATTCATGTGTTCATAGAACACCCCCCAAATATAAATGCCAATCTTTTGTTTCCTTGATCCTTTTGTTGAATATAAACTAAATTCTAAATTAAATATATTATACATCCCGGCTCATTTTAAAAGCGGGGCCTCAGACTGCAGCCAAGGGGCAGCAACACAGAGACGAGCTACAGCCATAGCCATAAACAATAGATAGTGATGCTTATACATAGGTTTTCCATGCTCTAAATCCTAACCAATTCCTAATAACATCACAGCTGCAGAAATGTTAATAGTTACACCAGTAATACCTGATAAGAACTTTTCGATATGACTAATATAAAGAGCCAGTTTGCTACAAGATAAGAAAATATGCAAACTATTAGCATTGTCTCTCCCACAACGAAAACATTTACCATCCTGCCTCCCCCCCATTTCAACAATTTTGCAGCCGTGTAATATAGATTGAAGACAGTTTTAAAAAATTGGGTTTTAAGATTTGCAGATAAAAGGGTTTCCCCAGATATTGCAATAGCTTTCTCGAAGGAGAGTTCGTATTCGCCTAGAACATTAGTTCAATTAACATTGTGTTTCCCCAGATCGTCCACCTTAGAGGTTAAAAGAATTTTATTTAAAAAAACTATTTTCTCCTGATGCCTGATGGCTTCAATAAGTTTGTGCGGTGCTGACACTAGGTTTTTCCTACCCAAAAAATCCAGAATCTGGAGAAATTTAAAAAACTGTGTCCTAAGGTAAAGTATATTTCCTTGCAAAATCCAAAAAGGTAGGATAAAGCCCCCCAACCTCATAAAAATCACCAATTTGAGAAATACCCTTACTTCTCCAAATCATAGCTACACAGTCCCATAAATCAGTGGGAGTATCTTTGAAGCATTTGCAGGTGTGTAATATGTTATCCGCTCCAAAGATTTTTTTTTTCGAATAACCTTCCACACCTTAAAGACAGCATCGATAACTTTAAAACGTGTTCTCTTATAGTAGCTACCGTCCACTTCTTAAAACAGGCAATTTTTAACTTCCTTTCCTAGAAGCATATGATAGATTGACAGAGCTTCTGCAATATTACTGACCTCCTCTCCAGTCAATATTATCCGATTATTAGACAAAAAACATGCATAGTAATAAAATGTAGAATCAGGTATCGACCAGCTACTTCTTTCGCTTGGGAGAGTCATAAATGGTGTGGCTTGTCTAGGTTTACCTGGGGTCTTCAATACAAAAGGAGTATCAAGGGGAATACCAGGACAGCCAGCCCCCACTCAGTGAATTAATGTCAATGAATAGCTGTCCCTACAGGAATACACCAAACAAAATTTATAATTGGCAGCCCAAAACGTGTCACATCAATTTAGGACATCATCTTATTTAAACCAATGAATTCAATTGGTCATTAAGCTGCAGTGTATCCTATTTCTAAGAAGAAATCAACCACCACCACAGGACTTTCATCACAAAGAAAAAGTGTGAGAAGGAAAGAAGGCACCTCACGGTAGCAACACCAAGGGGGAAATCACTGACTGGTACTCGCCAGTGACCCACTTCTCATCATCGGTTACCTTCTTTCCAATGAAAAAATGTGCATACGTCTAGTGCAACAAATCCATAGCCCAATGAAAACAAAAACAAAAAGATAAGAAGTAAAAGACAAATAGTGAATGTACTTCCTATATGTGCAGAAATCGTGCATGTGTTCAAAGGATCCCGTGAGAACCAGAAATATAATTCTCACCAATAAAAATTGGTAAGGCTTACTTGCCACCCATAATCTTTATTCCTTGCTGTAAGCCTTTCCACGTTAAAATTGACTATTATCAAGTCACCAATTAAGAATAACTAGCCAACATGTTTCGTTGCCATAATCAATTTGAAGCAACTTCGTCAGGGCTAGGGATCCAGATTATTGTTTTCAATAGGGATTTATATCAGAACCGTGACCTCGGGCTCGGCGCGCATACAACTCAATTTTGGCCGGATGATTGAATGCGCGCCGTGCGCTGTGAGTCAACCAGAAGTACAAACCCCAAATCTGTCAACATTTTACGTTTCCCGCAAGGAATGTGCGTCTCTTGAATGCAAAGCAAATCCAGTTGGATCACACGCAGTTCAGAGGCAACCCTTTGCCTCTTATTATAATTATTGAGGCCACATACATTTAAATAACCTATTCTAACCCCCCTGCTGGCCATTGGAAAAAAGAAGAAAAATAGTAAACAAACCATTACTGCAGTTTTAAACAATACAACAAATCTTCTGCTTTTAAATACTTTTTCCATACTGATACTGTGGATAATTTTCTGATTTTACCCTACCTAATACCCTCTACCACCCCAGCATCCTCCCACCCAAAGTCCATACCTACCCAATCCCCCACAGACCCCCGACTCACCCAACAGAACCTACCCCCCCTCAACGAGGCTTTAGGACCCATGGTCCTTGTGATCACAAGCTTCCATTTACCCAATGCTGTTGCCCGCAAAACCCATCCCAGCCATGTAGAGAAAGAAAAAAGACCCCCGTAGGCCACCATCTATATTACATATACTTCACCAATTCTTAACATCCTTTTTATGGCCATGATACCAGAAAGATAAAAAAAACAAGAATTTTCCTTCCCTCTCATGGCTTGGAAATAGAAACAGAAGAAAAAAAGAAGAAGGGAAAAAGCAGCGTTACATAGGGGACAGGACACACCATTCTAACTTGGCAGATTCTACCAGAAAAAGGCAAAAAAAAGATACAACATCCTCCTTTTATATGGTGTTATCCTAACCTGACAGCTATACAGCCACTTGGTCCAGGCAAAAGAAAAAAAAAAGAATAAAGCAAGCAGCAAGGGAGATCCCTCCAGGGCAATACAATCAATAAGAGATTCTACAAAGATTTTAGGAATTCTTTTGGTGAAACCTCTGTTGTAAAAAATCGGGTGAGATCCTGAAAAAGAGTTTGGCTAGATTCAATAAAAATACTTGTGCCCCTTTAGCTTGAAACAACGGAATAAGCTGTCATAACTGCCTGTGATTATCCACAGTGAAATGACAAAAATCCAGCCTTACAAAAAGCTCAAAATCCTTCCCTGCCCTTTTTTGATCTGGACGGGCTAGCTGAAAAACATCTTCCCTAGCTAAAAAACTATTGAAAGAGATCAAAAATGCTCTGGTCCTATCAGATGTTTGGCCCACTCTTGAATGAATATTAAACGGGAAGCGATGTGCTCTTTCTATCTCTCTGTTCCAATCCTATCTAGTTTGCTCAGGGAATGCATCTGTAAACAAATCAACAACAAACTTGCGGGTATCTTGCCCTTCCTGCCCCTCCGGGATCTGTAACACTCTAAGATTTATTCTAAGTGAGCAATTCTCTAAATCGGCCAACTTCCACTGTGTGTCCTCATGCATAGTACGCAGAGATTCAGTCAATGCCTTTTGAAACACAAGTTCATCTTCGAGATTTGAGATGCGTGCCTCTGCTCCATTGAATCTTGATGTAAAATCCGAGCAGGTTTTAGCGTTGCGACGTACTGAATTTTGAAGTTTACGGCAAAGGTTCTGCACTCCCTGACTTTCCAATCTTGTTTGTATTGTATTGTATTGTAAGGGGTGCTTATAGAGCGCACTGACACCATGGGTTTCCTGGCGCTGGGTAGACATGGAGAGTACAGAAGGACTAGACGGATTGAGGGAAGAGCCAGGTTTTTAGAAACTTACGAAAAAGAATCAAAGAGTTAGAAACTTTAAGAGAAGAGGGAAAAGAATTCCAAAGCTTGGGGGCCAGGTAGGCAAATCTCCGGCCTCCAGATCTACAGAGTTTATAAGAGGGAACAGTGAGAAGGTGAAGATGGGAGGATCTCAGATTCCGGGGCGGGCAATAAGGTGTAATCAGAGATTTCACAAACGCGGGACAAGGCCCGGTTTGCGATTTGAAAACAAGACAGCCGATCTTGAAGGCAGACCTGGCAGTGACGGGGAGCCAATGGAGTTTAACAAGAAGGGGCCTGGCTGATTGCCACTTCGGGATCCCTAGGGCCAGTCTCGCCGCTTGATTTTGCACCACTTGCAGTCTGGCCACCGATGTTTTAGGCAGACCGTGGTAGATCGCATTAGAGAAATCTAAGCGGGAGAGGACAAGGGCCATGATGACCTGTAGGAGGGCGTCGGGTGTGAAAAGAGATGCCACTTTCCTGATCCTGCGTAGCTGGAAGATGCAGGACGAGACTACCGTCCCCACCTGTGGCCCAAGGGATAGACCGGAGTCAATTGTGACCCCTAAGCTCTTCACCGAGGCCACGGGGGTGGGAGAGGGACCAAGTTCCGCCGGCCAGAATTGTGGCCCCCAGGAAGTGGCGCTCCTACCGGGAAGGAGGAGCTCCGTCTTCCCGGGGTTCAATTTCAGCTGGTTGTGGCCCATCCACTGGAGAATGTGGGACATGGCTGCCTGGAAATTAGGGATAGCAGAAGGGGAGTTGAGAGAAAAGATGAGTTGCAGGTCGTCCGCGTAGTTAAACACGGTGACGTCCCACTGCCTCAAAGAAAAAAGAAGGGGGCGAAGATAGAGATTGAAAAGAAGAGGGGATAGCGAAGAACCCTGGGGGACCCCACAGGGCGAGCACTCCCTGGGGGCCCTGAAAGTGCCAAGGCTAAGGGTCTGAGACCTGCCGGTCAAAAAAGATTTGACCCAGGCCAGCGCCAGGCCCTGGATGCCAGCCTGCTCGACACGGTGGAGAAGGATGTTATGGTCCACCGTGTCGAAGGCGGCAGACAGATCTAGTAGTACCAGGGCCTGGGGGGTACCCTTGTCCACCCCGTCTCTCAAGGCATCCAGCACCGCCAAAATCACAGTCTCCGTGGAGTGGCCGGGTCTGAAGCCAGCCTGATTGGCCTCGAGGAAGTTGGAACTCTCGATAAACTGAGAGAGACAGGTGGTAACGTGGGCCTCCAGGATTTTAGAAAAGAAGGGTAAGAGGGAGATGGGACGGTAATTTGTTTCCTCCTGGTGAGACATTATTGATTGGTAAATTAAGGCTAAAGATATATCTTCTGGAGGATGGATTGTATCTGTGTATTTCTGTAGCCAGCTGAGCTGTTCCTTTTTGGACTCGATATTAGTAATTTTATGGTCCAGTCTCTTTCAAACAGTATGGGGACTACCTTCCATGAACTCGCCAGAGTCTTCCAAGTACGCACTGCTATGGACGCTGCCACCGACCCCATTCGCTTGAGCTTTGAAAATTGACGCTAAATCCTCACAGGACGATGTGAACTGATCAGATAATGAAAAAAAATCACCAGATTTAGCATCCTGATATTAACAGTTTTATCTAAAAGTTACCCCAATATCAGGACCCCCTGTAGTACTTGCCATTGTCAACTTAGCACCGGAGCTTGAATCAGGGGTAACACATGTAGCCATATCCACAATAGGAACCTCCCCTGTAGCGATAGATGCAGAGAGAGAACTCAAATCCTCTGTCAGAGAGTGTTGCTCCTTACTCCTCTTATTATCAGAAATGCCATCAATATTAGTGAAAGTCAAAAAACTACAGCCGAGGATATAGGGGCTCCATTTGTTTCAGTCATTGCAACCTCGTTTACCTCTATGTCTTTATCAATTCCAGCTTGCTCCCCCATACCATCCACTTGTAAAGAGCCCATGTTTTGCCCTTGTTTTTGTCCTTGCAGGCAATAAAGAGTTCCGGGATAGTTCTTTTGGACAAGCTGACAACTTTCGGCCCCTTAACATTTGTATTGTCTTTAAAAAAAATGTAAGCACCCGGGGGATTACCTGGCATCTTCAATCCACCACCAGCGTTCCCTTCACCAAGCGGATCTTCCTGTGGCCGCATTCTCCCCGGGAACCTTTGGGAGGCATTGTTGCTGACAAGGGATACTCCCCTCTTGAGCCTCCGTATCGCCTTAGGCACAAACAAACAGCCCAATACCGATGTCGATACAGCAGGACCGCCCAGCAGCTCTACCGAAAACAACCAAGCCACGACAAGGCCACCTCCGAAATGGTCAGCATCCCACAACATCCATTACCAGGTGAGCCACGGCTCTGCGTTTCTGACCCGTACAATCCCGCTCTGCTCCTGGCCTCAATCAATACATTATCGCCGCTTTTTCTGATCTACCATTTTCGGGCTCCACGATCGGTGAGCAGTCAGCTTACACGTCCGAGCTAGCGAACGTCATCTTGCCCAGCAGCATTTTCTAATGATGAATTTTATGATGGTACAAGTCATTTTGGAGACATGTTCTGTTACCAGCATTATGGTCACCATTTATTTACCCAAAGCTAGTATCCCACATGCTGTTTCCAATTACACCCAATGGGAACCCTGCCCAAAACCATCGAAAGGTAGTTCAAATACATTTGCAAGAAAGTTTGCATATTCTTTTGGTTTTGACACATCACACCCAACCTCTTATTACTATAGGCTTGCATCTACATCTGCAAAAAAGAATAGGCTCACAAACACCAAGCTGATTTACTCTGATTCCTTTATTTTCCAACTGTCTATAAAGGGCCTCGGCTTTTGGAAAGACACAATAGACACAAAATCTGTCTGGGGAATGTTAGATTTGGGGGTCTCTAGTTGGCACAGGTAGGTACTTGTAAGAAATAGGGACCCTCTCCTCTAGTCAGGATAAGGGGAATACACTCCTAAAATAACCCCTGCTCACCCCCTTGGTAGCTTGGCACGAGCAGCAAGGCCTTATCTCAGAGGCAGTGTAAGGTAAGCAGTTGTGACCACATACAGTAACCCAGTGACAACACTACACAGGTTTTATATCAAAAATAAGTAGACTTTCTATAGAGTTACCACAAGACCGTAAACAACAAAAATACACACTATGATTACTTTAAGATGGTAGATTTAAGCTTAGTTTAGTTCAGTTCTTAGATGCGACACTCTGCATCAATGTACCTTAGGTTGCGTTGTGCTTCCACAACAAGCAATGTCGCAGCGATGGGAAATGCAGCAAAGTTCAGATACGAAGAAATAAAGACGTGAAGATCTTCCAGATGCGGCACGCTTCTCGGGGATGCGAGAAGCTCTCGGTTCGATGCGTGGACTGCAGCGGCGACACCCTTATGATGCAACAGTAACAGCTCCAGCGGCGACGCTCTTCTCCCACGATGAGTGAAGCTTCTGCTCGATGCGACAACTACAGCGGCGACATCCAAGATGCGATGGCAGCAGCTCCGACAGCAGCGCGCTTCTCGGGGATGCGAGGTGCTCTTGGTCGATGCGGTACAATGCGACAGTTCCAGCGGCAACACCCTTCTTCTTCAGGCACAGCGACGGCGACACGCTCCGACCTCGTTGCAAGATTCTTCTCCTGATGCGGTGAGGCGCGACAACTACAGCGGCGTCACCCTCCTTCGGAGTTCGACGGCAGCAGCAGCGACGGTGACATGCTTCCTCTTTGTTGCGGCACGCTTCCCTCCGATGTGGTGCAGTGCGACAGTTCCAGCGGCGACACCCTCCTTTGGAGTTGCGACGGCAGGCACAGCGACACGCTTCTTCTTTTTGAGATGCGCTTCCAGCTCCTTGCCACACGCAGTCCTTCAGAAGACCCAAAAACAGCAGCAGGCACTTCCAAAGTACTCTGGGGAGCTCGCGGGTGAAGTCTGTTGTCCCTGAGACTTCAGCAGGAGGAAAGCTCTTTTCCAAGCCCTTGGAGATCCTTCACAAGTTGAAAGCAAAGTACACAAAGTTCCATTCTCCTTACTTTAGGAGTAAGGCAACCACTGCAGGCCAATCCCCCAAGCAGCACTTCAGCTTGGGAATAGTCTCTCCTCAGTTTCATCAGGTTCCTCTCCTCAGTAAACGTTTTGTCTTGTAGTCCAAAGTGATCTAATTTCATGGGATCAAGGTCCCAATATTTATCCCCCAAAATCCTGTACCAGACTGCATGCAGGCTCTGCAATGGCAGACCTTAGACACTTTTCACAAGGCTGCTTCTGTGGGTGGCACAACTAGTGCTGCAGGCCCATCAGCAGCATTTGGATTTACAAGCCCTGGGCACACTCAGTGCACTAGACTAGTAAACTAAATAGCCAAACATGGAACCACTGATTAGTACATCAATTTACAGTAGGGAGTCCTTGCACTGTGGCAGCCAATAGCAGTGGCACAGTGCCCATAGCATCTAACACCAACAAAAATACATGAGCAAACAGCAAAAAATGGAAGGGAGACCCACGCCAATGGTGCCAGGTCTAACAGGGAACAAGAGATTGGCAGGTTCAGGGACAAGAGACCTTATTTAGAGCATGCCTCATACCACATCAAATGATTTTCCTTGGTTTAGCTAAGGCAAAAGATTTGAACATACCTCACATTGCAACATTAGCACGTTTTGAACATTGGCAACAATACACAAAACAGAGTGAGGATACATTAGATGCCATGCTCAAGTTCAAGTTCAAGTTTAAAATTTGTATAGCGCACTACTCACCCAGAGGGTCTCAAGGCGCTTGAGGGAGGGGGGGTACTTTACTTATCGAATATCCAAGTTTTTAGTTGTTTTCTGAAGGAGAGGTGGTTCTGTGTAAGGCGGAGGTTGGGGGGGGGGAATTCCAGGTCTTGGCCGCTAAGTAGGAGAAGGATCTTCCCCCCATGGTGGCTCTTTGGATGCGTGGAATTGCGGCGATGGCTTGATTGGACGATCGAAGTTGGCGGGTGGGGGTGTAAAAGGACAGGCGCGTGTTGAGGTTTTCAGGTCCTAGGTTGTAGAGAGCTTGTGTGCATGGGTGAGGAGACAGAACGTTATTCTCTTGTTGACAGGGAGCCAGTGGAGGTCTTTCAGGTGACCGGAAATGTGAGCTTGGCGGGGAACGTCTAGGATGAGTCTGGCTGAGGCGTTTTGGATGCGTTGAAGTTTTTTCTGTAGTTTGGCTGTGGTTCCGGCATAAAGGGTGTTTCGTAGTCCAGTCGGCTTGTGACCAGTGCATGGGTGACCGTCTTTCTTGTTTCGGTGGGGATCCAACTGAAGATTTTTTTGAGCATACGTAGGATGTTGAAGCATGATGATGATACGGCGTTGACTTGTCTGGTCATCGAGAGGGAGAAGTCCAGGATGAAGCCCAGGTTACGTGCGTGATCCGTTGGTATGGGTGCGGTTCCCAGGGCCGGTGGCCACCATGAGTCGTCCCAGGCGGAGGGGGATGATCCTAAAATGAGGACTTCCGTTTTGTCCGAGTTCAGTTTTAAACGGCTGTTCTTCATCCACTCAGCTACTTCTTTCATCCCTTCGTGTAGGTTGGTTTTGGCGGTGTTTGGGTCTTTGGTGAGGGAGAGGATCAGCTGGGTGTCGTCTGCGTAGGAGATGATGTTGAGGTTGTGTTGGCGCGCGATGGATGCGAGGGGACTCATGTATACGGTGAAGAGGGTGGGACTGAGAGATGATCCTTGTGGTACGCCGCAGATGACTTTGGTGGCCTCTGATCTAAAAGGGGGGTGGCGGACTCTCTGGGTATTTCCGGTGAGGAACGAGATGATCCAGTCCAGTGCTTTTCATTGTATTCTGATGTTGCTGAGGCGTTGTATAAGGGTGCTATGACAGACTGTGTTGAAGGCTGCGGAGAGGTCAAGTAGGATGAGGGCAGCTGTTTCTCCGTTGTCCAGTAGGGTTCGAATGTCGTCTGTTGCTGCGATGAGGGCGGTCTCGATGCTGTGTTTGGCTCGGAAGCCAGACTGTGAAGGGTCAAGGGATTTGTTGGATTCGAGGAAGGAGGCGAGCTGACTGTTGACAGCTTTCTCGATGACTTTGGCAGGGAATGGGAGGAGTGAAATGGGACGGTAGTTCTTAAGTTCAGTGGGGTCTGCTGTGGGTTTCTTCAGGAGGGCGCTGAGTTCGGCATGTTTCCAACTTTCCGGGAAGGTAGCGGAGTTGAGGGAGCAGTTGATGACTTCTCGGAGATGGGGTGCGATAATGGAGTCTGCTTTGTTGCAAATGTGGTGGGGACATGGGTCGGTTGGCGATCCTGAGTGGATGGTGTTCAGCAGGCGGATGGTGTCTTCAGTGGTAATTGGGTTCCAGGCGTAAAGGTTGTTGGAGGGGGGTTTTAGTTCGGAGGTGGGTGGGGTGGACTGGTCTCCAAAGCTGTTATGTATGTAAGCAATTTTGTTGTGGAAGAACGAGGCTAGAGAGTCGCAGAGGTCTTGGGAGGGAGTGATGTCGTTGGTGCCGGCGGTGGGGTTGGTAAACTCTTTGACGATGTTGAATAGTTCCTTGCTGTTGTGGGCGTTGTTGTCGAGTCGATCCTTGAATGCTGATTTCTTGGTGGATCGGATCAGTTGGTGGTGTTTGCGGGTGGCGTTCTTGAAGGTAGCCAGGTTGTCAGTGGTAGGGTTTTTACGCCAGGCCTTTTCGAGGTTGCGACAGATCTTCTTGGATTTCTTAAGGTCATCATTGAACCAGGGGGATTTTTTGCTGCCTTGCTTCATTTGGTGGTTTTTCAAGGGTGCTAATTCGTCCGCGCTGTGGGTGATCCATTGTGTGAGGTTGGTGGCTGCTTGGTTTGGGTGCGATGATTTGGCATGAGGATTTTGGGGGAGCGATGTGAAGAGCTGGTTGGTGGTAATTTTGTTCCAGTTTCCGCGGGGAATTGGTTGTGGGTGGTTGTGGGTCGTAGTCTTTTTGTAGTTGAAGTGAACGCAGCTGTGGTCCGTCCAATGGAGAGCTGTGGTGTGATTGAAGGAGATGTGCTTGCTGGAGGTGAAGATTGGGTCAAGCGTGTGTCCGGCATAGTGGGTGGGGATGTCAACAAGTTGTTTGAGTCCGAGATTGGCGAGGTTGTCCAGAAGGGTGGTGGTGTTGCTGTTGTTGTTCTTTTCCAGGTGGAAGTTGAGGTCTCCCAGTAGAATGTAGTCCTCGGAGGGGAGGGCGTGTGGGCTGATGTATTCAGTGATGTCTTCGCTGAATTGTGTGCGGGGTCCTGGTGGCCTGTAGATTAGGGTGCCTCTGAGTGTGGTCTTGGGGTCGGTGTGGATCTGGAAGTGAAGGTGTTCGGTGGCTGCGAGGTTATCGTCGGAACTGGTTGTGATGCGGATGGTGTTCTTATGGACGATGGCGATGCCTCCTCCTGTTTGGTTGATGCGGTCCTTTCAGATGATCTTGTAGCCGTCCGGGATGGCTATGGCGATGTCGGGTGCTGATGAGGCGTTCATCCAGGTTTCTGTAAGAAAGGCGACGTCCGGCGAAGTGGTGTCGAGTAGGTTCCAAAGTTCAGTGGCGTGTCTGTGGACCGAGCGGGTGTTGAACAGGATGCACTTCAGGTGGTTAGTGTTGGAGCTCTGTTTGGAGTTTGAGGATTTGGTGCGGGTCCTGACGCAGTCGAACTTGCAGGAGTGGCAGGTGAAGGGTCCATGGGTGAGTCCTGGGGCGGCTTGGTAGCAATTTGGGAGTCGGCCGGGGTTAAGTGCTGAGAGGGTTGCGGCGTCGTACGTTATGCGGGAGGAGTGGATTTTGCGGGGTCCAGGGGGTCTGGCGCTGGGTGCGGTCCAGGTGCGGACGGGCGTAGACGGGCTTACCTTTGGCGCACCTTCGGCGCGCATGGGGCACGTCCGCTGCGCGTGAACGCTGCGCTCAAGAGCATCCGTCATAAATGGATCGTGGAGGGGGCGGTGGGAGGGAGGAGCAGCTGGGAGGCGGGAGCGGGGTTGCGAGGTCTGGGGATGATGGAGGGCTGCGGGGGAGGGGCCGTGGGTCAGCAGGCACAACAAATGGCACGATAACAGTGCAGGACGGGGTCAGGGGGCACTGTCTGGCAAAAGCGGCGATACCAGGCATAGCGGAGCAGAATTATTAAATCAAATGGGCAGATCGAAAGAAGTTAAAAGCAATTGGCAGGCGCAGCAATGAGCACAATATTACAATATGAGATTACGAAATAGGCAAATCAAGGCAGCTTAATATCAATGGCAGGCGCAGCAGTGAGCACCGCAATACCGGCATCCCAGGAGGGAGCAATGTGGACACCAGGCTGCCACGAACACCAGGCGGCTCAGGAGCGAGGTGGAGCGACCGGTTCTGATGAGGTCAGGACGGTCACAGCTCCTAAATGCACGTTTGTATCCTTATGTGTTTCTGTGGGAGGGAGGAGCAGCTGGGCGGCGGGAGCGGGGTTGCGAGGTCTGGGGATGCCAGAGGGCTGCGGGGGAGGGGCCGTGGGTCAGCAGGCACAACAAATGGCACATAACAGTGCAGGACGGGGTCGGGGGGCACTATCTGGCAAAAGCGGCGATACCAGGCAAAGCGGAGCAGAATTATTAAATCAAATGGGCAGATCGAAACAAGTTAAAAGCAATTGGCAGGCCGGAAATGAGCACAATATTACAATATTAGATTACAAAATAGGCAAATCAAGGCAGCTTAATATCAATGGCAGGCGCAGCAGTGAACACAGCAATACCGGCAGCCCAGGAGGGAGCAATGTGGACACCAGGCAGCCACAAACACCAGGCGGCTCAGGAGCGAGGTGGAGCGACCGGTTCTGATGAGGTCAGGATGCTCCAAAATGGATCATGCAATACATCAGACCCCGATCAGCAGGGTTGGTTGGTTTGGCCCTTAGACATAGATAAATGTTAGGATAGATTTCTGGGTGACTCAGGAGGGTTTAAGATCATCAGGCCTGACCTACGCTATATACAAACAGAACATGCAGGGGTTGTGACATCATATAATGTTGGAAAGTTATGCGTAGATTGGCAAAAGACCTCAACACTTTCCCAGATGAAACTGCACTTGTCCCTTCATTCTGATGACCTGGATCTGAGGGATTATTTTTACTAGGTCCCAGAAACCCTAGTCAAAAGTGCTTCTTGTTTGAAATATACAACGAGCTATGGAAGATTTCTCAGCAGGAAGCTGCAGAGAGACTGCCCAAGAACGAGTGTGTAAATATGGACAATTGATTTGGCAACATTGTGTCTTCTGCAATCAATTTAATTCAGCAGATCATGTCTTTTTTACAACATAGACAGTCACAATTACGTTCCATCGTAATACTAAGCTGGACGTTATAACACTACGTTCTGGCCACGTGCCGTGGCGTTACATCAACACTACCAGTCTGTTTTCTGAATATGATATGATGGAAAGACATATAACAATGGCACGCAGAGATGTGAAAAACACCATGTTGCACATTGAAGAATCAGACCAGTTACCTTTTGCTGTGGCAGAGACACCATTCAAAGACTGGATTATCCATGGATATATCACCCTACTGGTCATGACTTTCCAATTCCTATATTGTCTCTAATACAAACAGGTAGGGAGATATGAAGCGCTAGGAGAAGGTTATGTGCATGAGTATTGGGAATTACCTTTCAGGTTTCAATGCTGGAAAGGGGACACAGAAGTTTTTCTGAGTGGTTCCAACTGTGAGGAAGCCTTAAGCGGGTCCTTAGTTTCCAAAGACATTTCTCTTCACGGGGCATCATTGCTTCTGTTGCGAACTTGACCTGTTTTTGGAAGGGTTCCCCAGCTGCCGTGATAAGTCCGGTGTTCAAACTGCTCTTGAATGGGAGCTACATGTTGGTGAATGATCAAGGTTGCTGTGGAATGCAACCGGGCATCGCTTATCTGGTGACAGTTAATTTCTTATTCACTTGTTGTACACAAGCACTGTTTCCACCTGCCCGCAAATTAGGGAAGCAATGCTGTGGCCTTCGATAAATGTTTCCAACATATGCTTTGATTCCCCTAGCAAACTGAAAGCCATGCTTTTTCAACAGGATGTGGCCTTAACATCGACCAGCGAGACGTTTGATCTCCAAGTTGCAAGGTCGTCATCTGGGATATGGGCACTACTCCACACTAACTTCCTGCTGGATTTTGGGGAGCTAGTCCATCGTATCCTTAATATTTCTAACACTAGAGGAATAGTGATTTTTTTTAAATATACTGGTTCTGGACTAGTTAGTACCTTTCAGATTATCTTCGGAGTTATTCCTTCATTCATACACTCAGTGCTGGGAAGCATTTTTGGAGGGCTCCTGCTTGTTCTGCTACTTTTGGCAGGAATCCTGATTTTAATTTTTCTGATCCGCAATGGACATCCTAGTTCGATTCGGAATGGAGACAGTACTGCTTGTGCCTCAAAGCTGTGAGCACATGGTTCACACATTTGGCAAACTTCTAATTCAAGAACTGGACAAGCACTGGTTCTTGTCCTTCAGGCCTGTTTGGCTTAACTGAATACAACCTGTAATCTACCGCTTGCTTTGCGGCCATGAATGCGTATTGGACATATGCCTAGGATCACAATTGGTTGTGCCATTGGAAATTGATGTACTGCTGGACCCGTTAACTGCCCATGGATATTTTTGTCCCCAGCGTCTTCCATTACTGATGAATGCATTTCTTGAGCCATCCTTGGATGCTTCGGATCCTTGTGACTTGGATAACTGCTCTACGATACGCATGCAAAATGCAGTCTCTCCATCAGTGGCTGCTGTGGGAACTGGATGGATTTACCTCTGCTCCATAAATCTGCTTCGAGGTGTGCTGCTGGGAACGTCATCTGCGGTCATTGACAAAAATAATGTGGTGTCTGCCTCTCGGAACACATGAACTTATTGGCCTTTTTCCATGTGAGAACAATTTGGCTTGTTTTTTATAAACAAAATGTGTCCAAAACTGTTTTGTTTTATTTTTATTTTTCTAGGCACCATGGCTTTTGGAATGCTTAGGATTTCAGAAAGTATAATCAATTTACGGCTTTTTATAAATTATTTAAAGGGAAGCTTGCTTTTAGATGATGTTAAGAGTAGTTTTTACCCTTTATTTCATTTTTATGATATGCTTATACATCGGCTTTTTAGATAGATTTTAAATATCGACCCTTAGGATGAGGAGTGGGTGTTATATTCCTGAGTTAAGTCCATATAGCGAAGCAGATTATACCTTACATTGTCCTAGAAAATAACATTTCAACTGTGAACTTTTGCACACATTTAAATGCATGACAATGTTGAATTAGTTTCTCCGAAACTACTTTGTTTACACATCCAGCTTTGCACAGCATTATCATGATGCCTTGAACATCATGTACTAGGCCTCTCTATGCAGTAGGTACAAAAGTCATCCGATCCTCATCCACGGTGCAACAGCGCTAGCTACATATCCTTAACATCACTAATCTAGGGCGCACATCATGAAGGCTGCTTTTTTCATAAATAATAAGCATCTTCATAGATTGGTAGACGAGGCACTTCTGCTGACACAAAAGGTCCATGCATGATGAGAAATCACAACGCACCGGTCTGACATTCCGTGAGGGGTGTCCAGCTCGAGACCAAGATGGGGAACTTCACTCTCTCCTATCAGGTAATGGGGTTGGGTCGTCCCTAGGGGGGATTCTTGGTTCTACACCCATACACACTCTAGGTACACTTAGTGTAGGGTTCAAATTTGTGAGCAAATTTGCTGCTCACAGGAAACAGAGTCAGTAAGGCGAGTGTAGTGCAGGTCCTCCAGTCTCTGGGGGGCTGCTGGACACACTGGTTTTTTCACTGTAGGTAGCTCATAGTTGGGACAGGCCTGTAGGGTTGGGACCAAAACAGTCCTACTTTCTTCCTTGAATATGCCCATAGATTCTAGATTTAGGGGCATTTAAAAGGGTGTGCGGGTCAGGACCTGTGGGTCCCTTCCTTGGGGTGGTTACACCCCCTACTATGCCACCTTTCAGTTGGGGGGGCATGAGCCTAACTGGCTGAGTCCCCTCATCTTCAAGATGGAGAAACTGAAACGTGTGCTTCAACTCGCCTCCCCCACCTGAGGGGTGGGGTTGGCAGAGGTGGGCTCACCTCTCTTCCTATCTCGGTGTTCCCGGTGACTCTCCCACCCAAAGTGGGATGGGGCAGAACAGGTGAGAGCCAGTTGCTCGGGGCAGCAAAAGGCATGGACAGCTTCCAAAGTGGCAGGCTTTTGAAGCTTCCTCTTCATGAACTCAGCCCATACTGGGGAGTAGGCATGACACCTCTGCCCTGGATGGCCTTTGTCTTTGGATCCAGAGAGTGGAGACTCTCTAGCCAGGGGTCCAGAAACCTGTCTGGTGGTGGCAAAAGGCGGGCAGCCATTCAGGAACCACACTAGGGCTGGGCAATTCGCACAAGCTGGCTGGACCTATAGATACTAAACGAGTGTCAACGTATCGGGTTTCAGTTAGCATATTGCTGTTTACAAATGTGTATTCCTGAATGACAAATTGTACTGACTTTTCTTCTCTCGCATTATTTGTGTTATTAATATTTATAATTTTTCACTTATTAGTATAAGGGTAGAGTGTTTATGAATTGTTTTTCTTGTTATACTTTTTTTAATGAATTGTCTTATACTATTAAGAACTTTGAATTGTTTTTGACAGATTTAAAAAAACTTATTTTGGGTTTACTGTTTGGGCCTTTTGAAATATTCTCACTTGGTGTATTTGAGATGATGCGTGTGAGAGAGTAAAGGTGCATGTTGTTGAAATTGCAGAACCAATGGAAAAACTTGTTTTTTACTTGTCAAAAGGTTTTACTATACATCATAAATTCGGATTTTTGATTGGTGAAATGACGTACTAGTCCCTCCTTTTGCACTTTTGTACCTACCATACGGAATGCCCCATTACATGTGCTCTTATGCTTCATATTATTTATGATACTTTCAAGGAGCCCTCTTTTTTTTTTGCCCACCTCTCCTTGTGTAGTGAGAAGGGTTTGTGTTCCTGTTCCGACAAAGGCCTGCCTCCTGCCACTGGCTGGTTCATGGAAACAACCCTCTGCTCTATTTACAACCACTTTTTTTGCAGTTGTTTCCTATTTCAAAGCTATTCAGCTTAAAAAAATACAAGCACCAACAAAAAGCATTAAAAAATCATTCAAACACTCTGATCGAGTGCTGACTCAGCAGCCCCGCCTGGGCACAAGGCATATGTGAATTATGTGTCACTATGGCTGAGAGGTTTATTTTTGTACCTATTAATGGTAATGCACATCATTTTAAAAGAATATGTTCCTTATTTAACAAGCTTTTACATTTTTTTATGTGGTGTTTTGAAAAACAAGCAATAAAAAAACATTAAAAAAGCATTCAAATGCTCCGGTTGAGCATGCACTCAGCAGTCCCCTCAGGGCACAACCAAGCATCCACTTCTGTCCTGCCTCATAATTTCAAAAAGCATGTGTGAATTATTTGTCAGTAGAGCAAAAGAGGTTTAATTTTGTACCCACAAATGGAAATGCACATAATTTTAAGACAATGGGGCATATTATCAGGAAACGGTGGTAAGATTATAGCCGCTTTAGCGGCAGGATCCTGCCGCAAAAGCGGCGATAAAGGGCTTGATAATATGCCCTTGCGAATTCCCATAGAAGCCCATGTTCTGGTGTGAACATGGGCTATTAGAATTCTCGACGGCATATTATCAAGCCCATTATCACTGCTTTTGCGGCAGTTTCCTGCTGCTAAAGCGGCAATAATCTTAACTCAGTTCTCGATAAGATGCCCCCAATGTGTTCTTTATTTAACTAGCGTTTACATTTTTTTATGTGGTGGTTTAAAAGGCACTACAAGCACTGGCAAAAAGCATTTAAAAAGCATTCATATGCTCTGATCGAGCGCACACTCAGCAGTTACCCTCCCCCACACCTCCTCCTCTACCCTCCCCCTGGCACAAACAGGCATCAGCTATCCACTTCTGTGCTGCCTCGTTTTTTATGTTGCTGCTCCTCTTATGAGATATATGTTTGAAGGCAGAGCCGTCGCATTTCACTTGATTCTCCCTGCAGTTCTATTTGTCATCGTGTGATTCGCTTTCAGGGAAGAGCTGCCGGCCATTGCAATGCTTTTTCTCCGGGTTTATTTAGGAGAAGAGGGTGTGATTTCTTGCATCTTTCCATAATCATTGTCTTAGTGTCTAGTGCAATTATGTTGCAATTGGTACAAATATTGTTCTTGTCACGCTACAGCACTTTACATTTGTCCAAGTAACAGCATTACGGATTGTTTTCTATTATAAAATGGAGCTCATCTTCTGCTTGTTATAAGAACACAGTGTTCATTGTTTGTACTATTTTATATAGCAAATGTTATGCATGCACCTTGTTTTATTTTTTGATGTGAAGTACCTCGATTGTTGCATCTCTTGTACCATTGCGTGTACAATGGCCTCACTGCCTGCACGTGCTCCTATAAACCTGCTTGACTGTTTTGTTTATTGTCGAGTTTACAGTTTATATCAAACAACAAAAGAGTAACCAGGTAGACTAATGGCTTAGGTAAAAGTTTTGTCACCACAACCAAATGAAAAACAGGTGAAATTAGTCAAGAACACTGTGAAAATGAACCCTCCGGCACCAACAAAGTCGGTGTCCAGTTTCATCATTCGGTTCTTTTTATAGGCAAGAGAGTTAGTGCCCAATTGTGAAATGAGTGATTTAAAAGAAAATGAGACTGTTCCCTGACTAGATGTTTAATAAAGGGACAGTTCACCTTCAGTAAAAGCAAAGTGTAAAAGCGGACAAATGATGGTTAAGTCAATTTGAACCAAAGTGTCCTATAAGAATAATAACGTGGTCAACATGTTTCTGCTTTCACAAGCTCGTTCCGCTCAGCATTCGTCAGGACCATACACACCCCAGCTCGGGTCCGCGCACCCTATAGCACAAACTCAGAGTAGGGGAAGACAAAGTATTACAACAAACTCACGGAATTCATGTGAAAAAACACTCCTTCAGACAAAGGATCGTCAATCTGAAAGATACAAAGGTTAATCCGACATAGCCAGAATCATACTTCATTTATAAAACTTCAATACATAGCCATCAAAAAGTCTCGATGTTATGTTGCCAGTCAATTGTTTCAGAAAAAAACAATCACCGAGGAAGAGGAAGGGGCAGAAGATATCAAAATACCCAGCAATGGTACCCCTATCAACAACAAGGAGGCTGTGGTTTTCACCACAATGTTTACCAACAGCCTCCTTTCCTGCCCACAATGGGCTGGAATCCACATTTTGCACCACCTCCATTTTTTCAACCTAACATGTATCCCCAGCCTTTTTAAGGGACAGGTCGGAGGGGCAGGGGCAGAAGGAGAGGAACCAATCAGGTACATTGGGATCAAGCAGAGATGGTAGGGGACAACACGAGGAGCAAAACCCTAGAGCAGAGAGCGGGCCCCAGCAACGTGAGAGCTTGATTACAAATTTGTCATCTATACCTCTAAGTCTAGTGAAGATCTCAGTTTTGGAAAGAGGACTTGGGTTTATACATACACCATCTTGATCGGTTTAAGTTACATTGTGAACTAACGAAATTTTTTCAGAAACTTAGACTTGAGCAACAGCCTTCAGAGACCCAACAAATTTCCTGGTAGTGACACAGACTTTAGGGTAATATCAACTTTAACACCCCCACCGCATTTAGTACCCACAGAAATACTTGCGTTCGAGCAAGCAGTATTCAATGAAGTGGCAGTGGAGGTGCTTGAGGAACCCACCCCCTATAAAAATCTAACTGCGGATGAATACAAAGCTATTCAATCACTTCAGAAAAATTCTGATTTAGTCATCAAGGGGGGGTGGCATTGTAATTCAGGATGCCATAGCCTACGATCAAGAGTGTAGACGACTTATTGATGATACCACCAACAGTGTAGTTCTCAGTGAAGATCCCTCTACGTTTCTGAAGGATGAAATTACAGATATAGTAATGACAGCAGAACGGGATGGTTTAATAAGCAAGCAGGCAGCCGATTTCCTGACCGTCTCGGAAGGCAAGATTCCATATTTCTATACTTTGCCAAAAACACATAAGAATCGCCTTTCTCCACCTGGATGACCCATAGTTTCGGGTATTGTTTCTTTGTTAGAACTTTTATCTAAGTACTGTGATTTCTTTTGAAAACCTTTGGTCCAGGCAACAAGTACTTACATTAAAGACACCAAAAGTCTCCTAGCTATGCTTTTAGTGGTAAAATGCCAGAAGAACTTTGCTTTCTTGTCTCCTTAGATATAGAAAGCTTGTACATCTGAATTCCACAGGACGCGACCATTAAAGTTCTAGCCGACGTCCTGGATAGAGCAACTTGGGACTATACCACCTCTCGTGACTCGTGATTTCGTAATCGAATGTGCAACACTGGCACTCAAACGTAATTATTTTGAGTACCAGGATAAAATCTATCTGCAAAAGACGGGCACTTCGATGGGCAGTACATTTGCCCCAAGCATAGCGGGACTGGACGTCTATAATTATGAATGTACGCACATCCTTTCTGCTACCAACCCCTACACATCCATTTTTATCCTTTGGCAAAGGTACATTGATGATGTGCTAGTTATCTGGAAAGGTCCAGAAGACAGCCTCCTTGCTTTCTTTGATTGGGTGAATACTTGTGATCCAAATCTTAAATTCACTTATGAATACAATGCAGTCTCCATTGTTTTTTTGGATGTCACTATCCCTAGAAATGCGGACCACTTGTCTACCAAAACATACTATAAACCCACCAGCAGGAATAATCTCCTACATTTTTCAAGTTTTCACCCTCGGGCTCTTAGGGAAAACCTTCCATTCGGCCAATATCTGAGTATTCGCAGAAATTGTAGCGAGTTATCTGACTTCAAAACACAATCTAAAGACTTGACAATTAAGTTGCAGAAGAGAGGTTATCCCAATAATATTCTAAACAAGAGCTGCAGGAGGGGGAAAAACCAGCACAGAGAGGCCCTACTGGAGGAATACCCAAAGGAGACTGAAGCTAATGTACCCCTGACGTGTGTAACTACTTACAGTAATATCTCTAATGCTGTGAGTCGCTGCATAGGGAAACGCTGGAAAATCTTAACTAGCAATAAACATGACTGGCAGAAACCATTATTCTCATACAAACGAGAAAGGAGCCTTCAATATTCCCTAGTCCATAACCGTCCAAAAAAGAATGACACTAGATGGGATCAGGATGTTTTGACGGCCTGGGGTCTTCCGCCAGTAACCAGTCATTTTCCATGCGGGGGGTGCAGTGTCTGCCATTTAACAACCAATACCAAGACACTGGATCTTGAGCCTGGCAAACTTTGGTATCAAAAGAGCCACACAAATTGCAATTCTAGTAATGTAATTTACTTGATCACATGCCCTTGTGATTTGAAATATGTGGGCATCACCACTAGAAAAATGAAGCAACGCATCTGCGAACATCGCAGTAATATCAGGTGTCGCAAAAGTACCACCAAACTGACCACACATTTTCTACAGACAAATCATAGCCCCAATGACATCAAATGGACCATCATTGAGCAGCTTAGACAAGGTACAGAAGGCAGCTTTTTTTAGAAGGAACAGCGGTGGATCTACCACCTTTCCACTCATGTGTTCGGTTTAAATGATGCTATTCCTTGTGGCTCGGTTATGGGATGCTGATTTTTGATTGTGGTATCCAGTAAGCAATTCCCTGGTGGCTTCAGATTGCATGGTACAAATTGTCGGAATCCCTAGAATAACACTACTCGATATTATCAAGGGGTAAGTTAGTAATGTCTGTATTGATTTATCATGTCCTGCTTAGTCACACAGCCTGATTTGCCCTCCAATATTACTTACAGCATGGGTCTTGCCGTTTGCTAAATAGTATTCGCCCTTCGGTTTTTAAGGCAATGGACTTTAGCCACAGACACCGATTTGTAAGGTGTGATCAAACATAGCAGTGTAGGCTTGTCAATAAAGTTCCTATTGAGAAAATGAAATAAAGAAAGAAACGGACATCCCTTTCTCAATCAAATTGGAGAATAACGATAAGTAGTAATTCGAGTTTACATTTGAGCATGGTTTTTTATTCCTTTTTAACATATTCGGGATGTGTTGAGTAACCTTACTCCTTCTTTTTGAAAATATTGTCATTCACATATGGAAATCTCCGTGTGCTCTAAACAATTTCTGGGTTGTGTTGCCCTTTAAGAGCAGGAGCTCCGTCATGGTCACGTGGAGTACGCTGACGCCTTAGAATACACACCCAGTCCCGAACTTCAGTTGTGTGCGGGCCGTGGATGTGATTGCAGTAGGTTACGCTGTGGGCGTCGCCTGGATAGAAGTAAGTGGCTTTTCAAATTGAGATACTTCAAGACGTATTTCTGGTCCAACAAAATGCACATTTTGATTTGACATTTTTATCGAGTATGTGATGCACGAGTAACAATAGTGAGCCGTCTGTTTTATTTAACACAGAGACTCCGGGCATGAAGGTTTCCCCTGCCACGAGCCCATGTTGTAATTTGAACATGCACAAATAGTGAGTTTCTTTTCCTTCCCCTTTTCCCACAACCCCCCCTTCTTTTTACCAGTTATATCTTCCATTGCATATGGTGTGGTTTATTTCTTGTGGGCACTTATAATTTCAAACTTCTGTTAGCCGTATACCAGAATGGGTGGCGCTGCTAAACAAGGAAGATTAATAATGTTGGAGCTTTTAAAAAAACAGCGAGTTATATAATTAAAGATATAATTGGCGGATCGACATACTTAACAGTGTGTCGTGGCCCATAACAGGGAGCATGTTTGTTTGGGATTTGAAAGCCTCCACACAAAAAAACACAGTGAGGGTTAGAAAGACTGTTTGCCCTCTTACACGATCAATGTATGGGTTATCTGGTGGAATTAGCTGTGTTACACTGTATCACCATGCCTTTTTTTTCTGAAACAATTGACTGGCAACATAACATCAAGACTTTTTGATGGCTATGTATTGAAGTTTTATAAATGAACTATGATAATGGCTATGTCGGGTAACCTTTGTATCTTTCAGATTGACGATCCTTTGTCTGAAGGCGTTTTTTTCCACGGGAATTCCGTGAGTTTGTTGTAATACTTTGTCTTCCCCTTCTCTGAGTTTGCGCTATAGGGTGCGCGGACCCGAGCTGGGGTGTGTATGGTCCTGACGAATGCTGAGCGGAACGAGCTCGTGAAAGCAGAAACATGTTGACCACGTTATTATTCTTGTAGGACACTTTGATTCAAATTGACTTAACCATCATTTGTCCGCTTTTTCACTTTGCCTTTATTGAAGGTGAACTGTCCCTTTATTAAAAATCTAGTCAGGGAACAGTCTCATTTTCTTTTAAATCACTCATTTCACAATTGGGCACTAACTAACTTGCCTATAAAAAGAACCCAATGATGAAACTAGACACCGACTTTGTTGGTGCCTGAGGGTTCATTTTCAGAGTGTTCCTGACTAATTTCACCTGTTTTTCATTTGGTTGTGGTGACAAAACTTTTACCTAAGCCATTAGTTTACCTGGTTACTCTTTTGTTGTTTGATATATTTGATCTAAGGGGTGTAAGAGTGACTATCTGACCCTTCCCTCTCCTGTTGTTTAGATGAGTTTACAGTTTAGACAGTTGTGTTGCTGCTTGTGTAGAGAGTGCCAAACGTTTCAGGACTTTCGTGATGTGGCTGCTGAATGTTTTGTTTTCCTACTTTCATGTAGTGATGACTGCAAGGCTGGATGCTTGTTTCCGGTCCAGGGAAGACATGGCTTGGCAGTTCGGGTTGGACTGTTCCAGGGTCAGACTGATTTGCATATGGCCATGTCTGAACTGGGGTGGCTGAGTGGGCTAAAGAATGGTGATGGATTAAACCCAGATCAGTTGACTGGGGGTGAGTGTTTGATTTGCTCAAACGCCCCGTCCATCTTCCCCTTTTGTATCGCACTGCAAAGTTACAGCATCGACTAGTTATGGCACTTGACCGGCTCTTCGCTCTACATCGACAACCGTTTGCGAGAATCAGCCTCCTCCCTGTGGCCTCCTCCATCGCAAGTAGGACCCTTTGTGCCGGACTTTGTAACTATTCAGCGAGACTAACCTAGTTCCTTTTTCTGGCATGGGCATGAGCTCCAGCACGGTCTTCCACAACCAGATGACCGCGAGTGGCACTTGTACTTTTTAAGCTTTATTTTTACTAAAAACTTTTAAACAGAATATCTCCGGTCTATTTTTTTTGTTCTGGTGTAATTATATATAATAAAATCAACTCTATTTTTCTAAATTGGTTTGAGATTTTTCTTGTGTTGTATTTTCAGTTTATTATTGTTTTTGTGCCGCAAGAATACCTTCCGCTAAATTAAGCCTGATTACTTTGTGCCACACTAGCAAGGGGTTTTGCACAGGGTAATTTAGTAGCTTTTGTGGTTCACCTTGAAAAGCACTGTGATTGTTGCCTTTGTGGGGCTTTCACTCCCTTTCATCTAAGACAGTTTGTACGTGAATGCCTTCATCCTCTATTGGAGAGGTGGAGTAGCCACCAGACCCTCTCTTAGGTTTGCAAACCTCCAATACATCACAGCCTTTGACATTCAGCAGTAGCCGACCCTGCATGAGGAACAAATCATGCTGTGGGGCAGGAGAAGAAGGATACGTCTTTCAGAGAAGGATGCAGAAGGTGCCACACAACTATCATTATGTATCATATGTATCATTATGTATCATATGTATCATTATGTATCATATCTGCAAAAGACGGGCACATCGAGGGGCAGTACATTTGCCCCAAGCATAGCGGGACTGTACAACTATAATTATTAATGTACGCACATCCTTTCTGCTACCAACCCCTACACATCCATTGTTATCCTTTGGCAAAGGTATATTGATGATGTGCTGCTTATCTGGAAAGGTCCAGAAGACAGCCTCCTTGCTTTCTTTGAGTGGGTGAATACCTGTGATCCAAATCTCAAATTCACTTATGAATAAAATGCAGTCTCCATTGTTTTTTTGGATGTCACTATCCCTAGAAATGCGGACCACTTGTCTACCAAAACATACTATAAACCCACCCGCAGGAATAATCTCCTACATTTTAGTTTTCACCCTCGCGCTCTTAGGGAAAACCTTCCATTCGTCAGCCAATAAATCATATAAAAATGCAAATCTAACCGGCTATGACAATCAGATCATGTAGTATGGCCAAGAATAGGATCTGGGAAGAGATTCCAGTCCCCACCCAATAGTAAGGGTGTATGGCCAAAGGAGAGCGAGAGTCGGGAGAGGCGGGCCTGGAAGTGTGTCTTATCTGCATTAAGAATCAGGTAAGTATGCCTGCAAGGGAACTTATTTTGCACTAAATCTTAATCATTCATAAATTTGCGAAGTCCTGAATAGTGACTTCAAAGTAACAAATCTTTAAAATCAAAAATATTTTTTCAACATGAATGTATCGCAGAAGAAAACAAGGCGGGTATATACTTTTTGGGAAACATATAAATTTATATAGAAAAATTAATTCAGGGTACACAGAAACCAAATCACAAGTATACAACAGTGAATGAGATAAATTCTTTACACACTAGTTTGTTTCTCATTAACACTTTTGTTGACACCAATTCCAGATCTTTAACAGCATGGAAGACATTGTTGGAGATACCATGAACAATGTTTAGCAATTCATTTGTATATGTTTTGGTCTATTTGTTTTCATCTATTAGACCATCTTCAGGACGAGATGTACATGTTGTGAAGTGTAGACCCCTAAGTTAAATAAATATTCTAATAAATTATGTGTGACAATTGAGTACTATTAGTAAAAAAAAGTTATACACCTGTGAAAAGGAAAGAGTATAAGCGAAGGTAAGTAGTTCCCAGATTTGAATCAGAACAACTTGATGATAGAAATTTAGATAATAGTTTTCATCAAAGGATATTTCCATTTTTCGGCTAAAACAGGATATGGACAAGCCTCCGTGTTAAGTTCGAAAAATGTGGTCAAGGGCTAGTAGATAACTTAATATCCAAAAGATACTGGACTTACTGGATTTGTAGCACGAATATAAACTGATGGTGTTTAAAATTGTAAAGCGATTAATTTTATTGAGTCTGTTGAAAAAACAGATAAACTCTTACTTCATGTCTTGACTTTCATTTAAAAAACATGTACAATTTAAGAGTTGATTATGAATCGATATACTGCCTAAATTCAAATAAATCAAATATAAGTATTGACATTGAAAACTTTTCAACACATCGACCTGTGTTGATGTGGACCAGATTAATAGAAAACGTCCATTCTTGCTTGTTTGGTGATGCTAACCACAGGAGCAGAAAATGCATAGTTAATAATGACTTGATCAGTATCAATATTGTAGTTAATTTCAGGGAAAGTCTGCTTTTGCGAAATCTCACTTGAATTTTTAGAGTTGCACCCTCATGCCATGCAAAGGTGGTACATCAACTCATCAATTTCGGATACGCTGCACTCGTAATGACTTGCATTTTTAACGAGTCATGACATAACTACTCTACAGAGTTCTCGGGTGTGGTGTCAGGGCTGGGTAGTGGACTGCACTAGAAATAAAGACAGGGAGGTTTTTGACAAAAAATTTACTAATTAATAAAATATATCAATCTAGCATTGGTCCAGAGGCCTGGACTTTCGCTGGTACTTACTTTGTCGTTTAGAATAATTTTGCCAAATGGAGAAACCGTCACGGATCGCGTCTCGCTAATGAGAGCTGACGTTTGGACGCATTTTTATGCCTACGGAGTGATATGACATCACCACATGTGTGCATCAATTAGAAACGTTATCCGAACACTGAGACTCAAGAACTTTTTTGTTTCTCGCTAAACCCTACAACAAACTGACGGTACAGGATTACACAATCCATACTACGTTTGTTCCTGTTAATTCTATATTATCTAAGGAAATTGTTACCTTTGAAAGTGCAACAATGACAGAAATTGACAATTTAAGGAATCACAATTCGTGAAATATAATTTCTCGAGAGATGAATATAAAGCATTACAAAATCTGCAAACACTTGATAATACCATTATAAAGCCGGCAGACAAAGGAGGGGGAATTGTCCTTTGGGACAAAGATTCATACAGATCTGAAGTACTATAACAACTTTCAGTAGGGGATCATTATAAAAAAACTCTCTAAGAACCCTACACCTGATTTAGTGAAAATAATTTCTGACTTTAGCAAAGAAGGTTTTGATGGAGGCTGTCTTAGTGAAAAAGAAGCAGTATTTCTAGTGAACAAAACACCTATGATCCCAGTGATATATGTTCTACCAAAGATTCATAAGGAATCAACTACACCACCAGGGTGTCCTATAGTTTCTGGAAGCAATTCAATTTTAAAAACTCTTGCACAGTATGTAGACTTTTTTATACGACCGTTTGCTACTGATAATCCAACCTATATTAGAGACACCACTGCTGTAAACAATATAGTAGAAAGACATCCCTTTGAACCTACACAAGGTTGGTTAGTTGCTATGGATATTGAGAGCTTATTTATCAACATACCTCACAATGAGGTGCTTGAAATCCTTACTGAACTTTTAGAGGCCAGGGGTGGCTCTATGCCCCCAATATAGCGAATATTTATGACGCAAGTTTTGAGAAAAAACACATAGACTAATCCATTATTTTTGCACATTGTTAAATGGCTCAGGTACATCAACAATGTTTTTATAATCTGGAAGGGTAACAGAGAACGTTTGGATGTTTTTCACCAATGGATAAATTCCTTAAATCCGAACCTTAGATTCACGATTGAATGTGACCAGCATGCCATGAACTTTTTAGATATAACAGTTAAAGTAGACAATGACAAACAACTCTACACCACTCTGTTTACAAAACCCACAGCAAGGCACACATTGCTTCAATATAAGAGTCACCATCTGCAGGCATTAAAAGATGGCTTGCCTTTTGGGCAATTATTGCGACTTCGTAAAAACTGCTCCAAGAAGGACTGTTTCACGGGTCTATATTTTTTTTTACTAATAGTACTCAATTGTCGCACATAATTTAGTAGATTATTCATTTAACTTGGGGGTCTTCAGTTCACAACATGAACATCTCGTCCTGCAGATGGTCTAAGAGATGAGAACAAATTGACCGAAACGTTGACAAGCTCACCCAATTTCATATACAAATGAATTGCTAAACAATGTTTATAGTATCTCCAACAATGTCTTCCATGCTGTTAAAAATATGAAATTGGTGTCAACAAAAGTGTTAATGAGAAATAAACTAGTGTGTAAGGAATTTATCTCATTCACTTTTGTGTTCTTGTGATTTGGTACTTTTGTACCCTTAGTTAATTTTTCTATATAAATTTATATGTTTCTAAAAGAGTATATACCCGCCTTGTTTTCTTTTGAGATATATATTCATGTTGAAAAAATATGTTTGATTCTAAAGATTTGTTCCTTTGAAGTCCCTATTCAGGACTTCGCAAATATAAGAACGATTAAGATGTAGTGAAATTTTTTTCCCTTGCAGGCATACTTACCTGATTCTGAGATCTACCCAAGCCTTCAAGTGTATATTGGGTTGCCCAATCTTCTTGTATTGTCTGCATTAAGGGCATAGATAGAACCAAATATCAGCATCCTTCCCTTAAGACAAAGTTTGGCAAAGACCCATCTGCTATCCTAGTCTATCCAGGTCTTCCGAACCCAACGGAGAAGCCTCTGTCCGATCAGAATGGCCACCCCACATTTCTTGGATAATCTACGGGCGAAGAAGGTTACAGCATTAGCTCTCTCAGTTCTACTCCTACTCGTCTGGGGAGAGATGAGATTTCTGAACGAGGACAAAGTCTCTATGTTTTGTGTAGAGGTAGTGCAGGATCGTCTTGCATTTAATATAATTTGACAGGACATTGACATTCAAGTGGTAGTGATAGAGGTCTGGGCATCCTCAGGATGTGGTCAGAGGGCAACTCAGTAGTCCCAGAGAAGACCTCAGGCAATGAATGAAAAAAGGTGAAGGAAGACATCTGGTTGTCATACCCCAGGCACCCTGTACCATCGCTGACCCTCACATTAACCCGCATCAAGCAACATTATAAAGGTATGGTACATTTAACCTGCTTTCCAGTACCATAGCACTTACTATTCGTTGTGTCCCCAAAAACTCCTCAAATGGCTTGTTTCTTGCACTAAATTAATTCTCCGGCAGTAGAAAGCAATAAGCGGCAGGAGTGCAGAGGAGGTGTCTGCCTCCCGTATAGGGTTGGAGGACCACCCGCCCTTATTACGTCAAACAAGTCAATTACTGATCTAGGCTCTGCTCCAGTTTCCTGGCTGGGAGGCGGACAATTTCCCTGCAGCGTCCTTCTGGAGACATGTGTCCTGATTGTCACCCCTTCATTTTTCAAGAGAGGCTGTTGCTTCTACCTGGTTTCGTCCTGCAGTTTACTCGAGTGCGCTCGCTCGCTGAGACTTTACGTTGCTTCACCGGCGAGAGATGGGTACCTCTACTTCAGCTCAGCTAATTATCGAGCGCATAAGCTCGTTTAGAGTTTCTTTTCCTATACTTACCAGTGAGAGGCGGCTGCCGCAAAAGGACTCTTCAGTGGAGTACCGAGTGCAAACGCTTTCCTGATTTTCGGTGCCTCTTTCTTTCTACTCGTCATAATTGGTGTATTTCATCATCTCTACACAGAACAGCGGCAATATGCGGTTAGAGCGAGCCGGTGCAACATAGCTTTAAACCAGTTCAGTTATGTTTTCTATATATGTTATTTAACCCTAACCTTGCTGATCAACTATAACAATTACTGTGATTCTGGGTTCAAGACTTTGTGATGTCATTTAGTAATAGTCCTGGATGGACGAAGAATATATTTTGAATCTCTTTTGTTTCACTGAAGAGGAAGGGCCTTATCCTTTGATTTCTTCTCTGGGTTTAAAACTGATTTTGGGTGAGTGCATTAATAGCATCATTGAGGCACAAAGAATGTTTCACTGCTCCTGTTTCGTATACCCTATATGATAGAAAGGTTAAAACACCATTTCTTATCTTTCCTTTTCTCTCTTTTTGTCATTTTTATTAATCTATTAGGAACCCTTATGCACCACAACACATCAGGCTGAGTCAAGACTGTATCTAGAGCCATCCCAAGTGAGAGATACTTCAGGACCTAACGTTTCTTCATTGCTGTGGTGGTCTTCCCAAAATCTGCTTCCTCTGGCTCCCCTGGGGGAATCGCTTGATCCTGTATATTCTTCCCTTGACCTCACGAACAATCCTCTTTGACAGACAAGAGGGCCATCTTCGCTCCCGTGGATCATAGGAAAACTGCGCAGGTATTTATCAACTCTGTGGTTGCATTGGATGACACTGGTCAGTCTCTCACAAATCGGGAAAAACCCTGCAGGCAGTCGCAGGGGGCAGAAACACCCTCGCAGTAGCCAACCACCAGAAAATAAACACCCTGAACAGTAATGGGAAGGGAAAGAGGTGCCAAGGAGGAGGAAGAAAAAAGTAAGGGAAAATTGCATTTGGAATGAATGAGCTAGTCCTTGCTCTGATAGAGTAGCCTCAACCAAAACCCGGCCTGAATATAGGGAGGACAATAAGCCCCAGAAATCCATGTGAGTAAACAACATTTTTTGGGACAAAAACATACAGAAGGGAGACCACCCATATAGAGCACTACAGGAAAGGGAGTCAGAGGAAGCAAGAGCAAGAGCGGGCAATCAGAGAGTGCATATCGAATAGGTATTCTCTAGAAGTGTGTCCAGAAGGGCAGAGGGACACAAGGAAAATCCTATGCAGTGGAAGGGGTGCATGGCTATGTCCTGGAGCCCATCAAACCAAGGGCAGAGCACAGACAAGAAAGCAGGAGAAGGAGGTGAGGAGCAACCTCCCCAGTGACAGATGTGTAGCAAAGACACATACCAACCTCAAAAAACACAATTATTGATATTTCCATCCTGCTTCCCCCCTAAAACAACAAGACTTGGGCAGGTGCAGTCAGTCCTCCTGTGTATCAAATGTGCTGTCAATGGAGTTGGCTTGAGAGATGATCTAGACATGTCTCTATATCTGACCTTGTGAAGAGAGTCCACCACCAGTTGTAGACCTGCTCGATCTAATTCTCTATGTGGCCAAAGCAGTGATCTCTGTAGTTTAGGCTGGTGCCGGGGATCATCCAGAGGGCAGCCGGAACCATAGCAGAGAAATTGTTCCTAGAATCATTCAGAGCAGAAACATCCACATTGGATCCATCCAATAAATCCAGAAAATCCTCTAAATTCTATGGCTTAGAGAAGCCCCTGGTCTTGCAGTCCAAGGTCACAATAGTCCAGGAGGCCGAGATCCCAGTGGAGGGTCAGATATTTCTTTAATTTAATGCTAGTTAATGGAGTTACAGAGGAGTCATCAGTGAAGAAGGAGGTGCATTTCCCCTAGAGGACCAATAGGTCCGTGAAACTCCACGCCCCTGTGAATAGCCAGAGTATGTAAATATCGAAGAACTCAGGCAAAGATCAGCTGTGAGGAGGCAAGATAGGTGAAAGAATGGATGTGAAAACAGTGGACGCTTGAGACTTAAGTGGTTCAGAGATGTTGATACAGAGAAATTTTGGGAGCATGTCCAATAGAAAAAGTGCCATGTCCTCTTTCTCCAGCCCCTCCAGCATACCGTAGACAAAGAAATTATTATGCCGAGATCTGTCTTTGAGGCCAGTGACCTTGTTTAAACCCTTTTATGATCATGACGGCTCCCGGCCATCATGGTGGGCGTGTGCGCAAGACGGCCGGGAGCTGTCTGAATCCCGGCGGCCGTTTATTTCTCCCGCAAAGTGCAAGAAATAATCCTGCATCCAAGGTGTTAATAGAAAGGCAATATCACTACCCACGTCACGCAATGCTTCGCAGCGAGACTTCATGTCACTGAGTCGCTGAACCACAGCATCCAGCTGTGATGGAAGTCCATAGCTGACAGTGTTAATTCTATCACCTAGATATCCTTTGGAAATGCATCCATTTCCAAGTTTGCCAGTGTAAGATCAGGTGCCACCTGAGCTGGTTTACTGTGGCTGACCACTTCAGAAAATAACAGTTGTCAGACTGCAGTTCTGCTGGAAGAAATAGGGTATCCATAAGCAAAGTCTGGGTGGCAGTATACAGGGTGGGATGTATGACTTTACAATGCATGGTTTTACCACGCATGCCTTTACATCGCAGTTTTTACAACGCATGCTGTTACAACGCATAGCGTTAAGGGGTGCTGGATAGTGAATAGTTTAATTTACTATTCCAATTCCAGTCCCCGTGGATAGTAGGGAAGGTGTTGGATAGTATATTAAATCTATTCCCTATCCTAGAGCACCCCCCAGCGCTATGCGTTGTAATAACATGCGTTGTAATAGTTGCGTCGTAAAGGCACTGCGTGGTAAAAGTTGCGTTGTAAAGAATGTTCCCCTACAGGGTGGGTAGTTGGCTGAGGAATGAGACAAAAAGGAGGTTGCCAATATCAAATGGAGCTGTAAGAGCGAATAGTCCTGGACAGGAAAGGACGTAGGAGCAGGACCTGGAACTCACTTGGGGGAGGCACATCAAAATGTAAGAGTGATGATCAGTGGGGTCTCACCAGTATAATCATTGCCTCTGGATCCGACCACCCGTGAGAGATAGGGGGATCGCAAACAGGAAGACAAATCCAGTGTCCATGAATATCCTCTTAATTGCTGTGAACTTTATTGCAGGAGCCATGTTGGCCTAGGAAGGCCGCAGTGGCAGGATGAATAGGCCACGTTGCAATGCATGCGATGTACAGGAATGTAAATGTAAATGTACAGGAATTTATATAGCGCAAATCACCAAGCGGTTTCTAAGCGCTTGCTTAGGGAACCCGTCCTTGTATTCCCCTGTGAGATAACCCCGGCAGGGTATCCGCAAGGTGAAAGCCAGGCATCCCGCCGCGAGGGGCCGTTGTGGAGATTAAGCAAGCTATTGCCCAGAGTCGCAGAGTGTGAACCCATAAATCGAGTAGGCACCGGAGCGAGAATTGTCGAGTCCATGGACATTTTAGGACTCAAGACCCCGCCGAGCCGGGAATTGAACCCAGGTCCCGGGCTGACCTCTGCTTCCAGGTCTGCCTCCTCTAACCAGTGAGCCACACTTCTCCACATCGCATGCCATTGCAACGCGATCATTACAACGACTGCATTGTTACATCGCATACTATTACAAGGCTAGTTGTTGCAATGACTTGCTGTAGGGGACGCCTGGATTTTGGAATAATGAATGAATGAATAAATGTATTGTTCAGTTACTCAAAACCATTACATTAAAACCAAAGTACAAAAACTACAAAAGTTAAAAGAAACAGAGAAGTCCTCTTCTTTAAGGCAAGTCTATGTAATTAAAATCTTAATACTTGTGGGCTGAAAGGGGTAGTGTCCATAGTCTTGCAGCCCAGCATGCATCGGCTAAGTCTCTGGTCGTTTTAGCTCGAGATGGCCATCAGCTTAGTGTGAGTCTGTTGAATGAATTTGCTGAATATGGCCATCTGTTTTACTGAGTTCAATGTGCATAATTGATGAACCGCCTCCTTTGCGGTACGCGTCCCAAGTTGTAAGATGATGGGCCTGAGATAAAGGCAGCGAGGCGGGCCAGAGACTCCCGTTTGTATTTACAGAGCCTGCATTCCATGGTCGCTGAGCCTGTCTGTTCAGTGGTGTATAATTCTTTGAGGGGCAGGGGATGTAATCTGTAGGCTAAAAGCTTGTGTAAGGCTGGGCGGCCCACTGCCTACGCAAGATGGCGTTTAGAATTGTGCACTGTATGCGGCATACTGTGGGACTCGTGCAGCCATCTTTTTGCCAGTGACTCCAAGTCCAATGCACGAGAGCAGATGCGCAATTGTTTTTTGATCGCATTTTTGATGGCAGGATAATTAACTAGCTCAGAGTCCCAGTTCTCCGTAGCTAAATTAGGGAGATCCTTTGCCGCCGTAAGGGTCGCTGACCAAGGGTTCCCAGGTTCTAGTAAGATGTTTTTTAAGATTGCCTTCGATGTTTTATCATATGCCGCTGTTGTAAGGTAGTAGTATTTGCTCAAGGCAGCCATCTCTTCCAGCTTTTGTTAGTTCAGAGAAAATTCTAGTCCTAAAGGGTGTTTCTAGTGCACGCGGGTAGGTGGAATAGTCTCTTGTATGCGCTACAGTTGATTTTTTCCAGGTCCTTATTTAGTTTTCCAGGGAACGCTTGTTGGGTGTAATTAAGGGCTGGCATTAGTTTTGCCTTTAATACTCTTTGGATAGCCATTGTGGTGGGGCTGTGTAAGGTGGCTTGTAATTTGCAAAGGGCGTAGGTGATTGTTTTCTCTTTGCATTGAATTTTCTTTAGATGAGCGCCGGGTATCCCCGATTCATGGTACCAGACTCCCAGGTAATTGTATTGCTGCGTACATCCCAGAATCAAGTGACCAAGCCTCCATTTAGCTAGTTTTTTTTTTCGGATAGTGCCCAAAGATAACAATTTTTGATTTGGCTGCATTGGCTACCAGCCTGTTTTTATCGTAAATTGCTAGGGCTGCCAGCGCCTTTTGTAGGCCTATTTTGGCATGATCCAGAAGTACATAGACATCGGCGTATTGCATAAACTGGATTTTGGTGCCCCCGATTCTTGTTGTAGCTAAGGCCGCTCCAGTCAAGGCTTGGTCCATGTCTGCTGTGTATAAATTAAACAGCAGCAGTGCTAGAACGCACCCTTGCTTTAAACCTCGGTCCGTTTCAACCTTCTCTGAAGCGGCGTCGCTCGAAAGTTTTATTCTGACCCACGTTCTTTGATACAGCGACTGAATTGCTTTCAGCAGGGCTGGGTTGATGTTCCAAAGTGTCAGCTTCTTCCAGAGAATTGCGCGGTCAACCCCATCGAACTCTGCGCAGTAGTTGATGAAGCAAGCGAAGAGGGGAAGACTTTTGCACGTCCGTGCTTGATGGGCTAGATAAGAAAGTGCTGTTATATTATCCGCGGTAGAAGCCCCGGGTCTAAATTCTGTTTGGAAGAGGGGCAAAAGTCCTTCTGTGCTTGCCCAATTGGCTAGATCCGCCAGGATGGTACTCGCGTAGGCCTTGCCCTCGATGTCCAGGAGGGCAACCATGCGATAGTTGGACGGGTCTGATTTAGGCCCTTTCTTGTGTATTGGTTGCAGAAGCGACCCTCTCCAGGAATCTGGGAGGTCCCCGAGGAGCCAACATTCAGCATATAGGTGGGTCAGGTTTTCAGACCACAATTCTATATTCGCCTTGAACAAGGAGCCCGGGAGCCCGTTGGGACCCGGTGCACCATTTTGTCTGATTTTTTAAAAGATTTTTGATACTAAGAATTTTCTAGGAACGGCGTTTGTGTGTGCGGTGAGATCTAGCTCTTCCCTTGCTGCGGCTGCTTTATTTAAGTGAGGTCTGATTGAATCCTTTTTGTATAAAGCTTTAACATGGGCGACCCAGGTATGTGCATCGAGGGAGTTCTCTCTATGTTTTTTTCATTGAGTTAGGTTGTTTAAATAACTCCAAAACTCTTACGATTTGCAGGGTCTCAGCAAATCAAAGATTTTCAGCCATTGTCCCTCAAAGTATTTGCGTTTCGCGTCCCACACTTTCTTCGAATGGCTTTTTGCTGCTTCTTGTAGTAGTTGTTTGTCCGATGCTATGCCATTTTTCCGGTATGCTTTTCGTTTCGCGTTCAGATGTTTGGCGCTATCTTTGATTGCCGGAATAAATCCAAGTATAGATGGTGGATGCTAGCGGTTTATGCTTGCTCTGTCTCCTCGAAGTAGAGATGCTAAGTTCCCAGCGGTTCTATCCCATTCTTCTATTGCGCCCATCTTATGGGAGCTTGGTGTCCAGCCTGCCCAAGTGTTTGTCCGTTTGTTGAACATGGTGATTGATACCGTCCCCCATTTGATTCTTCTGGGTAGCTTTAACAATTCATCGCCATTTGGTGCCCCAATGCATTGTATCCTATGACGAAAATCTGCTGTCAGGTTCAATGTGAGTGTTAGGGCAGCATGATCGCTTTCGTTTCGCTGATGCACTGTGTAGTTTGACATCAAAGGTTGTAGTTTGTCACTTAGAATGATGTAGTCAATCGTTGTTTGATTGTTATATGTTGGGGCGACGAAGGCCCCGGGTTTATTCTTTAAGGGGACAAAGTGAGCTGTTGCCAGATTATAAGATTTTATTAAGACGTTCAATGCGTTGGTGGCCCCAGAGTGGTGGCTTTGTTTGGCTGTGACCCCTATATTGTGTATGTTGAGGTCACCAAGGATAATGCAATCCAATAGAGGATATTGTAGTAGCAGGGCTTCTAGCTGGTTTGTTAGCATGGACAAGTTGTCCTTAGCTGTAGACCCATGCAGATTGTGGTAGATGTTGATTACCAGGATTGAAAGTGGCCCAATGGTCGAATAAAGGCCTTTCAGAATGCCCGCCAAGAACGTGTTTGATACGTTTTTTATTTCCATAAATTCGAGGTTCAGCGAGTGCTTGATGTAAATGGATATCCCGCCTGAAGGTCTTCCAAATATGTTGGGCTTTGTGGCTGGTTTACCATATTCTGCGTATCCTCTTATTGATATCGGTTTTGTCACCCAAGGTTCTTGTATGCAGATTATATCCGCCTCTTCCAGAAATGTCACAGCGGCATGGTTTTGGAACAACTTTGTAATTCCTGCAACATTCCAGATCATGATGTTCAATCTGCTGGTGATCGGTGTTTGGTTTCTGTGATTATCTTGCCCATTTATCAACCGGTGATGGTTTCGGACCTTATTTTCGGGGGGATAAATGTTAGGAGCTGGAATTTAAAGCTTGTGGAAGCCAGGACCAATCTTTGCTTGCGCGCCCCCTGATTGAGCAGGAGCGTAAACCCTGGCCCAGATGTGTTGTTATTTTAATGGGAGTTTCATTAGTTAGGCCTATACTCATGCCACCTTTGGTCCCCTGAAGAATAGACCCCACATGTAGAGCGCGGTCAAGCGGAGCACTCATGCATAAGTTCCTCCCAGTAATCTGTTCCTGGGTATCAGTGCCGGTCATAGGGTAGCAGGTTTTTAAAATGGAAGGATATTTTAGTGCAGGCTGATTCTTTATCTTTATGCCCCAGCTTTCCAATAGCGTGCGGTTTCTCTTCAGGGCCTCTGCCGTGAGTGAGCTGGTAAAGGTTAGCTCTGTGGTCTCATTTGTCTCATTAGGGTCTGGAGTAAGGAAAGAAACAGTCTCAATGTCCGTAGTTTTTGTCCCTTCCAGCCCAGGGATATTTGCACAAAGTGTTAAAAGATTGCTGCGGTTGATAATGTCCCACTTGCCCTGTGAGGCGTATTCAGGATACAGCAATATTTTCTGGTCCTGGATAGTTGTATGGGTTGAATTGTAAGCGGGATGTGCATCCTTCATGTCTTTAGCCTGTGTCAGATGTAGGTTGCATGTGCCTGACTGATCAAGCGGACTTGGCCCTGGTTTGATAAGCCTGTTGTCTGCTGTGAGGTTGTCTGAAGGGGTGGGCTAGATGACCTGGGATTCATAACCCAATTCCTGGTGGGCTCAAAGTTAGGCTCGAGGATGCCTTGGGGTGCACTCAGTGCTTGTTCTGACGTTATGAGAGGGGTGGTGGATTTTTTAGCGTCTTGAGACGCTTGAGTCATACCGCTAATTATTGTCTTCGATTTTTCGCAAGGCTGATAGCTTTTGAGGCAGACTTTGCGATCTCTTGGTGGAGCCTGAGTTGCTTCCCCGATATGTTGTCCTTGTGGGTCCAGCGCTTGTTTTTTTCATCCAATGCCGGGTCCACTGTGCTCAGGCTGGTAGCAGAGTTAGTTGTGTATGAGGCTTTTGAAACTGCCGCGGGTTTTCCTGTCGTGTTGGTAGTGACTAAGGGGCAGGTCACTTTTTGAGTGTCTGTTTGACCGGCGGTCGTCTGGTTATCGGGCAGCAACCATTGCCTGATTGAGCTGTTTGTGTGAGATTTATTTTTTCTCTGCTTGTTAAGTTTTCTTACTTTTTTCCTATTTTTTCTGGATAGATTTTGAGTTTCTGGGGTGACCGGTTTGAGGGTGTACTGAGGTTCCTGGTTGTTGTTGCGGATGAGGCTGGGTTTTGTTCCAGTCACCGAGGGCTCAGTGCCTAAGTTCTTCTCTTCTTGAGGACAGTCTGTACTGCCAATTTGTGAGTTTGTTATGACTTTTGTGTTGGAAAGCGCATTGGCGTTTTTGCTGTGCAGGTAAGTTGTTCTGATAATTGCTAACTTCATTCTTGAGATCCTCAATTAATGTGTTCATTATGTTTGGTAATTTTTCTAAGTTGAGCAATATAGGGCTACAACCACGTGTCTCTGGCTTGGGTATTAAAGTTGTGCTGTCCTGGGCTCTGTGTATCAATGAATTCAGGTGGTCCAGTTTGAAGTCTATCCCAGAGATCAGCCCCGCGACTATTTGTAAGATATTAATTTGAGCGTCAAGCTTATCTGCATGCATTATTGCTGCATTTGCCATTGAGATAAGGGCCTCATTAATCAATGTTAAGTGATTTACAATCAGTGGAGGCTTCTCATCCTTATCCGCTCTTCTGCTCTCGGAGCTTGGAAGCTGCGCCTTTGTCGTGTACCTGGACACAGGGTTTTAACAAATTTGCGGGCTGGATTTGTGAGATGGCGAAGAGTCTAGGTGTTTTGGCTCCATTAGCTTCATGGGTCCTGTTGGGTTCGTAGGCCATAGTCATTCCATGTGTATTAAGGCTCAAATTAGGGTCCTCAAGCTGTTGAGGGGCTGTTGGAATAGTATAATTTAATATTCCAACTCCAGTCTGTGCAACAGTAGGGAAGGGTTGAATTTTAAATCCAACACCTTCTGCCCCCTACAGCAAGTCGTTGTAACGACTTGCATCGTAATGCTTTGCAATGTAACAACGCGGTCGTTGTAATGACTGCGTTGTAATGGCATTTGATGTATTGCATACGTTGTAAACGGATTCCCGGCAAGATAGATGCCCAACACTGGGTATGCAATGAGGCAGCCAAGTAGCAGCGGTAGGTAGTTAGGTATTAATTGCTCATTCGTAGCCAAGTGGTGAACACTTACACCAATATGGTTATGCAAGGGCACCTGAAAAACAAAAATTTCAAGACATGATGCAGGCTGTTCGATGTGGGTGAAATATGCCAAACCTGAAAACACCATCGAGCTTATCAGGCACGTTGGTTCGGCACCTATTAGAGAGTCGCTAGCCAATATCAATGTCTGGCCTGTATTGATGAAGAAAGTAGTCAGCTTCTCCCATTGACATTTCAAGAAGCAGACTCTAGAACGTGCCCCAGTGAAAATTTTCTGTGGTTTGGTAGCAAAGACGGCTGGCTTATGAGCAGATTTATGACGTTTATGAATATTGTCGTGAAACACACTGGCTGCTGTCAGTAAATATAGTACTGGATAGAAACTCCCACCATGGCCACTCATCTTAGTGACAGATTTGCATGACACCAAATGGATATATTTGATAGAACATGCTCCGCCGCTTGTAGATGAATTGAACTGGCAGGAAGTGGTGGAATTTGGCAACTGTCATTGTGTTTAGCTGTGATTCCTTTTTTATATTGAATGGTTTTGATTAACTGGCAATGAAGCATTTTCATATCTAATTAACCCAGTGTATTTCTCGTTTCATCTAATTTCTCTCTCACTATCCATAGTCCTCCTTATTCCACACTTTTTAATTCTCACTGTCCCTCCTTTAGTCTTCCTTTCCTTTTATATTATTTTACTCATTAATTTCTCAGAGTCTTTCTCTTGTGTATTACTTTTCACCTTCTCTCCCTCTTTTTATCTTCATCCTCCCTCAAATCCTCCACTTCTCTTACTATCTCTACTTTTTAAAATCCTATTGCCTCTCTTCCTCCACTCTCCGCTCTTTAGTCTTTATTGTTGGTACACACTTTTTATCCTACTCTTGTCGCCAGTGCCTCACCTTATCAGTCTTACCTTGCCAACATGCATTATTTTTCTTCCCCACTCCGGTATCGCCTTTTCTCGACCCATACCCACCATGTTGTTCTTCTCCTCTCTCTGGTGTGTCTCTTTCTCATTTCTTTTCAGTACTTCTTCTTTGGTCTTTTCCTATCTCGACTAATTTTTCCTGAAGCTTCAGAGTGTGGTCAAGAGCTTGATGTGAGATATAAAGTGATTCCACAGTAAAGGAATCTGCACTGATGAAAAGTAGCCTCCACAATTAGTTACCCTTTTCTTCCAACTCATCTACAACAATTCTGGAGAGTATGGAACACATGTAAGCAAGATTTGTGTGTCAGGAATTAAAAAAGAAATATGTACTGATGTTCACTGTCTGCCAAATGGGCATTTCTGTATCAATATGCTGCTGTTTTATACGAGGACCAGACGTAGACCCATAGCATTGGTGCACAAGTCAAGAACATGTATATACTCTTTTTAGGTCGAGCCCACCCTATAGCACATGCGCTGTCTGTTGCTAGGCATATTGTTACTTATCAAGGGCAAAGACGAGCTTGCAGCCTGGCCTTTGCTTCCCATTATTTGGATGTGCACACTGCACATCATCAAGCAGCATTAACCATGGCTAAAAATCACTGGCAACGCCAATAGGTCATAAAGGCGAGACCTATTATTTTTGCGAATGCTTGTTGATTTTAGTAGTGCTATAGCTTGATGCAGGTTGATGAAGACATTTACACACAGATTTTTAAAGGCTATGTGTTCTGCATATAGATATCAATGAAGCACTCTCTTGGCTAATGACATGTGATATTAACTTTTCATGCCAAAATTGCCCTTATTATGACAGTCAGTGAATGATGGTCATGAAAATCTTTTGTTGATGCCATCTATGGCCTGTGCTTCCTTGAGAAGAGATGCAAAGTTTCTGGATATGAAAGATTTAATTTGTAACTACTGCATTAGTGTGTGAGTTGAGAGAAGCTACTGAGTGAAACACAAATCCCTGTTTTTTTACTGTGTTGGATAGTGGCAGATTCAACACAAAGATACCGGGAGTGTGATGTCACGCTAAAGCTTTCTTTTTCTCCAGTTAGAACTGCTGCCTCAGTCTTACAAGTTTTATATGTTCATAGCACCAAAAAGTCCAAATTGCCTGTTGCTGGATTATGAATGTACCTTGAAAAAACTAAGTACAAGACGCTTTTGGCAAAACAGGAACAGTTGGTTTAATTAAATGCTTTGGCCGGAAAACATCCACAGTAACTGGTCTGAGGACTGTCTCAACATACATTCATTCTGAATGCCATTATATACATTATTTGGAGCATCACCAAACACTTTGGATATTATTTCAGAGAAAGGAATGCAGGCATAGTCATGGTGTTGTAAATCAGGTCACCTGAAGGCAGGTGGGTCTTGACCTTGCGTGGACGCAATGAGGGCCAATGGGTGTAGTGTCCAGATGTCCGATATGGGAGGCGCATGATCGCTGCATGTACTGTGTGTGCTGTGCTCTGATTGGCTGAGTTTTCCTAACTTCATATGGCGTCTAACTTTATGGTGCTTTGGAAATGTGCGCAACTCTCCAGCCATATGTGCTTTATTGGAGACAATCTCCTGGCAGCATTGTGGTGTGCTACCTATCTGTGGGATTAATCTGGGTTTTTCTTGTCCATGTGTTTCTCTGGCTGTTTACGTACCATCCCACCTGGGATCTGTCAATCAGTAGCCTAAGGCCTAGGTCGCAGGGCCTGCCTGACCATGTATTTCTTACTCAGGGTTGATGAAGAGGTTGAGGGCCAATGGGTGTAGTGTCCAGATGTCTGATATGGGAGGCGCATGATCAATCAATCAATCAATCATAACACTTGTATAGTGCGCTACTCACCCGGGAGGGTCTCAAGGCGCTTGGGGGAAGGGGTCCGCTACTGCTCGAACAGCCAGGTCTTGAGTTGTCTCCTGAAGGCGAGATGGTCCTGGGTCAGTCGAAGGTGGATGGGGAGGGAGTTCCATGTTTTGGCCGCCAGGTAGGAGAAGGATCTTCCTCCGGCGGTGGCTCTTCGTATGTGTGGAACGGTGGCGAGGGCGTGGCTGGTCGATCGTAGCTGGCGGGTGGGAGTGTAGAAGGTCAGGCGGTCATTGAGGTACTTGGGGCCCAGGTCGTGGAGAGACTTGTGTGCATGGGTGAGGAGCCTGAACGTGATCCTCTTGTTGACGGGGAGCCAGTGCAGGTCCCTCAGGTGGCCGGAGATGTGGCAGCGTCGGGGGATGTCCAGGATGAGTCGGGCGGAGGCGTTCTGGATGCGTTGGAGTCTTCTCTGTAGCTTGGCTGTGGTTCCAGCATAGAGGTTGTTTCCGTAGTCCAGTCGGCTGGTGACGAGTGCCTGGGTGGCCGTCTTCCTGGTATCGGTCGGGATCCATCGGAAGATCTTGCGGAGCATGCGTAGGGTGTGAAAGCAAGATGAGGAGACGGCGTTGACTTGTCTGGTCATAGAGAGGGAGGAGTCCAGGATGAAGCCCAGGTTGCGTGCGTGGTCTGTTGGCTTGGGAGCGGTGCCCAGGGCGGGGGGCCACCAGGAGTCATCCCAGGCGGAGGGCGATGGTCCCAGGATGAGGACTTCCGTCTTGTCTGAGTTCAGTTTCAGGCGGCTGGTCTTCATCCACTCGGCGACGTCTTTCATCCCTTCGTGTAGGCTGGTTCTGGCGGTGTCGGTGTTCCTGGTGAGGGAGAGGATCAGCTGGGTGTTGTCGGCGTAGGAGATGATGTTGAGGTTGTGTTGGCTTGCGATGGCTGCAAGAGGTCTCATGTAGACGTTGAAGAGGGTGGGGCTGAGTGATGATCCTTGTGGTACGCCGCAGATGTCTTCGTTGGCCACGGATCGAAACGGGGGAGGCGAACTATCTGTGTTCTTCCGGCGAGGAACGAGATGATCCACTCCAGTGCCTTCTCTTGGATGCCGATGTTGCTGAGGCGTTGAACTAGGGTGCGGTGGCAGACTGTCAAACGCTGAAGAGAGGTCCAGGATGATGAGTGCCGCTGTTTCTCCATTGTCGAGCAGGGCTCGGATGTCGTCGGTGGCTGCGATCAGGGCGGTCTCGGTGCTGTGGTTGGCTCTGAAAACGGACTGCGAGGGGTCGAGGGATCCGTTCGTCTCGAGGAAGGTGGCCTGCTGTCTGGTGACGATCTTCTCGATGACTTTAGCAGGAACAGGGAGGAGTGAGATGGGGCGGAAGTTCTTGAGGTCGGTGGGGTCCGCTGTTGGTTTCTTCAGTAGGGCGCTGAGCTCGGCATGCTTCCACCTCTCCGGGAAGGTGGTGGTGTTGAAGGAGGAGTTGATCACGTCCCGGAGTTGGGGTGCGATGATGGAGTCGGCCTTGTTGAAGATGTGGTGGGGGCAGGGGTCGGTCGGAGATCCGGAGTGGATGGTGTTCATCGTGCGGGCTGTGTCTTCGGTGGTCACCGTGGTCCTGGTGCGGAGGGTGGCGGTGGGGGGTGTTGGTTCGACAGTTGGGTGCGTGGGTGGTGCACCGAAGCTGTTGTGGATGTCGGCGATCTTGCGGTGGAAGAACGAAGCGAGAGAGTTGCAGAGATCTTGTGAAGGAGTGATGTCGCTGTTGCCGGTGCTGGGGTTGGAGAACTCCTTGACGATGCTGAAGAGTTCCTTGCTGTCATGGGCGTTGTTGTCCAGTCGATCCTTTAGTGATTTCTTCTTGGTGGTGCGGATAAGCTGGTGGTGCTTTCGGGTGGCTTGTTTGAGGGTGGTCATGTTGTCTGTGGTCTGGTCAAGGAGCCAGGCTTTCTCGAGGGTGCGGCCGTTCTTTTTGGAGTCCTTGAGTTCGTCGGTGAACCAGGAGGCCTTCTTGCTTCTGGGTCTGCTGGGAGGGTTCTTCAGTGGTGCGAGGTCGTCGGCGCAGGCGGTCAGCCACTGTGTGAAGTTGCGGGCTGCTTCGTTGGGGTCCGTTGTGCTGGAGGGTGGGCTCTGGCTGAGGGAGGTGGTGAGCTGGTCGGCGGTGATCATGCTCCAACTCCTGTGAGGTACCTGTTGCCGGTGGTGGTGGGTCGTGGTTCTTTTGAAGCTGAAGTGGACGCAGCTGTGGTCGGTCCAGTGGAGTCTGTGGCGTGCCTGATGGTGATGTACTTGCTGGAAGAGAAGACGGGATCAAGCGTGTGGCCGGCATAGTGGGTGGGGGTGTTAACCAGTTGCTTGAGTCCGAGGTTGGCGAGGTTTTCCAGCAGGGCGGCGGTGTTGCGGTCTTTGTTGTTCTCCAGGTGGAAGTTGAGGTCCCCTAGGAGGATGTAGTCGGCGGAGGGGAGGGCGTGCGGGCTGATGAAGTCGGCGATGTCTTCGCTGAATTGTGTGCGTGGTCCCGGGGGTCTGTAGAGGAGGGTGCCTCTGAGGGTCGTCTTAGGGTCGGTGTGTATCTGGAAGTGGAGGTGTTCCGCGGTGGCGAAGGTGTCGTTGGAGTCGGTCGTGATGCGGATGGTGTTCTTGTGGACGATGGCGATGCCTCCTCCGGTCTGGTTGATGCGGTCCCTCCTGATGATCTTGTACCCGTCCGGGATGGCGATGGCGATGTCGGGGGATGAGGAGATGTTCATCCAGGTTTCCGTGAGGAAGGCGATGTCGGGTGACGTTGTGTCGAGGAGGTTCCAGAGTTCCACGGCGTGTCTGTGGACGGAGCGGGTGTTGAGCAGGATGCACTTCAGGTGGTTGCTGCTGGTGTTTGGCTTCGCGGGTGCGGTGCGGGTTCGGAAGCAGGTGAACTTGCAGCTTCTGCAGGTGAAGGGTCCGTGGGTGCGTTTCGGGGTGGCTCGGCAGCAGGCGGGGTTCCGGCCGGCATTAAGTGCGTTGAGGGCGGCGGTATTTTAGGTCAGTCGGGTCGTCTTGCATCGGCGGGGGCCAGGGGGCCTGGCGCTGGGCGCGGGCCAGGCGCGGACGGGCGCAGACAGGCTTGCCTTTGGCGTGCCTTCGGCGCACAATCGGCGCGCCCACTGCGCGTCAACGCTGCGCGTACGTGGGGGCGACATAAGAAGGAGCCGGGAGGGAGGAGCAGCTGGGTGGCGGGAGCGGGGCGGCGAATGGGCAGGAGGGGGGCGGGGCCGCAGGGAGGCAGCGGCGGGAAAGGAGGGCAGGGGGCGGCTCAGCGGAGGCTGGGTCGCCCTGTGAAAAAAAGGTTAGGAGAGGAAGAAAAAACGAAAGAAAAAACGAAGTCAGCAACAAGGCAGCAAAGGGCACAGCAAAGGGCACAGCAAAGGGCACAGCTGATGGGGGCAAAAACGAAGAAAAAAAACGAGGGCAGCAGCGAGGCAGCAAAGGGCATAGGGCACAGCAAAGGGCACAGCTGATGGGGGCAAAAACGTAGAAAAAAACGAAGGCAGCAGCGAGGCAGCAAAGGGCACAGCTGATGGAGGCAGTAGCAGGGGTGTGTGGGGGCGACATCGCTGCATGTACTGTGTGTGCTGTGCTCTGATTGGCTGAGTTTCCTAACTTCATATGGCATCTAACTTTATGGTGCTTTGGAAATGTGCGCAACTCTCCAGTCATATGTGCTTTATTGGAGACAATCTCCTGGCAGCATTGTGGTGTGCTACCTATCTGTGGGATTAATCTAGGTTTTTCTTGTGCATGTGTTTCTCTGGCTGTTTACGTACCATCCCACCTGGGATCTGTCAATCAGTAGCCTAAGACCTAGGTCGCAGGGCCTGCCTGACCATGTATTTCTTACTCGGGGTTGATGAAGAGGTCATCTTGGGAGATTTCAACAACAGTGACTTGATGTCATTTTTTTAATATACATGTATTATTGCATAGATTGACATCAATACTAACAATTCCCTCTTTAGTTGAATTTACAACTACATCATTTGCCCCACACTTCATGACAGTCACATTGCTGGGGGCTTGTTGTGTTACAGTTTCAACTATTACTACTTCTCTATTTATGTGTATCCCACCCACTTTGAGGATTGTGTTTTTACAGTAGGAAACCTCCACTCGTAGGAAACTACAGAAAAACAGTACAAGAATGAGAACTGGAAGCAATGACGTCCACAGACCTGCAAACCACCGGGGAAGCCAGGCAAACTAGCGTTCATACATGGATGTCCATTTGTAATCAATGCGGTGATTGGATGGCAAGAGTGATAGTCCAGTTATCCATGTCATTGCCTTGGATGAAAGTACAGAAGGATGCAACACTCCTCCTTCCATTGCAGGAGACAGCGTTTACAACGCTGTAACTACCACGCTCGTTGGTAACAATGCGGACGTTACATCGTCCGCGTTGTTACCATGCATGGCATTACAACGCAAGTTGTTGCTACGACATGTGCTCGATGTCGCGCAACACCAGGGAATGTGTTGGATTTCAAATCCAACACATTCCCTGCTGTTGCGATAACTGGAGAAGGAATAGTAATTTATACTATTCTTAAATCCAGCTCGCCATCTAGTGCAAGTCATAGAACGACTTGCATTGTAATTCCATGCATGGTAATGCGGATGATGTAATGTCCGCGTTGTTCCCTACCGCATGGAAATATGTGGCATTATAACGTCACATATTCTCCATTGCTGTCATCAAGTCCAATACATATCGGTGTTGTATCACCATGACCTGGGTGGGTCTTAGTTCTTCTGTGATTGCGTTAAGACCGAGCTCAGTACTGTTCATCATTTTCACCAGCTCCCACCTGGTTATTTCTAACCAGCGGTTGTCTGCTCAGTGAAAAAGATGAGAGGCCTTACTGCATTTACTTGTGTGTCATTAAACAGTCTGAATTCTTCCGGAATGTCCTTGTACTGAGGCCAACTAAAAAAATCAGCAGTTCTTTTTTCTCGAGTCTGAGCCAATAGAGTTGTTTTCTTCTGTAGCAGATGTTGATAAAACACTGACAGATCTTCTCCAGGGATGACCAGGGTCAGGGTGTGTATGGTGATGAGGGAGCAAAGGCCATGCTATCTGAGGATGAGCTGAGCATTTGCAAATTCCCTAGACTGCCAGTACAGATCCATCGGCCTGCAGGTGCCCCATTGCATGTCCGGTATGTGCAGTATTGCTCTGCAGTTCTCCTGGGAAGGAGCTCCAAGTGCTTGGGATCCCCACCTGGACATATCCCTGTTAGCAGCAGTCACCATCTGAAACCAATTGCTAAATAAGTAACTGGTCGAGCCCTACCATCTTTACATATCCTTTTGACATTTAGGCGAACAGCGGATCACTCTTTCTTACCGGTTCAGCTGAGGTCTTGAACACTGGACTCCCTGGCATCGGAGCTCGCCTGTACACAAGGAGACATCCGTGAAGCTGCTGGCGCCATCACTGTCGAACGAATCCAGGACGCCTTGCTCAGGATCGCTGGGGACTGTGACGAGTATCGGGACCGGTGGTTTGGTCTGGAAGGCGGAGGGGCCGGCTGGCGCGAACGGTCTGGTACAGCGGGCTAATCCACCCTCCTGAAGTGGAGGGTGTTCGCAGCGTTCTCAGCTCGATCATCACTGAGATGACGCGCTGCCGGCGTGACGGTCTTTTCCCTGCTGACCCTCGCCCCTAGGTCTGAAGCAGCGGAGGCGCCAAGTCGGTGGCGGAGGTTGTATGATATCTGCCTGGATGCCCTCTGCTCCGTAGAGCCAAGTGACAGGATCCCAATCTCCCCCTCTGCTGCGGCCCAGCTCCTCCATGCCTGCACGGCAGCGGCTGCCCCTCCTTTTAACTTTTAACTGTTTACGGCAAAAGCTCTAGAGCCGCATTGGTGCCAAGGAACGGGCGTCCCACTCCTCAGCTGCTCTGCTGCACGCCCGCCCGTCCTTCAGCAGCGATATCCCCCACAGAATGCTCCGCATCTCGTCGAGACATCGTGACGGCCGAGTGCCCCAAAAAACTGAACATGACCTGCCAAACATCAATGAGAGCTCGAGGTGTAGCACCGCCCCCCCCTCCCCCGCCTGAAGAGCTCACACAATTAAGAGATGTTTGCCATGCTGTTTCACTTGTTCCTCATGTCGTCAATCCTACATCACTGGACCTGATCTTTTGGACTACAGAACAGACATAACACCGTCCAAATCGAATCCTCTCCCATTCTGACTACTGCCACAACAACACCACCAAGGTAACCTTTTTTCTTTTGCCCTCCCTTCGTGACCCCTTATCTGCTGGTGCAGGTTACTGGCTTTTGGGTGCTAATTTTTAATTCCCAAAATGGCTGACTAGCTATCTGCTCTAAAATGGAGGTCTGTCCTTAAAAACAGGGCATTTGGCCCTCTACTGATTATTATTTGATTTTATTTTACTCACCCTCTGCCACTACTCTGGTTTCTGCAGCAGATTGAGCGCTGCTTGACAGACACTCCTCGCCACCATCCCGCTGAGGCCGCAGGCCACGCCTCCTTTTCAAAGGCCACACCCCCCGCCGAGACTACATAGGCCGCCATTTGTGAATGTACTAACTCCTGAGGCGGAAGCCGGGAGTCTCTTTGCTTTTTTAAATAAACTTGTATGTTACTGCTTATTATTTGATTTTAAATCACTCACCCTCTGCCACTACTCTGGTTTCTGCAGCAGATTGAGCGCTGCTTGACACCAGAGACAGACACTCCTCGCCACCATCCCGCCGAGGCCACAGGCCACGCCCCCTTTTCGGAGGCCATGCCCTCTCCTCACCCACCCATAATTCATGTGCCTCTTTCGGACGCGCAGCGGGCGCGACGTTTGCGCGCCGAAGGCGTGCCAAAGGTAAGCCCGTCTGTGCTCGTCCGCGTCCGAACGGGGCCGGCCACTCTGCCCACTCCATACAATATTCTTCCGCGCAGCTGGCCAGTCTCCAAGGCCCGTGGCCTCTGGATATTGTTGCGATAACACGAATTAACAAGCTGGGTCTGTCCCCCCCACACGCTTCCCCCCACTCCCATCCCTCAACCTCGTCACCCACCATCTGTCCCGGCTCTGCTCCAGCAGCTCGTCCCCCCCCCCACCGCGTTATCTGCCTTTTACCTTAACACCAGGTCAGCAGTCAAGCATCACCATGAACTCTTTACTCTACTGGACCCCCACAAACCCGACCTCTTATTTCTCACAGAGACCTGGTTTTGTGACAGCTCCCTTCCCTCCTTATTAGCCATGCTTCCTGCTTCTTATTATGCTCTCCGAGCCGACTGTCCCCCCGGTAAACCGGGTTGTGGCGTCGCCCTGATTGCCCGCAGAGATATCGTTTTCCAACCTCTAGCTTTCTCCTCCATTGGCTCATCAGACTTTTTAGTGGCCCGTTCACTTTCTTTCAGCACCCCGCTCACTTGTGTCCTTTTGTACCGCCCTCCCCCTTCTTCTCAACTCTTTCTTCCGAGCTTCCAAGACTTGGTGGCCACCCTAGTAGTAAATAACTCTTCCATCGTGGTACTAGGGGACTTCAACTTTTGGCCCTCTGACCCGGCCGAATGTTCAACATCAAAAGAGTTCTCGGAGTCTCTCCGCTCCCTCAACTTTGTCCCCGCTGTTCACGCTCCAACCCATAGCCAGGGCCACATCCTTGATCAGATCTGGTCCCTCAATTGCCCGGTAACTTCGCTGTCTATCTCTCCCTGCACTTGGTCCGATCACTTCCTCATCTCTTTTTCCCTATCCCTCAGCCCAGCCCTTAAGCCCTCCCTCCCCAAAAACATCTGGGCGCGCTCATGGAACCGTGTGGATGTGGCCTCCCTGTCCACCACACTCTCCGCATCCAGCCCGGATCTTCACGGGTTGCCATCTCTCGGACAGGCGGACTCCATCAACGCATGGTTGCGAGCTGGCTGTGACTTAGTCGCCCCCTTAAGGCGGATATCATCGAGACGCTCCAACGACGCAAATCGCTGGCTCAACGAGGAACTGAAGGTTCAAAAACTTAACGTCCGACAGGCGGAACGCTCCTGGCGGCGGGACTACTGCCCGATCCTTAGAAACCAGTACATCACCCTCTCGGCCTTGTACAAAAAATCTATTTTTGCAACCAAGAACGCCTACTTCTCCTCCAAAATCCTAACCGCCGAAAATCGGCCCAGAGAAATCTTTGCTATTGTGCACGACCTCGCATACTCCGACAGGGCCACCCTCAAACCCTCCCCCTCCCAGTACCTCTGTGACTCCCTCAATTCTTTCTTTCTTGACAAAATCGCCACTATCAAAGCTAACACCCTCCCCCTCCCCCTCCTTCGTTAGCCCCCAGTGTCCCCCAGTGGCAGCACGCCTCAACTCCATCCCTCTTCTTACAGAAGATTCTTTCCTCTCTCTTCTGCCTTTGGTTAAGTCCGGTTCCCCTCTAGACCCTTGCCCAGCACACATCCTGAAACAGATCTACTCTGCCTGTGTTTTGCCACCTCTCACCCTTCTTAATAGCTCACTATCACAGGGCATTGTCATTTCATCCCTTAAATCGGCCGTTATTCTACCCATCCTCAAAAAACCTGGCGCCGACCCCTCGGTTCCTATTAACTATCGTCCCATCTCACTCTTACTCTTTTTGGCGAAGGTACTGGAACGCCATGTAACCAGAACACTGAGTACCTTCATGGAGGAGAACAGGGTTTTAGCCCCCAGGCAGGCTGGTTTCCGCCCCGCACACTCCACGGAGTCCGTGGTATTATCGGTTCTTGACAACCTCAGAGAGGGTATGGACACCAACCATCCTCAGGCCCTGGTCCTCCTCGATCTCTCCGCCGCTTTTGACACGGTTGATCATGCCACCTTACTTTCTGTGTCACAGCGGCGGGAATCGGAGGTTCGGCTTTGATCTGGCTGTCCTCCTTCCTGCGCGACCGCACCCAAGCAGTGCGATTGGGTGACTTTTCGGCGTACTTCTGTGCGGTTCAATGCGGGGTTCCCCAGGGCTCCTCCCTTTCCCCCCTGCTATTTAATTTGTATATCGCCCCACTCATCTTCGCCCTCCAACAGCTGGAGGTCTCCGTCTACAACTATGCGGATGACCTCCAGCTTATTTTTTCCCTATCTTCTTCCCCCGAGTCAATATCCAATTTCCAGTCTGTCATGATCTTCATCCAGGACTGGATGAATCACAACCACCTGAAGTTAAACCCCGACAAAACGGAGTTGGTGCTGACAGGTGGTTGTTCCAGTCCCTGGTCTTCTCTCTTCTGGCCCCCCTCCTTAGGCCCCCCCGCTTCCATCTTCCTCTGTAAAAACTCTTGGATTCAAACTGAATGACCAACTCTCTCTTCATTCCCAAGTCAGCTCTGTCGTATCCTCATCCTTTCTCTCCCTCCGCACTATCCGCAAAGTCTCTCGGTTTTTCTCTCCGTCCGCACTCAAACTCATAGTCCTGGCGATGGTCACTTCCCGCCTGGATTACGGCAATGCCCTTGACTGTGGCATGCCCGCGTACAACGTGCAACGTCTCCAGCTGGTCCAGAACCAGGCGGCCCGCCTGGTATTCAATTTGTCCAAATCATACCACGTCACGCCCCTCCTTAAGTCCCTACACTGGCTCCCCATACAGGAACGAGCCCAGTTCAAGCTGGGCTGCATCATTTTCAATGCCCGGTCCGGCTCAGCCCCTGCTTTTATCACTTCTGAAATTCAATTCTATGTTCCTCCCAGGGAGCTACGCTCATCTACCCAACAACTGCTCGTAGTTCCCCGTTTTAAACGCAAAAAATGGGGAGGCTCCAAATTCTCCACACTCGCTCCTGTTTTTTGGAACTCCCTCCCGGCGCACCTGAGATCCTGCCCCCAGTACACACTCTTCCGCAAGGCACTCAAAACCTTTCTTTTTACACAGGCCTTCTCACCATAAAGCCCCTCTTTCTGTGTTCCTGTCTCTCTCCCCCTCAGGGTTTTAGTACTTTACAGCGCCATGAAACCGCTCGGTGTACGCGCGCTTAAGAAATATTTTAAACTCAATCTCACCCACCCATTCCTCACCTCCAAAGTGCCCTTTTTATAACTCTTCCTCACAGACCTATTTCTCTCTCACTGCAACTGAAACAGGACTATTACAACTGAAGTAGGACTATTATATCCTCCCCATCTGTCCTTTTTTGGACACAAACAAAGGACTGCATAACACTATACTAAGCCCTGGACTAAAAAGTCGGCCATCTTTGACTGCCTCAACTACTTCCACATCCCTATTACATTAGCCCTGTCTCATCACTGACCCCGGCCAGCTATGACACCCTAGCCTACACTACAACATTTTCCCCTCACCTACACCTCAGCCCACATCATGGAACTCACAGGCACTCACACCTACAATATCATTTACCCCCCCAAGCTCACAAAAAAATCAGCAAAACGTTTCAAACACAACTTTTTAAAATCTCACCCAAAAACGCCCCTTGCTGACCCTTACTTCTCACTACACAATGGGATCACAACCACCAACATCATCTTCTACACCAAACGTAGAGCCCAATGGTGGAAAGCCTTCCTAACATTACTCGCAATTACCTCCACGAGGAAAACCACACATGGTCTAGTGATTTCCATTGCACCATCACAACTCTTCCAAGCGACAGCAACCATCACCATTTACAACAACGGAACTATTCTCGCACAGTCCACGGACCGTGGTCTAAACCTATTTGATAACATCTTCCCCAATATTAAAGAGCATGTCTCTAATCCACCCACTCCCCACACCCAGCACCCAAGATACCAAAATTCCAACCCCTTATGCCACCCCCACTCCCCTTAGCCCCCTACCTCCACAGCGTTTAGAGCCTTATGCATCCCCAATTTTTCTACCCCACCTTCCAACACACATCTCCTCTCTTCACCTAACCCCTACTGACTTACAACATAAACAACAGTAATAACAAATTCACTCCTTACTCAATCTGTCAGGTCCCCCGGAATGACCATAGCCCCTGCCTCCTCTAGTCTCCCCCTCCAGCATCATCCTGCACCCTACCTTTACTCCCTCCCCCTCCATCACCATCCTGCACCCTACCTCCGCCCGCCTCACAAAAACACTTTTTCCCTCTCCAATCCCAGTATTGAATCCACTCACTCACCCACTATAGAAGTTGTTCCCCCACCGGTTCCATTCAGAGGTCACTCCCCCTCTAACAGCTCCCCAACCCTTGCTCCCTCTTCCCCTACACCCTCACTATTCCACTCGTCTACCTCGAACTCTGAACCCTCCCATTCCAGTCAACACCAGGTGTCATATAAAAGGTCCCCCCACCATGTCCACTCAACCAACATCCCACTCCCCTCCAATCCGCCCTTAGAACATATCCCACCCCTAATATTCCTCTCACACCCCCCTCCTACCAACCCCACCAACTACCCAATTAGCTTCAGCTGCTACTCCCCTAATCTCACTCGCCACACCCTCCCCCTACGCTTCTACCAAACCCTACCCGGAGCATACCTCACTCCTAGACATACACCCCTCACCTCCTCACCCATACCTCTACTCCTCACCCCCACCTACCCTTCCCACACCTTCATCAGATCCCACATCGAACAGAGCTAAATCTCTTCAATTCACACCACGGTCTACTACCTCCACCTCTACCGTCCCAAATACCACTTTTGACAAGATTATGTCCACTCTCCTCCAAATTAAGGAAGAATTCCAGACCTTCAAACAGTTGTTCTCGAATCAACCCAGGAACCCCAGACCCCCAGAACCCTCTCACCTAGCAAGCCCCCCACCCATCCTCCACTCTCATACAAACATAATCATCCTTACTGGACTTCAATTCCCTCCCGTAATTCTGCCACCCGTCCTCTGCGAACCACCTTTCGGGGAACGACATACGCTCGCTCCTTCACTCTTACGAACCCGCTCTCACGACCCACATAGCCCCCACACACCTTCCCATCCCTACTATCCACCCCAACCCTCACAGGTCCTCCACACAAAACAATAGAGGTATTGTTGCCAATAATCTTAAAAAAGTCACACTCACTTTGGACCCCTCCTCCTCCCTCATCACCCTCCGGCTTAAATGCACACTCCTGAACTGTAGATCAGCCTCTAGACACACAGCAGACATAGCCGACCTCAATATCGCACATGACTTAGACCTGACCATACTCACCGAAACTTGGTTAACAGAAACCTCCTCGCCACTCATTGACATTCTAGTACCCCCTAACTACCACATCATCAGATTGGATAGGAGTGGCAAGATAGGGGGTGGAATCGCATGTATTCACCACAGCAACCTCTCAGTAATTAGAGCCATTTCCCCTATATTCTCATCCTGTGAACACATCTGCCTCGACATCATCAGCGATGGCACTCCAGTATGCTCTCTACATATTATCTACCATCCACCAGGGGACAACCTCACCTTCACTGAACACCTCATGGACTTGGTCACAACAAACTCTAGATGACTAAACACACAAATATTCCTTGGTGATTTCAACCTCCACTGGAACGACCACAACGACTCTGTCGCCAATAGTTTTAAAAACTTCCTCAGCGCTCTAGACCTCACCCAAATTTGCAACAGCCCTACTCACGACAAAGGCTCTATCCTTGATCTCATCATCTCCAAAGGTGACTCCATCCAACTCGAGTCAATCCAACCTTGTGATTGGTCTGACCATCACATCATCACCTTCTTCATCAATGAAAACATGAAACTTAACCAGGCTCAACCCACCAAACCAAAGGTCTGGAAAAGAGACCTGAAGAAACTCAACCTTAACTCATTACCTTCCCCCGGTTACAATCTTCTCCTACCCCCTACCGGTACCTCTGATGTACAGGTTCTCACCGACCACTACCTCAAGTCGATGACCTCGATAATCAATGAAGTTGCCCCCCTTCAGTTGAAGAGAGCTTCCTCTAAAAACTCTAAACCACGGTACAACGGGCTGCTTAATAAAGATAGACGATCTATGAGACTGGCAGAACACACTCGGAGATCAATCCCATCGGCTGTGCACCTTAAAACACTAAAGAAAAAAAGAAACGCTTACTTTAGAAAAATCAAACGCTCGAAAGCAAATTTCTTTAGCCACCAGCTAGACCAAGCAAGAAACCGGCCAAAAAAACTGTTCGAGTTAATCAAATCTCAATCCATGGAAGAACCTCTACGCTTACAAAACACAAATAACACACAACCGACATGTGAAGAATTCTCTTCCTTCTTTAATCTAAAGACAGATAACATCAGGAAAGATCTCCTCACTGATCTAAGCCTACACTCTAGCCCTCACAGCAAAACACCCCTTGCTCTAAAAATTAATGCTACATGGTCATCCTTCGATACTTACACTGAAGAAACTATAGGCAATATTCTCAGTACCCTGAAGCCCTCCAATCACCTCACTGACCCTCTTCCCGCAAATGCTGTAAAGGACTTTACCCTATTGCTTCCCCCGCTCTGGACCAAAATCATTAACAGCTCACTTCAACAAGGATACATCCCGGACTACCTCAAAGTGGGACAAGTATCGCCCATACTAAAGAAACCCACAGCAGACCCCACCGACCTAAACAACAATCGCCCTATCTCTAATATCCCTACCTTGGCCAAATTGTTAGAAAAATGTGTTCACCTCCAACTGACAAAACACATCGAACACTTTGATCTCCTCAACTCACACCAATCAGGCTTCCGAGCAGGCCACAGCACAGAATCAGCCATGACTCACATAATTGATGACGCGCTTCAAATTCTGGATCAGACCGGTTCTTGCCTCCTCATCCTACTTGACCTCTTGTCAGCCTTTGATACTGTCAAACACGACAACTTACTCGATGTGCTGAATCTCAGAATGGGTCTATCAGGGACAGTGCTCACATGGTTTACCTCCTTTCTTCATAACCGGACTCAGAAATTCAAGATTAACAATACCATGTCCACACCCGTCCCAGCAACACTAGGTGTCCCACGAGGATCCTCCCTATCACCTACACTGTTCAATCTAGTCATGGAACCACTCACCGCTCTGCTTCAAGCATCTAACATGCAATTTCATATGTACGCAGACGATACCCAACTCTACTTTAAAATACACACCGCTGAAGACATCAAACTACTCAACTCAACGCTAAGGAACACTCAGACATGGCTGGCAGAGAATCATCTCAAACTGAACGCTCTAAAAATGGAATTCCTCCTAATAGCACCTCCCGCCAAAGTCCCCACCACCCAGGCCTGGCTTAAACATCTTACTGCTCTCAACGTTCAACCGACCATCGTGGACTCAGCGAAATCATTAGGCATTACCCTCAACTGCAATCTCAATATGCAGTATCATATCAGCAATGCAATGAAGGGAGCCAACTTCCAAATCAACACACTGAGGAAGCTAAAACCCTTCCTCCCAGCCAATGACTTCAGGAATGCAGTCCAATCCCTAGTTATCCCTCGAGTTGATTATGGAATTGTCGCCCTCTGTGGCCTCCCCTTATCGTCTACCGCACCCCTAAGAGCCTCTATCAATGCTGCAGCGAGACTCATCACTGGCTCAAAAAAACGCTCACACTGATCTCCTGACTTAAAATCCTTGAACTGGCTGCCTTTCGAAGCTAGACTACACCTGAAAATCGCATGCATGACGCATAAGGCTATACACCACAACTCGCCCAGTTACCTCGCCCAGAAATTGACAATCTCGGGCGGCTCTAGAGCCACAAGAAGTGCTGAAAATCTTCTCTTGAAGCCACAAAGATTCCACTAGAAAAAAACATATAAACGCTCCTTCTCAGGGATGGCGCCCCGGATCTGGAATGCCCTCCCTCCAGAAACCAGACTTATATCATCCACTGCATACTTCAAAAAAGAAGTAAAATCGATCCTCTTGGCTAAATTCACATGACTATAGTCTAAGGAAATCTCGAGACTCTATATTTGTCCCTTTCTTGTCAATGACCTGCCAAACCACCTTTGCACCTTGTTGCCTTACCTACTATATGGGTAACCATTTGCTCATCTTTGCACAAAATGCTTTGTTAATGATTTCTCTCTGTGTCTTTTTACCCCATATGTGTGTAAAGCGCTCTGATATCCGCGAGGATCTTGTTCGCGCTCTATAAAACTTTCTAAATAAAATAAATACATTTGTGCCAAGTGGAATTATTCCTTTGTCTCTGAAACACAGAGAATACAGTGTAGGTTTCTGTACAATTAGTTGTTGCCCCTTCCTCTCTAACCATGTGTACCTATCTAGCTCAGTGTCCCATATTTCCTTACAGGGGTTAGCTAAGCTGTAATTTTACACTCCCCTATGTGACTCATTTCCCTCTGTATCATCGAGGTTGATGGCCCTACACTGGAACTCTAGGTCTGGTATCTATTAGTTATAGACGAAGACTGAACCAGGCACAGTACGAGCAACCCTGGGAATACAGACAGAAGCGGAGTGGATGTGTTTGTGCACTGGTGTAGTGGCTGTGCTACCTCCAAGAATCTCTTTCCAGGGAAGTCTCGGGGACAAACAGTATCCTCCCTTATGGTACACTACCTGTGCATCCTCTCTACCTCTGTTCGAATCTCGCTAGGCTCGATGTAACGATATGGGGGATATTCTCAAGAACGTGTGATAAACATCACAAAATTAGCTTAACGCAACTTTGCACATCGCAGTCTATCGCAACAAAATAACACTGTTTTAACGTTGTATTCTCAACCCTGCAGCACCATGCAACAGTTGCAGGATAACGCACAAATGACCGTTTAAAAATCAACGCAACACTGGAAAAATGCGAAATATGAACGCGAAAAAAGTTGCAATGGCCCAGATCACGATCCAAAAATCTGCGACAACCAGCAACAGGCCTGCAATTCCCACGCGTCATGCGGGAAAATACACTATAAAAGCAACAAAAAAACACCAAACCCAAATCAAACTGCGCAGCACCATGGATGCACCCGGACCGAGTGCGGAGAACAACCCGAACCCCACAAGCCCCACGGAGGACCAGCCATGAACCCCGTTTTCAGGGAAGGGCGAGGAGAAAAGGAAGAGGAAGACAGTGTTTGTCAGCAGGAAGACCGCATCATCGTCACGGAGGTGACAAAACACTACCAACAACTGATCATCGCCTCCACTGCGTCATTGGCAACACAAACGGAAATATGGCAGTCCATTGTCAACAAAGAGAATTAATGGAGCGAGTTTTAGAAATATATTTGTTTTGACTCGCAAAGTTAAACTTCCATAATAAAAGTAATCGTATTAATAAGCATGGAGTGAATTTTACTAATCAACCTAGATTAAAATGAAAAACACGACACAAGGGACTAATATATGTGCTCATATATGTGCTCTATGCTGCAAATGCATGTTTGTGAAAAATAATAAACTAATCTTGTCTATTGTTTTGTCAGAATTAAATGCGGCTGTTTTATTAATGGCATGTGCTTATTTGTGTGTGCTTATGTTATATCTTTTGTCTTTATGTGGCATAAATTCGAAAGAATCCTGTTTGTTGCTAAAATGCTTTGGCTAGGTAACATTTATTAATGGGTTAATAATTAGCAAAGGGGGGTGGGTAATAGAACGAATTCTAATTCTTTCATTAATTGATGTCTTATGTTTGTTTATACATTAGTTTTACGAATGGGCCTAAGAAAATGGCTGGCAGTGCTACAGAATATGAAACTTGACCAGAGTGAAGCCTTCACTCATGCGCAGACGAAAGAGCATTTTTGCTGAACAGACAACGTTTAATGCAGAAGTAATTTTGGTCGAGTCGAATGTGTTCTTGGAGTCATATCCAAGGACAGGATGTGGCATGGCCTGCCAAGATTAGGAAGTGAAAAGTTTTGTCCCCGGTGAATGTATCTTTCTTGAGGAAGCAAAAAGGATGGAGAAACTAAGAACAATAAGGGCTATGATGAGGCCCCGGACTTGGTCAGGAGCATATGACCTAATGGTGGACTGACATGGCTCAGCAGTATGGATTCTCAGAAAGAATGTGTGATAAAGATACTTTAGTTAGTCAGAAAAGGTATAAAAACTGTTCCCTTTGGAGGGAGGGGGCTTCTCGTTTTCCGATTCCTGTTGGGCGTGACGTGCTGAATTACTTATTGGAGCACGTAAGGATCAATAGGGTTAAATTACTTTTTTCTTTAAGTGAAGTGAGATTTAGACAGGGAAGATAGGGGCTTAGGTGATGGAAACTGTTTATCCTTCTTTAAGCATGCTAATTGATTTTGCTTAAAACTGTCTGTTCAATTTGCTACTCCTCAAATAAAGCTGCTAATTTTATGCAAATAAAAAGAGACTAATAAAATGCATTTTCTTCGAATAAATAGTTAATAAATAAGATTTTTGAAACGACAAGCTGGTCTTGTTAATTCATGGTCTTGTTACCATCAGCAGATCCATTTGCCTAAGTGACTTAATTAAATGATAAGATTTACAAGACCATGGAGAATTCATTATACTGCAGTTGTATATAAATGTGTATATATTTTGTGAATAGGTTTTTATTAATTAGGTCACATGATTCAGTTGCCCAAAAATATGTCCCGTTAGTTTATGGGCCTTGTGAATGTTTTATGATTAATGGTGAGTATTGTGGAGTTGGGTAGCGTTGTTATGACATATTTTCTATAGGGGCGCTGGATCAGAATGCAGTCAGAGTGTTGAGGAGGTCAATGGATGAGGTCAAGGGGCGCTGGCATGATGTGCAAATCCAAACCAAAAAGAAACTCGCTGCAAACAGGAAGGCAGCAAAGGTGACAGGAGGTGGGAGTCCTGCGCCGCAGGTGGAGCTGAATGAGCTGGAGTCATCAGTGTGGAGACGGTGCAAGGAGTCGGGAGCCCAGACACAGCTCGACATGACCTGACCCAACAGCAATAGGGTGAGTAACAACCAGGGACTGGGGGTATGGAGGGAGATGGGCACAATGGCACACATGCACAATCAAGTGTAGCACACTGCACACCCACAATGATTGTGGAACATGTCCCAGGTACCCATGGCACACTGCAGCACACATAAAAACCCCAAGTAGGCCCCCGTCCACAATGTGCACAAAGGGGCCCCCCTCCTAATCACCAATCCCACACCTACCCATGAACATGTGCTGAATCCAGCAAAGCCGCAGCTCTGCGAGCTACACTGACCATACAAGTGACACTGCATGACCGATAGCATGGCTGCATTCAAAATACAGGACATGGTGCACAACATGACACTGAGGTAGCCCATTGTGGACCACATCCTCAAAGTAGCAGGTCACACTCTGACACATCCACGTGCACATACAACCCCTGATGTCAACAACACATCTGCAGACAAACAATGCACAAGAGTACAAAATCCGTCCAAGAGCACAAATGACCCAAGTCGTCCACACCTCACCACCCAAAAAACACACAAGTCAAAGGCACACCGGCTCAAAGGGATAAGCGGATGCTAAATCAGAGCTGCAGGGGCGCCTCTCTCACAATGCAGTATACACACATAGCAATCACTGCAAATCAACAACTTACACCACAGGACAAAGGACACAACTGGTGCCGCTTGTGCATAGAAACTGGCGAATCACATCTGGCATTGCATGAAACTGTGAGATGGTAATGTACGAGTACAACCGCATATCCGTCATGTAGACGAAATGTCCACTGTCTCCCATCAAATAGCCAGCGGCTCCAAAATAGTCACAATGTACATTGTCATGCTGTTTGTCTGGGAACATGTACAATGCGTCAACATACATGGGACACACTGCTTACCTGCATCTCCCATTTATCTTGCAGAGGGACAATCAACCCCTCCTCCAGAGCAGACCAGACATATCTTCAGGGATGATGAAGAGGACCTCCTGGTCATCTGCACCGACACCCTCCAATGTATCGTAGACAGCCTGAGCACCCCACCTCCAGGTGGAGGGCAGGCCAGCTACATCAAGGTGACCCCACCCTCTGCACAGACCACACAGCAGGAAGCACACACCACCATGGCTGAATCATGTGATGTTTGGCGTCTGCTCATTGCCCCATGTTAGGTGACAAGACTCACAGCCCATGGGATATACATTGTGCTGTACCACTGGACTGCGCCAACTGTGTTCTGCTGACATTGAGCAGGTAAAGGGTCCAACAAGGTCACATGTCGTGCTACATTGCCAAGTGTGTAGTCTCCCTCCAGCAGTATGTCAGATTTAGGAATGTTGCAAAACGATGCTGTGCAGCTCCGCCCATGGGACTGCATCACCTTGCACAGGTGTGTACCAACACGCGTAGGTGCATGCACATGTATTCTGAGTCCAGGCGAATGCAGACATGTCCACTGTTGCTCTGGAATATGTGACCATTCCTCCAAGATGCAACAATGGCTTGGGACCTGTGTTCTGGGTGTCAATCAGTTGTGGCTGCAGGAATGTAGTTACTCGTCCATGAAAGCGAGCTCAGCTTCATGGGCAACCAATTCCAGAAGTACGTTGTTCTCGAGTTCAACGAACAAGACGGAGAGCCAATCCAGCTCTGGGCTGGGCTCCCTTTTCTGGTGCAGGTTGTAGTCCGACTTTACACCAGGTGAGAGCAGGTGTTAAATTCCTGCTGCTAACGTGCCTTATAGCCTGTTTTGTGTCTTTATCGCAGATCTGACTGGTCGTTGAGAATGTTGTGACATGGTGGTGTCACAGCTTTTTGCACAGGAACTCCTACTCTGCTCTCATTAGCTGTAGGTGCCGGGGTCATCTATGGCGAAGTTTTTTGCGGCTGCTATCGCAGGTAAACTGGTGATATGGGCTGTTAGCACCAGCTTGTGAATGGGGTGATCAATTAATCATGACTTTGGCTGTGATGAAATGCTGATAACTCGGCGATAAGTCCCTGAGAATATGCTGCCGTGCTTAATTTGTAAAATATGAAGTGCAGATGCTCAAATGTTTGTCGGAGGCTACACCTACTTTTCTCCAGCTCCACCTACCACCTACTTCCTCCACTGGCTCCACCCACTTCCTTTATTAGCTCCACCCACATCCTCAACTGGTACTGCTAAGTCATTTGTAATGCCAGAAATCATGGAATTGTCACACATAAGTACTCAGACCAGGAAGCATGGAATCGTCACACAAAGGTACCAAAGTCAGTGGCACTGAAACAATTTTTAAAGTGTTGGTAGGAGAGAGAGCTATCCTCTCTCCTACCAATGGCAGAGACAAAGTTATATTCCAGTAGACATGAAAACGTATGACAATGGGGAAAAATGTAGATCTCATAGGCACTTCAGGGTGATTTCTACTGTTAACAAACAGTAAAACCTCTCTATGGCACTTGCTTTGTATTTGTAGCTTGACCAGAACCATTGAAAGTGCGAAGTGCATAGTTTGTCACACCTGCCTTAATTAGGTCTCTGTTTCTATGCTCTCTAGTTCTTTTCAGTCATAAAGCCATATAAGTAAGGAACCTTGTTTACAGTGACTCTACATACTGGCCAATGCCAGAGTCCTTATTTTTTTTTTCTTCATCATCATATTTCTTTATTCGGTTGAATAATAGTCCTAAAAGCACATAAATACAATCAAAAACGTTCTATAAACAGTCAAATAGTTGCATAACTGAAAAAGTCATACAGATTTCATTAACCAATCGTAAAATCTAAATACAGAGATAAGCAGTACAGAAGTTGTCCATGAGAGTCCAGATTGAAAACAATCAAACTGATGACCCCTGCCTCTTCCTTGGAGCCAGAGAACAGCGGATACAGTTTACAACTGCTGTACAGATATGCACACTTCTGAACTGTTGCAAGACTAATGCCAACTGGTGTGGTGTTATATTAAGAGAGTGCAGTATAAGCAACAGATTACAGTGAAATGGTGTGGTAGAAAGTTCAATGGCACTATAAAAAGCAGCGCTACAGAAAAATGTAAAATAAACAAAAATATCAAGAAATATTGCCATTGTGTTAGGGAATATAACAGAGGAACATGTTGCCAGGCCTAGAATGAACCTCAGCAAAATGTATACTTTTCTTGCAGTTGGGGCATAATTATGTTGTCCTCTCTGGCTTGTGGTTACATTCTCTACACTGACATTGCATATTAAATGCATTGAAATGCACTGACATTTTGAATAATCGATCATATATATCAACTCAGCAGCGAGACTCATAACTGGATCTAAAAGTAGCTCCCACATCTCCCCGGACCTTCAATCCCTGAATTGGCTACCGCTAGAGGCGAAAAATTGCGTGCATGACGCATAGAGCCTTACATCAAAAAACACCCAGCTACCTGGCACATAAACTGACGATCTCTGGCGGGTCCAGATCCTCAAGAAATGCGAAAAAATTACTACTCAAACCACAAATATTCTAAAAGAAAAAAACTTATAACAGATCTTTCTCTGGGATGGCACCTAGAATTTGGAATACCTTTCCCCCAGAAACCAGACTTAACCCGTCCACTACTTCTTTTAAAAAGGAAGTTAAAATCCATCTTCATGCCCAAATACACATGAGTTGGGTCTGCTGATACCCTGTGACAAGATGCACTCGCGCTCCCAACCACAAGTCACTTATTGATGCTAAAGATAACTATGCTGCTTATTCTATGTACATTTGTTTGGATCTGCTTTTATTTTCTGTATAAGTAACATTTACTGTTTGTATAGCGCTCTGATATCCGCTGGGATCTTGTTCGCGCTTTATAAAACTTTCAAAATAAATAAATAAATATTGGTAGCTAAGAGTTATAAATTAAGAGGCTGCCTTCAACAAACAGCATTTTCTACTAACCTACTGCAAGCCAGCCTTGTCTGCTAAAGAAAGAGCCATGAGGTGGAATAAAGACGCCTAAGAAATTCTTAGGGGCCATCCACTTCTTTTTTTGTGTGCAAATTAAGAAGTCCTGTTTGTACCACCAATCCGCAAACGTTTGAATTTAAATACATTGAAACATTAAAATATTCTCTTTACTGCCAGCCAGATGTAAAATGGAGACTGTGTTTCTTGGTTGGGTATCATAACACCGCTAGTAAATGATAAATGACACCCAATAAAGCAATATTAGGAATCGGATCCATTATTAAAGAGGCAATTTTTTACTTCTGAAGGCCACGCGAGGCATGTGTGCTAGTTTCAGGTTGTTTAGCGGCGGGGGGGTGGGAAGAAAATCTGAGGGGGCTCTTGCGGTGATTAAAAGTCTTTTAGCAGCAGAAAGGGGAGAGTATGGTCGAGACTACATTAAGGTCGTGAACTTTGAGCGTTTTCCAAACTCCACATACTGCAGCTCTGCCGGCCTCCGCCATAAATACAAGAAAAAAATTCTTAGGAGAAATAAATCAAAATGACTCACTCAAGAATGCAAGTGCACGAAGAGTACATGGGTCTGCCTGTTTAATGGAATGCTCAGATGGCACATTAGTCCCCTGGCCAGCACTAGGAGGCAGGAAGTCACTATTGTATTGTATTGTAATTGCATTTATATAGCGCTTACTACCCCTGACGAGGCGTCAAAGCGCTTTTCCGGTGGGTAGCACGCTACTCCCGGACCCACAGAGGATTAGTGCTGAATTAGTATTGTGAAACATGCAAGTCCATGGCCCTGGGCATCATCCTATCTTCAGATTGTGGAGCTACCAGGGTGACCGTCACACCACCACCCTTAAAAAGAAAAAATGGGCATGGCATGGGTACTCAGGGGCATATTATCAAGGGATTTATCTCCGCTTTTTTGGCTTTAAAAGCCAAGAAAGCGGAGATAACATTATCTCCCTATTAACTAGCTGTTGCTAACACCAGTTAGCGACAGCTAGTAGGAGATAGCGACCATCTTGGGCCCCGCTTTGCATGTCAGAGATATTTATCACTAATGACATGCAAAGTGGGCGTGCCAAGATGTTAGCGACTGGAAACAGTCGCTAACATCGCTATCTCCTATTACCAACTTTTGGAGATATTCGCGCTAAGCGCGAATATCTCCAAAAGCTAACACCTGCCCTGAGCAGTTCTTAGCCATGTTATCCAATGGGAGGTGGATAACATGGCTAAGAGCATTAGCTTGGTAATGCATGACTATCGCTGACTTTACAGCGATATTCATGCATTTCGGCCGATTTTTATCGCTTAGGAGATAAACCTTGATAATAGCAAGGCTCCTAAGCGATAAAAATCGCTGCAACACGGAGATAAAATTATTGCTGCTAAGCCTGCATAGCGATAATTATCGTTAGTTGTTGGTAATATGCCCCTTAGTATTTCCGGTTACAGGTGGTGGGCAGCCAGGGCACTGCCTTTATTAACTGATAAGCCTGGTCTGAAGGTGCTGCTGCTGATGACTCGTGTGTTCCGGGGCGTGGCATTCTAAAAAATATCTGCGCATGCTGCCTGCCGCAAAGCCCTTACCCCCGCTAAACGAAATCTAACCCAATCCGTGTCCCATCCTCCCGCCGGCAACACTGAAGCTAGAGCTGGCGGTGGCACCTAAGGCAAATATGCAATACGCATTCGATGTGGATATTTGAAGTAAATAATTATAGTTGGACCAGTAATGAATCATTCATATCATACGAATGTTGGCTCCGACAGCCACAACACTCTTTACCGGGACAAACAGCACTGTCTGCGCCAAGTCACCAACTAACAGCCAGATTCATGAAAGGAAATCCAGCTCGCAAAGGGCCAGATTCTGAGAATCTGGCCCTTTGCGAGCGCAATTTTTGCATTTGGGATTCATCATCCCAAATGCAAAAATCGCAAAATGCGAAATCGCTATATTGCGAGGAATTGCATTTAAGGAATATCTATTTGAGATTCCTTAAATGCAATTCATAAACCAGTTCAGAATTGCGAAGTCGCAATTTTTGGCCGCTATTTACCGCAAAGTCTGACTTTGTGGTAAATAGCGAAAACTTAGAAAAATGCACTTTAGTGCATTTTTCTAAGTTGTATATTACACACACACATGTCCTTTGGACATGTGTGTGCGCAACATCAGTCTACATTTTCATTTAAGGGGTGCTACAGGGTGTCCTTTGGACACCCCTGGCACCCTTGAAATCGCATCCTTATTTGCGATTAGCAAATTGCTAATCGCAAATAAGAAATGACTCCCCATTCATTCCTATGGGCCTTTAGGGAGTTATTCCTTATTGGCGATTAACAATTTGCTAATCGCAAATAAGGAAGGTGGTTTTTTTGCGATTTTTACATGAATCCCGTTTTGCGAGACTTTAATAGCGATTCCTTAATAATCGCTATTAAGGACTCGCAAAACGGGACATTGATGAATCTGGCCGTAAGTGAGGTAATTATATCATCAAGGCCATATGACGTGCAGATGCGAGTAGACCCGGCCCTGGTAAATAGGTGCTGGTGCTAAGCACCGGAAGCACCGGTACAATTAAGCACAGATTGGTCTTATATAGAGTTAGGTTTACTACTACTCTATGGGGCTTTATTTGATTGGGTTATATCTTGGCCCCAATCCTACATAGGCACAGATGGAGGAGGCATTTTGCTCTTTCAGGGACTACCTCGAGTTAAATAAAGCCTGTCCGCGGCAACTACATTTGGTATCAGTGTACATACATAGCATGACCTGGCTGATGTCTGGGCACCCACAGCATTCATGTGCTGAATCCAGGTGTTGTATAAGTGTGCGCTGTGTAGTGTGTATGGAATACTAGTGTTGGTACAGTGTAATTGTAAGTGGTGTGGGACAGGCCCCTGTGAAAGCTCTGTAGAAATGTGAGAATAGGCTCAATTCGACTAGGCAGATTTTTGGCTACAGATGGATGCGGCCGCAAGCATATTAAACACAGGGTATACAAAGGTACAATAATACATAACTTTTGAAACATTGCAGGTCTTGAGATGATTTCTCGAGACATCTGTAGTCTTCTGTCAAATGGGGCATTCCTTGCTTTGGTGAAAGTTTTAAAAAGAGTTTGTTTGCAAATGTGTATAAAAAACAGTCCGTGGTTTTGACTTACACACTTTGGCCTGGTTGGGGTTCTGAAAGTAGTCTCTGCAGAGGTGATGGGCCACTGTAAAGGTGCTCTTGTGGCTCTACTGCTCTACTGCAGACCTGTTGGCTAAGAGCTGTTTCTTTCTTTAGTATAAACAAATGCATCCTTAGATAGTATCTTAAATCAACCTTGGGTTATCCTGTGCCATTCCTTTTCGGGGTTTTTATTCGCTCAATTTTAGTGGGGTACCAGAAGGTGACCTCAGTTGTGGTAATTATTTATAAATTCAGTGGTGAATGGTTATTCATGGGTCGCTTGGGCCTTTTACTCATGAGTCAGTCTCTCCCCCCTCACCACAGCGAGAAGGGGCATTTCAGTAAGCGGGTGATCTCATCTATTTAACTGCTTGTTATGGGTGTTGTCAGTCTTCTAGTCACCTACCTTCCATAATGTGTGCAGAGGTAATTTTATTGATGCGGGACGTGTCTTTGTACCTATGCGTGCGTGGGGCGATGTAGAAGAGGGAGCGGATCTCAATTGGGTGCTTGTTAATTCTCACACCATAACCTGAGGTCACGTGTCTGCCCCTCTAGCTTTGGCACGCAGTGTGCAGTGTGATTCTCCTAAGTGGCTCGGGTATCCTGGTCGCACCCTTTTTCTAGAGACTTCTTTTGGGCTGGTTTTTGCTTTCTTTTTAGCAGGTCCCTAGGTCCTTTGCGCTTCCCTAGGTTCTCATGTGATTGGGTATTTCCATTGTCGTTTACCAGTGGGGTTGGAGAGCTGTCTGTGGCCCCCGTTATTTTCTTCTGTGGTGGTGTTGGTTGGGTTTAGTTGTTCCCCTAGGCAGTGTGTATAAGGGCTTATATGCTGTCAGCTTGGTCGCTAGGCCAGGTACGGTGGTGAGCTTATTTTTGAGTACCTCGCATGGAGCTGTGATGGATTTTTATCAAACCTTCCCCTTTCGGGCATCTCCTCTTCCTTCAACCTCACCCCACCCGAGGTTTTTGAGTCGGCTGACCCCGATTGTAGCCAGAGACTTCCAATCCATGGACACGCTACCTTTGATGCTTTGGAGGGACATGACCCGACAAGCCGGCTTTGGGGGTTGGAGAGCTTTAAAGTAGAAGTTTTTATGGGGGGCACCTTACACTGGACCATCGCCTCGCAGGAGGTGTCGACGATGACCAGGATCTGGGTTTGAGCTGGCCCACAAAGGATGTCGAGTGCCGCTGTGTTGGTGTCTGGATTGGACCCAACAAGCCTTGGCAACAGCAACCCACGTAGAAAGGAGAAAGATGCTTCGGTGCGGACCAGCAAGGTTTGAGGGACTCAGCACACAGTGGGGTGTCAGGGCACGTCTAGAGCAATTAGGGAAGCCCAAGGAAAATCAGAGTTGCCTTCACAGGGACCCACCAGTTGTCGGACCAGGGAACGCAAAGGATCTTCAAGCAGGCGCACTCAGAACTGGCTCATGGAACACTCGTAGAGTATAGGCCAGCAATCTTTGGTGCAGATGGTGCTCGGGGCTTGGGCTACAAGTAACCCAAAGCACAGCCTCAAAGAACGTTGAGAAGCTGATACACTTGCAAATGTGCACGGTGTCTAGGAGTTCCGGTTCCACGCCACTCACGAGGGCTGCAGGTCTCAGCTTTGCTGGGGACTCGGGTCGGCCTCTGAGTAGTCTCGAAATCCACCTCCTGGGCTGCAGGTACTTCGGAGTCCGTCGGGATCTTCGGAGACACAGACTGGCAAATGCTTTGATGGGGCCTGCCAAGCAGAGGAGTAACGTCTATACTCCAAGGGAGATTCTTCAGTCATCTGACGTTGAACAGATCATTGAAGTTCCAGGATTCAGTTGCAGAGTTTCGTCAAGGGATATCTAAATTCCTGTTGCCAGGGGTACTTTACTTATACCTACGGAAGGAGTTGGACATACTCTGGGGACCCACCTATGGGAGGGTTCAGAAAGAGTGGTGGCTACAACCATTTCCTTTGTCCAGTTTCACGCCAGAGCATGAGCTGGTAGCCCCTGCAACCGGTTTGAACTGGACTACGAACAGGGACACCATATGTGCGCCCAGTGCAGCCTTCAAAGCACTCCTGGAGTGCCCCCACCCAGCCCTAATCCACTAAGGCCTGTCTGGGAGGTGGTTACACCTCCCTGTGACAGGAAACCTATTGTCCAGGCCTCCCCCTGCCGGAGTTTCGGTCAGCAGCAGGAAGCCAGACTCGTGATGCCAGGGTTCTTTAAAACTGTTACCGGGTAGACCAGAGTTTACGTGTCTCTCCCTCTAGAAGGATGGAATTCTAACCCCGCCGCCAGGACTGGCGGGGGGAAGGATTCCAAAGTGTTTGACATGTTTCTGTGCAGTCATCCCAAAGTTAGCATTTACCGCGAGGATATAATGCACTTAAGAGTATATGGTCAGGCTGCATCACTGAACAGCCCCAGAGAAAAGGTTCCGAAGGCTGCAGTGGGGCCCTGCTCATGCATGGGCACCCTCTCACATGAAACAAAGCACCCTGCCTTCAGGATTGATAAGGCCTGTCATAGGGGTAACTGGTAGGTCTCTATGTGTAGTGATTTAAGGTAGATATAGGTAACCTTTATCTCAGTAAGGGGTGCATGCACCACCTTACCCAGGCTGCAGTAGCAGTCCTGTGTTGTCATTTTGAGAAGGGTTCCCATGGGTGGCGTAATACATGCTGCAGCCCCTGGTAGGCCTCTGGGCTACCTACGCCCTTAGTACCTAGTGTACCATATACTAGGGACTCACAAGGGTATTCCAGTAACCAAACAGGAGTGTACGTATCATATATGGAATCAATTTAGAGAGGAAGTAGCTAGGCTGGAGTGCTGGATAGCAGGGCCCCAGCCAGACTAAAGCGAAAAACAGTGAAACATCAGCAAAAAGTGGGGGTAACCATAGGAAGAAGATCCTACAATAATGTATCAAAATAAAACAGTAGTAAGTTGAGCTTCTGTTCTTTCTTTTATTGTCTTGGATCTTCCACTCCCAACGCATTTCGTCGCTATAGGGATTGACCCAAACGACTTCCTCAGGACTGGAAGTAATACAAACACCATTGTTGGAGTACATATCACAATTACAGTCATTATTATTTCATGTTGTGAGCCCAAAACTCCAACCTCGTGCAGAGGGACTATTCAAAAGTGATTGACCAGTGTGTATTAAGAGACAATAAGAGTGCTCTTCAATATAATTATGCACGTATTTACAAATTATTTGATACAGTTCTATTCACTGAAGTTCAATAGATTAATACATATCAATTCTAATGCCACATTCTCTATTCATTTCCACTTCTTGTTGCACCCAGTTCCTCATTATTACCGTGTCAGTAGTGGTAATAAGACCAATAAAATCCATAGTGTTGTTTTCTCTTAGCCAACCCATTTGAATGGCATGCTCCATGAGTACAGAATAAATGGGAAACATGTACTTTAAAACTTCATCCAAATCAATTGTCTCAGGGTTGAAGTGATCAAATTCATCACTATTAAAGTTCCTATTAGACAATCTAACATCTAAGAGGTCATATCTTCCACTCAAGATCCTTTACAATGACTTTTAATTTCAGAGTTCAATTTTAATATTCGACCCTAAAAAAGACGCGGTTGTGTCAAAACAATGCCCATTTTCTCTTGGTATCAACAAACAAGGTCAAACACATTCCACCGTTCACTATCTCTTACCTCCGCTTCATGTAATCGTGAAGGCAAGAGTTTTAATGATCTTCTTTAATGTCAAAAATTGGAGACTATCCCTTTAAAGAGTTCACTGTTGGTCCGTTATATTTGGGATGCCTATAACAAAATGGTTAACCATTATCAATAACGGCATTCTCACGTGATTGATCTCATACTTTTTAATCTCCTCATTATCTTACCTCAACAGAGGCTCTTCATTCAAACAATCGTAACAGCGTTTTTATATAACACGGAGCAAACCCTCTGAGAATTTCAACAGGTCCCTGAAGTACGGGGAACCTGTAACAAAAGATTTGCTGTTCGTCAAATAATGCTAATCCGTGCATACCTAGAATTCCTCGTTGGCGACCATTAAACGCGTAACATACCTCTCACTGCTCCTGAAAATCGGATACAGGTAAATAAGGAGGCTTCCGGGACTCTTCATTAACATATACTTCCACAAAAATTGAAGAGGTGACTATTTGGCCTCTGCCACCCACGCCATCTTAAAGTGGTGAGATAGCGCGGAGTGAGCACCAGTAGTTCAAACACGAATACTACAGTTCGGAGATTACTCCACTCCAAATTACTCACAATATCTCCTTACATTCAGTTAAAATAAACAAGTAAAGGCAACAATTTTAAAACAGTGGTTCAAACGCGAATACTACAGTTCGGAGATTATTCCACTCCAAATTACTTCCATTGTCTCCTTAAATTCTGGTAAAATAACAAGTAAAGGCATCAAATCATGCCCATCGCGGCGTGTGCTTAAATTAGGGTCAAAGTTGTATTATTCTCCATGTAACCTACATCCAGGGCATTCCCAATCCAATTGTATTCGGTCACCATTACTAATTTATAAAATAAAATAAAATGAAAGTATAATGAAGGTGCTAACTTTGAGTCTACCAGCTGGCAACATTGTAAGATATGTTGGGTTTCCCAGCATATTGAAAATAAACCCATAAAATAGTGCCCTCGCAATGTGAAAAAATAAGAGCTATCTATATCTTGTCCGTGCCTACATGTGCCTAATAAAACAGAGCTATTCTTACATCCTTATTTAGCTATTCTCTATCTACCATTCGTATGCCAACGAATTTGTCCACACTCAGAAAATATTAAGATTGATTTTAAATGCCATCATTCACTAGAAGGTTTGAAACACATCTCTTCAGTTATCCATCCTAATCTCCCAAAAAATATTGTAGTTCTTGATCGAAATTGAGACCATCCTCTACGGCCCTCAAATGCATCATCCACCTTGCCTCATGTCTACGCAGTTTCAGTTCTCTGTTACCACCCTGTTGGTCTTGTTTGATGTGTTCAATACCAAAAAATTGGAATGTTTTGATCGGGCCCTGTGTATTGCAACTATATACATGTTCTGCAATGGGTATTGTTAGATTTGGGGGTCTCTAGTTGGCATAGGTAGGTACCTGTGACAAATAGGGACCCTTGCGTCTATTCAGGATAAGGGGGTTCACTCCTAAAATAACCCCTGCTCACCCCCTTGGTAGCTTGGCACGAGCAGACAGAGGCATTTGTGAACACGTACAGTAACCAAGTGACAACACTACAGATGGACACCACAAGTTGTATATTAAAAATAAGTATCTTTCATATAGATTTAACACAAGACCACAAAAATCCACATTACTATACTTAAAATGGTAGAATTAGCTTAGTTAGATCTTAAAATGTGACACTTTGAGTCAATGTACCTTAAAATATGTAACGCAATACAACGAAAGTGTTGCAGGAAAGGTGATGCATCGGTTCTCTGCTGCTCCGTAGGGGACGGAGATGAGTTGTTTCTTACTGCGCTTTCGTGTTGATGTGGCGAGCAACGCCGTGATGCGATGAAGTTTGGGTGCAAAGAAATAAATATATCGTCCTCCTCGTGATGGGGACCGCAACAGGCCCTGCGACATGCTTCCCGGTGATGCGGCTGTGTCTGCTGCAATGTCAATCCTCTTCTCCGGCTATGCGTGGTGCGTTGACATTGATGCTATCCGCGACAGGCCCTGCGACACTCTTCTTGGTGATGTGGCGGCGTCTGATGCGATGTCGATCCTCTTCTCCGACGATGCGCAGTGCTTCGACAACAATGCGAGCTGCGACAGGCCCTGCCACACTCTTCCCGGTGATGTGGCGTCCGCTGCGACATCGATCCTCTTCTCCGGCGATGTGAGGCGCTTCGGGGACCCTGCAATGACTCAGCGGTTCTTGGGGGCCACGACAGGCCCTGCGACACGCTTCCCGGTGATGCGGCGGCATCTGATGTGATGTCGATCCTCTTCTCCGGCGATTCGAGGTGCTTTCGTGTTGTGAAGCTGCAGCGGCAGTCGGCGTCACGCTTCTTGCTCGTGAGTCGTGCTTCCAGCTCCTTGTGATGCGCAGTTCCTCAAAAAGTCCAGCACAACTGCAGGCACATCAAAAGAACTCTTGGGGAGCTGGTGGGTGAAGTCTGTTGTCCCTGAGACTTCAGCAGGAGGCAAGCTCTTTTCTCAAACCTATTGGAGATCCTTACAAGTTGATGAAGTACACAAAGTTCCTCTCTCCTTTCTTTGGCAGTCAGACAACCACTGCAGGCCAATCCCCCAAGCAGCACTTCAGCTTAGGAACAGTCACTCCTTAGTCTCTCTGGTTCAACTCCTCAGCAAAGGTTTCTTCGTGTTGTCCAAAAGTGATCTAATACTCTGGGGTCTGGGTCCACAGTTTCTCTTTGTTCGCTGAAGGCAGAGAGGCCTTTGCCTAGTCCAAACCAGTTCTGGTCAGTCCTGGAGCACTCTGTTTACATGACTCCTTCTTTCCTTTCACAGTGCAGAGCAGAGACATCAGATGCACCACAGGAGGTGGAGCCAGCATTTTGAAGGGAAGGCACAGCCCTATTCAGGTCCCTGGTGCAACACCTCCCTTCCATCTAGATGCAGATCTCTCCATTCAGCACTTGGCTAACTCACTCTGCCTCCTGGAATCCCCCAGCCCCTGTCACTCAAACTCCTAGCAGAGGCAGGCTTGGATAGTTAGACAAGAAAATACCTATCAATCAATCAATCAATCAAGACATTTGTATAGCGCACTACTCACCCGGAAGGGTCTCAAGGCGCTCGGGGGAAGGGGTCCTCTACTGCTCGAACATCCAGGTCTTGAGTTGTGTCCTGAAGGCGAGATGTTCCTGGGTCAGCCGAAGGTGGATGGGGAGGGAGTTCCATGTCTTGGCCGCCAGGTAGGAGAAGGATCTGCCTCCGGCGGTGGCTCTTCGGATGCGTGGTACGGCAGCGAAGGCGAGGCTAGCGGACCGTAGCTGACGGGTGGGCGTGTAGAAGGTCAGGCGGTCGTTGAGGTACTTGGGGCCCAGGTCGTGGAGGGACTTGTGTGCGTGGGTGAGGAGCCTGAACATGATCCTCTTGTTGACAGGGAGCCAGTGCAGGTTCCTCAGGTGGCCGGAGATGTGGCTGCGTCGGGGGATTCCAGGATGAGTCGGGCGGAGGCGTCTGGATGTGTTGGAGTTTTTTCTGTAGCTTGGCTGTGGTTCCGGCGTAGAGGGTGTTTCCGTAGTCCAGTCGGCTGGTGACGAGGGCCTGGGTGACCGTCCTCCTGGTTTCGGTCGGGATCCATCGGAAGATCTTGCGAAGCATGCATAGGGTGTAGAAGCATGATGAGGAGACGGCGTTGACTTGTCTGGTCATCGAGAGGGAGGAGTCCAGGATGAAGCCTAGGTTGCGTGCGTGGTCTGTTGGCTTGGGAGCGGTGCCCAGGGCTGGGGGCCACCAGGAGTCGTCCCAGGCCAAGGGCGATGGTCCCAGTATGAGGACTTCCGTTTTGTCTGAGTTCAGTTTCAGGCGGCTGTTCTTCATCCACTCGGCGATGTCTTTCATCCCTTCGTGCAGGCTGGTTCTGGCGGTGTCGGGGTCTCTGGTGAGGGAGAGGATCAGCTGGGTGTCGTCGGCATAGGAGATGATGTTGAGGTTGTGTTGGCGTGCGATGGCAGCGAGAGGTCGCATGTAGACGTTGAAGAGGGCGGGGCTGAGTGATGATCCTTGCGGAACGCCGCAGATGACTTCGGTGGCCTCGGATCGAAACGGGGGGAGGCGGACTCTCTGTGTTCTACCGGCGAGGAACGAGATGATCCAATCCAGTGCCTTCTCTTGGATGCCGATGTTGCTGAGGCGTTGAACTAGGGTGCGGTGGCAGACGGTGTCGAACGCTGCAGAGAGGTCCAGGAGGATGAGTGCCGCTGTTTCCTCGTTGTCGAGCAGGGCTCGGATGTCGTCGGTGGCTGCGATGAGGGCGGTCTCGGTGCTGTGCTTGGCTCTGAACCCGGACTGCAAGGGGTCGAGGGATCTGTTTGTCTCGAGGAAGGCGGCAAGCTGTCTGTTGACGATCTTCTCGATGACTTTGGCAGGAAAAGGGAGGAGCGAGATGGGGCGAAAGTTTTTGAGGTCAGTGGGGTCCGCTGTTGGTTTCTTCAGTAGGGCGCTGAGCTCGGCATGCTTCCAGCTCTCCGGGAAGGTGGCGGTGTTGATGGAGGTGTTGATGATGTCCCGGAGTTGGGGTGCGATGGTGGAGCGGGCCTTGTTGAAGACGTGGTGGGGGCAGGGGTCGGTCGTAGATCCGGAGTGGATGGTGTTCATCGTGCGGGCTGTGTCTTCTGTGGTCACCGTGGTCCAGGTGCGGAGGGTGGGGGTGGGGGGTGTTGGTTCGACGGTTGGGTGTGTGGATGGTGCGCCGAAACTGTTGTGGATGTCGGCAATCTTGCGGTGGAAGAACGAGGCGAGAGAGTCGCAGAGATCTTGTGAGGGAGTGATGTCGTTGTTGCCGGTGCTGGGGTTGGAGAACTCCTTGACGATGGTGAAGCGTTCCTTGCTGTCGTGGGCGTTGTTGTCAAGTCGTTCCTTCAGTGATTTCTTCTTGGTGGTATGGATGAGCTGGTGGTGCTTGTGGGTGGCATGTTTGAGGGCGGTCATGTTGTCGGTGGTCTGGTCGAGGAGCCAGGCTTTCTCGAGGGAGCGGCAGGTCTTCTTGGAGTCCTTGAGTTCGTCGGTGAACCAGGAGACCTTCTTGCGTCTGGGTCTGTTGGGATGGTTTTTCAGTGGTGCGAGGTCGTCGGCACAGGCGGTCAGCCACTTCATGAAGTTGTGGGCTGCTTCGTTTGGGTGCGTTGTGCTGGCGGGTGGGTTCTGGCTGAGGGCGGTGGTGAGCTGGTCGGCGGTGATCTTGCTCCAGCTTCTGTGAGGAACCTGTTGCGGGTGGTGGTGGGTTGTGGTTCTGCTGAAGCTGAAGTGGACGCAGCTGTTGTCGGTCCAGTGGAGTTCGGTGGAGTGGCTGAAGGTGATGTGCTTGCTGGATGAGAAGACGGGATCAAGCGTGTGGCCGGCGTAGTGGGTGGGGGTGTTGACCAGTTGCTTGAGTCCGAGGTTGGCGAGGTTGTCCAGCAGGGCGACGGTGTTGCGGTCCTTGTTGTTCTCCAGGTGGAAGGTGAGGTCCCCTAGGTGGATGTAGTTGGCGGAGGGGAGGGCGTGTGGGCTGATGAAGTCCGTGATGTCTTCGCTGAATTGTGTGTGGGGTCCTGTGGGTCTGTAGATGAGGGTGCCTATGAGGGTCGTCTTTGGGTCGGTGTGAATCTGGAAGTGGAGGTGTTCGGCGGCGGCGAAGGTGTCGTTGGAGTCGGTCGTGATGCGGATGGTGTTCTTGTGGACGATGGCGATGCCTCCTCCGGTCTGGTTGACGCGGTCCCTCCTGATGATCTTGTACCCGTCCGGGATGGCGATGGCGATGTCGGGGGCTGAGGAGGCGTTCATCCAGGTTTCCGTGAGGAAGGCGATGTCTGGTGATGTTGTGTCGAGGAGGTTCCAGAGTTCCACGGCGTGTCTGTGGACGGAGTGTGTGTTGAGCAGGATGCACTTGAGGTTGCTGCTGGTGCTTGGCTTGGCGGGTGCGGTGCGGGTTCGGAGGCAGGTGAACTTGCATGTTCTGCAGGTGAAGGGTTCGTGAATGCGTTTCGGGGTGGCCCGGCAGCAGGCGGGGTTCCGGCCGGCATTAAGTGCGTTGAGGGCGGCGGCGTCGTAGGTCTGTCGGGTCGTCTTGCAGCGGTGGGGGCCAGGAGTCCTGGCACTGGGCGCGGTCCAGGCGCGGACGGGCGCAGACGGGCTTACCTTTGGCGCGCCTTCTAAAAGTGGTATTTCAAACACAGAATGTTAAAACCAACTTCATTAAAATATGGATTTTATCATTCTGTGTTCAAGCATACTAAACTTGAATTTCCACCTAGTTTCCTGAGTCAGTTAGGATTATAAAATGTAATAATCTAACTGCTTATTCCGGCCTATGGGGAATAGGTAGCCTTGCAATAGTGAAAAACGAAAATGGCTGTAATTCACTATTAGGACATTCCACACACACCAGGGCGTGTCCTACCTTATACTTACAAGGCACCCTTCCCTTGGGCCTACCATAGGGGTGTCTGATAATAAGAAAAGGGAAGGTTTAGGGACTGGCAAGTGGGTGCACTTGCTCAGTGAGCATGGCAGTACCAGACTGCACACAGGCTCTGCAATGGCAGACCTGACACACACTTTTACCGGCTGCTTCTGTGGGTGGCACAACCAGTGCTGCAAGCCCACTAGCAGAATTTGGTTTACAAGCCCTGGGCATACTCAGTGCACTGTACTAGGGTCTGACCAGTAAACAAAATCAGCCAATCATGGAATCACTAATCCATACATTAATTTACAATAGGGAGAGCATATGCACTTTAGCACTGATCAGCAGTGGTAAAGTGCCCAGAGTCATAAAACAGCCAACAACAGGTCAGACAAAATATGAGAGGAAGGCAAAAAGTTCAGGGATGACCCTGCAAAAAGGGCCAAGCCCAACAGGTATCTCATGTTGTTTCGTTTTACTGCCGTCATGTGTTCACTGACACGATTTTTTCACATTTACATAGGATGATGTATACAACATACTTTGTACTACAGTTTATGTTAGTCAGAATACTGTACATTTTGTCATTTTTAGCCATTAAATGTTTGGATTTTGTCTTTCGCATATTTACACATGCTGCAGTGGCCACATTTAAAGAATCCCTTTGTGAATTGTGTCAACCAACGTTCCTGGGGTTTTTTAACAGGATAGCTGGGACTTAATATTGTGCCCAATGTTCTTCCTTTGCGGAATGTGATTTGGGGTTTATCTGTTAGAAATTCCTGCAATGTTCTATCTGCGTTTAAAATGTGTCAGTGCTTGTTTAAGCTCTTGAGTAAAGTCATACTGATCAGCGTAAAGTCTGTGATCATTCTAATGGGTGGCATAGTCTGTTCATCCCTTTGGTTTTGTTTCAAAGTAGATATACGTTTAATCTTTGAGGCCCTTTCTTGAGCTGCGACTATGTCACGCTTCGAGTAGCCCCTTTGGATAAATCTTCTCTCCATGTCATAAATACATGTCTTAAAATGTGTGTCTTCGCTACAATAGCATCTGGCTCTAACCATCTCCCCAAATGGGATTGCTTTTATCTGATGCCGGGGATGAGCACTGTCTGCGTGCAATATGGCATTACATGACGTGGGTTTGCAGTACATATCGCTGTGGATTTGGTTATCTTTTATATACAGCTCTACATCTAAGAAAACCACCCTTGTGGTGTTTAAATGTTTAGTGAATCTACAATTCATATCATTGTTGTTCAAATAGATGATAAAGTCATGTAGCAATTGTTCAGTACCTGTCCAAATCATAAGGCAGTCGTCAATGAAACACCCCCAATAAAGGATATGTTCATTCCAACAACTACCAGATGAGCCCCAGATCATCACTTCCTCCAGCCAGCGCATGAAAAGATTTGCATAGGCCGGCGAAAATCTAGAACCCATGGCTACACCTTGGATTTGCCTAAACCATTCGTCTTTAAACAGAAAAAAGTTATTGCACAATATCAGTTCAGTCATAGCCAGTAGCATCTGAGTATGTACCCAGTGGCTTGCCGGTCTCTTGGATAGAAAATGATTTACTGCTTTCAGGCCTAATTCATTTCGTATACTGGTATACAGTGATACCACATCAAGAGTTACACACATCATATCTGTATCCAATGCAATGTCTCCCAATATGTTCAAAATGTGTCTACTATCCTCAATGTACAAAGGTAATAAGTCCACAAATTGAGACATGTGTTCTGTAGAATACCCCAATACCCGACACAAGGGAAACAACCATTACAACGCAACTTTTACAACGCACTACCATTACAACAAAACTTTTACAACGCAAAAACCATTACAACGCATGTATTTACAACGCATGTTTTTACAACGCAGGTACCTTTACAACGCATACCATTACAACGTAAGTATTGGTAAGTATATAATTATATTTTAAATTTTATATGTTTGGGTTTTTTTAAAGGGTATTTTTAGGGTTCAGGGTCAGTTTTCAGTTTTTGGGTAAAGGGGCATTTTTAGGGTTCAGGGTCAGTTTTCAGTTTTTGGGTAAAGTGGCATTTTTAGGGTTCAGGGTCAGTTTTCAGTTTTTGGGTAAAGGGGTATTTTTAGGGTTCAGGGTCAGTTTTCAGTTTTTGGGTAAAGGGGTATTTTAGGGTTCAGGGTCAGTTTTCAGTTTTTGGGTAAAGGGGCATTTTTAGGGTTCAGGGTCAGTTTTCAGTTTTTGGGTAAAGGGGCATTTTTAGGGTTCAGGGTCAGTTTTCAGTTTTTGGGTAAAGGGGCATTTTTAGGGTTCAGGGTCAGTTTTCAGTTTTTGGGTAAAGGGGCATTTTTAGGGTTCAGGGTCAGTTTTCAGTTTTTGGGTAAAGGGGTATTTTTAGGGTTCAGGGTCAGTTTTCAGTTTTTGGGTAAAGGGGTATTTTTAGGGTTCAGGGTCAGTTTTCAGTTTTTGGGTAAAGGGGCATTTTTAGGGTTCAGGGTCAGTTTTTAGTTTTTGGGTAAAGGGGTATTTTTAGGGTTCAGGGTCAGTTTTCAGTTTTTTGGTAAAGGGGTATTTTTAGGGTTCAGGGTCAGTTTGGGGTTTTTGGGTAAAGGGGTATTTTTAGGGTTCAGGGTCAGTTTTGGGTTTTTGGGGTACAGGGGTATTTTTAGAGTTCAGGGTCAGTTTTGGGTTTTTGGGTAAAGGGGTATTTTTAGGGTTCAGGGTCAGTTTTGGGTTTTTGGGGTACAAGGGTATTTTTAGGGTTCAGGGTCACTTTGGGGTTTTTGGGGTACAGGGGTATTTTTAGGGTTCAGGGTCAGTTTGGGGTTTTTGGGGTACAGGGGTATAAGGTAAAAATAAAATAAAATTAAATTTAAATTAAATCAATTAAATAAAATAAAAATTAAATTAAATTAAATTAAATTAAATTAAATTAAATTAAATTATATTATATTATTTTCAATTATTTTAAATTAAAAAAAAATAATATATACTTACCAATACTTACGTTGTAATGGTATGCGTTGTAAAGGTACCTGCGTTGTAAAAACATGCGTTGTAAATACATGCGTTGTAAAAGTTTTTGCGTTGTAAAAAATTTGTTGTAATGGCATGCGTTGTAAAAGTATGAGTTGTAACGTCATACATCCCGACACAATGGTCCTCTTGGGTGGAAATGGGAGGTCCTTGTGGATTTTCGGCAGTGTGTACAGACAAGGGTATCTTGGACGATTTACTTTTAGGTACAAAAATTCATCATCATCTATGAGACAATTATCATGCCACTTCTTGAGGTACCATTAGTAGTCGTCACAAGAGAAAACATAGGGTTGTATGCAAACCTTTCATAACAATGTACATTATTCAGCTGTGAATATATTTCCTGTTCATAATCTGTCCTATTCATTACGACTAGATTACCCCCTTTATCGGCTTTTTTAATAATCAGTTTAGAGTCTTCTTCTAATTATTTCAAAACCTGTAGTTCTGGTGCTGTTAGGTTATCCTTCTAATTCCCCAGGGGGGTTCTCATTTTTGCCGCATCGGTGTCCATGTCATTAATGACTAAGGTATGAAACATTTCTACATTGTTGCCACTTGCTAAATTCGGGCACCACCAGAATTTTGTTGTTAGTCCACTCGATATTATAAGATCCGGTCTAATGTCCAAATCCTCCAATACCTTCCCTATTGTCACTGGATCTCCCTCTAATTCCGTGATTGAAAGCAATGTCATAGCATCCTGAATATCCCCAATAGTCAATACATTTGACGCTGAGCTGTATATTGGTGAAACAATCTCTTTATTTGGTTTTGCATTCATAGCAAAATATTTCTTCAATTTCAAGCGTCTAATGAATCTGAACAAATCAATCTTAGTTTCACAAATATCACCCCTAAAATTAGGGCAGAATCCCTTTCTTCAATAAGGTAATCATCTCATTGGTGAGTATACAGCCTGACAACTTAACTACTTCTACCTCTTTTTAATCTAGTGTGTCTATTCCTTCTTGTCCCAAGAGCGTGTTTTCATCCCTGCTCTGTCTCCTTCCGTTGTCGCCTCTCTTCCCACGCCTTGTTTTCTTATATTGCCCGTTCTCTTAACCAGTTCCCTCTTTTGATGCGGTTCACCACTTGTAAATAAAAAAGACGAGTTCCCCAAAGGGTGTAGCTGTCTGACCAATGATCCTGATCCTCCCTCCGTATCACTGCCAATCGTTGGGATCGTACTCATAGAGGCACTACTTGAGCTTGTAGATACAGGTTCAGATATCTGTTGGAATAAGGTAGTCATATTTTTTAAAGAAAGTAAAAACTGTCCCACTATTATAGTCAACCTCATCTCTCTTTAGCTTGCGAGCCTTTCTTTGCTTGATATCATTTTGGTGATTAGATAGGACTCCCTTAAGGATTTCACAATGTTTAGCTGTCACTTCTGGCATGTTAAGTGATGTGATCTTCCCTTCTAGCTGTGCAATCTCCGTCTGCAACTTTATCACCTTCCTCTCAGCATTCTCTACTAAGATTTCCATGAACTTAATTGAACTGGATGTCAATTCCTTTTCCCAGATACCAAGGAGATCTTCGTCCTTCATCCTGTTTAGCTTCATGTACATGAAGCTAAACAGGATTCAGAGAGGTCTTCGTTCCCAGATCATCCCAACATATGATGATCTGGACGATCGAGTGGACTGATCTGGACGATCTAGTGGACTGAAAACACAGTCCCGGTGGTCCCCGAATTTAGCAAGTGGCAATAATGTAGACATTTTTCATACCTCAGTCATTAATGACTTGGACACCGATGCAGCTAAAATGAGACCCCCCCCCTGGGGAATTTGCAGGATAACCTAACAGCACCAGAATGACAGGCTTTGAAATTATTAGCAGAAGACTCTGAACTGATTATTAGAAAAACCGATAAAGGGGGTAATCTAGTTATAGCGAATAGGATAGTCTATAAACAGGAAATATATTCACAGCTGAATAATGTACATTGTTTTGAAAGGGTTGCATACAACCCTATGTTTTCTCTTGTGATGACTATTGATTTATACCTCAAGAAGTGGCATGATAATTGTCTCCTAGATGATGATGAATTTTTGTACCTAAAAATAAATCGTCCAAGATACCCATGTCTGTACACACTGCCAGAAATACACAAGGACCTCCCATTTCCACCAGGGAGACCCATTGTGTCGGGTATTGGGGGATCTACAGACCGCATGTCACAATTTGTGGACTTATTTTTACAACCAATAGTGGTAAACTTACCTTTGTACATTAAGGATACTAGATACATTTTGGACATATTGGGAGACATTTCATGGGACACATATATGATGTTAGTAACTCTTGAGGTGGTATCACCGGATACCAGTATACACAATGAACTAGGCCTGAAAGCAGTAAATCATTTTATAACCAAGAGACCGGCACGCCACTGGGAACATACTCAGATGCCACTGGCTATGACTGAACTGATATTGCGTAACAACTTTTTTCTGTTTAAAGACAAATGGTTTAAGCAAATCCAAGGTGTAGCCATGGGCTCTAGATTTTCGCCGGCCTACGCAAATCTTTTCATCGGCTGGCTGGAGGAAGTGATGATCTGGGGCTCATTGGGCAGTTGTTGAAATGAACATATCCTTTATTGGGGGCGTTTCGTCGATGGCTGCCTTATGATTTGGACAGGTACTGAACAATTGCTACATGACTTTATAATCTATTTGAACAACAATGATATGAATATTAGATTCACTACACATTTGAGCACCAGAAGGGTGGTTTTCCTAGATGTAGAGCAGTATATAAAAGATAAATAAATCCAAAGCAATATGTACCGCAAACCCAAGTCATGTAATGCCACACTGCACACAGACAGTGCTCATTCCCGGCATCTGATAAAATCAATCCCATTTGGGGAGATGGTTAGAGCCACATGCAATTCTAGCGAAGACACACATTTTAAGACATATATTAATGACATGAGAGAAGGTTTATCCAAAGGGGCTACTCGAGACGTGACATAGTCACAGCTTAAGAAACGCCTTAAAGATGAAATGTATATCTACTTTCAAACCAAGCCAGAGGGATGAACAGACTATGCCTCCCATTAGAACGATCACAGACTTTACGCCGATCAGTATGACTTTACGCAAGAGCTTAAACAAGCACTGGCACATTTTAAAAGCAGATAGGACATTGGAAGAATTTCTAACAGATAAGCCTCAAATCACATACCGCAGAGGAAGAACATTTAGCACAATATTAATTCCCAGCTATCCTGTTAACAAAAACCAGAAACCATGGTTGACACAATTCACAAAGGGATTCTTTAAATGTGGTCACTGCGGCATGTGTAAATATGCGAAAGAGAAAACCACTCATTTCATGGATAAAAATGACAAAATGTACAGTATTCTGACTAACATAAACTGTAGTACAAAGTATGTTGTATACATCAACCTATGCAAATGTGAAAAAATCAACATGGGCAGCACAAAAAGGGTCTTAAAGGAGCATATCAGTAAACACATGAGGCCGGTAAAGAAAAACGACATGAGATACCCCATTGCAGAACATGTATATAGTTGCAATGCACAGGGCCCGACCAAAACATTCCAATATTTGGGTATTGAACACATCAAACAAGACCCACGGGGTAATAACAGAGAACTGAAAGTGCATAGGAATGAGGCAAAGTGGATTATGCGTTTGAGGGCCATAGAAGATGGTCTCAATTTGATCAGGAACTACAATTTATTTGGGGAAATTAGAAAGGATAACTGAAGAGATGGTGTTTCGAACCTTCAAGTGAATTTTGGCATTTAACATCAATCTTAATATTTTCTGAGTGTGGATAAATTCGATAGCATACGAATTGTATATAGAGAATAGCTAAATAAGGATGTAAGAATAGCTTGATCATACTCTGTTTCATTAGGCACATGTAGGCATGGACAAGGTATAGATAGGTCTTATTTATACACATTGCGAGGGCGCTATTTTATGGGTATATCTTACAATTTTGCCAGCTGGTAGACTCAAAGGTAGCACCTTCATTATACTTTCATTTTATTTTATTTTATATATGAGTAATGGTGACCGAATATAACTTGGATTGGGAATGCCCTGGATGCAGGTTACATGGAGAATAATACAACGTTGACCCTAATTTAAGCACATGCCGCAATGGGCATGATTTGTTGCCTTTACTTGTTTATTTTACCTGAATTTAAGGAGACAATGGTAGTAATTTGGAGTGGAGTAATCTCCTAACTGTAGCATTCGCGTTTGAACCACTCTTTCTAAAGTGATGCTCACTCCGCACAATCTCGCCACTTTAAGATGGCATGGGTACGGAGGCCAAATAGCCACCTCTTCATTTTTTGTGGAAGTATATGTTAATGAAGAGTCCCGGAAGCCTCCTAGTTTACCTGAAGCCGGGTTTCAGGAGCAGTGAGAGGTACGATACATGTTTAATGGGTTCCAACGAGGAATTCTAGGTATACATGGATTAGCATTATTTGACGAACGGAGAGTTTGTTCCGAGTTATATGAAAACACTCTTACAATTGTTCGAATGAAGAGCTTCTGTTGAGGTAAGATAATGAGGAGAATAAAAAGTATGAGATCAATCACGTGAGGCTGCCGTTATTGATGATGGTTACCCATTTTGTTCTAGGCATCCAAAATATAACAGACCAACAGTGAACTCTTTAAAGGGATATTCTCAGATTTTTGACATTAAAGGAGATCAATAAAACGCTTATCTTCACGATTACATGAAGTGGAGGTAAGAGATAGTGAACAGTAGAATGTGTTTGCCCTTGTTTGTTGAAACTAAGAAAAATGGGCATCGTTTTGACAGAATCACATCTTTTTTAGGGTTGAACATCAAAATTGAACTCGGAAATCAAAAGTCATTGTAAAGGATCTTGTGTGAAGGATATGACCTCTTAGAGGTAAGATGGTCTAATAGGAAGATGGTTTTTAGTGTTAATAACAAACGTATTGAGAGACCTGTGCCTCGTGCTCCAGAACTTTAATAGTGATGAATTTTATCACTTCAACCCTTACAGACAATTGATTTGGATGAAGTTTTAAGGTACATGTTTACCATTCATTCTGTACTCATGGAGCATGCCATTCACTTGGTTGGCTAAGATAAAACAACACTATGGATTTTATTGGTCTTATTACCACTACTGACACATCAATAATGAGGAACTGGGTGTAGCTAGAAGTAGAAATGAATAGAAAATGTGGCATTAGAATTGATATGTATTAATCTGTTGAACTTCAGTGAATAGAACTGTATCAAATATTTTGTAAATACGTGCAAAATGATCTTGAAGAGCACTCTTATTGTCCCTTTATACACACTGTTCAATCACTTTTGAATAGTCCCTCTGCACGAGGTTGGAGTTTTGGGCTCACAACATGAAATAATAATGACTGTAATTGTGATATGCTCTCCAACTATGGTGTTTGTATTACTTCCAGTCCTAAGAAAGTCGTTTGGGTCAATCCCTATTGCTACAAAATGCATTGGGAGTGGAAGATCCATTGACAATAAAAGAAAGAACAGAAGCCCAACGTATTACTGTTTTATTTTGATACATTATCGTACTTTGATATATTATAACATGCGTGTGCTTCAACAATTGTAAATACCCCTGTGATTGGCATGACCTCCCCTATAGGTCCCTAGTATATAATAGGGCAGGGGGATTGAAACTACCTAGAAGTCCCCAGTACACTGGGTCATGGCAGTTTAGAGGCCAGCAACCTTTTTCTGCACTTGCATGTGTGCACTGCTGAAGCCTGAGGTCAGTTTAAAAATGGTAATTTATGAGGTACACCCTTATAAAAATGAGTTTTTATATGCCTGGGTAAAGTGTAATTTCACATTGCACTTCCCAAATTTTGGTAAAGTGCTGCTCAAATTCGAATCTGATTCTATGAGCTCTGTAGAAGGAGAATCTGCAATATTTCTACAGATTCAGAACCCCTACAGTCTCCCCTAGTTTCATATGGGGTGGCGTTCCTGTAGATATAAGGCAAGCACTTATAACATATGTTTTTGTAAGTCCTGCTGCTGGAAAAATGGCCCAAGTCATTTTTGACATTGCAAATCCCAAGTTACATAGGTTAACATGTTAGAAAGTTATTGAATAATAACTCTTGATAGGAGAGGGATAGCAATGCCATTCAAAGACTTCCAAGGATGGTGTTAATAAATCCAACAATATCATATTGTTGAATTTCTTCTAAAGTGTACATACAAGGAGTTATAAGAATTTCTTGTTTGTAAGTCCAAATTTAGCCTTCCAGTGGTCTGCCTTGATTGGTCGGAGTTAGTGGATTAGCCAGGCTGCCTTAAAGAGGTGATAAAGAGCCCTTGGGGTTAACCAGTTCTGCTGGGAGGGCAGGTGCTGTTCCATAGGAATGCCAGGCCAGGGGGAGGAGTCGTAAACCATGGTCTTCAAAGGCAGAGGGATGGCCACAGTGTCAGTTTCTACTTTACACGTTTGACCCCCACCAGACCTAGGATTAGGGAAGATATGTGCAGATGGTAGGGGGAGAGTCTATGGAAATAAGCCATCTTAGGGAGTGTGTTTAGCCAGCTCTAACCTCTTTGCTGGAAAATCAGCCATTATGGATTTCGAAGATATGATGCACTCTGGGACAAAAGAATGCCACATCTACAGGATGTGGTTATAAAATTGAGGAGTTACCCTGCTGCCATTGGTCAGAAGAAGTGACCTCCTGTATGACCCAGAGACCTTGGAATAAGTATCTGAGAGGTCCAGAGCCCTCCAGATCTGCTGCTTGAACTTACTGAAGCAAGAAGTGCCCTGTTGAGAAGTTTTGCTGTGCAAAGATTTCCAAGGCCTGACCTTTGAAGACTGCACCATCTGAAACTACAGCCCTGTGGATTATCTTGCTGAAAAAGAACTAAAGGGTGGTCTCCCTGAAAGCTACAGGTTAAAATAAGCTCATCTGGAACATCACCAACTAAATCCGCACCTTGGAGAACCACTAGTGGATTTGTATGAGTTTTGTACCAGTGGATGGTGGGAACTGAAGTCCTCAACTTTCAAGGACCATCTTGGAGCTTCAAGACCACTGGAGTGAGTTTGACAAACTGTGAGACCCCTTAAGGAACTTCAGGAAGAAGTTCAAGAAGTTTGGAGAACTTTGGAGCAACTTTGAAAAAAAACTCTATAGAAGGACCGGCTCAACCTGGCCAGCCTTCAACCGCGAGCCGGCCAAGCCAACCAGGTTTGTCTTGCTAAAACCTCCATTGCTCTAACTTTCAGAGATTGACCGGGACTAGAAGAAAACTGAAGCCGGTGAACTCTCACCAGATCTGGCTATATGAGGAGCATTGAGAGACCCCGTGATAAAAAGCTCCAGAAATGTTTTTAAGTCCGCTCGTAGAAAAGGTGACCGGGAGCAACCGCGAGAGACAAGTCACCTGCCTTCCATCGCGTGCCGGTCTGGATTTCTGTGTTGTCCAGCTGAAGCAATCTTGAGAAATTTTCTAATTCCGCTTCAGGGAAGTTGACTGGGACCTCATCACATGTCAAGCCGGCAAACCCTCAACCAATCCGGACTGGCTGGAAGCTTCGAAGGGCCTCGAGGAGAAAAGCTCCAGAAAAGTTTCTACGTGTGAAGGTAGAAACTGAGACCAGGACCTGCTGTGAGCTGTAGCACTCAGGGCTCCATAGCCCCCGGCCTGAAACTTTGACTTTGGCCCGGTCTATCGCAAGCAGGTATCACAATATGGGTCTATAATCTTTTAAGTGCTATATTTTCTTAAATCTTTGAAAATTCATATCTACTGTTCTCTGCATCCGATTTGTGTCGTTTTGGTGCCATTTTAAAGATAGAAATATTTCCTATTTTTATAAATTGGTGTTTGATTTTTTTTAATGTGTTGTGTCCTAATTATTCACTGAAATTGTGTTTTTAAATGCTCTACATATCTGTCTTTGAAGTTAAGCCTGTCTGCTCTCAGCCACTTCACCAAGGGTTGAGCATTTGAATAATTTTCTAAGACCTATGCTGAGTCCTACCATGTGTTAGTGGCCTTATTGCCAGTGTCAGACCTACATTTGCCCCTACCAAGAACCGACTTTCCAACAGTCACTAACTGATTTTTCTGTGGCATGATACCCCTTTAACCGGCATAAGTCAGCCATGTGGCCCATTTGGCGGCAATAGAAACGTTCTTTGAGACCGGGCTGCTGTCAGCCTAGCTGACCTCTGCTGTTAGGACTGGATGGAATCCCCCCCGGGTTCTGAAGTTTTGCTCCATTCAAGACCGGTACCCCTTGCATGCTGGTGGCCAAAGCGGCCCCTCGAGGGCGGTATTTTTCAATTTGTGTTGGACCAGCTTAGTAATGTCTCAATGGGCTGGCTCCTTTTCCACCCGTCCTTTTCATGTTTCTTTCTGTAGTAGTGTAATTTGTGGGCCTATATTTCTCACCACGGTTTGATGTGTAATCCTACTAAGCTGTCCAGTCCACACTGAATTCTGGAGGGCTTCCTTTTTTGAGGATGCTATAGAAGAATGTGACCTGGGGGCCTGTGCCAGTACACGTCTGTCATTTTCCTGTTCCCACCATCCCCTCATTCTGTCCAAAAAGTCAGTTACTGTCATTCCAGGTCTCAAGCTCTCTGCCATCAATCCTCTTACATCTGCGCAGTCATGAAATATTTCCCTGAGGGATGTCCATATGTGGTGCTTGAAAGAATTGAATGCAGCCTGTCATGCTCTGTGTTGGTCAGCGTGACTGCTGGGATGCGGGCTCAGGTGAACACTGTGTTGCTCTACCCCCCCCCCTGAATGAGGCTGCTGAGCAGACTCCTAACATCCCCTCGTGCTAGATTTATTTCTGCTGTGTTTTTCTCAAAACATGGGATCCATTTTCCTGCCCCGTCCATCAATTGGGTAATTCAGCCCAGAGCCCTTCTTTCTCCATCTGACCCCATGGCACATAGACTGCTCCTGTTGTACCCTTTTGCAATAACTGTCATATTTTGCTGGGATCGGCACCGCTGGTTTCTCTCCAACTTAGCGCTCATATCTTCAGGGCCGTATTGGCCATAGCGGGCTTCGGGTGTTTTCCCAGTGGGCCAAAAGGGTGAGGGCTAGTTTTGGGCTAGTGGGGGCCAGTTTTGGTACAGGGGGCCGGTTTTGTAGCAGTGCTGCATTATCATCCCCCTGTACCAAAAGCAGTAATGTTGTTTTCCACCAGCACCCCATCAATCTTGTGGTGGGTCAGACTTATTTGCCAGGGCCGATTTGCATTCCCAGTCCGGCCCTGCCCATCTTCCCAGGCAGTCCTACATGTAAGGCAAATTCCATTTGGGATCTCCCCCTCTGTGCCGGATACAGTCTTCCAAGAGGGCCATATCCTCTTGTTCAAAGGATCCCTCCAATGACCGGGGTCCATCATATTGACCCTTCCTTTCGGTTCAATGGGCTAGCAGGTGGCAAAATGGTTGTGCAAATACCAAGCCTTATTCTCTAATCACTATCTCTCTGGGATTCAGTTTGTCTGACCGGCACATTCAGGGAGAGCGGCGGACATCTTCATTGCTGCTCTCCTCAAGTGCATGTAGAGGGGCCATGTTACTTCTACTGCGTATTTATTGGGTTGGAACTAGGCCATCTTGATCTCATATTTCCTGGTCGGTCCCTCTCATACGCTGACAAACTGTTGAGGTTCGGGTTCCCATTAGGGGCCTCCGCTCAGGTTCTACTTTTGACTCCTTTTTGTGTGGAGCCCTCGGCCTGGCCCCTCTCTCTCTCTACCGGTGGAGGGTTTCCTGCGCTGTTCCTTTTTTGCACTCCCATGATGAGAGCTCTCTCTCTTCTCACCCTTAACTTGCGCCTCTCCTCTAACTCCTGCCTGGGCTGCCTCATTTGTTCTGTGCTGTGCAAGATTCTTCTTGGTAGCAATTTGCCCTCATACTCACTTTCTGTTGTCTCTTCCACTGCCTCAACATACCCTTGGCGAATATTTCCTGTGGCTCCCCCTTGAAGTCTGACCCAGGAAGACTGAGACCTACTTTATCACCCCAACTAGTGGTGTCACTGTCCAGAGCCGCTATGGACCTCCAGGTTACCTGAGAGAATTCGAATGGACAGATTGTCAGTCTGGGCCACCTCGAAGATGGCCCACAAATCTAGCAGTGCTTCTCTTCTAGCTTTCTTTTATCTTACATATTTGGTCCAAAGGTGTTTCCCTGTGTGTCCTGTTATGTTGGTGTCGGACGTTCTGTCCTCTGGCCAGGGTAAAGCGTATGCCTTAGTGTGTGCGTGCCTTTCACAGTAACACTTATCTCGTTTTTTAGTCTGCCTGGGAACCTACTTTGCATGTGGGTTAGATGAGACTCCATGATTTTGTTACAAACTTTTCAAGAGATATACTCTAACTTCTCGAGTAAAAATAATCCAACCTTTCTATTCTGATGGTGGGAAAATATGTGCAGAGAATTATGCCCAGAGTAACTACATACTGTTAGAAATGGGGGTCTCTAGTTGACAATGGTTTGCACCTTTGTCCAAGTTGGGACCCTTCTTTCTAGTCAGGGTAAGGAGGATACAATTCTAAAATAACCCCTACTCACTCTCTTGGTAGCTTGGCATGAGCAGACAGGCTTATCTCAGAGGCAGTGTGTAAAGCATTTGTGCATGCATACATTAACACAGTGAAAACACAAAAAATGTACACCACACCAGTTTAGAAAAATAAGCAGTTCTTTTTCTAAACCAACAAGACCAAATATAACAAAAATCCAACATATAATACTGTAAAAATATGTACTTTGCAAGATAAAGTTGAAACTGACAAAATAATTTCAAAGCACAATTCTTCTGAGTCAGTAGCTCCGCCCGGCCTACCGCCATGCTGAAAACGACAGAGTCTAACGGTTCTAGCTGACCGGATCATTATGGGTCAGTTAAAGTGTTGACAGACTCGTAGACAGTACCTTTCTTGTTGCGGCTGACATGTTGGTGCGGGCCAGTCGGGGCAACCTTCACAGTTTCGATATGAAGTGGAAGCGGTGCAGCATGTGGTGCCCTGACGGCAAGGTGCAGGCAAGGCTTACGATGCGGAGTGAGGTGGTGCTCGATGTGGTGCTGGCTGGTCACAGTGTAGACGATGGAGCTGGTCAATTTTCGGGTCGGGCAAGAATAGTGTTGGTGACGTCTCGGCAGAGTGAAGCGAGGCAGTGCAGAGTGCGGTACCCACAGAATACGGTGCAAGCAACGGCTTGGTGACGGTTGCCCAGTGGCAGCGGTGAGACCAAGGATGCGGTGCAAAATGCGGTGGTGCCTTCTGTGGTGCCTTTGGTGACAGAAATGGCTGCTCTTTTCTTCTGCGGCGGCTGAAACCAGCGGTTCCAGAGATGGTGCTCAGAAGGATGGTGAAGTCTTTCCTGTTCCTGAGACTTCTTGAACAGCTCTACCTCAAGCCCATGGAGACAATTTGTCAAGCAGGATTCACACACAGATCCTCTCCTTGGCAGAAACAGCTATTGCCGTCCAACCCCAGACAGCACACAGCAAAGGGGCAGTACTTCTCCAGCTTCTCCCAGCTCTTTTCCTTGGCAGAGGTTCCTTTTGAATTCAAAAAGTGATCTAAAGTTCAGGGGTCTAGGCCCCACTTTTATAGCACAAATGTCTTTGTTCTCCACTGGCAGAGAAGCTCTTTCTACAGCTAAAACCAGTTCTGTCCTCTCTGGTGCATATGCCCGGCAGGAGGTGCAGACAGCATTGTCTAAGGCAGACCAGGCCCATTCAGGTGTGAAAGAAATCTCCTCCCCCTATTTCAACTGCAGCCCAGGTCTATTCAGCCCAGCCCTGCCTCAACCTGGAAGGACAGGACACACCTCACCCCCGCAGGTAGCTGTCTGAACAAAATGCAAGTCCCCAGGCCCTGTCACTACAAAGCCAGACAGTCAATACACAAACCTAGCAGAGGCACACTGGATGACTAAGCAAGAAAAATACCCACTTTCTAAAAGTGGTATTTGTAAACATAGAATATAAAAATCATCTTTACTAAAAGATGCATCTTCATATTCTGAGTTCAGGCATGCTACACTTTACCTCCCCTTCTTGGCCCCATGGAAAGTTATATTTAGAGGATGTTATAATTCAACTCCCATTCTATCCTATGGGACAGATAGCCTTTCAATAGTGACAAACGGAATGCACTGTATTTCACTATCAGGACATGTCACACACATCAGTACATGTCCTACCTTTCACATAAACTGCATCTTACCCACAGGAGTACCCTGGGACCACCTTAGGGGTGATCACATGTAAGAAAATGGAAGGTTAGGGCATGGCAAGTAGGTGCACTTGCCTTGTCGACATGGCAGTTGAGACTGCACGCAGAGACTGCAGTGTCGGGTCTGGGAAGCCTTTAGAAAGCTGCTTGTGTGGGTGGCACAATGAGTGCTGCATGCCCACTCGCTGCATTTGACTCACAGGCTCTGGGCACACATGGTGCACTGTACTAGGGACTTAGTAGTAAGTCAAATAAGCCAATCATGGAAACACCAATCCATATTTACACTTTACAGAGAGAGCATTTGCACTTTGGCACTGATCAGCAGTGGTAAAGTGCCAAGAGTCATAAAACCAACAAGACAGGGTCCAAATCAGGAGGCCAAAATGCAAAATGTGTGGGGATAACCCCGCTGGAAAAGCCAGGTCTAACACATACTATGAGCTCAGCTTCAGACAAAGATGCATTGAAAACAGACTTTCCACAAAAAACAAAACAACAATGCATATGAAGGGTCACAACCTGAAAGAAAATACAATGGTGAAATTCAAAACATTGATTTTTTAGCAGTGGAATAGCCAATATGAAACTCAGTTTGTGGGAATGGCAACTTCTTCATACATACATTAAGTCATTAACAAGACATAAGGTTCAACATAAAATACAGTTGCAATAATGTACCAGCATCACTATATCAAGAATATCGAAAACATGAGAATGTAACCTCTGAACACTGAAATAATGAAAAAGAGAGAGAGGGAGAGCAAAACAAACTGAAAGAAAAAATGGTGATTTAAAAAAAATAAAACTTAGCTTGCTCCTACCACATGTTGCCTGATGACGAGGGGAGACTGTGCAGTACACGGGACTAAGTGAGCCCAATAGGCTGGTAATATCGGCTCTTGAACAAGGATAGCAACAGTTTACTTAGAGAAGAAGGAACAACTGGACAATCACAGGCAATCCTTGGCCAAACACAAGCTACACGTAGTCTTCAAGATCCAAATATTTCCCTAACGTCCGACTCACCCTATGTCACACCCAAGGGTCATGAGTACCTTTTGTGTCATGCCCAGTAGTCAAAGCGAATAATGCCTCTCACTTCTTTCAGATACTACCCATGTAAAGAAACTAACAGTACTAAGAAAACCCTTTAGACTAAAAAATAAGATTGAGGTGCTGGCCCTATATTACACCTAGAGGCTATGCGTACCTTCTGTGTTATGCCCAGTGGTCCAAGCGGTGAGGCCGCAACCCTGAATCAAACCCAGGGGACAAGCGCACCATCTGTGTCACACCCAGCGGCCCGATTCACTAACAACCTTCACCTTTCCTAGTTTGCTGACTATCGAAAAAAGGTGACCTCCAGGGGATTGCCTGCGAGGCCACCTTGTGACTACTCAGTTTGAAGACATGAAGTGGGCAATATGTAAGATTTCTGTTAGTGTCAGGTTGCTCAGATTATGTTTTTGCACTTCTTTCTCAATTAATCAATCATGGGTTTGTAGAGCGCAAGGTACTCACCTGAAACGGGTCTCAAGGCGCTGAGGGAAGTGGAGAAGAAGAGGGGGGTCCGCAGTTCCCATATGCAAAATGCTGAGACTAAGGATCAGATGTAGTCTCTTACCCAGTGACGGCGGCTCCAGGACAGACCTTCACCCCACAAATTCAGCAGAACTTTCAATCAATTGCAGTGCCTGCTCGCCTTCCCTGCTGCATAGATGTGAATCAGTTTGGGCGTGATAATATTTGATACAGTGGAAAGTTTTACCTTCTGTATTAGAAACTTTTTGGAAGCAATTGACTATTGGCAGAAATCTAGAAGCAGGAGAAATTTGAAAGTTGCACCCATTCAATCAATCAATCAATCAGGAGTTTGTTAAAGTGCGACTACTCACCCGTAAGGGTCTCAAGGCGCTAGGGGTGGGGGGGTGCAGGTTCCATTCCATCAAGGAGGGGGTCTGTCGAAGAGCCAGGTTTTGAGGTTTCTTGTGAAGATGGGGAGCGATGTTGTATGTCTGAGGTGGAGAGGAAGGGCGTTCCATGCTTTGGCCGCAAGGAAGGAGAAGGAGCGGCCTCCCGATCTGGTCTTTCTGGTGCAGGGGACCACGGCGTAGGAGAGCTGTGCTGATCGTAGGGTCCTTTGGGGTGCGTGGAATTTGAGCCGGCTGTTCAGGTATGCTGGTCCGGTGCCGTGGAGGGTCTTGTGTGCGTGGGTGAGCATCTTAAAGGTGATTCTCGCCTCGACGGGGAGCCAGTGGAGTGTGCGCAGGTGCTGGGAGATGTGGCAGTGTTTTGGCAGGTTGAGGACCAGTCTTGCGGCAGCGTTCCGGATGTTCTGTAGCTTGCGGATGAGGTTTTTGTTTATTCCGACGTAGAGTGCGTTGCCGTAGTAGAGTCTGCTGGTGACCAGGGCGTGAGTGACTGTCTTTCGGTGTTCGAGGGGGATCCATTTGAAGGTCTTACGAAGGAGGCGGATGGTGTGGAAGCAGGAAGATGAGACAGAGTTGATATGGCGGTCCATTTTGAACTCGGAGTCCAGGATGATTCCCAGGTTGCGTGCGTGGTCTGTGGGGGTTGGCGGGTTTCCTAGGGCGGTGGGCCACCAGGTGTCAATCCGGGCGTCGGAGTTTGGGCCCATGATGAGTACTTCTGTTTTGTTGGTGTTTAGTTGTAGGTAGCTGTTTTTCATCCATTTGGCGACGGCTTCCATGCCTTCTCGGAAGTTGCGTCTGGCGGTGTTGGGCTCGTTGGATAGGGAGAGGATGAGCTGGGTGTTGTCTGCGTATGACACGATGTTGAGTCTGTAGGTTCTGACGATGGGGGCAAGTGGAGCCATGTAGACATTGAAGAGCGTCGGGCTGAGGGAGGAGCCCTGGGGGACTCCGCAGGTGGTAGGTGTGGGGTCTGAGAGGAAAGGGGGGAGTCTGACCCGTTTGCGTCCTGCCGGAGAGGAAGGAGCAGATCCAGTCGAGGGCCTTGTCCTGGATTCCTGCGTCGTAGAGTCTGCGTATTAGGGTGCGGTGGGAGACTGTGTTGAACGCCGCTGATAGGTCTAGGAGGATGAGGGCTACTGTTTCTCCTTTGTCCAGCAGGGTGCGGATGTCATCTGTTGCGGCGAGGAGGGCGGTTTCTGTACTGTGGTTTTTTCTGAAGCCGGATTGGGAGGAGTCGAGGATGTTGTGTTCTTCAATGAATGTGGCGAGTTGGCTGTTGATGGCTTTCTCAATGACTTTTGCTGGGAAAGGGAGCAGGGAGATGGGTCTGTAGTTTTTGAGGTCGGTGGGGTCCGCTGAGGGTTCTTTAGGAGGGGGTTGACCTCGGCGTGTTTCCAGTCGTCGGGGAACGAGGCGGTCGCCAGGGAGCAGTTGATGGTGTGGCGGAGCATGGGTGCGATGGTGTCGGCGGCTCTGTTGAAGATGTGGTGGGGGCAGGGGTCCGTGGGGGCCCCTGAGTGGATTGACTTCATTGTCTTCAGTGTGTCTTCGGTGGTGAGGGCTGTCCAGTCATCAATCGCTGGTTTCCGGGTGTCGGCAGTGGTTGGTGAAGGTTCGGTGTGTTGGTTGTCTTCGTCGAAGTTGTCGTAGATGCTCTTGATTTTGTGGTGGAAAAAGGTGCTGAGTTTGTCGCAGAGGTCTTGTGAGGGAGGGATGTCGGTAGACTCGCTGGTGGGTTGGGCGAACTCCTTGATGATGCTGAAGAGTTCCTTGCTGTTGTGTGCGTGGGTGGAGATTCTGTCTTCAATCGCTTTTTTCCTCTTTTCTCTGATGAGTTGATGGTGGGCGTTGGTGGCGGCTCTGAAGTTGTTGTGGGCTTCTGTGGATTTGGTGTTTCTCCAGGCCTTTTCGAGGCGGCAGCATGTGCACCTGGACTCTCGAAGTTCGCTGTTAAATCATCTGGCTTTCTTGGTTGTTTTTCTTGAGGGGGGCTATGGTGTTGGTGCTGTCCGAGATCCATCTATGCAGGGTTCGGGCTGCGGTGTTGGGGTCGTCGTTTTCCACGATGGTTGGGGTGGAGTTGTTGAGTGAGGAGGTGAGCTGGTCGTCGGTGATTTTGGTCCAGTTTCTTTGTGGAAGCAGGTGCTGGTGTCTGTGGATGGTGGGTGTTCTGAAGGTGAAGTGGACGCAACGATGGTCGGTCCATGGGAGTTCGGTGGTGTGGCTGAAGGTGATGGAGTTTCCTGTAGTGAAGAGGGGGTCGAGGGTGTGTCCTGCTGAGTGCGTGGGCTCGGTCATGATCTGGCAGAGTCCAATGTTGTGGAGGTTGTCCAGGAGGCCATGTGGTGTTGGGGTCCAGTTGATTGTCGAGGTGGAAGTTGAGGTCTCCCAGCAGGGTAAAGTTGATGGATGCGATGGCCTGCGGGGAGATAATGTCGTGATGGAGTTGGCGAAGGGTCCGCGGGGTCCAGGAGGTCGGTAGATGAGGGTTCCTCGGAGGGCGGCGGTGGGGCTGGCCAGTATCTTGAAGTGAAGGTGTTCCATGAGTTCTGTGGACTCGTCAGGGAGTGTGCTCAGGCGGAGGCTGGATTTGTGGACGATGGCGATTCCTCCTCCTGGGTGGGTGGGGCGGTCCTTCCTGGAGATCTTGTATCCTTGGGAAGGTCCCTCACTGGCCGAATACATTAAAAAACATCTGCGTGAAAATGTCATCCTTTGAACTTAGAAACCTTTTTGCGAAATCAAGCTTCTTCCAGTGGGGAAAAACCAGCAAGTTGTACCTGACCAGTGATGCAATTTTAACGGCTGCGGCTCAGCGGCAGTCTGGTGGTAGCCTCTGGTTCTTTTTGGGGAAAGCTTTGAATAACTTTCTAGGTGTCCAAATTTTCAGTTCTTGGGATAAGAGTCCAGTCTTCGGCAACCAAGGGACCAGGACCTTTTGGACACCACTAGAGGGTTATGACTTTATATCCCAGAAGCCACCTGCAGTGTCTAGGGCAAATTGTGTTGGAATTGATCATGTGAGCTCAGCACATTGGGCTTATTGCAACTTTTGTGTTCCTAGACCTGAACAGGAAGCTAGCTATCCAGTCCTTGGAGACCCCTCTTCTGCCCTGAGTACAAGCAGAAGCAGGTTCAGCCCTTGGGGTCTCCCTCCACTGGTTACAGTAGGTGTAGTCCTCTCTCTGAAGTAAGGGTCCAGCATGTGCAGTCTGTCTTCTGTCTTCCACAGGTCCAGAGGTGTTCTGAAGAACGTATCCAGGGTGCCGCTTTTATGCTTGGCACTAGTTTATAGATGGGGAAACTGTCTAATAGATGAAAAATCCCTAAGGGCACCCCTACCCACCTTAACAGAATTTTCTGTAGGTTTGTCCCTAAACAATCCTACAGTGGCCTGCTCTGCCAAAATCCAACATTGCAGAATCTTTCTTTCCTTGATCAGAGCTCTTTGCACACCCCAGCGGTGTGTCTAGGTAAATAAGGAACCTCCCCTTACTCCTGCAAAAATAGTTCTGGGACAGGTTTTCCCACCTCTGGGATTTATGTCCACAGAGTCGACGTAGACATCACTGTAATTGACTCCTGAAATTACAGCTCATTTGAATGTCTTTCTGTGAACATTAAGACTAAAGGCTACAGCCACGTAGTCTGCCATCTGCTCTACCACATTTGGGGAACACTTATCCGACCTAATTGCCTAGTGTGCACTCAAAGACACTAACGTCCTAATCTTGGGTGATATCAACCTACGTTGGAATGAGACCAACAACTCTCTAATTCAATCTCTCAACAACCTCCACTGTGACAATAATCTTTCACAACACTGCTCAGACAAAACGCACTACAAAGGGGCAACCCTGGATGCCATCATCGCCCACCAGGATGCAATTACGATTGACAATATTCCTCCAGTGGACTGGTCAGGCCACCACTTGATCCTATTCCACATTAACCAAAGACTTTTATCCCTGCCTCGGATCTTTGACCCCCCCAAATTGTCCAGAAATCTCTCCCAGATTCCCCTGGATGTCATGGAAGAGAGGCTAAATCTGCTCCTACCTAGTGACACGGAGCTCCCCACAACTGAGCTCATCTCGCTCTATAACTTGAACATGGTAACCTTGCTTCACCAACTTTCTCCCCTGAAATTAATAAAAAGTTGTCCTATTCCGTCCAGATCATGGTTCTACTCAGACATCAACGATGAAAGGAGACTACTAAGAGCTACAGAAATACGGTGGAGGACCATGCCCAGCACCACTCATTGCGATCAACTTAGAACAGTCCGGAAGAATAACAGCAGACATATCAAGAATAAAAAATCTGTATTTCCGCTCCGCTCTTGATAGCGCAAAAAACAGACCCAAGGAGCTCTTTAATATCATCAGACGCCAAATCTCCAAACCTGATACGTCCCTAAGGCCGGCTTCCAAAGAACGGTGCAATAACTTCACCAACTTTTTCAATTATAAGATCTCCAAGATCAAACAATCCCTCGTCACCAATCACGCCTCACTTCCCTATACCAGCCAGGTTGAGGTGTTGGGTAACGCTCCCTCTCTTACCTCTAAAACATGGTCTCTTTTCCAGTCCATCCATCCCAGAAGAAGAGATAGTTTAACTCATCTCCACCTCCAAACCCTCATCACACGCCCTAGAGCCCCTTCCGGCTCAACTCACTAAAAAGCTGAATCTCTCCCTAGCCCCTCTCTGGTTCAGGATTATTAAGAGCTCTCTTAAAACTGGTATTGTCCCGGATTGTCTGAAAGTGGGACAAGTGACCCACTGCTAAAACAACCAGGCCTAGACATAAATGACTTAAACAACTTCAGACCCGTCTCCAACCTTCCACTTCTCTCCAAGATCTTAGAAAAATGTGTACTCCAACAACTAACACAACACCTGGACAACACCAATCTTCTCGACTCTCATCAGTTGGGATTCAGGAAAGGTTGCAGCACTGAAACCGCAATCCTTAACATAATAGATGACATTCACAAATCACTGGACTCAGACCAATGCTGCCTACTTATTCTCCTAGACCTATCAGCAGCATTCGACACGGTAGACCACAAACTTCTCCTCAAGGCCCTCGAAGAGAGGGCTGGTCTAGACGAGGTGGTCCTCAAATGGTTCTCCTCATTCCTCCACAACCGCTTCCAAAGAATCAAAATCAAAAGCTTTGAGTCTGACCTCCATCCCGTCAACAGGGGAGTTCCCCAAGGATCAGTGCTCTCCCCTCCCTTCAACTCTTCAACATCTACATGGAACCCCTCACCACCCTTCTCAGGAAAGCTAACATCCCTTTCCATTTATATGCGGACGATACTCAAATTTACTTGGAAATCTCGTCGGCCAAAGACATCCAAAGACTTAACGAGCCACTAAGAGAAGTGCAACTATGGTTGTCCAATAATCATTTAAAACTAAACACGGACAAAACCTAACTCCTCCTCATTTCGAACAAAGAAGATAATCCACAAATGGTCGAGTGGATAAAAGCCATTGATGCGCTCAACGGGAACCTCACCCTGGCCGATTCTGTTAAATCCTTAGGCATTACTCTAGACTCAAAACTGGACATGACCAAGCACATTAAAATCTCAGCGAAGAGTGCCTTTCTTTACCTTAAGCTTCTAAACAAAATAAAACCCTTTATTCTGCCCAAAGATCTTAAGCAAGCCACCCAAGCATTGGTGCTGTCAAGACTAGACTATGGAAATGCAGTCCTTTCCGGAATAGCTAAAACACACCTTGCTCCTCTGAACACAACTCTCAATGCGGCTGCCAGGATGGTCACTGGAATTAAGAAATTTGATCATATATCTCCTGCTCTCAAAGAACTCAAGTGGCTTCCTATAGAACTGCGGGCGAACTTCAGAACAGCCTGCCTCACTCACAAAGCCCTTCACACAGGCAAAACCGAATATCTGGCGGCCAAACTCAAAAAAGCTGGCCAGAACAAGACCCTCAGAAGCTCCAACACCTTACTCCTCATCCCGCAAAAATCACGGAAACAGAAAACCACCGCCAGGTCCTTCGCCGGCAACGCGCCTAAAATCTGGAACTCTCTTCCCCCGCACATCAGAACTATTCCATCCTTTGCTAAATTCAAAAGACAACTCAAAATCCTTTTCCTTGACTGATCCCTGACGAACAGATAGGAGCAGCTGGAGCCTGGAGATTCACACTTCCCTCCCCGGATCCGATGTCAGTCAGGATCTTGATATGGACCCTCCACCGCTTTGGCACCGTGACTCTTATTGCTGAACTGTCTTGCCTTACTGTACTTTGTGCTGCTATCTTTTCCTATGGTATGTAACCGATGTGAAGCGCTCCGATACCCTCCGGGCAGGCTAGCGCTATATAAAACTTCTTAAATAAAATTTAAAAAAATAAAATAAAATAAAATGTCATTCGGGTTACTGGGCAATGGCAGGGATTGGCCGAGGTGTGAGTTACAGCAGACTGTGATAGGGGCCTGCTCCATTGAAGCTTAAAGAATTGACGTCCACCTCCCATAGCAATCCGAACAGATTGACGCCTGACCTCCTCTCAGCAAAGGCCCTTCTGTTCCCCAGAGAGCAATTCACACCTCCCAACAGGCTGATAGGTGACAGCTGGGGATTATCTCTGAAAGGGGTGCTAGATGTTTTAGGCAGGAAAATTCCAACTTTCTGAAACTGACATTTTCAAAATAATCATTTAAAATCCCACTGTACCATCAGGTTGGAATTAAAATCTGATTAATTTGAGATCTTGAATCAATGTTCTAACTATTCTCAAACTGAAGCTATATATTATAGAGTGTTATAATGGAACCCAGTGCTTTTCTATGGGAGAACCTGCCTTGCCACCGTGAAAAACAACGTTAGAGATGTTTCTATGCCAGGACATGAAAAACGTAAGTACATATGTCTGTAATTTCATAAATTGATTAAAGATATGAATCTTGTGCACTCCTTTATACATTTTCATCAATAATTCAAAAAATCTTTTTTCATAGTTCTGTATTTCATTAATTGGTAACGAAGATTTTTAATTGTAAGTATTTTCATGAATATTTTATTTCATATTCCATAATATTGTTTTGCCCAATGCATTTCAAGCATACAGCCCTTCTTCAGGGGACTTCTTTTATATCTTGGATATTTTTACAGCGTTATCGATGTGCAAGTAAGTTGTGATGGTAATTCTTTCCTCGCTACCGTTGGCGTTGGCGTGAATTATTGATGAAAATTTATAAAGGAGTGCATGGTTGGAATGTATCTTGTGTTCACAAGATTCATATCTTTAATCAATTGACGCATTAATCCTGACAGCCCAGCAGGATTACCACCTTATGCACCAACGAAACATATGAAGTCACAAAAACTATTAACCAAACATATAACTTGAGTGCGGAACCCAAACCAATTGATTTGATTGTAATTTCATAAATACATGCTCCCTGCCTTATGGGCATTTAGGGCCTAGCTTAGGACTTATAAATATTAAATAGGAAGGTTTATGCCTGGCAAAGTGCTTATTTTACCAGATAGAACTGGCATTTTTAAAACTGCACGTTCGGGCTGCTGGGCAGGCTTGAAGATAGGCTTTGCATTTTCACTTGTTAAAAAATAGGTGCTGTAGTCCACGAGTGACATTTAATTTATAGGCACTGGGTACCATATACTAGGGATTTAGAGGTAAATTAAATATGCCAACTGGGGATTAGCCAATTGCACATACACTGGGTGCTGATGGCTGCGCCCCAGTGTTCAGAATCCACACACCAGTAATAAAACCTAGCAAAAATAGGGGGCAAAAAGTGGGCGTGACCATGCAAAACAAGCATTTTCTTCACAGTTATAAATATTGTGCTACGAATATATTGTAGCTGGAATATCGACTACCAAAACAGTGTCATGGTAGGTACATAAGGGAATTATATATTCACTAATCTTAGCTCCACGCCTGCATACATTGAAGACATCAGTAGTTTGAAGAGATATATATGAATTAGTATGGTAAACCCATTCTTATGTTTTACAGACTTACTGTGACGACATGTTGGTACTCACTGTTTTGACTGCAATATTCTGAAGCCCGGTCTTCATTCCACGGTATTCTGGCGCTGCGCCTCCTTTCTTGTCCCCGTGCTCTCAGCTCTCCTGTGGTGCACCGGGGGGGGGGGGGGGGGGGGGGGTGGCGGAGAGGCCAGAGCCTGGGAGTGCACTTTTCAAGACCACATCCGGGCCGGGATGGAGCGGGTCGGAGAGAATCAGCCAGATGGAGAGAGGAGAGGCCAGAGGGCGAAAGGAAGAGGGCGGAGTGAAAAGAGAGGACACAGGGAAAGAGATAGGAGACAGGGGAAAATGAAGATAGATAGATAGTGGGAATAGAGCAGAGAGAGAAGGAGAAGACAGATAAAAAGGAGTGAGATGTAAGTGGGTCAGACAAACAAAGGGAGGGCGAAAGGAAGAGGGCAGAGTGAAAAGAGAGGACACAGGGAAAGAGATAGGAGACAGGGGAAAATGGAGATAGATAGATAGTGGGAAAAGAGCGGAGAGAGAAGGAGAAGACAGAAAAAAAGGCAGATAAAAAGGAGTGAGATAGAAGTGGGTCAGACAAACAAAGGGAGGGCGAAAGAGGTGAGAGAGAGGAAGGCCTCCCGCTCGTGACCCCGGCCGCATATGCGAATCGTAGAGTTATAGCAGCCAGTTTACTGCAGCATCAGGACCTTCCGTCATCCGAGACACTACTTCTGGGGCAGAGCACATCCCCCTCGGCAGTTAGGGAAGGGACTGGGCAGTGAGGGCGATCAAGACATGTCTTAACATCACTTTGACTGCAGCGTCAGGACCCCCGGTGCGTCAGCACCACTGTTGACGTAGGGCCCACCCTCGTCGCCAGTGGGGGGAAACATATCTTCGCATCAGGTTTATTTCAGCATCACGACCCCCGGCGCATCACCCCCATTGTTGACGTAGGGCACATCCTCGTCGTCAGTGGGGGGAAAGATGTCTCAGCATCAGGTTTATATCAGCATCAGGACCCCCGGCGCATCACCCCCATTGTTGACGTAGGGCACATCCTCGTCGCCAGTGGGGGGAAACATATCTTAGCATCAGGACCCCCGGCGCATCACCTCCACTTCACACAAAGGGCACAACCTCGTGACCAGTGAGGGGAAACATTGCGCGCTGAGTGCGGTGAAGACATGTCTTAGCATCAGGTTTATTGTACATCAGGCTGTCCCGTGCATCGCCGCCGTTTCTCAGATCGGGCACCATCTCGTGGCCAGTGAGGGGAAGGGGTGCGCAGGGAGGCGATGAAAAAATATCGTAGCGTCCAGGGCAGCAGCGCTAGATCTGGTACAAGAGGAGCAGCGGAGAAGAGGTGTTCGTACGGGCGCCCCTCGCCACCCTCCAGGCCCCAGCGGGGAGCTGCACCCCCACACCAACACTCTAACTTTATTCAGATGATCCCCAAATTCCAGATATCGAGGACAGCAGAGAGAGTCAGCAGGACACCGCAACAAACGTAACTCTACAACAGGGCTTTAAGTGGGCCGGGTCCTGCTGGTACTCATCACCAGCAGTTCTGAAAAACAGGTGCAGAGAAGCGTCCCTCTATTTTTACCATCAGGGTGGGAAGAAAAAAAAGGTTAACTTTGCAATAGTACCATCCGTGACGTCTACTGAAGAAGAGGCAGGGCTGAGCGGGGTAATGACCGGGGCCTCGACCAAAGGGGACCGTCTCTACTGATAGAGAAGCACGGCAGAGCAGGGTAAGAGCGGTGGCCTCGAACAAAGGAAGCCTGCCTCCACTTATAGAGAAGCACGGCAAGAAGCTGTGGACTCGACCAAAGGTGACCGCCTCCACTGACAGAGAAGCACGGATGAGCAGGGTAAGAGCGGTGGCCTCGACCAAAGGAAGCTGGCCTCCACTGTTAGAGAAGCACGGCAAGTCCAAAGGTGACCGCCTCCACTGATATAGAAGCACGGCTGAGCAGGGTAAGGAGCGGTGGCCTCGACCAAAGGTAGCCTGCCTCCACTGACAGAGAAGCACGGCAGAGCAGGGTAAGAGCGGTGGCCTCGACTAAAGGAAGCTGGCCTCCACTGATAGAGAAGCACGGCTGAGCAGGGTAAGAGCGGTGGCCTCGACCAAAGGAAGCTGGCCTCCACTGTTAGAGAAGCACGGCAAGTCCAAAGGTGACCGCCTCCACTGATAGAGAAGCACGGCTGAGCAGGGTGAGGAGCGGTGGCCGCCTCCACTGATAAAGAAGCACGGCTGAGCAGGGTAAGGAGCGGTGGCCGCCTCCACTGATAAAGAAGCACGGCTGAGCAGGGTAAGGAGCGGTGGCCGCCTCCACTGATAAAGAAGCACGGCTGAGCAGGGTAAGGAGCGGTGGCCGCCTCCACTGATAGAGAAGCACGGCTGAGCAGGGTAAGGAGCGGTGGCCGCCTCCACTGATAAAGAAGCACGGCTGAGCAGGGTAAGGAGCGGTAATAAGGGGGAGATAACTCTGGTAGTTAAAGTTAATGCACTTGATCTGTGTTTTGTGATTTGAATCAAAGTAGCAGAGAAGGTAAATGTGTCTCCTGCAAAGCACGTCATCTAACACGCAGATGACAGCTCTTTATTTTATGTAGATAGTAAAGTGAGTTACTGCTTTTAACACAGAGATCCTTTTGTTACCTGCAGTTCAGACATAGTAATCCTTGTAATAGACCACAGTGAGGTATGAAGGACATGTGACTCCTACACCTTGTAAAACCCTCACTGACTCATGTAACTCATCTCGTACATTGATTTACAACTGTACATGATTTATTGTCAATATATAATGTGTATGTTACGTAGAGCTCTGACAGCCTGCACTGGGCTGCATAACACCATAAAATAAATAAAATAGTGCTATTGAAATTGTCATTTGTGTAAATTCTGTGACAGACTAACACACCTGACCTTCTTACTGTGCATGCATCTCTTATATACAGGGACTGAACAAAGGTAAAAGCTGCCTCTCTTAAGTACTTGTGAATAGATAGCAAGCTGTGTGTCTTTGTTTCTCCTCTGTGGTATTTACATTTAGGTGTGAGGTTCGAGGCGGCCTCCGGTCAGGATACTCGGTCAAAGGAGGCCGGATGGCCCCTTAACTTCAGCCCGCCCTCGCTGCCTGCACGTTACTGCTGGGAGTGGAAAGCAGACAACCTGTAGGCGCTGTTGATCATGTCCGGTGTCTGAAAGTTACACCAGGACATGGTCAGCATATTTCTTTGGGGCCCAACTTCATGGCTGGGGGGACGGCGTCCACCCTATGAAAAGAGTGGGTGGACACCGTTTATCTGCGTGTAACCCCAACTTGTGCCCTGCTGAGCAGGGTAAGGAGCGTGGCCTCGACCAAAAAAGGCCAGCCTCCACTGATGGAGTGGCACAGCTTAGCGGGGTAAGGAGCGGTGGCCCTGGCCAAAGGAATAAATCAAAGAAATGTGCAGTTCCTGGGGGAGAAACGAGGGGGGGGGAGTGAACAGGTCTCTTATTGATTGCCCTCACACCCCCGAAGGATGTCATGCTTCATCATTTGGGCTGTGCTCCTCGTCCGGCCGGCGCTGCAATGCCTGGCGGGCTCCCGTAGAGGGGCTCTTTGCCGGACATCCTTTTAGAGACAGCCGTGTGGTGAGTGAGGGTGAGTGGTCAAGGTAGTGGTGTGAGTGAGAGCTGTGAGTTAAAATAGGTTGCGTACTGCCCTATAGAACCAATTTTATTCAGGGGGTGTACAGACCTAGCTAAAATGCGTGAGCCCTGTCTGGATTTGATGATCTTACAGGGTCTGGTATGTATATGTGGTCGACATGTTTCTTGCCTGCAGCCCCTAACGTGTTAAACTGCAATTCTTCAGGACCTCTGTTTTCAGGAGTAGATTCTCCTAACTATAATACTACCAAACGCAGGTGCGGAATACTGTATTTACGTAGTATGCCAAGTTCCAGGGGTATGACCTGGATACGAGAGACCTGAAAGAGATACAAACAAATCAGGTCCAGACCTTGGTCTGGAAGCCTATAATCACCACCTGTGATGCAGTGATTTACATGTAAGTGCTTAATATGCCAAGTGGGATCATAATTGTGGTAAAGATAAAAACAACACCACTTCTGACTCAGTGCACATCAAGTGACAGTAAAGGAACACACCATGCAAGCTTGATGTGGACATAAAGTGATGGTAATAAGTTGATGAGACATGATCTAGTGATTTTTCTTTACAACATACCCATAGTCTAGCAGCTCATTAATAAAGTTTCTCATTGCTAAAGGTGTTCTTTGTAGAATGCTATGAGCATCCAGCATAATCGGTGCCTGATATTTCACTGTTGTTAACCCTCCTGTGCGTTCAGGGACGTGGTGGCTAAATTTCAATAACGTATTCTTTACAAAGTAAAGGTTTTAAGTGCATATTTAATTTTTTTGTGTCATGAATTGCCCCTGGGTATAGGGTTATCCATGTTTGTGTCACATATACATTTCGATTACATGCCCAAGTGTATTACAATAACTCACCCCTGGTTACGAAGTTACCCACGGATGTCGATGCCTTAAGAGCACTTTGTTGCTCCAATCTGAAAGAACAAATAAAGAAAATACTGGCGGGCGGCCGCAAGTATTTAGAACCAAGTTAAAGTCTTACCCGTATCTTGACAGGGCTTTTGGTCGTTCGCGTGGCGCTGGAAAACTACTCACAATGGTGGACGCGCAACTTGAGAGGCTCTTACCTCTTCCCTGGCTCCCGTGGCTCTACCCTTTAGCGCGTGGTGTTTTACAGTGATGTGTCATACGTGTGGTTCAAAGAACTAGACCGCTGGTGACGATGGCCATTTTGGGAGTAATTTCAAGCAGATTTTCGTTTTCAATAACACTTTATTGTAACCTTGTGAGATGCCTGTTCTATCCCATAAAAAGTTATGAAATATGGGAATGGTGGTATGTTTTTTTTTAGGAGGTCTTAGTTGCTTATGCATACAAAGGAGAGCTGCTAATAGGGGTGCAAGCCGATTATACATTAATGCATCTCTTTGCCAATAACTATGCAGGGTCGCTTATGATGGAACACAGATCGGGGGTTGTCGTTCATGAGGAATTTTGATTCATTTTTTGTTATCCATCCTTGTGTGATGAATCAGAATTAGAATTCCTCATGAACGACAACTCCCGTATCCCGTACTTCTAAACCTTGCCAAAAATACACAAGGGCACCCTACCACCTCCTGGGAGATCCATTGTGTCGGGGATCGGGTCGGTGTTGGAACCCCTGTCGCGGTTCTGCAACCATTTTCTCAGGCCTCTAGTAAAGAAGATGCCAACATTCTTACAAGATACAAGAGATGTTCTAAACATCATAGAACTTCAAAAGAAAGAGGGCCCCCATCTGGATGCTTTAATCACTCTGGATGTTGAGGCCCTGTGCGCTAACATCCCACAACTGGCTACATTAGAGGTAGTAGAAGATACACTACGCTCTACTGAATGGAAAGCCCCTACACCTATCTCCTTCTTTATGGAATGTGCACATGTTGCACTTACTGAAAAGTACTTTCAATTTGAGGAAACAAAATACCATCCAACCCAAGGGACTTCCATGGGGAGCACGTTTACCCCCAGTCTGGCATGTCTCTACATGTCGGACTTTGAGGCCAATTACATCTGCCTGCGACCAACATGTACAAAGACCATGTTATCCTCTGGCGACACTATATTGACGACATCTTGGTCTTCTGGAGAGGAGACCTAAATATAATACCCTTGTTCGTTGCATGGATCAACAGCTTGAACCCCTTATTACGCTTCACTGCCAATATCTCAGAACAAGAAATAGCCTTTTTGGATCTCTTAATAAGTTTCACCGCAACAGGGTTGGAAACAAAGAATTATAAAAAAAAACCCTGACAGTCACAGTCCGCTACTTTTCAGTAGTTTTCATCCCAGAGCACTATGTGACAACCTGCCCTATGGGCAATATTTGAGACTCAGACGCAACTGTAGTAAACTGGAAGTATTCAAAACACAGGCCTCTGAGCTCACAACACACTTGGAAAAACAAGAATATCCCAGCAAACCCATAAAAACTGCATGCAAGAGGTATCGCAATACAAACAGGGAGACACTGTTACAGACAAGAGAGAAAACTGACACTAAACAAATAACATGTGTCACAACTTATACTCCTGAGTCTAATATGATCATGAAGATCATAAACAAGCATTGGAAAATCCTTAACATGGGCGACTCCACAGTGGAACCCTCCAGATTCTCCTTCAAGAGAACTCACAATCTAAAAGACCTTCTAATCAGAACCAGACCAAAAAAAGAGCCGCCCGTGAGGAACCAACTCTGGGATTTACCACCGGTTACTGGCCATTATCCAGGTGGTCAATGCACCGCCTGCGCTTTTACAAAAAGAAGTAAACCTGTCATTCTAATTGACACGTTCACCTGGTCTCAAAGGACACATACTAATTGCAACACTCACAATTGTGTATATTTAATCACCTGTCCTTGTAACCTCATGGATGTAGCCATGACTACTCGACCCGTGAAATTCAGAATCTCGGAGCATTGTAGCAATATTTGGTGCAAATAACAAAATACTAAGATGTGCACCCACTATACAAAGGCTTAAAACACAGCCAACGACATCTGTTGGACCATTCTTGAATCACACCTCCTGATCAGCAAGGAAGCCCTATTCAGGAAGGAGCAAACATTGATTTTTTGAATTCCCAGCATCACTAGGGGCCTCAACGATGACATCCCTACGGTCTTATTGAATAACCCTATAATTACCATGACCCTCCCTACCCTTCACTATACTGAGTGGGTCTGGATTTCAATTGATGTTTCTAGTTGGGGTCTATTACATCTAGCTAGACTGCACCACAATTCTGTTCAAGCCAGAACCCAATTTTTCCAGACCTTAAAGTTATGTAAAAAACCCTACCTTACAGATACCCAGCGATCTGTCTACCGTCATAAGCAACCCTATATAGTTGTTGACAAAGAGATGCATTAATGTATAATCGGCTTGCACCCCTATTAGCAGCTCTCCTTTGTATGCATAAGCAACTAACACTTCCTACAGAAAAACATACCACCATTCCCATATTTGATAACTTTTTATGGGATAGGACAGGCATCTCACAAGGTTACAATAAAGTTTTATTGAAAACGAAAATCCCCTTGAAATTACTCCCAAAATGTCCGCCATCACCCGCGGTCTAATTTTTTGAACCACACATATGACACATCACTTTAAAACACCACGCTCTAAAGCGTAGAGCCACGGGAGCCAGGGAAGAGGTAAGAGCCTCGCAAGTTGCGCGTCCACCATTGTGAGTAGTTTTCCAATGCCACACGAACGACCAAAAGCCCTGACAAGATACCGGTAAGACTTTAACTTGGTTCTAAATACTTGCGGCCGCCCGCCAGTATTTTCTTTATTTGTTCTTTCAGATTGGAATAACAAAGTGCTCTTAAGGCATCCACATCTGTGGGTAACTTCGTAACCAGGGGTGAGTTATTGTAATACACTTGGGCATGTAATTGAAATGTATATGTGACACAAACATGGATAACCCTATACCCAGGGGCGATTCATTACACAAAAATTTAAATATGCACTTAAAACCTTTACTTTGTAAAGAATACATTATTGAAATTTAGCCACCACGTCCTTGAATGCGCAGGAGGGTTAACAACAGTGAAATATCAGGCACCGTTTATGATGGAAGCTCAGCATTCTACAACGAACACCTTTAGCAATGAGAAACTTTATTAATGAGCTGCTAGACTATTGGTATGTTGTAAAAAAAACGCTAGATCATGTCTCATCAACTTATTTCCATTGCTTTATGTCCACATCAAGCTTGGATGGTGTGTTCCCTTTTACTGTCACTTGATGTGCACTGTGTCAAAAGTGTTGTTGTTTTTATCTTTACCACGATTATGATCCCACTTGGCATATTAAGCTCTTGCATGTAAATCACTGCATCACAGGTGGTGATTATAGGCTTCCAGACCAAGGTCTGGAACTGATTTGTTTGTATCTCTTTCAGGTCTCTCGTATCCAGGACATACCCCCTGGAACTTGGCATACTACGCTGGTGACAAAATACAGTATTCAGTGTGAGAAGTTGGCCTGGCATATGCTGTCCACTATTCTAGTGGGCACCTTGCACCAGTCCAAATGACTCCTATTGATGGTAGGTTTAAAGACAACCTATATAGAAAGCTATCCTAGTGGTAGCTGTGGAGAGCAGCCTTCAGGGTAAGTCTTGAAGGAATGTAAATCAGCTTGTTTTACCAGTCCATAATCTCATAAATGACCAAATGAAAGGAGAACCACACCAGGTATATATATAACATATATGTATTTATTCTAAAAACATTCCTCTAGTCTCTTTATGAGGCTATAGGCAAAAGTACATAAAGTAAACTTATTTAGCACACAGTAAATTAGCACAATATACGTTGAGCCCTAGGGGCGTACCAAACCATATATTAAGAAAGTGGTATAAGAACCACGACTGTCATAGATACAAGGCCTAGAGCCTTTAGAACCGCTGGGACCACCAGGAAGCACCCAAGTGACAAAAGGGACCCACGGGGGATGCGTGCAGTGTCTAAACACAGCAGCGAATCACCATTAACTTCTACTCACAGAATAAGTATACTTGAAAGAAGACTTGGAGCAAACCCCTTTAGAATTAGGAGGTGTAGGAGAGTAGGGTCTGCTATCCTATGGTCACCCAAAATTTTTGCTTTTTGCTTCACTGGTTTCTGACTTAATGTGGCTGTGGGCCTGCTAATCAGACCCACATCCTGCTGTTCTCTCTCTAAATTAATGCCAATGCACTCTAGGTGCATTACCAATTGGAACTGGTTCACCTTATAGGCCCCTGTAACAGTGTACCCTAGGTACCCAGGGCATAGGTGTATCCAAGGCCTACCAGGGGCTGCAGCATGCATTGTGCCACCCCTGGCCTGGCCTAGCTATTTGACACAACTGGCTGATCACTCAGCTGGGGTAAGTTGGTGTAATCACCTCTTACTTAGGTATAGTATATCTATATCTACCCTATATGGACACATGTTAACCTATGAGTCACTCCTATGGAAGGCCTCAACAATCCTGGAGGCAGAGTGCTTGGTTTCATGTGAGATGGTGCTGTGGCATGAGCTGAGCCTGTCTGCAGCTTTCGGAACAATGTCCTTCAGCTGTGTCATGATACTTCCATACCATATACTCTTAAGTGCATTATGAACCTCGCGGTTAAATGCTATCTTTGGTTTGGCTTTATCAAAACATGTCGAGTAAGGTGTCATACGAATTGGAATACTACCCCCTCGCCAATTCTGGTGACGGGGGTAGCATTCCACCCTTCTAGAGGGACACGACATGTACCTAACCTGAACCCCGGGTAAGGTTAAACACGAGCCTCAGCATCACAAAATGGATGCTGCCACCACAGACACAAGTCTGACCTCCTGCTGCTGGGAGTCCTTACAGCTTGGGAGGCTTGGACAAAGGGTTTCCTGTCAGGAGAGGTGCTTGCACCACTCCAGACAGGATTTTGTGTAGTGGGTTAGGGAGGGCTGAATAGAATGAGACATGACTGGGGCACACAAGGTGTCATGGTGCATATGCCAGTTCAAACCGGTCCTGGGGCTCTCCAGCCCCAGTCCTGGCGCGAAACTGGACAAAGGAAAGGGGGTGTAACCACCCCCCTTCCTGGTCCCACCCAGAGGAGGGACCTAGTAGTTGTTCCAGCCCCTAGATTTGGTTTAAGAGTAGGAGCTGTGTCCTAAGAATTCAGATCATCCTGAACTCGACTTGCAACTAAGAAGAAAACTGGACTTCGACATTCTGCTGCACAGAAGACTGAAGAGAATCTCCCTTGTGGCCAAGGAGTGACCACCCTGTTAACACAGGCACCATCCAGCAACTTGACATCTGCTTTGCCACCGCCTCCCACCGGAGCCCGAGCCCAGAGCCTGACAAGACCTGGATTCCCAGATATCTCACAGCCCGATCCACAGTCCCTGAAAAGAAAAGACCCGTGGAGGCATCGATAGATGTAGGACCGGCCATCTTGAAAGACCCCCAAGAAGCTGACTGCGCAGCACCCGAGGTACCCTCAATGCTGTGTTTTGGGGTTTGAGAAGCCCCACCACCGAGCAGCATCTGCCCTGAAGATCAGCCCCCCAGCATCTCCACGATCTGCGTGGGGCCCTTTTGCATTTTGCCACTCGACAAGTCATCCCGGTTACTGGCCCGTTGGCTAGTGGCCATCTTGGCGACAAAATCTACAATCAACACCACTGGTCTGGTTGCTCCAGACTGGCCCTCGCTCTTGTAAAAAGGAGCAGCCCCTCTGGCCTTGCTGGTCAGAGTAACAAGCTTACTTAACTTCCTGCGTGGCTTGCTTTTGCCAAGGCCTGTTTGCTTCAATCAAGTTGCCGACACCGCCATCAGCGAGAGCCTGCGTGGGACAGTTAATGATCGACTCCTGGATGTCGCTGACCTCTTCGTGTCCACGAGGCTGCAGAGACAAGCTTCCCTTCTTCACCTGTTGGCACCCGACATCGCCTGGTTCCCTCCTGGTTCCACGGTAGTCACTGGCTAGTGACTTTGAACATTGTCCCCTCTGCTTTCAGGTCTTCACATCTTCAGATCCACCCTTGGATCCACTCGACTGTCCGCCTGCAGCATCTTCATCTTCAGGCTCCATTGAACCACACAACGAAACCCGACACACTTTGAACCCTATGCACCCGCTTCCTGTGGGTGAGGTAACGCTGACACTCCGAGAGAAACATCTCTAGTGTCTAGGTTTTAAGTTGTTAGGTTCTGGTCCATCTGGAAGGTTCCCTTTGCAGTAACTTTGTACTTTTTACGCACCCATTGAAAGTCAATGGGCGCCCGCGTGTAACTTCAAGCACTGCACACGCATCCCGTGGGCCTCCTGGTCACTAACCCCTGTTAGCTCCTCGAAGTTCCAGCGATTCCCAAGGCCCTAGGCCTACTTCCTTTTAGATACGTGGTTCTTATACCACTATTTTAGTATATGGTTTTAGGGGCCACCAGGGCCTATCCATATTGTGCAACTTTTGTGTATTTAAACCCTGTTTTGTTTTAACGCATTTGCTTCTGTGCTCATAAAGAGTATAGGGGATACTTGTAGTAAATAAATATATATATATATTTTCAATATATATCTGTGTGGTGTCCTTTCATTTGATATTCAAGGGGAGTGTATATGGTAAAACAGCTTGCTTCACATGCCTTTACAGAGTTTAGCCTAAGACTGCTTTGTCCATGCTACCATTAGGATAGCTGGTCTATAAGGTTGACTTACAACCAATCATCATAAGGGTTGCTTGGCATTGTACAAGGTGATCACTAGAACTAGTGAGCATCATATACCAGGCCAACTTCTCACAGGAGGTTCTAGAGTCAACACCCACAGGAGCACCGGAGTGCTCTAGTTACCTCACCCAGGGAAGCCGGGTGCATAGGTGTCTTTTCGTGTCGGGTTTCGTCATCGATTTAAATTGAGAGCTGCTGCAGAATGCTGCTGGCGTCCAAGTGGAAAGTGTCCGGGTGGATCCAAGCCTGTATCGGAGTAGTGAAGAACCTGAAAACAGAGGGCACAGAGTCTGGGTCACTAGCCTGTGACCAGGAAGGCGATGAGCAGATGACCACCGGTGTTGGGTGATTTCAGGTGAAGAAGATGAAGCTTGACTCTTCAGCCACGAGGACCAGGAGGCATCGATGACAACCTGGAGCTGGATTCGAGCTGTCCCACAAAGGATGTCGAGTGCAGCAGTGTCGGTATCCGGATTGGACCCAACAAGCCTTGGCAACAGCAACCATTGCAGAAGCAAAGATTGGCTTCAGTGCAGACCAGCAAGGCCTGAGGGACTCCCCCTTTGGAGGGGAGTCAGGGCACGTCTGGAGCAACCAGGAAAACCCAAGAAACAGAAGAATTACCTTCAAAGGGACCCACCAGTCAACAGACTTGGGATCGCAAAGATCCTCAAGCGGAAAGGCAAGAAGCAGGCCCACGGAACACTCGTGGAGTCTTCGGTGCAGATGATGCTTGGGGCTTGGGCTACATGTAACCTAAAGCACATCTTCGGAAAAGCTTGTGAAGTCAATGCACTTAGAAAATGTGCACGGAGTCAGGAGTTCTGGTTCCACGTCACTTGTTCGGGCTGCGGGTCTCAGGGCGCAGGTACTTCGGGATCTGGCGGGAGCGTTGAAGATGCAGACCGGCAATTGCGTCGTTGGTGCCTGTTTGAACAGGGGAGTCACTCCTTGACCCCAAGGGAGATTCTTCCATATTCTAGTTGAAATAGAATGTCAAAGTTCCAGGATATATGTTGCAGAGTTTCATCTAGGTGTAATCTAAAGTCCTAAGGACTGGGATCCCATACTAATACTAAGTTAGGGGGTTGGACATACTCAACAGCTTTGGCGCACAGACCACGCACCCAACCACCGAACCCACGCCCCCACCACCACCCTCTGCAACTGGACCCCGGTCAGCACCGAAGACACGACCCGCACGATGAACACCATCCACTCCTCCAGATCACCAACCGACCCCTGCCCCTACCACGTCTTCAACAAGGCCGACTCCATCATCGCACCCCAACTCCGGGACATCATCAACCTCTCCTTCAACACCGCCACCTTCCCGGAGAGCTGGAAGCACGCCGAGCTCACCGCCCTCCTGAAAAAACCAACAGCGGTTCCCACCGCCCCATCTCGCTCCTCCCTTTTCCTGCCAAAGTCATCGAGAAGACCGTCAACAAACAGCTCGCCGCCTTCCTCGAGACAAACGGATCCCTCGACCCCTCGCAGTCCGGCTTCCGAGCCAAACACAGCACCGAGACCGCCCTCATCGCAGCCACCGACGACATCAGGTCCCTGCTCGACAACGGGGAAACAGCGGCCCTCATCCTCCTGGACCTCTCTGCAGCATTCGACACTGTCTGCCACCGCACCCTAGTACAGCGCCTCAGCAACATCGGAATCCAAGAGAAGGCACTGGAGTGGATCATTTCGTTCCTCGCCGGATGAACCCAGAGAGTCCGCCTCCCCCCGTTCAGATCCAAGGCCACCGAAGTCATCTGCGGCGTACCACAAGGATCCTTACTCAGCCCCACCCTCTTCAACATCTACATGAGCCCCCTCGCAGCCATCGCACGCCAACACAATCTAAACATCATCTCCTATGCCGACGACACCCAGCTGATCCTCTCCCTCACCAACGACCCCGCCACCGCCAGAGCCAGCCTATACGAAGGGATGAAAGACGTCGCCGAGTGGATGAAGAACAGCCACCTGAAACTGAACTCAGACAAGACGGAAGTCATCATCCTGGGATCATCACCCTCCGCCTGGGATGACTCCTCGTGGCCCACTGCCCTGGCACCACCCCCAAGCCACCGGACCACGCTCGCAACCTGGGCTTCATCCTGGACTCCTCCATCTCAATGACCAGACAAGTCAACGCCGTATAGTCATCGTGTTTCAACACCCTGCGCATGCTCCGTAAGACCTTCCGATGGATCCCCACGGAAACCAGGAAGACAGTCACCCTGGCACTAAGTCACCAGCCGACTGGACTACGGGAATACCCTCTACGCGGGAACCACTGCCAAACTACAGAAAAGACTCCAGCGCATACAGAACGCCTCCGCACGACTCATCCTGGACATCCCTCGCCGCAGCCACATCTCTACCCACCTGAGAGACCTGCACTGGCTCCCTGTCAGCAAGAGGATCACGTTCAGACTCCTCACCCACGCACACAAGGCTCTCCACGACATGGGCCCGAAGTACCTCAACAGCCGCCTCACTTTCTACACACCCACCCGCCAGCTACGATCGGCCAGCCTCGCCCTCACCGCCGTGCCACGCATTCGCAGAGCCACTGCCGGGGGAAGATCCTTCTCCTACCTGGTGGCCAAGACATGGAACTCCCTCCCCACCCACCTACGACGGACCCAGGACCACCTCTCCTTCAGGAAACAACTCAAGACCTGGCTTTTCGAGCAGTAACAAACCCCTGCCCCCAGCGCCTTGAGACCCTTCTGGGTGAGGAGCGCGCTATACAAATTATGTTGAATTGAATTGAATAGGGACCCATCTATGGGAGGATCCAGGGAGGGGGGTGGTTACACCCCTTTCCCTTTGTTTGAGCACCCCTGCAATCGGTTTGAACTGGGGTATGCACAGGGACACCAAGTGTGCCCCCAGCACTGTTTGAAAAGCATTCTATGAATGCACCCACCCAGCCACAATACACTAAAGCCTGTCTGGGAGGTGGGTACACCTCCCTGTGACAGGAAACCTATTGTCCAGGCCTCCTCAGCCAGAATTTTGTCCAGCAGCAGGAGGTCAGACTCGTGTCTGTGGCTGCAGCATCCTTTTTGTGATGCTGGGGCTCTTTTAAACTATTACCGATTAGGTAGTGTGTACACGTCTTCTCCCTCTAGAAGGGTGGAATTCTACCCTCGCCGCCAGGACTGGTGGGGGGTGGTACGATTCCAAAGTGTTTGACACCAAACAAGACATGTTTCCATGCAGCCATTCCAAAGTTACCATTTACCGTGAGGTTATAATGCACTTAAGAGTATATGGTCTGGCTGCATCACAGAACAGCATCACAAAATAGATTACAAACACTGCAGAGGGGACCTGCTCATGCATGGGCACCCTCTCACACAAAACCAAGCACTCTGCCTTCAGGATTGATAAGGCATGCCAAAGGAGTGACTTATAGGTGTATATGTGTCAGCGATTAAAGGTAGATATAGGTAACCTATATCTTAGTAAGGGGTGCATGCACCACCTTACCCAGGCTGCAGTAGAAGACCTGTGGTGCCATTTTGGAAGGCTTCCCGGGGGTATCATCATAGATGCTTCAACCCCTGGCCTCTGGGATACCTATGCCCTTAGTACCTAAGGTACCATATACTAGGGACTCACAAGGGTAACCCAGTAACCAATCTGGAGTGCACCTAAAGTACATGCAATCAATTTAGAGAGAAAGCAGCAAGGCTAGGATAGCAGGGCCCCAGCCAGACTAAAGTAAAAAAACAGTTAAACACCAGCAAAAAGTGGGGGTAACAATAGTACGCAGATCCTACTCTCCTACATTCAGCACCTGCGTTTTGGTAGTATTAGAGTTAGGAGAATTTACCCCTGAAAACATAGGTCCTGAAGAATTGCCGTTTGACCCATTAGGGGCTGCTGGCAAGAAACATGTCGACCGCATATACACTATGAGCTGCACTTTTTCCCTTGAGATAAGTGTCCCTCCAGTGCACTCTTATAAGTTTTTCCTTGATTCATTCAATAAACGTTGATACAATTGTCTTTGAAGTTGATATCTTTCTTTTATTCGATATTTTTGCTATAAAATCATCACATTATTCTTTATCATAATGTTCAAACGTATGGCCCGGTGGCCCAATGCATTTCGGGCATAGCCCTTCTTCAGGGGCCGTGTGAATTTCTGATTCAGTGTGAATCAGAAATTCACACGGCCCTATTCTATTCTATGGAGAGATAAGGCAGCCTTACGGCATTAGTTTGTGGAAACTCAAAATTACTGCAAAAGTCCTTAAAATGTATTTTTTAGGCATTTAGTGTATAGGCGTTTGCGCAATTCACGGCAAGCATATTGTGTAGTATATATATTCTAAGGGGCTTGGTTCAGCCTCCTTCTGCCACTCAGCCAGGCCCTTCAGCCATAGGCTTGAGATATGTCAATCACAAACCACAGGAGTAATTTTGTCACCTTCTTTCTATTGGCTGTTTGAGCGTAAACTGAAAAATTGCCTAGTTAATATGAAGGATGCGAAGGCGATGATTATGCATATCTTTCCTCACTCTTTATTACTAGCAAGTTTAAAAGTAAAAATAAAACACCTTCACAATACTACAACTCCCATGAACCATAGGGAGCAACCATGGTAACCAATAGTCCAATCCAATAACAGTCCAACAGTCTATAAATCACATTATGTAATGTAGTCCTTCCTCATCTTCACTGATGGAAGTTAAGGCCGTTGTCCTTCATTCCATCTTTGATTCCGAGCCTAAGAGGATACGGGGAGAAAGTGTTAGAGTTCCCCGAATATACACCAAAAAATCAGGTATGGGTAACATGTTACAGTGTTACAATGTATATAAGAACATACCTACAGTAATCACAACAGTAGTTAAGTAACTTCTACAAACAAAGTATTGTAGTCAAAAACATTTACATATTGCAACAGATGCCATATAAATGGAAAGCATTGCATTTCATGTCATAATATCAGGTATTACATTTGTAGTTTATTTTTTTTAAATTCTTTTTATTGGCATTTTCCAAGACATGACATGTCCGAAATAAACAAACATACAGACCATCATGCTACCGCATCCCGCATCCAGTAACAGTAAAAATAAATAAGTGCAGTACATCTTTAATCCAGCGGGCTATTTTGTAAATATTCAACCAGATATGTCCAGTAGTCTCGTGGGCGTGATCCTGCCGGTAGTTCCTTTTCGTAAGTGGTGAGCGTGTCATGACAGTAGGCCATGTCACGAAGCCATTGGCGAGTTTCGGTGTGTTTTTAATATCCCAACATAGTGAGACTCTACTCTTAGCTAGAAGCAAGGCAATCATACAGAACTTGCATTTTGAAGCCCCAGAATACATGTGCGGCTTGAGCAAAGAATCAACACTCCTACCATGTCACTCAGTATTTGTGTAACTTTTTCACAATAGTCCTGTATTAGCAAACAGCTCCATGCAAGATGCAGAAAGTCTGCAGTGTCAATTCCACACCGTTTACACCTCGCATCTGGACGAAGACCATATTTGTGGAGCCTAGCCGGTGTGTAGTAAGTTTGGTGCAGATATTTGTAATGTAGTATTTTTAAATTACCGTTAGGCGTCAACATTTCCATGAGAGAACAAGTTACTCTCCAGTCCTCCTTCATGAGAGGATTGTCGAGCGCCTCATTCCACCTCGTCCATGCCTTGTGTGTCGTATCAGCTATTTCCTCTTGGATTGTGGTGTACAGTCGCGATATTAGTCGTTTATTACTAGAAGAGATTATGATCAGTTGAAGTGCTTGCAATTGCAGGCGTTCCGCCGGGTATATAGGGTAGTGTTGTTTGATCGCCCCTTGGAGTCTGTGATACGTACAATGGAAGAGCAAAGTTTGGTTACTGGCATAATCCAAATCCTTTAGTTGCTGAAACATCCCATTGTGATAAAGATCACCCATCGTGTCAATCCCTACTTGCCGTAACAGTCCCATTCCCACCTCTTCTTGTGTTACAGATAAACTTGGGTGGTGATGCAATGGAAGGGCAGGGGCATACAATGATAATTTATGTTCAATCTACCTATTTAACGCCATGCGGCGTTGGTCGTGTCCACCGTGTTGATATCTTTGGCGTGTAATGGGGGCCTGTGGTGGGTTATTATTGCAGTCAATGGGACAGGTAACGCGTCACCTTCTTTAATTGCCTCATGCGTGAGGTACGGGGTTGGATGATACCAGTGGTGTGCGTACTGCGCTTGTGCACATAAATAATAGAGAAGGAATTCAGGGACCTTAAAGCCACCTCTGGAATATGGCAGGGTTAGAGCTCACAATTCAATTCTGTCTTGCTTGCCTGCCCAGATAAGTTTGGTCAGTAATGATGATAGTTGACGGAAGACTTCTGATGGGGGCATAATGGGGATGTTGTTAAAAAGATATAGGAATTTCGGCAGAACCACCATTTTTACTATAGCTAACCTTTCGGCCAAGGATAGGGGTAATTGAACCCAGCGATCAATTTTATCAGTTATAGTACTTATTGTGCGACCATAGTTTGTATGGATGACCATTTCTGGGACCCGATGGTACCATACTCCTAAGTAACTCACTGGATCGGATTGCCACTGCAGAGGAAATTCTGTGGTGTGCGGGTGCGTGGAATCTGTAAGGGGTGTAACGATAGATTTGTCCCAATTAATTTGGAGACCAGAATGTCTCCCAAATTTGATATATTCCCTTAACAGGGGGGGCTAAATGAATTTCCGGGTCATGCACATATAATAACATATCATCCGCGTACATGGAGATATGTAAAGGTCGCTGTGAGAATTGCAAAGCAGAATAGTGATGACTCTGTCTAATCTTGCAAGCTAAAGGTTCGAGCGCCAGCGCAAATAACAATGGGGATAATGGACATGCTTACCTTGTCCCACGTGGTATGGTTAAACTGTCGAGATATAATTATTAATGCGGATATGGGCCACGGGCTTGGTGTATAGCAACTGAACCCATTGTAGAAATACGAGGGAAAAACCCATCCTTAAGTACTGTCATGAGATAGGGCCATTCTATTGAATAGAAGGCCTTGGCCGCATCCAACATAACTAGATAGTGAGACAGTGAAAACAATGTCCGGGTATTGTGTGCTGTTGACCTAGTCGGTATGAATCCCGACTGGTCCGGTAGGACCAGGTTGGTCATAAGGGGCTGCAGTCTTACTGCCAGAAGTTTGGCCAGTATTTTAGAGTCCACATTTATGAGCGGAGCGACACCGGCCTATAGGATTCACAGTATTCAGGGTTCTTCGCAGGTTTTAGGAGGGCGACCAATACAGCTTCACGTAAGGATGGAGGGAGAATTGCTTTGTTGAATGCATCACCGTACATAGTAACTAGGTGAGGTTCCAGTAAATCTGCAAAGGTCTTGTAAAACTCACAAGTGAACCCGTCCGGGCCTGGAACCTTCCCATTAGGAAGTGATTTAATAATTTCTGTAACTTCTTCTACCATGATCGGTAGGGAGAGATACTCCCTTCATGTATCCGAGAGCCAGGCGATGGCCACGTCCTCTAGATACTTCACAATCTCTACTGGGGGCGCAGTGTTACATGATTCATATAATGCACCATATGTTTTCATGTATTCTTGCAATATACCTTTTGCAGTGGTCTGCACTTCCCCGGTTTCACCTCGAACCTGCAAGACAGTTTGTGGGGCACAGCCTTCACAGATTTTACATGCCAACATACTCCCAGGTCTGCCGCCCTCGCCGAAGGCCCTGGCCCTATCGCGTTTTGTTCTGTATCGTAGTTCATCATCAGCTAGGTATTGATATTCGGACATAACCGCCCTAATGTCTCCCAGTCTCTGCGGATTCTGTGTCTGCTCATTTTCACACTCTAGGGATTTCAATTGATTCTCACACCAAAATAATTGTCTGTGGATATCTTTCAAAATACCTGCAGTGGTACTGATACATACACCATGCAGTGTGGCTTTAAAAGCCTCCCACAGCAGGCATGGGTCATCAGTGGTAGGTTAATTCAAAAGGAAGAAGTCAGAAATGGCCGTGGTAATCGCGTCTGTGAATATCTAGTCAGATAATGCTTTTGCATTAAAATACCAGTTATAAGGGGGTGGTGTGTAATACGGTATCGTAACAGACAGAAGTACTGGGTTTTGATCTGACATTGTCCATGGGAGGTGTTTGATAGTGTTGGTCCAGAGCAGGGCTTCTTTTGTACCTAAACAATAATCAATTCGGGACCAGCTATTATGCGCCACAGATGTGTGTGATGCTTCCCTACATGTTGGATGTTGAGTCGGCAAATGTCATGCAACTGCTGTTCCGACATTAGGTCAATCATTTTGGACATAGCTTTCTGGTGCGATTCTGTAGTAGAGCCCGATCTGTCGAGACTTTCACTCAATACTAAATTAAAATCCCCTCCCCATAGCAATGTTCTATCTGCCACATTATGTAGTTTCTGCCATACCTCACGTTCAGACCGTATGTGTTTATAAGTACAATCCTCTGCCCGCGAAGTATGCCTACAACAATGATGTACCTGCCCAGTGGGTCTGCAATTCCAGTGTCAACAGAGAAATTCGTACCCTTTTTGATCAAAATGGTAACCCCCCTGGAATATGAGGAATATGTTGAACTGTGAAAAGCTTCGGCCCATTTGTGACCCAAGAACGTGGGGCAATGTGTGTTTCCTGGAGCAGTGCAATATCAATATGCAGGCGATCAAAATAAGCAAACATATGTCAAATTTTTTTAGGATTATTAAGTCCCGTACATTCCATGTTATGAAATTTAGAGACGCGGGTCTCAATTTATCGTTAACCATGGCACCACTGAAGTAACATATCCCAGCACAACATAGTAGCCAAGAACTTCACCACCATATTGAAAAATAGTCTGTTGTGAGTAGCATCTGTCATGTATTGTATAGCACATGTATCAAGGAGTGCGGCGTTGCATCTCAAGCACTTCGGTCTGCAGAACAATTTCCTACCCTCACCCTCCCACCAACCACCCACTTTAGCATGCCAAAGACAAATCCCCTCATAAAATCCCAAACAAACCATGAACAATCTGGGGAACCCCCGCATGAAGGTCCGCCATGGGCACACAACACCATCCACAGTAGTGGATGTGGTCAGGTTGACAATATGAATGCAGTACAATTTTAATCAAACATTAAATGAAAAGACTTGGCTATAGTTCAAATAAAATGTGGAAAAGCACATATTATGACATCAGGCGGTCCTCTTCATATGCTTACTGCTATAATTAAGTCAGTTAGGTCCCATATGGTCCAACAATTTAAGACAGGGCAGCTCAATACTCACAGGCAGCCACTCTACGTCTCTGGCAATAAGCCCGCAACTCATACCAAGGTTATCCCCTTTAGTTGTCGCTCCCTTTCAATCGTGAATCGAGTCCCAAACCATCCTGAATCAAGTCAGTTTACACAACATGTACACATATACTTGGCATAAGGGGAGCACGACCTATACCTCAAAGTGGGTCAGAGTCACAGTCAACAATAATTTCAACCCCAGGCCTCCAGTCATGCAAGGACATCACCACCTCACATTTCACCTGATATCTTGTGTTTCTCTCCATAGATGGAAGATACACCGGAGCAATGAGACCCATGAGTTAGAGTCAGGGAAGGCTCCCCTTCAACAGCATATGATGGACCACTGGGAAGGAAGGACAGAACCATACTGGCGTTACGATATGGTTGGTCCATTAACCCGTGGTAGGCAGGTATTTGAAAACAGTTACGGTCGCATGGACCTAAGCCTACCGCAAGAGTGGATGTGGAAGGAATCCCTCACTGCCATGATGCCACTCAGGAGGTTCTGCAGTAAAAAGAAAATACAGGGATATAGGATCAATCCCCAGGTCGCTGTCCTACCGGGTTGCGCTGGTTCCTTCTGCTACCCAGCGCCAAGGTACCAGCGTGCTGCAAGAGCTCTGGAACACTGCTGTCTCCACCCCTCTTCAGGACCAGTGGGATGGCAGTGCAGCACAGATCCAAATTGCGATGCATAGATTTCACGTTTCAGTTTCATTGCCATAAAGTGTTGACTAATCCTGCCGGGTCCTCTCTGTCCATTCAAACCATGCACTATGTTGATATCCTATTCAGATTCCTGGGGCTGCTCAACGTGCTTATGGTCCCTGCGTTTTGAGGTTAACTGCTTGATGAAGTCCTGACCGGCTTTTAAGATCTGTAGGATCATCGATCGTCCTTCCCACGTTACCTTCAGCCTAGCGGGATAAAGCATTGCATATTCCACGTTGAGCTCACGCAGTTTCGATTTGGCCTGGGCGAATTGTCTGCGAGCCTGTTGGACCGCGATAGTAAAATCGGTAGAATTCCAGCTCATTACCCTGGTATGTTACCTGCTGCTTCTCCCTGGCCAGCCCCAGTGCTGTATCTCTCCCTACAGTTTAATATTCGAGCGATAATGGGACGAGGGGATGCCCCTGGAGGCGGACGCGGTGCAAGGGACCGATGTGCACGTTCCACAATGAGGACTGCTGAGAATTATTCTTCCCCAAAGACGGACCTGAGCATCTCCTCCCCATACGTCGCCTGCGATTCGAATATTATTCCGGCGGGTCTGGCTTCGAAGTCCTCAGCCTTACTCTTTATAACATCTAGCACCTTTCCCATGCCAGTGCATTTGCTGGTTGTGGCATGTGCCTCATCCTCTACAGCCGCAATGTGGGTTTCCGCGTTGTCCAGTCGCTCTCCTTGTTTATCCAATTTTGCAGCCATACTATCCACTCGCTGGGTGAGATGGTCCAACTTCCCATTGATGTCCTGAAAGCTTGACAAAATCGATTTAAGGACAGCTTCCATCGCTCCACCAGCTGGCGAGTCCGCCTCCAACTCAGTATCCGAATGACATGCCGCGCCTTTTGGGTGCTTTTTTTATTCAAATGTGAGTTTGGGCTGCTGTTTATCTTGTTTGCCCATGTTGTTGCTGTTTGCTGCAGTCTAATATAGGACAGTCGCCGACTTATAGTGAACCTTTCAAACAATAGCTGTATAGCGGGGGGCCTGAATCCACCCCTCGACGCTCCACATTATGATGAGGGACGCTCAATTGCACACGTGATAATGGCAGAGACAGAGGCACAGTGAGATACGCTGAAATAGTTAAGGAATTTATGGGTCTCCAGAGATCAACCCAGCGATATCTTAAAACAGCGGCATAGCGTTGTTAGGGACAGGGGGGTGCAAAACCGCCTTCCACGTCTATGGCCTGCACTAGAAAAGTCCCCCCTCATCCATTTGCCCCAGGGGTGAACAGCTGCATGGATATAGCATCACAGGTCGCAACAGACGTAGTTTACTTAAGCGGATACAGCGCAGTTATCAGCCATCATGAGGACTCTGCCCCAACTGTCGCCTCCATTTTGTGCTTGGCTGATGTCAAGAAAATGGCGCTTTAAGGTGACATTGCGCTATTGTATTTCCAATATGCCTGCCTTTTGTAGTTAAATGAATGAAGATGTAGCATGGATGTGTCAGAGTGCTCATTGTGCTCCACAGTAGTGCCTCAGCTGGTCATCCAGAACTCTTCCTAATGTCCGACGGTGCGCTGGGTGCCACCATTTTGTGCATGGGGGGGATATGCGCTGGAGCTCTGACTATCCCCTCGGCCGCGCTGCTGCACCGCTATTGCCCCCCTGCCGTGTTGGTGAAAGCGGCAGTCCGCTATGTCAGAGTGCTTCACTCCGAGCCCGGTGCTCCCGCCCTCCTCCGCTTACCGCGACAGTGCCTCCGCTCGTCCCGGCACCTGAAAGATTATCGCCAGGCAGTCCTCCTCATTAACGGTGCACATGGGGTGACACCATCGTTCATGTGCTAGTCGGGTAGAGGTGGACCGCCAGCACAGCCCCGCAGCAGATATGATGCCTCCAACCAGGCGCTTCCGGTCACGGCTCACTGACGATCTGCCAGACAGTGTTGCGGAGATCCGTTACCTGGCAGCCGCCATGTTGTGGACGTCCACGATATCAGGGCCGTTCAGAACAAGAGGCAATTACACCATTGTCCGCATCGAGCTCCTGTTCCCAACTGCTCTCCAGCTAGGCACCACCACTTCCAACGTTCATATCAGCCAAAAGTTAACAGAATACCAAACTGCAAGCGCTCCATTAATGCCGATTCTTTCGCCTGACCGGCGGAGTTGTCCTAGCAGGCAGCCATCTCGCAGTGCGCCCTCTAGTGCCCCAGGTATTACATTGTAGTTAAGTAAGATCCAGAAAACTTCTCTGTACAACAGTCTCCAGTTCATTAGGAAGCAGCCTAGTGTTTTTTTTTTATGACATTTGTTGAGCGCACGAATATTCGGGAGTGTCTTGGTGCTGTTGATTGCTGTAAATCCTCCTGGTTACTCAGTTCTGGAAAAGCCAGGTTTTCAAATTTCTTCTGAAATTTGTAAGAAAGAAACTACTGCTCTCAACTCGGCTGGAAGTGTGCTCCACAGCTTTGCAGTGCCATAAGAGAGACTCCGACCACCCCAACCCGAAGTGCGTATTCTAGGTACATTCATGATTTTGGTCCCTGAGGACCTCAGCTGTCTGGCCGGATGATACCAAACAAATAACTTTTTGAGCGACAAAGGTGCTGTGTCGTTCAAAGCCTTGAATGCTAAACATAGCGCCTTAAACTCAACTCGTTTGGCCACTGGAAGCCAATGAAGTAGGCGAATCTCCTTGGTAATAGAATCATATTTGGGGATATTGCTCAACAATCAAGCAGCCGTGTTTTGGATAGATTGAAGTTTTTTGAGAAAATGCTTACACATGCCAAAATAAAGACTATTACAATAGTCCAATTTGGTCTGGACCAGCGCGGTAACCACCAGCTTTCTAGAATTGGTAGGGATACAAGGCATGATTTTCCTAAGTTTTTTAATCATGAAATGGGAGGTGGTGACAATAGCATTGGTCTGATGAGATAATGCTAACTTGTTGTCAATCCACACACCTACATGTTTTGCCCTTGACACAGGTTTAGTTGCCGCACCCATCTCTGTTGGCCACTAGAAATGGTTCCATCTTGGTTCTAACTCCCAAAGATAATGACATCGGTCTTTTGGGAGTTAGAGTGTAGAGTTTAACACCCTTTTTTATATCCCAGGCTGTGAAGCATGGAAATGCATCCCAGGGGTGTATAATCCTCGCCACCACGTCCTTAATAGAATTGAAACTTTCCTTCATGTTAACTAGGACATTTTTCATTCTATGTCAGGACCGGAGGAGAGCATGTTCAAGCTTACTTACCACCAGTGTGGCTGTGTCATGGATTGGTTTGTAATAAAACCTCTTAAAGGTAGGATCCGAGGACAAATCTGCTGCAGTCATGATATTCTCCAGTCTGCCCGCTACCTGGATAGCATTGGAGGCCATAGCTCCCCTGGAGGAGTAAGCTCCAAAATTACTGATATCAATACGGGCTTCTGCTATAACCCATCTCACCCATATGGAAATGTTCGGATATGACAAGGCCAAGTAAAGCTTTTTGATGGCAATCAGGAGTTTCCGTTCTCTTAGAGGGCGAACCGCCAATGTCATATCTTCATATGCCTTAAGGCATCTGACCACACACAGTTTGGGGTTATCAGGAAAGCCTGGATAAGATATTGACCTAATACTCATCTTTGTTCTCCTGGAAGTGCTGAAGGTGACCCCTTCAGGGGTAAACATTCTAGCTGAGAGTTATAGAGCTTTTACGTCCGAAGCTCTCTTGCAAGAGATGAGGCAGAGTAACATTGCCAGCTTCGCTGAGACCTCCTTCCTAAATAGGTATTGATTGTACTGCCAGGAGATCCTGAAGCCCTTGAGGAGTTTACTTCCCCATGCGTGTTCACCCACTAGAACATTGTTCACTGGAGAATGGCCCGCCAAGATAGCCGACCTGAAGGAATTGATGGTACAATATGCCAAGCCTTTGTGAAACTGTTCTGCCAGGAAGTTCACAACATCGGTAACACTGGTGCCCACGGGATCAAATTGTTTCTCCACACACCAACGAAGACGATTTGTACCTCTTGGTAGTTCCTAGGGCCCACATCTGCTAGATGAGGAATTCAGCTCCTTGCAAAAGCCTGAGGTCTTGTCAGCATTGCCTGAAATCCACCATGCCATGAGGTGAAGATGGCCCTGGAGGATCAGGGGATGGGGCTGGCCCAAGGGGTCTGTCAAGATCTCGGCAAAGGTTGGGAGCCATAACGGTGAGGTGCATGCAAGTTCTAGAAGGGAAGGGAACCACGCTTGTGATTGCTAGATTGGGGTGTGGACAACTAAGGAGGCCAGTTGACACCTGACTTGGGCCGCCACTCACTCGATAAACATGACAGGGGAAACGCATAGGCCTTATTTTCTGAGCAGTCTTGTAGGAAGGTGTCCATTGCTTGCTCCCCCGGATCCGGTCTCCAGCTGACATAGAGCAGGAGCTGAGAGTTACATCTGGATGGAAAGAGGTCTATCTGGCAAGAACCCCAAAGTAACATGAGAACTTGAAATACTCTCGGACAGAGCCTCCAATCGCTGGCATCCCTGAGGAATCTGGAGTTCCAGTCTGCCACCGAGTTCATCGTCCCTGGGAGATATTCCACCATCCCCTGTATCTGTCGTTGGAGGCAATAGCGCCAGAAGTATTTGGCCTGTTCCGCCAGGGCTCGAGAGCGGGCTCCCCCAACTGGCTGACATACTACACTGCTGTGGTGGTGTCCATCCTCAATAAAACACCTCAGGAGATCCTGTCCCTTGTAAGTGCTCGAATAGCAAACAAGCCCGACAGAAGTTCCAGGCAGTTGATGTGCAGAGAGAGGTCCTTCTTCTGTCCACCTTTTTCCCATGGAGATCGAGCCGCACCTGCCTCTCTAGCCCAGATGGCTGTCGTGTGACTCTATCACCAGATTTGGATGGGATCCAAATATTGCTATCCCGTGCCATGCCTCCATGTGGTCTATCCATCATTGCATGTCTGTCTTGGCTTCTGATGTCAGAGTCACAAGCACTGAATAGGCAAGGCCCCTGCAAAGGTGGGCTGCCTTCAGTCTCTGGAGATCATGGTAGTGCAGTGGGCCCAGGAAGATAGCTTTTATTGAGGACAATAATAAGCCAACAATCTTGGCCATCTGGCGCAGAGATATCCTGTCCTTCCGAATGACCTTCCTCAATTCTTTTTTGATATTGTTGAACTTCTGTCCTGGTATGCTCATGATCGCTACCCTGGAGTCTATACTGAAGCCCAGAAAGGTCATGGTTTGTTGAGGCGTCAAATTCGACTTTTGTTGGTTTATGACAAATCCCAAGTCTTGAAGGAGGTGTATGATGGTGTTCAGATGGGCCAACAGGTGACTCAGTGACTGATCCATCAGCAGGATATCGTCCAGATAGATGATCAACCTGATGCCCAGAGCCCAAAGGTACACCACTACTGACTTGAGTAGCTTTGTGAAGCACCACGGTGCCTAAGATAGGCCAAATGAGAGAGTCCGGAAGTTGAAATTTGCCCTCTCCATTCAAACTGGAGGTACCTGCGGTGAGGTGCAAAGATGGGGACTGTCAGGTAGGCACCCTAGAGATCTAGGCACGCCAGCCAGTTGTCCGGAAGCAGCATGTCCCTGAGGAGGTGAATGCCCTCCATCTTGAAGTGGTTATACACCAGCTACTCGTTGAAGGTCCTGAGGTTGATCACTGGGCGGATCTTCACCCAGAAACAAGGTTGCTGAGGAAACCATTGGGGTGAAGATGAGAGAGGCATATCGCATTGTTGGCAATAAGGTCCGTACCTCCTGGCCAATTAGGGACATCTCTTGTGAGGAAAAAATTTGAGGACGGGGCCTTACCACTTGTGACGGGGTTCCGTAGAATTCTATGTGGAACCCTTGGACGGTCTCCATTTCCCACGGGTCTGCCGTTATCTCTGCCCACTTGTGAGTGAAAAAGCGTAACCTCCAACCAAAATGGAGAGGTGTTGACAGAACAGGTGTTACCGTTATATCCATTGTTGTTAGATTCTCGTCGAGGACGGTTGGGTTATCCTCGACCGCTGCTGCGGTAGGGATAGAAGGATCATTGATGGCCGCCGTGCCAACCATTATTCCTCCTCGCCTGTGCTCTGTTAGGGCCTTGGTAAGACTGGCGGCAGGAAGTGTGACCCCTGCCCCTTCTGGCCCCTCCAAAAATCTTCCCAGGGAATATCTTTTTCATGGACGACTGGGCCTTGTCAAGAGCTGAGAATTTGGTGACAAACTTCCTGAGTTCTTTAGCAAAAGGTTCGCCGAATAGGGAACCTTGGGCTACTGGGCCTGCCTCCGAGGAGGAGAGTTCCTCCAGCATGGGTTAGATTTTGATCAATAGAGATCGGCAATACTCTGCCGAGAGGACGCAGTTGGCGTTACCGAGAAGGCAGATCACCCTCTGTGCCCAGCCCGCGATGTCATCCGTGGGGAGGGAAGTCCCTGACTGTCTGGCCTGCTCCGCTAACTCGATGATCTTAGTCAATGGACCTACCACATCCAGGAGTTTGTCCTGGCACTCTCGCCAAGACCTGTCTATTCCCTTTTTTGGGTCTGTCATGTACTGAGAGAAGAATGTACATAACTTATGGTCATTCTCTGTGGTCACTGTCATTCTTTTGCCAAGGAAAGGTGGGGGGCATTCCACCCATAGGCATGCTCTTACATCTTTACTGAAGGTCTGGTGGATCTTGCTCGCCATGTATTTCATCACCTTCTTCTCTGGGATCCAATCTGCGGAGCATGGGCGGTAGATTCCCTTTGGGCCGAACATGTCACCAGAGGAAGGGGCTCCCTTGAATGAGTCTGAACCGTTGGCTGAGTCTTGGGCCTCATCAGAGGAGACTTTATCATCCTCAACATCACCCGCCCCCAGGTCAGGGAACTCCTCTTCGGGGTCGAAGTTTGTCGCAATGTCATCGCCCATTAGCCCAGGTGTATCCTCCTCCCGGTAGGGTGCATATTTTAACATGCACGCACTCTTATGGAAGACTTCGGCCGGATGGCTAAAGCCTTCCAGGTATGTGTGGGGACTGAAGTCACCCCACTAGGCCCAGCCCCCATCCTCTAGTATACCAGTGCACTTGTATACGTGGGCCGACAGCTTGTCGACACTCTTCTGCTGAGGGTAAGCGCCTCGGATATGGCTTGGTTAAGGAACTTGTCAATCTCTGCAGGAAAGCGTCGATGGCGGGGGTTAAACCTCCTCTGAGGTACAAGAGGGTGCGTAGTCATGGTACTTTTGTGACTGCAAGGGTGAGGGCACCAGAAAAAACGCCTGAGATAATATAAAATTGGGAAGCCTCCTCGCTGGTGCTCTGAAGTGGTTGTCAAGGCAGTACACCTGAAGGAGTGAATTCACTCGCTAAACCGCACTCACATTTTTCTCATGCCAGGAAGAAAAAAATCCTAGTTGACTTACCGCTGTTGCGGTGCCAGGCAAGGGTTGGAGAGAGGAAGCACACAGCGGGAGACCGCTAATCTTCTCTTCGGCGCACATGGCTCACGGAGCTGCTCCATTGCATGAGGATTGCGTTGAAAGGCGCAAAAGAGTGCCATCTCGTGCACCCGCGCAGAACACAAAAGACGTGCTTGGGGGTTTGCCTGCTGTGCGGGGAGCATGAAACATGCCAGCCAGATAGAGTTGACAGCAATTAATATCAAGCGTTAATATCTAGGCAATAACAATATCGCAAATATCAAGAATAGTACGTCAGAAAAACTCCCACTATCCCACTAACTATGTCAGGAAGGAAAAGTATGGTGACCTAACTGACGGAGTAGCAGTGAAGAAAGAGGAAGGACTATGTTACAAGATGTGATTTATAGACTGTCGGACTGTTATTGGGTTGGACTATTGGTTACCATGGTTGCTCTCTACGTTTGAACTTGCTAGTAATAAAGAGTGAAGAAAGAAATGCATAATCCTCGCCTCCGGTCATGACATCGAATTTTACCTCCAGTGGAATACATAAGGACTATTTTACATTTTACATTTACAGCACACTTTCATCCTACATTTAATATTTTGTGTCATGTCTGCATTGCATACACAAAGAAGGCTTCTTTTGCCAACTCGAACTACAGCAGGCATTTTCCATTGCTATGCTTGAGTGCTGGCGTCAAAGCAGTTGGCTTTCCCAATGCTCGTCTAAATGTTGGGTAACCAAGGGGCCTATTATCAAGGACGGGCGATACATTATCGCCGCTTTTATCGGCAGGAAACTGCCGATAAAGCGGCGATAGTGGGCTTGATAATATGCTCTATGAATTCCTATCGAAGCCCATGTTAGATGTGAAGACATCTAACATGGGCTTCGATAGGAATTCATAGAGCATATTATCAACCTGCGCTCCAAGTGAATAGAGGACAGGCTAAAGGAGGACTCGTTATTTTGCTTAGCACAAATGTTTCGTTGGTCTTATAAAAATGTTTTCCCTGATTCCAACTTGATTCAGGCAATTAAGTTACATCTTAAGGATTCCCAGGATTACTTAAATACTCTGTTAATTGTAAACACATATCTTCCTCCAGATGCATCCCATGCTCACCTATTAAAAGGTCTATTTGTTTTTATATCCTCTATTCTGAAAAGAGAAGATTGTAAGTCTCTAATGCTGGTAGGTGCTATGAATGCTAAAGTCTCCTCACACAGCATAAGAGTATTTTCTAACACCGAAAGAAATGAAGCCCTAAAAATCCCCACTGCCCAATTTCCGAAGTTTTGGCATCTGTTTTTAGCCATCATATGTTGATCTGTTTTAAATTTAATTGTACTTGTGCTAAGGTAGGTTCATGGAATTTTAAAGGCAGTAATGTAGGGTTTAATGTAAATAATGGTAGAATTCACTGGAACACTAAAGCGACAGTCATAGTAAAAGCAAATTTAACAGCTCTGATAAAAGATCAACACCCTCTAGTTATGCATGAATATGATTTGCCTCAAATTGATCTTTTGGAAGTTTATTCCCGTAATATTGGTTCTTTGGCAGCATTATGTAAATCATCGCGTATTCCAACTAAACAGAAATCTTATTTTAATCCAATGCTTATCTTAAATAGGGAAATTAATACATTGGTGAGGGCCCAGTTCCTGAACTTTTCTAATGAACGTAGTAATTTAATCAATTTATTGAAGAGGAAAAGGCAGAGGAAAAAACGCTCTCTAAAGCAATTAAAGAAAGATGGTGCATGGGTGCAATTAAGAGAGGCAGCCTCCAAAACAACTCCAAAAAATGTTGGGAAGTAATTGCAGACTGCTGCGGTACAAGAGTAAAATCTCTGCCCATTCCTGTTAAAGAAGTGGATTGGAAAATCCACTGGGTAGGACTATACGCAGCAAACATGAACTCCCCTAGTTTTTTCCCTGCTGCTTTTGACCCTTTGGAAACACACTTATCCAACTATGTACACTCAGTGAGTGACATAGTTGGATTTATTAAAAAAATTAGATCCTCAGGAGCAATGGGTCAGGATGAAATACAGATGGCGGTAATAAAAAAGGAACCACTTCTGTGGGCCACGTTTTTAGTCCCTCTGTTTAACTTTTGCTTTTCTCAGGAGAAGACATTGCCGTCGTGGTCTGGTAGTATTTTAATCCCGTTACATAAAAAGGGCCCTAGATAATATCTGGGCAAGTATAGGCAAATAGCTTTACTAGATGCAGTGGGAAAAATATTTGCACAAAGAATTATTGATCATCTCACGGAATGGGTCATGGAGAATAAGGTCCTCTCTATAGAACAAGCAGGTTTTAGAAAAAATCATTCGACATTGGACAATATCTCCATGTTGAAATTAATAGAGGAGAAATATACGCTATCTCGCAGATCAAATGTTTACATGGCCTTCATAGATTTTTCTACGACCTTTGATAAGGTAGATCAACCGCTCCTTTGGAGGAAACTACAAAATATGGGATTGCATTACATTCTCAAACCTGGTGTCGGGTTTTAATGGGAGGAAACCAAGGATTAATATCGTAATTCCAATAGAAAATGGCTTGAAACAAGGTTGTCTATTAGGCCCCCTACTATTTTCATTATATTTAGCAGATTTACCCGACTGTCTCTCTCAGCGAGAGGGCAATGCTCCAAATATAGGTAGCCGTCCTTTCGCATGTCTCCCTTACGCAGACGATATAGTCATGATGAATCTTACTCCTATAGGGCTAAACAAAAAGTTGTCATCATTGCAGAATTATACGGCGGTTCATTTTTTGAAGATCAATGTTTCCAAAAGTAAAATTCTAATCTTGAAAAGTGACAGAAGCAGAAAATTATGTAAATTTAATTGGCACATTGGTCTTAAAAAGATGAAGGTGGTTGATTCATATGTATATCTAGGAAAAATAATCGCGAGCAATACGAAGAATAAACTCCATATCAAACACAGCACCAGTAAAGCTATGTCTCACGCTACTGGTCTGCGCATGTTTTATAGCACAATGGGAAGAAGGCATTTTTTACATCTACTGACGGTGCTGAAAGCAAAAACTCCATCAACCTTAGTATATGCTATTGAATCAATCCCTGTAAAGGAGAGTAGTTTTTTAGAGAAGATAGAAGGCCAGATTTTAAGTAAATTGTGTAATTTTAATACACTATTTCCTTCAGCTGCTATTAGATTGGAATTTGGACTAATACGCACCTATATTCAAGGTATTTCAAGAGTTTTACGTAGGGGATACCAGTTAAAAAATAGTGAATTTGATTCGATAAGAGGTTTCATGTGTAAGGAAATTTTCGGTGGTATGGGGGCGAAATACTCTTTAGGTCGAGATTTGTCTTTGGCTTTAAACATTTTCTGTGTTCAGGAAGAATCTGTGATTTCCCTCCCACTATCAGAATCCTTCGTAAAAAACTTAAGTGGGAGGATCAGCTTTAATAGAGATATTGAGTTGTGTAAAGAGAAATTAAAGATAATAGCAAGTACTACTTCCCCGAAACCTCCGCAGAAATATTTAACTTGGAACTTAGATCATGGAACAAGATGCTGGTTCTCCTTATTTAGATTAAATCTCCTACCTCTAAATGATTTAATAGCATATTGGTCCCAGAATTAAAAAAATGGAAACAAGTGCAATTTTTGTGAACTGAACATCCAGAACTTGGATCATGCTTTGTTAGTGTGTTCGGCACTGGCCTTTTATTGTCGTCACTGGCTTGGGCCGATGTTTTTACAAAATGGTGTTAAGAACTTAGCTTCAGCTCGCAACTATCTTTTTAATCCCAAAAATGAAGCTGTGTGTGTAAAATTGTTTAATTTTTAAAGGAATTTATGTACATATTTTAATTGTATATTTTCAAAGTGGGATTTAATTTCTGAACAGCTGACCCTCTTTTTAGTCATTTTATCCTCTCTTGATCACGAATGTATTGTGCATTGTTCGGTCCTCATTTTAAAGGCTGTTGCTTATTTAATTTTTTATCCCTAAATTGTAAACCTGCACATGATAAGGCTGCTTTTATTTGTTATTTGCACAGTTCAGGATATGCCCTGCTCTCTCACTGTTGGCTGCTAATTCCAAACTTTGCTTCATGAATGTGCTCTACGTTGTCTTGGTTGCTTTCTAATTGTTATTTGCACAACTCTGGATATGCCCTGTTTCCTCATTGTTGGCTGCTAAATTCCAAACTTTTACCCCTTGAAACTGTTATATGTTGAAATCTTTTTACTGTCTTGTTATTACTGGTTTTATTGCACTTTATGTATTAATTGGTGTGTAATTTTTAAGTGGACCTCATCGGAGTTCCAAAACATTAATAAACTGAATTGAATTGAATTGTAACATTTCAAACATTGGACTACACTTAATTTACTGTGATGTGGAAAGGCAGGATAACACACACATCTGGAATTCGTCTTAGTTTATTTAGAAATTGTGAAAGAGACCCCTTAGGGAGTAAATACTCTACCTGCCGAATCCAAGGCCCGTACATCCGAGACCCGTCGACAGGAAATGAGATACAACAACAAAGTAAGCTTCACTGACAACTGTTTATGTGAAAGTCCTTGGTTCCCCGGACAGCTTCTGATAAAACGAAGTACCACATCTACATCCCCCAGTGTGGAATATCTGGGTTTTGGTGGTTTCACCAATCTAATGCCTCTCAATAATTTACATACCAAAGGATATCCCCCCACAGGTTCCCTTCCATGTGGGGGCTACATCTGCAAAAAAATTCCCAATCATATTTATTCTGGATCCCACGGGATCCACCTGTCATTCACCACACCACAAACCCATCTATGCCAAACCGTTTTGTATCGTTTGTGCCTAGTGGGAGCCGAAGATTGTGACAAGAAAAACATTGCATCCTGCGAAACTCCCAGCACTTGCTAGCGTCTTGGGAAAGTCTCTAGGCCATGAGGGATAATTGACCCTTCAGCACCAGCGGATGTGGACATCCCATCGGGTCTTGAAAATTTTCCGTGAATGAGAGAAGAAGTACAGAAGGGGCGCAAGTCTAGGTTAACGTCACTGGAAACCATGACTGTGCCTTCCAATACGGAGTGATCAAGTCCCCTCCCTGTTGGCGGACTTGCGCGAGCACTCTCTGAATCATGACGAATGGAGAAAGGCATAAAGCGTGCCCGTTGTCCAGGATTGTAGAAATGCATCCGAGTTGAGTGTCTGAGGATCTGGTCGCCAACTGTAAAACTGGGGTAACTGAGGGTTCAATCGGGATGCAAAAATATTTATTTTGCATGGACCCCACTTCAAATTCAGATGTTGAAACACCCTGAGGTGTAGCCTCCAATTGTTGAAATCCGGATGAAATCGGCAGTTCCAATCTGCCACCACATTGGAGCTGCCCGAAATATATTCTGTGATCACTGCGATATGATGTTGAAGGCAATTATGCCAAAAATCCTTAGCTATCTCTGCCAAAAAACAAGACCTTGTGCTCCCAAAACGATTGATGCATTGTACTGCTGAGACGTTTTCCATTCGATAAAAGGATACAACAACTCACTTTCTGCAGGGATAGAGTCTGAATCGCGAACAAACCCGCTAGGAGTTCCAGACAATTTATACGCAACTGTAGTTCCTCTGGGGACATCTGCGCCCATCTCCATTGACCCACATCGGGGTCCCCACCCCCAACGACTGGTGACTGACTCTCTCACTACCTCTGGAATAAATGCAAAAATGTCCTTGCTTAGACTAAGCATCCATGTGCTCCAACTACTAGGATATTTCCGTCTTCCTTCTTTGGTTAGGAGAATCTGTTCTGAATAACTCAAACCCTTGCGCAAATGCATGATCTTAAGTCATTGCAACGCCTGGTAATGCAGAGGGCCTGGGAAATCACCTGAATAGAAGAAGCCAAATGACCTACAAGGCGAGCTAGAACCCTCACCGATAAAGTCGGAGAGGCAAGCGTGCTCCACAACTCCTTCTTGATCAAGATCCTGTTTGTTAGAGGGAGTAACACTTGTGTCAACACAGAGTCCACATGGAACCCAGGAACTCCATTGACTGAGAGGGGGTCAGGATCGACTTGTCCGAGTTGATGACGAAACCCAGATCCTGAAGGAGCTAGATCATCCAAGATAAGTGAAGTAGCACTGTTTCCACGCTCTGTGCCATGATCAGAACGTCATCCAGATAAATGATCAGCCGATCTCCTCTCTCTCGCAGATATTGTACAAACAGTTTGAGCAGCTTGGTGAAACACCAAGGGGCGGAGGAGAGACCGAAGGGCATGGTGACAAATTTGTACCATCAATGTCGCCATTTAAGAATACCGAAGGGCTTGTAGTCAGAGAAAACAAAGGTGCACAGCCTAACAATCAACACACTTGATATTGGTTGACTTATTGTGGTGGTGCAAAGGGTGAGTGGAGAGCCCTTAGAACCACTCAAAAGTGAGTAGTCCAAACTACAAACTGCAGAAATAACGGGGTTACCCAATGCACTCAAAATAGTGAAACATTAGTTAAGTAACAAACAACGATTCAGTTCAAAAATACAAAGCGACAGAAGGTATCTAGGAATCTCCAAAGGGAGAGTTGTCCATTGGAGTCCTTTATTGAGTCAAACAGCCGGCCGACACGTGTTTCATCGCTATTGCGAATCCTCAGGGCTAACAAGGCTGTGTTGAGACTAGTAGGTCGCTCAGCTGGTGATAGTTCCGACCCAGCCGGGCCCGTGACCATCAATAAGGAAAATTAAAACAACTGGTCTCACACCCAATATAAGGTGCACGTGAGGGGAAACTTCCTGTGTCCTTAATAATATTTCAAATCCAAGCGGTATCTAAGATGTGCTCTAATACCATAATCGAGTGTAAAGTCACACACACGAAAGTCTGCAGTCGGGTACGACTTCAGTCTGTTAAGAGGACGCCGAGACTCTTTGAAACCAAGTGCGTTTCCCAACGTGTCCTCTCTCCGGGCCGTGTTCCTGTTTTGAGTGCATTGGGTAACCCCGTTAATATCGCCATTTAAACTGTAGGAACCTTTGATGAGGTGGGAAGATAGGTACTGCCAAATATGCCTCTTTTTGGTCGAATCACACATCCAGTTCTTTTCCAACAACAGATACCTCAACAGGTGTATGCACTCCATTTTGAAATGGCGATACACAATCCCTGAGATTTAAAACAAGGCGGAATCCCTGATCCTTCTTTAGCAACAGAAGAATTGTGCTGACAAAGCCGTGTGGATGAGGCACTGATTCTACAAGTTCCCCTTTTCTCAACAAGAATGTTACCTCTTCGTTTATGAAAAAGCTCTCTGTTAGGTAAAAAATTAGAGGGTGAGGTCACCGATTTTGGTTTGGGGAGGAGTAGACCTCGAGGTGGAAACTTTGCACAGTTTGGATTACCCATGGGTCTTGCGTTAAAGTCCCCCAGTTTTGAAGAAACAAACCAATTACCTTACCTGCATAGGAAGTATCACCGACATTGTTGTTGTTGCCTCCTCTATAACTACTTCGATTCTGCCTGCCTTTCCCACCTCTGTTGCGGGTGTGGTAAAAATGTGTGCGGGGGCTCAACCACATCCTCTGTTTTCAAATCCTCTGGAGACCTGGTAATATCTTCGGCCGGTCGCTCGACCCGTAAAGCATCCAGCCCTGGAAAAAGGCTACCATGAAAGACTTTTTTGATTGACATCTCGGCCTTGTCTAGGGCCAAAAAAGTGGCAACATATTTTCCTAGATCCTTTCCGAACTTATCGACAAACAAAGGGCCATTGGCTAAAGAGCCAACTGAGGGTCAATCCTCATCAAGAAATAATTTCTGCGCTTGGTGGACAGCGCGCAATTTGTGTTTTCTAGAAACCATAAACCTCTCTGCTCCCATTCTAGTATCTCTGTCGGGTCCAGATTGGAATTTGAATCCTTAGCCCTGACTGCTAAGTCTAAGATTTTGGTGAGGGGTCCTGACATATTTAGTAACTTACCCTGGCATCCCTTCCATGCTCTGTCCAGCCCCGTCTTTGAGTCCTTAGCAAATTTTTTCAGGACGGTAGCCACATTAGGGTTTAGCTCCGGAGTGTCCGTTACCTTACCCAGTAGAGAAGTAAGTAAGTAATCTTTATTGTACAGTTAATTAAAACTCACAATTTAAAGCCCAAGATTTAAAACATTCAAACATTAAAATACATAAATCAGTCTTGTCTCTCTTTATACATTGGTGATTAAAATTCGCACTTCCAGATTGGCTTGTTGATGTAAACAGGAGTCCCAGCACCATTATCAATACTGTCCTTCTAAATATATAAGTCAAGGACAAGGAGTGTTGAACTTCGGTTTTCCTATTCAGGCTATCTGTAAAATGAATAAGAAATAAGACATGATAAAGTGCTTGTGCTTCAAGGTGCCAAAACTTGGGCAAAAAACCCGGCGTAAGCTTAACTGTTGCCGTGCTCTATAAGGTATGCTAGCTGCCTGCTATTCTGTTTCCGTGCCTTGCTGATGTTTTAGTCTTCCAACCACTATATCGAAGTACTTTGCAAGACGGCAGTTTAGCTGAATCTCTACTGGGTTGAAACATAGTTTTACAGCCTGCCTGCAGGTCCTGATTCCCTTCTGGTTCCATTTTACTCGAAGTAAGGCACACCTTATGTCCATCAACCTTGGGCAAATACAGATAATGTGTATTAGAGCCTCTTTTCCTGTTCTACAGAGATGATCATCCTGTTCTTCTTGTCTCCTTTGCCAAGGTGCCAAATGAGGGAGGATTGGTAAAATACCAAAATGTAACTTTAAAAACTTTTCTTTTATCTTCCCTTTTTCAGATAAGCTCGTGGCGTTAGAGCTTTGTACTCATTCAACACTATTCATCCGTGAGCCTTCTTGGATAGAGTTTCCTTATCTTCAGTTAAGGATATAATTTTCGTTACTTTGGTTACAACCTTTTTGCAGCTCCTCTGATCTGTTGATGATTCCCAAAGATCGGTCAGTTCTAGCCTTTCTAATGATTCTAACAGGTACTCCCTGGCAGGTGATTTCTCTCGTTGTGTCAACTCGGTCCAGTGGTGGGCATTTAGAGATCCTTCGTCTGCACCTCTGATCTAATGCCAACTTTTTATATAAAGCTGTACAAAAGGGGGTGGTGATAGACGGAGCATCTGAACCAATCAAACCCTCACACCCAGTCAACAGATCTGGCTTTAATCCATCACCATTCTTTAGCCCACTCTGCCACCCCAGTTCAGACATGGCCATATGCAAATCAGTCTGACCCTGTGCCTCATGGGAACAGTCCAGTCCGAACTGCTAAGCCATGCCTTCCCTGGACCGGAAACAAGCTTCCTAGGACCGGTTTCTGGCATTTCAGCCGTCTTCAGCCAGGTTTGCTTGAATCCAGTGGCAAAGTGAGCAAGGGACTCACGTCAGAGCATACCCTGCCAACTCAAGGCAAACAAAGCGGTACAAAAGGGGATACCCCACCAGCATCAACGTATCACTCCTCAACTATCTCCTCCTACCTAGATTTCACTCTGGCAACTCTTCCTTTGTTTGACATCATCGAATCATTTAGATTGGGCGAAAATGGTCAAAGTGACCACCTACCTCGGCTGTTCAACGCCCTCAGGTTTAGTTGTTCTAAATCCTTCAGTAATTGCATTGAGCACCTTGTTTGTTTATTTGGAAGTGCTTGTGCTTGGTTTGGTATTCCCCAAGCTATATTGAGTTCCTGTGCTAGTTGGTCTTCCAGCACAGTCCCGAATAGGAAAAGATTGAAGTCACCTGCCAGGATCAAATTCTCTGCATCCCTCTCTTCTATGATTCTTGTCGTTTCGTTGACTAGTTCCTTAGCCCCTTTAAGTCTGTGCTTTGGATGTATATATGAATTAATATTATAAGTGGTTGGACCACCTTTTTTATTTTGATTGTAATGGCTATTGCCTGTATTACGCTTGGAGCTGTAATTTTAACCTTGAGCTCTTCTGTTGTTCTATTGTAAGAATTAAGGCAAATGTCAGCAGACTGCCTGAGCGATGACCAAAGGTAAAGCATCTAGTGGTTGGGACAATTTGTGACGTGTACCCTTGTAGAGCTATCTCGTGCTCTTCCTAGGTTTCTTGAAGTAATATCAGGTCAAATGACCTTAGATAATTTAATGTTTCTGGCTCCTCCAACTTATTTGTCAGACCATTGATGTTCCAAATGCATATTCTAGTGTTAGTTGGATCGGTGTGTGATGAAGTCTGGGCGGGTACCCCTTGTCACTGCCCATCCTCGTTTGTTATTGGCCCGGGTGGGGACGGATGCTTGTCTTGTTAAGATTTTTGTGTATGAGAGGCTCCCGTGAGGCCCTGGAGAGTGGCTAAGCGCTCCTTTTAGAATTGATGCTGCTGTGTGCAAATGGTCTTTTTAAGGTTCTTCTAAAAAGGGTGTTGGATAGGCCGGTCTTTTTCCTAGTTCCAGTTTTATTACCCACTGAGAGAATTTGTTAATTTCTCCCAGGATTCGGTCAGCCAACTCATTTGACCTCCTTGTTGTCTTTGTCGCGTCTGGGCTTTGTTGGTCAGATGTAGATTGAAATTCGATTGCATGCAAATCTGTTGAATTGATGTTGTCCAGTCCTTTAATAGAGTGGACGAGTCTCAATATATTTCCTCTGTTTAGAGTGTCCACTCTTCCTCTGGATTTGTATTCTGGGACAAATAGAATGAAGTCTGTCTCCTTTGAAATGACGGTCCGGGTGTCCTGGAGTAAGGATGACTCATAATAATTGACCATGTCAGAGAGTTGGTTGTTATTTTTGCAATTTAGAATAGCAATTCCGGGTCAATTGGATTCTTCCAGTGCCTGCACTATAGCCAGCTTATTTCTGCTTTGTATTTTTTCTATTTGTGTTTTTTCTCTTGTCAGGCTATCTATCCGTACCCAGTAGAGAGGTTCGTAGGCACTCTGATTTCAGTGTGCTGCATACCTCACGCTCAAATCTCTATCTCATATTCTCTTGCACGTAATGTGCTACCTCTGAGTACCCATTCCATGGACCATGGGTGAACGATGTTCTTAGCGTGAGATGGAGGTTTTTATTGGAGGACTTTGTTCCCATATAATGCGATTTGGGCTTGCGTTTCGCTGCCATGCGCGGTTTCTCCATAATCTTGTCTGAGTCTGACGTGTCTTGTGCGGAAGGAGAAGGCTCATCCACCTCCCCTGGGTTGGAAAGGTAAGAACTACCTAGTGAAACAGAAGTATAAGAGCTCCCATATCCATGGTCTTTAAGGACAGTCGATGCTACTTGCGACAACACCTCTGCTGAGGAACTGAATGACAGTCTCTCACGGACAAAGTCCTCCTCGCCCAACAGCGCATTCTGAACTGAGGATTCCCCTAAAGGGGCTCCCAATACGCCCTTACCATCAGTTTTAAAGGGTTTGGTGACAGGTTGTAAAGCCCTAATCAATGCCCTGTTGACTGAATCCTGCCCATGTGAGTCCAGGGCCTCTACAAGTTGCTTCTCCATTTGGTGCTTGTGAGGCACCCCTTCGAATTCTGCATAATCTTTGTACTCATCAATCTCCTTCGCGTAGTACACCATCTGTCTAGTGGAGGTGCGGAAGGGCTTCAGGGGAGAAAAACCCAGGGGTGATTAACAGGGCCTATCACATGCCTAGAGCCTCCAGTCAGCAGGCCCTTTTAATACATCTTAACACTGCAACCAATTGTATTTATTTACTGTGGAGGGTGCCAAGCCAGACTCTGCTAGGGCAGTGCCCTATGCCATTTTGTACGCCTCATTGGGCGTTCCAGGGACTGAGGAGATACCATCTGGCGTGCACCACCTCGAGGAGATGACCAGAGAGTAATTATTTCCAATCAGCTGCCAGCGCATGCGCGTCCCGGTCAGCAATGAAAGGGGACTCCCTCCTCGTGGCCGCACAAATCGTGCGTCTGTCCGGCTCCTGCTCCACTTACTGAAAGGCTCAATAACAATCGCTTACCTCACGCAAACCTAAGCGCAGCAGTAATAAAGTCTGTTTCGCTCACAATGCACCGTAAAATGGTAATCGTATATGATATAAATGTGTATTTATCCCGCTGCTATAGCAGCAACGAAAAAGGACAGACTCTGGTGAACTTACGTTATATACCCAGCAGGGTGCATGTTGATTGGTGGAGAGATAGGAAGCTATGCCTGATGGGTTATGTAGTTTAAAGTTTTATTGGCTGCTGTTTTGCTTTAGTAAAAAAAGAGAAGCCTTATCAGAACCCTCCGTTTCCTAACGTAGAACCCCAAGCTGCACAGTACACACATGCCCATGCCCACCTGAGAGCCTTTGACTGGTGGGGACATGTAGCGGGCTCCTTTGCGATGCACAATGCATGTGCTTCTCTATGTTCGCCTATACCCTGGCAAGTTTACCCTCAACCCCACTGAACAACCTGCGCTCCAAAATTGTTCTCTATGGTGCCCTCTACCGCGTTCCCTTGAAGCAGCAGTGTGCCCAGGTGGTACACAGCAGCAGGCTGCAACCACCTAGCCCAGCAGCAGCACTGCAAGCAGATGGCAGCTGCAGAACCCAAGCACAGGTAGGTAGGCAGTCTCTCCCTGTACACTAGTGTGTCACAACACCAATCACGATTCAGGTCAGGCATAGTGAGACTATGCCATGGCACCCGACATCATCCACATGCTGACTAGGCTCTTGTGAAACCCCAACCAGAGTGTTGTTACCATTACTAGGTAGAGGACAGACTTCCTTAAAAAAGTGGCTCCTTACGCTGCCTGTCCCTTTGCTGGACATTAGGTGCACATTTTATCTCTCACAAGACTAAAGCATTATAAATCAGTTGCACATATTTGCTCCAGTATGGGTCAGGAAAGAACGCCGCTGGAAATATTCTCAATGTGGTTTTCCTAGAGTACACCTCGATACTGAGCCAGTATGAGTAATAACTGAAAACACATTTTTTTAATGCTTGTGAATAGACTACAAAATCCAAATCACAACACACAGTTCATTGGCAACAATGTGTCACTAATGTGACAAAGCTGAATAGGCCTGCAAATCCAGATGACAGAAAACTAGACACCCAGCAAGACTGGTTCAAAATCCATTTAAAATACCTTACCCAGATCAGAAAGCAAAGTCCAAAAGATATACCTGTAGATACAACTATGGAAAAGACAATCAATTTGTTCTCAGATGGTGCTTGCCATGTGCAAGATATTCAGCAAGTCCTGGGCTGTCCGCCTTCATCTACTCTGCCATTTGCAAGTCTATACTTTGGATGAAAAAAAGTAAAACTGGAAATCTGAGATGCAAAGTGCAGGTGGCCTAACCCTTGGAATGTTTGATCTCACACTTTACATCAGGCTGAAGGCACAAATGTCTGTGTGGACAGGGCTGTCACAAATGGAGGGAAGCCAGGGCTCTTGCCCCATGCTTTTATGAGGCCTGCGCTCTTTTGTTGCAAAATATTTTAAAATAATAAAGAAGCAGACCTGACCTGGTTTTTATAATGCCGCTATGGCAGCCAAATCACTCGCTGGTGTCAAATATTTTCTATCCCTAGCTAGAATTTTGTCCTAATTTTAAGGTGGGAGAACAAACCAGAGTGGGTCTACACAGTTTTTGCTCTGGGCCCTACAAATGCTTCTGACAAGCCTGTGTGTGGCAGGTATTATGTGGTGTCAGAGGTAATCCACAGGACCAGGAGGGTCCAATGTATTGGCAGGCAGTGCAGTACAAAGTGCAAAATCGTACACACAACATTTGCAGGCAGATTCATCAACCAAAATTGCGATCGCAATAGCTGCGAATTAGCTATTGCGATCGCAATTTAATGATCTGCAATTCATTAAATGAAAAAAGAACAATTTGCGAATTCGCAAAATAGATATTACGAATTCGCAAATAAAATCGCAGAATCAAGGTGGAACCCCCTTAGCTAATCGAAATTTGCGAGATTCCAATGAAACTGCGATTTACCTTGCGAATTTGCTAAATAATCGCAAACCAAATTCATCAAAAATCGCAAATTGCGAAAAAACAAAAAATCGCAATGTGCGAGGCGCAATTTAAGGAGAACCCAAACCAGGTGGTAACCATGAAGTCCATGAAAAAAAAAAAACTAGCCACAGGTGCGGCCCTGACCAAACACACTTAAGGAGACACAGTAGGAGCATGAGGACATTCACAATGCCAGGACTATACAAGGTGGTTAGGCGGCGAAGGATCCAGGAGCGAGTTTTCCGCCAGCGGATCACACTTCTGGGCCAAACTGACGAGCAAATCTACTCAAAGTACCGGCTGAATGGGGCAATGATTACATAGCTCATCCGGGACCTGACCCCCTGATGCAGCACCCAATAAGGAGGACCAATGCCGTGCCCACCCATGTCCAGGTCTTGTGCAGCCTGCACCTCCTAGCCTCGGGAAGCTTCCAGGAGATAGTTGCCGTTGCAGGGGGGACCTCCCATGTCACGCTGCCTAAACAGTAAATACAATGAATTTCGTTGCATGCACTGCATCACAAAATGCGATGCAGTGCGGGCAACGAAATTCGTTTTATTTATTTAAATGTTTACTTACCTGTTAAACTCCTTAATCCACACATTACTACCCCCCACCATGCCCCTCCCCCTCCCCATGTCACCGCCCGGCAGGTACTCCCACTACCGGCCGAGGCTGTTCAGCCTCTTTCATCCCCACAGCAGCACCCATAGTTGCAATTACAGCAGAGAAGAAAAGCAGTGGCCACAGATGCTACCACAGCAGAGACCAGAGAAGTAACTACAATGCCAGCCACAGCAGAGTCTACAGCAGTGACCACACCTTCAACAAAAGCAGGGACAATAGCAGTGCCCACAACAGTGATCACAGCAGTGAGGTGATCAGAACTGCAACCACATCAAGAAAAACAGCAGTGACAATGGATTATACTTAATCAGGAACCACAAGAATAGGTGCTCTAACAGAAGCATCAGAAGCTGCAACTTCAATCACCACAACATGGCTACAGCAGTTTCAACTGGCAGAACAGGGGGTACAGAAGCAACACTTCCACCACAGCTGTCACCCTCAGGGAGCACAGTAGTGAACATAGTATACATCATCAGCAAGCACAGGAATAGGTGCTCCAATAGAAGCATCAGGAGCTGAAACATCAGCCACCACCACCACAATCATAGCTACAACAGTTTCAACAAGTAGAACAGAGGCCACAGAAGCAACGCTTCCAACACCTCTTTAACCAGATCAGGGAGTACATTAGTGACCAATCTGCTATCAAAAAAGGCATAACAGCAGGAAAATCAACTTTTGTCACAGCAATCTGAAACAACAATCCCAACTATAGCTTCCCACAACCCCTGCCACATTAGGTCCAATAGCAGTAACCAAAGCAATGACCAACACTTTCACCACTGTGGCCACGAGGGAGCCTAAAAATGTAACCCCAAAATTTGACCTCAGCAGAACTCCCACGGTGTTAAACTCTGTTTTATGAGGCAATGTGTCTCCAAGTTAGGGCACCTCCTGATTAATCAAAATACATCCAATAAAATAAAGGGTCACTCTATTGTTGAGTTCTAGAGCAGGAAAATACATTAAAAGAGTTTTATTTAAAAACTCAAAAGATGCGGTACAGTCATCAATAATGCTTTCAGCAAAAAAGACATAACAGAGTAGTGTAAAATCAAAAAAATATTCTAAGCCCAAGTGAGCAAAAAAACTAATAGAGAAACGTCTAGCAGCATCCCTAGCAATATCGAAAGGTCTTGGGAGTCTTCGGGCTCAAGATCAAAATCGAGGGTTTTTTATACACAATGATTGCATATTAAATCACGAAAACTGCAAGCAACACTTTGGTATGATTAAAAGTGTTACATCCTTAGCAAATAACAGTTTTATTAAATGTCATATTGCCTTAGCACCTGAGCATAATCCCACTTCATGAATATTGATTCTGCCCACTCTTTGCTAAAGAAATCCGGAGATGGCAGGGAAAATTAGTTACATGGACAGCAGCAAACTAATATGAATCAATAGGGTACAGTCAGCTAGCTGAACGACCTTGAGAAAGATATAGTTTTGTGACCAAGCTAGGAAAGTTTTTTATTGAGAACAGTAAGAGCATCAGTCTTTGGAAATAAATCAACATGCCTCTGCTTGACTCTGTGCTGCATAAATAATGAACAGTGAAACGTGCAAGGAGTAGACATCCATTTTGGTGACTGGGCCTAAATTGAGGCTTAGTTAACAAGAGCTAAGACAACACACTTCTCCATGAAATAGGAAATGTGTTTAAAAGACAATAACAGTGTATACATATCAGTTTAAGAGTAAAATACATTCTGCATGTTGTTAATGATACACAAAAACCCTAACACCACATCAGGGATGACAGGATTGACCACAGGTGCCACTACAACAGGGATAACAAGTTGCCAGCATTGCAGAGATAGTGCAGAAAAGACCACAACAGCAGCAAAGTTAGCCATAACCATAGCAGAAACACAGCAGTGACGACAGGTGCTACAACAGCAGGAACCACATGAGAAACAACAGCTCTCAGCTAGGCAGTAACCACAGCTTTTGAAACAGAAGAAACCACAGCAGCAACCATATCTACAATCACTACACCGGCAATAGCAACCACAGCGGTCACAACAGCAATGAATACAGCTAAAGTGGCAGGGGCTGTAGTGAATCTCCAGAGTCCAGATTACTTTAAAACAGGATTTATTTCAAGTAATATAAAACCCAGCAGAGGGAGCGGCATCATACATGGACCATTACAGCCACCAGCATCAGTATGAATGCCAAGTTCACATTCCATACACATCATGCAGTTCTAATCAATTATTGTGCTATGGAAAACCAAGAGGGACAAACTATGGTAAAAGGCACATTAACCCTAATAAATAATATAGCATACTAAGGGCAAAACAACACATCTTTCTCCTTCAAAACAACAAAACTAAATTAAAAAAAGCAATAAGAATAAAGGAAAAAAACAAGACATAAATATTAATACAGTAATAATAAACGTTCAATTGCATATGTACTCTTGAAACCTCTTTGGTTTCTTGATCATGCACCCAGATGTTCCCCTTCTGGCCTCACCATGTTCGGACAGGAAAGCTGAGGAACTTTGGCCAAGTATTCAACACTGTTCGTGTCCATTGACCCCAGCAACTTCATTTTCACCAACCACACCACTTCCAGTGACACCAGAACACTCTCCCTATAACCAATCTGACTTATATTGTATATACTTTTGACGGCACACTCCAAAAGTATTATAAGGATTTCTCTTCTATCCCTTGTATAGCGAAAAGCTGCTCAAATGCCGCACCTTGCCATCACTCAGCTGGACTGAGTTACATAAGAGCGTAACCACTTTTAAAGGTTGAAAATATCAGCTATCATTTTTCCTCTAAACTCCTGGTTTTGTGACTCTCACCCAATCCCCTATTCCCAACTCTACCTGCTTGAAGCTATGCTTTTTGTCGTGGTATTTCTTACTCTAGTCTTGAGTCTTGCCAACCCTTTGCTTAACCTCATCAGGAGTCCACTCACTTCTCTTGTAACAATATATCCACACTACATTGCCGTTCATAGTTGGCACTCTACCCCTCATAATTTCAAAAGGGCTAAACCCAATAGAACTGCAAGGTGTGACCCTGTAAGCCCAAACTGTGCGCCATATATCCTTAACCCAGAATAATTTGGCTCTTTAGCTAACTGGATGGTGTTTTTAAGCTCTCTGTTAAAGCGCCTCCCAGAACCATTATCAGCAAGTTAGTAAATAGAAGTTGTTTTGTGCATTATGCTGTTCCTTTTCAGGAAAGCATTAAATGCTTCTGAACAAAATTAGGGTCCATTATCACTCAAAATAACTTTGGGCAAACGTTCAATCAAAAATACTTTGTCTAAGAAGCATGCTATGGATTAGGTATACATTTTACTAACTAACTTTATATCAGACCATCTAAAGGCCTCCACCAAAAGTGCTTTGGATTCCACACACTTCTCACTAATTCCATGGCCTAAATACGTGACTGAGTTTTTTGCAAATTGCATTTGGAATATTGGGCTGTTAGACTTTTTTCACATTGAATATACAGGACCTCCCTAAGTTTTTCATTGTGCTGCCTCTTTGTCTCACCCATGACCAGGATATCATACTGGAAAAATACCACTTTTTTAACTTTGTTGAAAAGTTTAAACATTAATTGCTGGAAAATGGCAGCTGCAGATGCTAACCCAAACAAAACTCTCAAGAACTGAAAGCACCTAAGTGCTGTCAATCTGCGACTGTCAAGATGCAAAAGGACTTGGTGGTAGGCGGACGTGAGATCAATTATAAACCATTTGGCACTCTTAGTGATAGACAACCTTTGGTTAATTTTGGGAAGGGGAAATTGAGCTACCAGTAAGCTTTTTTTTTACAAATCTCTAAGGTCTACAAACAACCTGAGTTTACCATTGGCTGGTCGAGTGACAACTAATGGTGCAACCCAATCTGAAGCTTCCACCAACTTAATTATACCCCCTTCAAGTAGTTTGCCAAATTCCTTTGAAACATCATCTCAGATGCTCATAGGAATGTTCCTAGCTTTGTGTATGCTTTTGACAACATTGTCTTTTAAAATGATTCCTAGCGTAACCCCTTGAGTTCACCAACTTTATCCAAAAACACAACAGGATAATCCATCCAAATATTTGCACTTTCACTTGCTACACATTGCACCCCTAGGACAGGTTCCTCTTTATTGGGTCCAAAATGATTCCAAGTTCTCCTTGGTCCCATCAACCTAGAACAGATGAAGCAGCCTTTGAAACGTACAATTTGCACTCAGCCTTTTGTCCGTTAAATCTGAACTTTATTTTACTAAAACCAACCAGAGGTAAAGGGTCTCTTGTGAACCTTTTTGGAGAGATAGCTGGAAACTCCAATTCTCCACCTTCCACCCTTCTCATCTCATACAGCTTCATCTACAACAGTGCAAGGAGAACCGGAATATGCAGTGAGGATTATTGATACACTACCAATCTCAATACAACCCTTAGGGTTTTTCTATTGGTGGCAATGCCCAGCATGTCCGACATTGACTCTAAACCCAATACACACGTTGTTGTCGCCTTCATCTGAGTCTTGAGTGTCTGAGTCCGACTCCTCCTCCAACAGTTTAACAGCAGAATATCTATTACTTTTTTTCTTGCACACCTTTAGAAAATGGCCCGTTATACCACACCCAGAACACCTATCATTCCGGGCTGGGAATTTTTTATTGTTGGCCAAACGACCTGAAAACCCACATCTATCACATTTTATATCTTTGTTATACTCCTGTTGCTTTTTTTGTAGCCTGTTTAGAGATTCTTTTCTTTGAGAATACATGTTTCTTACCCAGTTTTATTTGGTTTGCCCTTTATTGTGCAAATCATTTGTAATGTTAGTGTCAGCCAAAAACCGCTTTGGCACAGCTGACAGTAAGCTCAGCTCTTTTTTATGATTTCTTTGACTTCTTGAAGTTGTGCCTCCCTCTTAGTCCACAGACTTCTTTTAACTTTTTTTCTATGGTAAAACGAATAGCTGTCTATACCAACATAAACAGTGGGTGCATAGTTTGCATCGAGATCTTCCAATGGAGGCACGTAAACATTTACTCCTGAACGTGTTTTTATGCAATATTCGATTATAAATCCTCAAACCAAGATTTTCTTTTGTTCGTCAGGTGTAAAATCGTCATCTTCGTGCAAGGTGGAAATGTAGTTCATGAAATGTTCTTTCAATTCTTGCCACTTTAACACATTTACTCCAGAGGAACGCGCATAAGGTTGTGGAGGAGAAAGATTTAAAGTAGTACCCAATGCCATGCTATGCGGCATAGCAGTACCTGTAGGTAGTATTAAAAAAAAAAACATTTCCAGATACTTGAAAGTGTAGATTAAAGATGGAATAAACAGGTATGCATATCATAGGTGTAACCGCTTAGAAGGCAATAGTTATATTGGCTAGATGGCTTATGTAAATAGAAGATAGGTAAAAGGCAATAAATACTGTTACTAAAGGCACTCCCCAGATAGAAGATAAACCAACAAAAAATTAAACATGTGCCCAATACCACACAAGAATTGCATGTGTATCGCAGAAGGATAGTTGACTGGAAAGCGTGAGTGCGTCTGTGCGCACTCCAATGATGCGTGCGGTTGTGCGCACTCCAATGATGCGTGCGTATGTGCGCACTCCAATGATGCGTGCGTATGTGCGCACTCCAATGATGCGTGCGTATCGTATTGAACATTAGGATGCAGCCCAATCAAAGATGCACTTGTGTCTGACGTCAGGACGCTGGTGTCCGAGTGGCCGCCAGGTAAAGTTCCAGTTGGAATGCCTCCAGGGCGCGTCTTCCAGAATGCGGTGAAGGCCGCCGCTGCAGCACTTCAATGGAACCCAGGCACTTTAAACAATTCGGTAAGAGGGATTCCGCATAATTGAAAAGATGCGGACGGCGCTTACAGAGCTAAGACAAGTCTGAGCAGCGCCCTTTACATAAAAATCTCACCTCGAAATACTGGTGTCGAGATTTGCTCCTGGAAGTTTGTCTGTGCAGCACAAAAGTAAGAGGAGCACTTTAACGAAGTATAACTTCAAAGTAGAGCGAAATGGCAATAGAAGTTGTCAGCGTAGGTGGTTCTTCTGGGGCTAATCGCAGCCACAAATTGTAGTAAATCTCCAGAGTCTAGATTAATTTATAACTGGATTTATTCCAAGTCATATAAGCCTCAGCAGCAGAAGCAGCATCATACATGGATCATGTGGTGGGCCAGGACTAGGCCCTGGTGTGGCAGCCAAGTAAACACACAGGACGCATGAATTACTCTGTAGGCAGGGAGAATCTCGAGCGATCTCCCGCCGGTTTATTTATACCCCCGGGGCGAGCCCGTCCCGAGGGGTGTATGGATGCATGGTGTGTGATACATTGTAGAGGAGAGCCCGAGTGGCTCTCTACATCCCTCCTTTGTTTCAGTCCGATAACAACACCTTCACCATCCTCACGGGGATGCACAGGCAAAGTCTCAGAGCCGTTGGCTAGGACCCGGGTTGGGCCGGAGGCTGTAGCGTTGGTTTCGGCCACAGGGAGACTGTATAACCCCAGCCGGGGTTTCCTGGGCCCTTTCACTATCCTTGGTCTGCCTGTTAAACCGGGGACTGGCCCCTGTCTCTTGATCCAGTGATCTGGACACCTCCACGGCTGGACTCCTTTCTGGTGATGACCCCGAGGGGGGTGTTCTTGGTGTTGTGTCCTGAGGTACTTCATCTTCCGAGTCAACTTCCATTTTCGTGGCCTTCTTGAAACTGGATACGTTGCGGGTGACGAGTTGGTGTCCCTTCCGGGCCGTCACCATGGTCCCTTGGACTCTTTCCACAACCCAGACCTCAGGTTCATAGGGTGTTCGAAACTTCCACCAGGGGTGTCTGTCTTTGATGAATACCGAGTCTCCTATGTTAAGTGTTGACTCCTTTGCTCTACGAGACTCACTTGCCTTCCGATTCGTGGTCTCTCTCCTTGCTTGGACAGCCTCGCCATCCCTCGTCCAAGGCGCCCATTTTGGATCCGCCGGGATGCTGACTCGGGGGGCTCTCTTGAACAGCAGGTGAGCGGGGGCACATTTTGTGGTGCTGTGAGGAGTTTGACGATACGCCCCCAGGAATTTGTCAAGGGCTGATTCTGTATCCTCACCGCTGTCTACAGTGATGCGCAGCGCCGAATTGAGGGTTCTCATCAGTCTCTCCACTTCCTCGTTCGCTTGGGGCCACAACGGGGTGATCTTTCTATGTCGTATAGCAAGATTCGCCAGGTAGTCCTAAAACTCCCGCCCTTGGAAGGAGGGTCCGTTGTCGGATGTAATCCCTCAGGCAATCCCATTATTGCGAATACCCGGTCCATGACTTTCTTTACCTGTGGATACGCTGTCGACGTGATGATCTCAACAACTGGAAACTTTGAGAATGAATCTACAATGACCATCATGGGACTTCCGTCGGGAACACTGTCAAAGTCTAAGCTCAGGTGTGTCCACGGGGTGCTGCAAGGTTCCTCAGTGATCACAGGTGAAGGCAAGGGGTCTCCTCCCGTGATTGTGCAGGCATGGCATGCCCTCACCATCTCATCCACCATGGTGTCCATGGCCGGGAACCAGACTTTGTTTCTCAATCTGGCTTTGGTCTTGGCCATTACCTGATGTCCGACATGGGATAAGGCGAGGATCCTCTTCTGTAGGCTTTCGGGTATCACAATCAGGTGTCCCCTCAGGACGACTCCTTGCTCCCCCACACTCAGCTCATTCCGCACCTGCCATATTAGTTGGCGTGCGTGACCAACCTCCAGCCGGAGGGTTCGTGCTCCATCCTTGAAATGGGCCCAGCTGTTCCCTCCTAACGCTTCCCGGACCCGAGATAGGGTGGCATCTTCCTGGGTGGCTTGTCCTATCTCCTTTAGCGTCATTGCTTTGGGGCAGGCGCCTGTGAAACCATGTTGATGAAGGCCTCCACGCCGTGGTTGTCGGCCGGAGGGTGGGCTGACACAGTCACCTCCGGGTGTCGGGGCAGATAATCTGCAGGATTGTGCGCTCCAGGGTGGAAAATGACTTTGAAATTGTATCCTTGTAGCTCTACAGCCCATCTTTCAATCCGTGTGGGAGCCAGACGGGATGATCCTGCAAAAAGAGGCACCTGTGGTTTGTGGTCGGTCACCACATTCAATTCCTGGCCACACAGGTATAAATGAAAACGTTGGCATGCCCACTTAATGGCCAGTGCTTCCCGTTCAATCTGGGCGTAGCGCGTCTCGGTGTCGGTCAACGCTTTACTGGCGTACGCAACCGGTTTCCATACTTCAGAGCAGTGGTCTTGCATGAGCACTGCCCCATGTCCTACGGGACTTGCATCCACAACAAGCTCCATCTTGCGCTGTGGCTGGAAATACGCCATCACGGCTTTGTCGAGCAGGCTCGCCTTGATGTCCAGGAATGCTTTGTTAGCTGCCACAGACCATTCCCACTTGTGGTCCTGGCGTGTGAGTGCTCGCAGAGGTTCCGACATCGCCGCCAAGTTGGGGATGAATCTGCCACAGTAAGTGGCCATGAACAGGAAGCTCCTCACCTCCGTGGGGTTCCGTGGGGTGCTTGCTGCCCGGATGGGTTCGGCCTTCTTTGGATCTACTTTGAGCCCTTCTCGCGTGAAGGTGTATCCAAAAAAGTCTATACTTTCTTGGTAGAAGGAGCATTTCGACTTATGTAGGGTCAAACCGCAGTCCACCAGCCATTGCAGTGTCGCTCTTAGGTGTGAGTGATGTTCCTCGAGTGGATCTGAATACACTAGTATATCGTCGCTGAGATTGATTACTCCTCGCAGCCCCGACAGCACTTCCTGAATGGCGTTTTGGAACACCTCAGCCGCTGATGACACACCAATAGTGAGCGGCCGGTACCGGCGCAGCCCCACATGCGTTGAAAAAGTGGTGATGTATTGACTTTCTGGTTCCAATCCTAACTGTTGGTACCCCGCATTAAGACCAAGTTTGGAGAACCACTTTGCGCCGTTCAGGTCGGCCACGATGTTGTCCATAGTCGGGGTGATGTGCCGCTCCCGCTTCACCGCCATGTTGGGTAACCTCATGTCGACACAAAGTCGAATCGCTCCAGGTTGCTTGGGCTTGGGGGCTACGACCAGCGGAGACACCCACGGCGTGGGCCCGAATACTTTTTCTATCACTCCGAGTTCCTCCAATTTCTGCAGCTCTTCCTCCACCTGTGGGCGTAGGTTGAAGGGCACGCGCCGGTGCAGGAGAGCTATGGGCCGCACTGAGGTGTCGATGTGAAGTCGGAATTTCTTACCTTTCAGTTTTCCCAAACCTTGGAAGAGTACTGGGAACTCTCCTAGCAGAGCTTCTGCATGTGACTCGTGCACTTGGTTTGTGAAGAAAACAAGTTTGAGGTCCTCCGCCGTGTGGCAGCTGAGCAGGGTCCTCTTCTTTCCTTCAGTCACGTGGAACTTGGCTTCCGTGGAGTGATTCCCACTTACAATGGTGGTTTGAATTACGCCCCGCAGTGGTAGGGGGTCTGTGTTCCTCCATAGGTGTAGCTTCTTGCACTTGAGGGTGCGAGGGGTGGCTTTGGTGATAGTCTCTCATACTGATCAGAGTCCATTACATTCACTGAAGCCCCAGTGTCAATGAGGGCCTGTACACCGGTGCCTTCAATGGTTACGGAGCACATGGGTGGTGGTCGTCGTTTGGTTCCTGATCAGCTGACATATGAGATGACGAACACTTCGTCGTCATCTTCGTACATTGGACGCCTCTCCTGAGCCTGATCGTCAGACAGCGGCGACTTGTTGTCCAGTGAGATTTCACGGATGCGATGTGATAGGCCTCTAGATCTGGGCGTCGTGGTTAAAAACCTTCCTCCACGGCACACCTTCGCGTAATGGTTTAACCTTCCGCAGCGGGAACATGTCTTCCCTTTCGCCCCGCACGTGGCCGCCACCAGGTGATCCACTCCGCAGTACCCACACTGATTCCTTGTTGTGGGCTTGGATACTTGGCGTGTAGGTGGAGGTCTCCTCCGGATGGCTTCCACCTTTTCTTTCTTAATCTGTAAGGGCCTTGCTGACGACGGAGCGGCCACCGGGGAGTGTAGTGCTGCCTCCATCTCATCTGCTCTGGCATCCGATATCTCGTGGGACCGGGCCAGGACCAGGATCTCGTCCAGCGAGATTCCTGGTTGTCTGAGGATGAGTTTCCTTAATAGCTTCGAGCGACATCCGAGGATGATCTGGTCTCTGATTTCTTCCCTACGTTCGATGAAGGGGCACGTTTTGGCCAGCCGGCGCAGCCAGGCGTAGAACATGTCAACAGATTCCGACTCGGTTTGCCATGCTCTCTTGAATTAGAATTTTTCAAAGTCATTATTGAGCTGTGGGTCAAAATGTGCGTCGAGCGCGGCGACCGCCGCGTCGTAGTCGTCATTCCTTCCCGTGTTGGCATAGCATTTCAAACAGGTCATAGATTTCTTCTCCGCCATAGTAGATGAGGACTGACCTTTTGACTGTCTAGTCGGTCTCTCTGGTTCCTTTAAAGTAATGGTTGAGTCTCTCGACCCAGGCTTTCCATCTGGGTGCTGCCGTTGCTGGATCAGTGGTCTCACTGAACGGAGGTAGTGGTGCCACCGCCGTGTGCGTGTATACCGGGGTTTGAGGGATCGTTGCGGCTCCTTGATTTTGTTCTGCTTCTTGCAGAGCTTCTTCCGCTGCTCCTGGTGCATTGTTGCTCGTGGTGCCTGAGTGCGGCAGCTGGACCACACTCGAGCCTTGCTGGCGTCAAGGACCGCAGCACCCAAACGAACTTCTTGCACGTGAATCAGCTGTTTTCGCTTCGTGACGGCGTCACTAGCTTCTCCCTCAGGTAGCGCGAAGATAGTTGAAAGGGGGTGTGCGAGGTTCTAATTTGCAGGCCCAGAGGGCAATGTCCACAAAATATTTTACTAGAAACAGGGGCCCTTGATTCTGCCAATGCTTGATGACTGGCGATTTGGTTCTGCCAATGTTTTTTTTTTTTGTTGACGGGCGTTTGGTTGGTCTTGCCAATGCTTGTTGGCTTGCGATTGGTTGGTTCTGCCAATGCTTGATGACTATTGCTTGATAGCTGGTGATTGGTTTTGCCAATGCTTGATGCCTTGCTATTTATTATTTTTTTGTTTTGTTTTGGTTTTGCCAATGCTTGTTGACTGGCACTTTGTTGGTTCTGTCAATGCTTGTTGCCTTCCGATTTGTTAGTTCTGCCTATGCTTGATGGCTGTCTCCTGAGGTGAAGCCTCCTGGTCTCTCTTAGCGCGTCCCCGTTCTCTTCCCTTCAGGGTGTGAAGAACTCGTCATTGACTTTTCCTGTCAGCGCTTGGGAGGGGAGCAGACGTGAAGGAGGATGACTCCGTCTTCGAGTCTCGCAGCAGTTTCAAGGCTCCCTGACCCCTTGGCCTCACACGGAGCTGCCTCTTCAAGGAAACCACACGTCTTTTTCCGTGTCACGTTTCGGGAGCCACCAATTGCTTAGGTAAATCCCGGATGATGCTGCGCAGGCTGGAAACAGAGTGGGTAACACTTACCCAGACACCAGCAGCGAGTCCCGCCAGCTGAAGACGCTCCCGTGAGGAAGACGCGTGGGCGGGCTCAAGCCGTCAGCAGCGTTCCTCACACAGCTGGCAGCACACGGAGCGATGCGGGTGGGCTCCGCAGCTCTTCTTCTTTGTGCCGGCAGTTTCACAGGAGTTGGGTACCGCGCACTCCACGTTCGAGAAGCCACAGGGTGGCAGGCACGCATCAGTATCAACCGGCCTCATCGCCAATGTGATGGGCCAGGACTAGGCCCTGGTGTGGCAGCCAAGTAAACACACAGGACGCAGGAATTACTATGTAGGCAGGGAGAACCTGGAGCGATCTCCCTCTGGTTTATTTATACCCCCGGGGAGAGCCCACCCCGAGGGGTGTATGGATGCATGGTGAGTGATACATTGTAGAGGAGAGCCCGAGTGGCTCTCTACAGATCAGTACAGCCACCAGCATATGTATGAATGTCAGGGTTTCATTCCATCCACATCATGCAATTCTAATTCCATTAATGCACTAAGGAAAACTAAGAGGGACAAAATGTGGGAAAAGGCACACTAACCCTAATACATAATATAACATACTAAGGGCAATACAGTATGGACAATAACCACAACAATGTTATCAGCAAGGCAGGAAAGACAGCAGTCTCAACAAGACCTGCCAGAACAGCAGGAAGCACATCAGGCAGGACAGTTGCCCATATTGCAGGGACTATGGGGGCAACAATAGCTGTCGTCAGCACAGTCACAACAGCTGCCACAATAGTGACACCACAGAAGGAACAGTACAATCCGACCCTCCCTCCTGAATCGGAGAGCGAGGGGCACATGTAGAGCTACCCAGATCGTATTTAAGACCGCCACACCATCTATAATCTGTGGCGTAAGGGAGAAGACAGCAGTATACAAAATGGCGGTTGGACTTGCTCCGAGTGCACCGATAACTGTGAGCCCTGTTGAAGGTATTCCTGGTGCCTGCATTTAATTGGATTCCCGTTGGCTTCATCGCACTGTGGGGTCACAGAGTGTGGGCTTCTGTGGGGGGACATTCCCCGCCGAGCTTTTCATCTCCGCGCTTGCCTGACTTTAAAATGGCGGCCGACGGCGCAGTGCAACAAACAACCTGCACCTCTCCGGGTTCGTTTCTCAGCTATAATTCAAGGCCCCCATGCACTTCAGACCACGCTTGAGTCGCCAGGTCGAAGCTTTTTTAAGTTTGGGCTCTGTGGCTGACAACATCACCGGGCTGCACCGCAATAAATATAAAATAAAAAAAAGACAAAGACTTGGCAAAATCGAAACCGAAACTAAAACCACTGTAGGAGCGGAGACCCCTCCCAAACCCCGCCCCCCCCCCCCAAACTGCTACAAACAGCCATCAATGCATCACAACCAGGAGAGGACCCCTCACAAGAGTGGAGGAGCGCAACTCACAGACACAAAAACAAAACGTAAGTTGCAAGCACACTGCCGGGCATGAGCAGCACTGTGCGACAGCGCCCTTGGCATAAACGGCGTCAGAACTGGGTGGTCCACACCATGTTGTGCTATTACTCTAGGACAAAAACTGGACATCTAACTGACCTTCACATCTCCCCCATCAAGATGTAGAACGTGATGAACTTACCTCCAATTGCGGAGACCTAGCTATCTGGTCGATGCCCGGTGGAGCTACCTGATAGCTATAGAGGAGATGGGCTGCGGACTTCCCCCTCGGCCCTCACCTACCCAGCCAGACCTGGGCAGACTTTCCCTTCATCTCCATCGTATCTCCCTCCTATCCCTTTTACCATACCACCTACTATTCACCTCTGCCTTCACCTGTCCAGGCCCTAGTTCCCACCCTGTTTATCTCCTCGCTCTACTCCTCTCCACTTTCCTGCTGCTGACCTTTGCCTTCACCTGTCCTGGCCCTTAGTCCCCACCCTGTCTATCTGTGAATTTTCCCTCGTCATTTGAGATCTAGCTATTTTGTCTGATGCCCAATGGAGCTACCTGGTTTAGCTATAGGGGTGACAGGTCGCGGATTCCCTTCTTGGACGCCACCTACCCAGTCGGTCTTCAGCCAGACTTCTTTCGTCTCTCCTATCGTCTCATCCCGCATCCTTCCTCTATTTCTGTCTCTCCTTCTCTCCTCTCTCAATGTATTGAGACTGAACTATTTTGTCGAATGCCCGATGGAGCTACCTGGTTTAGCTATAGGGGAGATGAGCCGATGTCTCCCTCCTTGGTCGTCACCTACCCAGTCGGCCGTTAGACAGACTTCAATTCGTCTCTCCCTGTTGTCTCTGCCCCATCCCCCCCTTTTCTCTCCTTCCAAGTCCCCTCCCCTTTATGCTCCATTTATTTTGCCCTACGTGTTTCTTTAATTGTTTTTCTCAAAGAGACCGAGCTATTTGGCCAATGCCCGGTGGTGCTACCTGATAGCTATTGAGCAGATGGTTTCTGGGACTTCCCCTCGACCGTCACCTACTCAGCCGGACTTTGTACAGACTTTCCTTTCGTCTCTCTACTGTATCTCCCCGCTATCCCTTTACCCTTACCCCCTTCCCCTCTACACTTAAAATAACTCGTCTTCTATGCTCTGGCATTTGTTTGTCTAACATCTGATGTAAATTGGAGCTGATGTAATCTTGTTATGTCATTTTTGTGGAACCTCATGTAAAGCGCTATGATACCTCCGGGTCTAGCCAGCGCTATATAAAACTCTTGAATAAATAAATAATTAAAAAATAAGTACCAAAGCAGTGACAACATTTTCCACCCCAGCTGTAACCACAGCAGTGACCATAGCTACAACCACAGCAGGGGCAACAACAGAACCACAACTGTAATGACAGGAAGAGCCAGAGCCGCAGCACGGCTGGATCAATGGTAGCATTCACTGAGGTCATTACAGTAGGGACCACAGCAACAAGCATGTCTAAACCTACCACAGGGACCACATCTGTTCCAGCTGTCATGTCATCTCAACAGCAGCCACATTCACTTCCACCGTGGCAAGAACAACTGCATCAAAAGCTCCAGCAATGGTATGGAATACCCTGTATAAATGCCAATGCAATACAATACACAGTTGTAAACACAGCAGGGCCAACAACAGCTGCCACAATAATACCTGCCACCACTGCAGTGAACACATCAGCCACATCATCTGCCACAATAGCCACCATAGCAGCAGCAATAACAGCTTTCACAGAGAAAAAGCAGCTGCAAGCTCAGTGTGGCCTACAGAAGTGACCTCAACTTTAATAATAGCAGGGAGCACAACATTGAACACAGCTGCTATCACAACAGTGCCTGAACATTGAACGTAGCAGGGACAACATCATAAATGTAGCTGCCATCAGTATAGTAACAATGGACAAACTGTGTTTTTTATCACTGCAAGGTACAAGATTACGAAAAGGAGGAGCCACGACCTGAGCCGCAAAACTGCCACAACAGTTACCACCACTGGAGCAACAACGGTTGCAACAATAAATGCAAGGACTGCAGGGACAACAGTGGTGATGAATGATTCCAACACAGCTGTAAATGCAACAGAAACCACAGTAGCAACTGTATGCGCCATCACAACAGGGACAATAGCAGCAAACTCAGCTGTTACCAGTGCAAAGGAAGCCACTGCCACCATGGCATGGACAACCATAGCCACAACAGCAGGGACGACAGAAGAAGCCACAGTCACTGCAGGGTCTGCAACAGTATGCATATCTACCAGCACAGCAGGGATCACAGCAGCAACAACTGCAGTCGCAACAGAGTAATCACAGCTGCTGCAACGTCAGGGAGCACAGCCTCAACAACAGCTGCCACTATGGCAGAGACAACATGAGCAGGAATGGCTGCCCTTGACTCAGTAAAACCAGCAGTGACACAGTTATAAGCACAACAGGGATAACAGCAACAAAATAATAGCTGTGTCCACCGCAGAGACCACTGACCCAATGGCAGAGAGAACAGCCACCACAAATGGTTTCTCCCCTGCAGTGACCCTAGCAGCAACCAAGGCTGCCAGCATTCCATGGATTACAATAGCAAAAAGAGCTTCTACAATTTCATGCACCATAGCAGCAGTCACAACTATAACCTCAGCAAAGACCATGGCATATGCAACACCTATCTCCACTGCAGGAGCAACAGCAACAACAGCTCCAACAACACGAGGTACTTTGCAGTGGCAATAGCAGCAACTACAGCAGAGCCAACAATCCCAACTACAGCTGCCTGGCAATATAGACAGCAGAATGGACAACTGTAAACACTATGAAAAAAAGAGAAATACTTGAAATAATGAGAGGCGTTGTTATTTACTCTGGGCCACATTCCAGACAAAAGTTTTGTTTGACTCACTATGGTACTTGTTAGATTTGGGGGTCTTTAGTTGGCAGAGGTAGGTACCTTTGACCAAATGGGGACCCTTGCGTCTAGTCAGGATAATGGGCTACACTGGCACGAGCAGCCATGCTTATCTCAGAGGCAGTGTGTAAAGCATTTGTGAACACATACAGTAATACAGTGACCACACTACAGATGGACACCACACAGGTTGTATTATAAAAATATGTATTTTCATATAGACTTAACACAAGCCCAAACAACAAAAATCCACCATACTGTACTCAAGATATGCTTAAAAATAGGTTGTTCACTTAAAATCAGTCTCTATCAACAGATAACTCCAATGTGAGTTATCAAAACGTTGTGACAGGAGAAATCCCAAAGTACGGGGCCGACCGTGAGGTGCCCGGCATCGGGCCCGGAGTCAAACAGACCCCCAAAGAACAGTACCTTAGAAAAGCAATGAAAAACAAGGACAGCTCACGGCTTCGGGGAGGTGCGGCTTTGTGGCGCGGCGTCGGTCCCTTACAACCCCAGGGTAGGTGTAGACTCAGTTCCTTACTGCAGCGCAGGGGAGGTGAGATGATGGTTTCTTACTGCTTCGGGGAGGTGACGTCACGATGGCGCTAAAACTACGGTTCCTTACAATGTCGTGCTGTCAATGGATTCTCAGTCACCCACATCGAGAATCGGCTCTGCGATGTTGATGTTAGTTTTGGAGTCGATGCGGCCCAGCAGCAGGCATCGGGACCACGGCACAAGTTGGAGCAGCGCTCACTGCTTCGGGTAGGTTATGGTGTTGCTCGCTGGCGTCGATGTGGCACGGCGGCCGGCATCGGGTCTACGGTACAAGTCTGAGCAGCCCTCACGGCTTTGGTGCAGAAGACGGCGTCATTCTCCGGCGTCGTTATTGTAATTTCCTTCTGCAGCAGCTAAAACTGCAGTTCTAGAAGCAGGAAAGCAAAAGGGGTGAAGTCTTGTATCCCTGAGACTTCAGGCAGTAGGCAAGCTCAAGTTCAAGCCCTTGGAGATCTTCCTCAAAATGATGAAAGCACACTCGGTCCTTTTTCTCATTTCGTTGGCAATGAAGCAACCACTGCATACCAACCCCAACAACAAGCAGCATAGGGGAAGTCTCCTTCAGTTGCCCGGTTCTTCTTCTCAGCAAAGGTTCGTCTTGATTCCCAGGAGTGATCTAAAGTTCTGGGGTCTGGGTCTACCACTCTACATGCAGATGGGTCTTTTCACCCTGTCTCCTGGAATCCCCCAGCCCCTGTCACTCACAACCCAGACAAGGAATACACAACCTAGCAGAGGTAGGCTTGGACAGTTAAGCAAGAAAATACCTACTTTCTAAAAGTGGTATTTTCAAACACAGAATGTTAAAACCAACTTCACTAAAAGATGTATTTTATCATTCTGAGTTCAGGCATACTAAATTCGAATTTCTACCTGGTTCCCTGAGTCAGTTAGGATTATAAGATGTATAATCAAACTGCCAATTCTGGCCTATGGGGAACAGTAAGCCTTGCAATAGTGAAAAACGAAAATGGCTGTAATTCAATATCAGGACAAGCCACACACATCAGGGCATGTCCTACCTTTTACCTACAATGCACCCTGCCCTTGGCCCTACCTTAGGGGTGACTAATATGTATAAAAGGGAAGGTTTAGGTGCTGGCAAGTGGGTGCACTTGCCCAGTCAACATGGCAGTACCAGACTGCACACAGGCTCTGCAATGGCAGGCCCAAGACACACTTTACAATGTGCTCCGGTGGGTGGCACAATCATTGCTGCAAGCTCACCAGCAGTCTTTGATTTACAAGCCCTAGGCACACGCAGTGCACTGTACTAGAGTCTGAAAAAGTAAACTAAATAAGCCAATCATGGAGACACTAAACCATACATCAATTTACCATAGGGAGCACTTGCACTGAATAGCAGTGGCAGAGTGCCCAAAAGCATCTAAAACCAGCAAAAACATTAAAGGCAACAGCAAAAAATGAAAGGTAGACCCACGCTAATGGTGCCAGGTCTAACAGTCCTGCAGACTGGAACAAACCGCATGCAAGCCAGCTTTGGTCCTGCTTCAGTAGGGACAGTTCAACCGGGAATACTAATTGAGTGCCTTCGGAACTGGAACACAAACAACTCAGGCCATTTTCGGCCTTGTTGGGGTTTATAATTGTGGTACAGCTCAGACTCTATGGGATACTGAGTAGCGACCCAGGTGTGGACATATACTCTGCACTTGTCACTGAGAAAAACAAACAAGCATTAGCAAAGAAAAAAGCACTTGTGGTATATATTTGTTTCAAAAAGAACTAGCTACTTGTGACTTGTTTATTGAACTCTGAGATGTCTTATCAGGTGGCACCTGTTTGGTGTCTTCATGAAGCCCTCACCCACCAACCTAGTTGGTGGCATGCTTCATCATCGGGCCCACCCAGTGACACCTAATGTGTTCCGGGTGTGCTTCAACGCCTGGTTACAGCGGAGCAGGTATTTTACTGAGAGTGCAGTATGGTGAAAAGGTGAAGTGAGCTTAAAACGGCTTGGCAAGGGTCCCAATACCCGGGGGTTAATTCAAGTTAAATAAATGGGCCCCTGTCAGCGGTTAAAAATAAGGCAAAGTAGATGTTGTGGAGGCAGAATTACGACCTTCTACATCGGGTGTTGGTCGACATGTTTCAGTCAGTGCCTTCTCTTAATTCTGGCTTTCCTCAGGACCGTAAAAAGTGTAGGTGCATATTAAAAAAGGGGTAAGTGAGTTTTGCGGGCGACGTGTCGCACTCACTAAGGTGCTTTAGGTGTTAAAGAAGGGGATTCCCTCCTCAAGCATACCTGGACATACAACATGTATGACAAGGACAAGACATATATAGAGAGGATCATTAGCATGTATCACAAGTCAATCTGAAATATGCCGTTAGATAAGTGCTTCGTGTGGGGACTACAAGCGGCAAAAGTGTAACAGTACTGGTGGTACTGTTAGTGGAGATAATCGGTTTCTAAGTGTCGTGGTGATGATCAGATATGGATAGCCCACACATATTATGTGGAGAAGTGGGCGTAAGGACAAAGGTTCTTACGCTGACGATTAGCCCGTGATGCTTCCAGGAGTGGGTCGGCAAAGGGGTTGACCCTGGAATACAAATTGGGGGACCACTGGCGGTTAGGAACCTGTATGGAAAGAAAAGCTTACCCGGAAGTTGTGCTGGTAGGGCAGCATACTCACAACAGTCTCGGTCAGGACCTGCAGGGTACCTGTGTGCCGTCCTCGCACTCCGGAACATGACTGGCGGTTGCGGTCTGTTTTTATATTTTAGTAAATTGCCGGCACCTGTAGGGAAGACAGCAATAGAGGAGAGACTTGCAGGGTGCGTGCGAGATGTGACGGCCTGCACCGGTGTGTGCGCCTTCGCGAAAGCTCTATGACTGATAGGAGGTATCTAGCGCATGCGTGGAGAGCCGCCTGCTCGTGTTAACTGTGATGCTCCCAAGAGTGTGTAGGAACACATAAAGCTCAATACTGCTCGTCAGGGTTGGAATAAGTAGAGAGTGCCCCTTATGGACAGGGTGACAGTGTGGGTCAAGTAATGAAAAAGGCGACGTTATGGGTTGAGGGCCTTCCATGGGATGGAATCATTGAGGCCCTCCTTTTGCAGGGAAAGGCTATAAATCCACCATTGTTCTTTGTTCAGAAGTTTTTTCTCATTGTCATCCCCAGTGTCGGGGAATTGTTCGATTACAGTCCAATAGAGATCATTGGGCGTGTGGTTGAGTCGGAGGAAGTGGTCGGTGAGCTTGCTCACGTTCTTCTTACATCTTATGGTGCTCCTATGCTCGACCACTCTGGTGCGTATTTTGCGCGTAGTCATGCCGACATAGCGTAGGCCACATGGGCATGTCAGGAGGTAAACTACATTCCGAGAGTTGCAGTTTGTGTGGGACCGTTGGGTCCAGGTCTTTCCTGGTTCTAGATCCAGTGTTTTAGTGTGCTTTGTGAGGTGGCACACACTGCAGTCGTTGCAGGGGTAGTGACCTGTGATTCTGGGGAGCCCCCAAGCATTGTAGATGGTGTTGGCTTCCGTTCTGGTCTGGGATTTGGGACGTGTAGAGACTAGTTGGTCCTTAAGATTGTTAGCTCTTTTATACGCAAAGCGTGGTCTGTCCCATTCTCTGTTTCCGGAGTTGATAATCTTCCAGTGTTTATGGATGATTTTCGCTACCTCGTTTGAGGCCGTGTTGTAGGTAGTGACGCAGGTTATTGGTTGTTCTTTGGTCTCTTTTGTCGTTGTTTCCAGTAGGGCATCTCTGTTTTGGATATGGGCTCTTTTATTAGATTTTGAAATGATTGCTTTGGGGTAGCCCCGATCCTCGAGTTTCTGGGCTAGGTTGGAGGCTTGCTTTTTGTAATCAGACACTTGGCTGCAGTTCCTGCGAATACGCAGGAATTGGCCACACAAACTGCAAATCTCGGAATGTAGTTTACCTCCTGACATGCCCATGTGGCCTACTCTATGTCGGCATGACTACGGGCAAAATACACACCAGAGTGGTCGAGCATAGGAGCACCATAAGATGTAAGAAGAACGTGAGCAAGCTCACCGACCACTTCCTCCGACTCAACCACACGCCCAATGATCTCTATTGGACTGTAATCGAACAATTCCCTGACACTGGAGATGACAATGAGAAAAAACTTCTGTACAAAGAACAACGGTGGGTTTATCGCATTTCTCTGCAAAAGGAGGGCCTCATTGAATCCGTCCCATGGAATGCCCTCAACCCATAACGTCGCCTCTTTTATTACTTGATTCACACTGTGACCCTATCCATGATTGGCAATCTCTACTTATTACAACCCTGACGTGCAGTATCGAGCTTTATGTGTTCCTACACACTCTTGGGAGCATCACAGTTGACATGAGCAGGCGGCTCTCCACGCATGCGTTAGATACCTCCTATCAGTCCCAGAGCTTTCGAGCAGGCGCACACACCGGTACAGGCCGTCACACCTCGCACGCACCCTGCGAGTCTCTCCTCTATTGCTGTCTTCCCTACAGGTGCCGGCAATTTACGAAAATATAAAAACAGACCACAACCGCCAGTCAGGTTCCGGAGTGCTAGGACGGCACACAGGTACCCTGCAGGTCCTGACTGAGACTGTTGTGAGTATGCTGCCCTACCAACACAACTTCCGGGTAAGCTTTTGTTTCCATGCAGGTTCCTAACCGCCAGTGGTCCCCCAATTTGTGTTCCAGGGTCAACCCCTTTGCCGACCCACTCCTGGAAGCATCGTGGGCTAATCGTCAGCGTAAGAACCTTTGTCCTTACGCCCATTTCTCCACATAATGTGTGTGAACTATCCATTTCTTAGCATCACTACGACACTTAGAAACCGATTATCTCCACTAACAGTACCACCAGTGCTGTTACACTTTTGCCGCTTGTAGTCCCCACACAAAGCACTTATCTAACGGAATATTCCAGATTGACTTGTGCTACATGCTAATGATCCTCTCTATATATGTCTTGTCCTTGTCATACTTGTTGTATTTCCAGGTATGCTTGAGGAGGGAATCCCCTTCTTTAACACCTATAGCACCTTAGTGAGTGCGACACATAGCCCGCAAAACTCACTTACCCCTTTTTTAATATGCACCTATACTTTGTACGGTCCTGAGAAAAGCCAGACATAAGAGAAGGCACTGCCTGAAACATGTCGACCTACACCGGATGTAGGAGGTCGTAATTCTGCCTCCACAACATACACTTTGCCTTATTTTTAACCGCTGACAGGGGCCCATTTATTAAAATGTAATTAACCCTCGGGTATTGGGACCCTTGACAAGCCATTTTAATCTCACTTCACCTTTTCACCACACTGCACTCTCAGTGAAATACCTGCTCCGCTGTAACCAGGCGTTGAAGCACACCTGGGACACATTTGGTGTCACTGGGTGGGCCCGATGATGAAGCATTCCACCAACTAGGTTGGTGGGTGAGGGCTTCATGAAGACACCAAACAGGTGCCACCTGATAAGACATCTCAGAGTTCAATAAACAAGTCACAAGTAGCCAGTTCTTTTTGATACATATAAATGTCCCCGGGTATTCGGACTAGCTTACTAGTCCTCTCTCTCTTGATACGTAATTATTGGCAGCGCGCAGCTGCGAGAGCATCTCAACCCACACCATGGCAGAAAACCATGGCCTCACCTTCAGTGAGCACGACGTCAGTGAAATACTCGCTGACCCATCTTTTCTAGCTGATTTTAACATTTCCAATACGATAGCACAGACCACTGACTGGGAAACCTTGACCGAAAAGTAACGTAACAGAATTAGGACTGACTACACGGAATTATTCTAACCCAATACCTCAGAACGAACACGGCCCGAGAGGCCTACTTGTGTTCAATGCACCCAGGAATTTTCTGGATGATGCCACCTTTTGAAAAGACTGGGCACAGATCGCGTGGCACTGCACCAGGGATTGGATGATACTTATCATCAAGACAGCCAAACGTCTATCAGACGCTATAGTAATTGAAATCCAAGCCACAGAGACCCACTTCAAAACAACCATAACAGCTTACAAAAAGAAACTTGACGATCACAATAAAGAAATGAACGAATATAAAGAATACCTCACACTGGCTAAAATAAATAAATTTCAGAAGGATGTGAAAAAGATTATACAAAAGTATACCCCAATGCTGATTAGGAATACACCCACCGCCAAAGAATGACGGAACCAGCGACTCATCAGCCGATGACAGCTCAGCTTCTAGTGACTCCAGCAATGGATCCAACAGAAGACGCGGCAGAGGACGACGTGGTCAAAAATGGCCCCGTACATGGCAGGGACCCTAACATGGACAATTCTATGGAGCTCCCCCCAACTTCGGCCATATGCAGAACCCATTTTACGGCTACCCACCAATGTATCCACAAGGCCCGATGCCACTCTTCGCGGGCAATCCTAGACCGCCTTTTTTAGGACAAGGACGACGGTCTCGCGGCAAAAGAAGACAGAACCAACAACACCAACAGGTACACTGGGCCGAAGAGGAAAACCTAGTGAGTGCCAATACCCGCCAGAAAGCCAAGGAAGCCCCAGGCACGAGCAAACAATAACACAAGAACCACCAGCATCACTAGTGTTCAATCTATCGAGCACCAACCTCACAACCAAAGAACAAGCAGCTCTGGAAAAAGGTCTTTCGTTCGTACCTACGTCAAGACTTGACAAATTCAAACTCCATGTGGAACTTGCCGAATTTTTCCGCAAGTTGAAACTAAAGGAGTTCTTTGAAAAACCTACAATTGATGACAACACAGTCAATGACAACCCCAACATCACTGGACTCAGACCCAAGTCCACCTTTACCCCACCCCCAGCATCCATTCCCCATGAGATCACTACATTCGAACAAGCAGTGTACTTGGACATTGAGAAGCTGAATCCCAGCAATTACTTCAACAACTTGTCCAAAGAGGACAGAGATACCATCTGGTACAAAAAGGGGTGGTAATGGATGGAGCATCTGAATGAATCAAACACTCACACCCAGTCAACAGATCTTGGTTGAGTCCATCACCATTCTTTAGCCCACTCTGCCACCCCAGTTCAGACATGGCCATATGCAAATCAGTCTGACCCTGTGCCTCATGGGAACAGTCCAGGCCATTGGCTTCATCGTGCTGTGGGGTCACAGAGTGTGACCTTCTGTGGGGGACATTCCCCGCCGAGTTTTTCATCTCCGCGCTTGCCTGACTTTAAAATGGTGGCTGACGGCGCAGTGCAACAAACGACCAGCACGTCCCCGGGTTCGTTTCTCAGCTATAATTCAAGGCCCCCATGCGCTTCAGACCACGCTTGAGTTGCCAGGTCATAGCTTTTTTCAGTTTAGGCTCTGTGGCTGACAACAACACCGGGCTGCACCGCAATAAATAAACAAAAAAAAAGACAAAGACTCGGCAAAATTGAAACCAAAACTAAAACCACTGTAGGAGCGGAGATCCCTCCCAAAATCCCCGCCCCCTCTCCCCCCCCAAACTGCTACAAACAGCCATCAACACATCACAACCAGGAGAGGACCCCTCACAAGAGTGGAGGAGCGCAACTCACAGACACAAAAACAAAGCGTAAGTTGCAAGCACACTGCCGGGCATGAGCAGCACAGTGCGACAGCGCCCTTGGCATAAACGGTGTCAGAACTGGGTGGTTCACACCATGTTGTGCTATTACTCTAGGACAAAAACTGGACATCTAACTGACCTTAATCTCTCCCCCATCAAGACGTAGAACGTGATGAACTTACCTCCGATCGCGGAGACCTAGCTATCTGGCCGATGCCCGGTGGAGCTACCTGATAGCTATAGAGGAGATGGGTTGTGGACTTCCCCCTCGACTTTCACCTACCTAGCCGGACTTTGGACAGTCTTACTTCGTCTCTCCGTCGTTCCTCCCTCTCACCTCTTTACCCTAACCCCTACCACTCTACGCTCCTTTCCCTCATCTTCTATACTCTTTAACAGTTTTTTCTGTTGAGACTTAGCCATTTGGCCGATGCCCGGTGGAGCTACCAGATAGCTATAGAGGAGATGGGCTGCGGACTTCCCCCTCGGCCCTCACCTACCCAACCGGACCTGGGCAGACGTTCCCTTCGTCTCCGTCATATCTCCCTCCTACCCCTTTTACCATACCGCCTGCTGTTCACCTCTGCCTTCACCTGTCCTGGCCCTAGTTCCCACCCTGTTTTTCTCCTCGCTCTACTCCTCTCCACTTTCCTGCTGCTGACCTTTGCCTTCACCTGTCCTGGCCCTTAGTCCCCACCCTGTCTATCTGTGAATTTTCCTTCGTCATTTGAGATCTAGATATTTTGTCTGATGCCCAATGGAGCTACCTGGTTTAGCTATAGGGGTTACAGGTCGGGCATTCCCTCCTTGGATGCCACCTACGCAGTCGGTCTTCAGCCAGACTTCCTTTCGTCTCTCCTGTCGTCTCATCCTGCATCCTCCCTCTATTTGTGTCTCCCCTTCTCTCCTCTCTCAATGTATTGAGACTGAACTATTTTGTCGAATGCCCGATGGAGCTACCTGGTTTAGCTATAGGGGAGATGAGCCGAGGTCTCCCTCCTTGGTCGTCACCTACCCAGTCGGACGTTAGACAGACTTCATTTCGGCTCTCCCTGTTGTCTCTGCCCCATACCCCCTTTTCTCTCCTTCCAAGTCCCCTCCCCTCTATGCTCCATTTATTTTGCCCTACGTGTTTCTTTAATTGTTTTTCCCATTGAGACCGAGCTATTTGGCCAATGCCCGGTGGAGCTACCTGATAGCTATTGAGGAGATGGGTTCTGGGACTTCCCCTCGACCGTCACCTACCCAGCCGGACTTTGGACAGACTTTCCTTTCGTCTCTCTACTGTATCTCCCCGCTATCCCTTTACCCTTACCGCCTTCCCCTCTACACTTCAAATAACTCGTCTTCTATGCTCTGGCATTTGTTTGTCTAACATCTGATGTAAATTGGAACTGATGTAATCTTGTTATGTCATTTTTGTGGAACCTCATGTAAAGCGCTATGATACCTCCGGGTCTAGCTAGCGCTATATAAACCTCTTGAATAAATAAATAAATAAATAAATAAGTACCAAAGCAGTGACAACATTTTCCACCCCAGCTGTAACCACAGCTGTGACCATAGCTACAACCACAGCAGGGGCAACAGCAGAACCACAACTGTAATGACAGGAAGAGCCAGAGCCGAAGCTCGGCTGGATCAATAGTAGCATTCACTGAGGTCACTACAGTAGGGACCACAGCAACAAGCATGTCTAAACCTACCACAGCGACCACATCTGTTCCAGCTGTCATGTCATCTCAACAGCAGCCACAATCAATTCCACTGTGGCAAGAACAACTGCATCAAAAGCTCCAGCAATGGTATGGAATACCCTGTATAAATGCCAATGCAATATAATACACAGTTGTAAAGACAGCAGGGCCAACAACAGCTGCCACAATAATACCTGCCACCACTGCAGTGAACACATCAGCCACATCATCTGCCACAATAACCACCATAGCAGCAGCAATAACAGCTTTCACAGAGAAAAAGCAGCTGCAAGCTCAGCGTGGCCTACAGAAGTCACCTCAGCTTTAATAATAACAGGGAGCACAACATTGAACACAAACAGTGCCTGAACATTGATCGTAGCAGGGACAACATCATAAATGTAGCTGCCATCAGTATAGTAACAATGGAAAAACTGTGTTTTTTATCACTGCAAGGTACAAGATTAAGAAAAGTAGGAGCCACGACCCGAGACACAAAACTGCCACAACAGTTACCACCACTGGAGCAACAACGGTTGCAACAATAAATGCAAGGACTGCAGGGACAACAGCGGTGATGAATGCTTCCAACACAGCTGTAAATGCAACAGAAACCACAGTAGCAACTGTATGCGCCATCACAACAGGGACAATAGCAGCAAACTCAGCTGTTACCAGTGCAAAGGAAGCCACTGCCACCATGGCATGGACAACCATAGCCACAACAGCAGGGACGACAGAAGAAGCCACAGTCACTGCAGGGTCTGCAACAGTAAGCATATCTATCAGCACAGCAGGGATCACAGCAGCAACAACTGCAGTCGCAACAGAGTAATCGCAGCTGCTGCAACGTCAGGGAGCACAGCCTCAACAACAGCTGCCTCTATGGCAGAGACAACATGAGCAGGAATAGCTGCCTTTTGACTCAGTAAAACCAGCAGTGACACAGTTATAAGCACAACAGGGATAACAGCAACAAAATAATAGCTGTGTCCACCGCAGAGACCACTGACCCAATGGCAGAGAGAACAGCCACCACAAATGGTTTCTCCCCTGCAGTGACCAAAGCAGCAACCAAGGCTGCCAGCATTCCATGGGCTACACTGGCACGAGCAGGCATGCTTATCTCAGAGGCAGTGTGTAAAGCATTTGTGAACACATACAGTAATACAGTGACCACACTACAGATGGACACCACACAGGTTGTATTATAAAAATATGTATTTTCATATAGACTTAACACAAGCCCAAACAACAAAAATCCACCATACTGTACTCAAGATATGCTTAAAAATAGGTTGTTCACTTAAAATCAGTCTCCTGACATGCCCATGTGGCCTACTCTATGTCGGCATGACTACGGGCAAAATACACACCAGAGTGGTCGAGCATAGGAGCACCATAAGATGTAAGAAGAACGTGAGCAAGCTCACCGACCACTTCCTCCGACTCAACCACACGCCCAATGATCTCTATTGGACTGTAATCGAACAATTCCCTGACACTGGAGATGACAATGAGAAAAAACTTCTGTACAAAGAACAACGGTGGGTTTATCGCCTTTCTCTGCAAAAGGAGGGCCTCATTGATTCCGTCCCATGGAATGCCCTCAACCCATAACGTCGCCTCTTTTATTACTTGATTCACACTGTGACCCTATCCATGATTGGCAATCTCTACTTATTACAACCCTGACGTGCAGTATCGAGCTTTATGTGTTCCTACACACTCTTGGGAGCATCACAGTTGACACGAGCAGGCGGCTCTCCACGCATGCGTTAGATACCTCCTATCAGTCCCAGAGCTTTCGAGCAGGCGCACACACCGGTACAGGCCGTCACACCTCGCACGCACCCTGCGAGTCTCTCCTCTATTGCTGTCTTCCCTACAGGTGCCGGCAATTTATGAAAATATAAAAACAGACCACAACCGCCAGTCAGGTTCCGGAGTGCGAGGACGGCACACAGGTACCCTGCAGGTCCTGACTGAGACTGTTGTGAGTATGCTGCCCTACCAACACAACTTCCGGGTAAGCTTTTGTTTCCATGCAGGTTCCTAACCGCCAGTGGTCCCCCAATTTGTATTCCAGGGTCAACCCCTTTGCCGACCCACTCCTGGAAGCATCGTGGGCTAATCGTCAGCGTAAGAACCTTTGTCCTTACGCCCACTTCTCCACATAATGTGTGTGAGCTATCCATTTCTTAGCATCACTACGACACTTAGAAACCAATTATCTCCAGTAACAGTACCACCAGTGCTGTTACACTTTTGCCGCTTGTAGTCCCCACACAAAGCACTTATCTAACGGAATATTCCAGATTGACTTGTGCTACATGCTAATGATCCTCTCTATATATGTCTTGTCCTTGTCATACTTGTTGTATGTCCAGGTATGCTTGAGGAGGGAATCCCCTTCTTTAACACCTATAGCACCTTAGTGAGTGCGACACATAGCCCGCAAAACTCACTTACCCTTTTTTTAATATGCACCTATACTTTGTACGGTCCTGAGAAAAGCCAGACTTAAGAGAAGGCACTGGCTGAAACATGTCGACCTACACCGGATGTAGGAGGTCGTAATTCTGCCTCCACAACATCCACTTTGCCTTATTTTTAACCGCTGACAGGGGCCCATTTATTAAAATGTAATTAACCCTCGGGTATTGGGACCCTTGACAAGCCATTTTAATCTCACTTCACCTTTTCACCACACTGCACTCTCAGTGAAATACCTGCTCGGCTGTAACCAGGCATTGAAGCACACCTGGGACACATTTGGTGTCACTGGGTGGGCCCGATGATGAAGCATTCCACCAACTAGGTTGGTGGGTGAGGGCTTTATGAAGACACCAAACAGGTGCCACCTGATAAGACATCTCAGAGTTCAATAAACAAGTCACAAGTAGCCAGTTCTTTTTGATACATATAAATGTCCCCGGGTATTCGGACTAGCTTACTAGTCCTCTCTCTCTTGATACGTAATTATTGGCAGCGCGCAGCTGCGAGAGCATCTCAACCCACACCATGGCAGAAAACCATGGCCTCACCTTCAGTGAGCACGACGTCAGTGAAATACCCGCTGACCCATCTTTTCTAGCTGATTTTAACATTTCCAATACGATAGCACAGACCACTGACTGGGAAACCTTGACCGAAAAGTAACGTAACAGAATTAGGACTGACTACACGGAATTATTCTAACCCAATACCTCAGAACGAACACGGCCCGAGAGGCCTACTTGTGTTCAATGCACCCAGGAATTTTCTGGATGATGCCACCTTTTGAAAAGACTGGGCACAGATCGCGTGGCACTGCACCAGGGATTGGATGATGCTTATCATCAAGACAGCCAAACGTCTATCAGATGCTATAGTAATTGAAATCCAAGCCACAGAGACCCACTTCAAAACAACCATAACAGCTTACAAAAAGAAACTTGACGATCACAATAAAGAAATGAACGAATATAAAGAATACCTCACACTGGCTAAAATAAATAAATTTCAGAAGGATGTGAAAAAGATTATACAAAAGTATACCCCAATGCTGATTAGGAATACACCCACCGCCAAAGAATGACGGAACCAGCGACTCCTCAGCCGATGACAGCTCAGCTTCTAGTGACTCCAGCAATGGATCCAACAGAAGACGCGGCAGAGGACGACGTGGTCAAAAATGGCCCCGTACATGGCAGGGACCCTAACATGGACAATTCTATGGAGCTCCCCCCAACTTCGGCCATATGCAGAACCCATTTTACGGCTACCCACCAATGTATCCACAAGGCCCGATGCCACTCTTCGCGGGCAATCCTAGACCGCCTTTTTTAGGACAAGGACGACGGTCTCGCGGCAAAAGAAGACAGAACCAACAACACCAACAGGTACACTGGGCCGAAGAGGAAAACCTAGTGAGTGCAAATACCCGCCAGAAAGCCAAGGAAGCCCCAGGCACGAGCAAACAATAACACAAGAACCACCAGCATCACTAGTGTTCAATCTATCGAGCACCAACCTCACAACCAAAGAACAAGCAGCTCTGGAAAATGGTCTTTCGTTCGTACCTACGTCAAGACTTGACAAATTCAAACTCCATGTGGAACTTGCCGAATTTTTCCGCAAGTTGAAACTAAAGGAGTTCTTTGAAAAACCTACAATTGATGACAACACAGTCAATGACAACCCCAACATCACTGGACTCAGACCCAAGTCCACCTTTACCCCACCCCCAGCATCCATTCCCCCTGAGATCACTACATTCGAACAAGCAGTGTACTTGGACATTGAGAAGCTGAATCCCAGCAATTACTTCAACAACTTGTCCAAAGAGGACAGAGATACCATCTGGTACAAAAAGGGGTGGTAATGGATGGAGCATCTGAATGAATCAAACACTCACACCCAGTCAACAGATCTTGGTTGAGTCCATCACCGTTCTTTAGCCCACTCTGCCACCCCAGTTCAGACATGGCCATATGCAAATCAGTCTGACCCTGTGCCTCATGGGAACAGTCCAGGCCATTGGCTTCATCGTGCTGTGGGGTCACAGAGTGTGACCTTCTGTGGGGGACATTCCCCGCCGAGTTTTTCATCTCCGCGCTTGCCTGACTTTAAAATGGTGGCTGACGGCGCAGTGCAACAAACGACCAGCACCTCTCCGGGTTCGTTTCTCAGCTATAATTCAAGGCCCCCATGCGCTTCAGACCACGCTTGAGTCGCCAGGTCATAGCTTTTTTCAGTTTGGGCTCTGTGGCTGACAACAACACCGGGCTGCACCACAATAAATAAACAAAAAAAAAAGACAAAGACTCGTCAAAATCGAAACCAAAACTAAAACCACTGTAGGAGCGGAGATCCCTCCCAAAATCCCCGCCCCCTCTCCCCCCCCAAACTGCTACAAACAGCCATCAACGCATCACAACCAGGAGAGGACCCCTCACAAGAGTGGAGGAGCGCAACTCACAGACACAAAAACAAAGCTTACACTGCCGGGCATGAGCAGCACAGTGCGACAGCGCCCTTGGCATAAACGGTGTCAGAACTGGGTGGTTCACACCATGTTGTGCTATTACTCTAGGACAAAAACTGGACATCTAACTGACCTTCATCTCTCCCCCATCAAGACGTAAAACGTGATGAACTTACCTCCGATCGCGGAGACCTAGCTATCTGGCCGATGCCCGGTGGAGCTACCTGATAGCTATAGAGGAGATGGGTTGTGGACTTCCCCCTTGAACTTCACCTACCTAGCCGGACTTTGGACAGTCTTACTTCATCTCTCTGTCGTTCCTCCCTCTCACCTCTTTACCCTAACCCCTACCACTCTACGCTCCTCTCCTCTCATCTTCTATACTCTTTAACAGTTTTTTCTGTTGTGACCTAGGCATTTGGCCGATGCCCGGTGGAGCTACCAGATAGCTATTGAGGAGATGGGCTGCGGACTTCCCCCTCAACCCTCACCTAGCCAACCGGACCTGGGCAGACTTTCCCTTCGTCTCTGTCATATCTCCCTCCTACCCCTTTTATCATACCCCCTGCTATTCACCTCTGCGTTCACCTGTCCTGGCCCTAGTTCCCACCCTGTCTTTCTCCTCGCTCTACTCTCCACTTTCCTACTGCTGACCTTTGCCTTCACCTGTCCTGGCCCTTAGTCCCCCCCCTGTCTATCTGTGAATTTTCCCTCGTCATTTGAGATCTAGATATTTTGTCTGATGCCCAATGGAGCTACCTGGTTTATCTATAGGGGTGACAGGTCGGAGATTCCCTCCTTGGACGCCACCTACCCAGTCGGTCTTCAGCCAGACTTCCTTTCGTCTCTCCTGTCGTCTCATCCTGCATCCTCCCTCTATTTTTGTCTCTCCTTCTCTCCTCTCTCAATGTATTGAGACTGAACTATTTTGTTGAATGCCCAATGGAGCTACCTGGTTTAGCTATAGGGGAGATGAGCCGAGGTCTCCCTCCTTGGTCGTCACCTACCCAGTCGGCCGTTAGACAGACTTCATTTCGTCTCTCCCTGTTGTCTCTGCCCCATCCCCCCTTTTCTCTCCTTCCAAGTCCCCTCCCCTCTATGCTCCATTTATTTTGCCCTACGTGTTTCTTTAATTGTTTTTCCCATTGAGACCGAGCTATTTGGCCAATGCCCGGTGGAGCTACCTGATAGCTATTGAGGAGATGGGTTCTGGGACTTCCCCTCGACCGTCACCCACCCAGCCGGACTTTGGACAGACTTTCCTTTCGTCTCTCTACTGTATCTCCCCCATATCCCTTTACCCTTACCCCCTTCCCCTCTACACTTCAAATAACTCGTCTTCTATGCTCTGGCATTTGTTTGTCTAACATCTGATGTAAATTGGAACTGATGTAATCTTGTTATGTCATTTTTGTGGAACCTCATGTAAAGCGCTATGATACCTCCCGGTCTAGCCAGCGCTATATAAAACTCTTGAATAAATAAATAAATAAATAAGTACCAAAGCAGTGACAACATTTTCCACCCCAGCTGTAACCACAGCTGTTACCATAGTTATAACCACAGCAGCGGCAACGGCAGAACCACAACTGTAATGACAGGAAGAGCCAGAGCCGCAGCACGGCAGGATCAATAGTAGCATTCACTGAGGTCATTACAGTATGGACCACAGCAACAAGCATGTCTAAACCTACCACAGGGACCACATCTGTTCCAGCTGTCATGTCATCTCAACAGCAGCCACAATCAATTCCACCGTGGCAAGAACAGCTGCATCAAAAGCTCCAGCAATGGTATGGAATACCCTGTATAAATGCCAATGCAATACAATACACAGTTGTAAACACACCAGGGCCAACAACAGCTGCCACAATAATACCTGCCGCCACTGCAGTGAACACATCAGCCACATCATCTGCCACAATAACCACCATAGCAGCAGCAATAACAGCTTTCACAGAGAAAAAGCAGCTGCAAGCTCAGCGCGGCCTTACAGAAGTGACCTCAACTTTAATAATAGCAGGGAGCACAACATTGAACACAGCTGCTATCACAACAGTGCCTGAACATTGAACGTAGCAGGGACAACATCATAAATGTAGCTGCCATCAGTATAGTAACAATGGAAAAACTGTGTTTTTTATCACTGCAAGGTACAAGATTAAGAAAAGGAGGAGCCACGACCCGAGACACAAAACTGCCACAACAGTTACCACCACTGGAGCAACAACGGTTGCAACAATAAATGCAAGGACTGCAGGGACAACAGCGGTGATGAATGCTTCCAACACAGCAGAAAATGCAACAGAAACCACAGTAGCAACTGTATGCGCCATCACAACAGGGACAATAGCAGCAAACTCAGCTGTTACCAGTGCAAAGGAAGCCACTGCCACCATGGCATGGACAACCATAGCCACAATAGCAGGGATGACAGAAGAAGCCACAGTCACTGCAGGGTCTGCAACAGTAAACATATCTATCAGCACAGCAGGGATCACAGCAGCAACAACTGCAGTCGCAACAGAGTAATCGCAGCTGCTGCAACGTCAGGGAGCACAGCCTCAACAACAACTGCCACTATGGCAGAGACAACATGAGCAGGAATAGCTGCCCTTGACTCAGTAAAACCAGCAGTGACACAGTTATAAGCACAACAGGGATAACAGCAACAAAATAATAGCTGTGTCCACCGCAGGGACCACTGACCCAATGGCAGAGAGAACAGCCACCACAAATGGTTTCTCCCCTGCAGTGACCATAGCAGCAACCAAGGCTGCCAGCATTCCATGGATTATAATAGCAAAAAGAGCTTCTACAATTTCATGCACCATAGCAGCAGTCACAACTATAACCTCAGCAAAGACCATGGCATATGCAACACCTATCTCCACTGCAGGAGCAACAGCAACAACAGCTCCAACAACACGAGGAACTTTGCAGTGGCAACAGCAGCCACTACAGCAGAGCCAACAATCCCAACTACAGCTGCCTGGAAATATAGACCTCATTTGTTGATGGATTGCACACCTTATCTGTAGCGTTTGAACCATTCTCATCATTGTTCTCACAAAGCGTGCTCAGTGGTGACGTGCCCAGCCCCTGTGGCACGTGTTATGTAACATCGCAACTGTGGGACATAGGATCATGCCCCAAACCATGGCACATTAGCTGCTACTTATGTAGTAATTATCATTCATTTTTCACCATTTTTAACCTTTTTACTCAATATTCTCATTTTTTCCTCATTCACATTAATCAACAGATTTTAGTCCACGTGCATTTCCTTGCACGTGGACTAAAATCTGTTGATTAACGTCAATGATGAAAAAATGAGAATATTGAGTGAAAAGGTTAAAAATGGTGAAAAATGAATGATAATTACTACATAAGTAGCAGCTAATGTGCCATGGTTTGGGGCATGATCCTATGTCCCACAGTTGCGATGGAAATATAGACAGCAGAATGGACAACTTTAAACACTATGAAAAAAAGATAAATACTTGAAATAATGAGAGGCTTTGTTATTTACTCTGGGCCACAGTCCAGACAATAGTTTTGTTTGACTCACTATGGTACTTGTTAGATTTGGGGGTCTTTAGTTGGCAGAGGTAGGTACCTTTGACCAAATAGGGACCCTTGCGTCTAGTTAGGGTAATGGGCTACACTGGCATGAGCAGGCAGGCTTATCTCAGAGGCAGTGTGTAAAGCATTTGTGAACACATACAGTAATACAGTGACCACACTACAGATGGACACCACACAGGTTGTATTATAAAAATATGTATTTTTATATAGACTTAACACAAGACCAAACAACAAAAATCCACCATACTGTACTCAAGATATGCTTAAAAATAGGTTGTTCACTTAAAATCAGTCTCTAGCAACAGATAACTCCAATGTGAGTTATCAAAACGTTGTGACAGGAGAAATCCCAAAGTACGGGGCCGACCGTCAGGTGCCCGGCGTCAGGTCCGGAGTCAAACAGACCCCCAAAGAACAGTACCTTGGAAAAGCAATTAAAAACAAGGACAGTTCACGGCTTCGGGGAGGTGCGGCTTCGTGGCGCGGCGCCGGTTCCTTACGACCCCAGGGTAGGTGTAGACTCAGTTCCTTACTGCAGCGCAGGGGAGGTGAGATGATGGTTTCTCACTGCTTCGGGGAGGTGACGTCACGATGGCGCCGAAACTACGGTTCCTTACAATGTCATGCTGTCAATGGATTCTCGGTCACCCACATCGAGGATCGGCTCTGCGATGTCGATGTTAGCTTTGGAGTCGATGCTGCCCAGCAGCAGGCGTCGGGACCACGGCACAAGTAGGGCAGCGCTCACGGCTTCGGGTAGGTTACGGTGTTGCTCGCTGGCGTCGATGTGGCACGGCGGCCGGCATCGGGTCTACGGTACAAGTCAGAGCAGCCCTCACGGCTTTGGTGCAGAAGACGGCGTCATTCTCCGGCGTCGTTATTGTAATTTACTTCTGCAGCAGCTAAAACTGCAGTTCTAGATGCAGGCAAGCAAAAGGGATGAAGTCTTGTATCCCTGAGACTTCAGGCAGTAGGCAAGCTCAAGTTCAAGCCCTTGGAGATCTCAAAATTATGAAAGCACACGCAATCCTTTTTCTCATTTCGTTGGCAATGAAGCAACCACTGCAGGCCAACCCCAACAACACGCAGCATAGGGGTAGTCTCCTCCTTCAGTTTCCCGGTTCTTCTCCTCAGAAAAGGTTCGTCTTGATTCCCAGGAGTGATCTAAAGTTCTGGGGTCTGGGTCCATCACTCTACATGCAGATGGGTCTTTTCACCATGTCTCCTGGAATCCCCCAGCCCCTGTCACTCACAACCCAGACAAGGAATACACAACCTAGCAGAGGTAGGCTTGGACAGTTAGGCAAGAAAATACCTACTTTCTAAAAGTGGTATTTTCAAACACAGAATGTTAAAACCAACTTCACTAAAAGATGTATTTTATCATTCTGAGTTCAGGCATACTAAACTCGAATTTCTACCTGGGGGAACAGTAAGCCTTACAATAGTGAAAAACGAAAATGGCTATAATTCAATATCAGGACAGGCCACACACATCAGGGCATGTCCTACCTTTTACCTACAATGCACCCTGCCCTTGGCCCTACCTTAGGGGTGACTAATATGTATAAAAGGGAAGGTTTAGGTGCTGGCAAGTGGGTGCACTTGCCCAGTCAACATGGCAGTACCAGAATGCACACAGGCTCTGCAATGGCAGGCCCAAGACACACTTTACAATGTGCTCCGGTGGGTGGCACAATCAGTGCTGCAAGCTCACCAGCAGTCTTTGATTTACAAGCCCTAGGCACACGCAGTGCACTGTACTAGGATCTGAAAAAGTAAACTAAATAAGCCAATCATGGAGTCACTAAACCATACATCAATTTACCATAGGGAGCACATGCACTGTGACACTGAATAGCAGTGGCAGAGTGCCCAAAAGCATCTAAAACCAGCAAAAACATTAGAGGCAACAGCAAAAAATGAAAGGTAGACCCACGCTAATGGTGCCACGTCTAACAGTCCTGCAGACTGGAACAAACCGCATGCAAGCTAGCTTTGGTCCTGCTTCAGTAGGGACAGTTCAACCGGGAATACTAATTGAGTGCCTTTGGAACTGGAACACAAACAACTCAGGCCATTTTCGGCCTTGTTGGGGTTTATATTTGTGGTACAGCTCAGACTCTATGGGATACGGAGTAGGGACCCAGGCATGGACATACACTCTGCACTTCTCACTGAGAAAAACAAACAAGCATTAGCAAAGCAAATAACACTTGTGGTATATATTTGTTTCAAAAAGAACTAGCTACTTGTGACTTGTTTATTGAACTCTGAGATGTCTTATCAGGTGGCACCTGTTTGGTGTCTTCATGAAGCCCTCACCCACCAACCTAGTTGGTGGCATGCTTCATCATCGGGCCCACCCATTGACACCTAATGTGTCCCGGGTGTGCTTCAACGCCTGGTTACAACGGAGCAGGTATTTTACTGAGAGTGCAGTATGGTGAAAAGGTGAAGTGAGATTAAAACGGCTTGGCAAGGGTCCCAATACCCGAGGGTTAATTCAATTTAAATAAATGGGCCCCTGTCAGCGGTTAAAATTAAGGCAAAGTGGATGTTGTGGAGGCAGAATTACGACCTTCTACATCCGGTGTAGGTCGACATGTTTCAGTCAGTGCCTTCTCTTAATTCTGGCTTTCCTCAGGACCGTAAAAAGTGTAGGTGCATATTAAAAAAGGGGTAAGTGAGTTTTGCGGGCTATGTGTCGCACTCACTAAGGTGCTTTAGGTGTTAAAGAAGGGGATTCCCTCCTCAAGCATACCTGGACATAATGATAGAGATCGCAGGTCACCCGGCCAATCGTTTCACCATACACGTACCAGGCCCATGTATTTTTCTCCAATTAAAATCCTATACATTAATCGGGTGACCTTACACTTTCTACTACCAGTAACCCTGGGTTCCTTCCTATGCAATTCTAGTGTACCCGACTTACTGATCCACCGTTTACGGGTACCTATGACCACAATGGATCAGGGAGCTAGCTGTAAAGGAAAGGCAGGCAAAATACAAATACCAACTTTTATGTCTTAATATTCATTAAAAGACCACTGAGAAGTTTTAAAAGTGTATCTAGAATTCAGAATTCGATAATATACAATTTACCGCAAGAAGGCAATCTACAATCAGAATAACGAAAACCACATAACCATACAGGAAAAATATATGGGCAACCATTTATGAGTCTATGATGAGGAGAAAACAGGGAACATACTAAGCAGATTTTAGAAATGGAATTCAAGAATGCACACCTATGAATGGGCAAGCTTATGCACGCTGAGCTAGAATTACACTATTTTGGGACGTACTTCATGAGTGAGAAATTAGGAATCTTATACATCTATAGGAAGGGTGAAAAGTGGAACACGCTATAGTTCTAGCATCATTACTTCAAATCAGATTGCAGGAGAAAAGTATAAACCATATCTATAATTCATAACCAAATATGGAGAGAAATGTGCTCTAAAAGGTAGGGAAACAGAGGAACATGCTATGAAAATATATGCAATTGACTCTTCATATAGTAGATTGCGGAAAGCATGGAAATTTAACGTATGCAAAGGTATGTCTTTATTGAAGCAAAGACAGAAAAATAGAAGGTGCAGTATAGAGTTTTCGCACTATAATTACCTAGACTGGTGTGAAGACCAACCCTGGCCACTGGGTCAGTTAAGGACAGGATAAACCCCAAGGAAGGACAGTCATCAATGGGACAGCAGGTGCAGAATGGACACCCCAGGACAGGACAGGAAAACCAGATTAGGATCAGGACAGGACCACCAAGGCACGACCAGCACCCGCAGTTCAGAAGCAGCGCCTGCGCTCCACCCTTTCTGCAGCTATCAGTCAGAACCCCGATTGGGTTAGCGAACTCCCCAGCAAAGTGCTCCACCAGCACTTAAGATTTAGTAAAACCTTGTAGTCTATGGTCAAATTCGGACAGAGTGCTCCGCAGCGCTCTGTATTCAGTCACCTATTGAGTGCGTTGGGTCAATGACAGGTCAGCTATTCAGACAAGTCTGACAAATTCTCTAGCTAAACCTAGGCTTGATATACTGTTTTCGGGTCAGTGTACCACCCCCCAAATGTTGCAAGTGTCAGAATCCCCAATTTCGATTGGTCCCCAAGTAGGATAGGTTAACACACCAATCAGAACAAACTTCTACAAGCCTAAATTTACATCTTATGGAACCGCCTAGCAGATTTGGGGTTCTCACGATAGATTTGACAGAATACAATAGAAAATAACATTTGTTGCTAATGTAGTACAATTTAGTTTCTCCGGCTGGGTGAAGGTGCATCTTCCCAGGCACATCTTGGCAGGGACCTTCAGTTGGCATTCTGTCAATGCCACCGGCAGAAACTTGACATGCGCAGAACATCATCTCAATATGGAGTCTTGAGCATTACACCAGACCCTCAATACCGCGGTACATGAAAAGTAAGCGAAAACAAATTAAAACATAGAAAAAATGAATTCATTGTGTATCATGGATAGCTACTTTATATTTCTTACTATAAAAATATACTATGCCATTATGAATTAGTGCAACAAACAATAACACGAGAGCATCCGCGCAAGCTTCCCCACGTTAGGACACAAACAGCCATTTTGAGGCTAGTACGCAGGTGCACATTTTCCCACCAGAACTGCAACTACGTCACGTGAGTGTGACTAACGCATGCGCAGAAGCAAACCCATCAAGCGGCGGCCATTTTAGGGACAAGGGTTATTCGTATTAGTAAACACATAGGCAAGCGTCTCTAAGATACACGCACATAAAAAATAAAGGGAAATTAGTAAAAAATACAGGTTGAATTATAGGATTATAATGTTATTCGAGGTTCTTGATTCAAGCAAGTCGCGTAATATGCGAAATCTTGCTCTATCAATCCCCTCTTTGATGATATTTACTATCATCACAAACTAATGGAACCAGATGCCAACTTTTCAAACTTTGTGCATTTCCATCTCTTCCAACATTCGATTCAATTTCTCTTTCACATCTTTATCGGGGTGAGAATTTTTCATCTTTTTGTAAATATTATTCAAGTCTTCCAATTCAAGCTCATCCACACTCCGTTTCACACCTCTCCTATTCACAGTGTATTTTTTCGTGTGTTTGCGACATTTGCAACAGGCAAATATGAGGAATATGACGAAACCTATCACTCCAATTGGCATCAGTACCTTAAACAATAAACCTTTACCTAAGTTAGAAAACCAATGACCTACATTGGAGAGACCATCAGTAAGTTTCTTCCAGGCACTATCAACCTCCAGTGGTTTGAGTTCTTTCTCCAAATTAGTAATGTTTTTCACATACTTTTTAATCTGTACACTTTTGTCCGGTATGTACGTGCAACAATGTTGCGCTTTCAACATCCGGCAGACTCCGCCCTCTTTTGCTAATAAGGTGTCAAGAGCAAGTCTGTTCTGCAAAACCATTGATCTGATCGCAACCATTTCGGTATTGACCAACAGAAATCCATGAGCTGTGTCAGTAGACAGCACATCCACTATTGTGGATAATTTGCAAATTCTGTGTGTGTTCAGAACCACTCCCACTCCAGGTATCAGTGCACTAAAAATACTACCCATTATTTCACCTACGCTTTCTCTTTTACTACGCACTAAGCCATTAGTGTTTTCATTGCTTCCAGCAATTTCATTCACATGGTATATTTTTGGGAAGACAATGCCAAAATAGCAGCTTCCATACCAGTGATCCGGCAATTTGAAATAAGCCTTGTTTCCACATATATAATAAATTCCGGGAAACACAGGTTCTGACCCATTTTTGAAACCCCAACCTCCAATTGTAATTGTGTTCACATTGACTGGAACCAATGAAAATGTTATTATAATAACTAGTCTTTTCGCGGTGAAGACAGAGTTTCCCCTTTCTCTCGAAATCCAGCAACAAAGCAGGACCCGCCCCACCATTTCAGGTGCTTTCCATGTTTTCAGCCCATTTAGGAGTTTTCTGTCTTTTGTCATTTGCCTTTCTTTGGAAACTCTCCCTTCTTTTCTCTGCCATGTTAAGAAACATTTTCTCTTGTTCATGTAATGAACAGGTCAAGTTATCTCTGTGTGCGTCATTTAAGTCTATGGTACCTATAGTCAGAAAGTATTCTCCCATATAACGTGTAACGTCACTTTTAGTATGTACAGGATTCAGATTTCCACGTATTGGAAGTTCAGAAAATATCACGTCTGAGTTAGAGTAGTAGTACTTTAACGGTCCTCTTTTGTAGAATAAGCTAGCTAAAATACTACAGGAAATTCCATAAGTCAAGGGTAGGTGATGATAAGTCACGCCTTCAGCTACAGAAGTAGGTAGCTTCATGCAGACATAGCAGTCTTCTATTTCCATAGTTTCTACATAGTGTACTAACAGGTTTGCGAAAACATTTAAATGAGTCTGGTTCTTAACTCCGTGATAATGTAGTCCTTCCTCATCTGATGCTTCTAAGTCTGATTTCGTTTGTCTAAGTGCTTTCTCACGTCTTTCTATACTTCGTGTTGTCAGTTCTTCAGTGTCAGTGTTCACAGTCTGTGTAGGGTCAATATTAGTATTTTTGCTCACCATATAAGGAATGAAAACTGTTAGTCCTATCCATATTATTATCACTATAGCTATACTACATATACATACTTTGCAGCATGTTTTGCAACAATTGCGTTTAGGCCTTCCATTCACATTTGAATCAGACATTTCGCTCAGAAGAAGTTTTCAACCCCTCTTTGTAACTTTGCACAGATAGCTTACTCTGCGCAACTTCAGGTTGGTTCGTCTTCTTCGGCAGACTGATCAGCAATCTGTTCTTCGTCACTTTCGTCAGTTATATCAAGATCCTCAATCTCCTCCAAAATTAAGTATGTCCATTCAGGATCTTGATATTTCTCGTTCAGTCTTTTTATTCGATCACTCCTTCTTTTGGAGCTTTCTCCAGCTTGTTCTGTAATACAGGAACTTTTCCTTCTTTGCTCAAGTTTATCTTCTACTGTTCTTAGTCTCAGTTTTAGTCTCTTAATATATCTGGGTTCTATATTTTTCTTTTTCTTGAGTCTTTTAGCTGGCACTGTGATTTGGCTTTCTTCTAATACTCTCTTATTTTCATGTGTTTGTGGCACTTCTGCTTCTGCTTCTTCCCTTCCTGTCCGACTACTCCCAGGTCTTGTATCTATTTCTTCTGCCTGGTTACTAAGCTGGCCTGGTTCAGGTGTATTCTGGGTTTGGTTTTCAGGTGTCTCTATTTCTGTGTCCTGAACACGTTCTTCTAGTTCTACCTGATCCTGTTCAAGCACTTCGATCCCTTGATTTTCTTCTGCTCGAACTTTTACACTAGTTCTGGTCTGTCCCTTTTCAACTTCAGGAGTTAGTGGAGGTGTGTCGATCACTTGCTCTGTCCCTGTCTGACCTTCTTCTTCTTCCTCAGACTTGACGTGAATTTCAATAATCTGAGGGTCTTCGCCTGTGCCTATCTCTTCCTCTCTATCCCACTCTCTGTCTGCATAGGTTTGACTTCTTGTTCTGATTGGGTCATTAGTCAGGTCGATTATGGGTATCCAATCATCTTGACTTGTGCTCGGTTGTTCGTCATCAGCTACTTCAGGACCAACGTCTGCAGACCCCTCAGCTGGACAACCTTCAGTGTCAGTTTTCTCGTCTGGAATCACCTTCTGTGTATGGCTGGCATGGATCCACTTTGGAACACTGGCACACTTCACCGCTCTTGTGGTCACCAGTATCACTTGGCGTTGTTTTCCCCACTTCGGTGCAAGGCAATTTGTACGAGTATGCTTCTTTATTACGACCCAATTGCCTGGAACCAATTTATGGACTGGAGTCCATGGATTGGCGACGGCGTCTTCCCCAATCTGGCGAGAGATAGAACGCACTTGGTCACCCAGTTGTTTGCAGTACTCAAGTACTAAATCAGAACCATGGCGTCCCTACCAACGTGTGAATCTCCATGTATCAATCTGGCCATTGAAGCAAGCAGATGTCTAGGCAACACAGGCATACCATTTGGGCCCACAATGACACCATCCTCACTTCTCTGACGACAACCAAGTTTTCTCCATTTTTCTTTCTCTTTTGATGGCACAGCATGCTGCCAATCTCTCAACTCTTCCCAGGTATGTACCTCTTCAAACACCATAAGTTGGCAGCTGTTTCCAGGTCCCCCCAGTTTTTCATTTACAGACATGCAATTTCTGGCACAATGTTGGGCCACTTCATCAGCAAATCGATTTCCCAAAGTTACATGGTCAAGGCCCGATTTATGAGCAGCACATTTGACCACTGCCAATTCTTTTGGTAATTGGATTGCCTCCAGTAAATCTTGTACAACCTTCCCATTTCGAATGGGAGTACCTGAAGAAGTCAGAAACTCCCTTTGTAGCCACAATTGGCCGAAGTCATGCACAACCCCATAACAGTACTGACTGTCAGTATATACTGTTATTCTTTTGTTTTTCCCAATTTTGCAGGCTCTTGTTAATGCAATCAATTCGGCTACTTGTGCAGACTTCACTCCAAATAAACAGGATGCTTCTTTAATGCTGTCTACAGAGACTACAGCATAAGCAGCACTTAAGCCTACAAGTTCGTGTCTCATACATGAGCCATCCACGAACAGCTCCTCATCTTCCACAGGCAAAGGCATTTCCTTAATGTCTGGGCGGGGTTTAGTACTGAATTCTGTCAGGTCAATGCAGTCATGCTCGTTCTCTCCCTTGGCTTCTACAAGCATTGAGTCAGGGAGCAGGGTAGCTGGATTCAGAATATTGCACCGAGTAATAACTACATTCGCAGCACCCACGAGAATCCTCTCGTATTTAGTCAGCCGACTAGGGGTGAGATACTGAGTTTTAGTTCTGGTCAATAAAATCACAACTGCATGGGGAACATATACAGTTACAGGATGTCCCATAACAATAGATTCACTCTGTTCTAGACTCGTGCAAGTTGCAGCTACTGCTTTCAGACATCCGGGTAATCCAGCAGCCACTGGATCCAACGTGGCAGAAAAATATGCCACTGGACGTCTAGTCAAACCATGCTCCTGAGTTAGGACTGACAGTGCACAATTATCTCGTGTATCACAGAACAGTGCAAACTCTTTAGAATAGTCAGGCCTCCCTAGAGCAGGGGCAGTACACAGACATTCTCGTAGCTTAGTAAATGATGTCAAGCTTTCATCATCCCATTCCACTGGGTCCTTTGCTCCTTTCTTTGTCATTTTTATCAAATGTTTTGCCAGGACTGCAAATCCCACATCCATTGCCTGCAGTAACCTACCACCCCAAGAAACATTCTGACTTCTTTCTGAGTTCGGGGTAACTGCATGTTTCGAATTATTTTGACTCTCTCTGAGGTAACTTTTCTGATGCCTTTTTCTATCTGGTGCCCCAGATATTTCACTGACTTTGTACAGAACTGCAATTTGTCAGGGGACACTTTATGTCCTTTTTCACCTAGGTGATTCAGTAAAGCAATGGTGTCAACAACACAATCTCTATGACTTTTAGATGCCACCAAGAGGTCGTCTATATATTGCACCAAAACAGATTTTCCAGGTAAAACTAAAGATTCAAGACACTTTTTCAGAATCTGATTAAAGATAGAGGGGCTTTCTGTGTACCCTTGAGGGACACGATTCCAAACGAACACGTGACTGTCGAAAGCAAATGAGAAAAGAAATTTGCTATCTGGATGCAATGGAATCGAAAAGAATGCGTGACATAGGTCTATTACGGTAAACCACTGAGCATCCCAGGGAATCTGATACAGGATCACTGCTGGGTTTGGAACAATAGGACAGCAAGGAACTACAATTTTGTTTTCCTTTCTCAAATCCTGCACTACCCGGTACTTGCCACTAGGTTTCTTGATTCCAATTATGGGTGAGTTACACAGACTACTCATCAGTTCTTGTATGATGTTTGCTTCTAGCAATTTTTTTATTTCAATGGCAACTCCTGCTCTCACTTCGGCACTCATTTTGTATGGCTTGGTATTGGGATAAACTGCATTTTCTTTCATGGCTATTTTGATTGGGTCTACATTTGCCATTAATCCTACATCCTTTCCAGTAAAGTCCCATACTTCTGGTTTCACTGTCTTTTGGAGTTCTTCTGGTAAGTCTTATATAGTCATTTGTTTAATTTCTGAGTCTGGTCTGATTAACATTGATTTGTATATGCCATCCTCATCTGGAGTTTGAATTTCGACGTTCTTTGGTGTGCAAAAGATGGTGCAGTTCATTTTGCACAACAAATCACGTCCCAGTAAGTTTACTGGACTGGTATCACACACTACAAATCTATGCATTTCTTTGAAATTCCCTATTGTGATCTCCATGGGCTCAGTAACTGGGGTACTAATCAATTGATTAGACACACCCACTACTTGGATTGCTTCTCCCGAGAGGGGTAGGTTTGGAACGTCCGCTGTTCTCACAGTAGAACGGGTAGCACCAGTGTCCAATAGAAAGGTGACATCATTTCCATCAACCTTTCCTTCAATGTATGGCCCTGACTGGTCTACCGGCAAGGAGGCGCCAAGTACACACACACTCCTCGTCCTCCCCTCTCAGGCCCCGTCAGTATTGATCATCACAAAGAAAAGTATCATTCAACAGAAATTGTGAAGTTGCTGCATTTCTATTCTCATTGCCTCCCCAGATCTCTATGTCATCACCCTGTGGTGATTTTCCCTTATAATTTGTTTTTGGCGCTCGGGGCAATTGACTTGCCTTTACCTGATGCTGGGTCTTTCTTGGTTTTTCATTCTGCGTCTGTGGAGTTAAATCAGGGGTTTGGGTAATATGCTGTAAATATGGACACTCGTCTCTCCAGTGCCCAATTTCTCCGCACTGGTGACAGGGGAATTTCTTTTTAGCTTCTTCTCTGGTCATTTTTACCTTGGGTTTCCCTCCACCCCCAGAGCCTTGATTTTGAGAATTCTTATTCATTTTATTCAATTGCTTTTCCTGCTGTTCTGCTAACTTTACCTGTGCCCACATTACTTTCTCTTTCAGAGTCTTTCGCTTGTCTGCCATCTCATCCTCGCAGTATTTTGCATAACGTAAAACCTCATCCATTTTCTTAGACTGCCAACAAATTTTATTGTCTTTTATCCACTGGCAAATTTCAGGTCTTAAACCGTTTACAAACCTGTAAATAAAGTGGGTCATATCCTTCATCTCGATGTTAACTATACCACTGTACGTTTTAAACACCTGTAACAGTCTCTCATAAAAGGAGTGCACAGTCTCGTCCCTTTCCTGTGTGGTTCTATCTATCTTGGTCCAATCTGTTTCCTTTGCAGGCACCTTTTTCTTTAGGTGTAACATAACCTGGTCGTATTTCCTCATCACTTCCTCTGAGGGAGCACCAGTAACAGGGTCCCTTGGATATTCTTTGTTAGGCCAATCAATGGCCACCTTGCATTCGGTCCACAAATCCACAGGAACCACTATGTCGAAAAACCCATCCAGGTCTTTCCACAAGCACTTTTGCACCTTTACAAACCTTTCCACCTGCCTTTACCAGTCCACAGGCTTTTCTCATAACTTAGGAAAGTCATTGGTAAAGGACTCAATATCCTGTCTGGACCATGGAACGTGCACATATTTTCCACCTGGCACTTCACGCATGGGGTATAATTGCTCTGGCTTGTCAGCTTCCTTTAGAACGAACTCGGAAGACGTCTGTTTGGATCTAGCCTCATCTTTCTTCTTTGCCCACCTGGCTTTCCATTTTTCTACGTCTCCCCATTTTTGCAACACAGTCAACAGTTCTTTGATCTGTGCCTTTTTCCCTGACACATTCATGTTTTCCAAATCTTTGTCTGAGAAATCAGCTCTATAGGGCTTTTGCAACGGTTTCGATTTTGAAATATGTATTCCCATACTAGCTGCAGTGTCTGTTAGTTTCTCATGGAGCACTCTGGTATTTCGGGTAAAACTCCTACAGATGAACAGCAGCTCTTCCTCAGAATAGGTATTTAATCTGTCCAACCCCACATTTACTGCCATCAATTCTTCCATCTCTACTCTCAGCTTGTAGATGTCTAAAGGTTTCGACTGAGGAGTTTGTTTTTCTAACTCTCTACTCCATCTTTCAATTTCTTCAGGAGTCACCAGCATGACACTCTTGGTACCCGAAGTCGATTCCATTTGAATCTCTCTCGTATTGAAAGGATTATGTCTTCCCTGCATTACTAATGGGCAAATCCATTAACGAGACCTCAGACTCGCATTCACTTGTTTGGTCATCCACAATTAAGGGCTCTGGTCTCGGCTGTGCTATAACTGGGGTAATAACTGGAGTCTTAGGACTTCCCTGTCTATCCCCATACAACGGAACCACTGGTCCAATCGTTACTGGGATTGTTAAGGCCTCAGGACTTGTATTTAACTGGGAGATTTTCTGAATTATCTTGGCCCTCTGCTTGGCTAGAGCCTCTCGCTCCTTTTCCTCCAATAACCTGTCTAACGATTTTTCATGTAGTACCTGCGGGGTCAGGGTTGGAGAATAACTCGGGGTAGTGGGATGCGTTTCACTTGGTCCTTCACCATAATTAGGTTTTGGGAACATACTTCCTGTGCCTAGGGATCTTGGTTCTTCCTCATACGGAGGTTTTAAGAACGGAATTCCGGAAATTGATGGTCTTGCCTCATCTTCGTAGGGAGGTCTAGAGCAAAAGTCTCTTTCTCTTGAGTATCTTGACTCTCCACTAAATGGTGTTCTTTGACAGATATCTCTAGCACCTACAGGTCCTAAAACCTTGTTATAGGGAGGTATTTGACAACCCTCTCCTGCACTTACAGATCTAGTCCCTTCCTGTGGAGGAGGTCTTCGAGAATTATCCCCTTCACTAGAGGGTCTGTGTCCTTCATTATAAGGAGGTGGACTTCTCATAAACATGTCATCTAATAATTCATCATCCGACTCCCCAATGGGCACCCAATGTTTACACTTTTCTGTTTTCTTCTCCCCCCAGGAGGACCACCCATTGGCATCATTGGAAACAGTCCTTCTACAATCATATTCTATCTCCACTGTTTCATCTTTTTGTCTCGGGTCTCCTGTTTCAATTTCGGATAACATTTTGTTAACCCTTTATCCATTCGGGGCTTGTCTCTTTCAAAAGCCTCAATTTCCCATTCTTCTAAAGCTTCGTACTGCGTTTATCTAGGTCTGGGATGTAAATCATTTATTCGGGTTCTCAAATTAAATAGAATCCTTCCATTAAATGTACCTTCTAACGGAAAAGCCAATATTCCGTCATCTTTCGTGTATTCCGCCCAGTTTTCCAACCACACACAAGAGTGGTACCCTTTATCAAACATCATAAAAGATGCAGGAGTATTAGGTGGCGGAATGACAACACCTTCTCTTGTTCTAATCGGTTTGTCTTTTTTGAAATAATTTTTCACTTTGTTTACAAGCGACAACTTTCTTTTATTTCCGTACATAATGCTAGTGTTATGACCTTTCCACTGATCGTTTTCAAACCCCAAATGTCGTGGATTAGGTCTAGTATGCGGTCTATACGTGTGCCACATATAATTTCCTACAAGCGACTTTTGTTTACAAAATCACTCCCAATCCAAATGCGTCTCTTATTTTCCGTGCGACCAATGAAATGCACGAATTCAAATAATCTCGACCAATGGGTGCGCGGCCTTTTCGCGAGACAGGTTCTCACGCTTCGGCACTCACCCCTCCTTTACAATTCCAGCTCCGTTACACACCCGCTGCATCTACCAATCCCAGCGCGGCACAGAGTGACGTCAGAGCAGCTCCGCAACTGACTCCCTCCCTCACAAGGTAACGGAAAATTAATTTCTCTCTAAAAGTGCAAGTGCTTATGTTATTTAACAACGAATACATATTCGCCACTGTACCCAAGTGTCTAGACAGCAAAGATTTGTTTCACTACAAGTAAACCACTTCCATTTACTTTTCACACACTACGGATAGATCGCTTCTGCCTACCCTTCACTCAAGCATTAGGGAACCTGCTACTTCTTCGACTCATCCACTTCTTTTCGGGATATATACAGAGCCTAAAGTTTCACCAGCGAACCCCTTTACTATCACCCAAGCTCCGACGAACCTGCTACTCCTTCCGGTGTGACCCTTACTAGGTTATTTACGACAAGGGGTGGTGATGGACAGAGTCTCTGAATTAAGCAGAGTACTCTCACCCAGTCAAGAGATCAGGGCTAGATCCAACACCGTTTTTTAGCTCATTGCACCATCCCAGTTTCAGAACCTGGCTGTATGCAAATTAGTCTGTCCCTGGCCCAGTGCATCATGGGAACAGGGCAGACCAGACTACAAAAGCCAATTCTTACACTGGGAAGGAAACAAGCTTCCGGGGACCGGTTTCTGCCATTTCAGGCGTCTTCGGCCCGGCTTGCTTGAATCCTGATGGTGCAATGAGCAAGGGACTCACATCTGAGTATACCCTTCCACGCTTAGGGTGGACAAAATTATTTACGACAAGGGGTGGTGATGGACAGAGTCTCTGAATTAAGCAGAGTACTCTCACCCAGTCAAGAGATCAGGGCTAGATCCAACACCGTTTTTTAGCTCATTGCACCATCCCAGTTTCAGAACCTGGCTGTATGCAAATTAGTCTGTCCCTGGCCCAGTGCATCATGGGAACAGGGCAGACCAGACTACAAAAGCCAATTCTTACACTGGGAAGGAAACAAGCTTCCGGGGACCGGTTTCTGCCATTTCAGGCGTCTTCGGCCCGGCTTGCTTGAATCCTGATGGTGCAATGAGCAAGGGACTCACATCTGAGTATACCCTTCCACGCTTAGGGTGGACAAAATTATTTACGACATGGGGTGGTGATGGACAGAGTCTCTGAATTAAGCAGAGTACTCTCACCCAGTCAAGAGATCAGGGCTAGATCCAACACCGTTTTTTAGCTCATTGCACCATCCCAGTTTCAGAACCTGGCTGTATGCAAATTAGTCTGTCCCTGGCCCAGTGCATCATGGGAACAGGGCAGACCAGACTACAAAAGCCAATTCTTACACTGGGAAGGAAACAAGCTTCCGGGGACCGGTTTCTGCCATTTCAGGCGTCTTCGGCCCGGCTTGCTTGAATCCTGATGGTGCAATGAGCAAGGGTCTCACATCTGAGTATACCCTTCCATTTTGCATATAGCCAGGTTCTGAGCTGGGATGGGGCAGTGAGATAAATAACGGTGATGGATCAAGCCCTGATCTTTGGACTGGGTAAGAGTGGTCTGCTTAATTCAGACACTCTGTTTATCACCACCCCCTTTTCTGTATCCTTACTAGGTTATATCACGATAGAAGTTTCACCAGCGAACTCGTTGCTATCATTTATTCAAACATGCATTCAGAAAACCATAGTTAGTGCTTCCAGTTCTGCCTAACCTGCACCAACTTTCCTTAAGCCAGTGACCTCACCACGGCGTGGATTCTCTTTCCTCCCACTATTCAATTCCCCGGGGATTCCCAACAAACATATAACACTTTACTAACGAGTGGGTTAATACATATATCAGTATAATAATAAAAAAAACAATTTAAAACATTTCATAATTTTTCAAAGCAAACATTTTACGTGATTGATCAAGTCACAGAAAAATTGTTTACCCTTGTAGCAGCAAATAAATTTCTAGCAGCATCCAACCTATCTAGCTTAACTAGTCCTACCTAACTTTAACTAGTCCCTAACCATAGCTCTGCTACCAGAAAATTACTGATAGAGATCGCAGGTCACCCGGCCAATCGTTTCACCATACACGTACCAGGCCCATGTATTTTTCTCCAATTAAAATCCTATACATTAATCGGGTGACCTTACACTCTCTACTACCAGTAACCCTGGGTTCCTTCCTATGCAATTCTAGTGTACCCGACTTACCGATCCACCGTTTACGGGTACCTATGACCACAATGGATCAGGGAGCTAGCTGTAAAAGAAAGGCAGGCAAAATTCAAATACCAACTTTTATGTCTTAATATTCATTAAATGAACACAGACCACTGAGAAGTTTTAAAAGTTTATCTAGAATTCAGAATTCGATAATATACAATTTACCGCAAGAAGGCAATCTACAATCAGAATAACGAAAACCACATAACCATACAGGAAAAATATAAGGGCAACCATTTATGAGTCTATGATGAGGAGAAAACAGGGAACATACTAAGCAGATTTTAGAAATGGAATTCAAGAATGCACACCTATGAATGGGCAAGCTTATGCACGCTGAGCTAGAATTACACTATTTTGGGACGTACTTCATGAGTGAGAAATTAGGAATCTTATACATCTATAGGAAGGGTGAAAAGTGGAACATGCTATAGTTCTAGCATCATTACTTCAAATCAGATTGCAGGAGAAAAGTATAAACCATATCTATAATTCATAACCAAATATGGAGATAAATGTGCTCTAAAAGGTAGGGAAACAGAGGAACATGCTATGAAAATATATGCAATTGACTCTTCATATAGTAGATTGCGGAAAGCATGAAAATTTAACGTATGCAAAGGTATGTCTTTATTGAAGCAAAGACAGAAAAATAGAAGGTGCAGTATAGAGTTTTCGCACTATAATTACCTAGACTGGTGTGAAGACCAACCCTGGCCACGGGTCAGTTAAGGACAGGATAAACCCCAAGGAAGGACAGTCATCAATGGGACAGAAGGTGCAGAATGGACACCCCAGGACAGGACAGGAAAACCAGATTAGGATCAAGACAGGACCACCAAGGCACGACCAGCACCCGCAGTTCAGAAGCAGCGCCTGCGCTCCACCCTTTCTGCAGCTATCAGTCAGAACCCCGATTGGGTTAGTGAACTCCCCAGCAAAGTGCTCCGCCAGCACTTAAGGTTTAGTAAAACCTTGTAGTCTATGGTCAAATTCGGACAGAGTGCTCCGCAGCGTTCTGTATTCAGTCACCTATTGAGTGCGTTGGGTCAGTGACAGGTCAGCTATTCAGACAAGTCGGACAAATTCTCTAGCTAAACCTAGGCTAGATATACTGTTTTCGGGTCAGTGTACCATCCCCCAAATGTTGCAAGTGTCAGAATCCCCAATTTCGATTGGTCCCCAAGTAGGATAGGTTAACACACCAATCAGAACAAACTTCTACAAGCCTAAATTTACATCTTATGGAACCGCCTAGCAGATTTGGGGTTCTCACGATAGATTTGACGGAATACAATAGAAAATAACATTTGTTGCTAATGTAGTACAATTTAGTTTCTCCGGCTGGGTGAAGGTGCATCTTCCCAGGCACATCTTGACAGGGACCTTCAGTTGGCATTCTGTCAATGCCACCGGCAGAAACTTGACATGCGCAGAACATCATCTCAATATGGAGTCTTGAGCATTACACCAGACCCTCAATACCGCGGTACATGAAATGTAAGCGAAAACAAATTAAAACATAGAAAAAATGAATTCATTGTGTATCATGGATAGCTACTTTATATTTCTTACTATAAAAATATACTATGCCATTACGAATTAGTGCAACAAACAATAACACGAGAGCACCCGCGCAAGCTTCACCACATTAGGACACAAACAGCCATTTTGAGGCTAGTACGCAGGCGCACATTTTCCCACCAGAACTGCAACTACGTCACGTGAGTGTGACTAACGCATGCGCAGAAGCAAACCCATCAAGCGGCGGCCATTTTAGGGACAAGGGTTATTCGTATTAGTAAACACATAGGCAAGCGTCTCTAAGATACACGCACATAAAAAATAAAGGGAAATTAGTAAAACATATAGGTTGAATTATAGGATTATAATGTTATTCGAGGTTCTTGATTCAAGCAAGTCGCGTAATATGCAAAATCTTGCTCTATCAATACAACATGTATGACAAGGACAAGACATATATAGAGAGGATCATTAGCATGTATCACAAGTCAATCTGAAATATGACGTCAGATAAGTGCTTCGTGTGGGGACTACAAGCGACAAAAGTGTAACAGTACTGGTGGTACTGTTAGTGGAGATAATCGGTTTCTAAGTGTTGTGGTGATGATCAGAGATGGATAGCTCACACACATTATGTGGAGAAGTGGGCGTAAGGACAAAGGTTCTTACGCTGACGATTAGCCCGTGATGCTTCCAGGAGTGGGTCGGCAAAGGGGTTGACCCTGGAATACAAATTGGGGGACCACTGGCGGTTAGGAACCTGTATGGAAAGAAAAGCTTAACCGGAAGTTGTGTTGGTAGGGCAGCATACTCACAACAGTCTCGGTCAGGACCTGCAGGGTACCTGTTTGCCGTCCTCGCACTCCGGAACCTGACTGGCGGTTGCGGTCTGTTTTTATATTTTCGTAAATTGCCGGCACCTGTAGGGAAGACAGCAATAGAGGAGAGACTCGCAGGGTGCGTGCGAGCTGTGACGGCCTGTACCGGTGTGTGCGCCTGCGCGAAAGCTCTAGGACTGATAGGAGGTATCTAGCGCATGCGTGGAGAGCCGCCTGCTCGTGTCAACTGTGATGCTCCCAAGAGTGTGTAGGAACACATAAAGCTCAATACTGCACGTCAGGGTTGGAATAAGTAGAGAGTGCCACTTATGGACAGGGTCACAGTGTGAGTCAAGTAATAAAAAAGGCAACGTTATGGGTTGAGGGCCTTCCATGGGATGGAATCATTGAGGCCCTCCTTTTGCAGGGAAAGGCGATAAATCCACCGTTGTTCTTTGTTCAGAAGTTTTTTCTCATTATCATCCCCAGTGTCGGGGAATTGTTCGATTACAGTCCAATAGAGATCATTGGGCGTGTGGTTGAGTCGAAGGAAGTGGTCGGTGAGCTTGCTCACATTCTTCTTACATCTTATGGTGCTCCTATGCTCGACCACTCTGGTGCGTATTTTGCGCGTAGTCATGCCTACATAGCGTAGGCCACATGGGCATGTCAGGAGGTAAACTACATTCCGAGAGTTGCAGTTTGTGTGGGACCGTTGGGTCCAGGTCTTTCCTGGTTCTAGATCCATTGTTTTAGTGTGCTTTCTGAGGTGGCACACGCTGCAGTTGTTGCAGGGGTAGTGACCTGTGATTCTGGGGAGCCCCCAAGCATTGTAGATGGTGTTGGCTTCCGTTCTGGTCTGGGATTTGGGACGTGTAGAGACCAGTTGGTCCTTAAGATTGTTAGCTCTTTTATACGCAAAGCGTGGTTGTTAGAAACGGGACCCTGGCCGGCCAAGACTCGCGTCGAGGTCAGTCAGGGATCACCATTTCTAAGGTCAGGGCTAGGGAGTCACACACCAAGATAACCCCCGCTCACCCTCTAGGTAACGTGGCGCGAGCAGCAAGGCTAATCTCAGAGGCGATGTGTAAAGCGTTTGCGCGCGCACCCCAGCGACAACAACCAAAGGCCCACCACAAAGGAAACTCCACACAAGGTTATATCAAAAATAGCCTTTGTATTATAATAATAAAAACACATTAGATAACACACACACTTTACAATGTGCCAACAGGCACGGGCAAGATTTACAAGGGATTATGTACAGGACAGGGCCACCTGGACCACTGTCAGGGGTATGCACTTGTTAGAAATAATACTTGTAGGTATAACACTTTAGCACATAAACATACAATGACTGTAACACAGAAATAGTAAATGTAGCATACAACCAGTAACTACTGGTAAAGGGAAAATACCTCCTACGCCACCCTAGTCTCTGTAGGGAAATCACGCAGGGAGCTAGGACCTATGGAAGGAAAACCTATCACCTCCTACGCCACCCTAGTCTCTGTAGGGAAATCACGCAGGGGGAAGGAAACCTAAAATAATCACCTAGGCAAGTAACATTTAGCAAAGGCAATCAAACATCAACATTCCTCTAAGCAGGTTACTTTTAGCAAAGGGGAATAAAAGAACAAGGCACTACCTAAGCAGGTCACTTTTAGCAAAGGTAATGACACCAACAATCCTCTAAGCAGGTCACTTTTAGCAAAGGGGATAAACACATAAAGAATTACCTAAGCAGGTCACTTTTAGCAAAGGTAATAATAAACAAGAATTGCACATGTAACATTAAAACACATTCAGAGGTGCAGGTTAGAACTTTTGCGCAAGAATCATATAGCAAAGAAATCACAATGCGCAGGGTGCATGTAGCACAACACTCAAAATGTCCCTCAGGCCAACTGGCCTCGAAAGGGGCGGAATGCCCTGAGTCTCAGTGTCAGGGAGGTCTGCGCAGGCAGCACAGACACAAAAGCCTAAACGTAGCAACTGTCCACTAAGTGCTGGACAGTTGTGAATAGCAGGTAGGCAAACGTTGGAGCCAGGTGGGCTCAAGAACACAGGTGGGGAGACACAGCGTGGGAGCCTCGGGGCTACAACCAACTAACTGCCTGTGTCCCCCTAGAGCCTCTCAGGGCTCGCTAAGCAAGTAGGGCGCCTTAGAGCTTCAGCGCTCTTAAAATCATAAAAATGCCCCCAGAGCCTCTCTGGCTCGCAATCAATGAGGGCGATGAGCCTCGCTGGGCTCGAAGAACCACTGTGCCAATGAGCCTCGCTGGGCTCTCAATGAACAAATGTGGCCAAGGAGCCTCTCAGGGCTCAAAGACAATCAGGCCGGTCGTTGGAGCCTCGCTGGGCTCAGCACACCACTTGCCCCCAGGAGCCTCTCAGGGCTTCACCAAGAAATGCAGCAGCGTTGGAGCGGCCCGCTGCCAATCGGGGCCGCTCGAAGAACAAAGGACCCTGTCCCCGCACTCACCGGTACTTCGCTGGTGCTGCGGGGGCAGACACTGCCGGCTCCTCTCGCGCTGCTCTTCTCTTTCTCCCGGGGCTCCTCTCTCCACTCGGGGAGCCTCGGGGACAGGCGATGGCCGCTTCCTGCTTTCCGGCGATCTCCGCCTCCCCCGCGATGACGCGGAAGGGGCTCGGCCGGCTGGGCCAATCCCAGCGCGGCCTGGGCCTGAAGGCGGGTGCTGCTTCCTCCGGGCTGCGGCGGTGATTCCCCGGGCAAATGCGGCGTGGGCAGCCGCTAAAATTCAATGAAACGGGGCAATGCCGGGTGGGCACCGGCCTCAAATAAAAATAGAAAGCGAGGTAGGCACTCGCTCGGTCTGGCAAAGCGCTCCAAAGCGCTAGAATCAAAATAAAGCGCACCCAGCGCTTAGGGGGAAAATAAAGCGCTCATCAGCGCTAAAAGCAAAACGAAGCGCTCCCAGCGCTGGGGACAGGGGAGAGCGCTCCCCCAGCACAGCAAAGCTTCCAGCAAGGTCTGGAGGCAGACAGGGGGGGCAAGGCAGGGCCAGAGCCAGCACACTGGGTCTCCAGGCAGGGAGACAAGCCAAGTGGCGGTCCTCCTGGCCCCAGCAGCAGCAACAGCCCCCTCTGGCAAGGATCCACAAGTAGAACCATTTCTGTGGGGACGCAGCCCCATTTTTATACAGCGAAATCCTTTGTTAGGAGGTGCAGGGTGGGGGGAAACCAGTTGCAGCTGGCTTGGGAGTACCCTTGATGGCCCAACCACCCCTTTCATTCACTGGGGAGGCTAGGGTCATTAGACAAACCACAGGGGGGCGGAGCCAGCATTGTGTGGGGAAAACCCAGCCCATCCAGGACACAGATCTACTCCTCCCACACATCACTCATGCTGATCTCACACTCACCACCGGGCAGACCCATCCAGACTTCCTGGAGCCTGGCATGCCAGACAGCTCCAGCCAATCACGCTCCAGTATCCTCACTGCACACATACATCAATGTCCAGAAGTAGCACTTCCCTTCTAGACACATCCAAGCCGCACATACCATTGCGCAGCATCCATTCTCACGAGTTCATACATACTAAACTCGAGCCTGCACTCCCCACACATCAGGAACTAACAGGGCACACACATTCCCCATGCATTCCTATGGGAGGGCAGGCCAGCCATACTACACGCACGCACTTTCACTCTGGGACACAGGGAAAAAGTGTGCCAAGACCCAAAAATCACTACACAGGGTCACAAATAAAGGCAAAAAGATTAGGGGTGAACCTGCCCTAAGGCCCAAGTCTAACACGACCCCCTTCCAGCCAAAACGCAGGGCAGACCGATCACCACCGTGATGGGCTTCCCTGCTTGGGGCGATAAAACAAGGACGCGGGCCCACAACTGCAGGGACACCCTCCTGTTTTACGCCATGGTGAACCCCTAGGGTTCCTTCTAAAACTACTGTAGGGACTAACTGGGGTACCCCACTGATACTCTCCAGCTGCCCTCGGCCAGGACCAGGCCCTAGGCCATCCAGGTACCACTGGATCCTGCCTACTCATAAAGTGGGGGGTAATAACCCCTGGCACATAATAGCCATGCTCCACTCTTCCTGTCTGCAAGACAGGGCTAGACTGCCACTGGTTCTCCAGCCTAGGGTCTACAACCTCAGGCGGACCAGGAGTCTCAGGGAAGGCTCTCCTCCCCTTACCTCTTCTCCTAGGGTTCCTCCTCCTCCTGCGAGGGGTTCCCTCTAAACAACATTCTCCCAACCTAGGGTTTAACCCCTCAGGTGGTACCGGGGTCAGAGGTGGGCTCTCCCACCCTCTGCACCCCCTTCCAGAGTCCTGCTCCCTCCCAACCGGGGCGGTACCTCTGGAGAAAGAACTGGTTAGGACACTGATTACAGTAGTCCCACCCTTCAGGTCAGGCTGATCCTGAACCTGGCCATCCAACCTCTGGTCTAAACCCTTCGGTGGAACCAATGCCTGGCACTCCAGGACTTCTGGGGACTCACACACCATCCCCCTGAGGCTAGCAAATGACACATATGTTGGGTGACTGTCTGCCTGGCGCAGATCTCCCGCCTCCTGTCCACCTGACAGTGCGCAAAGATCCCCCAGCACAGAAGTGGTGTCACCATGGTCACTACACGGGATCCTAGCCCCACCGGGTAGTCCCTGACCCACTGGTTCTTCCACTGGGGAACTCCCCCAATCACTCCTCACGCTGGACTCCGGTACTCTCCCTACTGGAGCAGTACTGCCAGACTCTATAACCATGGAAGCTCCGCTTACAGATGCTCCAGGTTCTCTACCCACTAGGAGATCTCCCTCAAGTGAACTAACAGGCAAGTCTAGGTTCCCTTCCTGGTGTTCCCTAAAGGAACCATCCAGACTCTGTGACAAGGCTTCGGGCGTTTGGGGACTCTCGGTCACACACTCACTCCCGCTCCACTGAGACAGGCAGTCAGCCCCTACACCCTCCTCACTAACCAAGGACCTAGCTGGGCTACTCTCACCCTCCTCCACCACACTGGGCTGGAAGACACCTGACCCACTATTGTTGGAATCACTCACTAGTGACTCAGAAGAACCTCTCGCACTGTCCCATCGCTCTGCTTCCGCTGCCAGCTCACATGCGCCAGACAATCCACACCCCAACAGGTGTGTGCGCAACCCTGGTGAACAACAACTGAGCAGGTGCTCTTTGACAATCAAATCAAAAAAGATGTCAAAATCATCTTCCGTGTGAACCTTTACCCAATCAAACAGTGTCCCACAACATTCGTCCTCAAAATCTTCCCAAGACTGGTGAGGCAGTTTTCTAAGATTCCTGAATCTCAACCTTAACTCCTCTTCTGGGGAAACAGGAACCATACTCGGGGAACTGGGAGTGGGACTGTCTACACTGACATTTAAAAAGCTGCCACCACTGGACTCCACCCTCTCTGGGGAATCCAGACAATTACAACTGTGCGCAGGGAAGAGTCTATCCTCTAGGGCTGCTCTCTCACGGATGATGGCCCTTCTCTCCACCTCTATCCTCTCCTGCGCTAAGAGTCTTTCGATCTCTAGCTGCGCCATAGCCTGGGCATGCTCTAACATGAGCTGTTCCATCGCTAACTGATGCTCCCTTTCTTTCTCCCTATCTTCCCACTGGACAGGACAAGGGATGGGGCGCTGGTACTGACACTGGGCCTAGCAAGGGACTCCCTATCTATGGGGTCCTCACTATCTGCTGGGGCCCAACCACTGTCATCATCCAACTCACATTCTTCATCAGAATCTTCAGGGCTCCCCACAGACTCACCACCCTCATGGCGTGTGGCCTGGGCCCTTTCCTCGCTGCGCTCAAGATCCCTTTGATCCTTATACCATTGGACCAGGTGGTTCCTAAGTTGGTTCTCAGTATCTGACTCATCCACCCCTATGTCTCGCTCTCTACAGAACCTTTCCAACTCCTGCATACTGTACCAAACTAGATCACTGAGATCAAAAACAGGCTCCATTTTGGCAGACGTTCTAGAGACGAGATCACACAGGGAACCTGGGGGTCTGAGCTAAACAGGAGTATACAATCAACAAAATTCAGCAAGATTCCTATCTCAGAACTTGCACTCCACTGTCCAGCGTAACACACACTCATTCACACACAACCCTCCCCTCGGACTGGTAAGGCAGTTTCTACCACCCCTGATTATCTCAACCTGACCACTAGCGACACAGGTACCAAACTCTGGGAGCAGGGCGGGGAACAAGGTACTGGACAAAATACAAATGACACCTTTCAGGAGAAGCAAAACTGAACTTCCCTAAAAACAATAATCCCAAAAATGTGGTTATCTAAAATTGCAGAGTTTTGAAGTGTGGCCTGTCGCCACTGTGGTACAGCGCAAACGCAAGTCCAATCCGCACCGCTAGCCACCAATGTTAGAAACGGGACCCTGGCCGGCCAAGACTCGCGTCGAGGTCAGTCAGGGATCACCATTTCTAAGGTCAGGGCTAGGGAGTCACACACCAAGATAACCCCCGCTCACCCTCTAGGTAACGTGGCGCGAGCAGCAAGGCTAATCTCAGAGGCGATGTGTAAAGCGTTTGCGCGCGCACCCCAGCGACAACAACCAAAGGCCCACCACAAAGGAAACTCCACACAAGGTTATATCAAAAATAGCCTTTGTATTATAATAATAAAAACACATTAGATAACACACACACTTTACAATGTGCCAACAGGCACGGGCAAGATTTACAAGGGATTATGTACAGGACAGGGCCACCTGGACCACTGTCAGGGGTATGCACTTGTTAGAAATAATACTTGTAGGTATAACACTTTAGCACATAAACATACAATGACTGTAACACAGAAATAGTAAATGTAGCATACAACCAGTAACTACTGGTAAAGGGAAAATACCTCCTACGCCACCCTAGTCTCTGTAGGGAAATCACGCAGGGAGCTAGGACCTATGGAAGGAAAACCTATCACCTCCTACGCCACCCTAGTCTCTGTAGGGAAATCACGCAGGGGGAAGGAAACCTAAAATAATCACCTAGGCAAGTAACATTTAGCAAAGGCAATCAAACATCAACATTCCTCTAAGCAGGTTACTTTTAGCAAAGGGGAATAAAAGAACAAGGCACTACCTAAGCAGGTCACTTTTAGCAAAGGTAATGACACCAACAATCCTCTAAGCAGGTCACTTTTAGCAAAGGGGATAAACACATAAAGAATTACCTAAGCAGGTCACTTTTAGCAAAGGTAATAATAAACAAGAATTGCACATGTAACATTAAAACACATTCAGAGGTGCAGGTTAGAACTTTTGCGCAAGAATCATATAGCAAAGAAATCACAATGCGCAGGGTGCATGTAGCACAACACTCAAAATGTCCCTCAGGCCAACTGGCCTCGAAAGGGGCGGAATGCCCTGAGTCTCAGTGTCAGGGAGGTCTGCGCAGGCAGCACAGACACAAAAGCCTAAACGTAGCAACTGTCCACTAAGTGCTGGACAGTTGTGAATAGCAGGTAGGCAAACGTTGGAGCCAGGTGGGCTCAAGAACACAGGTGGGGAGACACAGCGTGGGAGCCTCGGGGCTACAACCAACTAACTGCCTGTGTCCCCCTAGAGCCTCTCAGGGCTCGCTAAGCAAGTAGGGCGCCTTAGAGCTTCAGCGCTCTTAAAATCATAAAAATGCCCCCAGAGCCTCTCTGGCTCGCAATCAATGAGGGCGATGAGCCTCGCTGGGCTCGAAGAACCACTGTGCCAATGAGCCTCGCTGGGCTCTCAATGAACAAATGTGGCCAAGGAGCCTCTCAGGGCTCAAAGACAATCAGGCCGGTCGTTGGAGCCTCGCTGGGCTCAGCACACCACTTGCCCCCAGGAGCCTCTCAGGGCTTCACCAAGAAATGCAGCAGCGTTGGAGCGGCCCGCTGCCAATCGGGGCCGCTCGAAGAACAAAGGACCCTGTCCCCGCACTCACCGGTACTTCGCTGGTGCTGCGGGGGCAGACACTGCCGGCTCCTCTCGCGCTGCTCTTCTCTTTCTCCCGGGGCTCCTCTCTCCACTCGGGGAGCCTCGGGGACAGGCGATGGCCGCTTCCTGCTTTCCGGCGATCTCCGCCTCCCCCGCGATGACGCGGAAGGGGCTCGGCCGGCTGGGCCAATCCCAGCGCGGCCTGGGCCTGAAGGCGGGTGCTGCTTCCTCCGGGCTGCGGCGGTGATTCCCCGGGCAAATGCGGCGTGGGCAGCCGCTAAAATTCAATGAAACGGGGCAATGCCGGGTGGGCACCGGCCTCAAATAAAAATAGAAAGCGAGGTAGGCACTCGCTCGGTCTGGCAAAGCGCTCCAAAGCGCTAGAATCAAAATAAAGCGCACCCAGCGCTTAGGGGGAAAATAAAGCGCTCATCAGCGCTAAAAGCAAAACGAAGCGCTCCCAGCGCTGGGGACAGGGGAGAGCGCTCCCCCAGCACAGCAAAGCTTCCAGCAAGGTCTGGAGGCAGACAGGGGGGGCAAGGCAGGGCCAGAGCCAGCACACTGGGTCTCCAGGCAGGGAGACAAGCCAAGTGGCGGTCCTCCTGGCCCCAGCAGCAGCAACAGCCCCCTCTGGCAAGGATCCACAAGTAGAACCATTTCTGTGGGGACGCAGCCCCATTTTTATACAGCGAAATCCTTTGTTAGGAGGTGCAGGGTGGGGGGAAACCAGTTGCAGCTGGCTTGGGAGTACCCTTGATGGCCCAACCACCCCTTTCATTCACTGGGGAGGCTAGGGTCATTAGACAAACCACAGGGGGGCGGAGCCAGCATTGTGTGGGGAAAACCCAGCCCATCCAGGACACAGATCTACTCCTCCCACACATCACTCATGCTGATCTCACACTCACCACCGGGCAGACCCATCCAGACTTCCTGGAGCCTGGCATGCCAGACAGCTCCAGCCAATCACGCTCCAGTATCCTCACTGCACACATACATCAATGTCCAGAAGTAGCACTTCCCTTCTAGACACATCCAAGCCGCACATACCATTGCGCAGCATCCATTCTCACGAGTTCATACATACTAAACTCGAGCCTGCACTCCCCACACATCAGGAACTAACAGGGCACACACATTCCCCATGCATTCCTATGGGAGGGCAGGCCAGCCATACTACACGCACGCACTTTCACTCTGGGACACAGGGAAAAAGTGCGCCAAGACCCAAAAATCACTACACAGGGTCACAAATAAAGGCAAAAAGATTAGGGGTGAACCTGCCCTAAGGCCCAAGTCTAACAGTGGTCTGTCCCATTCTCTGTTTCCGGAGTTGATAATCTTCCAGTGTTTATGGATGATTTTCGCTACCTCATTTGAGGCCGTGTTGTAGGTAGTGACGCAGGTTATTGGTTGTTCTTTGGTCTCTTTTATCGTTGTTTCCAGGAGGGCATCTCTGTTTTGGTTATGGTCTCTTTTATTAGATTTTGAAATGATTGCTTTGGGGTAGCCACGATCCTGGCGTTTCTGGGCTAGGTTGGAGGCTTGCTTTTTGTAATCAGACACTTGACTGCAGTTCCTGCGAATACGCAGGAATTGGCCACACAAACTGCAAATCTCCGAATGTAGTTTACCTCCTGACATGCCCACGTGGCCTACGCTATGTCGGCATGACTACGCGCAAAATGCGCACCCGAGTGGTCGAGCATAGGAGCACCATAAGATGTAAGAAGAACGTGAGCAAGCTCATCGACCACTTCCTCCGACTCAACCACACGCCCAATGATCTCTATTGGACTGTAATCGAACAATTCCCTGACACTGGAGATGACAATGAGAAAAAACTTCTGAACAAAGAACAACGGTGGATTTATCGCCTTTCTCTGCAAAAGGAGAGCCTCAATGATTCCATCCCATGAAATGCCCTCAACCCATAACGTCGCCTTTTTCATTACTTGACTCACATTGTGACCCTATCCATAATTGGCAATCTCAACTTATTACAACCCTGACGTTCAGTATCGAGCTTTATATGTTCCTACACACTCTTGGGAGCATCACAGTTGACACGAGAAGGCGGCTCTCCACGCATGCGTTAGATACCTCCTATCAGTCCCAGAGCTTTCGCGCAGGCGCACACACAGGTACAGGCCGTCACAGCACGCACGCACCCTGCGAGTCTCTCCTCTATTGCTGTCTTCCCTACAGGTGCCGGCAATTTACGAAAATATAAAAACAGACCGCAACCGCCAGTCAGGTTCCGGAGTGCGAGGACGGCACACAGGTACCCTGCAGGTCCTGACTGAGACTGTTGTGAGTATGCTACCCTACCAACACAACTTCCGGGTAAGCTTTTGTTTCCATACAGGTTCCTAACCGCCAGTGGTCCCCCAATTTGTATTCCAGGGTCAACCCCTTTGCCGACCCACTCCTGGAAGCATCGTGGGCTAATCGCCAGCGTAAGAACCTTTGTCCTTACGCCCACTTCTCCACATAATGTGTGTGAGCTATCCATTTCTTAGCATCACTACGACACTTAGAAACCGATTATCTCCACTAACAGTACCACCAGTGCTGTTACACTTTTGCCGCTTGTAGTCCCCACACAAAGCACTTATCTAACGGCATATTCCTGATTGACTTGTGCTACATGCTAATTAACCTCTCTACATATGTCTTGTCCTTGTCATACATGTTGTATGTCCAGGTATGCTTGAGGAGGGAATCCCCTTCTTTAACACCTATAGCACCTTAGTGAGTGCGACACATAGCCCGCAAAACTCACTTACCCCTTTTTTAATATGCACCTACACTTTGTACGGTCCTGAGGAAAGCCAGAATTAAGAGAAGGCACTGGCTGAAACATGTCGACATACACCAGATGTAGGAGGTCGTAATTCTGCCACCACAACATCCACTTTGCCTTATTTTTAACCGCTGACAGGGGCCCATTTATTAAAATGTAATTAACTCTCGGGTATTGGGACCCTTGAAAAGCAGTTTTAATCTCACTTCACCTTTTCACCACACTGCACTCTCAGTGAAATACCTGCTCAGCTGTAACCAGGCGTTGAAGAACACCTGGGACACATTAGGTGTCACTGGGTGGGCCCGATGATGAAGCATGCCACCAACAAGGTTGGTGGGTGAGGGCTTCATGAAGACACCAAACAAGTGCCACCTGACAAGACATCTCAGAGTTCAATAAACAAGTCACAAGTAGCTAGTTCTTTTTGATACATATAAATATCCCCGGGTATTCGGACTAGCTTACTAGTCCTCTCTCTCTTGATACGTAATTATTGGCAGCGCGCAGCTGCGAGAGCATCTCAACCCACACCATGGCAGAAAACCATGGCCTCACCTTCAGTGAGGACGACGTCAGTGAAATACTCACTGACCCATCTTTTCTAGCTGATTTTAACATTTCCAATACGATAGCACAGACCACTGACTGGGAAACCTTGACCGAAAAGAAACGTAACAGAATTAGGACTATCCTACACGGAATTATTCTAACCCAATATCTCTGAACGAACACGGCCCGAGAGGCCTACTTGTGTTCAATGCACCCAGGATTTTTCTGGATGATGCCACCTTTTGAAAAGACTGGGCACAGATCGTGAGGCACTGCACCAGGGATTGGATGATACTTATCATCAAGACAGCCAAACGTCTATCAGACGCTATAGTAATTGAAATCCAAGCCACAGAGACCCACTTCAAAACAACCATAACAGCTTACAAAAAGAAACTTGACGATCAAAATAAAGAAATGAACGAATATAAAGAATACCTCACACTGGCTAAAATAAATAAATTTCAGAAGGATTTGAAAAAGATTAGCTACACAAAAGTATACCCCTATGCTGATTAGGAATGCACCCCACCGCCAAAGAATGACGGAACTTGCGACTCCTCTGCCGATGACAGCTCAGCTTCTAGTGACTCCAGCAATGGATCCAACAGAAGACGCGGCAGAGGACGACGCGGTCAACAATGGCCCCGTACATGGCAGGGACCCTAACATGGACAATTCTATGGAGCTCCCCCCAACTTCGGCCATATGCAGAACCCATTTTACGGCTACCCACCAATGTATCCGCAAGGCCCGATGCCACTCTTCGCGGGCAATCCTAGACTGCCTTTTTTAGGACAAGGACGACGGTCTCGCGGGAAAAGAAGACAGAACCAACAACACCAACAGGTACACTGGGCTGAAGAGGAAAACCTAGTGAGTGCCAATACCCGCCCGAAAGCCAAGGAAGCCCCAGGCACGAGCAAACAATAACACAAGAACCACCAGCATCACTAGTGTTCAATCTATTGAGCACTAACCTCACAACCAAAGAACAAGCAGCTCTGGAAAAATGTCTTTCGTTCGTACCTACTTCAAGACTTGACAAATTCAAACTCCATGTGAAACTTGCCGAATTTTTCCGCAAGTTGAAACTGAAGGAGTTCTTTGAAAAACCTACAATTGATGACAACACAGTCAATGACAACCCCAACATCACTGGACTCAGACCCAAGTCCACCTTTACCCCACCCCCAGCATCCATTCCCCCTGAGATCACGACATTCGAACAAGCAGTGTACTTGGACATTGAGAAGCTGAATCCCAGCAATTACTTCAACAACGTGTCTAAAGAGGACAGAGATACCATCCGGTACAAAAAGGGGTGGTAATGGATGGAGCATCTGAACCAATCAAACACTTACACCCAGTCAACAGATCTGGGTTGAATCCATCACCGTTCTTTACCCCACTCTGCCACCCCAGTTCAGACATGGCCATATGCAAATCAGTCTGACCCTGTGCCTCATGGGAACAGTCCAGCCCGTTGGCTTCATCGTGCTGTGGGGTCACAGAGTGTGGGCTTCTGTGGGGGACATTCCCCGCGGAATTTTTCATCTCCGCGCTTGCCTGACTTTAAAATGGTGGCTGACGGCGCAGTGCAACAAATGACCAGCACCTCTCCGGGTTCGTTTCTCAGCTATAATTCAAGGCCCCCATGCGCTTCAGACCACGCTTGAGTCGCCAGGTTGTAGCTTTTTTCAGTTTGGACTCTGTGGCTGACAACAACACCGGGCTGCACCGCAATAAATAAACTAAAAAAAAACAGACAAAGACTCGGCAAAATCGAAACCAAAAATAAAACCACTGTAGGAGCGGAGATCCCTCCCAAACCCCCCCAAACTGCTACAAACAGCCATCAACGCATCACAACCAGGAGAGGACCCCTCACAAGAGTGGAGGAGCGCAACTCACAGACACAAAAACAAAGAGTACGTTCCAAGCACACTGCCGGGCATGAGCAGGACAGTACGACAGCGCCCTTGGCATAAACGGTGTCAGAACTGGGTGGTCCACACCATGTTGTGCTATTACTCTAGGACAAAAACTGGACATCTAACTGACCTTCATCTCTCCCCCATCAAGACGTAGAACGTGATGAACTTACCTCCGATCGCGGAGACCTAGCTATCTGGCCGATGCCCGGTGGAGCTACCTGATAGCTATAGAGGAGATGGGTTGTGGACTTCCCCCTCGACCTTCACCTACCTAGCCGGACTTTGCACAGTCTTACTTCATCTCTCCGTTGTTCCTCCCTCTCACCTCTTTACCCTAACCCCTACCACTCTACGCTCCTTTCCTCTCATCTTCTATACTCTTTAACAGTTTTTTCTGTTGTGACCTAGGCATTTGGCCGATGCCCGGTGGAGCTACCAGATAGCTATAGAGGAGATGGGCTGCGGACTTCCCCCTCAGCACTCACCTACCCAACCGGACCTGGGCAGACTTTCCCTTTGTCTCCGTCATATCTCCCTCCTACCCCTTTTACCATACCCCCTGCTATTCACCTCTGCCTTCACCTGTCCTGGCCCTAGTTCCCACCCTGTTTTTCTCCTCGCTCTACTCCCCTCCACATTCCTACTGCTGACCTTTGCCTTCACCTGTCCTGGCCCTTAGTCCCCACCCTGTCTATCTGTGAATTTTCCCTCGTCATTTGAGATCTAGATATTTTGTCTGATGCCCAATGGAGCTACCTGGTTTATCTATAGGGGTGACAGGTCGGGAATTCCCTCCTTGGACGCCACCTACCCAGTCGGTCTTCAGCCAGACTTCCTTTCGTCTATCCTGTCGTCTCATCCTGCATCCTCCCTCTATTTTTGTCTCTCCTCTCTCAATGTATTGAGACTGAACTATTTTATTGAATGACCGATGGAGCTACCTGGTTTAGCTATAGGGGAGATGAGCCGAGGTCTCCCTCCTTGGTCGTCACCTACCCAGTCGGCCGTTAGACTTCATTTCGTCTCTCCCTGTTGTCTCTGCCCCATCCCCCCCTTTCTCTCCTTCCAAGTCCCCTCCCCTCTATGCTCCATTTATTTTGCCCTACGTGTTTCTTTAATTGTTTTTCCCATTGAGACCGAGCTATTTGGCCAATGCCCGGTGGAGCTACGTGATAGCTATTGAGGAGATGGGTTCTGGGACTTCCCCTCGACCGTCACCTACCCAGCCGGACTTTGGACATACTTTCCTTTCGTCTCTCTACTGTATCTCCCCCATATCCCTTTACCCTTACCCGCTTCCCCTCTACACTTCAAATAACTTGTCTTCTATGTTCTAGCATTTGTTTGTCTAACATCTGATGTAAATTGGAACTGATGTAATCTTGTTATGTCATTTTTGTAGAACCTCATGTAAAGCGCTATGATACCTCCCGGTCTAGCCAGCGCTATATAAAACTCTTGAATAAATAAATAAATAAATAAGTACCAAAGCAGTGACAACATTTTCCACCCCAGCTGTAACCACAGCTATGACCATAGCTACAACCACAGCAGGGGCAACTGCAGAACCACAACTGTAATGACAGGAAGAGCCAGAGCCGCAGCACTGCAGGATCAATAGTAGCATTCACTGAGGTCATTACAGTAGGGACCACAGCAACAAGCATGTCTAAACCTACCACAGGGACCACATCTGTTCCAGCTGTCATGTCATCTCGACAGCAGCCACAATCAATTCCACCGTGGCAAGAACAACTGCATCCAAAGCTCCAGCAATGGTATGGAATACCCTGTATAAATGCCAATGCAATACAATACACAGTTGTAAACACAGCAGGGCCAACAACAGCTGCCACAATAATACCTGCCGCCACTGCAGTGAACACATCAGCCACATCATCTGCCACAATAACCACCATAGCAGCAGCAATAACAGCTTTCACAGAGAAAAAGCAGCTGCAAGCTCAGCGTGGCCTTACAGAAGTGACCTCAACTTTAATAATAGCAGGGAGCACAACATTGAACACAGCTGCTATCACAACAGTGCCTGAACATTGAACGTAGCAGGGACAACATCATAAATGTAGCTGCAATCAGTATAGTAACAATGGAAAAACTGTGTTTTTATCACTGCAAGGTGCAAGATTAAGAAAAGGAGGAGCCACGACCCGAGACACTAAACTGCCACAACAGTTACCACCGCTGGAGCAACAACGGTTGCAACAATAAATGCAAGGACTGCAGGGACAACAGCGGTGATGAATGCTTCCAACACAGCTGTAAATGCAACAGAAACCACAGTAGCAACTGTATGCGCCATCACAACAGGGACAATAGCAGCAAACTCAGCTGTTACCAGTGCAAAGTAAGCCACTGCCACCATGGCATGGACAACCATAGCCACAACAGCAGGGACCACAGAAGAAGCCACAGTCACTGCAGGGTCTGCAACAGTAAGCATATCTATCAGCACAGCAGGGATCACAGCAGCAACAACTGCAGTCGCAGCAGAGTAATCGCAGCTGCTGCAACGTCAGGGAGCACAGCCTCAACAACTGCTGCCTATATGGCAGAGACAACATGAGCAGGGATAGCTGCCCTTGACTCAGTAAAACCAGCAGTGACACAGTTATGAGCACAACAGGGATAACAACAACAAAATAATAGCTGTGTCCACTGCAGGGACCACTGACCCAATGGCAGAGAGAACAGCCACCACAAATGGTTTCTCCCCTGCAGTGACCATAGCAGCAACCAAGGCTGCCAGCATTCCATGGATTACAATAGCAAAAAGAGCTTCTACAATTTCATGCACCATAGCAGCAGTCACAACTATAACCTCAGCAAAGACCATGGCGTATGCAACACCTATCTCCACTGCAGGATCAACAGCAACAACAGCTCCAACAACACGAGAAACTTTGCAGTGGCAACAGCAGCCACTACAGCAGAGCCAACAATCCCAACTACAGCTGCCTGGAAATATAGACAGCAGAATGGACAACTTTAAACACTATGAAAAAAAGAGAAATACTTGAAATAATGAGAGGCTTTGTTATTTACTCTGGGCCACATTCCAGACAATAGTTTTGTTTGACTCACTATGGTACTTGTTAGATTTGGGGGTCTTTAGTTGGCAGAGGTAGGTACCTTTGACCAAATAGGGACCCTTGCATCTAGTCAGGGTAATGGGCTACACTGGCACGAGCAGGCAGGCTTATCTCAGAGGCAGTTTGTAAAGCATTTGTGAACACATACAGTGATACAGTGACCACACTACAGATGGACACCACACAGGTTGTATTATAAAAATATGTATTTTTATATAGACTTAACACAAGACCAAACAACAAAAATCCACCATACTGTACTCAAGATATGCTTAAAAATAGGTTGTTCACTTAAAATCAGTCTCTAGCAACAGATAACTCCAATGTGAGTTATCAAAACGTTGTGACAGGAGAAATCCCAAAGTTCGGGGCCGACTGTCAGGTGCCCGGTGTCAGGTCCGGAGTCAAACAGACCCCCAAAGAACAGTACCTTGGAAAAGCAATGAAAAACAAGGGCAGATCACGGCTTCGGGGAGGTGCGGCTTCGTGGTTTGGCGCCGGTTCCTTACGACCCCAGGGTAGGTGTAGACTCAGTTCCTTACTGCAGCGCAGGGGAGGTGAGATGATGGTTTCTTACTGCTTCGGGGAGGTGACGTCACGATGGCGCCGAAACTACGGTTCATTTCAATGTCATGCTGTCAATGGATTCTCGGTCACCCACATCGAGGATCGGCTCTGCGATGTCGATGTTAGCTTTGGAGTCGATGCTGCCCAGCAGCAGGCGTCGGGACCACGGCACAAGTCGGAGCAGCGCTCACGGCTTCGGGTAGGTTACGGTGTTGCTCGCTGGCGTCGATGTGGCACGGCGGCCGGCATCGGGTCTACGGTACAAGTCTGAGCAGCCCTCACGGCTTTGGTGCAGAACACGGCGTCATTCTCCGGCGTCGTTGTTGTAATTTACTTCTGCAGCAGCTAAAACTGCAGTTCTAGATGCAGGCAAGCAAAAGGGGTGAAGTCTTGTATCCTTGAGACTTCAGGCAGTAGGCAAGCTCAAGTTCAAGCCCTTGGAGATCTTCCTCAAAATGATGAAAGCAAACTCAGTCCTTTTTCTCATTTCGTTGGCAATGAAGCAACCACTGCAGGCCAACCCCAATAACACGCAGCATAGGGGTAGTCTCCTCCTTCAGTTTCCCGGTTCTTCTCCTCAGCAAAGGTTCGTCTTGATTATCAGGAGTGATCTAAAGTTCTGGGGTCTGGGTCCACCACTCTACATGCAGATGGGTCTTTTCACCCTGTCTCCTGGAATCCCCCAGCCCCTGTCACTCACAACCCAGACAAGGAATACACAACCTATCAGAGGTAGGCTTGGACATTTAGGCAAGAAAATACCTACTTTCTAAAAGTGGTATTTTCAAACACAGAATGTTAAAACCAACTTCACTAAAAGATGTATTTTATCATTCTGAGTTCAGGCATACTAAACTCGAATTTCTACCTGGTTCCCAGAGTCAGTTAGGATTATAAGATGTATAATCAAGCTGCCAATTCTGGCCTATGGGGAACAGTAAGCCTTGCAATAGTGAAAAACGAAAATGGCTGTAATTCAATATCAGGACAGACCACACACATCAGGGCATGTCCTACCTTTTACCTACAATGCACCCTGCCCTTGGCCCTACCTTAGGGGTGACTAATATGTATAAAAGGGAAGGTTTAGGTGCTGGCAAGTGGGTGCACTTGCCCAGTCAACATGGCAGTAACAGACTGCACACAGGCTCTGCAATGGCAGGCCCAAGACACACTTTACAATGTGCTCCGGTGGGTGGCACAATCAGTGCTGCAAGCTCACCAGCAGTCTTTGATTTACAAGCCCTAGGCACACGCAGTGCACTGTACCAGGGTCTGAAAAAGTAAACTAGATAAGCCAATCATGGAGTCACTAAACCATACATCAATTTACCATAGGGAGCACTTGCACTGTGGCAATGAATAGCAGTGGCAGAGTGCCCAAAAGCATCTAAAACCAGCAAAAACATTAGAGGCAAGAGCAAAAAAAGAAAGGTAGACCCACGCTAATGGTGCCAGGTCTAACAGTCCTGCAGACTGGAACAAACCGCATGCAAGCCAGCTTTGGTCCTGCTTCAGTAGGGACAGTTCAACCGGGAATACTAATTGAGTGTCTTCGAAACTGGAACACAAACAACTCAGGCCATTTTCGGCCTTGTTGGGGTTTATAATTGTGGTACAGCTCAGACTCTATGGGATACTGAGTAGGGACCCAGGCGTGGACATACACTCTGCACGTCTCACTGAGAAAAACAAACAAGCATTAGCAAAGCAAATAGCACTTGTGGTATATATTTGTTTCAAAAAGAACTAGCTACTTGTGACTTGTTTATTGAACTCTGAGATTTCTTATCAGGTGGCACATGTTTGGTGTCTTCATGAAGCCCTCACCCACCAACCTAGTTGGTGGCATGCTTCATCATCGGGCCCACCCATTGACACCTAATGTGTCCCGGGTGTGCTTCAACGCCTGGTTACAGCTGAGCAGGTATTTTACTGAGAGTGCAGTATGGTGAAAAGGTAAAGTGAGATTAAAACGGCTTGGCAAGGGTCCCAATACCCGAGGGTTAATTCAATTTAAATAAATGGGCCCCTGTCAGCGGTTAAAATTAAGGCAAAGTGGATGTTGTGGAGGCAGAATTACGACCTTCTACATCCGGTGTAGATCGACATGTTTCAGTCAGTGCCTTCTCTTAATTCTGGCTTTCCTCGGGACCGTAAAAAGTGTAGGTGCATATTAAAAAAGGGGTAAGTGAGTTTTGCGGGCTATGTTTCGCACTCACTAAGGTGCTTTAGGTGTTAAAGAAGGGGATTCCCTCCTCAAGCATACCTGGACATACAACATGTATGACAAGGACAAGACATATATAGAGAGGATCATTAGCATGTATCACAAGTCAATCTGAAATATGACGTCAGATAAGTGCTTCGTGTGGGGACTACAAGCGACAAAAGTGTAACAGTACTGGTGGTACTGTTAGTGGAGATAATCGGTTTCTAAGTATTGTGGTGATGATCAGATATGGATAGCTCACACACATTATGTGGAGAAGTGGGCGTAAGGACAAAGGTTCTTACGCTGACGATTAGCCCGTGATGCTTCCAGGAGTGGGTCGGCAAAGGGGTTGACCCTGGAATACAAATTGGGGGACCACTGGCGGTTAGGAACCTGTATGGAAAGAAAAGCTTACCCGGAAGTTGTGTTGGTAGGGAAGCATACTCACAACAGTCTCGGTCAGGACCTGCAGGGTACCTGTGTGCCGCCCTCGCACTCCGGAACCTGACTGGCGGATGCGGTCTGTTTTTATATTTTCGTAAATTGCCGGCACCTGTAGGGAAGACAGCAATAGAGGAGAGACTCGCAGGGTGCGTGCGAGCTGTGACGGCCTGTACCGGTGTGTGCGCCTGCGCGAAAGCTCTAGGACTGATAGGAGGTATCTAGCGCATGCGTGGAGAGCCGCCTGCTTGTGTCAACTGTGATGCTCCCATGAGTGTCTAGGAACACATAAAGCTCAATACTGCACGTCAGGGTTGGAATAAGTAGAGAGTGCCACTTATGGACAGGGTGACAGTGTGAGTCAAGTAATGAAAAAGTCGACGTTATGGGTTGAGGGCCTTCCATGGGATGGAATCATTGAGGCCCTCCTTTTGCAGGGAAAGGCGATAAATCCACCGTTGTTCTTTGTTCAGAAGTTTTTTCTCCTTGTCATCCCCAGTGTCGGGAAATTGTTCGATTACAGTCCAATAGAGATCATTGGGCGTGTGGTTGAGTCGAAGGAAGTGGTCGGTGAGCTTGCTCACATTCTTCTTACATCTTATGGTGCTCCTATGCTCGACCACTCTGGTGCGTATTTTGCGCGTAGTCATGCCGACATAGCGTAGGCCACATGGGCATGTCAGGAGGTAAACTACATTCCGAGAGTTGCAGTTTGTCTGGGACCGTTGTTTCCAGGTCTTTCCTGGTTCTAGATCCAGTTTTTTAGTGTGCTTTGTGAGGTGGCACACGCTGCAGTCGTTGCAGGGGTAGTGACCTGTGATTCTGGTGAGCCCCCAAGCATTGTAGATGGTGTTAGCTTCCGTTCTGGTCTGGGATTTGGGACGTGTAGAGACCAGTTGGCCCTTAAGATTGTTAGCTCTTTTATACGCAAAGCGTGGTCTGTCCCATTCTCTGTTTCCGGAGTTGATAATCTTCCAGTGTTTATGGATGATTTTCGCTACCTCGTTTGAGGCTGTGTTGTAGGTAGTGACGCAGATTATTGGTTGTTCTTTGGTCTCTTTTATCATTGTTTCCAGGAGGGCATCTCTGTTTTGGTTATGGGCTCTTTTATTAGATTTTGAAATGATTGCTTTGGGGTAGCCCCGATCCTCGCGTTTCTGGGCTAGGTTGGAGGCTTGCTTTTTGTAATCAGACACTTGGCTGCAGTTCCTGCGAACACGCAGGAATTGGCCACACAAACTGCAAATCTCGGAATGTAGTTTACCTCCTGACATGCCCATGTGGCCTAAGCTATGTCGGCATGACAACGCGCAAAATACGCACCAGAGTGGTCGAGCATAGGAGCACCATAAGATGTAAGAAGAACGTGAGCAAGCTCATCGACCACTTCCTCCGACTCAACCACACGCCCAATGATCTCTATTGGACTGTAATCGAACAATTCCCGACACTGGAGATGACAATGAGAAAAAACTTCTGAACAAAGAACAACGGTGGATTCATCGCCTTACTCTGCAAAAGGAGGGCCTCAATGATTCCATCCCATGGAATACCCTCAACCCATAACGTCTCCTTTTTCATTACTTGACTCACACTGTGACCCTATCCATAATAGGCAATCTCTACGTATTACTACCCTGATGTGCAGTATCGAGCTTTATGTGTTCCTACACACTCTTGGGAGCATCACAGTTGACACGAGCAGGCGGCTCTCCACGCATGCGTTAGATACCTCCTATCAGTCCCAGAGCTTTTGCGCAGGCGCACACACCGGTACAGGTCATCACAGCTCGCACGCACCCTGCGAGTCTCTCCTCTATTGCTGTCTTCCCTACAGGTGCCGGCAATTTACGAAAATATAAAAACAGACCACAACCACCAGTCAGGTTCCGGAGTGCGAGGACGGCACACAGGTACCCTGCAGGTCCTGACTGAGACTGTTGTGAGTATGCTGCCCTACCAATACAACTTCCGGGTAAGCTTTTGTTTCCATACAGGTTCCTAACCGCCAGTGGTCCCCCAATTTGTATTCCAGGGTCAACCCCTTTGCCGACCCTCTCCTGGAAGCATCGTGGGCTAATCGTCAGCATAAGAACCTTTGTCCCTACGCCCACTTCTCCACATAATGTGTGTGAGCTATCCATTTCTTAGCATCACTACGACTCTTAGAAACCGATTATCTCCACTAACAGTACCACCAGTGCTGTTACACTTTTGCCGCTTGTAGTCCCCACACAAAGCACTTATCTAACGGCATATTCCAGATTGACTTGTGCTACATGCTAATGATCCTCTCTATATATGTCTTGTCCTTGTCATACATGTTGTATGTCCAGGTATGCTTGAGGAGGGAATCCCCTTCTTTAACACCTATAGCACCTTAGTGAGTGCGACACATAGCACGCAAAACTCACTTACCCCTTTTTTAATATGCACCTACACTTTGTACGGTCCTGAGGAAAGCCAGAATTAAGAGAAGGCACTGGCTGAAACATGTCGACCTACACCGGATGTAGCAGGTCATAATTCTGCCTCCACAACATCCACTTTGCTTTATTTTTAACCGATGACAGGGGCCCATTTATTAAAATGTAATTAACCCTCGGGTATTGGGACCCTTGCCAAGCCGTTTTAATCTCAATTCACCTTTTCACCACACTGCACTCTCAGTAAAATACCTGCTCCGCTGTAACCAGGCGTTGAAGAACACCTGGGACACATTAGGTGTCACTGCGTGGGCCCGATGAAGAAGCATGCCACCAACTAGGTTGGTGGGTGAGGGCTTCATGAAGACACCAAACAGGTGCCACCTGATAAGACATCTCAGAGTTCAATAAATAAGTCACAAGTAGCTAGTTCTTTTTGATACAAATAAATATCCCCGGGTATTCGGACTAGCTTACTAGTCCTCTCTCTCTTGATACGTAATTATTGGCAGCACGCAGCTGCGAGAGCATCTCAACCCACACCATGGCAGAAAACCATGGCCTCACCTTCAGTGAGGACGACGTCAGTGAAATACTCACTGACCCATCTTTTCTAGCTGATTTTAACATTTCCAATACAATAGCACAGACCACTGACTGGGAACCCTTGACCGAAAAGAAACGTAACAGAATTAGGACTATCCTACACGGAATTATTCTAACCCAATACCTCTGAACGAACACGGCCCGAGAGGCCTACTTGTGTTCAATGCACACAGGATTTTTATGGATGTTGCCACCTTTTGAAAAGACTGGGCACAGATCGCATGGCACTGCACCAGGAATTGGATGATACTTATCATCAAGACAGCTAAACGTCTATCAGACGCTATAGTAATTGAAATCCAAGCCACGGAGACCCACTTCAAAACAACCATAACAGCTTACAAAAAGAAACTTGATGATCAAAATAAAGAAATGAACAAATATAAAGAATACCTCACACTGGCTAAAATAAATACATTTCAGAAGGATGTGAAAAAGATTAACTACACAAAAGTATACCTCTATGCTGATGAGGAATACACCCCACCGCCAAAGAATGACGGAACCAGCGACTCCTCAGCCGAAGACAGCTCAGCTTCTAGTGACTCCAGCAATGGATCCAACAGAAGACGCGGCAGAGGTCGACGCGGTCAACAATGGCCCCGTACATGGCAGGGACCCTAACATGGACAATTCTATGGAGCTCTCCCCAACTTCGGCCATATGCAGAACCCATTTTACAGGTACCCACCAATGTATCCACAAGGCCTGATGCCACTCTTCGCGGGCAATCCTAGACCGCCTTTTTTAGGACAAGGACGACGGTCTTGCGGCAAAAGAAGACAGAACCAACAACACCAACAGGTACACTGGGCCGAAGAGGAAAACCTAGTGAGTGCCAATACCCGCCAGAAAGCCAAGGAAGCCCCAGGCACGAGCAAACAATTACACAAGAACCACCAGAATCACTAGTGTTCAATCTATCAAGCACCAACCTCACAACCAAAGAACAAGCAGCTCTGGAAAAAAGTATTTAGTTCGTACCTACGTCAAGACTTTACAAATTCAAACGCCATGTGGAACTTGCCGAATTTTTCCGCAAGTTGAAGGAGTTCTTTGAAAAACCTACAATTGATGACAACACAGTCAATGACAACCCCAACATCACTGGACTCAGACCCAAGTCCAACTTTACCCCACCCCCAGCATCCATTCCCCCTGAGATCACGACATTCGAACAAGCAGTGTACTTGGACATTGAGAAGCTGAATCCCAGCAATTACTTCAACAACGTGTCCAAAGAGGACAGAGATACCATCCGGTACAAAAAGGGGTGGTAATGGATGGAGCATCTGAACCAATCAAACACACACACCCAGTCAACAGATCTGGGTTGAATCCATCTCTCCGTCGTTCCTCCATCTCACCTCTTTACCCTAACCCCTACCACTCTACGCTCCTTTCCTCTCATCTTCTATACTCTTTAACAGTTTTTTCTGTTGAGACCTAGCCATTTGGCCGATGCCCGGTGGAGCTACCAGATAGCTATAGAGAAGATGGGCTGCGGACTTCCCCCTCAGCCCTCACCTACCCAACCGGACCTGGGCAAACTTTCCCTTTGTCTCCCTCATATCTCCCTACTACCCCTTTTACCATACCCCCTGCTATTCACCTCTGCCTTCACCTGTCCTTGCCCAGGTTCCAACCCTGTTTTTCTCCTCGCTCTACTCCTCTCCACTTTCCTACTGTTGACCTTTGCCTTCACCTGTCCTGGCCCTTAGTCCCCACCCTGTCTATCTGTGAATTTTCTCTCGTCATTTGAGATCTAGATATTTTGTCTGATGCCCAATGGAGCTACCTGGTTTAGCTATAGGGGTGACAGGTCGGGGATTCCCTCCTTGGACGCCACCTACCCAGTCGGTCTTCAGCTAGACTTCCTTTCGTCTCTCCTGTCGTCCCATCCTGCATCCTCCCTCTATTTTTGTCTCTCCTTCTCTCCTCTCTGAATGTATTGAGACTGAACTATTTTGTCGAATGCACAATGGAGCTACCTGGTTTAGCTATAGGGGCGATGAGCCGAGGTCTCCCTCCTTGGTTCTCACCTACCCAGTCGGCCGTTAGACAGACTTCATTTCGTCTCTCCCTGTTGTCTCTGCCCCATCCCCCCTTTTCTCTCCTTCCAAGTCCCCTCCCATCTATGCTCCATTTATTTTGCCCTACGTGTTTCTTTAATTGTTTTTCCCATTGAGACCGAGCTATTTGACCAATGCCCGGTGGAGCTACCTGATAGCTATTGAGGAGATGGGTTCTGGGACTTCCCCTCGACCGTCACCTACCCAGCCGGACTTTGGACAGACTTTCCTTTTGTCTCTCTACTGTATCTCCCCGCTATCCCTTTACCCTTACCCCCTTCCCCTCTACACTTCAAATAACTCGTCTTCTATGCTCTGGCATTTGTTTGTCTAACATCTGATGTAAATTGGAACTGATGTAATCTTGTTATGTCATTTTTGTGGAACCTCATTTAAAGCGCTATGATACCTCCGGGTCTAGCCAGTGCTATATAAAACTCTTGAATAAATAAATAAATAAAGAAGTACAAAAGCAGTGACAACATTTTCCACCCCAGCTGTAACCACAGCTGTGACCATAGCTACAACCACAGCAGGGGCAACAGCAGAACCACAACTGTAATGACAGAAAGAGCCAGAGCCGCAGCACGGCTGGATCAATAGTAGCATTCACTGAGGTGATTACAGTAGGGACCACAGCAACAAGCATGTCTAAACCTACCACAGGGACCATATCTGTTCCAGCTGTCATGTCATCTCAACAGCAGCCACAATCAATTCCACTGTGGCAAGAACAACTGCATCAAAAGCTCCAGCAATGGTATGGAATACCCTGTATAAATGCCAATGCAATACAATACACAGTTGTAAACACAGCAGGGCCAACAACAGCTGCCACAATAATACCTGCCGCCACTGCAGTGAACACATCAGCCACATCATCTGCCACAATAACCACCATAGCAGCAGCAATAACAGCTTTCACAGAGAAAAAGCAGCTGCAAGCTCAACGTGGCCTACAGAAGTGACCTCAACTTTAATATTAGCAGGGAGCACAACATTGAACACAGCTGCTATAACAACAGTGCCTGAACATTGAACGTAGCAGGGACAACATCATAAATGTAGCTGCCATCAGTATAGTAACAATGGAAAAACTGTGTTTTTCATCACTGCAAGGTACAAGATTAAGAAAAGGAGGAGCCAGGACCCGAGACACAAAACTGCCACAACAGTTACCACCACTGGAGCAACAACGGTTGCAACAATAAATGCAAGGACTGCAGGGACAACAGCGGTGATGAATGCTTCCAACACAGCTGTAAATGCAACAGAAACCACAGTAGCAACTGTATGTGCCATCACAACAGGGACAATAGCAGCAAACTCAGCTGTTACCAGTGCAAAGGAAGCCACTGCCACCATGGCATGGACAACCATAGCCACAACAGCAGGGACCACAGAAGAAGCCACAGTCACTGCAGGGTCTGCAACAGTAAGCATATCTACCAGCACAGCAGGGATCACAGCAGCAACAACTGCAGTCGCAACAGAGTAATCGCAGCTGCTGCAACGTCAGGGAGCACAGCCTCAACAACAGCTGCCTCTATGGCAGAGACAACATGAGCAGGAATAGCTGCCCTTGACTCAGTAAAACCAGCAGTGACACAGTTATAAGCACAACAGGGATAACAGCAACAAAATAATAGCTGTGTCCACCGCAGGGACCACTGACCCAATGGCAGAGAGAACAGCCACCACAAATGGTTTCTCCCCTGCAGTGACCATGGCAGCAACCAAGGCTGCCAGCATCCCCTGGATTACAATAGCAAAAAGAGCTTCTACAATGTCATGCACCATAGCAGCAGTCACAACTGTAACCTCAGCAAAGACCATGGCATATGCAACACCTATCTCCACTGCAGGAACAACAGCAACAACAGCTCCAACAACACGAGGAACTTTGCAGTGGCAACAGCAGCCACTACAGCAGAGCCAACAATCCCAACTACAGCTGCCTGGAAATATAGACAGCAGAATGGACAACTTTAAACACTATGAAAAAAAGAGAAATACTTGAAATAATGAGAGGCTTTGTTATTTACTCTGGGCCACATTCCAGACAATAGTTTTTTTTGACTCACTATGGTACTTGTTAGATTTGGGGGTCTTTAGTTGGCAGAGGTAGGTACCTTTGACCAAATAGGGACCCTTGCGTCTAGTCAGGGTAATGGGCTACACTGGCACGAGCAGGCAGGCTTATCTCAGAGGCAGTGTGTAAAGCATTTGTGAACACATACAGTAATACAGTGACCACACTACAGATGGACACCACACAGGTTGTATTATAAAAATATGTATTTTTATATAGACTTAACACAAGACCAAACAACAAAAATCCACCATACTGTACTCAAGATATCCTTAAAAATAGGTTGTTCACTTAAAATCAGTTTCTAGCAACAGATAATTCCAATGTGAGTTATCAAAACGTTGTGACAGGAGAAATCCCAAAGTACGGGGCCGACCGTGAGGTGCCCGGCATCGGGTCAGGAGTCAAACAGACCCCCAAAGAACAGTACCTTGGAAAAGCAATGAAAAACAAGGACAGATCACGGCTTCGGGGAGGTGCGGCTTCGTGGCGCGGCGTCGGTTCCTTACAAACCCAGGGTAGGTGTAGACTCAGTTCCTTACTGCAGCGCAGGGGAGGTGAGATGATGGTTTCTTACTGCTTCGGGGAGGTGACGTCACGATGGCGCCGAAACTACGGTTCCTTACAATGTCATGCTGTCAATGGATTCTCGGTCACCCACATCGAGGTTCGGCTCTGCGATGTCGATGTTAGCTTTGGAGTCGATGCTGCCCAGCAGCAGACGTCGGGACCACGGCACAGGTCGGAGCAGCGCTCACGGCTTCGGGTAGGTTACGGTGTTGCTCGCTGGCGTCGATGTGGCACGGCGGCCAGCATCGGGTCTACGGTACAAGTCTGAGCAGCCCTCACGGCTTTGGTGCAGAAGACGGCGTCATTCTCCGGCGTCGTTATTGTAATTTACTTCTGCAGCAGCTAAAACTGCAGTTCTAGATGCAGGCAAGCAAAAGGGGTGAAGTCTTGTATCCCTGAGACTTCAGGCAGTAGGCAAGCGCAAGTTCAAGCCCTTGGAGATCCTCCTCAAAATGATGAAAGCACACTCAGTCCTTTTTCTCATTTCGTTGGCAATGAAGTAACCACTGCAGGCCAACCCCAACAACATGCAGCATTAGGGGTAGTCTCCTCCTTCAGTTTCCCGGTTCTTCTCCTCAGCAAAGGTTCGTCTTGATTCCCAGGAGTGATCTAAAGTTCTGGGGTCTGGGTCCACCATTCTACTGGAATCCCCCAGCCCCCGTTTACCTCCTGACAAGCCCATGTGGCCTACGCTATGTCGGCATGACTACGCGCAAAATACGCACCAGAGTGGTCGAGCATAGGAGCACCATAAGATATAAGAAGAACGTGAGCAAGCTCATCGACCACTTCCTCCGACTCAACCACATGCCCAATTATCTCTATTGAACTGTAATCTAACAATTCCCCGACACTGGAGATGACAATGAGAAAAAACTTCTGAACAAAGAACAACGGTGGACTTATCGCCTTTCTCTGCAAAAGGAGGGCCTCAATGATTCCATCCCATGGAATGCCCTCAACCCATAACGTCGCCTTTTTCATTACTTGACTCACACTGTGACCCTATCCATAATTGGCAATCTCTACTTATTACAACCCTGACGTGCAGTATCGAGCTTTATGTGTTCCTACACACTCTTGGGAGCATCACAGTTGACACGAGCAGGCGGCTCTCCATGCATGCGTTAGATACCTCCTATCAGTCCCAGAGCTTTTGCGCAGGCGCACACACCGGTACAGGCCGTCACAGCTCGCACGCAACCTGCGAGTCTCTCCTCTATTGCTGTCTTCCCTACAGGTGCCGGCAATTTACGAAAATATAAAAACATACCGCAACCGCCAGTCAGGTTCCGGAGTGCAGGGACGGCACACAGGTACCCTGTAGGTCCTGACTGAGACTGTTGTGAGTATGCTGCCCTACCAACACAACTTCCGGGTAAGCTTTTGTTTCCATACAGGTTCCTAACCGCCAGTGGTCCCCCAATTTGTATTCCAGGGTCAACCCCTTTGCCGACCCACTCCTAGAAGCATCGTGGGCTAATCGTCAGCGTAAGAACCTTTGTCCTTACTCCCACTTCTCCACATAATGTGTGTGAGCTATCCATTTCTTAGCATCACTACGACACTTAGAAACCGATTATCTCCACTAACAGTACCACCAGTGCTGTTACACTTTTGCCGCTTGTAGTCCCCACACAAAGCACGTATCTAACGGCATATTCCTGATTGACTTGTGCTACATGCTAATGATCCTCTCTACATATGTCTTGTTCTTGTCATACATGTTGTATGTCCAGGTATGCTTGAGGAGGGAATCCCCTTCTTTAACACCTATAGCACCTTAGTGAGTGCGACACATAGCCCGCAAAACTCACTTACCCCTTTTTAATATGCACCTACACTTTGTACGGCCCTGAGGAAAGCCAGAATTAAGAGAAGGCACTGGCTAAAACATGTCGACCTACACCGGATGTAGGAGGTCGTAATTCTGCCTCCACAACATCCACTTTGCCTTATTTTTAACCGCTGACAGGGGCCCATTTATTAAAATGTAATTAACCCTCGGGTATTGGGACCCTTGACAAGCGGTTTTAATCTCACTTCACCTTTTCACCACACTGCACTCTCAGTGAAATACCTGCTCCGCTGTAACCAGGCGTTGAAGCACACCTGGGACACATTAGGTGTCACTGGGTGGGCCCGATGATGAAGCATGCCACCAACTGGGTTGGTGGGTGAGGGCTTCATGAAGACACCAAACAGGTGCCACCTGATAAGACATCTCAGAGTTCAATAAACAAGTCACAAGTAGCTAGTTCTTTTTGATACATATAAATATCCCCGGGTATTCGGACTAGCTTACTAGTCCTCTCTCTCTTGATACAAAATTATTGGCAGCGCGCAGCTGTGAGAGCATCTCAACCCACACCATGGCAGAAAACCATGGCCTCACCTTCAGTGAGGACGACGTCAGTGAAATACTCGCTGACCCATCTTTTCCAGCTGATTTTAACATTGCCAATACGATAGCACAGACCACTGACTGGGAAACCTTGACCGAAAAGAAACGTAACAGAATTAGGACTATCCTACACAGAATTATTCTAACCCAATATCTCTGAACGAACACGGCCCGAGAGGCCTACTTGTGTTCAATGCACCCAGGATTTTTCTGGATGATGCCACCTTTTGAAAAGACTGGGCACAGATCGCGTGGCACTGCACCAGGGATTGGATGATACTTATCATCAAGACAGCCAAACGTCTATCAGACGCTATAGTAATTGAAATCCAAGCCACAGAGACCCACTTCAAAACAACTATAACAGCTTACAAAAAGAAACTTGACGATCAAAATAAAGAAATGAACGAATGTAAAGAATACCTCACACTGGCTAAAATAAATAAATTTCAGAAGGATGTGAAAAAGATTAGCTACACAAAAGTATACCCCTATGCTGATGAGGAATGCACCCCACCGCCAAAGAATGACGGAACTTGCGACTCCTCAGCCGATGACAGCTCAGCTTCTAGTGACAGACCACGCACGCAACCTGGGCTTCATCCTGGACTCCTCCCTCTCCATGACCAGACAAGTCAACGCCGTCTCCTCGTCGTGCTTCAACATCCTGCGCATGCTACGTAAGATCGTTCGATGGATCCCCACCGAGACCAGGAAGACGGTCACCCAAGCCCTCATCACCAGCCGTCTGGACTACGGCAACTCCCTCTACGCCGGAACCACCGCCAAACTCCAGAAGAGACTCCAGCGGATCCAGAACACCTCAGCACAACTCATCCTGGACATCCCCCGCCGCAGCCACATCTCTGGACACCTGAGAGACCTGCACTGGCTCCCGGTCAACAAGAGAATCACCTTCCGGCTCCTCACCCACGCACACAAAGCCCTACACAACCAAGGCCCAGGATACCTCAACAGCCGCCTCAACTTCTACGCTCCCAAACGCCAGCTTCGATCGACCAGCCACGCCCTCGCCGCCGTCCCCCGCATCTGAAGAGCCACCACAGGAGGAAGGTCCTTCTCCTACCTGGCCGCCAAGACTTGGAACTCCCTTCCGACCCACCTCCGCCTGACCCAAGACCACCTCGCCTTCAGGAAGCAGCTCAAGACCTGGCTGTTCGAGCAGTAGCGGACCCCCTCCCCCCAGCGCCTTGAGACCCTCCGGGTGAGTAGTGCGCTATACAAATGATTTGATTGATTGATTGATTGTCTCCAGCAATGGATCCAACAGAAGACGCGGCAGAGGACGACGCAGTCAACAATGGCCCCGTACATGGCAGGGACCCTAACATGGACAATTCTATGGAGCTCCCCCCAACTTCGGCCATATGCAGAACCCATTTTACGGCTACCCACCAATGTATCCACAAGGCCCGATGCCACTCTTCGCGGGCAATCCTAGACCTCCTTTTTTAGGACAAGGACGACGGTCTCGCGGCAAAAGAAGACAGAACCAACAACACCAACAGGTACACTGGGCCAAGGAGGAAAACCTAGTGAGTGCCAATACCCGCCAGAAAGCCAAGGAAGCCCCAGGCACGAGCAAACAATAACACAAGAACCACCAGCAACACTAGTGTTCAATCTATCGAGCACCAACCTCACAACCAAAGAACAAGCAGCTCTGGAAAAAGGTCTTTCTTTCGTACCTACGTCAAGACTTGACAAATTCAAATTCCATGTGGAACTTGCCGAATTTTTCCGCAAGTTGAAACTGAAAGAGTTCTTTGAAAAACCTACAATTGATGACAACACAGTCAATGACAACCCCAACATCACTGGACTCAGACCCAAGTCCACATTTACCCCACCCCCAGCATCCATTCCCCCTGAGATCACGACATTTGAACAAGCAGTGTACTTGGACATTGAGAAGCTGAATCCCAGCAATTACTTGAACAACGTGTCCAAAGAGGACAGAGCTACCATCCGGTACAAAAAGGGGTGGTAATGGATGGAGCATCTGAACCAATCAAACACTCACACCCAGTCAACAGATCTGGGTTGAATCCATCACCGTTCTTTAGCCCACTCTGCCACCCCAGTTCAGACATGGCCATATGCAAATCAGTCTGACCCTGTGCCTCATGGGAACAGTCCAGCCCGTTGGCTTCATCGTGCTGTGGGGTCACATAGTGTGGGCTTCTGTGGGGGACATTCGCCGCCGAGTTTTTCATCTCCGCGCTTGCCTGACTTTAAAATGGCGGCTGACGGCGCAGTGTAACAAATGACCAGCACCTCTCTGGGTTCGTTTCTCAGCTATAATTCAAGGTCCCCATGCGCTTCAGACCACGCTTGAGTCGCCAGGTTGTAGCTTTTTTCAGTTTGGGCTCTGTGGCTGACAACAACACCGGGCTGCACCGCAATAAATAAACTAAAATAAAAACAGACAAAGACTCGGCAAAATCTAAACCAAAACTAAAACCACTGTAGGAGCGGAGATCCCTCCCAAAACCCCCCCAAACTGCTACAAACAGCCATTAACGCATCACAACCAGGAGAGGACCCCTCACAAGAGTGGAGAAGCGCAACTCACAGTCAAAAAAACAAAGCGTACGTTCCAAGCACACTGCCGGGCATGAGCAGGACAGTGCGACAGCACCCTTGGCATAAACGGTGTCAGAACTGGGTGGTCCACACCATGTTGTGCTATTACTCTAGGACATAAACTGGACATCTAACTGACCTTCATCTCTCCCCCATCAAGACGTAGAACGTGATGAACTTACCTCCGATCGCGTAGACCTAGCTATCTGGCCGATGCCCAGTGGAGCTACCTGATAGCTATAGAGGAGATGGGTTGTGGACTTTCCCCTCGACCTTCACCTACCTAGCCGGACTTTGGACAGTCTTACTTCATCTCTCCGTCGTTCCTCCCTCTCACTTCTTTACCCTAACCCCTACCACTCTACGCTCCTTTCCTCTCATCTTCTATACTCTTTAACAGTTTTTTCTGTTGTGACCTAGCCATTTGTCCGATGCCCGGTGGAGCTACCAGATAGTTATAGAGGAGATGGGCTGCGGACTTCCCCCTCGGCCCTCACCTACCCAACCAGACCTGGGCAGACTTTCCCTTCGTCTCCGTCGTATCTCCCTCCTACCCCTTTTACCATACCCCCTGCTATTCACCTCTGCCTTCACCTGTCCTGGCCCTAGTTCCCACACTGTTTTTCTCCTCGCTCTACTCCTCACCACTTTCCTACTGCTGACCTTTGCCTTCACCTGTCCTGGCCCTTAGTCCCCACCCTGTCTATCTGTGAATTTTCCCTCGTCATTTGAGATCTAGATATTTTGTCTGATGCCCAATGGAGCTACCTGGTTTATCTATAGGGGTGACAGGTCGGGGATTCCCTCCTTGGACGCCACCTACCCAGTCGGTCTTCAGCCAGACTTCCTTTCGTCTCTCCTGTCGTCTCATCCTGCATCCTCCCTCTATTTTTGTCTTTCCTTCTCTCCTCTCTCAATGTATTGAGACTGAACTATTTTGTTGAATGCCCAATGGAGCTACCTGGTTTAGCTATAGGGGAGATGAGCCGAGGTCTCCCTCCTTGGTCGTCACCTACCCAGTCGGCCGTTAGATAGACTTCATTTCGTCTCTCCCTTTTGTCTCTGCCCCATCCCCCCTTTTCTCTCCTTCCAAGTCCCCTCCACTCTATGCTCCATTTATTTTGCCCTACGTGTTTCTTTAATTGTTTTTCCCATTGAGACCGAGCTATTTGGCCAATGCCCGGTGGAGCTACCTCATAGCTATTGAGGAGATGGGTTCTGGGACTTCCCCTCGACCGTCACCTACCCAGCCGGACTTTGGACAGACTTTCCTTTCGTCTCTCTACTGTATCTCCCCCATATCCCTTTACCCTTACCCCCTTCCCCTCTACACTTCAAATAACTCGTCTTCTATGCTCTGGCATTTGTTTGTCTAACATCTGATGTAAATTGGAACTGATGTAATCTTGTTATGTCATTTTTGTGGAACCTCATGTAAAGCGCTATGATACCTCCCGGTCTAGCCAGCGCTATATAAAACTCTTGAATAAATAAATAAATAAATAAGTACCAAAGCAGTGACAACATTTTCCACCCCAGCTGTAACCACAGCTGTGACCATAGCTACAACCACAGCAGGGGCAACAGCAGAACCACAACTGTAATGACAGGAAGAGCCAGAGCCGCAGCACGGCAGGATTAATAGTAGCATTCACTGAGGTCATTACAGTAGGGACCACAGCAACAAGCATGTCTAAACCTACCACAGGGACCACATCTTTTCCAGCTGTCATGTCATCTCAACAGCAGCCACAATCAATTCCACCGTGGCAAGAACAACTGCATCAAAAGCTCCAGCAATGGTATGGAATACCCTGTATAAATGCCAATGCAATACAATACACAGTTGTAAACACAGCAGGGCCAACAACAGCTGCCACAATAATACCTGCCGTCACTGCAGTGAACACATCAGCCACATCATCTGCCACAATAACCACCATAGCAGCAGCAATAACAGCTTTCACAGAGAAAAAGCAGCTGCAAGCTCAGCGTGGCCTTACAGAAGTGACCTCAACTTTAATAATAGCAGGGAGCACAACATTGAACACAGCTGCTATCACAAGTGCCTGACCATTGAATGTAGCAGGGACAACATCATAAATGTAGCTGCCATCAGTATAGTAACAATGGAAAAACTGTGTTTTTTATCACTGCAAGGTACAAGATTAAGAAAAGGAGGAGCCACGACCCGAGACACAAAACTGCCACAACAGTTACCACCACTGGAGCAACAACGGTTGCAACAATAAATGCAAGGACTGCAGGGACAACAGCGGTGATGAATGCTTCCAACACAGCTGTAAATGCAACAGAAACCACAGTAGCAACTGTATGCGCCATCACAACAGGGACAATAGCAGCAAACTCAGCTGTTACCAGTGCAAAGGAAGCCACTGCCACAGTGGCATGGACAACCATAGCCACAACAGCAGGGACGACAGAAGAAGCCACAGTCACTGCAGGGTCTGCAACAGTAAGCATATCCACCAGCAGTCGCAATAGAGTAATCGCAGCTGCTGCAACGTCAGGGAGCACAGCCTCAACAACAGCTGCCACTATGGCAGAGACAACATGAGCAGGAATAGCTGCCCTTGACTCAGTAAAACCAGCAGTGACACAGTTATAAGCACAACAGGGATAACAGCAACGAAATAATAGCTGTGTCCACCGCAGAGACCACTGACCCAATGGCAGAGAGTACAGCCACCACAAATGGTTTCTCCCCTGCATTGACCATAGCAGCAACCAAGGCTGCCAGCATTCCATGGATTACAATAGCAAAAAGAGCTTCTACAATTTCATGCACCATAGCAGCAGTCACAACTGTAACCTCAGCAAAGACCATGGCATATGCAACACCTATCTCCACTGCAGGAGCAACAGCAACAACAGCTCCAACAACACGAGGAACTTTGCAGTGGCAACAGCAGCCACTACAGCAGAGCCAACAATCCCAACTACAGCTGCCTGGAAATATAGACAGCAGAATGGACAACTTTAAACACTATGAAAAAAAGAGAAATACTTGAAATGATGAGAGGCTTTGTTATTTACTCTGGGCCACATTCCAGACAATAGTTTTGTTTGACTCACTATGGTACTTGTTAGATTTGGGGGTCTTTAGTTGGCAGAGGTAGGTACCTTTGACCAAATAGGGACCCTTGCGTCTAGTCAGGGTAATGGGCTACACTGGCACGAGCAGGCAGGCTTATCTCAGAGGCAGTGTGTAAAGCATTTGTGAACACATACAGTAATACAGTGACCACACTAGAGATGGACACCACACAGGTTGTATTATAAAAATATGTATTTTTATATAGATTTAACACAAGACCAAACAACAAAAATCCACCATACTGTACTCAAGATATGCTTAAAAATAGGTTGTTCACTTAAAATCAGTCTCTAGCAACAGATAACTCCATTGTGAGTTATCAAAACGTTGTGACAGGAGAAATCCCAAAGTACGCGGCCGACTGTGAGGAGCCCGGCATCGGGTCCAGAGTCAAACAGACCCCCAAAGAACAGTACCTTAGAAAAGCAATGAAAAACAAGGACAGATCACGGCTTCGGGGAGGTGCGGCTTCGTGGCGCGGCGTCGGTTCCTTACGACCCCAGGGTAGGTGTAGACTCAGTTCCTTACTGCAGCGCAGGGGAGGTGAGATGATGGTTTCTTACTGCTTCGGGGAGGTGACGTCACGATGGTGCCGAAACTACGGTTCCTTACAATGTCATGCTGTCAATGGATTCTCGGTCACCAACATCGAGGATCGGCTCTGCGATGTCGATGTTAGCTTTGGAGTCGATGCTGCCCAGCAGCAGGCGTCGGGACCACGGCACAAGTTGGAGCAGCGCTCACGGCTTCGGGTAGGTTACGGTGTTGCTCGCTGGCGTCGATGTGGCACGGCGGCCGGCATCGGGTCTACGGTACAAGTCTGAGCAGCCCTCACGGCTTTGGTGCAGAAGACGGCGTCATTCTCCGGCGTCGTTATTGTAATTTACTTCTGCAGCAGCTAAAACTGCAGTTCTAGATGCAGGCAAGCAAAAGGGGTGAAGTCTTGTATCCCTGAGACTTCAGGCAGTAGGCAAGCTCAAGTTCAAGCCCTTGGAGATCTTCCTCAAAATGATGAAAGCACACTGTGAGGAGCCCGGCATCGGGTCCAGAGGTGTGGCGCCGCGGCCAGGGCGACTGACGCTGGAATCTGGGGACCACGGTTCGATCCCCGGCTCCGGCGGCAGGTCAGCCCAGCACCATGTGACTCTGGGCAATAGCTCGCTTAATCTTCCCGACGCCCCCCAGCGTCTGGAGACCCTTACGGGTGATTGTGCGCTTTACAAATGTGGACTTTACTTTACTTTCACTCGGTCCTTTTTCTCATTTCATTGGCAATGAAGCAACCACTGCAGGCCAGCCCCAACAACACGCAGCATAGGGGTAGTCTCCTCCTTCAGTTTCCCGGTTCTTCTCCTCAGCAAAGGTTCGTTTGATTCCCAGGAGTGATCTAAAGTTCTGGGGTCTGGGTCCACCACTCTACATGCAGATGGGTCTTTTCACCCTGTCTCTTGGAATCCCCCAGCCCCTGTCACTCACAACCCAGACAAGGAATACACAACCTAGCAGAGGTAGGCTTGGACAGTTAGGCAAGAAAATACCTACTTTCTAAAAGTGGTATTTTCAAACACAGAATGTTAAAACCAACTTCACTAAAAGATGTATTTTATCATTCTGAATTCAGGCATACTAAACTCGAATTTCTACCTGGTTCCCTGAGTCAGTTAGGATTATAAGATGTATAATCAAACTGCCAATTCTGGCCTATGGGGAACAGTAGGCCTTGCAATAGTGAAAAACAAAAATGGCTGTAATTCAATATCAGGACAAGCCACACACATCAGGGCATGTCCTACCTTTTACCTACATTGCACCCTGCCCTTGGCCTTACCTTAGGGGTGACTAATATGTATAAAAGGGAAGGTTTAGGTGCTGGCAAGTGGGTGCACTTGCCCAGTCAACATGGCAGTACCAGACTGCACACAGGCTCTGCAATGGCTGGCCCAAGACACACTTTACATTGTGCTCTGGTGGGTGGCACAATCAGTGCTGCAAGCTCACCAGCAGTCTTTGATTTACAAGCACTAGGCACCCGCAGTTCACTGTACTAGGGTCTGACAAAGTAAACTAAATAAGCCAATCATGGAGTCACTAAACCATACATCAATTTACCATAGGGAGCACTTGCACTGTGGCACTGAATAGCAGTGGCAGAGTGCCCAAAAGCATCTAAAACCTGCAAAAACATTAGAGGCAACAGCAAAAAAGGAAAGGTAGACCCACGCTTATGGTGCCAGGTCTAACAGTCCTGCAGACTGGAACAAACCACATGCAAGCCAGCTTTGGTCCTGCTTCAGTAGGGACAGTTCAACCGGGAATACTAATTGAGTGACTTCGGAACTGGAACACAAACAACTCAGGCCATTTTCGGCCTTGTTGGGGTTTATAATTGTGGTAAAGCTCAGACTCTATGGGATACTGAGTAGCGACCCAGGCGTGGACATACACTCTGCATTTCTCACTGAGAAAAACAAACAAGCATTAGCAAAGCAAATAGCACTTGTGGTATATATTTGTTTCAAAAAGAACTAGCTACTTGTGACTTGTTTATTGAACTCTTGAGATGTCTTATCAGGTGGCACCTGTTTGGTGTCTTCATGAAGCCCTCACCCACCAACCTAGTTGGTGGCATGCTTCATCATCGGGCCCACCCAGTGACACCTAATGTGTCTCGGGTGTGCTTCAACGCCTGGTTACTGCCGAGCAGGTATTTTACAGAGAGTGCAGTATGGTGAAACGGTGAAGTGAGATTAAAAGGGCTTGGCAAGGGTCCCAATACCCGAGGGTTAATTAAATTTAAATAAATGTGCCCCTGTCAGCGGTTAAAAATAAGGCAAAGTGGATGTTGTGGAGGCAGAATTACGACCTCCTACATCCGGGGTAGGTTGACGTGTTTCAGTCAGTGCCTTCTCTTAATTCTGGCTTTCCTCAGGACCGTAAAATGTGTAGGTGCATATTAAACAAGGGGTAAGAGAGTTTTGCGGGCTATGTGTCGCACTCATTAAGGTGCTTTAGGTGTTAAAGAAGGGGATTGCCTCTGCAAGCATACCTGGACATACAACATCTATGACAAGGACAAGACATATATAGAGAGGTTCATTAGCATGTATCACAAGTCAATCTGAAATATGCCGTTAGATAAGTGCTTCGTGTGGAGAATACAAGCAACAAAAGTGTAACAGTACTGGTGGTACTGTTAGAGGAGATAATCGGTTTCTAAGTGTTTTGTTGATGATCAGATATGGATAGCTCACACATTATGGGAGAAGTGGGCGTAAGGACAAAGGTTCTGACGCTGACGATTAGCCCGTGATGCTTCCAGGAGTGGGTCGGCAAAGGGGTTGACCCTGGAATACAAATTGGGGGACCACTGGCGGTTAGGAACCTGTATGAAAAGAAAAGCTTACCCGGAAGTTGTGTTGGTAGGGCAGCATACTCACAACAGTCTCAGTCAGGACCTACGGGGTACCTGTGTGCCGTCCTTGCACTACGGAAGCTGACTGGCGGTTGCGGTCTGTTTTTATATTTTTGTAAATTGCCGGAACCTGTAGGGAAGACAGCAATAGAGGAGAGACTCGCAGGGTGCGTGCGAGCTGTGACGGCCTGTGTGTGCGCCTGCGCGAAAGCTCTAGGACTGATAGGAGGTATCTAGCGCATGCGTGGAGAGCCGCCTGCTCGTGTCAACTGTGATGCTCCCAAGAGTGTGTAGGAACACATAAAGCTCAATACTGCACGTCAGGGTTGAAATAAGTAGAGAGTGCCACTTATGGATAGGGTCACAGTGTGAGTCAAGTAATGAAAAAGGCGACATTATGGATTGAGGGCATTCCATGGGATGGAATCATTGAGGTCCTCCTTTTGCAGGGAAAGGCGATAAATCCACCGTTGTTCTTTGTTCAGAAGTTTTTTCTCATTGTCATCCCCAGTGTCGGGGAATTGTTCGATTACAGTCCAATAGAGATCATTGGGCGTGTGGTTGAGTCGGAGGAAGTGGTCGGTGAGCTTGCTCACGTTCTTCTTACATCGCTTGGTGCTCCTATGCTCGACCACTCTGGTGCGTATTTTGCGCGTAGTCATGCCGACATAGCGTAGGCCACATGGGCATGTCAGGAGGTAAACTACATTCCGAGAGTTGCAGTTTGTGTGGGACCGTTGCGTCCAGGTCTTTCCTGGTACTAGATCCAGTGTTTTAGTGTGCTTTGTGAGGTGGCACACGCTGCAGTCGTTGCAGGGGTAGTGACCTGTGATTCTGGGGCGCCCCCAAGCATTGTAGATGGTGTTCACTTCCGTTCTGGTCTGGGATTTGGGACATGTAGAGACTAGTTGGTTCTTAAGATTGTTAGCTTTTTTATACGCAAAGCGTGGTCTGTCCCATTCTCTGTTTCCGGAGTTGATAATCTTCCAATGTTTATGGATGATTTGCGCTACCTCGTTTGAGGCTGTGTTGTAGGTATTGACGCAGGTTATTGGTTGGAGGGCATCTCTGTTTAGGTTATGGGCTCTTTTATTAGATTTTGAAATGATTGCTTTGGGGTAGCCCCGATCCTCGAGTTTCTGGGCTAGGTTGGAGGCTTGCTTTTTGTAATCAGACACTTGGCTGCAGTTCCCGCGAATACGCAGGAATTGGCCACACAAACTGCAAATCTCGGAATGTAGTTTACCTCCTGACATGCCCATGTGGCCTACGCTATGTCGGCATGACTACACGCAAAATACGCACCAGAGTGGTCGAGCATAGGAGCACCATAAGATGTAAGAAGAACGTGAGCAAGCTCACCGACCACTTCCTCCGACTCAACAACACGCCCAATGATCTCTATTAGACTGTAATCGAACAATTCCCCGACACTGGGGATGACAATGAGAAAAAACTTCTCAACTAAGAACAACGGTGGATTTATCGCCTTTCTCTGCAAAAGGAGGGCCTCAATGATTCCATCCCATGGAATGCACTCAACCCATAACGTCGCCTTTTTCATTACTTGACTCACACTGTGACCCTATCCATAATTGGCAATCTCTACTTATTACAACCCTGACGTGCAGTATCGAGCTTTATGTGTTCCTACACACTCTTGGGAGCATCACAGTTGACACGAGCAGGCGGCTCTCCACGCATGTGTTAGATACCTCCTATCAGTCCCAGAGCTTTCGCGCAGGCGCACATACCGGTACAGGCCGTCACAGCTCGCACGCACCCTGCGAGTCTCTCCTCTATTGCTGTCTTCCCTACAGGTGCCGGCAATTTACGACAATATAAAAACAGACCGCAACTGCCAGTCAGTTTCCGTAGTGCGAGGACGGCACACAGGTACCCTGCAGGTCCTAACTGAGACTGTTGTGAGTATGCTGCCCTACCAATACAACTTCCGGGTAAGCTTTTGTTTCCATACAGGTCCGTAACCGCCAGTGGTCCCCCAATTTGTATTCCAGGGTCAACCCCTTTGCCGACCCACTCCTGGAAGCATCGTGGGCTAATCGTCAGCGTAAGAACCTTTGTCCTTACGCCCACTTCTCCACATAATGTGTGTGAGCTATCCATTTCTTAGCATCACTACGACACTTAGAAACCGATTATCTCCACTAACAGTACCACCAGTGCTGTTACACTTTTGCCGCTTGTAGTCCCCACACAAAGCACTTATCTAACGGCATATTCCAGATTGACTTGTGCTACATGCTAATGATCCTCTCTATATATGTCTTGTCCTTGTCATACATGTTGTATGTCCAGGTATGCTTGAAGAGGGAATCCCCTTCTTTAACACCTATAGCACCTTAGTGAGTGCGACACATAGCCCGCAAAACTCACTTACCCCTTTTTTAATATGCACCTACACTTTGTACGGTCCTGAGGAAAGCCAGAATTAAGAGAAGGCACTGGCTGAAACATGTCGACCTACACCGGATGTAGGAGGACGTAATTCTTCCTCCACAACATACACTTTGCCTTATTTTTAACCGCTGACAGGGGCCAATTTATTAAAATGTAATTAACCCTCGGGTATTAGGACCCTTGACAAGCCGTTTTAATCTCACTTCGCCTTTTCACCACACTGCACTCTCAGTGAAATACCTGCTCCGCTGTAACCAGGCATTGAAGCACACCGGGGACACATTAGTTGTCACTGGGTGGGCCCGATGATGAAGCATGCCACCAACTAGGTTGATGGGTGAGGGCTTCATGAAGACACCAAACAGGTGCCACCTGATATGACATCTCAGAGTTCAATAAACAAGTCACAAGTAGCCAGTTCTTTTTGATACATATAAATATCCCCGGGTATTCGGACTAGCTTACAAGTCCTCTCTCTCTTGATACGTAATTATTGGCAGCGCGCAGCTGCGAGAGCATCTCAACCCACACCATGGCAGAAAACCATGGCCTCACCTTCAGTGAGGACGACGTCAGTGAAATACTCGCTGACCCATCTTTTCTAGCTGATTTTAACATTTCCAATACGATAGCACATACCACTGACTGGGAAACCTAGACCGAAAAGAAATGTAACAGAATTAGGACTATCCTACACGGAATTATTCTAACCCAATACCTCAGAACGAACACGGACCGAGAGGCCTACTTGTGTTCAATGCACCCAGGATTTTTCTGGATGATGCCACATTTTGAAAAGACTGTGCACAGATCGCGTGGCACTGCACCAGGGATTGGTTGATACTTATCATCAAGACAGCCAAACGTCTATCAGACGCTATAGTAATTGAAATCCAAGCCACAGAGACCCATTTCAAAACAACCATAACAGCTTACAAAAAGAAACTTGACGATCAAAATAAAGAAATGAACGAATATAAATAATACCTCACACTGGCTAAAATAAATAAATTTCAGAAGGATGTGAAAAAGATTAGCTACACAAAAGTATACCCCTATGCTGATGAGGAATACACCCCACCGCCAAAGAATGAGGGAACCAGCAACTTCTCTGCCGATGACAGCTCAGCTTCTAGTGACTCCAGCAATGGATCCAACAGAAGACACGGCAGAGGACGACGCCTTCAACAATGGCCCCCTACATGGCAGGGACCCTAACATGGACAATTCTATGGAGCTCCCCCCAACTTCAGCCATATGTAGAACCCATTTTACGGCTACCCACCAATGTATCCACAAGGCCTGATGCCACTCTTCGCGGGCAATCCTAGACCGCCTTTTTTAGGACAAGGACGACGGTCTCGCGGCAAAAGAAGACAGAACCAACAACACCAACAGGTACCCTGGGCCGAAGAGGAAAACCTAGTCAGTGCCAATACCCGCCAGAAAGCCAAGGAAGCCCCAGGCACGAGCAAACAATAACACAATAACCACCAGCATCACTAGTGTTCAATCTATCGAACACCAACCTCACAACCAAAGAACAAGCAGTTCTGGAAAAAGGTATTTCGTTCGTACCTATGTCAAGACTTGACAAATTCAAACTCCATGTGGAACTTGCCGAATTTTTCCGCAAGTTGAAACTGAAGGAGTTCTTTGAAAAACCTGCAATTGATGACAACACAGTCAATGACAATCCAACATCACTGGACTCAGACCCAAGTCCACCTTTACCCCACCCCCAGCATCCATCCCCCCTGAGATCACGACATTCGAACAAGCAGTGTACTTGGACATTGAGAAGCTGAATCCCAGCAATTACTTCAACAACTTGTCCAAAGAGGACAGAGATACCATCCGGTACAAAAAAGGGGTGGTAATGGATGGAGCATCTGAACCAATCAAACACTCACACCCAGTCAACAGATCTGGGTTGAATCCATCACCGTTCTTTAGCCCACTCTGCCTCCCCAGTTCAGACATGGCCATATGCAAATCAGTCTTACGCTGTGCCTCATGGGAACAGTCCAGCCCGTTGGCTTCATCGTGCTGTGGGGTCACAGAGTGTGGGCTTCTGTGGGGGACATTCCCCGCAGAGTTTTTCATCTCCGCGCTTGCCTGACTTTAAAATGGCGGCCGACGGCGCAGTGCAACAAACGACCAGCACCTCTCCGGGTACGTTTCTCAGCTATAATTCAAGGCCCCCATGCGCTTCAGACCACGCTTGAGTCGTCAGGTTGTAGCTTTTTTCAGTTTGGGCTCTGTGGCTGACAACAACACCGGGCTGCACCGCAATAAATAAACAAAAAAAAAAAAGACGAAGACTCAGCAAAATCGGAACCAAAACTAAAACCACTGTAGGAGCGGAGATCCCTCCCAAAACCCCCCACCCCCCTAAACTGCTACAAACAGCCATCAACGCATCACAACCAGGAGAGGACCCCTCACAAGAGTGGAGGAGCTCAACTCACAGACACAAAAACAAAGCGTAAGTTGCAAGCACACTGCCGGGCATAAGCAGCACAGTGCGACAGCACCCTTGGCATAAACGGTGTCAGAACTGGGTGGTCCACACCATGTTGTGCTATTACTCTAGGACAAAAACTAGACATCTAACTGACCTTCACCTCTCCCCCATCAAGACGTAGAACGTGATGAACTTACCTCCGATCGCGGAGACCTAGCTATCTGGCCGATGCCCGGTGGAGCTACCTGATAGCTATAGAGGAGATGGGTTGTGGACTTCCCCCTCGACCTTCACCTACCTAGCCGGACTTTGGACAGTCTTACTTCGTCTCCCCGTCGTTCCTCCCTCTCACCTCTTTACCCTAACCCCTACCACTCTACGTTCCTTTCCTCTCATCTTTAGCTATAGAGGAGATGGGCTGTGGACTTCCCCCTCAGCCCTCTCCTACCCAACCGGACCGGGGCAGACTTTCCCTTTGTCTCCGTCATATCTCCCTCCTACCCCTTTTACCATACCCCCTACTATTCACCTCTGCCTTCACCTGTCCAGGCCCTAGTTCCCACCCTGTTTATCTCCTCGCTCTACTCCTCTCCACTTTCCTGCTGCTGACCTTTGCCTTCACCTGTCCTGGCCCTTAGTCCCCACCCTGTCTATCTGTGATTTTTCCCTCGTCATTTGAGATCTAGCTATTTTGTCTGATGCCCAATGGAGCTACCTGGTTTAGCTATAGGGGTGACAGGTCGCGGATTCCCTCCTTGGACGCCACCTACCCAGTCGGTCTTCAGCCAGACTTCCTTTCGTCTCTCCTATCGTCTCATCCCGCATCCTTCCTCTATTTCTGTCTCTCCTTCTCTCCTCTCTCAATGTATTGAGACTGAACTATTTTGTCGAATGCCCGATGGAGCTACCTGGTTTAGCTATAGGGGAGATGAGCCGATGTCTCCCTCCTTGGTCGTCACCTACCCAGTCGGCCGTTAGACAGACTTCAATTTGTCTCTCCCTGTTGTCTCTGCCCCATCCCCCCCTTTTCTCTCCTTCCAAGTCCCCTCCCCTTTATGCTCCATTTATTTTGCCCTACGTGTTTCTTTATTTGTTTTTCTCAAAGAGACCGAGCTATTTGGCCAATGCCCGGTGGTGCTACCTGATAGCTATTGAGCAGATGGTTTCTGGGACTTACCCTCGACCGTCACCTACTCAGCCGGACTTTGGACAGACTTTCCTTTTGTCTCTCTACTGTATCTCCCCGCTATCCCTTTACCCTTACCCCCTTCCCCTCTACACTTCAAATAACTCGTCTTCTATGCTCTGGCATTTGTTTGTCTAACATCTGATGTAAATTGGAACTGATGTAATCTTGTTATGTCATTTTTGTGGAACCTCTTGTAAAGCGCTATGATACCTCCTGGTCTAGCCAGCGCTATATAAAACTCTTGAATAAATAAATAAATAAATAAATAAGTACCAAAGCAGTGACAACATTTTCCACCCCAGCTGTAACCACAGCTGTGACCATAGCTACAACCTCAGCAGGGGCAACAGCAGAACCACAACTGTAATGACAGGAAGAGCCAGAGCCGCAGCATGGCTGGATCAATAGTAGCATTCACTGAGGTCATTACAGTAGGGACCACAGCAACAAGCATGTCTAAACCTACCACAGGGACCACATCTGTTCCAGCTGTCATGTCATCTCAACAGCAGCCACAATCAATTCCACTGTGGCAGGAACAACTGCATCAAAAGCTCCAGCAATGGTATGGAATACCCTGTATGGAATACCCTGGTCAAAAAAGCGTTGTGAGTAGTAAAGCTGTTCACGGGATTTCCGCTGAGAGACCAAATGGAACAAGAATTAAATGGATCAAAATTGACCCCAATACATTAACAAAGGATATTGTTTGTAAATGTACCAGAGAAGTTGAATATTGCCTTGCTCCTGATGTGATAGCGCATGATGTTCTCTCCAACTTTATGAAAATTATATGTACAGTCGAAAACTCCCTGTTAAAAAGAAACAGAAGGGTTAAAAGAAATAAAACTGTATGGTTTGATAAATGTTGTGCTGAGACTCTGAAAAGACTAAAAAGTGTATTGAATGCTAAACCTAGAAATAAAGAAAGAGTCAGAGAAGAACGTAATAATTATAAACTGGCACTGGTAACTAGGAAAAGGGAGCTACAGGACGAGGCCTGGAATAAACTTGATATGGCCGCTGTAACTAAAAACCATAAACTCTTCTGGGAAACAATAAATGGCCCATTCTTAAAGAATGGAAATACCCCTGAGGTTAGTTCTCATGTCAGTTGTCTTGCATGGATTGCTCATTTTTCAGAGATTTTTAATTCGGATCTTAAAATTGATGGGTCTATTTTATGTTTTAACTGGAAGAAAATACAGTTGTTTTTAACTATGAACGAAGTGATAGATGCAATTAAAAAAAGTAAGGGTGGTAAATCCCCCAGGCCCGATGGGGTACCCATTGACTTTTATAAGCATGAAATAACATTATGGGCACCAATCTTAACCCGTTACTTTAATGCTGCGGTGGAAGATGATCTACCACTGACCTGGGGCCAATCAATTATTATACCCCTTTATAAAAAAGGACCCAGGTCGGAGGCTAAGAACTATCGTCCAATTTCTCTTTTGGACTCGACAGTTAAAATCCTTGGTCGAGTCCTTTTAGTGAGATTGGAAGCCTGGGCCGAGGAGAACAACATTCTGTCCCCAGTGCAGTATGGGTTTCGTAAGGGATTAGGAACACTGGAGCAGTGCGTGAACCTGGAACTCATAGTTGGCAAGTATACCAAAGCAAAATCAGGTAATCTCTATCTATACTTCGCCGACTTGAGTTCCGCATTCGACCTGGTGGAACACGCACTGCTCTGGCCCTTATTAATATCTATGGGTGCCCCTACTGAAATTATCCACCTGCTAGCTCGCTTGTATAGCAATCTATCATGCAAAGTAAGGTTTGGAATAGATGGAGAGTGTACCCCTTTCTTTGAAGTCAAGCGAGGCATCCGTCAAGGATGCGTACTCGCCCCTTTATTATTTTCACTTTTTATTAATCATGTGGATTCATTCCTGAAACTGACTAATACAGGTGCTCCAACTATAAATGGCAAGCCTGTCCCTGTTCTTTTATATGCGGACGATACGGTCCTCCTTTCTAGGACACAGAATGGTCTACAACAACTAATTGACCAATTTCAAATTTTTATTAAGAACAGGAATTTGAAAATTAACAAAGGGAAGACCGTTACCATGGTTTGTGGTAAGAAATCCAGAAAACACAAACCTTTTTTCTTAGATGGAGAGAAATTAGAATCTGTTAATAGTTTTTGTTATTTAGGAATTAATTTTTCGGGTAATGGGAAATGGACAAATGAACAAAATAGCGTCCTTTTCAAAATGGCCCGGAATACAAACTGTATTTTCAGATTCGCAGCGAAATTGGGGGATCGCAGAATTCGTGAAATGTTAACCCTTTTTAATGCCAGATGCATCTCCTCTGCTATCTATGGGGCTGGAGTATGGGGGTATGATGTACAGTGTACTAAATCTATCCAGGTGAGGGAGAATGTGTTTTTAAAAAGATTAATTTGTGCCCCAGTAATGGCTTCAACAGAGTTAATACACAAGGAATTAGATATGTATTACATCAATGATCTAATTGCCCTTCGTCCTCTATCCCTGTGGCGCTCTATATGGGCAAAGGAGGAAACCAGGTTTACACAGGACGTAATAACAGATTGTATTAAACTTGACTGCCGATCGAATATTCCTTGGCTGAAGCATATACATTATTGGTATAAAACTTTATATGGACTGGACATTTATAATGATTTAACAACAGACCTAATTTTATCAAAACGGGAGTTGAAGGTCTCGTTTATGAAATATACTGAAGAGACCAGGCTGGGAAAATATACTAAACAGAGTACATTTATTTTTTATCAACGATATAACATTAATGTTGGTTTCCAAACTTATTTTACAACAGTTAGTATCCCATCCCACCGTTTTGTTTTAACCCGTCTCCGCCTAGGAATTGTACATCATCTTGTGGCTTTTCCTGTGCCCAAAAAACCTGGAACTTGTGTATGCCCATGTGATGGTAAATCAAAGCAGAGCACATGTCACTTTATACTATCCTGTACTTTTTATACTTTTTTAAGGAAATATTACCTGAAACCCATCTTTTTAAAATATAATACGCATCATCTACAAACAGCAATGTCACTAGTATTTAATCTAGAGTCTTCAGATGTATGCTTTTATGTGGCTACTTATATTTTAAAATGCATCTCTGCAAGAAAATCAATTATTGTATGAATTTCGTTAGTTGTTAATTGTACTATGCACTTTAAACTTGATGCTGCTGAACTATGTACTTGTATTTTGCACAAAACCATGGTGCACTTTGAATTTGATGCTGCTGAGTCATATAATTGTATTTTGCACATATATTGTGGTTGGACTAATTGCTGCTACCAATATTTTCCCTGTGTAAGATTGTCTTATTACCTGTAGTTTACTTATAATTATTTTAAGTCAATAGTTAGTTTAGGTGCTGCTAATTGCACATGCACTTTAGAAATTGTTAATTTGCACATATACTATTCTTGAGATAATATCTAGCACTTTAAATTGTATATTTGCACATAATCAAAGGTCGCAGGATTGTTAAGTTTTTATCCAAATTTGTTGACCCTATGACCATGCACTTTTAACATTGTTAAAATGTCTTTATCGTGAGTGCTATTACGCAAGATTATTTTCAAGATAGTTTAATATAGTATTGTGTTAAATTCTCTTGTGTGTATGTTGCTATATGGTTGTATTTCTTTTACAAACCGAATAAAGCATCTTTTGAGTTTGAGTTTGAATACCCTGTATAAATGCAATTCAATACAATGCACAGTTGTAAACACAGCAGGGCTAACAACAGCTGCCACAATAATACCTGCCACCACTGCAGAGAACACATCAGCCACATCATCTGCCACAATAACCACCATAGCAGCAGCAATAACAGCTTTCACAGAGAAAAAGCAGCTGCAAGCTCAGCGTGGCCTACAGAAGTGACCTCAACTTTAATAATAGCAGGGAGCACAACATTGAACACAGCTGCTATCACAACAGTGCCTGAACATTGAACGTAGCAGGGACAACATCATAAATGTAGCTGCCATCAGTATAGTAACAATGGAAAAACTGTGTTTTTTATCACTGCAAGGTACAAGATTAAGAAAAGGAGGAGCCACGACCGAGACACAAAACTGCCACAACAGTTACCACCACTGGAGCAACAACGGTTGCAACAATAAATGCAAGTACTGCAGGGACAACAGCGGAGATGAATGCTTCCAACACAGCTGTAAATGCAACAGAAACCACAGTAGCAACTGTATGCGCCATCACAACAGGGACAATAGCAGCAAACTCAGCTGTTACCAGTGCAAAGGAAGCCACTGCCACCATGGCATGGACAACCATAGCCACAACAGCAGGGACCACAGAAGAAGCCACAGTCACTGCAGGGTCTGCAACAGTAAGCATATCTACCAGCACAGCAGGGATCACAGCAGCAACAACTGCAGTTGCAACAGAGTAATCGCAGCTGCTGCAACGTCAGGGAGCACAGCCTCAACAACAGCTGCCTCTATGGCAGAGACAACATGAGCAGGAATAGCTGCCCTTGACTCAGTAAAACCAGCAGTGACACAGTTATAAGCACAACAGGGATAACAGCAACAAAATAATAGCTGTGTCCACCGCAGGGACCACTGATCCAATGGCAGAGAGAACAGCCACCACAAATGGTTTCTCCCCTGCAGTGACCATAGCAGCAACCAAGGCTGCCAGCATTCCATGGATTACAATAGCAAAAAGAGCTTCTACAATTTCATGCACCATAGCAGCAGTCACAACTATAACCTCAGCAAAGACCATGGCATATGCAACACCTATCTCCACTGCATGAGCAACAGCAACAACAGCTCCAACAACACGAGGAACTTTGCAGTGGCAACAGCAGCCACTACAGCAGAGCCAACAATCCCAACTACAGCTGCCTGGAAATATAGACAGCAGAATGGACAACTTTAAACACTATGAAAAAAAGAGAAATACTTGAAATAATGAGAGGCTTTGTTATTTACTCTGGGCCACATTCCAGACAATAGTTTTGTTTGACTCACTATGGTACTCGTTAGATTTGGGGGTCTTTAGTTGGCAGAGGTAGGTACCTTTGACCAAATAGGGACCCTTGCGTCTAGTCAGGGTAATGGGCTACACTGGCACGAGCAGGCAGGCATATCTCAGAGGCAGTGTGTAAATTATTTGTGAACACATACAGTAATACAGTGACCACACTACAAATGGACACCACACAGGTTGTATTATAAAAATATGTATTTTCATATAGACTTAACACAAGACCAAACAACAAAAATCCACCATACTGTACTCAAGATATGCTTAAAAATAGCTTGTTCACTTAAAATCAGTCTCTAGCAACAGATAATTCCAATGTGAGTTATCAAACTGTTGTGACAGGAGAAATCCCAGAGTACGGGGCCGACCGTCAGGTGCCCGGCGTCGGGTCCGGAGTCAAACAGACCCCCAAAGAACAGTACCTTGGAAAAGCAATGAAAAACAAGGACAGATCACGGCTTCGGGGAGTTGGGGCTTCGTGGAGCGGCGTCGGTTCCTTACGACCCCAGGGTAGGTGTAGACTCAGTTCCTTACTGCAGCGCAGGGGAGGTGAGATGATGGTTTCTTACTGCTTCAGGGAGGTGACGTCACGATGGCGCCGAAACTATGGTTCCTTACAATGTCATGCTGTCAATAGATTCTCGGTCACCCACATCGAGGATCGGCTCTGCGATGTCGATGTTAGGTTTGGAGTCGATGCTGCCCAGCAGCAGGCGTCGGGACCACGGCACAAGTCGGAGCAGCGCTCACGGCTTCGGGTAGGTTACGGTGTTGCTCGCTGGCGTCGATGTGGCACGGTGGCCGGCATCGGGTCTACGGTACAAGTCTGAGCAGCTCTCACGGCTTTAGTGCAGAAGACGGCATCATTCTCCGGCGTCGTTATTGTAATTTACTTCTGCAGCAGCTAAAACTGCAGTTCTAGATGCAGGCAAGCAAAAGGGGTGAAGTCTTGTATCCCTGAGACTTCAGGCAGTAGGCCAGGTCAAGTTCAAGCCCTTGGAGATCTTCCTCAAAATGATGAAAGCACACTCAGTCCTTTTTCTCATTTTGTTGGCAATGAAGCAACCACTGCAGGCCAACCCCAACAACACGCAGCATAGGGATAGTATCCTCCTTCAGTTTCCCGGTTCTTCTCCTCAGCAAAGGTACGTCTTGATTCCCAGGAGTGATCTAAAGTTCTGGGGTCTGGGTCCACCACTCTACATGCAGATGGGTCTTTTCACCCTGTCTCCTTGAATCCCCCAGCCCCTGTCACTCACAACCCAGACAAGGAATACACAACCTAGCAGAGGTAGGCTTGGACAGTTAGGCAAGAAAATACCTATTTTCTAAAAGTGGTATTTTCAAACACAGAATGTTAAAACCAACTTCACTAACAGATGTATTTTATCATTCTGAGTTCAGGCATACTAAACTCGAATTTCTACCTGGTTCCCTGAGTCAGTTAGGATTATAAGATGTATAATCAAACTGCCAATTCTGGCCTATGGGGAACAGTAAGCCTTGCAATAGTGAAAAGCGAAAATGGCTGTAATTCAATATCAGGACAGGCCACACACATCAGGGCATGTCCTACCTTTTACCTACAATGCACCCTGCCCTTGGCCCTACCTTAGGGGTGACTAATATGTATAAAAGGGACGGTTTAGGTGCTGGCAAGTGGGTGCACTTGCCCAGTCAACATGGCAGTACCAGACTGCACACAGGCTCTGCAATGGCAGGCCCAAGACACACTTTACAATGTGCTCCGGTGGGTGGCACAATCAGTGCTGCAAGCTCACCAGCAGTCTTTGATTTACAAGCCCTAGGCACACGCAGTGCACTGTACTAGGATCTGAAAAAGTAAACTAAATAAGCCAATCATGGAGTCACTAAACCATACATCAATTTACCATAGGGAGCACTTGCACTGTGGAACTGAATAGCAGTGGCAGAGTGCCCAAAAGCATCTAAAACCAGCAAAAACATTAGAGGCAACAGCAAAAAATGAAAGGTAGACCCAAGCTAATGGTGCCAAGTCTAACAGTCCTGCAGACTGGAACAAACCGCATGCAAGCCAGCTTTCGTCCTGCTTCAGTAGGGACAGTTCAACCGGGAATACTAATTGAGTGCCTTCGGAACTGGAACACAAACAACTCAGGCCATGTTCGGCCTTGTTGGGGTTTATAATTGTGGTACAGCTCAGACTCTATGGGATACTGAGTAGGGACCCAGGCGTGGACATACACTCTGCACTTCTCACTGAGAAAAACAAACAAGCATTAACAAAGCAAATAGCACTTGTGGTATATATTTGTTTCAAAAAGCACTAGCTACTTGTGACTTGTTTATTGAACTCTGAGATGTCTTATCAGGTGGCACCTGTTTGGTGTCTTCATGAAGCCCTCACCCACCAACCTAGTTGGTGGCATGCTTCATCATCGGGCCCACCCATTGACACCTAATGTGTCCCGGGTGTGCTTCAACGCCTGGTTACAGCGGAGCAGGTATTTTACTGAGAGTGCAGTACGGTGAAAAGGTGAAGTGAGATTAAAACGGCTTCGCAAGGGTCCCAATACCCGAGGGTTAATTCAATTTAAATAAATGGTCCCCTGTCAGCGGTTAAAATTAAGGCAAAGTGGATGTTGTGGAGGCTGAATTACGACATGTTTCAGTCAGTGCCTTCTCTTAATTCTGGCTTTCCTCAGGACCGTAAAAAGTGTAGGTGCATATTAAAAAAGGGGTAAGTGAGTTTTGCGGGCTATGTGTCGCACTCACTAAGATGCTTTAGGTGTTAAAGAAGGGGATTCCCTCCTCAAGCATACCTGGACATACAACATGTATGACAAGGACAAGACATATATAGAGAGGATCATTAGCATGTATCACAAGTCAATCTGAAATATGCCATTCCATGGAATGCCCTCAACCAATAACGTCGCCTTTTTCATTACTTGACTCACACTGTGACCCTATCCATAATTGGCAATCTCAACTTATTACAACCCTGACGTGCAGTATCGAGCTTTACGTGTTCCTACACACTCTTGGGAGCATCACAGTTGACACGAGCAGGCGGCTCTCCACGCATGTGTTAGATACCTCCTATCAGTCCCAGAGCTTTCGCGCAGGCGCACACACCGGTACAGGCCGTCACAGCTCGCACGCACCCTGCGTGTCTCTCCTATATTGCTGTCTTCCCTACAGGTGCCGGCAATTTACGAAAATATAAAAACAGACCGCAACCGCCAGTCAGGTTCCGGAGTGCGAGGACGGCACACAGGTACCCTGCAGGTCCTGACTGAGACTGTTGTGAGTATGCTGCCCTACCAACACAACTTCGGGGTAAGCTTTTGTTTCCATACAGGTTCCTAACCGCCAGTGGTCCCCCAATTTGTATTCCAGGGTCAACCCCTTTGCCGACCCTCTCCTGGAAGCATCGTGGGCTAATCGTCAGCGTAAGAACCTTTTTCCTTACCCCCACTTCTCCACATAATGTGTGTGAGCTATCCATTTCTTAGCATCACTACGACACTTAGAAACCGATTATCTCCACTAACAGTTCCACCAGTGCTGTTACACTTTTGCCGCTTGAAGTCCCCACACAAAGCACTTATCTAACGCCATATTCCTGATTGACTTGTGCTACATGCTAATGATCCTCTCTATATATGTCTTGTCCTTGTCATACATGTTGTATGTCCAGGTATGCTTGAGGAGGGAATCCCCTTCTTTAACACCTATAGCACCTTATTGAGTGCGACACATAGCCCGCAAAACTCACTTACCCCTTTTTTAATATGCACCTACACTTTGTACTGCCCTGAGGAAAGCCAGAATTAAGAGAAGGCACTGGCTGAAACATGTCGACCTACACCGGATGTAGGAGGTCGTAATTCTGCCTCCACAACATCCACTTTGCCTTATTTTTAACCGCTGACAGGGGCCCATTTATTAAAACGTAATTAACCCTCGGGTATTGGGACCCTTGCGAAGCCGTTTTAATCTCACTTCACCTTTTCACCACACTGCACTCTCAGTGAAATACCTGCTCCGCTGTAACCAGGCGTTGAAGAACACCTGGGACACATTATGTGTCACTGGGTGGGCCCGATGATGAAGCATGCCACCAACTAGGTTGGTGGGTGAGGGCTTCATGAAGACACCAAACAGGTGCCACCTGATAAGACATCTCAGAGTTGAATAAACAAGTCACAAGTAGCTAGTTCTTTTTGATACATATAAATATCCCCGGGTATTCGGACTAGCTTACTAGTCCTCTCTCTCTTGATACGTAATTATTGGCAGCGCGCAGCTGCGAGAGCATCTCAACCCACACCATGGCAGAAAACGATGGCCTCACCTTCAGTGAGGACGACGTCAGTGAAATACTCGCTGACCCATCTTTTCTAGCTGATTTTAACATTTCCAATATGATAGCACAGACCACTGACTGGGAAACCTTGACCGAAAAGAAACGTAACAGAATTAGGACTATCCTACACGAAATTATTCTAACCCAATATCTCTGAACGAACACGGCCCGAGAGGCCTACTTGTGTTCAATGCACCCAGGATTTTTCTGGATGATGCCACCTTTTGAAAAGACTGGGCACAGATCGCGTGGCACTGCACCAGGGATTGGATGATACTTATCATCAAGACAGCCAAACGTCTATCAGACGCTATAGTAATTGAAATCCAAGCCACAGAGACCCACTTCAAAACAACCATAACAGCTTACAAAAAGAAACTTGACGATCAAAATAAAGAAATGAACGAATATAAAGAATACCTCACACTGGCTAAAATAAATAAATTTCAGAAGGATGTGAAAAAGATTAGCTACACAAAAGTATACCCCTATGCTGATGAGGAATGCACCCCACCGCCAAAGAATGACGGAACCAGCGACTCCTCAGCCGATGACAGCTCAGCTTCTAGTGACTCCAGCAATGGATCCAACAGAAGACGCGGCAGAGGACGACGCGGTCAACAATGGCCCCGTACATGGCAGGGACCCTAACATGGACAATTCTATGGAGCTCCCCCCAACTTCGGCCATATGCAGAATCCATTTTACGGCTACCCACCAATGTATCCACAAGGCCCGATGCCACTCTTCGCGGGCAATCCTAGACCCCCTTATTTAGGAGAAGGACGACGGTCTCGCGGCAAAAGAAGACAGAACCAACAACACCAACAGGTACACTGGGCTGAAGAGGAAAACCTAGTGAGTGCCAATACCCGCCAGAAAGCCAAGGAAGCCCCAGGCACGAGCAAACAATAACACAAGAACCACCAGCATCACTAGTGTTCAATCTATCGAGCACCAACCTCACAACCAAAGAACAAGCAGCTCTGGAAAAAGGTCTTTCGTTAGTACCTATGTCAAGACTTGACAAATTCAAACTCCATTTGGAACTTGCCGAATTTTTCCGCAAGTTGAAACTGAAAGAGTTCTTTGAAAAACCTACAATTGATGACAACACAGTCAATGACAACCCCAACATCACTGGACTCAGACCCAAGTCCACCTTTACCCCACCCCCAGCATCCATTCCCCCTGAGATCACTACATTCGAACAAGCAGTGTACTTGGACATTGAGAAGCTGAATCCCAGCAATTACTTCAACAACGTGTCCAAAGAGGACAGAGATACCATCCGGTACAAAAAGGGGTGGTAATGGATGGAGCATCTGAACCAATCAAACACTCACACCCAGTCAACAGATCTGGGTTGAATCCATCACCATTCTTTAGCCCACTCTGTCACCCCAGTTCAGACATGGCCATATGCAAATCAGTCTGAACCTGTGCCTCATGGGAACAGTCCAGCCCATTGGCTTCATCGTGCTGTGGGGTCACAGAGTTTGGGCTTCTGTGGGGGACATTCCCCGCCGAGTTCTTCATCTCCGCGTTTGCCTGACTTTAAAATGGCGGCTGATGGCGCAGTGCAACAAAAGACCAGCACCTCTCCGGGTACGTTTCTCAGCTATAATTCATGGCCCCCATGCGCTTCAGACCACGCTTGAGTCGCCAGGTTGTAGCTTTTTTCAGTTTGGGCTCTGTGGCTGACAACAACACTGGGCTGCACCGCAATAGATAAATAAAAAAAAAAACAGACAAAGACTCGGCAAAATCGAAACCAAAACTAAAACCACTGTAGGAGCGGAGATCCCTCCCAAACCCCCCCCCCAAACTGCTACAAACAGCCATCAACGCATCACATCCAGGAGAGGACCCCTCACAAGAGTGGAGGAGCGCAACTCACAGACACAAAAACAAAGCGTAAGTTGCAAGCACACTGCCGGGCATGAGCAGCATAGTGCGACAGCGCCCTTGGCGTAAACGGTGTCAGAACTGGGTGGTTCACACCATGTTGTGCTATTACTCTAGGACAAAAACTGGACATCTAACTGACCTTAATCTCTCCCCCATCAAGACGTAGAACGTGATGAACTTACCTCCGATCGCGGACACCTAGCTATCTGGCGGATGCCCGGTGGAGCTACCTGATAGCTATAGAGGAGATGGGTTGTGGACTTCCCCCTCGACTTTCACCTACCTAGCCGGAATTTGGACAGTCTTACTTCGTCTCTCTGTCGTTCCTCCCTCTCACCTCTTTACCCTAACCCCTACCACTCTACGCTCTTTTCCCTCATCTTCTATACTCTTTAACAGTTTTTTCTGTTGAGACCTAGCCATTTGGCCGATGCCCGGTGGAGCTACCAGATAGCTATAGAGGAGATGGGCTGCGGACTTCCCCCTCGGCCCTCACCTACCCAACCGGACCTGGGCAGACGTTCCCTTCGTCTCCGTCATATCTCCCTCCTACCCCTTTTACCATACCGCCTGCTATTCACCTCTGCCTTCACCTGTCCTGGCCCTAGTTCCCACCCTGTTTTTCTCCTCGCTCTACTCCTCTCCACTTTCCTGCTGCTGACCTTTGCCTTCACCTGTCCTGGCCCTTAGTCCCCACCCTGTCTATCTGTGAATTTTCCCTCGTCATTTGAGATCTAGATATTTTGTCTGATGCCCAATGGAGCTACCTGGTTTAGCTATAGGGGTTACAGGTCGGGGATTCCCTCCTTGGACGCCACCTACCCAGTCGGTCTTCAGCCAGACTTCCTTTCGTCTCTCCTGTTGTCTCATCCTGCATCCTCCCTCTATTTGTGTCTCTCCTTCTCTCCTCTCCCAATGTATTGAGACTGAACTATTTTGTCGAATGCCCGATGGAGCTACCTGGTTTAGCTATAGGGGAGATGAGCCGAGGTCTCCCTCCTTGGTCATCACCTACCCAGTCGGCCGTTAGACAGACTTCATTTCGTCTCTCCCTGTTGTCTCTGCCCCATACCCCCTTTTCTCTCCTTCCAAGTCCCCTCCCCTCTATGCTCCATTTATTTTGCCCTACGTGTTTCTTTAATTGTTTTTCCCATTGAGACCGAGCTATTTGGCCAATGCCCGGTGGAGCTACCTGATAGCTATTGAGGAGATGGGTTCTGGAACTTCCCCTCGACCGTCACCTACCCAGCCGGACTTTGGACAGACTTTCCTTTCGTCTCTCTACTGTATCTCCCCGCTATCCCTTTACCCTTACCGCCTTCCCCTCTACACTTCAAATAACTTGTCTTCTATGCTCTGGCATTTGTTTGTCTAACATCTGATGTAAATTGGAACTGATGTAATCTTGTTATGTCATTTTTGTGGAACCTCATGTAAAGCGCTATGATACCTCCGGGTCTAGCCAGCGCTATATAAAACTCTTGAATAAATAAATAAATAAATAAGTACCAAAGCAGTGACAACATTTTCCACCCCAGCTGTAACCACAGCTGTGACCATAGCTACAACCACAGCAGGGGCAACAGCAGAACCACAACTGTAATGACAGGAAGAGCCAGAGCCGAAGCTCGGCTGGATCAATAGTAGCATTCACTGAGGTCATTACAGTAGGGACCACAGCAACAAGCATGTCTAAACCTACCACAGTGACCACATCTGTTGCAGCTGTCATGTCATCTCAACAGCAGCCACAATCAATTCCACCGTGGCAAGAACAACTGCATCAAAAGCTCCAGCAATGGTATGGAATACCCTGTATAAATGCCAATGCAATACAATACACAGTTGTAAACACAGCAGGGCCAACAACAGCTGCCACAATAGTACCTGCCACCACTGCAGTGATTACATCAGCCACATCATCTGCCACAATAACCACCATAGCAGCAGCAATAACAGCTTTCACAGAGAAAAAGCAGCTGCAAGCTCAGCGTGGCCTACAGAAGTGACCTCAGCTTTAATAATAGCAGGGAGCACAACATTGAACACAGCTGCTATCACAACAGTGCCTGAACATTGATCGTAGCAGGGACAACATCATAAATGTAGCTGCCATCAGTATAGTAACAATGGAAAAACTGTGTTTTTTATCACTGCAAGGTACAAGATTAAGAAAAGTAGGAGCCACGACCCGAGACACAAAACTGTGACAACAGTTACCACCACTGGAGCAACAACGGTTGCAACAATAAATGCAAGGACTGCAGGGACAACAGCGGTGATGAATGCTTCCAACACAGCTGTAAATGCAACAGAAACCACAGTAGCAACTGTATGCGCCATCACAACAGGGACAATAGCAGCAAACTCAGCTGTTACCAGTGCAAAGGAAGCCACTGCCACCATGGCATGGACAACCATAGCCACAACAGCAGGGACGACAGAAGAAGCCACAGTCACTGCAGGGTCTGCAACAGTAAGCATATCTATCAGCACAGCAGGGATCACAGCAGCAACAACTGCAGTCGCAACAGAGTAATCGCAGCTGCTGCAACGTCAGGGAGCACAGCCTCAACAACAGCTGCCTCTATGGCAGAGACAACATGAGCAGGAATAGCTGCCTTTCGACTCAGTAAAACCAGCAGTGACACAGTTATAAGCACAACAGGGATAACAGCAACAAAATAATAGCTGTGTCCACCGCAGGGACCACTGACCCAATGGCAGAGAGAACAGCCACCACAAATGGTTTCTCCCCTGCAGTGACCATAGCAGCAACCAAGGCTGCCAGCATTCCATGGATTACAAAAGCAAAAAGAGCTTCTACAATGTCATGCACCATAGCAGCAGTCACAACTATAACCTCAGCAAAGACCATGGCATATGCAACACCTATCTCTACTGCAGGAGCAAAAGCAACAACAGCTCCAACAACACGAGGAACTTTGCAGAGGCAACAGCAGCCACTACAGCAGAGCCAACAATCCCAACTACAGCTGCCTGGAAATATAGACAGCAGAATGGACAACTTTAAACACTATGAAAAAAAGAGAAATACTTGAAATAATGAGAGGCTTTGTTATTTACTCTGGGCCACATTCCAGACAATAGTTTTGTTTGACTCACTATGGTACTTGTTAGATTTTGGGGTCTTTAGTTGGCAGAGGTAGGTACCTTTGACCAAATAGGGACCCTTGCATCTAGTCAGGGTAATGGGCTACACTGGCACGAGCAGGCAGGCTTATCTCAGAGGCAGTGTGTAAAGCATTTGTGAACACATACAGTAATACAGTGATCACACTACAGATGGACACCACACAGGTTGTATTATAAAAATATGTATTTTTATATAGACTTAACACAAGACCAAACAACAAAAATCCACCATACTGTACTCAAGATATGCTTAAAAATAGGTTGTTCACTTAAAATCAGTCTCTAGCAACAGATAACTCCAATGTGAGTTATCAAAACGTTGTGACAAGAGAAATCCCAAAGTACGGGGCCGACCGTCAGGTGCCCGGCGTCAGGTCCGGAGTTAAACAGACCCCCAAAGAACAGTACCTTGGAAAAGCAATGAAAAACAAGGACAGATCACGGCTTCGGGGAGGTGCGGCTTCATGGCGCGGCGTCGGTTCCTTACGACCCCAGGGTAGGTGTAGACTCAGATCCTTACTGCAGCGCAGGGGAGGTGAGATGATGGTTTCTTACTGCTTCGGGGAGGTGACGTCACGATGGCGCCGAAACTACGGTTCCTTACAATGTCATGCTTTCAATGGATTCTCGGTCACCCACATCGAGGATCGGCTCTGCGATGTCGATGTTAGCTTTGGAGTCGATGCTGCCCAGCAGCAGGCGTCGGGACCACGGCACAAGTCGGAGCAGCGCTCACGGCTTCGGGTAGGTTACGGTGTTGCTCGCTGGCGTCGATGTGGCACGGCGGCCGGCATCGGTTCTACGGTACAAGTCTGAGCAGCCCTCACGGCTTTGGTGCAGAAGACAGCGTCATTCTCCAGCGTCGTTATTGTAATTTACTTCTGCAGCAGCTAAAACTGCAGTTCTAGATGCAGGCAAGCAAAATAGGTGAAGTCTTATATCCCTGAGACTTCAGGCAGTAGGCAAGCTCAAGTTCAAGCCCTTGGAGATCTTCCTCAAAATGATGAAAGCACACTCAGTCCTTTTTCTCATTTCATTGGCAATGAAGCAACCACTGCAGGCCAACCCCAACAACACGCAGTATAGGGGTAGTCTCCTCCTTAAGTTTCCCGGTTCTTCTCCTCAGCAAAGGATCATCTTGATTCCCAGGAGTGATCTAAAGTTCTGGGGTCTGGGTCCACCACTCTACATGCAGATGGGTCTTTTCACCCTGTCTCCTGGAATCCCCCAGCCCCTGTCACTCACAACCCAGACAAGGAATACACAACCTCGCAGAGGTAGGCTTGGACAGTTAGGCAAGAAAATACCTACTTTCTAAAAGTGGTATTTTCAAACACAGAATGTTAAAACCAACTTCACTAAAAGATGTATTTTATCATTCTGAGTTCAGGCATACTAAACTCGAATTTCTACCTGGTTCCCAGAGTCAGTTAGGATTATAAGATGTATAATCAAGCTGCCAATTCTGGCCTATGGGGAACAGTAAGCCTTGCAATAGTGAAAAACGAAAATGGCTGTAATTCAATATCAGGACAGACCACACACATCAGGGCATGTCCTACCTTTTACCTACAATGCACCCTGCCCTTGGCCCTACCTTAGGGGTGACTAATATGTATAAAAGGGAAGGTTTAGGTGCTGGCAAGTGGGTGCACTTGCCCAGTCAACATGGTAGTACCAGACTGCACACAGGCTCTGCAATGGCAGGCCCAAGACACACTTTACAATGTGCTCCGGTGGGTGGCACAATCAGTGCTGCAAGCTCACCAGCAGTCTTTGATTTACAAGCCCTAGGCACAAGCAGTGCACTGTACTAGGATCTGAAAAAGGAAACTAAATAAGCCAATCATGGAGTCACTAAACCATACATCAATTTACCATAGGGAGCACTTGCACTGTGGCACTGAATAGCAGTGGCAGGGTGCCCAAAAGCATCTAAAACCAGCAAAAACATTAGAGGCAACAGCAAAAAATGAAAGGTAGACCCACGCTAATGGTGCCAGGTCTAACAGTCCTGCAGACTGGAACAAACCGCATGCAAGCCAGCTTTGGTCCTGCTTCAGTAGGGACAGTTCAACCGGGAATACTAATTGAGTGCCTTCGGAACTGGAACACAAACAACTCAGGCCATTTTCGGCCTTGTTGGGGTTTATAATTGTGGTACAGCTCAGACTCTTGGGATACTGAGTAGGGACTCAGGCGTGGACATACACTCTGCACTTCTCACTGAGAAAAACAAACAAGCATTAGCAAAGCAAATAGCACTTGTGGTATATATTTGTTTCAAAAAGAACTAGCTACTTGTGACTTGTTTATTGAACTCTGAGATGTCTTATCAGGTGGCACCTGTTTGGTGTCTTCATGAAGCCCTCACCCACCAACCTAGTTGGCGGCATGCTTCATCATCGGGCCCACCCATTGACACCTAATGTGTCCTGGGTGTGCTTCAACGCCTGGTTACAGCGGAGCAGGTATTTTACTGAGAGTGCAGTATGGTGAAAAGGTGAAGTGAGATTAAAACGGCTTGGCAAGGGTCCCAATACCCGAGGGTTAATTCAATTTAAATAAAAGGGCCCCTGTCAGCGGTTAAACTTAAGGCAAAGTGGATGTTGTGGAGGCAGAATTACGACCTTCTACATCCGGTGTAGGTCGACATGTTTCAGTCAGTTCCTTCTCTTAATTCTGGCTTTCCTCAGGACCGTAAAAAGTGTAGGTGCATATTAAAAAAGGGGTAAGTGAGTTTTGCGGGCTATGTGTCGCACTCACTAAGGTGCTTTAGGTGTTAAAGAAGGGGATTCCCTCCTCAAGCATACCTGGACATACAACATGTATGACAAGGACAAGACATATATAGAGAGGATCATTAGCATGTATCACAAGTCAATCTGAAATATGACGTCAGATAAGTGCTTCGTGTGGGGACTACAAGCGACAAAAGTGTAACAGTACTGGTGGTACTGTTAGTAGGGATAATCGGTTTCTAAGTGTTGTGGTGATGATCAGATATGGATAGCTCACACACATTATGTGGAGAAGTGGGCGTAAGGACAAACGTTCTTACGCTGACGATTAGACCGTGATGCTACCAGGAGTGGGTCGGCAAAGGTGTTGACCCTGGAATACAAATTTTGGGACCACTGCGGTTAGGAACCTGTATGGAAAGAAAAGCTTACCCGGAAGTTGTGTTGGTAGGGCAGCATACTCACAACAGTCTCGGTCAGGACCTGCAGGTACCTGTGTGCCGTCTTCGCACTCCGGAACCTGACTGGCGGTTGCGGTCTGTTTTTATATTTTCGTAAATTGCCGGCACCTGTAGGGAAGACAGCAATAGAGGAGAGACTCGCAGGGTGCGTGCGAGCTGTGATGGCCTTTGTACCGGTGTATGTGCCTGCGCGAAAGCTCTAGGACTGATAGGAGGTATCTAGCGCATGCGTGTAGAGCCGCCTGCTCGTGTCAACTGTGATGCTCCCAAGAGTGTGTAGGAACAAATAAAGCTCAATACTGCACGTCAGGGTTGGAATAAGTAGAGAGTGCCACTTATGGACAGGGTGACAGTGTGAGTCAAGTAATAAAAAAGGCGACGTTATGGGTTGAGGGCCTTCCATGGGATGGAATCATTGAGGCCCTCCTTTTGCAGGGAAAGGCGATAAATCCACCGTTGTTCTTTGTTCAGAAGTTTTTTCTCATTATCATCCCGAGTGTCGGGGAATTGTTCGATTACAGTCCAATAGAGATCATTGGGCGTTTGGTTGAGTCGAAGGAAGTGGTCGGTGAGCTTGCTCACGTCTTCTTACATCTTATGGTGCTCCTATGCTCGACCACTCTGGTGCGTATTTTGCGCGTAGTCATGCCTACATAGCGTAGGCCACATGGGCATGTCAGGAGGTAAACTACATTCCGAGAGTTGCAGTTTGTGTGGGACCGTTGGGTCTAGGTCTTTCCTGGTTCTAGATCCAGTGTTTTAGTGTGCTTTCTGAGGTGGCACACGCTGCAGTCGTTGCAGGGTTAGTGACCTGTGATTCTGGGGAGCCCCCAAGCATTGTAGATGGTGTTGGCTTCCGTTCTGTTCTGGGATTTGGGACGTGTAGAGACCAGTTGGTCCTTAAGATTGTTAGCTCTTTTATACGCAAAGCGTGGTCTGTCCCATTCTCTGTTTCCGGAGTTGATAATCTTCCAGTGTTTATGGATGATTTTCCATCAGAGGTAGGCTACCTCGTTTGAGGCTGTGTTGTAGGTAGTGACGCAGGTTATTGGTTGTTCTTTGGTCTCTTTTATTGTTGTTTCTAGGAGGGCATCTCTGTTTTGGTTATGGGCTCTTTTATTAGATTTTGAAATGATTGCTTTGGGGTAGCCCCGATCCTCGTGTTTCTGGGCTAGGTTGGAGGCTTGCTTTTTGTAATCAGACACTTGGCTGCAGTTCCTGCGAATATGCAGGAATTGGCCACACAAACTGCAAATCTCCGAATGTAGTTTACCTCCTGACATGCCCATGTGGCCTACGCTATGACGGCATGACTACGCGCAAAATACGTACCAGAGTGGTCGAGCATAGGAGCACCATAAGATGTAAGAAGAACGTGAGCAAGCTCATCGACCACTTCCTCCGACTCAACCACACGCCCAATGATCTCTATTGGACTGTAATCGAACAATTCCCCAACACTGGAGATGACAATGAGAAAAAACTTCTGAACAAAGAACAACGGTGGATTTATCGCCTTTCTCTGCAAAAGGAGGGCCTCAATGATTCCATCCCATGGAATGCCCTCAACCCATAACGTCGCCTTTTTCATTACTTGACTCACACTGTGACCCTATCCATAATTGGCAATCTTAACTTGTTACAACCCTGACGTGCAGTATCTAGCTTTATATGTTCCTACACACTCTGGGGAGCATCACAGTTGACACGAGCAGGCGGCTCTCCACGCATGCGTTAGATACCTCCTATCATTCCCAGAGCTTTCGCGCAGGTGCACACACAGGTACAGGCCGTCACAGCTCGCACGCACCCTGCGAGTCTCTCCTCTATTGCTGTCTTCCCTACAGGTGCCGGCAATTTACGAAAATATAAAAACAGACCGCAACCGCCAGTCAGGTTCCGGAGTGCGAGGACGGCACACAGGTACCCTGCAGGTCCTGACTGAGACTGTTGTGAGTATGCTGCCCTACCAACACAACTTCCGGGTAAGCTTTTGTTTCCATACAGGTTCCTAACCGCCAGTGGTCCCCCAATTTGTATTCCAGGGTCAACCCCTTTGCCGACCCACTCCTAGAAGCATCGTGGGATAATCGTCAGCGTAAGAACCTTTGTACTTACGCCCACTTCTCCACATAATGTGTGTGAGCTATCCATTTCTTAGCATCACTATGACACTTAGAAACCGATTATCTCCACTAACAGTACCACCAGTGCTGTTACACTTTTGCCCCTTGTAGTCCCCACACAAAGCACTTATCTAACGGCATATTCCTGATTGACTTGTGCTACATGCTAATGATCCTCTATACATATGTGTTGTCCTTGTCATACATGTTGTATGTCCAGGTATGCTTGAGGAGGGAATCCCCTTCTTTAACACCTATAGCACCTTAGTGAGTGCGACACATAGCCCGCAAAACTCACTTACCCCTTTTTTAATATGCACCTACACTTTGTACGGTCCTGAGGAAAGCCAGAATTAAGAGAAGGCACTGGCTGAAACATGTCGACCTACACCAGATGTAGGAGGTCGTAATTCTGCCTCCACAACACCCACTTTGCCTTATTTTTAACCGCTGACAGGGGCCCATTTATTAAAATGTAATTAACTCTCGGGTATTGGGACCCTTGACAAGCCGTTTTAATCTCACTTCACCTTTTCACCACACTGCACTCTCAGTGAAATACCTGCTCAGCTGTAACCAGGTGTTGAAGAACACCTGGGACACATTAGGTGTCACTGGGTGGGCCCGATGATGAAGCATGCCACCAAGTAGGTTGGTGGGTGAGGGCTTCATGAACACACCAAACCAGTGCCACCTGATAAGACATCTCAGAGTTCAATAAACAAGTCACAAGTAGCTAGTTCTTTTTGATACATATAAATATCCCTGGGTATTCAGACTAGCTTACTAGTCCTCTCTCTCTTGATACGTAATTATTGGCAGCGCGCAGATGCGAGAGCATCTCAACCCACACCATGGCAGAAAACCATGGCCTCACCTTCAGTGAGGACGACGTCAGTGAAATACTCACTGACCCATCTTTTCTAGCTGATTTTAACATTTCCAATACAATAGCACAGACCACTGACTGGGAACCCTTGACCGAAAAGAAACGTAACAGAATTAGGACTATCCTACACGGAATTATTCTAACCCAATATCTCTGAACGAACACGGCCCGAGAGGCCTACTTGTGTTCAATGCACCCAGGATTTTTTTGGATGATGCCACCTTTTGAAAAGACTGGGCACAGATCGCGTGGCACTGCACCAGGGATTGGATGATACTTATCATCAAGACAGCCAAACGTCTATCAGACGCTATAGTAATTGAAATCCAAGCCACAGAGACCCATTTCAAAACAACCATAACAGCTTACAAAAAGAAACTTGACGATCAAAATAAAGAAATGAACGAATATAAAGAATACCTCACACTGGCTAAAATAAATAAATTTCAGAAGGATGTGAAAAAGATTAGCTACACAAAAGTATACCCCTATGCTGATGAGGAATGCACCCCACCGCCAAAGAATGACGGAACTTGCGACTCCTCAGCCGATGACAGCTCAGCTTCTAGTGACTCCAGCAATGGATCCAACAGAATACGCGGCAGAGGAAGACGCGGTCAACAATGGCCCCGTACATGGCAGGGACCCTAACATGGACAATTCTATGGAGCTCCCCCCAACTTCGGCCATATGCAGAACCCATTTTACGGCTACCCACCAATGTATCCACAAGGCCCGATGCCACTCTTCGCGGGCAATCCTAGACCGCCTTTTTTAGGACAAGGACGACGGTCTCGCGGCAAAAGAAGACAGAACCAACAACACCAACAGGTACACTGGGCCGAAGAGGAAAACCTAGTGAGTGCCAATACCCGCCAGAAAGCCAAGGAAGCCCCAGGCACGAGCAAACAATAACACAAGAACCACCAGCATCACTGGTGTTCCATCTATCGAGCACCAACCTCACAACCAAAGAACAAGCAGCTCTGGAAAAAGGTCTTTCCTTCGTACCTACGTCAAGACATGACAAATTCAAACTCCATGTGGAACTTGCCGAATTTTTCCGCAAGTTGAAACTGAAGGAGTTCTTTGAAAAACCTACAATTGTTGACAACACAGTCAATGACAACCCCAACATCACTCGACTCAGACCCAAGTCCACCTTTACCCCACCCCCAGCATCCATTCCCCCTGAGATTACGACATTCGAACAAGCAGTGTACTTGGACATTGAGAAGCTGAATCCCAGCAATTACTTCAACAACGTGTCCAAAGAGGACAGAGATGCCATCCGGTACAAAAAGGGGTGGTAATGGATGGAGCATCTGAACCAATCAAACACTCACACCCAGTCAACAGATCTGGGTTGAATCCATCACCGTTCTTTAGCCCACTCTGCCACCCCAGTTCAGACATGGCCATATGCAAATCAGTCTGACCCTGTGCCTCTGGAAACAGTCCAGCCCGTTGGCTTCATCGTGCTGTGGGGTCACAGAGTGTGGGCTTCTGTGGGGGACATTCCCCGCCGAGTTTTTCATCTCCGCGCTTGCCTGACTTAAAAATGGCGGCTGACGGCGCAGTGCAACAAACGACCAGCACCTCTCTGGGTTCGTTTCTCAGCTATAATTCAAGGCACCCATGCGCTTCAGACCACGCTTGAGTTGCCAGGTTGTAGCTTTTTTCAGTTTGGGCTCTGTGGCTGACAACAACACCGGGCTGCACCGCAATAAAAAAACAAAAAAAAAAACAGACAAAGACTCGGCAAAATCGAAACCAAAACTAAAACCACTGTAGGAGCGGAGATCCCTCCCAAACCCCTCCCCCAAACTGCTACAAACAGCCATCAACGCATCACATCCAGGAGAGGACCCCTCACAAGAGTGGAGGAGCGTAACTCACATACACTAAAACAAAGGGTACGTTCCAAGCACACTGCCGGGCATGAGCAGGACAATGCGACAGCGCCCTTGGCACAAACGGTGTCAGAACTGGGTGGTCCACACCATGTTGTGCTATTACTCTAGGACAAAAACTGGACATCTAACTGACCTTCATCTCTCCCCCATCAAGACGTAGAACGTGATGAACTTACCTCCGATCGTGGAGACCTAGCTATCTGGCCGATGCCCGGTGGAGCTACCTGATAGCTATAGAGGAGATGGGTTGTGGACTTCCCCCTCGACCTTCACCTACCTAGCCAGACTTTGGACAGTCTTACTTCATCTCTCTGTCGTTCCTCCCTCTCACCTCTTTACCCTAACCCCTACCACTCTACGCTCCTTTCCTCTCATCTTCTATACTCTTTAACAGTTTTTTCTGTTGTGACCTAGGCATTTGGCCAATGCCCGGTGGAGCTACCAGATAGCTATAGAGGAGATGGGCTGCGGACTTCCCCCTCAGCCCTCACCTAGCCAACCGGACCTGGGCAGACTTTCCCTTCGTCTCCGTCATATCTCCCTCCTACCCCTTTTACCATACCCCCTGCTATTCACCTCTGCGTTCACCTGTCCTGGCCCTAGTTCCCACCCTGTTTTTCTCCTCGCTCTACTCCTCTCCACTTTCCTACTGCTGACCTTTGCCTTCACCTGTCCTGGCCCTTAGTCCCCCCCTGTCTATCTGTGAATTTTCCCTCGTCATTTGAGATCTAGATATTTTGTCTGATGCCCAATGGAGCTACCTGGTTTATCTATAGGGGTGACAGGTCGGGGATTCCCTCCTTGGACGCCACCTACCCATTCGGTCTTCAGCCAGACTTCCTTTCGTCTCTCCTGTCGTCTCATCCTGCATCCTCCCTCTATTTTTGTCTCTCCTTCTCTCCTCTATCAATGTATTGAGACTGAACTATTTTGTTGAATGCCCAATGGAGCTACCTGGTTTAGCTATAGGGGAGATGAGCCAAGGTCTCCCTCCTTGGTCGTCACCTACCCAGTCGGCCGTTAGACAGACTTCATTTCGTCTCTCCCTGTTGTCTCTGCCCCATCCCCCCTTTTCTCTCCTTCCAAGTCCCCTCCCCTCTATGCTCCATTTATTTTGCCCTACGTGTTTCTTTAATTGTTTTTCCCATTGAGACCGAGCTATTTGGCCAATGCCCGGTGGAGCTACCTGATAGCTATTGAGGAGATGGGTTCTGGGACTTCCCCTCGACCGTCACCTACCCAGCCGGACTTTGGACAGACTTTCCTTTCGTCTCTCTACTGTATCTCCCCCATATCCCTTTACCCTTACCCCCTTCCCCTCTACACTTCAAATAACTCGTCTTCTATGCCCTGGCATTTGTTTGTCTAACATCTGATGTAAATTGGAACTGATGTAATCTTGTTATGTCATTTTTGTGGAACCTCATGTAAAGCGCTATGATACCTCCCGGTCTAGACAGCGCTATATAAAACTCTAAAATAAATAAATAAATAAATAAGTACCAAAGCAGTGACAACATTTTCCACCCCAGCTGTAACCACAGCTGTGACCATAGTTATAACCACAGCATGGGCAACTGCAGAACCACAACTGTAATGACAGGAAGAGCCAGAGCCGCAGCACGGCAGGATCAATAGTAGCATTCACTGAGGTCATTACAGTAGGGACCACAGCAACAAGCATGTCTAAACCTACCACAGGGACCACATCTGTTCCAGCTGTCATGTCATCTCAACAGCAGCCACAATCAATTCCACCGTGGCAAGAACAACTGCATCAAAAGCTCCAGCAATGGTATGGAATACCCTGTATAAATGCCAATGCAATACAATACACAGTTGTAAACACAGCAGGGCCAACAACAGCTGCCACAATAATACCTGCCGCCACTGCAGTGAACACATCAGCCACATCATCTGCCACAATAACCACCATAGCAGCAGCAATAACAGCTTTCACAGAGAAAAAGCAGTTGCAAGCTCAGCGTGGCCTTACAGAAGTGACCTCAACTTTAATAATAGCAGGGAGCACAACATTGAACACAGCTGCTATCACAACAGTGCCTGGACATTGAACGTAGCAGGGACAACATCATAAATGTAGCTGCCATCAGTATAGTAACAATGGAAAAACTGTGTTTTTTATCACTGCAAGGTACAAGATTAAGAAAAGGAGGAGCCACGACCCGAGACACAAAACTGCCACAACAGTTACCACCAGGAGCAACAACGGTTGCAACAATAAATGCAAGGACTGCAGGGACAACAGCGGTGATGAATGCTTCCAACACAGCTGTAAATGCAACAGAAACCACAGTAGCAACTGTATGCGCCATCACAACAGGGACAATAGCAGCAAACTCTGCTGTTACCAGTGCAAAGGAAGCCACTGCCACCATGGCATGGACAACCATAGCCACAACAGCAGGGACGACAGAAGAAGCCACAGTCACTGCAGGGTCTGCAACAGTAAGCATATCTATCAGCACAGCAGGGATCACAGCAGCAACAACTGCAGTCGCAACAGAGTAATCGCAGCTGCTGCAACGTCAGGGAGCACAGCCTCAACAACAGCTGCCTCTATGGCAGAGACAACATGAGCAGGAATAGCTGCCCTTGACTCAGTAAAACCAGCAGTGACACAGTTATAAACACAACAGGGATAACAGCAACAAAATAATAGCTGTGTCCACCGCAGGGACCACTGACCCAATGGCAGAGAGAACAGCCACCACAAATGGTTTCTCCCCTGCAGTGACCATAGCAGCAACCAAGGCTGCCAGCATTCCATGGATTACAATAGCAAAAAGAGCTTCTACAATTTCATGCACCATAGCAGCAGTCACAACTATAACCTCAGCAAAGACCATGGCATACGCAACACCTATCTCCACTGCAGGAGCAACAGCAACAACAGCTCCAACAACACGAGGAACTTTGCAGTGGCAACAGCAGCCACTACAGCAGAGCCAACAATCCCAACTACAGCTGCCTGGAAATATAGACCTCATTTGTTGATGGGTTGCACACCTTATCTGTAGCGTTTGAACCATTCTCATCATTGTTCTCACAAAGCGTGCTCAGTGGTGACGTGCCCAGCCCCGGTGGCACGTGTTATGTAACATCGCAACTGTGGGACATAGGATCATGCCCCAAACCATGGCACATTAGCTGCTACTTATGTAGTAATTATCATTCATTTTTCACAATTTTTAACCTTTTTACTCAATATTGTCATTTTTTCATCATTCACATTAATCAACAGATTTTAGTCCACGTGCATTTCCTTGCACGTGGACTAAAATCTGTTGATTAACGTGAATGATGAAAAAATGAGAATATTGAGTGAAAAGGTTAAAAATGGTGAAAAATGAATGATAATTACTACATAAGTAGCAGCTAATGTGCCATGGTTTGGGGCATGATCCTATGTCCCACAGTTGCGATGGAAATATAGACAGCAGAATGGACAACTTTAAACACTATGAAAAAAAGATAAATACTTGAAATAATGAGAGGCTTTGTTATTTACTCTGGGCCTCAGTCCAGACAATAGTTTTGTTTGACTCACTATGGTACTTGTTAGATTTGGGGGTCTTTAGTTGGCAGAGGTAGGTACCTTTGACCAAATAGGGACCCTTGCGTCTAGTCAGGGTAATGGGCTACACTGGCACGAGCAGGCAGGCTTATCTCAGAGGCAGTGTGTAAAGCATTTGTGAACACATACAGTAATACAGTGACCACACTACAGATGGACACCACACAGGTTGTATTATAAAAATATGTATTTTTATATAGACTTAACACAAGACCAAACAACAAAAATCCACCATACTGTACTCAAGATATGCTTAAAAATAGGTTGTTCACTTAAAATCAGTCTCTAGCAACAGATAACTCCAATGTGAGTTATCAAAACGTTGTGACAGGAGAAATCCCAAAGTACGGGGCCGACCGTCAGGTGCCCGGCGTCAGGTCCGGAGTCAAACAGACCCCCAAAGAACAGTACCTTGGAAAAGCAATGAAAAACAAGGACAGTTCACGTCTTCGGGGAGGTGCTGCTTTGTGGCGCGGTGCCGGTTCCTTACGACCCCAGGGTAGTTGTAGACTCAGTTCCTTACTGCAGCGCAGGGTAGGTGAGATGATGGTTTCTTACTGCTTCGGGGAGGTGACGTCACGATGGCGCCGAAACTACGGTTCCTTACAATGTCATGCTGTCAATGGATTCTCGGTCACCCACATCGAGGATCGGCTCTGCGATGTCGATGTTAGCTTTGGAGTCGATGCTGCCCAGCAGCAGGCGTCGGGACCACGGCACAAGTCGGGCAGCGCTCACAGCTTCGGGTAGGTTACGGTGTTGCTCGCTGGCGTCGATGTGGCACGGCGGGCGGCATTGGGTCTACGGTACAAGTCAGAGCAGCCCTCACGGCTTTGGTGCAGAAGACGGCATCATTCTCCGGCGTCGTTATTGTAATTTACTTCTGCAGCAGCTAAAACTGCAGTTCTAGATGCAGGCAAGCAAAAGGGATGAAGTCTTGGATCCCTGAGACTTCAGGCAGTAGGCAAGCTCAAGTTCAAGCCCTTGGAGATCTTCCATAAAATGATGAAAGCACACGCAGTCCTTTTTCTCATTTCGTTGGCAATGAAGCAACCACTGCTGGCCAACCCCAACAACACGCAGCATAGGGGTAGTCTCCTCCTTCAGTTTCCCGGTTCTTCTCCTCAGAAAAGGTTCGTCTTGATTCCATGGAGTGATCTAAAGTTCTGGGGTCTGGGTCCACCACTCTACATGCAGATGGGTCTTTTCACCCTGTCTCCTGGAATCCCCCACCCCCTTGTCACTCACAACCCAGACAAGGAATACACAACCTAGCAGAGGTAGGCTTGGACAGTTAGGCAAGAAAATACCTACTTTCTAAAAGTGGTATTTTCAAACACAGAATGTTAAAACCAACTTCACTAAAAGATGTATTTTATCATTCTGAGTTCAGGCATACTAAACTCGAATTTCTACCTGGTTCCCTGAGTCAGTTAGGATTATAAGATGTATAATCAAACTGCCAATTCTGGCCTATGGGAAACAGTAAGCCTTACAATAGTAAAAAACGAAAATGGCTATAATTCAATATCAGGACAGGCCACACACATCAGGGCATGTCCTACCTTTTACCTACAATGCACCCTGCCCTTGGCCCTACCTTAGGGGTGACTAATATGTATAAAAGGGAAGGTTTAGGTGCTGGCAAGTGGGTGCACTTGCCCAGTCAACATGGCAGTACCAGAATGCACACAGGCTCTGCAATGGCAGGCCCAAGACACACTTTACAATGTGCTCCGGTGGGTGGCACAATCAGTGCTGCAAGCTCACCAGCAGTCTTTGATTTACAAGCCCTAGGCACACGCAGTGCACTGTACTAGGATCTGAAAAAGTAAACTAAATAAGCCAATCATGGAGTCACTAAACCATACATCAATTTACCATAGGGAGCACATGCACTGTGGCACTGAATAGCAGTGGCAGAGTGCCCAAAAGCATCTAAAACCAGCAAAAACATTAGAGGCAACAGCAAACAATGAAAGGTAGACCCACGCTAATGGTGCCACGTCTAACAGTCCTGCAGACTGGAACAAACCGCATGCAAGCTAGCTTTGGTCCTGCTTCAGTAGGGACAGTTCAACCGGGAATACTAATTGAGTGCCTTCGGAACTGGAACACAAACAACTCAGGCCATTTTCGGCCTTGTTGGGGTTTATATTTGTGGTACAGCTCAGACCTTCACTGGCTCCCCGTCAACAAAAGAATCACCTTCCGCCTCCTCACCCACGCACACAAAGCCCTACACGACCGAGGCCCGAGTTACCTCAACAGCCGAGTCAACTTCTACGCTCCCAAACGCCACCTCCGATCAGCCAACCACGCCCTCGCCGCCGTCCCCCGCATCCGAAGAGCGACTACAGGAGGAAGGTCCTTCTCCTACCTGGCCGCCAAGACCTGGAACTCCCTCCCGACCGACCTGCGCCTGACCCAAGACCACCTCTCCTTCAGGAAGAAGCTGAAGACCTGGCTGTTCGAGCAGTAGCGGCACCCCCCCCCCCCAGCGCCTTGAGACCCTACGGGTATGTAGCGCGCTCTACAAGTGTCACTGATTGATTGATTGATTGACTCTATGGGATACAGAGTACAGACCCAGGCGTGGACATACACTCTGCACTTCTCACTGAGAAAAACAAACAAGCATTAGCAAAGCAAATAGCACTTGTGGTATATATTTGTTTCAAAAAGAACTAGCTACTTGTGACTTGTTTATTGAACTCTGAGATGTCTTATCAGGTGGCACCTGTTTGGTGTCTTCATGAAGCCCTCACCCACCAACCTAGTTGGTGGCATGCTTCATCATCGGGCCCACCCATTGACACCTAATGTGTCCCGGGTGTGCTTCAACGCCTGGTTACAACGGAGCAGGTATTTTACTGAGAGTGCAGTATGGTGAAAAGGTGAAGTGAGATTAAAACGGCTTGGCAAGGGTCCCAATACCCGAGGGTTAATTCAATTTAAATAAATGGGCCCCTGTCAGCGGTTAAAATTAAGGCAAAGTGGATGTTGTGGAGGCAGAATTACGACCTTCTACATCCGGTGTATGTCGACATGTTTCAGTCAGTGCCTTCTCTTAATTCTGGCTTTCCTCAGGACCGTAAAAAGTGTAGGTGCATATTAAAAAAGGGGTAAGTGAGTTTTGCGGGCTATGTGTCGCACTAACTAAGGTGCTTTAGGTGTTAAAGAAGGGGATTCCCTCCTCAAGCATACCTGGACATACTGATAGAGATCGCAGGTCACCCGGCCAATCGTTTCACCATACACGTACCAGGCCCATGTATTTTTCTCCAATTTAAATCCTATACATTAATCGGGTGACCTTACACTTCGTACTACCAGTAACCCTGGGTTCCTTCCTATGCAATTCTAGTGTACCCGACTTACTGATCCACCGTTTACGGGTACCTATGACCACAATGGATCAGCTGTAAAAGAAAGTCAGGCAAAATACAAATACCAACTTTTATGTCTTAATATTCATTAAATGAACACAGACCACTGAGAAGTTTTAAAAGTTTATCTAGAATTCAGAATTCGATAATATACAATTTACCACAAGAAGGCAATCTACAATCAGAATAACGAAAACCACATAACCATACAGGAAAAATATATGGGCAACCATTTATGAGTCTATGATGAGGAGAAAACAGGGAACATACTAAGCAGATTTTAGAAATGGAATTCAAGAATGCACATCTATGAATGGGCAAGCTTATGCACGCTGAGCTAGAATTACACTATTTTGGGACGTACTTCATGAGTGAGAAATTAGGAATCTTATACATCTATAGGAAGGGTGAAAAGTGGAACACGCTATAGTTCTAGCATCATTACTTCAAATCAGATTGCAGGAGAAAAGTATAAACCATATCTATAATTCATAACCAAATATGGAGAGAAATGTGCTCTAAAAGGTAGGGAAACAGAGGAACATGCTATGAAAATATATGCAATTGACTCTTCATATAGTAGATTGCGGAAAGCATGGAAATTTAACGTATGCAAAGGTATGTCTTTATTGAAGCAAAGACAGAAAAATAGAAGGTGCAGTATAGAGTTTTCGCACTATAATTACCTAGACTGGTGTGAAGACCAACCCTGGCCACGGGTCAGTTAAGGACAGGATAAACACCAAGGAAGGACAGTCATCAATGGGACAGCAGGTGCAGAATGGACACCCCAGGACAGGACAGGAAAACCAGATTAGGATCAGGACAGGACCACCAAGGCACGACCAGCACCCGCAGTTCAGAAGCAGCGCCTGCGCTCCACCCTTTCTGCAGCTATCAGTCAGAACCCCGATTGGGTTAGCGAACTCCCCAGCAAAGTGCTCCGCCAGCACTTAAGGTTTAGTAAAACCTTGTAGTCTATGGTCAAATTCGGACAGAGTGCTCCGCAGCGCTCTGTATTCAGTCACCAATTGAGCGCGTTGGGTCAGTGACAGGTCAGCTATTCAGACAAGTCGGACAAATTCTCTAGCTAAACCTAGGCTAGATATACTGTTTTCGGGTCAGTGTACCATCCCCCAAATGTTGCAAGTGTCAGAATCCCCAATTTCGATTGGTCCCCAAGTAGGATAGGTTAACACACCAATCAGAACAAACTTCTACAAGCCTAAATTTACATCTTATGGAACCGCCTAGCAGATTTGGGGTTCTCACGATAGATTTGACGGAATACAATAGAAAATAACATTTGTTGCTAATGTAGTACAATTTAGTTTCTCCGGCTGGGTGAAGGTGCATCTTCCCAGGCACATCTTGGCAGGGACCTTCAGTTGGCATTCTGTCAATGCCACCGGCAGAAACTTGACATGCGCAGAACATCATCTCAATATGGAGTCTTGAGCATTACACCAGACCCTCAATACCGCGGTACATGAAAAGTAAGCGAAAACAAATTAAAACATAGAAAAAATGAATTCATTGTGTATCATGGATAGCTACTTTATATTTCTTACTATAAAAATATACTATGCCATTATGAATTAGTGCAACAAACAATAACACGAGAGCATCCGCGCAAGCTTCACCACGTTAGGACACAAACAGCCATTTTGAGGCTAGTACGCAGGCGCACATTTTCCCACCAGAACTGCAACTACGTCACGTCACGTGAGTGTGACTAACGCATGCGCAGAAGCAAACCCATCAAGCGGTGGCCATTTTAGGGACAAGGGTTATTCGTATTAGTAAACACATAGGCAAGCGTCTCTAAGATACACGCACATAAAAAATAAAGGGAAATTAGTAAAAAATACAGGTTGAATTATAGGATTATAATGTTATTCGAGGTTCTTGATTCAAGCAAGTCGCGTAATATGCGAAATCTTGCTCTATCAATCCCCTCTTTGATGATATTTACTATCATCACAAACTAATGGAACCAGATGCCAACTTTTCAAACTTTGTGCATTTCCATCTCTTCCAACATTCGATTCAATTTCTCTTTCACATCTTTATCGGGGTGAGAATTTTTCATCTTTTTGTAAATCTTATTATTCAAGTCTTCCAATTCAAGCTCATCCACACTCCGTTTCACACCTCTCCTATTCACAGTGTATTTTTTCGTGTGTTTGCGACATTTGCAACAGGCAAATATGAGGAATATGACGAAACCTATCACTCCAATTGGCATCAGTACCTTAAACAATAAACCTTTACCTAAGTTAGAAAACCAATGACCTACATTGGAGAGACCATCAGTAAGTTTCTTCCAGGCACTATCAACCTCCAGTGGTTTGAGTTCTTTCTCCAAATTAGTAATGTTTTTCACATACTTTTTAATCTGTACACTTTTGTCCGGTATGTACGTGCAACAATGTTGCGCTTTCAACATCCGGCAGACTCCGCCCTCTTTTGCTAATAAGGTGTCAAGAGCAAGTCTGTTCTGCAAAACCATTGATCTGATCGCAACCATATCGGTATTGACCAACAGAAATCCATGAGCTGTGTCAGTAGACAGCACATCCACTATTGTGGATAATTTGCAAATTCTGTGTGTGTTCAGAACCACTCCCACTCCAGGTATCAGTGCACTAAAAATACTACCCATTATTTCACCTACGCTTTCTCTGTTACTACGCACTAAGCCATTAGTGTTTTCATTGCTTCCAGCAATTTCATTCACATGGTATATTTTTGGGAAGACAATGCCAAAATAGCAGCTTCCATACCAGTGATCCGGCAATTTGAAATAAGCCTTGTTTCCCCATATATAATAAATTCCGGGAAACACAGGTTCTGACCCATTTTTGAAACCCCAACCTCCAATTGTAATTGTGTTCACATTGACTGGAACCAATGAAAATGTTATTATAATAACTAGTCTTTTCGCGGTGAAGACAGAGTTTCCCCTTTCTCTCGAAATCCAGCAACAAAGCAGGACCCGCCCCACCATTTCAGGTGCTTTCCATGTTTTCAGCCCATTTAGGAGTTTTCTGTCTTTTGTCATTTGCCTTTCTTTGGAAACTCTCCCTTCTTTTCTCTGCCATGTTAAGAAACATTTTCTCTTGTTCATGTAATGAACAGGTCAAGTTATCTCTGTGTGCGTCATTTAAGTCTATGGTACCTATAGTCAGAAAGTATTCTCCCATATAACGTGTAACGTCACTTTTAGTATGTACAGGATTCAGATTTCCACGTATTGGAAGTTCAGAAAATATCACGTCTGAGTTAGAGTAGTAGTACTGTAACGGTCCTCTTTTGTAGAATAAGCTAGCTAAAATACTACAGGAAATTCCATAAGTCAAGGGTAGGTGATGATAAGTCACGCCTTCAGCTACAGAAGTAGGTAGCTTCATGCAGACATAGCAGTCTTCTATTTCCATAGTTTCTACATAGTGTACTAACAGGTTTGCGAAAACATTTAAATAAGTCTGGTTCTTAACTCCGTGATAATGTAGTCCTTCCTCATCTGATGCTTCTAAGTCTGATTTCGTTTGTCTAAGTGCTTTTTCACGTCTTTCTATACTTCGTGTTGTCAGTTCTTCAGTGTCAGTGTTCACAGTCTGTGTAGGGTAAATATTAGTATTTTTGCTCACCATATAAGGAATGAAAACTGTTAGTCCTATCCATATTATTATCACTATAGCTATACTACATATACATACTTTGCAGCATGTTTTGCAACAATTGCGTTTAGGCCTTCCATTCACATTTGAATCAGACATTTCGCTCAGACGAAGTTTTCAACCCCTCTTTGTAACTTTGCACAGATAGCTTACTCTGCGCAACTTCAGGTTGGTTCGTCTTCTTCGGCAGACTGATCAGCAATCTGTTCTTCGTCACTTTCGTCAGTTATATCAAGATCCTCAATCTCCTCCAAAATTAAGTATGTCCATTCAGGATCTTGATATTTCTCGTTCAGTCTTTTTATTCGATCACTCCTTCTTTTGGAGGTTTCTCCAGCTTGTTCTGTAATACAGGAACTTTTCCTTCTTTGCTCAAGTTTATCTTCTACTGTACTTAGTCTCAGTTTTAGTCTCTTAATATATCTGGGTTCTATATTTTTCTTTTTCTTGAGTCTTTTAGCTGGCACTGTGATTTGGCTTTCTTCTAATACTCTCTTATTTTCATGTGTTTGTGGCACTTCTGCTTCTGCTTCTGCTTCTTCCCTTCCTGTCTGACTACTCCCAGGTCTTGTATCTATTTCTTCTGCCTGGTTACTAAGCTGGCCTGGTTCAGGTGTATTCTGGGTTTGGTTTTCAGGTGTCTCTATGTCTGTGTCCTGAACACGTTCTTCTAGTTCTACCTGATCCTGTTCAAGCACTTCGATCCCTTGATTTTCTTCTGCTCGAACTTTTACACTAGTTTTGGTCTGTCCCTTTTCAACTTCAGGAGTTAGTGGAGGTGTGTCGATCACTTGCTCTGTCCCTGTCTGACCTTCTTCTTCTTCCTCAGACTTGACGTGAATTTCAATAATCTGAGGGTCTTCGCCTGTGCCTATCTCTTCCTCTCTATCCCACTCTCTGTCTGCATAGGTTTGACTTCTTGTTCTGATTGGGTCATTAGTCAGGTCGATTATGGGTATCCAATCATCTTGACTTGTGCTCGGTTGTTCGTCATCAGCTACTTCAGGACCAACGTCTGCAGACCCCTCAGCTGGACAACCTTCAGTGTCAGTTTTCTCGTCTGGAATCACCTTCTGTGTATGGCTGGCATGGATCCACTTTGGAACGCCGGCACACTTCACCGCTCTTGTGGTCACCAGTATCACTTGGCGTTGTTTTCCCCACTTCGGTGCAAGGCAATTTGTACGAGTATGCTTCTTTATTACGACCCAATCGCCTGGAACCAATTTATGGACTGGAGTCCATGGATTGGCGACGGCGTCTTCCCCAATCTGGCGAGAGATAGAACGCACTTGGTCACCCAGTTGTTTGCAGTACTCAAGTACTAAATCAGAACCATGGCGTCCCTACCAACGTGTGAATCTCCATGTATCAATCTGGCCATTGAAGCAAGCAGATGTCTAGGCAACACAGGCATACCATTTGGGCTCACAATGACACCATCCTCACTTCTCTGACGACAACCAAGTTTTCTCCATTTTTCTTTCTCTTTTGATGGCACAGCATGCTGCCAATCTCTCAACTCTTCCCAGGTATGCACCTCTTCAAACACCATAAGTTGGCAGCTGTTTCCAGGTCCCCCCAGTTTTACATTTACAGACATGTGATTTCTGGCACAATGTTGGGCCACTTCATCAGCAAATCGATTTCCCAAAGTTACATGGTCAAGGCCCGATTTATGAGCAGCACATTTGACCACTGCCAATTCTTTTGGTAATTGGATTGCCTCCAGTAAATCTTGTACAACCTTCCCATTTCGAATGGGAGTACCTGAAGAAGTCAGAAACTCCCTTTGTAGCCACAATTGGCCGAAGTCATGCACAACCCCATAACAGTACTGACTGTCAGTATATACTGTTATTCTTTTGTTTTTCCCAATTTTGCAGGCTCTTGTTAATGCAATCAATTCGGCTACTTGTGCAGACTTCACTCCAAATAAACAGGATGCTTCTTTAATGCTGTCTACAGAGACTACAGCATAAGCAGCACTTAAGCCTATAAGTTCGTGTCTCATACATGAGCCATCCACGAACAGCTCCTCATCTTCCACAGGCAAAGGCATTTCCTTAATGTCTGGGCGGGGTTTAGTACTGAATTCTGTCAGGTCAATGCAGTCATGCTCGTTCTCTCCCTTGGCTTCTACAAGCATTGAGTCAGGGAGCAGGGTAGCTGGATTCAGAATATTGCACCGAGTAATAACTACATTCGCAGCACCCACGAGAATCCTCTCGTATTTAGTCAGCCGACTAGGGGTGAGATACTGAGTTTTAGTTCTGGTCAATAAAATCACAACTGCATGGGGAACATATACAGTTACAGGATGTCCCATAACAATAGATTCACTCTGTTCTAGACTCGTGCAAGTTGCAGCTACTGCTTTCAGACATCCGGGTAATCCAGCAGCCACTGGATCCAACGTGACAGAAAAATATGCCACTGGACGTCTAGTCAAACCATGCTCCTGAGTTAGGACTGACAGTGCACAATTATCTTGTGTATCACAGAACAGTGCAAACTCTTTAGAATAGTCAGGCATCCCTAGAGCAGGGGCAGTACACAGCCATTCTCGTAGCATAGTAAATGATGTCAAGCTTTCATCATCCCATTCCACTGGGTCCTTTGCTCCTTTCTTTGTCATTTTTATCAAATGTTTTGCCAGGACTGCAAATCCCACATCCATTGCCTGCAGTAACCTACCACCCCAAGAAACATTCTGACTTCTTTCTGAGTTCGGGGTAACTGCATGTTTCGAATTATTTTGACTCTCTCTGAGGTAACTTTTCTGATGCCTTTTTCTATCTGGTGCCCCAGATATTTCACTGACTTTGTACAGAACTGCAATTTGTCAGGGGACACTTTATGTCCTTTTTCACCTAGGTGATTCAGTAAAGCAATGGTGTCAACAACACAATCTCTATGACTTTTAGATGCCACCAAGAGGTCGTCTATATATTGCACCAAAACAGATTTTCCAGGTAAAACTAAAGATTCAAGATACTTTTTCAGAATCTGATTAAAGATAGAGGGGCTTTCTGTGTACCCTTGAGGGACACGATTCCAAACGAACACGTGACTGTCGAAAGCAAATGAGAAAATAAATTTTCTATCTGGATGCAATGGAATCGAAAAGAATGCGTGACATAGGTCTATTACGGTAAACCACTGAGCATCCCAGGGAATCTGATACAGGATCACTGCTGGGTTTGGAACAATAGGACAGCAAGGAACTACAATTTTGTTTTCCTTTCTCAAATCCTGCACTACCCGGTACTTGCCACTAGGTTTCTTGATTCCAATTATGGGTGAGTTACATGGACTACTCATCACTTCTTGTATGATGTTTGCTTCTAGCAATTTTTTTATTTCAATGGCAACTCCTGCTCTCACTTCGGCACTCATTTTGTATGGCTTGGTATTGGGATAAACTGCATTTTCTTTCATGGCTATTTTGATTGGGTCTACATTTGCCATTAATCCTACATCCTTTCCAGTAAAGTCCCATACTTCTGGTTTCACTGTCTTTTGGAGTTCTTCTGGTAAGTCTTGTATAGTCATTTGTTTAATTTCTGAGTCTGGTCTGATTAACATTAATTTGTATATGCCATCCTCATCTGGAGTTTGAATTTCGACGCTCTTTGGTGTGCAAAAGATGGTGCAGTTCATTTTGCACAACAAATCACGTCCCAGTAAGTTTACTGGACTGGTATCACACACTACAAATCTATGCATTTCTTTGAAATTCCCTATTGTGATCTCCATGGGCTCAGTAACTGGGGTACTAATCAATTGATTAGACACACCCACTACTTGGATTGCTTCTCCCGAGAGGGGTAGGTTTGGAACGTCCGCTGTTCTCACACCAGTGTCCAATAGAAAGGTGACATCATTTCCATCAACCTTTCCTTCAATGTATGGCCCTGACTGGTCTACCGGCAAGGAGGCGCCAAGTACAAACTCCTCGTCCTCCCCTCTCAGGCCCCGTCAGTATTGATAATCACAAAGAAAAGTATCATTCAACAGAAATTGCGAAGTTGCTGCATTTCTATTCTCATTGCCTCCCCAGATCTCTATGTCATCACCCTGTGGTGATTTTCCCTTATAATTTGGTTTTGGCGCTCGGGGCAATTGACTTGCCTTTACCTGATGCTGGGTCTTTCTTGGTTTTTCATTCTGCGTCTGTGGAGTTAAATCAGGGGTTTGGGTATTATCATGCTGTAAATATGGACACTCGTCTCTCCAGTGCCCAATTTCTCCGCACTGGTGACAGGGGAATTTCTTTTTAGCTTCTTCTCTGCTCATTTTTACCTTGGGTTTCCCTCCACCCCCAGAGCCTTGATTTTGAGAATTCTTATTCATTTTATTCAATTGCTTTTCCTGCTGTTCTGCTAACTTTACCTGTGCCCACATTACTTTCTCTTTCAGAGTCTTTCGCTTGTCTGCCATCTCATCCTCGCAGTATTTTGCATAACGTAAAACCTCATCCATTTTCTTAGACTGCCAACAAATGTTATTGTCTTTTATCCACTGGCAAATTTCAGGTCTTAAACCGTTTACAAACCTGTAAATAAAGTGGGTCATATCCTTCATCTCGATGTTATCTATACCACTGTACGTTTTAAACACCTGTAACAGTCTCTCATAAAAGGAGTGCACAGTCTCGTCCCTTTCCTGTGTGGTTCTATCTATCTTGGTCCAATCTGTTTCCTTTGCAGGCACCTTTTTCTTTAGGTGTAACATAACCTGGTCGTATTTCCTCATCACTTCCTCTGAGGGAGCACCAGTAACAGGGTCCCTTGGATATTCTTTGTTAGGCCAATCAATGGCCACCTTGCATTCGGTCCACAAATCCACAGGAACCACTATGTCGAAAAACCCATCCAGGTCTTTCCACAAGCACTTTTGCACCTTTACAAACCTTTCCACCTGCCTTTACCAGTCCACAGGCTTTTCTCGTAACTTAGGAAAGTCATTGGTAAAGGACACAATATCCTGTCTGGACCATGGAACGTGCACATATTTTCCACCTGGCACTTCACGCATGGGGTATAATTGCTCTGGCTTGTCAGCTTCCTTTAGAACGAACTCGGAAGACGTCTGTTTGGATCTAGCCTCATCTTTCTTCTTTGCCCACCTGGCTTTCCATTTTTCTACGTCTCCCCATTTTTGCAACACAGTCAACAGTTCTTTGATCTGTGCCTTTTTCCCTGACACATTCATGTTTTCCAAATCTTTGTCTGAGAAATCAGCTCTATAGGGCTTTTGCAACGGTTTCGATTTTGAAATATCTATTCCCATACTAGCTGCAGTGTCTGTTAGTTTCTCATGGAGCACTCTGGTATTTCGGGTAAAACTCCTACAGATGAACAGCAGCTCTTCCTCAGAATAGGTATTTAATCTGTCCAACCCCACATTTCCTGCCATCAATTCTTCCATCTCTACTCTCAGCTTGTAGATGTCTAAAGGTTTCGACTGAGGAGTTTGTTTTTCTAACTCTCTACTCCATCTTTCAATTTCTTCAGGAGTCACCAGCGTGACACTCTTGGTACCCGAAGTCGATTCCATTTGAATCTCTCTCGTATTGAAAGGATTATGTCTTTTCTGTAATCTTTTCCCTGCATTACTAATGGGCAAATCCATTAACGAGACCTCAGACTCGCATTCACTTGTTTGGTCATCCACAATTAAGGGCTCTGGTCTCGGCTGTGCTATAACTGGGGTAATAACTGGAGTCTTAGGACTTCCCTGTCTATCCCCATACAACGGAACCACTGGTCCAATCGTTACTGGGATTGTTAAGGCCTCAGGACTTGTATTTAACTGGGAGATTTTCTGAATTATCTCGGCCCTCTGCTTGGCTAGAGCCTCTCGCTCCTTTTCCTCCAATAACCTGTCTAACGATTTTTCATGTAGTACCTGCGGGGTCAGGGTTGGAGAATAACTCGGGGTAGTGGGATGCGTTTCACTTGGTCCTTCACCATAATTAGGTTTTGGGAACAAACTTCCTGTGCCTAGGGATCTTGGTTCTTCCTCATACGGAGGTTTTAAGAACGGAATTCCAGAAATTGATGGTCTTGCCTCATCTTCATAGGGAGGTCTAGAGAAAAAGTCTCTTTCTCTTGAGTATCTTGACTCTCCACTAAATGGTGTTCTTTGACAGATATCTCTAGAACCTACAGGTCCTAAACCCTCGTTATAGGGAGGTATTTGACAACCCTCTCCTGCACTTACAGATCTAGTCCCTTCCTGTGGAGGAGGTCTTCGAGAATTATCCCCTTCACTAGAGGGCCTGTGTCCTTCATTATAAGGAGGTGGACTTCTCACAAACATGTCATCTAATAATTCATCATCCGACTCCCCAATGGGCACCCAATGTTTAGACTTTTCTGTTTTCTTCTCCCCCCCAGGAGGACCACCCATTGGCATCATTGGAAACAGTCCTTCTACAATCATATTCTATCTCCACTGTTTCATCTTTTTGTCTCGGGTCTCCTGTTTCAATTTCGGATAACATTTTGTTAACCCTTTATCCATTCGGGGCTTGTCTCTTTCAAAAGCCTCAATTTCCCATTCTTCTAAAGCTTCGTACTGCGTTAATCTAGGTCTGGGATGTAAATCATTTATTCGGGTTCTCAAATTAAATAGAATCCTTCCATTAAATGTACTTTCTAATGGAAAAGCCAATATTGCGTCATCTTTCGTGTATTCCGCCCAGTTTTCCAACCACACACAAGAGTGGTACCCTTTATCAAACATCATAAAAGATGCAGGAGTATTAGGTGGCGGAATGACAACACCTTCTCTTGTTCTAATCGGTTTGTCTTTTTAATTATTCACTTTGTTTACAAGCGACAACTTTCTTTTATTTCCGTACATAATGCTAGTGTTATGACCTTTCCACTGATCGTTTTCAAACCCCAAATGTCGTGGATCAGGTCTAGTATGCGGTCTATACGTGTGCCACATATAATTTCCTACAAGCGAATTTTGTTTACAAAATCACTCCCAATCTAAATGCGTCTCTTATTTTCCGTGCGACCAATGAAATGCACGAATTCAAATAATCTCGACCAATGGGTGCGCGGCCTTTTCGCGAGACAGGTTCTCACGCTTTGGCACTCACCCCTCCTTTACAATTCCAGCTCCGTTACACACCTGCTGCGTCTACAAATCCCAGCGCGGCACAGAGTGACGTCAGAGCAGTTCCGCAACTGACTCCCTCCCTCACAAGGTAACGGAAAATTAATTTCTCTCTAAAAGTGCAAGTGCTTATGTTATTTAACAACGAATACACATTTGCCACTGTACCCAAGTGTCTAGACAGCAAAGATTTGCTTTACTACAAGTAAACCACTTCCATTTACTTTTCACACACTACGGATAGATCGCTTCTGCCTACCCTTCACTCAAGCATTAGGGAACCTGCTACTTCTTCGACTCATCCACTTCTTTTCGGGATATATACAGAGCCTAAAGTTTCACCAGCGAACCCCTTTGCTATCACCCAAGCTCCGACGAACCTGCTACTCCTTCCGGTGTGACCCTTACTAAGTTATATCACGATAGAAGTTTCACCAGCGAACTCGTTGCTATCATTTATTCAAACATGCATTCAGAAAACCATAGTTAGTGCTTCCAGTTCTGCCTAACCTGCACCAACTTTCCTTAAGCCAGTGACCTCACCACGGCGTGGATTCTCTTTCCACCCACTATTCAATTCCCCGGGGATTCCCAACAAACATATAACACTTTACTAACGAGTGGGTTAATACATATATCAGTATAATAATAAAAAAAACAATTTAAAACATTTCATAATTTTTCAAAGCAAACATTTCACGTGATTGATCAAGTCACAGAAAAATTGTTTACCCTTGTAGCAGCAAATACATTTCTAGCAGCATCCAACCTATCTAGCTTAACTAGTCCTACCTAACTTTAACTAGTCCCTAACCATAGCTCTGCTACCAGAAAATTACTGATAGAGATCGCAGGTCACCCGACCAATCGTTTCACCATACACGTACCAGGCCCATGTATTTTTCTCCAATTAAAATCCTATACATTAATCGGGTGACCTTACACTCTCTACTACCAGTAACCCTGGGTTCCTTCCTATGCAATTCTAGTGTACCCGACTTACCGATCCACCGTTTACGGGTACCTATGACCACAATGGATCAGGGAGCTAGCTGTAAAAGAAAGGCAGGCAAAATACAAATACCAACTTTTATGTCTTAATATTCATTAAATGAACACAGACCACTGAGAAGTTTTAAAAGTTTATCTAGAATTCAGAATTCGATAATATACAATTTACCGCAAGAAGGCAATCTACAATCAGAATAACGAAAACCACATAACCATACAGGAAAAATATAAGGGCAACCATTTATGAGTCTATGATGAGGAGAAAACAGGGAACATACTAAGCAGATTTTAGAAATGGAATTCAAGAATGCACACCTATGAATGGGCAAGCTTATGCACGCTGAGCTAGAATTACACTATTTTGGGACGTACTTCATGAGTGAGAAATTAGGAATCTTATACATCTATAGGAAGGGTGAAAAGTGGAACACGCTATAGTTCTAGCATCATTACTTCAAATCAGATTGCAGGAGAAAAGTATAAACCATATCTATAATTCATAACCAAATATGGAGAGAAATATGCTCTAAAAGGTAGGGAAACAGAGGAACATGCTATGAAAATATATGCAATTGACTCTTCATATAGTAGATTGCGGAAAGCATGGAAATTTAACGTATGCAAAGGTATGTCTTTATTGAAGCAAAGACAGAAAAATAGAAGGTGCAGTATAGAGTTTTCGCAATATAATTACCTAGACTGGTGTGAAGACCAACCCTGGCCACGGGTCAGTTAAGGACAGGATAAACCCCAAGGAAGGACAGTCATCAATGGGACAGCAGGTGCAGAATGGACACCCCAGGACAGGACAGGAAAACCAGATTAGGATCAGGACAGGACCACCAAGGCACAACCAGCACCCGCAGTTCAGAAGCAGCGCCTGCGCTCCACCCTTTCTGCAGCTATCAGTCAGAACCCCGATTGGGTTAGCGAACTCCCCAGCAAAGTGCTCCGCCAGCACTTAAGGTTTAGTAAAACCTTGTAGTCTATGGTCAAATTCGGACAGAGTGCTCCGCAGCGCTCTGTATTCAGTCACCAATTGCGTGCGTTGGGTCAGTGACAGGTCAGCTATTCAGACAAGTCGGACAAATTCTCTAGCTAAACCTAGGCTAGATATACTGTTTTCGGGTCAGTGTACCATCCTCCAAATGTTGCAAGTGTCAGAATCCCCAATTTCGATTGGTCCCCAAGTAGGATAGGTTAACACACCAATCAGAACAAACTTCTACAAGCCTAAATTTACATCTTATGGAACCGCCTAGCAGATTTGGGGTTCTCACAATAGATTTGACGGAATACAATAGAAAATAACATTTGTTGCTAATGTAGTACAATTTAGTTTCTCCGGCTGGGTGAAGGTGCATCTTCCCAGGCACATCTTGGCAGGGACCTTCAGTTGGCATTCTGTCAATGCCACCGGCAGAAACTTGACATGCGCAGAACATCATCTCAATATGGAGTCTTGAGTATTACACCAGACCCTCAATACCGCGGTACATGAAAAGTAAGCGAAAACAAATTAAAACATAGAAAAAATGAATTCATTGTGTATCATGGATAGCTACTTTATATTTCTTACTATAAAAATATACTATGCCATTATGAATTGGTGCAACAAACAATAACACGAGAGCATCCGCGCAAGCTTCACCACGTTAGGACACAAACAGCCATTTTGAGGCTAGTACGCAGGCGCACATTTTCCCACCAGAACTGCAACTACGTCACATGAGTGTGACTAACGCATGCGCAGAAGCAAACCCATCAAGCGGCGGACATTTTAGGGACAAGGGTTATTCGTATTAGTAAACACATAGGCAAGCGTCTCTAAGATACACGCACATAAAAAATAAAGGGAAATTAGTAAAACATACAGGTTGAATTATAGGATTATAATGTTATTCGAGGTTCTTGATTCAAGCAAGTCGCGTAATATGCAAAATCTTGCTCTATCAATACAACATGTATGACAAGGACAAGACATATATAGAGAGGATCATTAGCATGTATCACAAGTCAATCTGAAATATGACGTCAGATAAGTGCTTCGTGTGGGGACTACAAGCGACAAAAGTGTAACAGTACTGGTGGTACTGTTAGTGGAGATAATCGGTTTCTAAGTGTTGTGGTGATGATCAGAGATGGATAGCTCACACACATTATGTGGAGAAGTGGGCGTAAGGACAAAGGTTCTTACGCTGACGATTAGCCCGTGATGCTTCCAGGAGTGGGTCGGCAAAGGGGTTGACCCTGGAATACAAATTTGGGGACCACTGGCGGTTAGGAACCTGTATGGAAAGAAAAGCTTACCCGGAAGTTGTGTTGGTAGGGCAGCATACTCACAACAGTCTCGGTCAGGACCTGCAGGGTACCTGTTTGCCGTCCTCGCACTCCGGAACCTGACTGGCGGTTGCGGTCTGTTTTTATATTTTCGTAAATTGCCGGCACCTGTAGGGAAGACAGCAATAGAGGAGAGACTCGCAGGGTGCGTGCGAGCTGTGACGGCCGGTGTGTGTGCCTGCGCGAAAGCTCTAGGACTGATAGGAGGTATCTAGCGCATGCGTGGAGAGCCGCCTGCTCGTGTCAACTGTGATGCTCCCAAGAGTGTGTAGGAACACATAAAGCTCAATACTGCACGTCAGGGTTGGAATAAGTAGAGAGTGCCACTTATGGACAGGGTGACAGTGTGAGTCAAGTAATAAAAAAGTCGACGTTATGGGTTGAGGGCCTTCCATGGGATGGAATCATTGAGGCCCTCCTTTTGCAGGGAAAGGGGATAAATCCACCGTTGTTCTTTGTTCAGAAGTTTTTTCTCATTATCATCCCGTGTCGGGGAATTGTTCGATTACAGTCCAATAGAGATCATTGGGCGTGTGGTTGAGTCGAAGGAAGTGGTCGGTGAGCTTGCTCACGTTCTTCTTACATCTTATGGTGCTCCTATGCTCAAACACTCTGGTGCGTATTTTGCGCGTAGTCATGCCTACATAGCGTAGGCCACATGGGCATGTCAGGAGGTAAACTACATTCCGAGAGTTGCAGTTTGTGTGGGACCGTTGGGTCCAGGTCTTTCCTGGTTCTAGATCCATTGTTTTAGTGTGCTTTCTGAGGTGGCACACGCTGCAGTTGTTGCAGGGGTAGTGACCTGTGATTCTGGGGAGCCCCCAAGCATTGTAGATGGTGTTGGCTTCCGTTCTGGTCTGGGATTTGGGACGTGTAGAGACCAGTTGGTCCTTAAGATTGTTAGCTCTTTTATACGCAAAGCGTGGTCTGTCCCATTCTCTGTTTCCGGAGTTGATAATCTTCCAGTGTTTATGGATGATTTTCGCTACCTCATTTGAGGCCGTGTTGTAGGTAGTGACGCAGGTTATTGGTTGTTCTTTGGTCTCTTTTATCATTGTTTCCAGGAGGGCATCTCTGTTTTGGTTATGGGCTCTTTTATTAGATTTTGAAATGATTGCTTTGGGGTAGCCCCGATCCTGGCGTTTCTGGGCTAGGTTGGAGGCTTGCTTTTTGTAATCAGACACTTAGCTGCAGTTCCTGCGAATACGCAGGAATTGGCCACACAAACTGCAAATCTCCGAATGTAGTTTACCTCCTGACATACCCACGTGGCCTACGCTATGTCGGCATGACTACGCGCAAAATGCGCACCAGAGTGGTCGAGCATAGGAGCACCATAAGATGTAAGAAGAACGTGAGCAAGCTCATCGACCACTTCCTCCGACTCAACCACACGCCCAATGATCTCTATTGGACTGTAATCGAACAATTCCCTGACACTGGAGATGACAATGAGAAAAAACTTCTGAACAAAGAACAACGGTGGATTTATCGCCTTTCTCTGCAAAAGGAGAGCCTCAATGATTCCACCCCATGGAATGCCCTCAACCCATAACGTCGCCTTTTTCATTACTTGACTCACACTGTGACCCTATCCATAATTGGCAATCTCAACCTATTACAACCCTGACGTGCAGTATCGAGCTTTATATGTTCCTACACACTCTTGGGAGCATCACAGTTGACACGAGCAGGCGGCTCTCCACGCATGCGTTAGATACCTCCTATCAGTCCCAGAGCTTTCGCGCAGGCGCACACACAGGTACAGGCCGTCACAGCTTGCACGCACCCTGCGAGTCTCTCCTCTATTGCTGTCTTCCCTACAGGTGCCGGCAATTTACGAAAATATAAAAACAGACCGCAACCGCCAGTCAGGTTCCGGAGTGCGAGTACGGCACACAGGTACCCTGCAGGTCCTGACTGAGACTGATGTGAGTATGCTGCCCTACCAACACAACTTCCGGGTAAGCTTTTGTTTCCATACAGGTTCCTAACCGCCAGTGGTCCCCCAATTTGTATCCCAGGGTCAATCCCTTTGCCGACCCACTCCTGGAAGCATCGTGGGCTAATCGTCAGCATAAGAACCTTTGTCCTTACGCCCACTTCTCCACATAATGTGTGTGAGCTATCCATTTCGTAGCATCACTACGACACTTAGAAACCGATTATCTCCACTAACAGTACCACCAGTGCTGTTACACTTTTGCCGCTTGTAGTCCCCACACAAAGCACTTATCTAACGGCATATTCCTGATTGACATGTGCTACATGCTAATGATCCTATCTACATATGTCTTGTCCTTGTCATACAAGTTGTATGTCCAGGTATGCTTGAGGAGGGAATCCCCTTCTTTAACACCTATAGCACCTTAGTGAGTGCGACACATAGCCATCAAAACTCACTTACCCCTTTTTAATATGCACCTACACTTTGTACGGCCCTGAGGAAAGCCAGAATTAAGAGAAGGCACTGGCTGAAACATGTCGACCTACACCGGATGTAGGAGGTCGTAATTCTGCCTCCACAACATCCACTTTGCCTTATTTTTAACCGCTGACAGGGGCCCATTTATTAAAATGTAATTAACCCTCGGGTATTGGGACCCTTGCCAAGCCGTTTTAATCTCAATTCACCTTTTCACCACACTGCACTCTCAGTGAAATACCTGCTCCGCTGTAATCAGGCGTTGAAGAACACCTGGGACACATTAGGTGTCACTGGGTGGGCCCGATGATGAAGCATGCCACCAACTAGGTTGGTGGGTGAGGGCTTCATGAAGACACCAAACAAGTGCCACCTGATAAGACATCTCAGAGTTCAATAAACAAGTCACAAGTAGCTAGTTCTTTTTGATACATATAAATATCCCCGGGTATTCGGACTAGCTTACTAGTCCTCTCTCTCTTGATACGTAATTATTGGCAGCGCGAAGCTGCGAGAGCATCTCATCCCACACCATGGCAGAAAACCATGGCCTCACCTTCAGTGAGGACGACGTCAGTGAAATACTCGCTGACCCATCTTTTCTAGCTGATTTTAACATTTCCAATACGATAGCACAGACCACTGACTGGGAAACCTTGACTGAAAAGAAACGTAACAGAATTAGGACTATCCTACACGGAATTATTCTAACCCAATATCTCTGAACGAACACGGCCCGAGAGGCCTACTTGTGTTCAATGCACCCAGGATTTTTCTGGATGATGCCACCTTTTGAAAAGACTGGGCACAGATCGCGTGGCACTGCACCAGGGATTGGATGATACTTATCATCAAGACAGCCAAACGTCTATCAGACGCTATAGTAATTGAAATCCAAGCCACAGAGACCCACTTCAAAACAACCATAACAGCTTACAAAAAGAAACTTGACGATCAAAATAAAGAAATGAACGAATGTAAAGAATACCTCACACTGGCTAAAATAAATAAATTTCAGAAGGATGTGAAAAAGATTAGCTACACAAAAGTATACCCCTATGCTGATGAGGAATGTACCCCACCGCCAAAGAATGACGGAACTTGCGACTCCTCAGCCGATGACAGCTCAGCTTCTAGTGACAGACCACGCACGCAACCTGGGCTTCATCCTGGACTCCTCCCTCTCCATGACCAGACAAGTCAACGCCGTCTCCTCGTCGTGCTTCAACATCCTGCGCATGCTACGTAAGATCTTCCGATGGATCCCCACCGAGACCAGGAAGACGGTCACCCAAGCCCTCGTCACCAGCCGTCTGGACTACGGCAACTCCCTCTACGCCGGAACCACCGCCAAACTCCAGAAGAGACTCCAGCGGATCCAGAACACCTCAGCACGACTCATCCTGGACATCCCCCGCCGCAGCCACATCTCCGGACACCTGAGAGACCTGCACTGGCTCCCGGTCAACAAGAGAATCACCTTCCGGCTCCTCACCCACGCACACAAAGCCCTACACAACTAAGGCCCAGGATACCTCAACAGCCGCCTCAACTTCTACGCTCCCAAATGCCAGCTTCGATCGACCAGCCACGCCCTCGCCTCCGTCCCCCGCATCCGAAGAGCCACCACAGGAGGAAGGTCCTTCTCCTACCTGGCCGCCAAGACTTGGAACTCCCTTCCGACCCACCTCCGCCTGACCCAAGACCACCTCGCCTTCAGGAAGCAGCTCAAGACCTGGCTGTTCGAGCAGTAGCGGACCCCCTCCCCCCAGCGCCTTGAGACCCTCCGGGTGAGTAGTGCGCTATACAAATGATTTGATTGATTGATTGATTGTCTCCAGCAATGGATCCAACAGAAGACGCGGCAGAGGACGACGCAGTCAACAATGGCCCCGTACATGGCAGGGACCCTAACATGGACAATTCTATGGAGCTCCCCCCAACTTCGGCCATATGCAGAACCCATTTTACGCTACCCACCAATGTATCCACAAGGCCCGATGCCACTCTTCGCGGGCAATCCTAGACCTCCTTTTTTAGGACAAGGACGACGGTCTCGCGGCAAAAGAAGACAGAACCAACAACACCAACAGGTACACTGGGACAAGGAGGAAAACCTAGTGAGTGCCAATACCCGCCAGAAAGCCAAGGAAGCCCCAGGCACGAGCAAACAATAACACAAGAACCACCAGCATCACTAGTGTTCAATCTATCGAGCACCAACCTCACAACCAAAGAACAAGCAGCTCTGGAAAAAGGTATTTCTTTCGTACCTACGTCAAGACTTGACAAATTCAAATTCCATGTGGAACTTGCCGAATTTTTCCGCAAGTTGAAACTGAAGGAGTTCTTTGAAAAACGTACAATTGATGACAACACAGTCAATGACAACCCCAACATCACTGGACTCAGACCCAAGTTCACCTTTACCCCACCCCCAGCATCCATTCCCCCTGAGATCACGACATTCGAACAAGCAGTGTACTTGGACATTGAGAAGCTGAATCCCAGCAATTACTTGAACAACGTGTCCAAAGAGGACAGAGCTACCATCCGGTACAAAAAGGGGTGGTAATGGATGGAGCATCTGAACCAATCAAACACTCACACCCAGTCAACAGATCTGGGTTGAATCCATCACCGTTCTTTAGCCCACTCTGCCACCCCAGTTCAGACATGGCCATATGCAAATCAGTCTGACCCTGTGCCTCATGGGAACAGTCCAGCCCGTTGGCTTCATCGTGCTGTGGGGTCACAGAGTGTGGGCTTCTGTGGGGGACATTCCCCGCCAAGTTTTTCATCTCCGCGCTTGCCTGACTTTAAAATGGCGGCTGACGGCGCAGTGCAACAAATGACCAGCACCTCTCCGGGTTCGTTTCTCAGCTATGATTCAAGGCCCCCATGCGCTTCAGACCATGCTTGAGTCGCCAGGTTGTAGCTTTTTTCAGTTTGGGCTCTGTGGCTGACAACAACACCGGGCTGCACCGCAATAAATAAACTAAAATAAAAACAGACAAAGACTCGGCAAAATCTAAACCAAAACTAAAACCACTGTAGGAGCGGAGATCCCTCCCAAAACCCCCCCAAACTGCTACAAACAGCCATTAACGCATCACAACCAGGAGAGGACCCCTCACCAGAGTGGAGAAGCGCAACTCACAGACACAAAAACAAAGCGTACGTTCCAAGCACACTGCCGGGCATGAGCAGGACAGTGCGACAGCGCCCTTGGCATAAACGGTGTCAGAACTGGGTGGTCCACACCATGTTGTGCTATTACTCTAGGACATAAACTGGACATCTAACTGACCTTCATCTCTCCCCCATCAAGACGTAGAACGTGATGAACTTACCTCCGATCGTGTAGACCTAGCTATCTGGCCGATGCTCAGTGGAGCTACCTGATAGCTATAGAGGAGATTTGTTGTGGACTTTCCCCTCGACCTTCACCTAGCTAGCCGGACTTTGGACAGTCTTACTTCATCTCTCCGTCGTTCCTCCCTCTCACTTCTTTACCCTAACCCCTACCACTCTACGCTCCTTTCCTCTCATCTTCTATACTCTTTAACAGTTTTTTCTGTTGAGACCTAGCCATTTGGCCGATGCCCGGTGGAGCTACCAGATAGCTATAGAGGAGATGGACTGCGGACTTCCCCCTCGGCCCTCACCTACCCAACCGGACCTGGGCAGACTTTCCCTTCGTCTCCGTCATATCTCCCTCCTACCCCTTTTACCATACCCCCTGCTATTCACCTCTGCCTTCACCTGTCCTGGCCCTAGTTCCCACCCTGTTTTTCTCCTCGCTCTACTCCTCTCCACTTTCCTGCTGCTGACCTTTGCCTTCACCTGTCCTGGCCTTTAGTCACCACCCTGTCTATCTGTGAATTTTCCCTCGTCATTTGAGATCTAGATATTTTGTCTGATGCCCAATGGAGCAAACTGGTTTAGCGATAGGGGTGACAGGTCGGGGATTCCCTCCTTGGACGCCACCTACCCAGTCGGTCTACAGCCAGACTTCCTTTCGTCTCTCCTGTCGTCTCATCCTGCATCCTCCCTCTATTTTTGTCTTTCCTTCTCTCCTCTCTCAATGTATTGAGACTGAACTATTTTGTTGAATGCCCAATGGAGCTACCTGGTTTAGCTATAGGGGAGATGAGCCAAGGTCTCCCTCCTTGGTCGTCACCTACCCAGTCGGCCGTTAGATAGACTTCATTTCGTCTCTCCCTGTTGTCTCTGCCCCATCCCCCCTTTTCTCTCCTTCCAAGTCCCCTCCCCTCTATGCTCCATTTATTTTGCCCTACGTGTTTCTTTAATTGTTTTTCCCATTGAGACCGAGCTATTTGGCCAATGCCCGGTGGAGCTACCTCATAGCTATTGAGGAGATGGGTTCTGGGACTTCCCCTCGACCGTCACCCACCCAGCCGGACTTTGGACAGACTTTCCTTTCGTCTCTCTACTGTATCTCCCCCATATCCCTTTACCCATACCCCCTTCCCCTCTACACTTCAAATAACTCGTCTTCTATGCTCTGGCATTTGTTTGTCTAACATCTGATGTAAATTGGAACTGATGTAATCTTGTTATGTCATTTTTGTGGAACCTCATGTAAAGCGCTATGATACCTCCCGGTCTAGCCAGCGCTATATAAAACTCTTGAATAAATAAATAAATAAATAAGTACCAAAGCAGTGACAACATTTTCCACCCTAGCTGTAACCACAGCTGTGACCATAGCTACAACCACAGCAGGGGCAACAGCAGAACCACAACTGTAATGACAAGAAGAGCCAGAGCCGCAGCACGGCAGGATCAATAGTAGCATTCACTGAGGTCATTACAGTAGGGACCACAGCAACAAGCATGTCTAAACCTACCACAGGGACCACATCTTTTCCAGCTGTCATGTCATCTCAACAGCAGCCACAATCAATTCCACCGTGGCAAGAACAACTGCATCAAAATCTCCTGCAATGGTATGGAATACCCTGTATAAATGCCAATGCAATACAATACACAGTTGTAAACACAGCAGGGCCAACAACAGCTGCCACAATAATACCTGCCGCCACTGCAGTGAACACATCAGCCACATCATCTGCCACAATAACCACCATAGCAGCAGCAATAACAGCTTTCACAGAGAAAAAGCAGCTGCAAGCTCAGCGTGGCCTTACAGAGGAGACCTCAACTTTAATAATAGCAGGGAGCACAACATTGAACACAGCTGCTATCACAAGTGCCTGAACATTGAATGTAGCAGGGACAACATCATAAATGTAGCTGCCATCAGTATAGTAACAATGGAAAAACTGTGTTTTTTATCACTGCAAGGTACAAGATTAAGAAAAGGAGGAGCCACGACCCGAGACACAAAACTGCCACAACAGTTACCACCACTGGAGCAACAACGGTTGCAACAATAAATGCAAGGACTGCAGGGACAACAGCGGTGATGAATGCTTCCAACACAGCTGTAAATGCAACAGAAACCACAGTAGCAACTGTATGCGCCATCACAACAGGGACAATAGCAGCAAACTCAGCTGTTACCAGTGCAAAGGAAGCCACTGCCACCATGGCATGGACAACCATAGCCACAACAGCAGGGACAACAGAAGAAGCCACAGTCACTGCAGGGTCTGCAACAGTATGCATATCTACCAGCAGTCGCAATAGAGTAATCGCAGCTGCTGCAACGTCAGGGAGCACAGCCTCAACAACAGCTGCCACTATGGCAGAGACAACATGAGAAGGAATGGCTGCCCTTGACTCAGTAAAACCAGCAGTGACACAGTTATAAGCACAACAGGGATAACAGCAACGAAATAATAGCTGTGTCCACCGCAGAGACCACTGACCCAATGGCAGAGAGTACAGCCACCACAAATGGTTTCTCCCCTGCAGTGACCATAGCAGCAACCAAGGCTGCCAGCATTCCATGGATTACAATAGCAAAAAGAGCTTCTACAATTTCCTGCACCATAGCAGCAGTCACATCTGTAACCTCAGCAAAGACCATGGCATATGCAACACCTATCTCCACTGCAGGAGCAACAGCAACAACAGCTCCAACAACACGAGGAACTTTGCAGTGGCAACAGCAGCCACTACAGCAGAGCCAACAATCCCAACTACAGCTGCCTGGAAATATAGACAGCAGAATGGACAACTTTAAACACTATGAAAAAAAGAGAAATACTTGAAATAATGAGAGGCTTTGTTATTTACTCTGGGCCACATTCCAGACAATAGTTTTGTTTGACTCACTATGGTACTTGTTAGATTTGGGGGTCTTTAGTTGGCAGAGGTAGGTACCTTTGACCAAATAGGTACCCTTGCGTCTAGTCAGGGTAATGGGCTACACTGGCACGAGCAGGCAGGCTTATCTCAGAGGCAGTGTGTAAAGCATTTGTGAACACATACAGTAATACAGTGACCACACTAGAGATGGACACCACACAGGTTGTATTATAAAAATATGTATTTTTATATAGATTTAACACAAGACCAAACAACAAAAATCCACCATACTGTACTCAAGATATGCTTAAAAATAGGTTGTTCACTTAAAATCAGTCTCTAGCAACAGATAACTCCATTGTGAGTTATCAAAACGTTGTGACAGGAGAAATCCCAAAGTACGCGGCCGACTGTGAGGAGCCCAGCATCGGGTCCAGAGTCAAACAGACCCCCAAAGAACAGTACCTTGGAAAAGCAATGAAAAACAAGGACAGATCACGGCTTCGGGGAGGTGCGGCTTCGTGGTGCGGCGTCGGTTCCTTACGACCCCAGGGTAGGTGTAGACTCAGTTCCTTACTGCAGCGCAGGGGAGGTGAGATGATGGTTTCTTACTGCTTCAGGGAGGTGACGTCACGATGGTGCCGAAACTACAGTTCCTTACAATGTCATGCTGTCAATGGATTCTCGGTCACCAACATCGAGGATCGGCTCTGCGATGTCGATGTTAGCTTTGGAGTCGATGCTGCCCAGCAGCAGGCGTCGGGACCACGGCACAAGTTGGAGCAGCGCTCACGGCTTCGGGTAGGTTACGGTGTTGCTCGCTGGCGTCGATATGGCACGGCGGCCGGCATCGGGTCTACGGTACAAGTCTGAGCAGCCCTCACGGCTTTGGTGCAGAAGACGGCGTCATTCTCCGGCGTCGTTATTGTAATTTACTTCTGCAGCAGCTAAAACTGCAGTTCTAGATGCAGGCAAGCAAAAGGGGTGAAGTCTTGTATCCCTGAGACTTCAGGCAGTAGGCAAGCTCAAGTTCAAGCCCTTGGAGATCTTCCTCAAAATGATGAAAGCACACTCGGTCCTTTTTCTCATTTCATTGGCAATGAAGCAACCACTGCAGGCCAGCCCCAACAACACGCAGCATAGGGGTAGTCTCCTCCTTCAGTTTCCCGGTTCTTCTCCTCAGCAAAGGTTCGTTTGATTCCCAGGAGTGATCTAAAGTTCTGGGGTCTGGGTCCACCACTCTACATGCAGATGGGTCTTTTCACCCTGTCTCCTGGAATCCCCCAGCCCCTGTCACTCACAACCCAGACAAGGAATACACAACCTAGCAGAGGTAGGCTTGGACAGTTAGGCAAGAAAATACCTACTTTCTAAAAGTGGTATTTTCAAACACAGAATGTTAAAACCAACTTCACTAAAAGATGTATTTTATCATTCTGAATTCAGGCATACTAAACTCGAATTTCTACTTGGTTCCCTGAGTCAGTTAGGATTATAAGATGTATAATCAAACTGCCAATTCTGGCCTATGGGGAACAGTAAGCCTTGCATTAGTGAAAAACAAAAATGGCTGTAATTCAATATCAGGACAAGCCACACACATCAGGGCATGTCCTACCTTTTACCTACATTGCACCCTGCCCTTGGCCCTACCTTAGGGGTGACTAATATGTATAAAAGGGAAGGTTTAGGTGCTGGCAAGTGGGTGCACTTGCCCAGTCAACATGGCAGTACCAGACTGCACACAGGCTCTGCAATGGCTGGCCCAAGACACACTTTACATTGTGCTCTGGTGGGTGGCACAATCAGTGCTGCAAGCTCACCAGCAGTCTTTGATTTACAGGCACTAGGCACTCGCAGTGCACTGTACTAGGGTCTGACAAAGTAAACTAAATAAGCCAATCATGGAGTCACTAAACCATACATCAATTTACCATAGGGAGCACTTGCACTGTGGCACTGAATAGCAGTGGCAGAGTGCCCAAAAGCATCTAAAACCTGCAAAAACATTAGAGGCAACAGCAAAAAAGGAAAGGTAGACCCACGCTTATGGTGCCAGGTCTAACAGTCCTGCAGACTGGAACAAACCACATGCAAGCCAGCTTTGGTCCTGCTTCAGTAGGGACAGTTCAACCGGGAATACTAATTGAGTGACTTCGGAACTGGAACACAAACAACTCAGGCCATTTTTGGCCTTGTTGGGGTTTATAATTGTGGTAAAGCTCAGACTCTATGGGATACTGAGTAGAAACCCAGGCGTGGACATACACTCTGCACTTCTCACTGAGAAAAACAAACAAGCATTAGCAAAGCAAATAGCACTTGTGGTATATATTTGTTTCAAAAAGAACTAGCTACTTGTGACTTGTTTATTGAACTCTGAGATGTCTTATCAGGTGGCACCTGTTTGGTGTCTTCATGAAGCCCTCACCCACCAACCTAGTTGGTGGCATGCTTCATCATTGGGCCCACCCAGTGACACCTAATGTGTCTCGGGTGTGCTTCAACGCCTGGTTACTGCCGAGCAGGTATTTTACAGAGAGTGCAGTATGGTGAAACGGTGAAGTGAGATTAAAAGGGCTTGGCAAGGGTCCCAATACCCGAGGGTTAATTAAATTTAAATAAATGTGCCCCTGTCAGCGGTTATAAATAAGGCAAAGTGGATGTTGTGGAGGCAGAATTACGACCTCCTACATCCGGGGTAGGTTGACATGTTTCAGTCACTGCCTTCTCTTAATTCTGGCTTTCCTCAGGACCGTAAAATGTGTAGGTGCATATTAAAAAAGGGGTAAGTGAGTTTTGCGGGCTATGTGTCGCACTCACTAAGGTGCTTTAGGTGTTAAAGAAGGGGATTCCCTCCGCAAGCATACCTGGACATACAACATCTATGACAAGGACAAGACATATATAGAGAGGTTCATTAGCATGTATCACAAGTCAATCTGAAATATGCCGTTAGATAAGTGCTTCGTGTGGAGAATACAAGCGACAAAAGTGTAACAGTACTGGTGGTACTGTTAGAGGAGATAATCGGTTTCTAAGTGTTGTGTTGATGATCAGATATGGATAGCTCACACATTATGGGAGAAGTGGGCGTAAGGACAAAGGTTCTGACGCTGACAATTAGCCCGTGATGCTTCCAGGAGTGGGTCGGCAATGGGGTTGACCCTGGAATACAAATTGGGGGACCACTGGCGGTTAGGAACCTGTATGAAAAGAAAAGCTTACCCGGAAGTTGTGTTGGTAGGGCAGCATACTCACAACAGTCTCAGTCAGGACCTGCGGGGTACCTGTGTGCCGTCCTCGCACTACGGAAGCTGACTGGCGGTTGCGGTCTGTTTTTATATTTTTGTAAATTGCCGGAACCTGTAGGGAAGACAGCAATAGAGGAGAGACTCGCAGGGTGCGTGCGAGCTGTGATGGCCTGTACCGGTGTGTGCGCCTGCGCAAAAGCTCTAGGACTGATAGGAGGTATCTAGCGCATGCGTGGAGAGCCTCCTGCTCGTGTCAACTGTGATGCTCCCAAGAGTGTGTAGGAACACATAAAGCTCAATGCTGCACGTCAGGGTTGAAATAAGTAGAGAGTGCCACTTATGGATAGGGTCACAGTGTGAGTCAAGTAATGAAAAAGGTGACATTATGGATTGAGGGCATTCCATGGGATGGAATCATTGAGGCCCTCCTTTTGCAGGGAAAGGCGATAAATCCACCGTTGTTCTTTGTTCAGAAGTTTTTTCTCATTGTCATCCCCAGTGTCGGGGAATTGTTCGATTACAGTCCAATAGAGATCATTGGGCGTGTGGTTGAGTCGGAGGAAGTGGGGAAAGCGTGGCATCATTGGGCTCACACAAATTACCTCCCACCCAGCGTTCCCCCAGGTCTCCCAATAAAAACGGTATCTCACTTGCATGGGTAGCCATAGTGGCTGCAACAGGAAAAGGTCCAAATCCTACGGTGGTGAATTTAAAATACCCTGAAGCATTATAACTTTGATTTTTGGGGGGGGCACCTGAGTTTTTGGCCCGTGGCTGGGTGGTATTCTTTGGAAAGTAGCAAACCCAAACAGTTCTGAAATCTAGACACCCGGGAGAGTCCAGGGAGGTATGGCATGCGTGGGTCCCCCAATGTTTTCCTACCCAGAACTCCTTGCAAACCTTAAAATTAGGTAAAAATAGAACTTTTCCAAACTTTTTGGCGTGGGATCGCCGTGCCGGTAAAAATGTCCTACCACCCAGCGTTCCCCTTGTTCTCCCGAGTAAAAGGATACCTCACTTGTGTGGGTGCCCCAAAGCAGAACACGCCAAAAATGAATTTTGAAAAAAGTATATTTAGTAGTATTTAAGTTTTACAAATTAAGCCCCCCAGCCTGAGTCACATGCCTTGGGCCCACCCACACAAGTGAGGTATCATTTTACTCGGGAGAACAAGGGAAACGCTGGGTGGTATGACATTTGTGCCGGCAGCGAGATCCCACCCAAAAAGTACGGAAAAGTAGGTTTTTTGACCAAAATTTAAGGTTTGCAGGGGTTTCTGGGTAGGAAAACATTGGGGGACCCACGCATGCCATACCTCCCTGGACTCCCCGGGTGTCTAGTTCTCAGAACTGTTTGGGTTTGGCAGTTTCCAAAGATGCCCGCCAAGCCCCGGGCCAAAAGCTCAGGTGACCCCTCAAAAATTAAGATTGTTTGGCTAAAGGTAATTTTTTGGTCTCCACAGTAAGAATTGGGCCTTTTCCTAAAGCAGCCACTATGCCTACCCACGCAAGTGAGGTACCATTTTTATCGGGAGACCTTGCGGAATGCTGGGTGGGAGGTAATTTGTGTGAGCCCAGTGATGCCACGCTTTCCCACACTAAAACGTGTGAAAAAACTAATTTTTCCAGCTAAAAATAACGTTTGCAAGGGATTCTGGGTAAAGGAACGTTGGAGGATCCACGCAAGCCATACCTCCTTGGAAGCCCCCGGGTGTCTACTTTCAGACATGTGTGGGTTTGGTAGGTTTCCCTAGATGGCTGTCTCGCACGGGGCCAAAAACCCAGGTAACCCCTCTTGCAAAAGCTGGTGGACTTGACATTGTTACCATTGTCAAATTCACCAGCTTTTGCAAGAGGGGTTACCTGGGTTTCTGGCCCCGTGCGAGACAGCCATCTATGGAAACCTACCAAACCCACACATTTCTGAAAAGTAGACACCCGGTGCTTCCAAGGAGGTATAGCTTGCGTGGATCCTCTAACGTTCCTTTACCCAGAATCCCTTGCAAACCTCAATTTTAGCAGAACAAAAATCAATTTTTTCACACGTTTTAGTGTGGGAAAGCGTGGCATCATTGGGCTCACACAAATTACCTCCCACCCAGCGTTCCCCCAGGTCTCCCGATAAAAACTGTACCTCACTTGCGTGGGTAGCCATAGTGGCTGCAACAGGAAAAGGTCCAAATCGTACGGTGGTGAATTTAAAATACCCTAAAGCAAAATAACTTTGATTTTTGGGGGGGGCACCTGAGTTTTTGGCCCGGGGCTGGGTGGTATTCTTTGGAAAGTAGCAAACCCAAACAGTTCTGAAATCTAGACACCCGGGAGAGTCCAGGGAGGTATGGCATGCGTGGGTCCCCCAATGTTTTCCTACCCAGAACTCCTTGCAAACCTTAAACTTAGGTAAAAATAGCACTTTTCCAAACTTTTTGGCGTGAGATCGCCGTGCCGGTAAAAATGTCCTACCACACAGCATTCCCCTTGTTCTCCCGAGTAAAAGGATACCTCACTTGTGTGGATGCCCCAAAGCAGAACACGCCAAAAATGAATTTTGAAAAAAGTAGTATTTAGTAGTATTTAAGTTTTACAAATTAAGGCCCCCAGCCTGAGTCACATGCCTTGGGCCCACCCACACAAGTGAGGTATCATTTTACTCGGGAGAACAAGGGAAACGCTGGGTGGTAGGACATTTGTGCCGGCAGCGAGATCCCACCCAAAAAAGTACGGAAAAGTGGGGTTTTTTACCAAAATTTAAGGTTTGCAGGGGTTTCTGGGTAGGAAAACATTGGGGGACCCACGCATGCTATACCTCCCTGGACTCCCCCGGGTGTCTAGTTCTCAGAACTGTTTGGGTTTGGCAGTTTCCAAAGATGCCCGCCAATCCCCGGGCCAAAAGCTCAGGTGACCCCCTCAAAAATTAAGATTGTTTGGCTAAAGGTAATTTTTTGGTCTCCACAGTAAGAATTGGGCCTTTTCCTAAAGCAGCCACTATGCCTACCCACGCAAGTGAGGTACCATTTTTATCGGGAGACCTTGCGGAACGCTGGGTGGGAGGTAATTTGTGTGATGCCACGCTTTCCCACACTAAAACGTGTGAAAAAACTAATTTTTTCCAGCTAAAAATGACGTTTGCAAGGGATTCTGGGTAAAGGACCGTTGGAGGATCCACGCAAGCCATACCTCCTTGGAAGCCCCCGGGTGTCTACTTTTCAGAAATGTGTGGGTTTGGTAGGTGTCCCTAGATGGCTGTCTCGCACGGGGCCAAAAACCCAGGTAACCCCTCTTGCAAAAGCTGGTGGACTTGACATTGTTACCATTGTCAAATTCACCAGCTTTTGCAAGAGGGGTTACCTGGGTTTCTGGCCCCGTGCGAGACAGCCATCTATGGAAACCTACCAAACCCACACATTTCTGAAAAGTAGACACCCGGGGGTTTCCAAGAAGGTATGGCTTGCATGGATCCTCCAACGTTCCTTTACCCAGAATCCCTTGCAAACCTCAATTTTAGCAGTAAAAAATCAATTTTTTCACACGTTTTAGTGTGGGAAAGCGTGGCATCATTGGGCTCACACAAATTACCTCCCACCCAGCGTTCCCCGAGGTCTCCCGATAAAAACAGTACCTCACTTGCGTGGGTAGCCATAGTGGCTGCAACAGGAAAAGGTCCAAATCGTACGGTGGTGAATTTAAAATACCCTGAAGCAATATAACTTTGATTTTTGGGGGGGGGCACCTGAGTTTTTGGCCCGGGGCTGGGTGGTATTCTTTGGAAAGTAGCAAACCCAAACAGTTCTGAAATCTAGACACCCGGGAGAGTCCAGGGAGGTATGGCATGCGTGGGTCCCCCAATGTTTTCCTACCCAGAACTCCTTGCAAACCTTAAAATTAGGTAAAAATAGCACTTTTCCAAACTTTTTGGCGTGAGATCGCCGTGCCGGTAAAAATGTCCTACCACCCAGCGTTCCCCTTGTTCTCCCGAGTAAAAGGATACCTCACTTGTGTGGATGCCTCAAAGCAGAACATGCCAAAAATGAATTTTGAAAAAAGTAGTATTTAGTAGTATTTAAGTTTTACAAATTAAGCCCCCCAGCCTGAGTCACATGCCTTGGGCCCACCCACACAAGTGAGGTATCATTTTATTCGGGAGAACAAGGGAAACGCTGGGTGGTAGGACATTTGTGCCGGCAGCGAGATCCCACCCAAAAAAGTACGGAAAAGTGGGTTTTTTGACCAAAATTTAAGGTTTGCAGGGGTTTCTGGGTAGGAAAACATTGGGGGACCCACGCATGCCATACCTCCCTGGACTCCCCCGGGTGTCTAGTTCTCAGAACTGTTTGGGTTTGGCAGTTTCCAAAGATGCCCGCCAACCCCCGGGCCAAAAGCTCAGGTGCCCCCCTCAAAAATTAAGATTGTTTGGCTAAAGGTAATTTTTTGGTCTCCAAAGTAAGAATTGGGCCTTTTCCTAAAGCAGCCACTATGCCTACCCACGCAAGTGAGGTACCATTTTCATCGGGAGACCTTGGGGAACGCTGGGTGGGAGGTAATTTGTGTGAGCCCAGTGATGCCACGCTTTCCCACACTAAAACGTGTGAAAAAACTAATTTTTTCCAGCTAAAAATGAGGTTTGCAAGGGATTCTGGGTAAAGGAACGTTGAAGGATCCACGCAAGCCATACCTCCTTGAAAGCCCCCGGGTGTCTACTTTTCAGAAATGTGTGGGTTTGGTAGGTTTCCCTAGATGGCTGTCTCGCACGGGGCCAAAAACCCAGGTAACCCCTCTTGCAAAAGCTGGTGGACTTGACATTGTTACCATTGTCAAATTCACCAGCTTTTGCAAGAGGGGTTACCTGGGTTTCTGGCCCCGTGCGAGACAGCCATCTATGTAAACCTACCAAACCCACACATTTCTGAAAAGTAGACACCCGGGGGCTTTCAAGGAGGTATGGCTTGCGTGGATCCTCCAACATTCCTTTACCCAGAATCCCTTGCAAACCTCAATTTTAGAAAAAAAAACACAATTTTGTCACACGTTTTTGTGTGGGAAAGCGTGGCATCATTGGGCTCACACAAATTACCTCCCACCCAGCGTTCCCCCAGGTCTCCCGATAAAAACGGTACCTCACTTGCGTGGGTAGCCATAGTGGCTGCAACAGGAAAAGGTCCAAATCATACAGTGGTGAATTTAAAATACCCTGAAGCAATATAACTTTGATTTTTGGGCGGGGGGCACCTGAGTTTTTGTCCCGGGGCTGGGTGGTATTCTTTGGAAAGTAGCAAACCCAAACAGTTCTGAAATCTAGACACCTGGGAGAGTCCAGGGAGGTATGGCATGCGTGAGTCCCCCAATGTTTTCCTACCCAGAACTCCTTGCAAACCTTAAAATTAGGTAAAAATAGAACTTTTCCAAACTTTTTGGCGTGGGATCGCCGTGCTGGTAAAAATGTCCTACCACCCAGCGTTTCCCTTGTTCTCCCGAGTAAAAGGATACCTCACTTGTGTGGATGTCCCAAAGCAGAACACGCCAAAAATGAATTTTGAAAAAAGTAGTATTTAGTAGTATTTAAGTCTTACAAATTAAGCCCCCCAGCCTGAGTCACATGCCTTGGGCCCACCCACACAAGTGAGGTATCATTTTACTCGACTTTTACAGACTTCGTCAGCCCGCACGCCCTCGCCTCCGAGAACTACATTCTTCTAGGAGACCTCAACTACCACCTTGAAAACATGCTCGACAACAACACCACCACCCTTCTGGACAACCTGTCCAATCTCGGACTCAAACAACTTGTTGACACTCCCACTCACACAGCCGGACACACGCTCGACCCTATCTTCACCTCCAGCAAGCACATCTCCTTCGATCGCACTACAGCTCTCCACTGGACGGATCACAGCTGTGTTCACTTCAGCTACAAAACCACCCTATCCCACAACCGTCCACAACCCATTCCCCGGAGAAAATGGAATAAAATCACCACCGACCAACTCCTCACATCACTCAACCAAAACCCTCCCACCCTAGCAATGGACCCAGACCAAGCGGCCACCAACTTCAGGCAATGGATTACCCAGAGTGCGGACGAACTAGCACCCCTGAAAAAACACCAGTTGATATCTCCATCAAAAAGGCTCCCTGGTTCAATAATGACCTTAAAAAATCCCAAAAGACATGCCGCACCCTGGAGAAGAATTGGAGAAAAGAACCAACCCCAGACAACATGGCCTCCCTCAAGTCAGCCACCCGCAAACACCACCAACTGATTCGATCCGCCAAGAAATCAGCATTCAAGGACCGTCTCGACAACAATTCTCATAACAGCAAGGAACTCTTCAATATCGTCAAAGAATTCACCAGCCCTTCCGCAGCTTCCAACGATATCACTAACTCCCAAGACCTCTGCAATGCGCTATCCTCCTTCTTCTACAACAAAATTGCCGACATCCACAACAGCTTCAAGAACACTCCCAGTGACCAACCCGCCCCACCCCCTTCAGATCACATCCCTCCAACTAACAACCTCAGCTCCTGGAACCCAATCACCATTGAAGACACCATTCGCCTCATGAACTCAATACACTCTGGCTCGCCTTCTGACCCCTGTCCCCACTACATCTTCAACAAAGCTGACTCCATCATCGCTCCCCAACTCCGCGATGTCATCAACTGCTCTTTCAACTCTGCCACCTTTCCAGAAATCTGGAAACACGCCGAACTCAGCGCCCTTCTGAAAAAACCCACAGCAGACCCCTCAGAACTGAAAAACTACCGACCCATATCCCTCCTCCCTTTCCCGGCCAAAGTAATCGAGAAAGCCGTCAACAGCCAACTCGCCGCCTTCCTTGAATCCAACAACTCCCTGGATCCCTCACAGAACGGCTTTCGAGCCAAACACAGCACCGAAACAGCCCTCATTGCAACGACCGACGACATCCGAGCACTCCTAGACAACGGAGAAACAGTGGCCCTCATTCTACTCGACCTCTCCGCCGCCTTCGACACTGTCTGTCACAGCACCCTCATACAACGCCTCAACAACATCGGCATACAAGGAAAAGCCCTGGACTGGATCATCTCTTTCCTAGCTGGAAGAACCCAGAGAGTCCGACTCCCCCCATTCTACTCAGAGCCCACCGAAGTCATCTGCGGCGTTCCTCAAGGTTCCTCACTCAGTCCCACCCTCTTCAACGTCTACATGAGTCCTCTCGCCTCCATCGCACGTCAACACAACCTCAACATCATCTCCTACGCCGATGACACCCAGCTAATCCTTTCACTCACCAAAGACCCCAACACCGCCAAAACCAATCTTCACGAAGGCATGAAAGAAATAGCCGAATGGATGAAACAGAGCCGCCTAAAACTCAACTCAGACAAAACAGAGGTGCTCATCCTAGGATCCTCCCCCTCAGCTTGGGACGACTCATGGTGGCCTTCCGCTTTGGGATCAGCACCCACACCCACAGACCATGCACATAACCTTAGCTTCATTCTAGACTCCTCTCTCTCAATGTCCAGACAAGTCAACGCCGTATCGTCCTCCTGCTTCAACGTCCTTCGCATTCTCAAAAAGATCTTCCGCTGGATCCCCCTCGAGACAAGAAAGACTGTCACCCATGCACTGGTCACGAGTCGACTAGACTATGGCAACACACTTTACGCCGGAATTACAACAAAATTGCAGAAAAAGCTCCAGCGTATCCAAAACGCGTCAGCGAGACTCATTTTAGACATCCCGCGCCAAGAGCACATCACCGGACACCTAAAAAATCTCCACTGGCTTCCCGTCAACAAAAGAATTACTTTCCGCCTTCTTACCCACGCACACAAGGCCCTTTATAATCTGGGACCCGAATGCCTCAACACCCGGCTGTCCTTCTACATTCCCACCCGCCAACTAAGATCATCCAATCAAGCCCTCGCCGCAGTCCCGCGCATCCGAAAAACCACCATGGGTGGCAGATCATTCTCCTTCCTGGCTGCCAAAACCTGGAACTCACTCCCCACCCACCTTCGCCTTACTCAGAAGCACATCTCCATCAGAAAAGAACTGAAAACCTGGCTATTCGACAAATAGTGAACCCCCCCTCTAGCGCCTTGAGACCCTCTGGGTGAGTAGTGCGCTATATAAATGCCCGAACTTGACTCGGGAGAACAAGGGAAACGCTGGGTGGTAGGACATTTGTGCCGGCAGCGAGATCCCACCCAAAAAGTACGGAAAAGTGTTTTTTTTTACCAAAATTTAAGGTTTGCAGGGGTTTCTGGGTAGGAAAACATTGGGGGACCCACGCATGCCATACCTCCCTGGACTCCCCCGGGTGTCTAGTTCTCAGAACTGTTTGGGTTTGGCAGTTTCCAAAGATGCCCGCCAAGCCCCGGGCCAAAAGCTCAGGTGACCCCCTCAAAAATTAAGATTGTTTGGCTAAAGGTAATTTTTTGGTCTCCACAGTAAGAATTGGGCCTTTTCCTAAAGCAGCCACTATGCCAACCCACGCAAGTGAGGTACCATTTTTATCAGGAGACCTTGGGGAACGCTGGGTGGGAGGTAATTTGTGTGAGCCCAGTGATGCCACGCTTTCCCACACTAAAACGTGTGAAAAAACAATTTTTTTCCAGCTAAAAATGAGGTTTGCAAGGGATTCTGGGTAAAGGAACGTTGGAGGATCCATGCAAGCCATACCTCCTTGGAAGCCCCCAGGTGTCTACTTTTCAGAAATGTGTGGGTTTGGTAGGTTTCCCTAGATGGCTGTCTCGCACGGGGCCAAAAACCCAGGTAACCCCTCTTGCAAAAGCTGGTGGACTTGACATTGTTACCATTGTCAAATTCACCAGCTTTTGCAAGAGGGGTTACCTGGGTTTCTGGCCCCGTGCGAGACAGCCATCTATGGAAACCTACCAAACCCACACATTTCTGAAAAGTAGACACCCGGGGGCTTCCAAGGAGGTATGGCTTGCGTGGATCCTCCAACGTTCTTTTACCCAGAATCCCTTGCAAATCTCAATTTTAGCAGAAAAAAATAAATTTTTTCACACATTTTAGTCTGGGAAAGCATGGCATCATTGGGCTCACACAAATTACCTCCCACCCAGCGTTCCCCCAGGTCTCCCGATAAAAACAGTACCTCACTTGCGTGGGTAGCCATAGTGACTGCAACAGGAAAAGGTCCAAATCGTACGGTGGTGAATTTAAAATACCCTGAAGCAATATAACTTTGATTTTTGGGGGGGCACCTGAGTTTTTGGCCCGGGATGGGTGGTATTCTTTGGAAAGTAGCAAACCCAAACAGTTCTGAAATCTAGACACCCGGGAGAGTCCAGGGTGGTATGGCATGCGTGGGTCCCCCAATGTTTTCCTACCCAGAACTCCTTGTAAACCTTAAAATTAGGTAAAAATAGCACTTTTCCAATTTTTGTGGCGTGAGATCGCCGTGCCGGTAAAAATGTCCTACCACCCAGCGTTCCCCTTGTTCTCCCGAGTAAAAGGATACCTCACTTGTGTGGATGCCCCAAAGCAGAACACGCCAAAAATGAATTTTGAAAAAAGTAGTATTTAGTAGTATTTAAGTTTTACAAATTAAGCCCCCCAGCCTGAGTCACATGCCTTGGGCCCACCCACACAAGTGAGGTATCATTTTACTCGGGAGAACAAGGGAAACGCTGGGTGGTAGGACATTTGTGCCGGCAGCGAGATCCCACCCAAAAAAGTACGGAAAAGTTGTTTTTTTGACCAAAATTTAAGGTTTGCAGGGGTTTCTGGGTAGGAAAACATTGGGGGACCCACGCATGCCTTACCTCCCTTGACTCCCCCGGGTGTCTAGTTCTCAGAACTGTTTGGGTTTAGCAGTTTCCAAAGATGCCCACCAAGCCCCGGGCCAAAAGCTCAGGTGCCCCCCTCAAAAATTAAGATTGTTTGGCTAAAGGTAATTTTTTGGTCTCCACAGTAAGAATTGGGCCTTTTCCTAAAGCAGCCACTATGCCTACCCACGCAAGTGAGGTACCATTTTTATCGGGAGACCTTGGGGAACGCTGGGTGGGAGTTAATTTGTGTGAGCCCAGTGATGCCACGCTTTCCCACACTAAAACGTGTGAAAAAACTAATTTTTTCAAGCTGAAAATGAGGTTTGCAAGGGATTCTGGGTAAAGGAACGCTGGAGGATCCACGCAAGCCATACCTCCTTGGAAGCCCCCGGGTGTCTACTTTTCAGAAATGTGTGGGTTTGGTAGGTTTCCCTAGATGGCTGTCTCGCACGGGGCCAAAAACCCAGGTAACCCCTCTTGCAAAAGCTGGTGGACTTGACATTGTTACCATTGTCAAATTCACCAGCTTTTGCAAGAGGGGTTACCTGGGTTTCTGGCCCCGTGCGAGACAGCCATCTATGGAAACCTACCAAACCCACACATTTCTGAAAATTAGACACCCGGGGGCTTCCAAGGAGGTATGGCTTGCGTGGATCCTCCAACATTCCTTTACCCAGAATCCCTTGCAAACCTCAATTTTAGCAGAAAAAAAATAAATTTTTTCACACGTTTTAGTGTGGGAAAGCGTGGCATCATTGGGCTCACACAAATTACCTCCCACCCAGCGTTTCCCCAGGTCTCCCGATAAAAACGATACCTCACTTGCATGGGTAGCCATAGTGGCTGCAACAGGAAAAGGTCCAAATCGTACGGTGGTGAATTTAAAATACCCTGAAGCAATATAACTTTGATTTTTGGGGGGGGGCACCTGAGTTTTTGGCCCGTGGCTGGGTGGTATTCTTTGGAAAGTAGCAAACCCAAACAGTTCTGAAATCTAGATACCCGGGAGAGTCTAGGGAGGTATGGCATGCGTGGGTCCCCCAATGTTTTCCCACCCAGAACTCCTTGCAAACCTTAAAATTAGGTAAAAATAGCACTTTTCCAAACTTTTTGCCGTGGGATCGCCGTGCCGGTAAAATGTCCTACCACCCAGCGTTCCCTTGTTCTCCCGAGTAAAAGGATACCTCACTTGTGTGGGTGACCCAAAGCAGAACACGCCAAATATGAATTTTGAAAAAGTAGTATTTAGTAGTATTTAAGTTTTACAAATTAAGCCCCCCAGCCTGAGTCACATGCCTTGGGCCCACCCACACAACTGAGGTATCATTTTACTCGGGAGAACAAGGGAAACGCTGGGTGGTAGGACATTTGTGCCGGCAGCGAGATCCCACCCAAAAAAGTACGGAAAAATTGGTTTTTTGACCAAAATTTAAGGTTTGCAGGGGTTTCTGGGTAGGAAAACATTGGGGGACCCACGCATGCCATACCTCCCTGGACTCCCCCGGGTGTCTAGTTCTCAGAACTGTTTGGGTTTGGCAGTTTCCAAAGATGCCCGCCAAGCCACGGGCCAAAAGCTCAGGTGACCCCCTCAACAATTAAGATTGTTTGGCTAAAGGTAATTTTTTGGTCTCCACAGTAAGAATTGGGCCTTTTCCTAAAGCAGCCACTATGCCTACCCACGCAAGTGAGGTACCATTTATATCGGGAGACCTTGGGGAATGCTGGGTGGGAGGTAATTTGTTTGAGCCCAGTGATGCCACGCTTTTCCACACTAAAACGTGTGAAAAAACTAATTTTTTCCAGCTAAAAATGAGGTTTGCAAGGGGTTCTGGGTAAAGGAACTTTGGAGGATCCACGCAAGCCATACCTCCTTGGAAGCCCCTGGGTGTCTACTTTTCAGAAATGTGTGGGTTTGGTAGGTTTCCCTAGATGGCTGTCTCGCACGGGGCCAAAAACCCAGGTAACCCCTCTTGCAAAAGCTGGTGGACTTGACATTGTTACCATTGTCAAATTCACCAGCTTTTGCAAGAGGGGTTACCTGGGTTTCTGGCCCTGTGCGAGACAGCCATCTATGGAAACCTACCAAACCCACACATTTCTGAAAAGTAGACACCCGGGGGCTTCCAAGGAGGTATGGCTTGCGTGGATCCTCCAATGTTCCTTTACCCAGAATCCCTTGCAAAACTCAATTTTAGCAGAAAAAAATCAATTTTTTCACACGTTTTAGTGTGGGAAAGCGTGGCATCATTGGGCTCACACAAATTACCTCCCACCCAGCGTTCCCCCAGGTCTCCTGATAAAAACGATACCTCACTTGCATGGGTAGCCATAGTGCTGCAACAGGAAAAGGTCCAAATTGTACGGTGGTGAATTTAAAATACCCTGAAGCAATATAACTTTGATTTTTTTGGGGGGGGCACCTGAGTTTTTGGCCTGTGGCTGGGTGGTATTCTTTGGAAAGTAGCAAACCCAAACAGTTCTGAAATCTAGACACCCGGGAGAGTCCAGGGAGGTATGGCATGTGTGGGTCCCCCAATGTTTTCCTACCCAGAACTCCTTGCAAACCTTAAAATTAGGTAAAAATAGCACTTTTCCAAACTTTTTGGCGTGGGATCGCCGTGCCGGTAAAAATGTCCTACCACCCAGCGCTCCCCTTGTTCTCCCGAGTAAAAGGATACCTCACTTGTGTAGGTGCCCCAAAGCAGAACACACCAAAAATGAATTTTGAAAAAAGTAGTATTTAGTAGTATTTAAGTTTTACAAATTAAGCCCCCCAGCCTGAGTCACATGCCTTGGGCCCACGCAAACAAGTGAGGTATCATTTTACTCGGCGGAACAAGGGAAATGCTGGGTGGTAGGACATTTGTGCCGGCAGCGAGATCCCACCCAAAAAAGTACGGAAAAATGGGTTTTTTGACCAAAATTTAAGGTTTGCAGGGGTTTCTGGGTAGGAAAACATTGGGGGACCCACGGATGCCATACCTCCCTGGACTCCCCCGGGTGTCTAGTTCTCAGAACTGTTTGGGTTTGGCAGTTTCCAAAGATGCCCGCCAAGCCCCGGACCAAAAGCTCAGGTGACCCCCTCAACAATTAAGATTGTTTGGCTAAAGGTAATTTTTTGGTCTCCACAGTAAGAATTGGGCCTTTTCCTAAAGCAGCCACTATGCCTACCCACGCAAGTGAGGTACCATTTTTATCGGGAGACCTTGGGAAACGCTGGGTGGAAGGTAATTTGTGTGAGCCCAGTGATGCCACGCTTTTCCACACTAAAACGTGTGAAAAAACTAATTTTTTCCAGCTAAAAATGAGGTTTGCAAGGGATTCTGGGTAAAGGAACTTTGGAGGATCCACGCAAGCCATACCTCCTTGGAAGCCCCCGGGTGTCTATTTTTCAGAAATGTGTGGGTTTGGTAGGTTTCCCTAGATGGCTGTCTCGCACGGGGCCAAAAACCCAGGTAACCCCTCTTGCAAAAGCTGGTGGACTTGACATTGTTACCATTGTCAAATTCACCAGCTTTTGGAAGAGGTGTTATCTGGGTTTCTGGCCCCGTGCGAGACAGCCATCTATGGAAACCTACCAAACCCACACATTTCTGAAAAGTAGACACCCGGGGGCTTCCAAGGAGGTATGGCTTGCGTGGATCCTCCAACGTTCCTTTACCCAGAATCCCTTGCAAACCTCAATTTTAGCAAAAAAAAATACTTTTTTTCACACGTTTTAGTGTGGGAAAGCGTGGCATCATTGGGCTCACACAAATTACATCCCACCCAGCGTTCCCCCACGTCTCCCGATAAAAACGATACCTCACTTGCATGGGTAGCCATAGTGGCTGCAACAGGAAAAGGTCCAAATCGTACGGTGGTGAATTTAAAATACCCTGAAGCAATATAACTTTGATTTTTGGGGGGGGGCACCTGAGTTTTTGGCCCGTGGCTGGGTGGTATTCTTTGGAAAGTAGCAAACCCAAACAGTTCTGAAATCTAGACACCCGGGAGAGTCCAGGGAGGTATGGCATGCGTGGGTCCCCCAATGTTTTCCTACCCAGAACTCCTTGCGAACCTTAAAATTAGTTAAATTAGCACTTTTCCAAACTTTTTGGCGTGGGATCGCCGTGCCGGTAAAAATGTCCTACCACCCAGCGTTCCCCTTGTTCTCCCGAGTAAAAGGATACCTCACTTGTGTGGGTGCCCCAAAGCAGAACACGCCAAAAATGAATTTTGAAAAAAGTAGTATTTAGTAGTATTTAAGTTTTACAAATTAAGCCCCCCAGCCTGAGTCACATGCCTTGGGCCCACGCAAACAAGTGAGGTATCATTTTACTCGGGAGAACAAGGGAAACACTGGGTGGTAGGACATTTGTGCCGGCAGCGAGTTCCCACCCAAAAAAGTACGGAAAAGTGGGTTTTTTGACCAAAATTTAAGGTTTGCAGGGGTTTCTGGGTAGGAAAACATTGGGGGACCCACGCATGCCATACCTCTCTGGACTCCCCCGGGTGTCTAGTTCTCAGAACTGTTTGGGTTTGGCAGTTTCCAAAGATGCCCGCCAAGTCCCGGGCCAAAAGCTCAAGTGACCCCCTCAAAAATTAAGATTGTTTGGCTAAAGGTAATTTTTTGGTCTCCACAGTAAGAATTGGGCCTTTTCCTAAAGCAGCCACTATTCCTACCCACGCAAGTGAGGTACCATTTTTATCGGGAGACCTTGGGGAACGCTGGGTGGGAGGTAATTTGTGTGAGCCCAGTGATGCCACGCTTTCCCACTCTAAAACGTGTGAAAAAACTATTTTTTTTCCAGCTAAAAATGAGGTTTGCAAGGGATTCTGGGTAAAGGAACGTTGGAGGATCCACGCAAGCCATACCTCCTTGGAAGCCCCCGGGTGTCTACTTTTCAGAAATGTGTGGGTTTGGTAGGTTTCCCTAGATGGCTGTCTCTCACGGGGCCAAAAACCCAGGTAACCCCTCTTGCAAAAGCTGGTGGACTTGACATTGTTACCATTGTCAAATTCACCAGCTTTTGCAAGAGGGGTTACCTGGGTTTTTGGCCCCGTGCGAGACAGCAATCTAGGGAAACCTACCAAACCCACACATTTCTGAAAAGTAGACACCCGGGGGCTTCCAAGGAGGTATGGCTTGCGTGGATCCTCCAACGTTTCTTTACCCAGAATCCCTTGCAAACCTCAATTTTAGCAGAAAAACATACTTTTTTTCACACGTTTTAGTGTGGGAAAGCGTGGCATCATTGGGCTCACACAAATTACCTCCCACCCAGCGTTCCCCCAGGTCTCCCGATAAAAACGATACCTCACTTGCATGGGTAGCCATAGTGGCTGCAACAGGAAAAGGTCCAAATCGTACGGTGGTGAATTTAAAATACCCTGAAGCAATATAACTTTGATTTTTGGGGGGGGGCACCTGAGTTTTTGGCCCGTGGCTGGGTGGTACTCTTTGGAAAGTAGCAAACCCAAACAGTTCTGAAATCTAGACACCCGGGAGAGTCCAGGGAGGTATGGCATGCGTGGGTCCCCCAATGTTTTCCTACCCAGAACTCCTTGCAAACCTTAAAATTAGTTAAAATAGCACTTTTCCAAACTTTTTGGCGTGGGATCGCCATGCCGGTAAAAATGTCCTACCACCCAGCGTTCCCCTTGTTCTCCCGAGTAAAAGGATACCTCACTTGTGTGGGTGCCCCAAAGCAGAACACGCCAAAAATGAATTTTGAAAAAAGTAGTATTTAGTAGTATTTAAGTTTTACAAATTAAGCCCCCCAGCCTGAGTCACATGCCTTGGGCCCACGCAAACAAGTGAGGCATCATTTTACTCGGGAGAACAAGGGAAACACTGGGTGGTAGGACATTTGTGCCGGCAGCGAGATCCCACCCAAAAAAGTACGGAAAAATGGGTTTTTTGACCAAACTTTAAGGTTTGCAGGGGTTTCTGGGTAGGAAAACATTGGGGGACCCACGCATGCCATACCTCTCTGGACTCCCCCGGTGTCTAGTTCTCAGAACTGTTTGGGTTTGGCAGTTTCCAAAGATGCCCGCCAAGCCCCGGGCCAAAAGCTCAGGTGACCCCCTCAAAAATTAAGATTGTTTGGCTAAAGGTAATTTTTTGGTCTCCACAGTAAGAATTGGGCCTTTTCCTAAAGCAGCCACTATGCCTACCCACGCAAGTGAGGTACCATTTTTATCGGGAGACCTTGGGAAACGCTGTGTGGGAGGTAATTTGTGTGAGCCCAGTGATGCCACGCTTTCCCACACTAAAACGTGTGAAAAAACTAATTTTTTCCAGCTAAAAATGAGGTTTGCAAGGGATTCTGGGTAAAGGAACGTTGGAGGATCCACGCAAGCCATACCTCCTTGGAAACCCCCAGGTGTCTACTTTTCAGAAATGTGTGGGTTTGGTAGGTTTCCCTAGATGGCTGTCTCGCACGGGGCCAAAAACCCAGGTAACCCCTCTTGCAAAAGCTGGTGGACTTGACATTGTTACCATTGTCAAATTCACCAGCTTTTGCAAGAGGGATTACCTGGGTTTCTGGCCCTGTGCGAGACAGCCATCTATGGAAACCTACCAAACCCACACATTTCTGAAAAGTAGACACCCGGGGGCTTCCAAGGAGGTATGGCTTGCGTGGATCCTCCAACGTTCCTTTACCCAGAATCCCTTGCAAACCTCAATTTTAGCAGAAAAAAATCAATTTTTTCACACGTTTTAGTGTGGGAAAGCGTGGCATCATTGGGCTCACACAAATTACCTCCCACCCAGCGTTTCCCCAGGTCTCCCGATAAAAACGATACCTCACTTGCATGGGTAGCCATAGTGGCTGCAACAGGAAAAGGTCCAAATCGTACGGTGGTGAATTTAAAATACCCTGAAGCAATATAACTTTGATTTTTGGGGGGGGGCACCTGAGTTTTTGGCCCGTGGCTGGGTGGTATTCTTTGGAAAGTAGCAAACCCAAACAGTTCTGAAATCTAGATACCCGGGAGAGTCTAGGGAGGTATGGCATGCGTGGGTCCCCCAATGTTTTCCCACCCAGAACTCCTTGCAAACCTTAAAATTAGGTAAAAATAGCACTTTTCCAAACTTTTTGCCGTGGGATCGCCGTGCCGGTAAAATGTCCTACCACCCAGCGTTCCCTTGTTCTCCCGAGTAAAAGGATACCTCACTTGTGTGGGTGACCCAAAGCAGAACACGCCAAATATGAATTTTGAAAAAGTAGTATTTAGTAGTATTTAAGTTTTACAAATTAAGCCCCCCAGCCTGAGTCACATGCCTTGGGCCCACCCACACAACTGAGGTATCATTTTACTCGGGAGAACAAGGGAAACGCTGGGTGGTAGGACATTTGTGCCGGCAGCGAGATCCCACCCAAAAAAGTACGGAAAAATTGGTTTTTTGACCAAAATTTAAGGTTTGCAGGGGTTTCTGGGTAGGAAAACATTGGGGGACCCACGCATGCCATACCTCCCTGGACTCCCCCGGGTGTCTAGTTCTCAGAACTGTTTGGGTTTGGCAGTTTCCAAAGATGCCCGCCAAGCCACGGGCCAAAAGCTCAGGTGACCCCCTCAACAATTAAGATTGTTTGGCTAAAGGTAATTTTTTGGTCTCCACAGTAAGAATTGGGCCTTTTCCTAAAGCAGCCACTATGCCTACCCACGCAAGTGAGGTACCATTTATATCGGGAGACCTTGGGGAATGCTGGGTGGGAGGTAATTTGTTTGAGCCCAGTGATGCCACGCTTTTCCACACTAAAACGTGTGAAAAAACTAATTTTTTCCAGCTAAAAATGAGGTTTGCAAGGGGTTCTGGGTAAAGGAACTTTGGAGGATCCACGCAAGCCATACCTCCTTGGAAGCCCCTGGGTGTCTACTTTTCAGAAATGTGTGGGTTTGGTAGGTTTCCCTAGATGGCTGTCTCGCACGGGGCCAAAAACCCAGGTAACCCCTCTTGCAAAAGCTGGTGGACTTGACATTGTTACCATTGTCAAATTCACCAGCTTTTGCAAGAGGGGTTACCTGGGTTTCTGGCCCCGTGCGAGACAGCCATCTATGGAAACCTACCAAACCCACACATTTCTGAAAAGTAGACTCCCGGGGGCTTCCAAGGAGGTATGGCTTGTGTGGATCCTCCAACGTTCCTTTACCCAGAATCCCTTGCAATCCTCAATTTTAGCAGAAAAAAATTTATTTTTTCAAACGTTAAAGTGTGGGAAAGCGTGGCATCATTGGGCGCACACAAATTACCTCCCACCCAGCGTTCCCCCAGGTCTCCCGATAAAAACGATACTTCACTTGCATGGGTAGCCATAGTGGCTGCAACAGGAAAAGGTCCAAATCATACGGTGGTGAATTTAAAATACCCTGAAGCAATATAACTTTGATTTTTGGGGGTGGGGGGCACCTGAGTTTTTGGCCCGTGGCTGGGTGGTATTCTTTGGAAAGTAGCAAACCCAAACAGTTCTAAAATCTAGACACCCGGGAGAGTCCAGGGAGGTATGGCATGCGTGGGTCCCCCAATGTTTTCCTACCCAGAACTCCTTGCAAACCTTAAAATTAGGTAAAAATAGCACTTTTCCAAACTTTTTGGCGTGGGATCGCCGTGCCAGTAAAAATGTCCTACCACCCAGCGTTCCCCTTGTTCTCCCGAGTAAAAGGATACCTCACTCTTGTGGGTGCCCCAAAGCAGAACACGCCAAAAATGAATTTTGAAAAAAGTAGTATTTAGTAGTATTTAGGTTTTACAAATTAAGCCCCCCAACCTGAGTCACATGCCTTGGGCCCACCCACACAACTGAGGTATCATTTTACTCGGGAGAACAAGGGAAACGCTGGGTGGTAGGACATTTGTGCCGGCAGCGAGATCCCACCCAAAAAAGTACGGAAAAGTGGGTTTTTTGACCAAAATTTAAGGTTTGCAGGGGTTTCTGGGTAGGAAAACATTGGGGGACCCACGCATGCCATACCTCTCTGGACTCCCCCGGGTGTCTAGTTCTCAGAACTGTTTGGGTTTGGCAGTTTCCAAAGATGCCCGCCAGGCCCTGGGCCAAAAGCTCAAGTGACCCCCTCAAAAATTAAGATTGTTTGGCTAAAGGTAATTTTTTGGTCTCCACAGTAAGAATTGGGCCTTTTCCTAAAGCAGCCACTATTCCTACCCACGCAAGTGAGGTACCATTTTTATCGGGAGACCTTGGGGAACGCTGGGTGGGAGGTAATTTGTGTGAGCCCAGTGATGCCACGCTTTCCCACACTAAAACGTGTGAAAAAACTAATTTTTTCCAGCTAAAAATGAGGTTTGCAAGGGATTCTGGGTAAAGGAACATTGGAGGATCCACGCAAGCCATACCTCCTTGGAAGCCCCCGGGTGTCTACTTTTCAGAAATGTGTGGGTTTGGTAGGTTTCCCTAGATGGCTGTCTCGCAAGGGGCCAAAAACCCAGGTAACCCCTCTTGCAAAAGCTGGTGGACTTGACATTGTTACCATTGTCAAATTCACCAGCTTTTGCAAGAGGGGTTACCTGGGTTTCTGGCCCCGTGCGAGACAGCCATCTATGGAAACCTACCAAACCCACACATTTCTGAAAAGTAAACACCCGGGGGCTTCCAAGGAGGTATGGCTTGCGTGGATCCTCCAACGTTCCTTTACCCAGAATCCCTTGCAAACCTCAATTTTAGCAGAATTTTTTTTTTTTTTCACACGTTTTAGTGTGGGAAAGCGTGGCATCATTGGGCTCACACAAATTACCTCCCACCCAGCGTTCCCCCAGGTCTCCCGATAAAAACGATACCTCACTTGCATGGGTAGCCATAGTGGCTGCAACAGGAAAAGGTCCAAATCGTACGGTGGTGAATTTAAAATACCCTGAAGCAATATAACTTTGATTTTTGGGGGGGGGCACCTGAGTTTTTGGCCCGTGGCTGGGTGGTATTCTTTGGAAAGTAGCAAACCCAAACAGTTCTGAAATCTAGACACCCGGGAGAGTCTAGGGAGGTATGGCATGCGTGGGTCCCCCAATGTTTTCCTACCCAGAACTCCTTGCAAACCTTAAAATTAGGTAAAAATAGCACTTTTCCAAACTTTTTGGCGTGGGATCGCCGTGCCGGTAAAAATGTCCTACCACCCAGCGTTCCCCTTGTTCTTCCGAGTAAAAGGATACCTCACTTGTGTGGGTGCCCCAAAGCAGAACACGCCAAAAATGAATTTTGAAAAAAGCAGTATTTAGTAGTATTTAAGTTTTACAAATTAAGCCCCCCAGCCTGAGTCACATGCCTTGGGCCCACCCAAACAAGTGAGGTATCATTTTACTCGGGAGAACAAGGGAAACGCTGGGTGGTAGGACATTTGTGCCGGCAGCGAGATCCCACCCAAAAAAGTACGGAAAAATGGGGTTTTTGACCAAAATTTAAGGTTTGCAGGGGTTTCTGGGTAGGAAAACATTGGGGGACCCACGCATGCCATACCTCTCTGGACTCCCCGGGTGTCTAGTTCTCAGAACTGTTTGGGTTTGGCAGTTTCCAAAGATGCCCGCCAAGCCCCGGGCCAAAAGCTCAAGTGACCCCCTCAAAAATTAAGATTGTTTGGCTAAAGGTAATTTTTTGGTCTCCACAGTAAGAATTGGGCCTTTTCCTAAAGCAGCCACTATTCCTACCCACGCAAGTGAGAAACCATTTTAATCGGGAGACCTTGGGGAACGCTGGGTGGGAGGTAATTTGTGTGAGCCCAGTGATGCCACGCTTTCCCACACTAAAACGTGTGTAAAAACTAATTTTTTCCAGCTAAAAATGAGGTTTGCAAGGTATTCTGGGTAAAGGAACGTTGGAGGATCCACGCAAGCCATACCTCCTTGGAACCCCCTGGGTGTCTACTTTTCAGAAATGTGTGGGTTTGGTAGGTTTCCCTAGATGGCTGTCTTGCACGGGGCCAAAAACCCAGGTTACCCCTCTTGCAAAAGCTGGTGGACTTGACATTGTTACCATTGGCAAATTCACCAGCTTTTGCAAGAGGGGTTACCAGGGTTTCTGGCCCCGTGCGAGACAGCCATCTATGGAAACCTACCAAACCCACACATTTCTGAAAAGTAGACACCCGGGGGCTTCCAAGGAGGTATGGCTTGCGTGGATCCTCCAACGTTCCTTTACCCAGAATCCCTTGCAAACCTCAATTTTAGCAGAAAAAAAGAATTTTTTTCACACGTTTTAGTGTGGGAAAGCGTGGCATCATTGGGCTCACACAAATTACCTCCCACCCAGCGTTCCCCCAGGTCTCCCGATAAAAACGATACCTCACTTGCATGGGTAGCCATAGTGGCTGCAACAGGAAAAGGTCCAAATCGTACGGTGGTGAATTTAAAATACCCTGAAGCAATATAACTTTGATTTTTGGGGGTGGGGGCACCTGAGTTTTTGGCCCGTGGCTGGGTGGTATTCTTTGGAAAGTAGCAAACCCAAACAGTTCTGAAATCTAGACACCCGGGAGAGTCCAGGGAGGTATGGCATGCGTGGGTCCCCCAATGTTTTCCTACCCAGAACTCCTTGCAAACCTTAAAATTAGGTAAAAATAGCACTTTTCCAAACTTTTTGGCGTGGGATCGCGGTGCCAGTAAAAATGTCCTACCACCCAGCATTCCCCTTGTTCTCCCGAGTAAAAGGATACCTCACTCTTGTGGGTGCCCCAAAGCAGAACAGGCCAAAAATGAATTTTGAAAAAAGTAGTATTTAGTAGTATTTAAGTTTTACAAATTAAGCCCCCCAGCCTGAGTCACATGCCTTGGGCCCACCCACACAAGTGAGGTATCTTTTTACTCGGGAGAACAAGGGAAACGCTGGGTGGTAGGACATTTGTGCCGGCAGCGAGATCCCACCCAAAAAAGTACGGAAAAGTAGGTTTTTTGACCAAAATTTAAGGTTTGCAGGGGTTTCTGGGTAGGAAAACATTTGGGGACCCACGCATGCCATACCTCTCTGGACTCCCCCGGGTGTCTAGTTCTCAGAACTGTTTGGGTTTGGCAGTTTCCAAAGATGCCTGCCAAGCCCCGGGCCAAAAGCTCAGGTGACCCCCTCAAAAATTAAGATTGTTTGGCTAAAGGTAATTTTTTGGTCTCCACAGTAAGAATTGGGCCTTTTCCTAAAGCAGCCACTATTCCTACCCACGCAAGTGAGGTACCATTTTTATCGGGAGACCTTGGGGAACGCTGGGTGGGAGGTAATTTGTGTGAGCCCAGTGATGCCACGCTTTCCCACACTAAAACGTGTGAAAAAACTATTTTTTTCCAGCTAAAAATGAGGTTTGCAAGGGATTCTGGGTAAAGGAACTTTGGAGGATCCACGCAAGCCATACCTCCTTGGAAGCCCCCGGGTGTCTACTTTTCAGAAATGTGTGGGTTTGGTAGGTTTCCCTAGATGGCTGTCTCGCACGGGGTCAACAACCCAGGCAACCCCTCTTGCAAAAGCTGGTGGACTTGACATTGTTACCATTGTCAAATTCACCAGCTTTTGCAAGAGGGGTTACCTGGGTTTCTGGCCCCATGCGAGATAGCCATCTAGGAAACCTACCAAACCCACACATTTCTGAAAAGTAGACACCCGGGGGCTTCCAAGGAGGTATGGCTTGCGTGGATCCTTCAACGTTCCATTACCCAGAATCCCTTGCAAATCTCAATTTTAGCAGAAAAAAATCAATTTTTTCACACGTTTTAGTGTGGGAAAGCGTGGCATCATTGGGCTCACACAAATTACCTCCCACCCAGCGTTCCCCCTGGTCTCCCGATAAAAACAGTACCTCACTTGCGTGGGTAGCCATAGTGGCTGCAACAGGAAAAGGTCCAAATCGTACGGTGGTGAATTTAAAATACCCTGAAGCAATATAACTTTGATTTTTTGGGGGGGGCACCTGAGTTTTTGGCCCGGGGCTGGGTGGTATTGTTTGGAAAGTAGCAAACCCAAACAGTTCTGAAATCTAGTCACCTGGGAGAGTCCAGGGAGGTATGGCATGCGTGGGTCCCCCAATGTTTTCCTACCCAGAACTCCTTGCAAACCTTAAAATTAGGTAAAAATAGCACTTTTCTAAACTTTTTGGCGTGGGATCGCCGTGCCGGTAAAAATGTCCTACCACCCAGCGTTCCCCTTGTTCTCCCGAGTAAAAGGATACCTCACTTGTGTGAGTGCCCCAAAGCAGAACATGCCAAAAATGAATTTTGAAAAAAGTAGTATTGTTGGACAGGCCGCATGGTCGGGCTGCCCCCCCTCCCCGCAGTAGGACCTGGACCCTGGCTCTCCCTGCATCCCCAGCCAGAGTCCCTAAACAACCACCCGAAGTACCCTGCAATCCCTCCACTACAAGACACCAGCCCCGGACCCAGCTGGCCCGGGTCACCATCCACACCCCGACATCGAACCGGCCGCCATCTTGGGGCACTGCAGCACGAGGCCGCGTGGCCTCAACTCGACCCTAACCCTGGGCCCAGCCGGCCCCGACATCGGGGCACCAACCTCCCCCCAGGAGGCAGAGTGACCACTTGGCAAATCAATGGGAGAAGGAATCGTCAACGGCTCCCCTCCGCCAGGTGTCGATCACCCCCGGCCGCCCTGGGCGCTGGCTCCACCCCCCTGCTGGGTGTCTGGACTCCCTCATCCCGGACCTCCCGGCCCCCAGGCGCGAGGGTCCGGACATCAAAGGGGACCAGACCTATAACTGGGGCAGTGCCAGACCAGGAAGGCAGTTGTATCCTGGAGTCGAGAGACCCGAGAAGAACTCATCCGTGACTGGCCTGCTGGCGCTGCCGCGGCCCTCTGCCTCGTGAAACCATCGACTTGGCCTGCTGGCGCTGCCGCGGCCCTCTGCCTAGTGAAACCATCTTGGCCTGCTGGCGCTGCCGCGGCCCTCTGCCTCGTGAAACCATCGACTTGGCCTGCTGGCGCTGCCGCGGCCCTCTGCCTTGTGAGACTACCATCTTGGCCTGCTGGCGCTGCCGCGGCCCTCTGCCTCGTGAAACCATCGACTTGGCCTGCTGTCGCTGCCGCGGCCCTCTGCCTTGTGAGACTACCATCTTGGCCTGCTGGCGCTGCCGCGGCCCGATCCACAGACCCTCAAGCTCGAGGATTGTGAGCTCGCCCCTTACCACTACCTGTACCGATCCGGTACCAAAACTGTCCCGCTACCCCCGTTCCCTACAGAGACTAGAAGTGAGAGGACCCCCGGGTCCGAGATATCCTGTATCGCTGATATCCTTGCCTTAAGAACCTTATATAAAGCATTGAACTCGACTTGGTGTGGTGCCTGTTTGTGGGGAGGGAGGTAACTTGTCTGTACGATCACCGGAGACGGTCCCCCTCGGGGATCTCTCCCTCAGTATCCGGCCGACCCTCAGGGTCCCCGTCTAACATTGGTGGCCAGCGACGGGATCCGAACCTACGCATAATCGTACAGAAAGTCACCCGACCCACGACACACGACCACCATGACAACAGAGAGCGGAACAACGGAGAAATTCCAGATGGAAAAATTGGAAGACTACAACCACCGAGAACTGAAGCAATATTGCATGGAACTTGGTCTCCCAACCACGGGTCTGAGTACGAAGGAAGACTTCAAACGAGCCCTAGAAGCCTGGGCGGAAACGGGTACGGCCGTACCCCGAACACAAACGACCGAAACGAGCCCCGCACCAACTAAAGAAAGAGCGGGTCTCTCCCTGGAAGAGATCCGAGAAAGAGAAAAAACCAGACTCCACGAATTAGAACTAGCCCGACTTCGCTTGGATGGAGAACTCAAGCTGGCCGAACAAAAAATAACCCTGGAACACTTACGGCTCAAGGAAGAGCGAGAAGACAAGCAAAGACAGAGAGAGCTAGAGGAAAAGAAACTAGAGTACGAACATGAGCGCGATCTCAAAGCACTGGAGATCCAGAAACAGAATAAAGACCTCGGGCTCCCCGAACGACCGACCCCGTCTGCCTCGACCGAACCCAAGGTTCACATCCCCAAAGATGTCATCCGGGAATACCACAAGAACGATGATATACAGCAGTGGTTTAAAGCCTATGAGGTGGCAATGACCTCCCACCGGATTCCCCGAAGCGATTGGGGAGCCGGATTATGGGGGAGGTTTGTCAACGAAGGGCGGGACGCCCTGCTGCAACTCCCGGACCAGCTGATGACCTCCTACGACCACATGAAGGCCGCCCTCCTCACTCGATACGGGCTCACACCTGAGATGTACCGCCAACGGTTCCGCGACTGCAAACGGATTCCGGGTACAACTTGGGTGGAGTACGTGAACTTTTTTAGCCGAGCCTTCGAGGGGTGGATCAAGGGCAACAAAGTAACCACCTACGAACAACTCTTTGACCTTATCGTATGGGAACACCTGTCGAACAACTGCTTCGTGGAGCTCCGGCAACACCTCCTGGACAGTAAGCTAACCGACCCTCGACAACTCGCCGTCGAAGCCGACCGGTGGGAAAGCACCCGAGTTGGCCGGAACGCACCCAGCGAATTATCCAGACCGTATCGCCCCCGAGGGGGAGGAGGGAGTCAGGGTCGGGGGAGAGACCCCGGCCCCTCGTCACCCCCCAGAAACCCCTCGACCCCGGTTGGCCGAGGAAGCCCTGCCGTCCGGGCCGGTTTCCGGGCCAACATTACGTGCCACAGGTGCCAGCGACCCGGCCACTACGCCAGTGATCCCAACTGCCCAAAGAATCCGAACACTACCCCCCGCCAAGTTGCAGCGGCGGCCCTAGGGGAAGAACTAATCCCGGAAGACCAAGAAGAGTACGAGACCGATCCCTCTGAATGGGCGCCCGCCGCCATGGCACTGGTCTGCTTAGGGGAGAGAGACATGATTCCGCGGGCCCCCCTTCCCGCCAACACCCAGAAGTACGGTCAATGGGTCAACATTAATGGCCGCCGGGCGGAAGCCCTCCGCGACACCGGGGCCAGTGTAACGGCGGTCCGACGCCACCTCGTCACTCCCGACCAAATCTTGCCGAAGATTCTTTGCCCTGTCCGATCAGCCGACAACTCCGAAAGCCTATGCCACATGGCCTGCGTCCCCTTCGAGTGGGGAGGAGTAACAGGGATGTTAAAAGTAACTGTCCGCGATGATGCCCCCGTGGACTGCCTCCTAGGAAACGACCTTGAAAGCTCTCCATGGGCAGCTGTCGAACGGAGGGAGCACCTGGGGATGCTTGGCCTCCCCGAATGGGTCTGCGTCACGACCCGGTCCATGACCGCCCGCGCGGTCCCCAGCCCAGAAGAGCCCGAGTGGCCAGAACCTCCTCCCGCGCTCATCCCAGAGGAGGCCGCCCCAGGAGCCAGTCCATTGACCCAAACCGAAGAAGGATCCGACCAGCTTCGGGACGTCCCTGACCTGGCACAATGGCGGCAGGAGGGAGGCCCCACGCAGGAACAATTCCGGGCCGAACAGAAAACCTGTCCCTCTCTCGAAGGACTCCGGCAGCAAGCCCTGGCCCAGAGCACCGGGGATACCTCGGGGGCCCACTGGATCTACTGGGACCAAGACCTGCTCTACAGCGAGCAGAAAGTGGCGGAACTAGGGGCCAGTCGGGTGCTGGTGGTGCCCCTTCGCTTCCGAGACTTCCTCCTGAACTTAGCCCACGATGTCCCCCTTGCCGGACACCTGGGGCAGGATAAAACCTACGACCGCCTGGTGACCCATTTTTTCTGGCCCCACATGCGAAAGGATGTCACCAACCACTGCAAGGCCTGCCCCACCTGCCAGGCCAGCGGAAAAAGTGGCCGAAAAATCAAAGCACCATTGCAACCCTTTCCTGTCGTCACCACCCCGTTTGAACGAGTGGGAATAGACATTGTGGGGCCCCTCGACCCGCGAACAGCCCAAGGACACCGGTTCATCCTGGTCCTCGTAGACCACGCCACTCGCTATCCCGAGGCCATCCCTCTTCGGACGGTGACGGCCCCCGTGGTGGGCCGGGCCCTGATGGGGATCTTCTCCCGGGTGGGGTTCCCCCGGGAGGTCGTCAGTGACAGGGGCACGAACTTTATCTCCAGATATATGAAGTCTCTTTGGCAACAATGCGGGGTCACCTACAAATTCACGACCCCCTATCACCCGCAAGGAAACGGACTGGTCGAGAGGTTCAACCGCACCCTCAAGGGGATGATTATGGGCCTAGAAGAACCCCTTCGACGCCAGTGGGACGTGCTACTTCCCTGCCTCCTGTTTGCCTATCGGGAGGTCCCGCAGAAGTCCCTCGGCTTCAGCCCATTTGAACTCCTGTACGGGCACCCCGTCCGGGGCCCCCTCAGCCTAGTCAAGGAAGGTTGGGAGCAGCCTCCCCAGAAAACTCCCCCGGACATCTACAGGTACCTCCTGGCTCTCCGCAACCAGACCCGGCAGTTCCGAGACACCGCCAAAGCCAATCTCGAGGCCAGTCAGGAGGACATGAAGAGGTGGTACGATCAGCACGCGTCCTCCATTGAGTTCGAACCGGGACAACAGGTCTGGGTGATGTCCCCGGTTGAACCCTGTGCACTCCAAGACCGATGGTCCGGGCCCTTCAAGGTAATCGAACGCAAAGGGCCCGTCACCTATTTAATCGACATGGAGACTGCCCGGAACCCCCTACGGGTCCTCCATGCCAACAGGCTAAAACCCCATTTTGTGCGATCCGAGCTCAGCCTCCTGATGGCTACCGATAATGGGACAGAAGAAGACTCCGAACCCCTTCCGGACTTACTGAGGGCCTTCGAGCAGGATGGCTCAGTGGAAGGGGTCCAGCTCTCCGAGGCCCTGTCCCCGGAGCAACGCCAAGACTGCCAAACGCTCCTGAGGCGGTTCGCCTCCCTGTTCTCCCCCACCCCCGGAGTCACCCCCTGGTGCCTCCACGATGTGGACACCGGGGACAGCCCTCCTATCCGACACCGGGCATACCGCGTACCAGACCGGGTACGAGCCTGCATCCAGACCGAGGTGTCCAAAATGCTGACCCTGGGAGTGATCGAACCCTCAGACAGCCCCTGGGCAAGCCCAGTCGTCCTGGTTCCCAAGGCGGCCGCCCCGGGCGTTGCCCCTGAGCTCCGGTTCTGCGTGGACTATCGGGGGCTGAATGCAGTTACCAGGACCGACGCTCATCCCATCCCCCGGGCCGACGAGCTAATTGACCGGATGGGGGCCGCCCGCTACCTGAGCATCTTCGACCTAACAGCGGGCTACTGGCAGATCGGCCTCACCCCTCGGGCCCAAGAACGATCCGCCTTCTCTACCCCAGACGGGCACTACCACTTTAAAGTCATGCCCTTTGGCATGAAAAACGCCCCGGCCACGTTCCAACGGCTGGTAAACCAGGTACTGGCGGGCCTGGAAGACTTCAGCGCCGCCTACCTGGACGACATTGCTGTGTACAGCCACCAGTGGACCGACCACCTCCGCCACCTGCGGGAGGTTCTACACGCCCTCCAGCAAGCCGGGCTCACCATCAAGGCCAGCAAGTGCCAGGTTGGCCGAGGGTCCGTGACCTACCTGGGACACCAAGTGGGAAGCGGGCTAGTGGCTCCTCTCCAACTCAAGATTGCTGCCATCCAGGCCTGGCAACCCCCTACGACCCAAACGGAGGTCCGGGCCTTCCTGGGGCTCACCGGATACTACCGGCGGTTCGTGAAGGACTATGGCAGCATCGTGGGGCCCCTCACAGAGCTCACCTCCAAAAAGGGCCCCAAAACCGTCAACTGGACCCTGGACTGCCAATCGGCCTTCGAGAAACTAAAGACCGCCATGTGCACGGCCCCCGTGCTCCAGGCTCCCGACTACAGCCGGGAGTTCATTGTGCAGACGGACGCCTCCGATCATGGTGTGGGGGCCGTCCTCTCCCAACTCAACGCCGAAGGGGTCGACCATCCGGTGGTCTTCATCAGCAGACGCCTCTTGCCCCGAGAACAGCGCTGGAGCACCATTGAGAGAGAGGCCTTCGCCGTAGTCTGGGCACTCAAGAAGCTCCGGCCATACCTCTTCGGCACCCACTTCCGGGTGCAAACAGACCACCGACCCCTGCAATGGCTGATGCAAATGCGGGGGGAAAACCCGAAGCTGTTGCGCTGGTCCATCTCCCTGCAGGGGATGGACTTCACGGTGGAACATCGTCCAGGCCAGGACCACGCCAACGCCGACGGCCTGTCACGCTTTTTCCGCCTCAGCGAGGAGAGTCCCCAGGAAGATGGCTGACTCTCCCCGCCTTCAGCTGGGGGGGACGCATGTTGGACAGGCCGCATGGTCGGGCTGCCCCCCCTCCCCGCAGTAGGACCTGGACCCTGGCTCTCCCTGCATCCCCAGCCAGAGTCCCTAAACAACCACCCGAAGTACCCTGCAATCCCTCCACTACAAGACACCAGCCCCGGACCCAGCTGGCCCGGGTCACCATCCACACCCCGACATCGAACCGGCCGCCATCTTGGGGCACTGCAGCACGAGGCCGCGTGGCCTCAACTCGACCCTAACCCTGGGCCCAGCCGGCCCCGACATCGGGGCACCAACCTCCCCCCAGGAGGCAGAGTGACCACTTGGCAAATCAATGGGAGAAGGAATCGTCAACGGCTCCCCTCCGCCAGGTGTCGATCACCCCCGGCCGCCCTGGGCGCTGGCTCCACCCCCCTGCTGGGTGTCTGGACTCCCTCATCCCGGACCTCCCGGCCCCCAGGCGCGAGGGTCCGGACATCAAAGGGGACCAGACCTATAACTGGGGCAGTGCCAGACCAGGAAGGCAGTTGTATCCTGGAGTCGAGAGACCCGAGAAGAACTCATCCGTGACTGGCCTGCTGGCGCTGCCGCGGCCCTCTGCCTCGTGAAACCATCGACTTGGCCTGCTGGCGCTGCCGCGGCCCTCTGCCTAGTGAAACCATCTTGGCCTGCTGGCGCTGCCGCGGCCCTCTGCCTCGTGAAACCATCGACTTGGCCTGCTGGCGCTGCCGCGGCCCTCTGCCTTGTGAGACTACCATCTTGGCCTGCTGGCGCTGCCGCGGCCCTCTGCCTCGTGAAACCATCGACTTGGCCTGCTGTCGCTGCCGCGGCCCTCTGCCTTGTGAGACTACCATCTTGGCCTGCTGGCGCTGCCGCGGCCCGATCCACAGACCCTCCAGCTCGAGGATTGTGAGCTCGCCCCTTACCACTACCTGTACCGATCCGGTACCAAGACTGTCCCGCTACCCCCGTTCCCTACAGAGACTAGAAGTGAGAGGACCCCCGGGTCCGAGATATCCTGTATCGCTGATATCCTTGCCTTAAGAACCTTATATAAAGCATTGAACTCGACTTGGTGTGGTGCCTGTTTGTGGGGAGGGAGGTAACTTGTCTGTACGATCACCGGAGACGGTCCCCCTCGGGGATCTCTCCCTCAGTATCCGGCCGACCCTCAGGGTCCCCGTCTAACAAGTATTTAGTAGTATTTAAGTTTTACAAATTAAGCCCCCCAGCCTGAGTCACATGCCTTGGGCCCACCCACACAAGTGAGGTATCATTTTACTCGGGAGAACAAGGGAAACGCTGGGTGGTAGGACATTTGTGCCGGCAGCGAGATCCCACCCAAAAAAGTACGGAAAAGTGGGTTTTTTGACCAAAATTTAAGGTTTGCAGGGGTTTCTGGGTAGGAAAACATTGGGGGACCCACGCATGCCATACCTCCCTGGACTCCCCCGGGTGTCTAGTTCTCAGAACTGTTTGGGTTTGGCAGTTTCCAAAGATGCCCGCCAAGCCCCGGGCCCAAAGCTCAGGTGACCCCCTCAAAAATTAAGATTGTTTGGCTAAAGGTAATTTTTTGGTCTCTACAGTAAGAATTGGGCCTTTTCCTAAAGCAGCCACTATGCCTACCCACGCAAGTGAGGTACCATTTTTATCGGGAGACCTTGGGGAATGCTGGGTGTGAGGTAATTTGTGTGAGCCCAGTGATGCCACGCTTTCCCACACTAAAACGTGTGAAAAAACTAATTTTTTCCAGCTAAAAATGAGGTTTGCAAGGGATTCTGGGTAAAGGAACGTTGGAGGATCCACGCAAGCCATACCTCCTTGGAAGCCCCCTGGTGTCTACTTTTCAGAAATGTGTGGGTTTGGTAGGTTTCCCTAGATGGCTGTCTCGCACGGGGCCAAAAACCCAGGTAACCCCTCTTGCAAAAGCTGGTGGACTTGACATTGTTACCATTGTCAAATTCACCAGCTTTTGCAAGAGTGGTTACCTGGGTTTCTGGCCCCGTGCGAGACAGCCATCTATGGAAACCTACCAAACCCACACATTTCTGAAAAGTAGACACCCGGGGGCTTCCAAGGAGGTATGGCTTGCGTGGATCCTCCAACGTTCCTTTACCCAGAATCCCTTGCAAACTTCAATTTTAGCAGAAAAAAATCAATTTTTTCACACGTTTTAGTGTGGGAAAGCGTGGCATCACTGGGCTCACACAAATTACCTCCCACCCAGCGTTCCCCCAGGTCTCCCGATAAAAATGGTACCTCACTTGCGTGGGTAGCCATAGTGGCTGCAACAGGAAAGGGTCCAAATCGTACGGTGGTGAATTTAAAATACCCTGAAGCAATATAACTTTGATTTTTGGGGGGGGGGCACCTGAGTTTTTGGCCGGGGCTGGGTGGTATTCTTTGGAAAGTAGCTTACCCAAACAGTTCTGAAAACTAGACACCCGGGAGAGTACAGGGAGGTATGGCATGCGTGGGTCCCCCAATGTTCTCCTACCCAGAACTCCTTGCAAACCTTAAAATTAGGTAAAACTAGCACTTTTCCAAACCTTTTTGGCGTGGGATCACCGTGCCGGCAAAAATGTCCTACCACCCAGCGTTCCCGTTGTTCTCCCGAGTAAAATGATACCACACCTTAACAGAGTTACTCAAAAGTCAAACATACAAGCACGGCTATCTATTCCTCAAAGACACACACATACAGGTTGGATTTGGCACGAGGGCGAGTGATGGTTCAGTACATAAAATTTTATTAACAAGATATTTCAAAAAAATGAAATGCTCTGTCAATAAATACATGCATAAAAGCCGAACCAGTGACTCGCAACTCGTGAGCTGTAAAGCCACGACAAGGCACCAACCGTTTTACAGGCAATTCACGCACCTTTCATACCTGATACAAACCAGACCATTGACACCATCCGAATGGAAAAGCAACACATAACAACAATCACAATAAGGGACAAGGTACACCCTACTGCAGAAAGAGAAAAAAACAATTATTACTGCACACCCATCTAATCCGCAAGCACACACACATACTGGTTGGATTTGGCACGAGGGTGAGTGATGATTCAGTACATACAATTGTATACGCAAGTAATTTCACAAAAATGAAATACACTGCGTATAATTGAAAGTATGATAAACTGAACCACTGACTCACAGCTCGTGAGCTGTAAAGCCACGTCAAGGCACCAACCTCTTTACAGGCCATTCATACACCTTTCGTATGCGTGACACATACAAAACATTCACACCACCAGCCGCGGACCCATCACATTTCAACACTCACACCAGCAAACAGCGCCATTCAAGGGCCCATCACTTTCACACGCCCACATTTCTGACACTGCAACTACACAAAATGATGGACTGTGTGGAGTGTCACTCAACTAACAGTGTGTGTAGTGACCAACAGAAAGTAACTACTCACACACCGCCTGCCGAGCGCCAGTCCACCCACACCACCATCCAAGCACCAGACCATGCACACCGCCAGCCAAACACCACTCAGCGCACACCGACAGCCAAGTACCACTCCACACACACCACCAGCCAAGCATCACTCCACGCACACCACCAGCCAAGCGCCACCCCACAAACACAACACCAGCCAAGCACCACTCCGTGCACAGACAGCCAAGTACCACTCCACGCACACCATCCAGCCAAGCGCCACTCCACACACACTGCCAGCCAAGCGCCACTCCACGCACACCACTATCCAAGCACCAGACCATGCACACCGCCAGCCAAACACCACTCAGTGCACACCGACAGCCAAGTACCACTCTACACACACCACCAGCCAAGCTTCACTCCACGCACACCGCAAGCCAAGCGCCACTCCACACACACCGCAAGCCAAACACCACTCCGTGCACAGACAGCCAAGTACCACTCCACGCACACCACCAGCCAAGCGCCCCTCCACACACACCACCAGCCAAGCGCCACTCCACAAACACAACACCAGCCAAGCACCACTCCACAAACACAACACCAGCCAAGCACCACTCCGTGCACAGACAGCCAAGTACCACTCCACACACACCACCAGCCAAGCTTCACTCCACACACACCGCAAGCCAAGCGCCATTCCACACACACCGCAAGCCAAACACCACTCTGTGCACAGACAGCCAAGTACCACTCCACGCACACCACCAGCCAAGCGCCCCTCCACACACACCACCAGCCAAGCGCCACTCCACAAACACAACACCAGCCAAGCACCACTCCACAAACACACCAGCCAAGCACCACTCCGTGCACAGACAGCCAAGTACCACTCCACGCACACCACCAGCCAAGCGCCACTCCACACACATGACCAGCCAAGCACCACTCAACACACACCACCAGCCAAGCGCAACTCCACACACACCGCCAGCCAAGCACCACTCCACGAACACCACCAGCCAAAGACAAATCCAAACACAACACCAGGCAAGCGCAAGAGCACACACACCGCCAACTAAACACCAGACCACGCACACCGCCAGTCAAGCACCAGTCCGCAGACACGGCCAGACAAGCACCAGTCCACAGACACCGGCAGCCAAGCGCCAAACCATGCACACAATCAGACAATGGACACTACACGCAAACCAACATCATACTTTAGTTTTTTTTTTAAATAAAAGAGAAACAAAAACAAATTGCAAATTGATACAAATCGACTAACTCGACAACTAAATCTAAAAAGACTATACAAATACAAACTTCGAAGCTGAACAATAAGTTTTACAGAATAAAGACCAACCAGTTCACTTTACCACTCATTGATACTCCCAAAAATTCTTTTGCGTGTGGTACAATCTAAAACAAGCAGGTACACACAGCCCGGGGTTTGAAGGGCAGTCGGGGCAGTACATGCGAACCTCCTTCCGCAAACCTCTTCGCCAACAGACTCTACATCTCCGACTGGGAATGTTTTTTGAGGTTGTAGGAGGAATTGTATCAGGAAAGTGGCGATCTTTCAATCTGGCAACATCCTCCACCACTCCAACTCTAGGAACACTTGCCTGTTCCACTAAAACAAGGCTGCCTATTACAGACTCCTGAAACTTTACAAAAGTCATCTTTGACTGGGGACAAGATTTCTGGAACACAACAAAAGCATTAAAGCATGCCAAATGGAAAAGATGGATAGCCGACTTCTTGTACCAAATGTAAGCCTTACGAAGAGCAGCATACGGTTCCAACCTCTGATCTACTCTGTCAACACCACCCATGTACCTATTGTAGTACAGTATGCACACAGGTTTGCGCACTTCTGCAACCTGACCCCAAACAGTCACCGGTTCAGTGCTTTCATCATGTATTGTAGTCAACATGTAGACATCTCTCCTGTCTGAACACTTCACAGCTAGAAGCTCCTCACAACGCAATGCACTGCACTGTCCCCGAGCAAGCTTTCAACAAACAAGTTCTTTTGGGAAACCTTTACGGTTTGAGCGGATTGTGCCACAAGCAACAGTGTCCACTTTGGCCAATTCCCTGAACAACCGCACACCAGTGTAGAAGTTATCGACATACAAATGATGGCCTTTGTTAAACAATCCACGCCCAAGTTCCCACACAATTTTCTCAGTCACTCCAAAAGTCGACGGACAACCAGGGGGGTTAATCCTGGATTCCTTACCAGTGTACACCCTGAAATTAGAGACATATCCAGTCTCACTGTCACACAGCATATACAGTTTGATTGATAGCGTGCCCTCTTACTAGGAATGTATTGCCGAAATACCAAGCGGCCCTTGAACAACAGCAAAGACTCATCCATTGCAATTTCTTTCCCAGGATAAGAGATCTCAGAAAATCGATCAACCAAATGATCAATGACAGGCCGAATCTTGAAAAGACAGTCACAATCAGGGTGATCTCGTGGCAAAGCAAGACTATTGTCAACAAAATGCATCATCCGCAGCAGAAGCAAATACCTATCACGACTCATGACTGCCGGAAATATAGCTGTTGCCATCAAGGGACTAGTAGACCAATATGAAGCCATTGATGGTTTCCTAAGCAAGCCCATCAAAAAAGTTAAACCCAAAAACTTTTTCATCTCCTCCAAATTTGTGGGAGTCCACCGGGTAGCTCTAGCGTGGGGCTTAAGGCTGGCACTGTTCACCCTCATCCATAAACAACTTGAAAAAATCAATAGGCAAAAAGTTTTCAGTGTTCACCCTACACCCTGGAACACCAGTAAATTCAGGCAATGCCGGCTGCACCATGCCTGGTGCAACCCAGAGGTCAGAACTTTCATTGTCAAGTCTTGCAGCCGCAGGCTGCCGCCCAGCTGCCTCTTGTCTCACTACACCAATTGGAAGTCTAGCAGCCCCAGGCTGCAGCCCAGATGTCTCTTGCCGCACTATTGGCACAGCAATGTCCTCCGCAACCACAGGCACAGCAATGTCCTCCCCAACCACAAGCACAGCAATGTCCTCCCCAACCACAGGCACATCATCCACACCAAAAGTAGCTTCATCAGCACTCAAAGTGTCTTCATCATCAGATGAAGCCATGTGTAGAGAAAACTCACTACCTGAATCTTCACCTCCCACCTCTGGCTCAGAATCAGAGTCAGACTCTGGACCATGGTCAGAGGAAGAATCAAAAAGCATTCCAACAAATTGCTGAGCAGTAATCCGGCGGCTAGCCATTATCCTTACAAATAAAGGAGTCTGCACAAACAACTCAACAACCCCAACACTGCGCAAAGTAAGATAAAAAATGTAAGACTTTTTCACAAAAAACTATATTTAGAAAAAATATACAATTCACTTACAAGACACAACTACACTCACCAGCACCTACCCTGCAAAGACACAGCAAATAGGCAACGATATCCCACTAGAAAGAAGAAAAAAAAACTTACATCTACAGAAGGACACATCAAAAACAAATGCAAAACATGTTTTACAATCACAACAAACAGAAACCAAACATACTCGTATTACTACACACTTTGCAAAATAAACAATTACATTACAATTGAACAAAAAAAGGTCTCTTACCAAACACATGCAACTACAGAAACAGCAGAACAACAGAACCACCAGTAACGGAACCGCACACTGCAACAATCTAAAGAGAAAAAAAAACAATACACATTAGAAGAAACAAAAACAACACACATTACAACAGGCTATGTCACAGGGTATGTCACAAATGGGGTGTCTGTCCCCAAGGGGGAAGATTATAAATCATTATAAACGTGGGCCCCCTGGAAGCAACCCTACAGAGGGCAGAGAGGCCAAATAAAGACACAGCAGAACATACTGAAAACAAATGGGCCCAAGGAAGCAACCCTTGGCCAAGGGGTCGCTCCCTATAAAAACCAAAAACCTGGAGTATAGTGGGCTTTTCTATCCCCCCCTGGGACCAGAAACTGTAAAAAAACCAGCCACTCCGCCCCAGGGGGGGGGGGGCAGAATAGTCTACAATATTTATAATGCCCCCTGGAAGCGACCCTTGCCCAAGGGGTCGCTTCCTTTATAAATATACTAAAATCCCTGGTGTCTAGTGGGCTTTTTTACCCCCCCTGGGTCCAGATGTGGGCCAAAAAACGGCTGATACAGACAAGTCTAAAAAAAATTATGGGCCACTAGGAAGCGACCCTTCGCCAAGGGGTCGCTTCCTTTACAATTATAAACAAATCCCTGGTGTCTAGTGGGCTTTTCTGCCCCCCCCCTGGGTCCAGATCACGCGCTAACATGGGCGATCTGCCCCCAGGGGGGGGCAGAAAAGTCTACACTACATTTTTATGGCCCTGGAAGTGACCCTTGCCCAAGGGGTCGCTTCCTTTACTAATAAAAACACAATCCCTGGTGTCTAGTGGGCTTTCCCGCCCCCCCCTTGGTCCAGATTCCCGAATAAAACGGTCGATCTGCCCCCAGGGGGGGCAGAAAAGTCTAATCAAATAATAAATGCCCCAGGAAGCGACCCTTTCCCAAGGGGCCGCTTCCTTTTATCAAAAAAAGTAATCCCTGGTGTCTAGTGGGCTTTTCTGCCCCCCCTGGGTCGAGATCGCTCGCTAAAACGAGCGATCTCGACCCGGGGGGGCAGAAAAGTCTGACCTGCAATATTATGGCCCTAGGAAGCGACCCTTGCCCAAGGGGTCGCTTCCTTTTCAACAAAAAATCATCCCTGGTGTCTAGTGGGGCATTACTGGTGCAGAATCGCGACGCTGTGCGCGATCCTGAACCAGGAATGCCCTGCATTGGGACATCAGGGGAGAGGAAACAGTGTTTCCTCCCCCCTGATGCCTCAAGGCACCGAGTAATGGCCCCCCACCCCACCAGAGAGCAGGAAACAGACCTACCTGCTCGACGCGCTGGAAGCAAATGGCTTCCAGCGCGTCTGGCACTTCCTGATGACGTCGGCGTGCGCGACACCGCGCTGACGTCACCAGGAAGTGCGGGGGGCGGGGGGAGCAGGGCGAAGTCTTCCGCTGCCACCCCCACTACTGCCACCACGATCGGAGCCCCAGGGGGGGAGCAACAGCGCTCCCCCCGAGGGCTGTACTGATGACGGAGCGGTACCGTCATCAGCACAGCCCAACCGATGCTGATGACGGAACCGCTCCGTCATCAGCATCGAAGGGGTTAAAAAATGCCGGTATCACACCAAATATAGTTTGGAAAGAGGTCACAAGGCCAAAGCTCACAGATTTAAAAAAGTGTGCCAGGCCACTTGTTGAAGAGGCATTAAATATGGTGTGAATCAAGGCACTGAAATGGAGTGGGGTATTTAAAAGGGCATGCACCTCTGTTCTGGTGTTTGCCAGCTGCTGCAACATCAGGTAGCACAGCCTCAACAACAGCTGCCACTATGGCAGAGACAACATGAGCAGGAATAGCTGCCCTTGACTCAGTAAAACCAGCAGTGACACAGTTATAAGCACAACAGGGATAACAGCAACAAAATAATAGCTGTGACCACTGACCCAATGGCAGAGAGAACAGCCACCACAAATTGTTTCTCCCCTGCAGTGACCATAGCAGCAACCAAGGCTGCCAGCATTCCATGGATTACAATAGCAAAAAGAGCTTCAACAATTTCATGCACCATAGCAGCAGTCACAACTATAACCTCAGCAAAGACCATGGCATATGCAACACCTATCTCCACTGCAGGACCAACAGCAACAACAGGAGGAACTTTGCAGTGGCAGCAGCAGCCACTACAGCAGAGCGAACAATCCCAACTACAGCAGCCTGGAAAATATAGACTGCAGAATGGACAACTGTAAACACTATGAAAAAAAGTGAAATACTTTAACTAATGAGAGGCTTTGTTATTTACTCTGGGCCACATTCCAGACAATAGTTTTGTTTGACTCACTATGGTACTTGTTAGATTTGGGGGTCTTTAGTTGGCAGAGGTAGGTACCTATGACCAAATAGGGACCCTTGCGTCTAGTCAGGGTAATGGGCTACACTGGCACGAGCAGGCAGGCTTATCTCAGAGGCAGTTTGTAAAGCATTTGTGAACACATACAGTAATACAGTGACCACACTACAGATGGACACCACACAGGTTGTATTATAAAAATAAGTATTTTTATATAGACTTAACACAAGACCAAACAACAAAAATCCGCAATACTGTACTCAAGATATGCTTAAAAATAGGTTGTTCACTTAAAATCAGTCTCTAGCAACAGATAACTCCAATGTGAGTTATCACAACGTTGTGACAGGAGAAATCCCAAAGTACGGGGCCGACAGCGAGGTGCCCGGCATCGGCCCGGAGTCAAATAGACCACCAAAGAACAGTACCTTAGAAAAGCAATGAAAAACAAGGACAGCTCACGGCTTCGGGGAGGTGTGGTTGTATGGCGCGGCATCGGTTCCTTACGACCCCAGGGTAGGTGTAGATTCAGTTCCTTACTGCAGCGCAGGGGAGGTGAGATGATGGTTTCTTACTGCTTCGGGGAGGTGACGTCACGATGGCGCCTAAACTACGGTTCCTTACAATGTCGTGCTGTCAATGGATTCTCGGTCACCCACATCGAGGATCGGCTCTGCGATGTCGATGTTAGCTTTGGAGTCGATGCGGCCCAGCAGCAGGCGTCAGGAGCACGGCACAAGTCGGAGCAGCGCTCACGGCTTCGGGTAGGTTATGGTGTTGCTCGCTGGTGTCGATGTGGCACGGCGACCAGGGGAAACACCAATTACATCGGTGTCAACACATCGCGGTGCCATCGCACCGCGATTTTTACATCGCAGGAACGTTGACATCGCAGCCTTGTACTGCGCATGCTAAAACGGCGCGATGCCATTAACATCGCATGCAATTACATCGGTAATTGCAGCCTCGTGTTGGAGACCTGCCCACAGGCCGCGTGCACTCTGCCCCACATGCCTTTCGAAAATGCAGACTGTCACATACTTTACTTTAAACAATTACAAAACCAATGCAGACTGTCACGTACTTTACTTTCCCCTAAACAATTACAAAACCGGTGACAGGTGCACATAGCGAAAATGCAGACTGTCACGTACTTTGGGGCACGTACTTTGGGGGAGACCGCGTGCACTTAAATGCTGCCCCAAGGAAAATGCAGACTGTCACGTACTTTACTACAGGTGACAGGTGCACATATCGAAAATGCAGACTGTCACATACTTTACTTTAAACAATTACAAAACCAATGCAGACTGTCACGTACTTTACTTTCCCCTAAACAATTACAAAACCGGTGACAGGTGCACGGATGGATGGTTGGATGATGAATAGATGGCGGGTGAATGAATGGATGGGTGTCTGGATGGATGCATGGATGGGGCCTGGATGGGGGGTGGATGGGTATAGGGGTGGATGGGTGTATGGGTGGTTGGATGCATGGGTGGGTGCTAGGTGGATGGATGATGGCGGACCGTATGGTGGATGGATGCATGGATGGGTGAAGGGGTGCATGGATGGGTGGGGGGGTGAATGGATGGATGGATGGATGGATGGATGAAGGCTCAGCCTCGCAGATTGTTTGCACACCTTTTTATTGCAGAGTTTATTTGGGTGAAGTAAATGAAAACTTTACTAAACAATTACAAAACCGGTGACAGGTGCACGGATGGATGGTTGGATGATGAATAGATGGCGGGTGAATGAATGGATGGGTGTCTGGATGGATGCATGGATGGGGCCTGGATGGGGAGTGGATGGGTGTATGGGTGGTTGGATGCATGGGTGGGTGCTAGGTGGATGGATGATGGCGGACCGTATAGTGGATGGATGCATGGATGGGTGGATGGGTGCATGTATGGGTGGGGGGGTGAATGGATGGATGGATGAATGGATGGATGGATGAATGAATGCTCAGCCTCGCAGATTGTTTGCACGCCTTTTTATTGCAGATTTTATTTGGGTGAAGTAAATGAAAACTTTACATGCAACACTGGATGTCCTGGGAAGGGTTAGTTCTGCTGCAGCCTCGTGCTGGAGACCTGCCCCACAGGCCACGTGCACTCTGCCCCAAAGGCCTTTCGAAAATGCAGACTGTCACATACTTTACTTTAAAGAATTACAAAACCAATGCAGACTGTCACGTACTTTACTTTCCCCTAAACAATTACAAAACCGGTGACAGGTGCACGGATGGATGGTTGGATGATGAATAGATGGCGGGTGAATGAATGGGTGGGTGTCTGGATGGATGCATGGATGGGGCCTGGATGGGGGGTGGATGGGTGTAGGGGTGGATGGGTGTATGGGTGGTTGGATGCATGGGTGCTTGCTAGGTGGATGGATGATGGCGGACTGTATGGTGGATGGATACATGGATGGGTGGAGGGGTGCATGGATGGGTGGGGGGGGTGAATGGATGGATGGATGGACGGATGAATGCTCAGCCTCGCAGATTGTTTGCACGCCTTTTTATTGCAGAATTTATTTGGGTGAAGTAAATGAAAACTTTACTAAACAATTACAAAACCGGTGACAGGTGCACGGATGGATGGTTGGATGATGAATAGATGGCGGGTGAATGAATGGATGGTTGTCTGGATGGATGCATGGATGGGGCCTGGATGCGGGGTGGATGGGTGTATGGGTGGTTGGATGCATGGGTGGGTGCTAGGTGGATGGATGATGGCGGACCGTATGGTGGATGGATGCATGGATGGGTGGAGGGGTGCATGGATGGGTGGGGTGGTGAATGGATGGATGGATGAATGGATGGATGGATGAATGAAGGCTCAGCCTCGCAGATTGTTTGCACGCCTTTTTATTGCAGAGTTTATTTGGGTGAAATAAATGAAAACTTTACATGCAACACCGGATGTCCTGGGAAGGGTTAGTTCTGCTGCAGCCTCGTGCTGGAGACCTGCCCCACAGGCCGCGTGCACTCTGCCCCACAGGCCTTTCGAAAATGCAGACTGTCACATACTTTACTTTAAACAATTACAAAACCAATGCAGACTGTCACGTACTTTACTTTCCCCTAAACAATTACAAAACCGGTGACAGGTGCACATAGCGAAAATGTAGACTGTCACGTACTTTGGGGCACGTACTTTGGGGGGAGACCGCGTGCATTTAAATGCTGCCCCAAGGAAAATGCAGAATGCAGACTAGGTGCACATAGCGAAAATGCAGACTGTCACGTACTTTGGGGGGCGACCGCGTGCACTTAAATGCTGCCCCAAGGAAAATGCAGACTGTCACGTACTTTACTACAGGTGACAGGTGCACATGTCGAAAATGCAGACTGTCACATACTTTACTTTAAACAATTACAAAACCAATGCAGACTGTCACGTACTTTACTTTCCCCTAAACAATTACAAAACCGGTGACAGGTGACGGGTGGATGGATGGATGATGAATAGATGGCGGGTGAATGAATGGATTGGTGTCTGGATGGATGCATGGATGGGGCCTGGGTGGGGGTGGATGGGTGTATGGGTGGTTGGATGCATGGGTGGGTGCTGGGTGGATGGATGTTGGCGGACCGTATGGTGGATGGATGCATGGATGGGTGGGGGGGGGTGAATGGATGGATGAATGGATGGATGAATGGATGGATGAATGAATGCTCAGCCTCGCAGATTATTTGCACGCCTTTTTATTGCAGAGTTTATTTGGGTGAAGTAAATGAAAACTTTACATGCAACACCGGATGTCCTGGGAAGGGTTAGTTCTGCGGCGCTGTTTGCCAGCTCAAGGTCAGGCCGGAACAGGCAGTTGAAAACACACACAGAGTCCCGTCATCCATGGACTGTCTGCCCTTCTCTTGGCATGGCATTAGAACCCCCGCACTGGCACTGTATTGAGACAGCAGCCACCGGCTGGTGGGGCACATACTGAACTGCAGTCTCCATGGGGGGGGGGCTGGCTGTGCCCTCCCCATCTGAAAGGTCATTGCAGGAGAGAAGGGGCGTCCACATGCTTGTATGAAGCAAGGTGGCAATGCCCTTCCCTTCATTGGTAAAGATAGCAAACATGGCTTGGCAACATCCTGTTTACCCTTTGTAAACTACTTTTACTTTTCTCGCAGGAGAATAGCCAGAGGTCGCAATAGGAAAGCCATGGGTCTCAGCTGAGACACTTGGCGACTCCCAAATGTTGCCCGTGATCCAAGAACCAGACTTGGCAGTCGCTGGTGAATTCCTGCTGTGGACTACGGCCACGAAGGTAAAACAGATAAAAAAAGATATTGCTGCAGAAAGTAAAATTAAAGCACTTTGTGTGAAGCACAGTGTGACTGAAGGGGGTGCAGAGGCATGAACATAGAACAGGGAACCCCTCAAACCGGGTACTGTGAGCACATACTGCTGCTAATAATGCACGCACATCGAATGACATGTTTTTAGAGTGCAACATGCATTTGCATTGTAAGACAGCTGTTTCCCTAAACAAATGTTAACTAATGATGTGTAGTTGTTTCCTATCTCAGCTGTATGTCATCCGACGCCTATTGGAATGAATACATATGATGCGTATGGGTAGACACCATCCAGCTGTTTCACGTGCCCCCTGCAGCTGCTGCAGATGCCTACCTCTGCCGGCGCTGCATGCGGGTGCATATTAGGTAGACTAGAGAGGATTAGGTAGGTCAACATGCATCTTATGTTCACAGTTCACCAGAAAGTCACTGATTGAAGGTAAGTCAGGTTTGGACTGTGAGACCGATTCACTCACCTTTCATGAACACAGCAATGAGGTCCTTGAGCAAACGCTCACGAGCCGCACTTCCAGTGGGCAGCGTCCTGGGAGCGACTCCGGTGACGCGGCAGCTAAGGGCGAAGAGACAGGACACCCTGGGAAACGTTTACCTGCATCCTTCCTCGGCCATCGGATTTCCACCGCTATATAAGCCTGCACTTCATCAGTTGCACCCCCCCCCCGGGGACTTTATCCCCAATGCTGGACAAGGCAACCACAGCTGCGTCTTGAGGCAATGATCAATGGCTTGGACGCTGCGTATGAAACCTTTAAATGAACTTCTGATGGGTAACTGCATGAGAAGTTAATAGTAGGTTCATACAAAATTAATCCATATTGAGAATCTATAGTTGTGTAAAGTCTCCATCATATAACCTCATTCAGGCTGTCAACCGTACACAAGCAAGGACTTTCATTCCTGTGAGCTGCGATACCCATGAGTGCCACGGCACAAACATCCGTTGTTATGTCGCACGATGTAATGTCGGCGATGTAACACGCAATACAATTAAAAGGCCGCATTTGCGGCGAAATAACGCGCGATGTTTACATTGCCGATGTCATCGCCGTTGCGATTTAAAAGCCGCGATGTAAATGCGCGCGATATCTATGTCCGCGATAGCCCGTCATACAACCGGCGACCAGCGTCGGGTCTGCGGTACAAGTGTGAGCAGCCCTCACGGCTTCGGTGCAGAAGACAGCGTCATTCTTTGGCGTCGTTATTGTAATTTCCTTCTGCAGCAGCTAAAACTGCAGTTCTAGATGCAGGCAAGCAAAAGGGGTGAAGTCTTGTATCCCTGAGACTTCAGGCAGTAGGCAAGCTCAAGTTCAAGCCCTTGGAGATCTTCCTCAAAATGATGAAAGCACACTCAGTCCTTTTTCTCATTTCGTTGGCAATGAAGCAACCACTGCAGGCCAACCCCAACAACACGCAGCATAGGGGTAGTCTCCTCCTTCAGTTTCCCGGTTCTTCTCCTCAACAAAGGTTCATCTTGATTCCTAGGAGTGATCTAAAGTTCTGGGGTCTGGGTCCACCACTCTACATGCAGATGGGTCTTTTCACACTATCTCTTGGAATCCCCCAACCCCTGTCACTCACAACCCAGACAAGGAATACACAACCTAGAAGAGGTAGGCTTGGACAGTTAGGCAAGAAAATACCTACTTTCTAAAAGTGGTATTTTCAAACACAGAATGTTAAAACCAACTTCACTAAAAGATGTATTTTATCATTCTGAGTTCAGGCATACTAAACTCGAATGTCTACCTGGTTCCCTGAGTGAGTTATACGATGTATAATCTAACTGCCAATTCTGGCCTATGGGGAACAGAGAGCCTTGCAATAGTGAAAAACGAAAATGGCTGTAATTCAATATCAGGACAAGCCACACACATCAGGGCATGTCCTGCCTTTTACCTACAATGCACCCAGCCCTTGGCCCTACCTTAGGGGTGACTAATATGTATAAAAGGGAAGGTTTAGGTGCTGGCAAGTGGGTGCACTTGCCCAGTCAACATGGCAGTACCAGACCGCACACAGGCTCTGCAATGGCAGGCCCAAGACACATTTTACAATGTGCTCCGGTGGGTGGCACAATCAGTGCTGCAAGCCCACCAGCAGTCTTTGATTTACAAGCCCTGGGCACACGCAGTGCACTGTACTAGGGTTTGACAAAGTAAACTAAACAAGCCAATCATGGAGTCACTAAACCATACATGAATTTACCATAGGGAGCACTTGCACTGTGGCACTGAATAGCAGTGGCAGAGTGCCCAAAAGCATCTAAAACCAGCAAAAACATTAGAGGCAACAGCAAAAAATGAAAGGTAGACCCACGCTAATGGTGCCAGGTCTAACAGTCCTGCAGACTGGAACAAACCGCATGCAAGCCAGCTTTGGTCCTGCTTCAGTAGGGACAGTTCAATCGGGAAAACTAATTGAGTGCCTTCGGAACTGGAAAACAAAACAACTCCGGCCATTTTCGGCCTTGTTGGGGTTTATAATTGTGGTACAGCTCAGACTCTATGGAATGCTGAGTAGCGACCCAGGCGTGGACATACACTCTGCACTTCTCACTGAGAAAAACAAACAAGCATTAGCAAAGAAAATAGCACTTGTGGTATATATTTGTTTCAAAAAGAACTAGCTATTTGTGACTTGTTTATTGAACTGTGAGATGTCTTATCAGGTGGCACCTGTTGGTGTCTTCATGAAGCCCTCACCCACCAACCTAGTTGGTGGCATGCTTCATCATCGGGCCCACCCAGTGACACCTAATGTGTCCCCGGTGTGCTTCAACTCCTGGTTACAGCGGAGCAGGTATTTTACTGAGTGCAGTATGGTGAAAAGTTGAAGTGAGATTAAAACGGCTTGGCAAGGGTCCCAATACCCGAGGGTTAATTACATTTTAATAAATGGGCCCCTGTCAGCGGTTAAAAATAAGGCAAAGTGGATGTTGTGGATGCAGAATTACGACCTCCTACATCCGGTGTAGGTCGACATGTTTCAGTCAGTGCCTTCTCTTAATTCTGGCTTTCCTCAGGACCGTAAAAAGTGTAGGTGCATATTAAAAAAGGGGTACGTGAGTTTTCCGGGCTATGTGTCGCACTCACTAAGGTGCTTTAGGAGTTAAAGAAGGGGATTCCCTCCTCAAGCATACCTTGACATACAACATGTATGACAAGGACAAGACATATATAGAGAGGATCATTAGCATGTAGCACAAGTCAATCTGAAATATGCCGTTAGATAAGTGCTTCGTGTGGGGACTACAAGCGGCAGAAGTGTAACAGTACTGGTGGTACTGTTAGTGGAGATAATCGGTTTCTAAGTGTCGTGGTGATGCTCAGATATGGATAGCTCACACACATTATGTGGAGAAGTGGGAGTAAGGACAAAGGTTCTTACGCTGACAATTAGCCCGCAATGCTTCCAGGAGTGGGTCGGCAAAGGGGTTGACCCTGGAATAAAATTGGGGTACCACTGGCGGTAGGGAACCTGTATGAAAAGAAAAGCTTACCCGGAAGTTTTGTTGGTAGGGCAGCATACTCACACCAGTCTCGGTCAGGAACTGCGGGGTACCTGTGTGCCGTCCTCGCACTGCAGAACCTGACTTGTGGTTGCGGTCTGTTTTTATATTTTCATAAATTGCCGGCACCTGTAGGGAAGACAGCAATAGAGGAGAGACTCGCAGGGTGCGTGCGAGCTGTGGTGGCCTGTACCGGTGTGTGCGCCTGCGTGAAAACTCTGGGACTGATAGGAGGTATCTAGCGCATGCGTGGAGAGCCACCTGCTCGTGTCAACTGTGATGCTCCCAAGAGTGTGTAGGAACACATAAAGCTTGATACTGCACGTCAGGGTTGGAATAAGTAGAGAGTGCCACTTATGGATAGGGTCACAGTGTGAGTCAAGTAATGAAAAAGGCGACATTATGGGTTGAGGGCATTCCATGGGATGGAATCATTGAGGCCCTCCTTTTCCAGGGAAAGGTGATAAATCCACCGTTAATCTTTGTTCAGAAGTTTTTTCTCATTGTTATCCTCAGTGTCCGGTAATTGTTCGATTACAGTCCAATAGAGATCATTGGCGTGTGGTTCAGTCGGAGGAAGTGGTTGGTAAGCTTGCTCACGTTCTTCTTACATCTTATGGTGCTCCTATGCTCGACCACTCTGGTGCGGATTTTGCGCGTAGTCATGCCGACATAGCATAGGCCACATGGGCATGTCAGGAGGTAAACTACATTCCGAGAGTGCAGGTCTATCTTGGTTCTAGATCCAGTGTTTTAGTGTGCTTTGTGAGGTGGCACACGCTGCAGTCGTTGCAGGGGTAGTGACCTGTGATTCTGGGGAGCCCCCAAGCATTGTAGATGGTGTTGGCTTCCGTTCTGGTCCGGGATTTGGGACGTGTAGAGACCGGTTGGTCCTTAAGATTGTTAGCTCTTTTATACGCAAAGCGTGGTCTGTCCCATTCTCTGTTTCCGGAGTTGATAATCTTCCAGTGTTTATGGATGATTTTCGCTACCTCGTTTGAGGCCGTGTTGTAGGTAGTGACGCAGGTTATTGGTTGTTCTTTGGTCTCTTTTATCGTTGTTTCAAGGAGGGCATCTCTGTTTTGGTTATGGGCCCTTTTATTAGATTTTGAAATGATTGCTTTGGGGTCGCCCCAATCCTCGAGTTTCTGGGCTAGGTTGGAGGCTTGCTTTTTGTAATCAGACACTTGGCTGCAGTTCCTATGGATACGCAGGAATTGGCCACACAAACTGCAACTCTCGGAATGTAGTTTACCTCCTGATATGCCCATGTGGCCTACGCTATGTCGGCATGACTATGCGCAAAATACGCACCAGAGTGGTGGAGCATAGGAGCACCATAAGATGTAAGAAGAACATGAGCAAGCTCACCGACCACTTCCTCCGACTCAACCACACGCCCAATGATCTTTATTGGACTGTAATTGAACAATTCCCCGACACTGGGGATGACAATGAGAAAAAACTTCTGAACAAAGAACAACGGTGGATTCATCGCCTTTCTCTACAAAAGGAGGGCCTCAATGATTCCATCCCATGGAATGCCCTCAACCCATAACATCGCCTTTTTCATTACTTGACTCACACTTTGACCCTATCCATAATTGGCACTCTCAACTTATTCCAACCCTGACGTGCAGTATCGAGCTTTATGTGTTCCTACACACTCATGGGAGTATCACAGTTGACACGAGCAGGTGGCTCTCCACGCATGCGCTAGATACCTCCTATCAGTCCCAGAGCTTTCGCGCAGGCGCACACACCGGTTCAGGCCATCACAGCTCGCACGCACCCTGCAAGTCTCTCCTCTATTGCTGTCTTCCCTACATGTGCTGGCAATTTACGAAAATATAAAAACAGACCGCAACCGCCAGTCAGGTTCCAGAGTGCGAGGACGGCACACAGGTACCCTGCAGGTCCTGACTGAGACTGTTGTGAGTATGCTGACCTACCAACACAACTTCCGGGTAAGCTTTTCTTTCCATACAGGTTCCTAACCGCCAGTTTTCCCCCAATTTGTATTCCAGGGTCAACCCCTTTGCCGACCCACTCCTGGAAGCATCGCGGGCTAATCGTCAGCGTAAGAACCTTTGTCCTTACGCCCACTTCTCCACATAATGTGTGTGAGCTATCCGTTTCTTAGCATCACCACAATACTTAGAAACCGATTATCTCCACTAACAGTACCACCAGTACTGTTACACTTTTGCCGCTTGTAGTACCCATACGTAGCACTTATCTAACGACATATTTTGATTGACTTGTGCTACATGCTAATGATACTCTCTAATATGTCTGTCCTTGTCATACATGTTATATGTCCAGGTATGTTTGAGGAGGGAATCCCCTTCTTTAACACCTAAAGCACCTTAGTGAGTGTGACACATAGCCAGCAAAACTCACTTACCCCTTTTTTAATATGCACCTACACTTTTTACGGTCCTGAGGAAAGCCAGAATTAAGAGAAGGCACTGGCTGAAACATGTCGACCTACACCGGATGTAGGAGGTCGTAATTCTGCCTCCGCAACATCCACTTTGCCTTATTTTTAACCGCTGACAGGGGCCCATTTATTAAAATGTAATTACCCCTCGGGTATTGGGACCCTTGCCAAGCCGTTTTAATCTCACTTCACCTTTTCACCACACTGCACTCTCAGTAAAATACCTGCTCCGCTATAACCAGGCATTGAAGCACACCCGGGAAACATTAGGTGTCACTGGGTAGGCCCGATGATGAAGCATGCCACCAAGTAGGTTGGTGGGTGAGGGCTTCATGAAGACACCAAACAGGTGCCACCTGATAAGACATCTCAGAGTTCAATAAACAAGTCACAAGTAGCTAGTTCTTTTTGATACATATAAATATCCCCGGGGATTCGGACTAGCTTACTAGTCCTCTCTCTCTCTCTCTCTTGATACGTATATATTTGTTTCCCCCTCCTTCCCTGTTGGTATGTTCCTCTTTTGCTGTAACTGAAATTTCCACAGCTGACTCCAGCTGACTGGAACCTGTGGTGGTGTAGAGTTGCAATGAAAGGCTTCTCCAGTATTCCAGAGTTCCTGCCTTTTACTTTGCAACAATTGCGACCAGTGTGGGATACCTAATGGCTCTACTGTTCTGGTGCATGTAAAGACAGGCATGCATAAATGATTACAAAATATTTGTGCCTTATCTCTTTGATATCTACCTCTTTCTGTGCCTTCAATGTCTTTGTCCTGTTTGCATTCCTCATGTACGGCCAGGGATAACATACAAATGACCTGATTGCATTTCAACATGCCTGTCTTTTTAACATAAAAAATATTGGTTTTGCCAATGCTTCCTATTTTTGTAGAATCCGTTTCTGTCCTGCTTGAGATCTTAAATAAATGCTCCGAAATACATTTTATATGAGGGATTCTACCTAAATATGTATTTATGAATTTCAAGCTATCTCTAAATAATCAATGGGTATGTTATACTATGGCAACATTTAAATGGTTGATATCCTAGAATATGTGCCTGTAATAATATGAATACTAATTATAGTTTGAGTAACTGGCTCTTTGATTTTGGTAACCTAGTAAGGGTGCCATGATGGCATCCTCCATGCTAGTTTGTGGACCAATTTGTACAAATTTGAAGCGTCTGTTCAATGCCATGTGCCGCTGTAGGTCACAATTTAATTCCTTGATCTTGCACCGTATTACTCTTTTTTCCTGAGATATTCTGACATAGCACCACACCTGATACTGATGAGGCACCCAGCACTGGGTGCACACTTAAACTGCTATGTGTTGCAACTCATTCAATAACAATATTATTAATGGAAAGTTGTTTTGATATATTTTCCTGCAGCATTTACCCAACCCAGCAGGTTGTCATTTATTTAATGCAAACCACAAACAGAATTTTCTCTGTGTTTAGATATGATTTCCTAATTTGTTAGCATGCCTTTACCTTGGAAGGATGAATGTTTTAGTTAGGTCTGCTATGATTTGATTCTGCGGATCACAGTTATCTGTGGTGGACATGGGCAGACACCTGTCTGTTTCCCAGGTACTTATTCCTGTACAAATTAGGCAGTTGGGTGACGGTGTCATCTGGTACTGCATGCAGAGACGGAATACCACTAGTGAGATAATGGGTCATTGGGGCAGTGACAGTCTTGATGCTCACATACGGATCAGTTGATGCTTTTTGAAGAGGACTGAAATAAACCACTTTATTAAGGTGTTATTAAGCATTATATAATTGACAGGATGTTTTGTATATTAGATTAATGGTAGCCAGAGTAAATGTTGGTGCAACAATGCCCCAAAGTTATTTCGCCATACCCAATTGTCACCAATGTGCTACAACTAGTGGAAAGGACAAGCATCCAAAGTGCCTTCAATTACAGGATTAATCCCAAAAGTCACAGTTCATTTACTGTGAGCACAGATGAAGTGTTCATGAGCTGTTTCTTTATTTTCTTTGATTCACTAAAACTTCTATCCAACACGTGTTTCATCAGGCTCTTTTGTCTAGATATCTTCAGGGATAGAAAAACATAAGCAGTGTGTAAAATGAATGAATGTGTCCACTATCTCAAAAATTCACATAGCCATCACGACAGTCACCATAGTGATTCTATCACCACAACATTTTCAGTACTCACAATGAGTACTTCAAACACCACATTTGAATATATGTATTTGTTTGTGCAAAAAGCTGTACACATGATTAGTGAAAGTAAATATCTGTCTTACATGTCTTTCACATTAAACTAAAGGTCATTCCAATTTAGGGCCTAGATAATACCTCAGATGTTGGTCTATAATGCAAGAGTGCTCGCAAAAACAATCGCACCATAACTTCTGCACACACCATGGGTTGTATGTCAATACAACGCGGTGTTTACACCGCACTACCATTACAACGCTGGTTTTACAACACAAGTCGTTACCACGACTTGCGCTGTAGGGTGCTGGGCTTAGGAATAGTAAGATTTACTATTCCAACACCAGCCTAAGTACAGTAGGGAAGGTGTTAGAATAGTAAATCTACTATTCCTTAGCCTAGACCGCCCTCCAGCGCAAGTCGTGGTAACGACTTGCGTTGTAAACCCATCGTTGTAATGGACTACCATTACAACGATGGTTTTACATCCATTACGACGCTGTGTTTACACCACACTAGCGGTGTAAACACAGCATCATAATGGATGTTCCCCCACACCATCCATTAGTTGACGCATTGAGAGACGTTTACCCACTAGTTAAAATGCATACATTCCAAAATCACAGGTAGTCAGGCGAACCAAGTAATGTCAAAATCCTTACTGTTACGCGGATTCTGTGTGTGCACAGAACTGTGTGTAGGAAACCAGGACCTCAAAGACTTGTGGTGTAGCAGAAACTCACATCAGTACCCAGAACCCCTATCCGACTAGCAACAGTGTCTCATCCGTTCTCCGTCCTACCGCGAAGCTACCAATGATTAGACAAACCAGACCAAGCGACTTAGAATACTCTCCGGAATGGTGGGAATCAAGAACACTGTTTCGTTTGTATTTCTCATACAAGTCCTCAACGTGAGTTATCAGAGACACAGTAAAGTTTAAAATATTTATTTCAACTACTTTCTCTAAGATGCAGTATTTTAGCTAACATAAGCAGGCATACAATTGAAAATAATAAAATCAGCATTGTTACAATTCCATAAAACACAAAGTGAGAAATCATATTATACTGATAGTGGAAACAGGTCATATAGCGCCTTGTGTACCACCCTCCGCATGCTCGAAGCTAAGTTTTATAATAATAATAGAAGGTCTCTAGGTTTCAACGGGGAACCCCATACCTCAAATATCAGCTTAGGTGAATCACATCAAAGGATCAGCCAGCTCTCTTGTAGAAGGAAATGTTTGTCTCCAAGTGCCTGCAAACATGGCTGCAGTGTAATATTAAAGGCACTCGAATTTCAGCTTCTTGCAGATGGATGCATGTTATGTCTAGAGCGTATGCCGATCACATTGAGTCAGCAGCATACATTGTTATTCGACCTTGACGCTGTCAGCACAAGCTGAACAGACAGAGGCTGCTGTGTAAGTCCAGGGACGTGGAACACAGACTGTTCTCATGTGAAGAAATTAAGCAAGTTAACTTACAACAACAGATACATGTAGTGTTGTGTGCAAAAACTGCAAAGTGGCAAATAATGGCATTTAAACTACTAACGCGGTTATGCTAACATAGCAGTGTGTGCAGGCAGACATCGGTCATCACTAAACCCTCCCCTAATAGGAACACAAATAAAAAAAGGGAAATAATTTGGGATTGCAGAGTTCAAGTTCGAGTCAGACAGAAACAATTTAAAATTTTGGCAAACCTCATAATTTGAAGTGATACGTTCGAAATATTGTGGTAAGATAATAGAGAGAAGAGAAAAAAATGCAAATGTAAAACCATAAAAAAGGCCGTATACCACCCAATATGGAAAAAAGTAGGAAAAAATCTTTAAAAAAATCTGGTCAGCTCGTGCCCTTAGCTGGTTAACTGCCATTTGTCCATCAGCGTATAGGCACAGTATGTTGCAACACCCTCCAATAGGAAGTCATTGTTCGCACTAGTAAAAAGTTCAGCCATCCAGTTTAATAAAGTAAAGGAACATACATGGTCTTTAGTATCTGGGGCCTCCAGCACCATCAGAGGACAACCAACATGTGTTTTCAGATAACTGCGTGACAGGAAGTCATGCGCAGCCTCATATATGTTCCAACTTCCAAGAATTTCATGAGCTGCCGCACAGGCCATAATACCGATGCCAGAACAGTTCGACTCGTGAGCCACTAAGGGACTCATGAGTTGAACATAATCCAGGGTGGGAGACGAAGTTTGCAACAGGCATAAATCCAAAGACCATTCAAATGAACAATCCAGGCAATGTAACACAGGCTGTAGGCATGTGAACTATGAGAACCGGAAGGGCAATCCATATGCTACACTCAAAGTTGCCAGAGGTAGCGTTCAATAGAATTCAAGCATCCGGTTGCGAAGGAGGAGCAGCCATAACAGGCTGTGTCTTGACACAGACACTGCACCCATTGGGGAGTAAGTAAAGCAGCAGCAGTACACTGGCAGCCAAGGTGAGAATTAAAGGTATTTCGCCGAAGATGCTAGAAAAAATCTAATTAAAAAATGCCGGTATCACACCAAATATAGTTTGGAAAGAGGTCACAAGGCCAGAGCTCACAGATTTAAAAAAGTGTGCCAGGCCACTTGTTGAAGAGGCCTTAAATATGGTGTGAATCAAGGCACTGAAATGGAATGGGGTATTTTAAAGGGCATGCATAACTGTTCTGGTATTTGCCAGCTGCTGCAACGTCAGGGAGCACAGCCTCAACAACAGCTGCCACTATGGCAGAGACAACATGAGCAGGAATAGCTGCCCTTGACTCAGTAAAACCAGCAGTGACACAGTTATAAGCACAACAGGGATAACAGCAACAAAATAATAGCTGTGTCCACCGCAGGGACCACTGACCCAATGGCACAGAGAACAGCCACCAGAAATGGTTTCTCCCCTGCAGTGACCATAGCAGCAACCAAGGCTGCCAGCATTCCATGGATTACAATAGCAAAACAAGCTTCTACAATTTCATGCACCATAGCAGCAGTCACAACTATAACCTCAGCAAAGACCATGGCATATGCAACACCTATCTCCACTGCAGGAGCAACAGCAATAATAGCTCCAACAACACGAGGAACTTTGCAGTGGCAACAGCAGCCACTACAGCAGAGCCAACAATCCCAACTACAGCTGCCTGGAAAATATAGACAATAACAAAAATCAAATGTCCCTCCAGGAGTCATTTCGTTCAAAGTAATTATTCAGAACAATGTCACCTTCGTGATCAACATTTTACATTGAGCAGGAAACAGTCAACCAATCAAAATAGCTGTCTGTATCAAAAACAAGTTTTATTCTTGTATTCACTTTTATCTTATTTATATTTTCTTTACACTAGGCAACACACACATAGCTGAAAAAATACAATTGGTTACAGTAGTGTGAAATCACCATTTGCCACAATTATGGATTTTGTTAAGTTACCACAATACGAGACAAAATCGCAATCATATGTGTATTTGTATGTACTCCAATTACAAAATATTAACAAAATGGTGATAGAGTGTCGACGTTTCGGTCCTCCATTGGTCTATCCGATCCATAGGACCATCATCAGGACGATGTAGTTGCACATGTATATATCTAATGAAAAAACAAGCTACAACTTTAGGACATACCCTGCATATCAATATATAATTATGTTGCTTCACACAGCAGGACAAGAAATGAAACCATATAAAACCGGACTACCCAGTGAGTGAGATAAACAGACTCAAGTGTAACACACCCAACCAGTGTGAGAAAAACCACGTGAAAACTTATTACACACCAATAAAATCTTATTTACAAAACTATTTAAAAACATGTCTGAACTCGGATATAACGTCTATTCACCTTATCCTAGGTAAATCAATCTCAAAAGCAATGCTGGATTGGATCACTCAGCAGGCTCCTCATATATAAATCTGCAATATAACATCTCATGATCAGCGTCTGAGAGGTACCATTACTTGTCAAAAGCCGAGAGGTAAAAGGTAAAAAACCTAACGATACTTACATAGCAGATACAAAACAACATCAAAGACCTATAGAAAAATGAATCATGGCAGAACTTAAGTACCGGTATGTTAAAAAAGAATCGAATATATCAAGCAAGTCATGTGCCAACACCTAAATGTGTCTAAAGTGAAAGGTACTCACTGATTAGTAGTGAAGTTAACCGATGACCTAAATATGAGAAATAAATACGAAACATACGGTCACATCAATGAATCAATATCGGCTAGCACATCACCTAGTATTCAGAGGGAGGTCTCAACATACATTCCAACTTACTAGATAAGATGACTGGACACGTCTTAACGATCGCTCCGTCGACCCAGCTACATGAGACCGAGTGACCCGAACGCCGACGGCGCCATCTTTTAAGCAATCATTTCTACACATTTTTTCTCTGCGCGAGTTCTAACATCAACACGCTGTATTGCCATGTGTCAGTGTCATGTGTTGTCAGTAATGTGGTGTCATGTGTCATCATGTATCACGTGTCATCATGTTGTCATGTGTCATGTATTGTCATTTGGTTTCATGTGGTATCATGTGTCATGTATTGTCATGTGGTGTCATGTGCCATCCTATGTCATGTGTCATGTGGAATCAGGTGTCATGTGGTGTCATGTGCCATGTGTCATCATGTGTCATGTGTTATCATGTGTTGTCATGTATCATCATGTGTCATGTGGTGTCAAGAGTCATATGGTATCATGTGGTGTCATGTGGTGTCATGTCATGTGGTATCACGTGGTCATGTGTCATGTGTCATGTTCTGTCATGTGATGTCAAGTGGTGTCATGTGGTATCATGTGTCATATGGTGTCATGTGTCATCATGTTTCATGTGGTGCCATGTGTCATCACAACGGTGATGGATCAAGCCCTGATCTGTTGACTGGGTAGGAGTGTTCTGATTAACTCAGATACTCTGTCCATCACCACCCCCTTTTTGTAATTATTTTGGCCACCATGAGTGTGGAAGGGTATGCTCAGACATGAGTCCCTTGCTCATTGCACCATCAGGATTCAAGCAAGCCGGGCCGAAGACGGCTGTAATGCCAGAAACCGGTCCCCGGAAGCTTGTTTCCTTTCCAGTGAAGAATTGGCTTGGTAGTTTGGTCTGCCCTGTTCCCATGATGCACTGGGCCAGGGACAGACTAATTTGCATATAGCCAGGTTCTGAACTGGGATGGTGCAATGAGCTAAAAAACGGTGATGGATCAAGCCCTGATCTGTTGACTGGGTAGGAGTGTTCTGATTAACTCAGATACTCTGTCCATCACCACCCCCTTTTTGTAATTATGTGTCATCATGTGCCATCATGTATCATGTGCTGTCAGTCATATGGTGTCATGTGTCATCATGTATCATGTGTCATCATGTAGTATCATGTGTCATGTATTGTCATTTGGTTTCATGTGGTGTCATGAGTCATGTATTGTCATGTGGTGTCATGTACCATCATATGTCATGTGTCATGTGGTATCAGGTGTCATGTGGTGTCATGTGCCATGTGTCATCATGTCTCATGTGTTATCATGTGTCATCATGTGTCATGTGGTGCCATGTATCATCATGTGTCATGTTGTGTCATGTGTCATGTGGTATCATATGGTGTCATGTGGTGTCATGTCATGTGGTGTCACATGGTCATGTGTCATGTGGTTTCATATGTCATGTTGTATTGTGTCATGTGTCATGTGGTGTCATGTGATGTCATATCATGTGATGCCATGTGTCATGTGTCATGTGGTGTCATGTGTCATGTGGTGTTATGTGTCATGTGGTATCATGTGTTGTGTGGTGTCATGTGTTGTCATGTGTCATCATATGTCATGTGGTGTCATGTGGTGTCATATGACATGTGTCATCATGTGTCATGTGTTATCATGTTTCATCATGTGTCATGTGGTGTCATGTGTCATGTGTCATGTGGTGTCATGTGTCATGTGGTATCATGAGGTGTCATGTGGTGTCATAACATGTGGTGTCACATGGTCATGTGTCATGTGTCATGTGGTGTCATGTGTCATGTGGTGTCATGTGGTGTCATGTGGTATAGTGTGTCATGTGATGTCTTGTGGTATCATATGGTGTCATGTGCCATGTGTCATCGTGTGTCATGTGTCATCATGTGTTGTCATGTGTCATCATATGGCATGTGGTGTCATGTGGTGTCATGTGTCAACATGCGTCATGTGGTGTCATATGGTGTCATGTGTCATGTGGTGTCATGTGGTGATATGTGGTTTCATGTGCCATGTGTCATAATGTGTCATGTGTCGTCATGTGACATCATGTGTCATGTGGTGTCATGTGGTGTCATATCATGTGGTGTTATGTGTCATGTGGTGTCATGTGTCATGTGGTGTCATGTGGTGTATTGTGTCTGTGGTGTCATGTGTTGTCATGTGGTGTCATGTGTCATCATGTGTCATGCTGTGTCATGTGGTGTCATGTGCCATGTGTCATCATGTGTCATGTGTTATCATATGTTATGTGTCATCATGTGTCATGTGGTGTGATTTGTCATCATGTGTAATGTGGTGTCATGTGGTATCATGTGATGTCATGTGGTGTCATGTCATGTGGTGTCACATGGTCATGTGTCATGTGTCATGTGGTGTCATGTGTCATGTGGTGTCATGTGGAGTTATGTGTCATGTGGTGTCATATGGTGTCAAGTGATGTCATGTAGTGTCATATGCCATGTGATATCATGTGTCATGTGGTGTCGTGTGTCATCATGTTTCATGTGGTGCCATGTGTCATCATGTGTCAACATGTGTCGTCATGTGTCATGTGTTGTCAGTCATGTGGTGTCATGTGTCATCATGTGTCATCATGTGTCATCATGTGGTGTCATGTGGTATCATGTGTCATGTGTCATCATGTTTCATGTGGTGCCATGTGTCATCATGTGTCATCATGTGTCATCATGTGCCATCATGTGTCATGTGTTGTCAGTCATGTGGTGTCATGTGTCATGTATTGTCATATGTTGTCATATGGTTTCATATGGTGTCATGTGTCAAATATTGTCATGTGGTGCCATGTGCCATCATATGGAATGTGAAATGTGATGTCATGTGCCATGTGTCATCATGTGTCATCATGTGTCGTCATATGACATCATGTGTCATGTGTTGTCATGTGTCATGTGATGTCATGTGTAATGTGGTGTCATGTGGTGTCATATGTGGTGTCATGTGGTGTTATGTGTCATGTGTCATGTGGTGTCATGTGTCATGTCGTGCCATGTGGTGTCATGTGTTATGTGGTGTCATGTGGTATAATGTGTCATGTGGTGTCATGTGTTTTCATGTGGTGTCATGTGTCATGATGTGTCATGTGGTGTCATGTGCCATGTGTCATCATGTTTCATGTGTTATCAGTTGTTGTCATGTGTCATGTGTTGTCAGTCATATGGTGTCATGTGTTATCATGTGTCATCATGTGTCATCATGTGTCATCATGTGGTGTCATGTGGTGTCATGTGGTATAATGTGGTGTCATGTGGTGTCATGTAATGTGGTGTCACATGGTCAAGTGTCATGTGTCATGTGGTGTCATGTGTCATGTGGTGTCGTTTCATCATATGGTTTCATGTTATGTCATGTGGTGTCATGTGTCATGTAGTGTCATGTGGTGTCATGTGGTGTCATGTGGTGTCATGTGTCATGTGATGTCATGTGTCATCATGTTTCATGTGGTGCCATGTGTCATCATGTGTCATCACATGTTATCATGTGTCATGTATTGTCAGTCATGTGGTGTCATGTGTCATCATGTGTCATCATGTGTCATCATGTGGTGTCATGTGGTGTCATGTGTCATCATGTTTCATGTGGTGCCATGTGTCAGCATGTGTCATGAGTTATCAGTCATGTGGTGTCATGTGTCATCATGTATCATGTGTCATGCATTGTCATGTGTTGTCATGTGGTTTCATGTGTTGTCATGTGTCATGTGTCATGTATTGTAATGTGGTGAATGTGTCATCATGTGTCATGTGTTGTCAGTCATGTGGTGTCATGTGTCATCATGTATCATGTGTCATCATGTGTCATGCATTGTCATGTGTTGTCATGTGGTGTTACGTGTCATGTGTCATGTGGTGTATGACAAAGAGAGAGGTAGGGAGAGTACTCTGACACTCTTGTTCCCCGGTCAATATTCAATTAACAAAAAGAAGAGTGTCGTTGAAGAAAGGTCTAAGCCGTTCACGGGAGCATCAAAACAACCACACTGGGATGTTAAGGAAGGCCCTCACTCACCACCTAGTGATGACATGCTTCATCATCGGGCCCCACCAAAGAGACCGAATGTCTCTTTGGTGTGCTGCGATGCCAGAATTACTGCGGAGCGGGATGGTGAGTAGAGGGCGTGTTGTGTGCAAATGAAAAATTAGTGAGTGATGGAGGTTAAAAAATGTCAGTAGTGTATCTGAATTAATGCTTTATTAAATGATCACTAAAGACAATAGATTTAAAAGGAATGTGAGGGACCAGTCCACTTTAATTGAGTGGTGGGTTCCTACAAAGTGGTCGACATGTTTCTTGCCATTGAAACGGTGTTAATTTACCCGGCAATTCATCAGGACTGGGTGTACAAAAACCCCCCGCGGTATGGGCACGCTAAGGCCCACCCTAACCTAGGGACGTGAAAGTGAAAAAAAAAATTTTTTTAAAGTGAAAAAGTGCAAAAAATTAGGAATAGAGACTTATTCCTAATTACTCCTGGTTTAGGAGGCTTCTACTGATTGTTTCTGCACCTGGAAGGAAAGGGACAGAGACATACAGGTAGAACAAGACAAACATATAGAGTTGTTATTGGTTGTCAAAGATTTTCTAGTATCTAACGTGCTCCAAAAGTGAAAGGCACTCTAGCTGTGACAGAATAGCGCTATGGTTAACACCACCTGATAGCCCCGGGTTCGTAAGAGCTAGGAGAGGTGTAGTGTACTATTCGTGGTACAAACTAGAAGTGACTAGGGGATTAAAAACAGTGAAAATCTTCATAGAAGATCGTCAGCCTTGCGATCAATATGAAATATATATCAAGATCGCCATCAAATTAAAATTGTCTCACTTTTTTGGTGTTGTAAATAAACACCATGGGTCTCAGGAGGGGGTGGGAGCGTATTCGGCACACCCTGTAATATGGCAGACCAGAGGAAAAACAAAAACAGTATTATAATGGAGTAAGCCCCTTGGAAAGCGGAGCGCGATCAGTACTTAGCTCTGTTTCCTGCAGAGGATTTCCGCTTACGCCCTCGACGCTCGGCACCCGTAGTGCACCTACGTCTGCCTCAAACTGGACCCCGACGATGTCAGCGCGGGCTTGGTTCGATGCTTAAAAGCAGAACGGCAAAGTGGCAGTCGCTTCCGGGTGGGTGTGGTCGCATGACGTGTTGCCGGCCAGAGCGTTCGATTGGATCAGACGGCGGTCACGAGGTTATTGGTTGCTAGGTGCCTCCTATAAACATAGAAGGAATTGTGCAAGTAGCGTCACTGGTCACATGCTTAGGCGCTGTCCTCTGATTGGCGGATGAACGCTGTGCTCGCTCTGACTGTCGATAATACGATAGAAATCAAACTATACCATTGACCTGTGTAACCACATATAATACAATGTCCAATTACCTGAAAAAATCCATCAATAAAAATTGGCGCATTGTGTCCAGCATCAAAACAGACTGGGAAAAGCCTTTGTTCTCCTTCAAGAAAGGGCGCAGCCTAAAGGACACCCTTGTCCATACTCGACCCAGAACTGAGGCAGCAACCACAGAAAGATCAATCACCGAAATGTGGGGCCTGCCACAAATCACTGGACACTTCCCCTGTGCTAACTGCAGTGTTTGTCATTTGACGACACACACAAAAACTCTGGAGCTTGAACCTGGGAAGGTGTGGACACAGAGATGCCACACCAATTGCAACACGCAAAATGTTGTCTACCTCATCACCTGTGTCTGTAACCTCGGATATGTGGGAATGACGACCCGAAAAGTGAAGCAAAGGATAGGGGAACATCGTTCCAACATCAGGTGCAAAAAATTGACTACCAAAATGAGCCGCCACTTTTTGGAACAAAATCACACTCCCAACGATCTGCGTTGGACTATAATTGAGCATGTAACTGGCACCCAGAACCTTCCCACTCTCCTTTTCGAAAAGGAACAAAGGTGGGTCTACAGATTGGGCACCCACCACGTAGGGCTTAATGACGATATTCCGTGGAATGCTATAACCAAATGAAAATGATCTGTGTTTTTGAGTCAGGACGTAAGACAACATATCAGTACCAACCAAGGTTTTCTTGAAATATAACCTAAACCCCTTTTTCATCTATTTTGACGGGTTCTGTTTAAAATACTCATGATCCCTCTTTCTATTGAGTTTACCTGTGTACAATTGCCATCTGTGGATAGCTGCCTGCACACATCGAACACTCACGGGCCAACTCTGATGAATTTGATTTCTATCGTATTATCGACAGTCAGAGCAAGCACGGCGTTCATCCGCCAATCAGAGGACAGCGCCTAAGCATGTGACCAGTGACGCTACTTGCACAATTCCTTCTATGTTTATAGGAGGAACCTAGCAACCAATAACCTCGTGACCGCCGTCTGATCCAATCGAACGCTCTGGCCGGCAACACGTCATGCGACCACACCCACCCGGAAGCAACTGCCACTTTGCCGTTCTGCTTTTAAGCATCGAACCGAGCCCGCGCTGACATCGTCGGGGTCCAGTTCGAGGCAGACGTAGGTGCACTACGGGTGCCGAGCGTCGAGGGCGTAAGTGGAAATCCTCTGCAGGAAACAGAGCTAAGTACTGATCGCGCTCCGCTTTCCAAGGGGCTTACTCCATTATAATACTGTTTTTGTTTTTCCTCTGGTCTGCCATATTACAGGGTGTGCCGAATACGCTCCCACCCCCTCCTGAGACCCATGTGTTTATTTACAACACCAAAAAAGTGAGACAATTTTAATTTGATGGCGATCTTGATATATATTTCATATTGATTGCAAGGCTGACGATCTTCTATGAAGATTTTCACTGTTTTTAATCCCCTAGTCACTTCTAGTTTGTACCACGAATAGTACACTACACCTCTCCTAGCTCTTACGAACCCGGGGCTATCAGGTGGTGTTAACCATAGCGCTATTCTGTCACAGTTAGAGTGCCTTTCACTTTTGGAGCACGTTAGATACTAGAAAATCTTTGACAACCAATAACAACTCTATATGTTTGTCTTGTTCTACCTGTATGTCTCTGTCCCTTTCCTTCTAGGTGCAGAAACGATCAGTAGAAGCCTCCTAAACCAGGAGTAATTAGGAATAAGTCTCTATTCCTAATTTTTTGCACTTTTTCACTTTTAAAATTTTTTTTTTCACTTTCACGTCCCTAGGTTAGGGTGGGCCTTAGCGTGCCCATACCGCCGGGGTTTTTTGTACACCCAGTCCTGATGAATTGCCGGGTAAATTAACACCGTTTCAATAGCAAGAAACATGTCGACCACTTTGTAGGAACCCACCACTCAATTAAAGTGGACTGGTCCCTCACATTCCTTTTAAATCTATTGTCTTTAGTGATCATTTAATAAAGCATTAATTCAGATACACTACTGAAATTTTGTAACCTCCATCACTCACTAATTTTTCATTTGCACACAACACGCCCTCTACTCACCATCCCGCTCCGCAGTAATTCTGGCATCGCAGCACACCAAAGAGACATTCGGTCTCTTTGGTGGGGCCCGATGATGAAGCATGTCATCACTAGGTGGTGAGTGAGGGCCTTCCTTAACATCCCAGTGTGGTTGTTTTGATGCTCCCGTGAACGGCTTAGACCTTTCTTCATGGACATGTGTCATGTGGTGTCATGTGTCATGTGGTGTCATGTGGTGTCTTGTGTCATGTGGTGTCATGTGTTGTCATGTGGTGTCATGTGTCGTCATGTGTCATGCTGTGTCATGTGGTATCATGTGCCATGTGTCATCATGTGTCATGTGTTATCATGTGTTATTATCTGTCATAATATGTCATGTGATGTGATTTGTCATCATGTGTCATGTGGTGTCATGTGTCATGTAGTGTCATGTCATGTGGTGTCACGTGGTCATGTGTCATGTGTAATGTTGTGTCATGTGGTATGTGTCATCTGTCATGTGGTGTCAAGTGGTGTCATGTGGTGTCATGTGTCATTTGGTGTCATGCGGTATCATGTGTCATAATGTTTCATGTGGTGCCATGTGTCATCATGTGTCATCATGTGTCATGTGTTGTCAGTCATGTGGTGTCATGTGTCATCATGTTTCATGTGGCGCCATGTGTCATCATGTGTAATGTAATGTAATGTAATGTAATGTAATTTTATTTTATGTAAAGCGCAGCTTACACTCCACATAGCATCTTGGCGCTGACCATTCGTGTCTAAGAGGTGTTTGGCCAGGGAGCTAGTGAGACATCGATAGAATAATATTTGGTGTTACTGGGGTTTGGATTTAGATCAGGGCCAAGCATGCTGTGTCTGTGAGTTTAAAATGTATCATGTGTTGTCAGGCATGTGGTGTCATGTGTCATCATGTATCATGTGTCATCGTGTGGTGTCATGTGTCATGCATTGTCACGTGTTGTCATGTGGTTTCATGTGGTGTCATATGTCATGTATTATCATGTGGTGCCATGTGCCATAATATGTCATGTGTCATGTGATGTCATTTGGTGTCATGTGCCATGTGTCATCATGTGTCATGTGTCATCATGTGTCATGTGGGGTCATGTGTCATGTGGTGTCATGTGTCATGTGGTGTCATGTGGTGTTATGTGTCATGTGGTGTCATGTGGTGTCAAGTGGTGTCATGTGGTGTCATGTTACATGTGGTGTCATGTGGTGTAGTGTGTCATGTGGTGTCATGTGGTGTCATATGGTATCAAGTACCATGTGTCATTGTGTGTCATGTGTTATCATGTGTTGTCATATGTCATGTGGTGTCATGTGGTGTCATGTGTCAACATGTGTCATGTGGTGTCATGGAGTGTCATGTGCCATCATGTGTCATGTGGTGTCATATGGTGTCATGTGTCATGTGGTGTCATGTGGTGTTATGTGGTGTCATGTGCCATGTGTCATCATGTGTCATGTGTCATCATGTGACATCATTTGTCATGTGGTGTCATGTGTCATGTGTCATGTGGTGTCTTGTGTCATGCGGTGTCATGTGGTGTCATATCATGTGGTGTCATGTGGTGTTATGTGTTGTGTCATGTGGTGTCATGTGTCATCATGTTTCATGTGGTGCCATGTGTCATCATGTGCCATCATGTGTCATGTGTTGTCAGTCATGTGGTGTCATGTGTCATCATGTATCACGTGTCATCATGTGTTGGCATGTGTCATGTATTGTCATGTGGTTTCATGTGGTGTCATGTGTCATGTATTGTCATGTGGTGTCATGTGTCATCATATGTCATGTGTCATGTGGTATCAGGTGTCATGTGGTGTCATGTGCCATGTGTCATCATGTGTCATGTGTTGCCATGTGTCATCATGTGTCATGTGGTGTCATGTGGTGTCATGTGTCATCATGTGTCATCATGTGTCATCATGTGTCATGTGGTGTCATATGACATGTGTCATCATGTTTCATGTGTTAATATGCGTTATCATGTGTCATGTGGTGTCATGTGTCATCATGTGTCATGTGGTGTCATGTGTCATGTGGTATCATGTGGTGTCATGTGATGTCATGTGGTGTCATGTGGTCATGTGTCAAGTGGTGTCAAGTGGTGTCATGTGGTGTCATTTGTCATGTGGTGTCATGTTTCATGTGGTGTAGTGTGTCATGTAATGTCATGTGGTATAGTGTGTCATGTGGTGTCATGTGTCATCATGTGTTGTCATGTGTTGTCATATGTCATGTGGTGTCATATGGTGTCATGTGTCAACATGTGTCATGTGGTGTCATGTGCCATCAAGCGTCATGTGGTGTCATATGGTATCATATGTCATGTGGCCTCATGTGGTGTTATGTTGTGTCATGTGCCATGTGTCATCATGTGTCATGTGTCGTCATGTGACATCATGTGTCATGTGGTGTCATGTGGTGTCATGTGGTGTCATGTGAAGTCATATCATGTGGTGTCATGTGGTGTTACGTGTCATGTGTCATTTGGTGTCATGTGTCATGTGGTGTCATGACATGTGGTGTCATGTGGTCATGTGTCATGTGTCATGCTGTGTCATGTGGTATGTGTCATGTGTCATGTGGTGTCGTGGTGTCATGTGGCATCATGTGTCATGTGGTGTCATGTTTCATGTGGTGCCATGTGTCATCATGTGCCTTCATGTGTCATGTGTTGTCAGTCATGTGGTGTCATGTGTCATCATGTATCATGTGTCATCATGTGATGTCATGTGTCATGTCTTGTCATGTGGTTTCATGTGGTGTCATGTGTCATGTATTCTCATGTGGTTTCATGTGGTGTCATGTGTCATGTATTGTCATGTGGTGTCATGTGCCATCATATGTCATGTGTCATGTCGTATCAGGTGTCATGTGGTGTCATGTGCCATGTGTCATCATGTGTCATGTGTTATCATGTGTTGTCATGTGTCATCATCTGTCATGTGGTGTCATGTGTCATGTGGTGTCATGTGTCATGTTGTGTCATGTCATGTGGTGTCACATGGTCATGTGTCATGTGTCATGTGGTGTCATGTGTCATGTGGTATCATGTGGTATTATATGTCATGTGTCATGTGGTGTCAAGTGGTGTCATCATGTATCATGTGTCATCATGTGGTGTCATGTGTCATGTATTGTCATTTAGTTTCATATGGTGTCATGTATTGTCATGTGGTGTCATATGTCATGTGTCATGTGGTATCAGGTGTCATGTGGTGTCATTTGCCATGTGTCATCATGTGTCATGTGTTATCATGTGTCATGTGTCATCATGTGTCTTGTGATATCATGTATCATCATGTGTCATGTTGTATCATGTGGTGTCATGTCATGTGGTGTCACATGGTCATGTGTCATGTGTCATGTGGTGTCATGTGTCATGTGATGTCATGTGTTATGTGGTATCATGTGTCATGTGATGTCATGTGTTGTCATGTGGTGTCATGTGTCATCATGTGTCATGTGGTGTCATATGACATGTGTCATCATGGGTCATGTGTTATCATGTGTCATCATGTGTCATGTATTATAATGTGGTGAATGTGTCATCATGTGTCATGTGTTGTCAGTCATGTGGTATCATGTGTCATCATGTATCATGTGTCATCATGTGTCATGCATTGTCATGTGTTGTCATGTGGTGTTACGTGTCATGTGTCATGTGGTGTCATGTGTCATGTGGTGTCATGTGGTGTCTTGTGTTATGTGGTGTCATGTGTTGTCATGTGGTGTCATGTGTCATCATGTGTCATGCTGTGTCATGTGGTGTCATGTGCCATGTGTCATCATGTGTCATGTGTTATCATGTGTTATTATGTGTCATAATATGTCATGTGATGTGATTTGTCATCATGTGTCATGTGGTGTCATGTGTCATGTAGTGTCATATCATGTGGTGTCACGTGGTCATGTGTCATGTGTAATGTTGTGTCATGTGGTATGTGTCATCTGTCATGTGGTGTCAAGTGGTGTCATGTGATGTCATGTGTCATTTGGTGTCATGCGGTATCATGTGTCATGTGGTGTCATGTGTCATAATGTTTCATGTGGTGCCATGTGTCATCATGTGTTATCATGTGTCATGTATTGTCAGTCATGTGGTGTCATGTGTCATCATGTTTCATGTGGTGCCATGTGTCATCATGTGTAATGTAATGTAATGTAATATAATGTAATTTTATTTTTTGTAAAGCGTAGCTTACACTCCACGGAGCATCTTGGCGCTGACCATTCGTGTCTAAGAGGTGTTTGGCCAGGGAGCTAGTGAGACATCTATAGAATAATATTTGGTGTTACTGGGGTTTGGATTTAGATCAGGGCCAAGCATGCTGTGTCTGTGAGTTTAAAATGTGTCATGTGTTGTCAGGCATGTGGTGTCATGTGTCATCATGTATCATGTGTCATCATGTGGTGTCATGTGTCATGCATTGTCATGTGTTGTCATGTGGTTTCATGTGGTGTCATATGTCATGTATTGTCATGTGGTGCCATGTGCCATCATATGTCATATGTCATGTGATGTCATTTGGTGTCATGTGCCATGTGTCATCATGTGTCATGTGTCATCATGTGTCATGTGAGGTCATGTGTCATGTGATGTCATGTGTCATGTGGTGTCATGTGGTGTTATGTGTCATGTGGTGTCATGTGGTGTCAAGTGGTGTCATGTGGTGTCATGTTGCATATGGTGTCATGTGGTGTAGTGTGTCATGTGGTGTCATGTGGTGTCATATGGTATCAAGTACCATGTGTCATCGTGTGTCATGTGTTGTCATGTGTTGTCATATGTCATGTGGTGTCATGTGGTGTCATGTGTCAACATGTGTCATGTGGTATCATGGAGTGTCATGTGCCATCATATGTCATGTGGTTTCATATGGTGTCATGTGTCATGTGGTGTCATGTGGTATTATGTCGTGTCATGTGCCATGTGTCATCATGGGTCATGTGTCGTCATGTGACATCATGTGTCATGTGGTGTCATGTGTTATGTGTCATGTGGTGTCTTGTGTCATGCGGTGTCATGTGGTGTCATATCATGTGGTGTCATGTGGTGTTATATGTCGTGTCATGTGGTGTCATGTGTCATCATGTTTCATGTGGTGCCATGTGTCATCATGTGCCATCATGTGTCATGTGTTGTCAGTCATGTGGTGTCATGTGTCATCATGTATCACGTGTCATCATGTGTTGTCATGTGTCATGTATTGTCATGTGGTTTCATGTGGTATCATGTGTCATGTATTGTCATGTGGTGTCATGTGCTATCATATGTCATGTGTCATGTGGTATCAGGTGTCATGTGGTGTCATGTGCCATGTGTCATCATGTGTCATGTGTTATCATGTGTTGTCATGTGTCATCATGTGTCATGTGGTGTCATGTGGTGTCATGTGTCATCATGTGTCATCATGTGTCATGTGGTGTCATATGACATGTGTCATCATGTTTCATGTGTTAATATGCGTCATCATGTGTCATGTGGTGTCATGTGTCATGTGTCATGTGGTGTCATGTGTCATGTGGTATCATGTGGTATCATGTGATGTCATGTGGTGTCATGTGGTCATGTGTCATGTGGTGTCATGTGTCATGTGGTGTCAAGTAGTGTCATTTGGTGTCATTTGTCATGTGGTGTCATGTTTCATGTGGTGTAGTATGTCATGTGATGTCATGTGGTATAGTGTGTCATGTGGTGTCATGTGTCATGTGTCATCATGTGTTGTCATGTGTTGTCATGTCATGTGGTGTCATGTGGTGTCATGTGTCAACATGTGTCATGTGGTGTCATGTGCCATCAAGCGTCATGTGGTGTCATATGGTGTCATGTGTCATAAGGCCTCATGTTGTGTCATGTGCCATGTGTCATCATGTGTCATGTGTCGTCATGTGACATCATGTGTCATGTGTCGTCATGTGTCATCATGTGTCATGTGTTATCATGTGTTGTCATGTGTCATCATCTGTCATGTGGTGTCATGTGTCATGTGGTGTCATGTGTCATGTTGTGTCATGTCATGTGGTGTCACATGGTCATGTGTCATGTGTCATGTGGTGTCATGTGTCATGTGGTGTCATGTGGTATTATATGTCATGTGTCATGTGGTGTCAAGTGGTGTCATATGGTATCATGTGTCATCATGTATCATGTGTCATCATGTGGTGTCATATGTCATGTATTGTCATTTAGTTTCATATGGTGTCATGTATTGTCATGTGATGTCATATGTCATGTGTCATGTGGTATCAGGTGTCATGTGGTGTCATGTGTCATGTGTCATCATGTGTCATGTGTTATCATGTGTCATCATGTGTCATGTGATGTCATGTATCATCATGTGTCATGTTGTGTCATGTGGTATCATGTGGTGTCATGTAATATGGTGTCACATGGGCATGTGTCATGTGTCATGTGGTGTCATGTGTCATGTGATGTCATGTGTCATGTGGTATCATGTGTCGTGTGGTGTCATGTATTATCATATGGTGTCATGTGTCATCATGTGTCATGTGGTGTAATATGACATGTGTCATCATGTGTCATGTGTTATCATGTGTCATCATGTGTCATGTGTCATGTGGTGTCATGTGTCATGTGGTATCATGTGGTGTCATGTGGTGTCATGTCATGTGGTGTCACATGGTCATGTGTCATGTGTCATGTGGTGTTATGTGTCATGTGGTGTCATGTGGTATCATGTGGTGTAGTATGTCATGTGGAGTCATGTGGTGTCATATGGTGTCATGTGCCATGTGTCATTGTGTGTCATCATGTGTCATGTGTCATCATATGTTGTCATGTGTCGTCATATGACATGTGGTGTCATGTGGTGTCATGTGTCAACATGTGTCATGTGGTGTCATGTGCCATCATGCGTCATGTGGTGTCATATGGTGTCATGTGTCATGTGGTGTCATGTGGTGTTATATGATGTCATATGTGGTGTCATGTGGTATTACGTGTCATGTGTCATGTGGCGTCATGTGTCATGTGGTGTCATGTGGTGTCTTGTGTCATGTGGTGTCATGTGTTGTCATGTGGTGTCATGTGTCATGCTGTGTCATGTGGTGTCATGTGCCATGTGTCATCATATGTCATGTGTAAGCATATGTTGTTATGTGTCATCATATGTCATGTGGCGTGATTTGTCATCATGTGTTGTGTGGTGTCATGTGGTATCATGTGGTGTCATGTGGTGTCATGTCATGTGGTGTCACATGGTCATGTGTCATGTGTCATGGGGTGTCATGTGTCATGTGGTGTCATGTGGTGTCATATGCCATGTGTCATCATTTGTCATATGTTATCATGTGTCATCATGTGTCATGTGGTGTCATGTGTCATCATGGGTCATGTGTCATGTGGTGTCATGTGTCATGTGGTGTCATGTCATGTGGTGTCACATGGTCATGTGTCATGTGTAATGTTGTATCATGTGGTATGTTTCATGTGTCATGTGGTGTCATGTGGTGTCATGTGTCATGTGGTGTCATGTGGTGTCATGTGTAATATGGTGTCATGTGTCATCATGTTTCATGTGGTGCCATGTGTCATCATGTGCCATCATGTGTCATGTGTTGTCAGTCATGCGGTGTCATATGTCATCATATGTCATGTGGCCTCATGTGGTGTTATGTTGTGTCATGTGCCATGTGTCATCATGTGTCATGTGTCGTCATGTGACATCATGTGTCATGTGGTGTCATGTGGTGTCATGTGGTGTCATGTGATGTCATATCATGTGGCGTCATGTGGTGTTACGTGTCATGTGTCATTTGGTGTCATGTGTCATGTGGTGTCATGACATGTGGTGTCATGTGGTCATGTGTCATGTGTCATGTTGTGTCATGTGGTATGTGTCATGTGTCATGTGGTGTCGTTGTGTCATGTGGCATCATGTGTCATGTGGTGTCATGTTTCATGTGGTTCCATGTGTCATCATGTGCCTTCATGTGTCATGTGTTGTCAGTCATGTGGTGTCATGTGTCATCATGTATCATGTGTCATCATGTGGTGTCATGTGTCATGTCTTGTCATGTGGTTTCATGTGGTGTCATGTGTCATGTATTCTCATGTGGTTTCATGTGGTATCATGTGTCATGTATTGTCATGTGGTGTCATGTGCCATCATATGTCATGTGTCATGTCGTATCAGGTGTCATGTGGTGTCATGTGCCATGTGTCATCATGTGTCATGTGTTATCATGTGTTGTCATGTGTCATCATCTGTCATGTGGTGTCATGTGTCATGTGGTGTCATGTGTCATGTTGTGTCATGTCATGTGGTGTCACATGGTCATGTGTCATGTGTCATGTGGTGTCATGTGTCATGTGGTGTCATGTGGTATTATATGTCATGTGTCATGTGGTGTCAAGTGGTGTCATCATGTATCATGTGTCATCATGTGGTGTCATGTGTCATGTATTGTCATGTAGTTTCATATGGTGTCATGTATTGTCATGTGGTGTCATATGTCATGTGTCATGTGGTATCAGGTGTCATGTGGTGTCATTTGCCATGTGTCATCATGTGTCATGTGTTATCATGTGTCATGTGTCATCATGTGTCTTGTGATATCATGTATCATCATGTGTCATGTTGTGTCATGTGGTGTCATGTCATGTGGTGTCACATGGTCATGTGTCATGTGTCATGTGGTGTCATGTGTCATGTGATGTCATGTGTTATGTGGTATCATGTGTCATGTGGTGTCATGTGTTGTCATGTGGTGTCATGTGTCATCATGTGTCATGTGGTGTCATATGACATGTGTCATCATGGGTCATGTGTTATCATGTGTCATCATGTGTCATGTATTATAATGTGGTGAATGTGTCATCATGTGTCATGTGTTGTCAGTCATGTGGTGTCATGTGTCATCATGTATCATGTGTCATCATGTGTCATGCATTGTCATGTGTTGTCATGTGGTGTTACGTGTCATGTGTCATGTGGTGAAGTAGTGTGGCTCACTGGTTAGAGGCGGCAGACCCGAGAGCAGAGGACGGCCTGGGACCAGGGTTCGATTCCCGGCGCGGCAGGTTTCTGGACCAGGGTCAGCGGACTCGATAATTCTCTCGCCTCGGTGCCCACTCTGATCAGCGATCACACTCGGCAACTCTGGGCATTAGCTTGCCTCATCTTCACTAACGGCCCCACCAGACCGCCGGGGATGCCTGGTCTCACCCTGGAGATACCCATTAAGGGACCATCTCTCAGGGAAGCCAGGAAGGGTTTCGCAGCGGTCGAAGCGCCTTGGGACCCTACGGGTAAGTAGTGCGCTATATAAATGCCTATACATACATTTACACATGTGGTGTCATGTGTCATGTGGTGTCATGTGGTGTCTTGTGTCATGTGGTGTCATGTGTTGTCATGTGGTGTCATGTGTCATCATGTGTCATGCTGTGTCATGTGGTGTCATGTGCCATGTGTCATGTGTTATCATGTGTTATTATGTGTCATAATATGTCATGTGATGTGATTTGTCATCATGTGTCATGTGGTGTCATGTGTCATGTAGTGTCATATCATGTGGTGTCACGTGGTCATGTATCATGTGTAATGTTGTGTCATGTGGTATGTGTCATCTGTCATGTGGTGTCAAGTGGTGTCATGTGATGTCATGTGTCATTTGGTGTCATGCAGTATCATGTGTCATGTGGTGTCATGTGTCATAATGTTTCATGTGGTGCCATGTGTCATCATGTGTCATCATGTGTCATGTATTGTCAGTCATGTGGTGTCATGTGTCATCATGTTTCATGTGGTGCCATGTGTCATCATGTGTAATGTAATGTAATGTAATATAATGTAATTTTATTTTTTGTAAAGCGCAGCTTACACTCCACGGAGCATCTTGGCGCTGACCATTCGTGTCTAAGAGGTGTTTGGCCAGGGAGCTAGTGAGACATCTATAGAATAATATTTGGTGTTACTGGGGTTTGGATTTAGATCAGGGCCAAGCATGCTGTGTCTGTGAGTTTAAAATGTGTCATGTGTTGTCAGGCATGTGGTGTCATGTGTCATCATGTATCATGTGTCATCATGTGGTGTCATGTGTCATGCATTGTCATGTGTTGTCATGTGGTTTCATGTGGTGTCATATGTCATGTATTGTCATGTGGTACTATGTGCCATCATATGTCATGTGTCATGTGATGTCATTTGGTGTCATGTGCCATGTGTCATCATGTGTCATGTGTCATCATGTGTCATGTGGGGTCATGTGTCATGTGATGTCATGTGTCATGTGGTGTCATGTGGTGTTATGTGTCATGTGGTGTCATATGGTGTCAAGTGGTATCATGTGGTGTCATGTTGCATATGGTGTCATGTGGTGTAGTGTGTCATGTGGTGTCATGTGGTATCATATGGTATCAAGTACCATGTGTCATCGTGTGTCATGTGTTGTCATGTGTTGTCATGTGTTGTCATATGTCATGTGGTGTCATGTGGTGTCATGTGGTGTCATGTGTCATGTGGTGTCATGGAGTGTCATGTGCCATCATGTGTCATGTGGTGTCATATGGTGTCATGTGTCATGTGGTGTCATGTGGTGTTATGTGGTATCATGTGCCATGTGTCATCATGTGTCCTGTGTCATCATGTGACATCATGTGTCATGTGGTGTCATGTGTCATGTGTCATGTGGTATCTTGTGTCATGCGGTGTCATGTGGTGTCATATCATGTGGTGTCATGTGGTGTTATGTGTCATGTCATGTGGTGTCATGTGTCATCATGTTTCATGTGGTGCCATGTGTCATCATGTGCCATCATGTGTCATGTGTTGTCAGTCATGTGGTGTCATCATGTATCACGTGTCATCATGTGTTGTCATGTGTCATGTATTGTCATGTGGTTTCATGTGGTGTCATGTGTCATGTATTGTCATGTGGCGTCATGTGCTATCATATGTCATGTGTCATGTGGTATCAGGTGTCATGTGGTGTCATGTGCCATGTGTCATCATGTGTCATGTGTTATCATGTGTTGTCATGTGTCATCATGTGTCATGTGGTGTCATGTGGTGTCATGTGTCATCATGTGTCATGTGGTGTCATATGACATGTGTCATCATGTTTCATGTGTTAATATGCATCATCATGTGTCATGTGGTGTCATGTGTCATCATGTGTCATGTGTCATGTGGTGTCATGTGTCATGTGGTATCATGTGGTATCATGTGATGTCATGTGGTGTCATGTGGTCATGTGTCATGTGGTGTCATGTGTCATGTGGTGTCAAGTAGTGTCATGTGGTGTCATTTGTCATGTGGTGTCATGTTTCATGTGGTGTAGTATGTCATGTGATGTCATGTGGTATAGTGTGTCATGTGGTGTCATGTGTCATGTGTCATCATGTGTTGTCATGTGTTGTCATGTCATGCGTTGTCATGTAGTGTCATGTGTCAACATGTGTCATGTGGTGTCATGTGCCATCAAGCGTCATGTGGTGTCATATGGTGTCATGTGTCATAAGGCCTCATGTTGTGTCATGTGCCATGTGTCATCATGTGTCATGTGTCATCATGTGACATCATGTGTCATGTGGTGTCATGTGTCATGTGGTGTCATATGATATCATATCATATGGTGTCATGTGGTGTTACGTGTCATGTGTCATTTGGTGTCATGTGTCATGTTGTGTCATGACATGTGGTGTCACGTGGTCATGTGTCATGTGTCATGTTGTGTCATGTGGTATGTGTCATGTGTCATGTGGTGTCGTGGTGTCATGTGGTATCATGTGTCATGTGGTGTCATGTTTCATGTGGTGCCATGTGTCATCATGTGCCTTCATGTGTCATGTGTTGTCAGTCATGTGGTGTCATGTGTCATCATGTATCATGTGTCATCATGTGGTGTCATGTGTCATGTCTTGTCATGTGGTTTCATGTGGTGTCATGTGTCATGTATTGTCATGTGGTTTCATGTGGTGTCATGTGTCATGTATTGTCATGTGGTGTCATGTGCCATCATATGTCATGTGTCATGTCGTATCAGGTTTCATGTGGTGTCATGTGCCATGTGTCATCATGTGTCATGTGTTATCATGTGTTGTCATGTGTCATCATCTGTCATGTGGTGTCATGTGTCATGTGGTGTCATGTGTCATGTTGTGTCATGTCATGTGGTGTCACATGGTCATGTGTCATGTGTCATGTGGTGTCATGTGTCATGTGGTGTCATGTGGTATTATATGTCATGTGTCATGTGGTGTCAAGTGGTGTCATATGGTATCATGTGTCATCATGTATCATGTGTCATCATGTGGTATCATATGTCATGTATTGTCATTTAGTTTCATATGTTGTCATGTATTGTCATGTGGTATCATATGTCATGTGTCATGTGGTATCAGGTGTCATGTGGTGTCATGTGCCATGTGTCATCATGTGTCATGCGTTATCATGTGTCATCATGTGTCATGTGATGTCATGTATCATCATGTGTCATGTTGTGTCATGTAGTATCATGTGGTGTCATGTCATATGGTGTCACATGGGCATGTGTCATGTGTCATGTGGTGTCATGTGTCATGTGATGTCATGTGTCATGTGGTATCATGTGTCGTGTGGTGTCATGTATTGTCATGTGGTGTCATGTGTCATCATGTGTCATGTGGTGTAATATGACATGTGTCATCATGTGTCATGTGTTATCATGTGTCATCATGTGTCATGTGTCATGTGGTGTCATGTGTCATGTGGTATCATGTGGTGTCATGTGGTGTCATGTCATGTGGTGTCACATGGTCATGTGTCATGTGTCATGTGGTGTTATGTGTCATGTGGTGTCATGTGGTATCATGTGGTATAGTATGTCATATGGAGTCATGTGGTGTCATATGGTGTCATGTGCCATGTGTCATTGTGTGTCATCATGTGTCATGTGTCATCATATGTTGTCATGTGTCGTCATATGACATGTGGTGTCATGTGGTGTCATGTGTCAATATGTGTCATGTGGTGTCATGTGGTGTCATGTGCCATCATGTGTCATGTGGTGTCATATGGTGTCATGTGTCATGTGGTGTCATGTGGTGTTATATGATGTCATATGTGGTGTCATGTGGTATTACATGTCATGTGTCATGTGGTGTCATGTGTCATGTGGTGTCATGTGGTGTCTTGTGTCATGTGGTGTCATGTGTTGTCATGTGGTGTCATGTGTCATGCTGTGTCATGTGGTGTCATGTGTCATGTGGTATCATGTGGTGTCATGTGGTGTCATGTCATGTGGTGTCACATGGTCATGTGTCATGTGTCATGGGGTGTCATGTGTCATGTGGTGTCATGTGGTGTCATATGCCATGTGTCATCATTTGTCATATGTTATCATGTGTTGTCATGTGTCATCATGTGTCATGTGGTGTCATGTGTCATCATGGGTCATGTGTCATGTGGTGTCATGTGTCATGTGGTGTCATGTCATGTGGTGTCACATGGTCATGTGTCATGTGTAATGTTGTATCATGTGGTATGTTTCATGTGTCATGTGGTGTCATGTGGTGTCATGTGGTGTCATGTGGTGTCATGTGTCATGTGGTGTCATGTGGTGTCATGTGTAATATGGTGTCATATGTCATCATGTTTCATGTGGTGCCATGTGTCATCATGTGCCATCATGTGTCATGTGTTGTCAGTCATGCGGTGTCATATGTCATCATGTATCATGTGTCATCATGTGTTGTCATGTGTCATGTATTGTCATGTGGTTTCATGTGATGTCATGTGTCATGTATTGTCATGTGGGTGTCATGTGCCATCATATGTCATGTGTCATGTGGTATCAGGTGTCATGTGGTGTCATGTGCCATGTGTCATCATGTGTCATGTGTTATCATGTGTTGTCATGTGTCATCATGTGTCATGTGGTGTCATGTGGTGTCATGTGTCATCATGTATGATCATGTGTCATGTGGTGTCATATGACATGTATCATCATGTTTCATGTGTTAATATGCATCATCATGTGTCATGTGGTGTCATGTGTCATCATGTGTCATGTCATGTGATGTCATATGTCATGTTGTATCATGTGGTGTCATGTGATGTCATGTGGTATCATGTGGTCATGTGTCATGTGGTGTCATGTGTCATGTGGTGTCAAGTGGTGTCATGTGGTGTCATGTGTCAGGTGTCATCATGTGTTGTCATGTGTTGTCATATGTCATGTGGTGTCATGTGGTGTCATATGTCAACATGTGTCATGTGGTGTCATGTGCCATCAAGCATCATGTTGTTTCATATGGTATCATGTGTCATGTGGCCTCATGTGGTGTTATGTTGTGTCATGTGCCATGTGTCATCATGTGTCATGTGTCGTCATATGACATCATGTGACATGTGGTGTCATGTGGTGTAATGTGTCATGTGGTGTCATGTGATGTCATATCATGTGGTGTCATGTGGTGTTACGTGTCATGTGGTGTCATGTGTCATGTGGTGTCATGACATGTGGTATCATGTGGTCATGTGTCATGTGCCATGTTGTGTCATGTGGTATGTGTCATGTGTCATGTGGTATCATGGTGTCATGTGGTGTCATGTGTCATGTGGTGTCATGTGGTGTCATGTTTCATGTGGTGCCATGTGTCATCATGTGCCTTCATGTGTCATGTGTTGTAATTCACGTGGTGTCATGTGTCATCATGTATCATGTGTCATCATGTGGTGTCATGTGTCATGTATTGTCATGTGGTTTCATATGGTGTCATGTGTCATGTATTGTCATGTGGTGTCATGTGCCATCATATGTCATATGTCATGTCATATCAGGTGTCATGTGCCATGTGTCATCATGTATCATGTGTTATCATGTGTTGTCATGTGTCATCATCTGTCATGTGGTATCATGTGTCATGTGGTGTCATGTGTCATGTTGTGTTATGTCATGTGGTGTCACATGGTCATGTGTCATGTGGTGTCATGTGTCATGTGGTGTCATGTGGTATTATGTGTCATGTGCCATGTGGTGTCAAGTGATATCATGTGGTGTCATGTGTCATCATGTATCATGTGTCATCATGTGGTGTCATGTGTCATGTATTGTCATTTGGTTTCATATGGTGTCATGTGTCATGTATTGTCATGTGGTGTCAAGTGCCATTATATGTCATGTGCCATGTGGTATCAGGTGTCATGTGGTGTCATGTGCCATGTGTCATCATGTGTCATGTGTTATCATGTGTCATCATGTGTCATTATGTGTCATGTGATGTCATGTATCATCATGTGTCATGTTGTGTCATGTCTCATGTGGTATCATGTGGTGTCATGTCATGTGGTGTCACATGGTCATGTGTCATGTGGTGTCATGTGTCATGTGATGTCATGTGTCATGTGGTATCATGTGTCGTGTGGTGTCATGTGTTGTCATGTGTTGATATGTGTCATCATGTTTCATGTGGTGTCATGTGGTGTCATGTGTCATGTGGTATCATGTGGTGTCATGTGGTGTCATGTCATGTGGTATCACATGGTCATGTGTCGTGTCATGTGGTGTTATGTGTCATGTGGTGTAATGTGGTATCATGTGATGTAGTGTGTCATGTGGAGTCATGTGGTGTCATATGGTGTCATGTGCCATGTGTCATTGTGTGTCATCATGTGTCATGTGTCATCATATGTTGTCATGTGTCGTCATATGGTGTGTGGTGTCATGTGGTGTCATGTGTCAACATGTGTCATGTGGTGTCATGTGGTGTCATGTGCCATCATGCGTCATGTGGTGTCATATGGTGTCATGTGTCATGTGGTGTCATGTGGTATTATATGATGTCATATGTGGTGTCATATGGTGTTACGTGTCATGTGTCATGTGGTGTCATGTGTCATGTGGTGTCATGTGGTGTCTTGTGTCATGTGGTGTCATGTGTTGTCATGTGGTGTCATGTGTCATGCTGTGTCATGTGGTGTCATGTGCCATGTGTCATCATGTGTCATGTGTAATCATGTGTTGTTATGTGTCATCATATGTCATGTGGTGTGATTTGTCATCATGTGTTGTGTGGTGTCATGTGTCATGTGGTATCATGTGGTGTCATGTGGTGTCATGTCATGTGGTGTCACATGGTCATGTGTCATGTGTCATGTGGTGTCATGTGTCATGTGGTGTCATGTGGAGTTATGTGTCATGTGTCATGTGGTGTCATATGGTATCAAGTGGTGTCATGTGGTGTCATGTGTCATGTGGTGTCATGTGTCATCATGTTTCATGTGGTGCCATGTGTCAGCATGTGTCATGAGTTATCAGTCATGTGGTGTCATGTGTCATCATGTATCATGTGTCATGCATTGTCATGTGTTGTCATGTGGTTTCATGTGTTGTCATGTGTCATGTGTCATGTATTGTAATGTGGTGAATGTGTCATCATGTGTCATGTGTTCTCAGTCATGTGGTGTCATGTGTCATCATGTATCATATGTCATCATGTGTCATGCATTGTCATGTGTTGTCATGTGGTGTTACGTGTCATGTGTCATGTGGTGTCATGTGTCATGTGGTGTCATGTGCTGTCTTGTGTCATGTGGTGTCATGTGTTGTCATGTGTCGTCATGTGTCATGCTGTGTCATGTGGTATCATGTGCCATGTGTCATCATGTGTCATGTGTTATCATGTGTTATTATCTGTCATAATATGTCATGTGATGTGATTTGTCATCATGTGTCATGTGGTGTCATGTGTCATGTAGTGTCATGTCATGTGGTGTCACGTGGTCATGTGTCATGTGTAATGTTGTGTCATGTGGTATGTGTCATCTGTCATGTGGTGTCAAGTGGTGTCATGTGGTGTCATGTGTCATTTGGTGTCATGCGGTGTCATGTGTCATGTGTCATAATGTTTCATGTGGTGCCATGTGTCATCATGTGTCATCATGTGTCATGTGTTGTCAGTCATGTGGTGTCATGTGTCATCATGTTTCATGTGGTGCCATGTGTCATCATGTGTAATATAATGTAATGTAATTTTATTTTTTGTAAAGCGCAGCTTATACTCCACATAGCATCTTGGCGCTGACCATTCGTGTCTAAGAGGTGTTTGGCCAGGGAGCTAGTGAGACATCGATAGAATAATATTTGGTGTTACTGGGGTTTGGATTTAGATCAGGGCCAAGCATGCTGTGTCTGTGAGTTTAAAATGTATCATGTGTTGTCAGGCATGTGGTATCATGTGTCATCATGTATCATGTGTCATCATGTGGTGTCATGCATTGTCATGTGTTGTCATGTGGTTTCATGTGGTGTCATATGTCATGTATTATCATGTGGTGCCATGTGCCATCATATGTCATGTGTCATGTGATGTCATTTGGTGTCATGTGCCATGTGCCATCATGTGTCATCATGTGTCATGTGGGGTCATGTGTCATGTGGTGTCATGTGTCATGTGGTGTCATGTGGTGTTATGTGTCATGTGGTGTCATGTGGTGTCAAGTGGTGTCATGTGGTGTCATGTTGCATGTGGTGTCATGTGGTGTAGTATGTCAGGTGGTGTCATGTGGTGTCATATGGTATCAAGTACCATGTGTCATCGTGTGTCATGTGTTGTCATGTGTTGTCATATGTCATGTGGTGTCATGTGGTGTCATGTGTCAACATGTGTCATGTGGTGTCATGGAGTGTCATGTGCCATCATGTGTCATGTGGTGTCATATGGTGTCATGTGTCATGTGTTGTCATGTGGTGTTATGTGGTGTCATGTGCCATGTGTCATCATGTGTCATGTGTCGTCATGTGACATCATGTGTCATGTGGTGTCATGTGTCATGTGTCATGTGGTGTCTTGTGTCATGCGGTATCATGTGGTATCATATCATGTGGTGTCATGTGGTGTTATGTTTTGTGTCATGTGGTGTCATGTGTCATCATGTTTCATGTGGTGCCATGTGTCATCATGTGCCATCATGTGTCATGTGTTGTCAGTCATGTGGTGTCATGTGTCATCATGTATCACGTGTCATCATGTGTCATGTATTGTCATGTGGTTTCATGTGGTGTCATGTGTCATGTATTGTCATGTGGTGTCATGTGCCATCATATGTCATGTGTCATGTAGTATCAGGTGTCATGTGGTGTCATGTGCCATGTGTCATCATGTGTCATGTGTTATCATGTGTTGTCATGTGTCATCATGTGTCATGTGGTGTCATGTGGTGTCATGTGTCATCATGTGTCATCATGTGTCATGTGGTATCATATGACATGTGTCATCATGTTTCATGTGTTAATATGCATCATCATGTGTCATGTGGTGTCATGTGTCATCATGTGTCATGTGTCATGTGGTGTCATGTGTCATGTGGTATCATGTGGTGTCATGTGATGTCATGTAGTGTCATGTGGTCATGTGTCATGTGGTGTCATGTGTCATGTGGTGTCAAGTAGTGTCATGTGGTGTCATTTGTCATGTGGTGTCATGTTTCATGTGATGTAGTGTGTCATGTGATGTCATGTGGTATAGTGTGTCATGTGGTGTCATGTGTCATGTGTCATCATGTGTTGTCATGTGTTGTCATGTCATGTGGTGTCATGTGGTGTCATGTGTCAACATGTGTCATGTGGTATCATGTGCCATCAAGCGTCATGTGGTGTCATATGGTGTCATGTGTCATAAGGCCTCATGTTGTGTCATGTGCCATGTGTCATCATGTGTCATGTGACATCATGTGTCATGTGGTGTCATGTGGTGTCATGTGTCATGTGGTGTCATGTGATATCATATCATGTGGTGTCATGTGGTGTTACGTGTCATGTGTCATGTGGTATCATGTGTCATGTGGTGTCATGTTTCATGTGGTGTCATGTGCCATCATATGTCATGTGTCATGTCGTATCAGGTTTCATGTGGTGTCATGTGCCATGTGTCATCATGTGTCATGTGTTATCATGTGTTGTCATGTGTCATCATCTGTCATGTGGTGTCATGTGTCATGTGGTGTCATGTGTCATGTTGTGTCATGTCATGTGGTGTCACATGGTCATATGTCATGTGTCATGTGGTGTCATGTGTCATGTGGTGTCATGTGGTATTATATGTCATGTGTCATGTGATGTCAAGTGGTGTCATATGGTATCATGTGTCATCATGTATCATGTGTCATCATGTGGTGTCATATGTCATGTATTGTCATTTAGTTTCATATGGTGTCATGTATTGTCATGTGGTGTCATATGTCATGTGTCATGTGGTATCAGGTGTCATGTGGTGTCATGTGCCATGTGTCATCATGTGTCATGTGTTATCATGTGTCATCATGTGTCATGTGATGTCATGTATCATCATGTGTCATGTTGTGTCATGTGGTATCATGTGGTGTCATGTCATATGGTGTCACATGGGCATGTGTCATGTGTCATGTGGTGTCATGTGTCATGTGGTGTCATGTGTCATGTGGTATCATGTGTCGTGTGGTGTCATGTGTTGTCATGTGGTGTCATGTGTCATCATGTGTCATGTGGTGTAATATGACATGTGTCATCATGTGTCATATGTTATCATGTGTCATCATGTGTCATGTGTCATGTGGTGTCATGTGTCATGTGGTATCATGTGGTGTCATGTGGTGTCATGTCATGTGGTGTCACATGGTCATGTGTCATGTGTCATATGGTGTTATGTGTCATATGGTGTCATGTGGTATCATGTGGTGTAGTGTGTCATGTGGAGTCATGTGGTGTCATATGGTGTCATGTGCCATGTGTCATTGTGTGTCATCATGTGTCATGTGTCATCATATGTTGTCATGTGTCGTCATATGGCATGTGGTGTCATGTGGTATCATGTGTCAACATGTGTCATGTGGTGTCATGTGGTGTCATGTGCCATCATGCGTCATGTGGTGTCATATGGTGTCATGTGTCATGTGGTGTCATGTGGTATTATATGATGTCATATGTGGTGTCATGTGGTGTTACGTGTCATGTGTCATGTGGTGTCATGTGTCATGTGGTGTCATGTGGTGTCTTGTGTCATGTGTCATGTGTTGTCATGTGGTGTCATGTGTCATGCTGTGTCATGTGGTGTCATGTGCCATGTGTCATCATATGTCATGTGTAATCATATGTTATGTGTCATCATATGTCATGTGGCGTGATTTGTCATCATGTGTTGTGTGGTGTCATGTGTCATGTGGTATCATGTGGTGTCATGTGGTGTCATGTCATGTGGTGTCACATGGTCATGTGTCATGTGTCATGGGGTGTCATGTGTCATGTGGTATCATGTGATGTCATATGCCATGTGTCATCATTTGTCATGTGTTATCATGTGTTGTCATGTGTCATCATGTGTCATGTGGTGTCATGTGTCATCATGGGTCATGTGTCATGTGGTGTCATGTGTCATGTGGTGTCATGTCATGTGGTGTCACATGGTCATGTGTCATGTGTAATGTTGTATCATGTGGTATGTTTCATGTGTCATGTGGTGTCATGTGGTGTCATGTGGTGTCATGTGTCATGTGGTGTCATGTGGTGTCATGTGTCAACATGTGTCATGTGGTGTCCTGTGGTGTCATGTGCCATCATGTGTCATGTGGTGTCATATGGTGTCATGTGGTGTCATGTGGTGTCATGTGTCATGTATTGTCATGTGGGTGTCATGTGCCATCATATGTCATGTGTCATGTGGTATCAGGTGTCATGTGGTGTCATGTGCCATGTGTCATCATGTGTCATGTGTTATCATGTGTTGTCATGTGTCATCATGTGTCATGTGGTGTCATGTGGTGTCATGTGTCATCATGTGTGATCATGTGTCATGTGGTGTCATATGACATGTGTCATCATGTTTCATGTGTTAATATGCATCATCATGTGTCATGTGGTGTCATGTGTCATCATGTGTCATGTGTCATGTGGTGTCATGTGTCATGTGGTATCATGTGGTGTCATGTGATGTCATGTGGTATCATGTGGTCATGTGTCATGTGGTATCATGTGTCATGTGGTGTCATGTGGTGTCATATGGTGTCATGTGGTATCATGTGTCATGTGGTGTAGTGTGTCAGGTGGTGTCATGTGGTGTAGTGTGTCATGAGGTGTCATATGTCAGATGTCATCATGTGTTGTCATGTGTTATCATATGTCATGTGGTGTCATGTGGTGTCATATGTCAACATGTGTTATGTGGTGTCATGTGCCATCAAGCATCATGTTGTGTCATATGGTGTCATGTATCATGTGGCCTCATGTGGTGTTATGTTGTGTCATGTGCCATGTGTCATCATGTGTCATGTGTCGTCATATGACATCATGTGGCATGTGGTGTCATGTGGTGTAATGTGTCATGTGGTGTCATGTGATGTCATATCATGTGGTGTCATGTGGTGTTACGTGTCATGTGGTGTCATGTGTCATGTGGTATCATGACATGTGGTGTCATGTGGTCATGTGTCATGTGCCATGTTGTGTCATGTGGTATGTGTCATGTGTCATGTGGTGTCATGGTGTCATGTGGTGTCATGTGTCATGTGGTATCATGTGGTGTCATGTTTCATGTGGTGCCATGTGTCATCATGTGCCTTCATGTGTCATGTGTTGTAATTCACGTGGTGTCATGTGTCATCATGTGTCATCATGTGGTGTCATGTGTCATGTATTGTCATGTGGTTTCATGTGGTGTCATGTGTCATGTATTGTCATGTGGTGTCATGTGCCATCATATGTCATGTGTCATGTCATATCAGGTGTCATGTGCCATGTGTCATCATGTGTCATGTGTTATCATGTGTTGTCATGTGTCATCATCTGTCATGTGGTATCATGTGTCATGTGGTGTCATGTGTCATGTTGTGTTATGTCATGTGGTGTCACATGGTCATGTGTCATGTGGTATCATGTGTCATGTGGTGTCATGTGGTGTTATGTGTCATGTACCATGTGGTGTCAAGTGATATCATGTGGTGTCATGTGTCATCATGTATCATGTGTCATCATGTGGTGTCATGTGTCATGTATTGTCATTTGGTTTCATATGGTGTCATGTGTCATATATTGTCATGTGGTGTCAAGTGCCATCATATGTCATGTGCCATGTGGTATCAGGTGTCATGTGGTGTCATGTGCCAGGTGTCATCATGTGTCATGTGTTATCATGTGTCATCATGTGTCATTATGTGTCATGTGATGTCATGTATCATCATGTGTCATGTTGTGTCATGTCTCATGTGGTATCATGTGGTGTCATGTCATGTGGTGTCACATGGTCATGTGTCATGTGGTGTCATGTGTCATGTGATGTCATGTGTCATGTGGTATCATGTGTCGTGTGGTGTCATGTGTTGTCATGTGGTGATATGTGTCATCATGTGTCATGTGGTGTCATGTTTTGTCATATGACATGTGTCATCATGTATCATGTGTTATCATGTGTCATCATGTATCATGTGTCATGTGGTGTCATGTGTCATGTGGTATCATATAGTATCATGTGGTGTCATGTCATGTGGTATCACATGGTCATGTGTCGTGTCATGTGGTGTTATGTGTCATGTGGTGTCATGTGGTATCATGTGGTGTAGTGTGTCATGTGGAGTCATGTGGTGTCATATGGTGTTATGTGCCATGTGTCATTGTGTGTCATCATGTGTCATGTGTCATCATATGTTGTCATGTGTTGTCATATGGCATGTGGTGTCATGTGGTGTCATGTGTCAACATGTGTCATGTGGTGTCATGTGCCATCATGCGTCATGTGGTATCATATGGTGTCATGTGTCATGTGGTGTCATGTGATATTATATGATGTCATATGTGGTGTCATGTGGTGTTACGTGTCATGTGTCATGTGGTGTCATGTGTCATGTGGTGTCATGTAGTGTCTTGTGTCATGTGGTGTCATGTGTTGTCATGTGGTGTCATGTGTCATGCTGTGTCATGTGGTATCATGTGCCATGTGTCATCATGTGTCATGTGTAATCATGTGTTGTTATGTGTCATCATATGTCATGTGGTGTGATTTGTCATCATGTGTTGTGTGGTGTCATGTGTCATGTGGTATCATGTGGTGTCATGTGGTGTCATGTCATGTGGTGTCACATGGTCATGTGTCATATGTCATGTGGTGTCATGTGTCATGTGGTGTCATGTGGAGTTATGTGTCATGTGTCATGTGGTCATGTGGTGTCATGTGTCATGTGGTGTCATGTGGAGTTATGTGTCATGTGTCATGTGGTGTCATATGGTATCAAGGGGTGTCATGTGGTGTCATGTGTCATGTGGTGTCATGTGTCATCATGTTTCATGTGGTGCCATGTGTCCTCATGTGTCATCATGTGTAATCATGTGTCATGTGTTATCAGTCATGTGGTGTCATGTGTCGTCATGTGTCATCATGTGTCATCATGTTGTGTCATGTGTTGTCATGTGTCATGTGTCATCATGTTTCATGGGGTGCCATGTGTCATCATGTGTCATCATGTGCCATCATGTGTCATGTGTTGTCAGTCATGTGGTGTCATGTGTCATCATGTATCATGTGTCATCATGTGGTATCATGTGTCATATATTATCATATGTTTTCATGTGGTTTCATGTGGTGTCATGTGTCATGTATTGTCATGTGGTGCCATGTGCCATCATATGTCATGTGTCATGTGGTGTCATGTGGTGTCATGTGCCATGTGTCACCATGTGTCATATGTCATTATGTGACATCATGTGTCATGTGGTGTCATGTGTCATGTGGTGTCATGTGTCATGTGGTGTCATGTGGTGTCATATCATGTGGTATGTGGTGTCATGTGGTGTCATGTGCCATGTGTCATCATGTGTCATATGTCATCATGTGACATCATGTGTCATGTGGTGTCATGTGTCATGTGGTGTCATGTGTCATGTGGTGTCATGTGGTGTCATGTGCCATGTGTCATCATGTGTCATATGTCATCATGTGACATCATGTGTCATGTGGTGTCATGTGTCATGTGGTGTCATGTGTCATGTGGTGCCATGTGGTGCCATGTGGTGCCATGTGGTGTCATGTGGTGTAATGTGTCATGTGGTGTCACGTGTTGTCATGTGGTGTCATGTGTCATGATGTGCCATGTGGTGTCATGTGCCATGTGGTGTCATGTGATGTTACATGTCATGTGGTGTCATGTGTCATGTGGTATCATGTGGTGTCATGTTTCATGTGGTGCCATGTGTCATCATGTGCCTTAATGTGTCATGTGTTGTCAGTCATGTGGTGTCATGTGTCATCATATATCATGTGTCATCATGTGGTGTCATGTGTCATGTATTATCATGTGGTTTCATGTTGTGTCATGTGTCATGTATTATCATGTGGTGTCATGTGCCATCATATGTCATGTGTCATGTTGTATCAGGTGTCATGTGGTGTCATGTGCCATGTGTCATCATGTGTCATGTGTTATCATGTGTTGTCATGTGTCATCATCTATCATGTGGTGTCATGTGTCATGTGGTGTCATGTGTCATCTTGTGTCATGTCATGTGGTGTCACATGGTCATGTGTCATGTGTCATGTGGTGCCATGTGTCATGTGGTGTCATGTGGTATTATGTGTCATATGTCATTTGGTGTCAAGTGGTATCATGTGATGTCATGTATCATCATGTATCATGTGTCATCATGTGGTGTCATGTGTCATGTATTGTCATTTGGTTTCATGTGGTGTCATATGTCATGTATTGTCATGTGGTGTCATATGCCATCATATGTCATGTGTCATGTGGTATCAGGTGTCATGTGGTGTCATGTGCCATGTGTCATCATGTGTCATGTGTTATCATGTGTCATCATGTGTCATGTGATGTCATGTATCATCATGTGTCATGTTATGTCATGTGTCATGTGGTATCATGTGGTGTCATGTCATGTGGTGTCTCATGGTCATGTGTCATGTGGTGTCATGTGTCATGTGATGTTATGTGTCATGTGGTATCATGTGTCGTGTGGTGTCATGTGTTGTCATGTGGTGACATGTGTCATCATGTGTCATGTGGTGTCATATGGTGTCATATGACATGTGTCATCATGTGTCATGTGTTATCATGTGTAATCATGTGTCATGTGTCATGTGGTTTCATGTGTCATGTGGTATCATTTAGTGTCATGTGGTGTCATGTCATGTGGTGTCACATGGTCATGTGTCATGTGTCATGTGGTGTTATGTGTCATATGGTGTCATGTGGTATCATGTGGTGTAGTGTATCATGTGGAGTCATGTGGTGTCATATGGTGTCATGTGCCATGTGTCATCGTGTGTCATGTGTCATCATGTGTTATCATGTGTTATCATGTGTCATCATATGGCATGTGGTGTCATGTGTCATGTGGTATCATGTGGTATTATATGCCATCATATGTCACGTGTCATGTGGTATCAGGTGTCATGTGGTGTCATGTGCCATGTGTCATCATGTGTCATGTGTTATCATGTGTTGTCATGTGTCATCATGTGTCATGTAGTGTCAAGAGTCATATGGTGTCATGTGTCGTGTGGTATCATGTCATGTGGTGTCACGTGGTCATGTGTCACGTGTCATGTTGTGTCATGTGGTGTCAAGTGGTGTCATGTGCCATGTGTCATCATGTGTCATGTGTCATCATGTGTCATGTGGTGTCATGTATCATCATGTGTCATTTTGTGTCATGTGTCATGTGGTATCATGTGGTGTCATGTGGTGTCATGTCATGTGGTATCACGTGGTCATGTGTCATGTGTCATGTTGTGTCATGTGGTATGTGTCATGTGCTGTCATGTGATGTCAAGTGGTGTCATGTGGTGTCATGTGTCATATGGTGTCATGTGTTATCATGTTTTATGTGGTGCCATGTGTCATCATGTGCCATCATGTGTCATGTGTTGTCAGTCATATGGTGTCATGTGTCATCATGTATCATGTGTCATCATGTGGTGTCATGTGTCATGTATTGTCATTTGGTTTCATGTGGTATCATGTACCATCATATGTCATGTGTCATGTGGTATCAGGTGTCATGTGGTGTCATGTACCATGTATCATCATGTGTCATATGTTATCATGTGTCATCATGTGTCATGTGGTGTCATGTATCATCATGTGTCATTTGTGTCATGTGTCATGTGGTATCATGTGGTGTCATGTGATGTCATGTCATGTGGTGTCACATGGTCATATGTCATGTGGTGTCATATGTCATGTTGTGTTGTGTCATGTGTCATGTGGTGTCATGTGATGTCATATCATGTGATGTCATGTGTCATGTGTCATGCGGTGTCATGTGTCATGTGATATTATGTGTCATGTGGTATCATATGTCGTGTGGTGTCATGTGTTGTCATGTGTCATCATGTGTCATGTGGTGTCATGTGGTGTCATATGACATGTGTCATCATGTTTCATGTGTTATCATGTTTCATCATGTGTCATGTGGTGTCATGTGTCATGTGTCATGTGGTGTCATGTGGTATCATGAGGTGTCATGTGGTGTCATGTCATGTGGTGTCACATGGTCATGTGTCATGTGTCATGTGGTGTCATGTGTCATGTGGTGTCATGTGGTATCATGTGGTATAGTATATCATGTGGTGTCTTGTGGTGTCATATGGTGTCATGTGCCATGTGTCATCGTGTGTCATGTGTCATCATGTGTTGTCATGTGTCGTCATATGGCATGTGGTGTCATGTGGTGTCATGTGTCAACATATGTCATGTGGTGTCATGTGGTGTCATGTACCATCATGCGTCATGTGGTGTCATATGGTGTCATGTGTCATGTGGTGTCATGTGGTGATATGTGGTTTCATGTGCCATGTGTCATAATGTGTCATGTGTCGTCATGTGACATCATGTGTCATGTGGTGTCATGTGGTGTCATATCATGTGGTGTCATGTGGTGTTATGTGTCATGTGGTGTCATGTGTCATGTGGTGTCATGTGGTGTATTGTGTCTGTGGTATCATGTGTTGTCATGTGGTGTCATGTGTCATCATGTGTCATGCTGTGTCATGTGGTGTCATGTGCCATGTGTCATCATGTGTCATGTGTTATCATGTGTTATGTGTCATCATGTGTCATGTGGTGTGATTTGTCATCATGTGTCATGTGGTGTCATGTGTCATGTGGTATCATGTGGTGTCATGTGGTGTCATGTCATGTGGTGTCACATGGTCATGTGTCATGTGTCATGTGGTGTCATGTGTCATGTGGTGTCAAGTGGTGTCATGTGGTGTCATTTGTCATGTGGTGTCATGTTTCATGTGGTGTAGTGTGTCATGTGATGTCATGTGGTGTAGTGTGTCATGTGGTGTCATGTGTCATGTGTCATCATGTGTTGTCATGTGTTGTCATATGTCATGTGGTGTCATGTGTCAACATGTGTCATGTGGTGTCATGTGCCATCAAGCGTCATGTGGTGTCATATGGTGTCATGTGTCATGTGGCCTTATGTGGTGTTATGTTGTGTCATGCGCCATGTGTCATCATGTATCATGTGTCGTCATGTGACATCATGTGTCATGTGGTGTCATGTGTCATGTGGTGTCATCTGATGTCAAATCATGTGGTGTCATGTGGTGTTACGTGTCATGTGTCATTTTGTGTCATGTGTCATGTGGTGTCATGACATGTGGTGTCACGTGGTCATGTGTCATGTGTCATGTTGTGTCATGTGGTATGTGTCATGTGTCATGTGGTGTCGTGATGTCATGTGGTATCATGTGTCATGTGGTGTCATGTGATGTCATGTTTCATGTGGTGCCATGTGTCATCATGTGCCGTCATGTGTCATGTGTTGTCAGTCATGTGGTGTCATGTGTCATCATGTATCATGTGTCATCATGTGATGTCATGTGTCATGTCTTGTCATGTGGTTTCATGTGGTGTCATGTGTCATGTATTGTCATGTGGTTTCATGTGGTGTCATGTGTCATGTATTGTCATGTGGTGTCATTAGCCATCATATGTCATGTGTCATGTCGTATCAGGTGTCATGTGGTGTCATGTGCCATGTGTCATCATGTGTCATGTGTTATCATGTGTTGTCATCTGGTGTCATGTGTCATGTGGTGTCATGTGTCATGTGGTGTCATGTGTCATGTTGTGTCATGTGGTGTCACATGGTCATGTGTCATGTGTCATGTGGTGTCATGTGTCATGTGGTGTCATGTGGTATTATGTGTCATGTGTCATGTGGTGTCAAGTGGTGTCATGGTATCATGTATCATCATGTATCATGTGTCATCATGTGGTGTCATGTGTCATGTATTGTCATTTAGTTTCATATGGTGTCATGTGTCATGTATTGTCATGTGGTGTCATGTGCCATCATATGTCATGTGGTATCAGGTGTCATGTGGTGTCATGTGCCATGTGTCATCATGTGTCATGTGTTATCATGTGTCATCATGTGTCATCATGTGTCATGTGATGTCATGTATCATCATGTGTCATGTTGTGTCATGTGGTATCATGTGGTGTCATGTCATGTGGTGTCACATGGTCATGTGTCATGTGTCATATGGTGTCATGTGTCATGTGATGTCATATGTCATGTGGTATCATGTGTTGTGTGATATCATGTGTTGTCATGTGGTGTCATGTGTCATCATGTGTCATGTGGTGTCATGTGGTGTCATATGACATGTGTCATCATGTGTCATGTGTCATCATGTGTCATGTGGTGTCATGTGGTGTCATATGACATGTGTCATCATGTGTCATGTGTTATCATGTGTCATCATGTGTCATGTGTCATGTGGTATCATGTGGTGTCATGTGGTGTCATGTCATGTGGTGTCACATGGTCATGTGTCATGTGGTGTTATGTGTCATGTGGTATCATGTGGTATCATGTGGTGTAGTGTGTCATGTGGAGTCATGTGGTGTCATATGATGTCATGTGCCATGTGTCATTGTGTGTCATCATGTGTCATGTGTCATCATATGTTGTCATGTGTCGTCATATGGCATGTGGTGTCATGTGGTGTCATGTGTCAACATGTGTCATGTGGTGTCATGTGGTGTCATGTGCCATCATGCGTCATGTGGTGTCATATGGTGTCATGTGTCATGTGGTGTCATGTGGTGTTATATGATGTCATATGTGGTGTCATGTGGTGTTACGTGTCATGTGTCATGTGGTGTCATGTGTCATGTGGTGTCATGTGGTGTCTTGTGTCATGTGGTGTCATGTGTTGTCATGTGGTATCATGTGTCATGCTGTGTCATGTGGTGTCATGTGCCATGTGTCATCATATGTCATGTGTAATCATATGTTGTTATGTGTCATCATATGTCATGTGGTGTGATTTGTCATCATGTGTTGTGTGGTGTCATGTGTATTTGTATTTGTATTTGTATTTTGTATTTAATTTATTTATAGAGCGCTAACAATCATCCTGAGTAGGATATCACGGCGCTAAGGTTGGATGCTGAGAGGTACAATAACCACACTGAGTAATGATTTATTCTGGTTTAGGGAAAAGTAGTGTCTTTAGTTGTTTCCTAAAAGATAGAAGATCGTCTGTCAGTCTAAGACTGGGAGGTAGTTCATTCCACTTAGTAGCCGCCAGATGCGAGAAGGCCCGCTCTCCCATCCTGACAGTCTTCACCCGAGTGGTGGTAGCTCTTCCTAAAGTACTGGATCGAAGGTTCCTCGGTGGTCTGTGGAATTCGACTTTGTTATGTAGAATAGTAGGGCCTGCGTTGTAGAGCACCTTGTGTGTGATACACAGTAATTTAAAATTGGCTCTCTGTCGCATCGGGAGCCAATGAAGCTCTCGCATGCAGCTTTTAGCCGAATCAAATCTCTTTTTATTACAGACAGCCTTTGCCGCGGCATTTTGCACTATCTGCAATTTAGAAAAAAGATAGTCTGTCATTCCGACAAACAGTGAGTTGCCATAGTCCAATCTGCTCATCAGCAATGACTGAACCAGGGTTTTCCTACATTCAGTCGGGATCCAGGGGAAAACTCGTCTGAGCATTTTCAGCAATGCAAAGCCTCTCCCACAGACAATGGAGACATGTGATTTCATGGACAGAGCACTGTCCAATACCACTCCCAGGTTTTTTGCTTTTGGGGTGGGATTCGGAGGCAACCCCAGGTTGCTTGGCCACCAGCTGTTATCCCAGAGCTGGGAATTTTTGCCAAACAAGAGGATTTCTGACTTGTCTGCATTTAATCTCAGACAATGCTCTTGCATCCAGTTGGCCAGTTCAGTCAGACAGTTTATCAGTCGGGTTTTAGGGTCATTCTTTTCATCAATGGTAACCATTAACTGGGTGTCGTCAGCATAAGAACACATTTCAACACCCCACCTTCTTCCAATGGCTGCCAATGAGGACACGAAAACATTAAACAAAGTTGGACTGAGTGAGGCCCCCTGGGGAACCCCATATTTAAAGTTTCGCGGGGGAGAGATGAAATCACCCAAACACACTGATTGTGTTCGTTCCTCCAGAAAAGATTTTAGCCATCCCAATGCCTTGTCTCGTATACCTTTCCCTTCCAGGGCTTTCACTAATTGGTCATGTGGAACGGTATCAAAAGCCGCAGATAAATCAAGGAGTATTAAGACGACTGTCTTGACTTGATCTACCTGGGCCCTAATGTTATCCGTCACCACCAGAAGTGTTGTTTCAGTACTGTTGTTCACCCTGAAACCCGTCTGGGAATCGTCCAACAGTTCATTGACTTCCAGATAGTTGGAAAGCCGTCTGTTGACCAATTTCTCCAGTACTTTTGAGAGGTAGGGTAACTGGGATATTGGCCGGTAGTTGGCAGGATTATTAACATCTAATCCTGCCTTTTTTACTAGTGGAGTAACTAGGGCTTGCTTCCAAGATCTTGGGAATGTAGCAGAGCATAAGGAAAGATTCAGGACATTCGTTACGGTGGGGCAAATTACAGGGGTTAGCTGAGAATAAATGTGATGTGGACATGGATCTAGTGGGGATCCCGACTTAACTTTAAGCATGGCTTTGCCCACCTCGCCTTCTGAGAAAGGGCCAAAACCTGTACAAGTAACTTGAGTCGTAGTTGGTGCATTGTTCTCGATAGTTTCTGGCATGCAATTGGAGAAGGAGGCATAGATATTATCAATTTTCTCACAGAAGAAATCGTTTAATTTGTTGCAGTTCTCCTGTGATGGAGTAAGTTTTACTGAGAGATTTGTTGGATTGCATAGTTCCCCAACAATTTTAAAAAGTTCCTTTGTGGAATTTTTATTCTCAGTTATTCTACGTGTAAAATACTCCTTTTTTGCCTTCTTAATTGCTTTATTGTAGAGTACGAGCGCTTGTTTATATGCGCTTCTAGTCTCGTCAGACTTGCCTAGTCTCCATTTATGTTCTAGAGAGGTACATTTTCTCTTTAGAGATTTCAGCTCTGGTCCGTACCACCTTTCTGATTTAGTAGTTCTGGGTTTGTGATGAACACGTACGGTGGAACAGAGCTCAAGTGCAGTCTTAATGTTTGTGTGAAGTGACTCAATTTCTTCATGAATATCAGTGCCTGCTACGCTCGGGTGTGAGAAGTGTTGTTTGAAGTTATCTATTGAAAAGTTTTTCCAGCTCCTCGTATTTGTTACACTAGATCCCAATGTTCGCGTATGTATAGTGGGTAAATTGATACAGAAAGTGATCATATGATGATCTGTCCATAGCAGAGATGTTACAGAGTTAATATCAATGGACTCTATGTTAGAAAATATCAAGTCCAGTATGTGACCTGCCGAGTGTGTAGGTTGGTTGACTCTTTGAGATATCTGCAAGATTTCCATATCTTCCACTAATTGTTTTGTTAAGGGGTTGTTACATTTATCAAAATGTATGTTGAAATCTCCAAGAAGGAGAATATTTTTGTCCTTCAAACAAACTGGCATCATTTGCTCCAGTAGTTGTGTACTAAAATTCAATGTACAACCGGGAGGGTTATAAATTAGTACTCCTCCAAATAATACATTAGTATTCAGGGACACAGAGAATGCCATAGATTCACACCTTTCTACTTGTATGCTCGTCTCTTGCTTACATGTGTCATGTGTCGTCATGTGACATCATGTGTCATGTGGTGTCATGTGGTGTCATGTGTCATGTGGTGTCATATGATATCATATCATGTGGTGTCATGTGGTGTTACGTGTCATGTGTCATTTGGTGTCATGTGTCATGTGGTGTCATGACATGTGGTGTCACATGGTCATGTGTCATGTGTCATGTTGTGTCATGTGATATGTGTCATGTGTCATGTGGTGTCGTGGTGTCATGTGGTATCATGTGTCATGTGGTGTCATGTTTCATGTGGTACCATGTGTCATCATGTGTCATGTGGTGTCATATGACATGTGTCATCATGGGTCATGTGTTATCATGTGTCATCATGTGTCATGTATTATAATGTGGTGAATGTGTCATCATGTGTCATGTGTTGTCAGTCATGTGGTGTCATGTGTCATCATGTATCATGTGTCATCATGTGTCATGCATTGTCATGTGTTGTCATGTGGTGTTACGTGTCATGTGTCATGTGGTGTCATGTGTCATGTGCTGTCATGTGGTGTCTTGTGTCATGTGGTGTCATGTGTTGTCATGTGGTGTCATGTGTCATCATGTGTCATGCTGTGTCATGTGGTGTCATGTGCCATGTGTCATCATGTGTCATGTGTTATCATGTGTTATTATGTGTCATAATATGTCATGTGATGTGATTTGTCATCATGTGTCATGTGGTGTCATGTGTCATGTAGTGTCATATCATGTGGTGTCACGTGGTCATGTGTCATGTGTAATGTTGTGTCATGTGGTATGTGTCATCTGTCATGTGGTGTCAAGTGGTGTCATGTGATGTCATGTGTCATTTGGTGTCATGCAGTATCATGTGTCATGTGGTGTCATGTGTCATAATGTTTCATGTGGTGCCATGTGTCATCATGTGTCATCATGTGTCATGTATTGTCAGTCATGTGGTGTCATGTGTCATCATGTTTCATGTGGTGCCATGTGTCATCATGTGTAATGTAATATAATGTAATATAATGTAATTTTATTTTTTGTAAAGCGCAGCTTACACTCCACGGAGCATCTTGGCGCTGACCATTCGTGTCTAAGAGGTGTTTGGCCAGGGAGCTAGTGAGACATCTATAGAATAATATTTGGTGTTACTGGGGTTTGGATTTAGATCAGGGCCAAGCATGCTGTGTCTGTGAGTTTAAAATGTGTCATGTGTTGTCAGGCATGTGGTGTCATGTGTCATCATGTATCATGTGTCATCATGTGGTGTCATGTGTCATGCATTGTCATGTGTTGTCATGTGGTTTCATGTGGTGTCATATGTCATGTATTGTCATGTGGTACTATGTGCCATCATATGTCATGTGTCATGTGATGTCATTTGGTGTCATGTGCCATGTGTCATCATGTGTCATGTGTCATCATGTGTCATGTGGGGTCATGTGTCATGTGATGTCATGTGTCATGTGGTGTCATGTGGTGTTATGTGTCATGTGGTGTCATATGGTGTCAAGTGGTGTCATGTGGTGTCATGTTGCATATGGTGTCATGTGGTGTAGTGTGTCATGTGGTGTCATGTGGTATCATATGGTATCAAGTACCATGTGTCATCGTGTGTCATGTGTTGTCATGTGTTGTCATGTGTTGTCATATGTCATGTGGTGTCATGTGGTGTCATGTGGTGTCATGTGTCATGTGGTGTCATGGAGTGTTATGTGCCATCATGTGTCATGTGATGTCATATGGTGTCATGTGTCATGTGGTGTCATGTGGTGTTATGTGGTATCATGTGCCATGTGTCATCATGTGTCCTGTGTCGTCATGTGACATCATGTGTCATGTGGTGTCATGTGTCATGTGTCATGTGGTATCTTGTGTCATGCGGTGTCATGTGGTGTCATATCATGTGGTGTCATGTGGTGTTATGTGTCATGTCATGTGGTGTCATGTGTCATCATGTTTCATGTGGTGCCATGTGTCATCATGTGCCATCATGTGTCATGTGTTGTCAGTCATGTGGTGTCATATGTCATCATGTATCACGTGTCATCATGTGTTGTCATGTGTCATGTATTGTCATGTGGTTTCATGTGGTGTCATGTGTCATGTATTGTCATGTGGCGTCATGTGCTATCATATGTCATGTGTCATGTGATATCAGGTGTCATGTGGTGTCATGTGCCATGTGTCATCATGTGTCATGTGTTATCATGTGTTGTCATGTGTCATCATGTGTCATGTGGTGTCATGTGGTGTCATGTGTCATCATGTGTCATGTGGTGTCATATGACGTGTCATCATGTTTCATGTGTTAATATGCATCATCATGTGTCATGTGGTGTCATGTGTCATCATGTGTCATGTGTCATGTGGTGTCATGTGTCATGTGGTATCATGTGGTATCATGTGATGTCATGTGGTGTCATGTGGTCATGTGTCATGTGGTGTCATGTGTCATGTGGTGTCAAGTAGTGTCATGTGGTGTCATTTGTCATATGGTGTCATGTTTCATGTGGTGTAGTATGTCATGTGATGTCATGTGGTATAGTGTGTCATGTGGTGTCATGTGTCATGTGTCATCATGTGTTGTCATGTGTTGTCATGTGTTGTCATATCATGCGTTGTCATGTAGTGTCATGTGTCAACATGTGTCATGTGATGTCATGTGCCATCAAGCGTCATGTGGTGTCATATGGTGTCATGTGTCATAATGCCTCATGTTGTGTCATGTGCCATGTGTCATCATGTGTCATGTGTCGTCATGTGACATCATGTGTCATGTGGTGTCATGTGTCATGTGGTGTCATATGATATCATATCATATGGTGTCATGTGGTGTTACGTGTCATGTGTCATTTGGTGTGTTATCATGTGTAATCATGTGTCATATGTCATGTTGTGTCATGACATGTGGTGTCACGTGGTCATGTGTCATGTGTCATGTTGTGTCATGTGGTATGTGTCATGTGTCATGTGGTGTCGTGGTGTCATGTGGTATCATGTGTCATGTGGTGTCATGTTTCATGTGGTGCCATGTGTCATCATGTGCCTTCATGTGTCATGTGTTGTCAGTCATGTGGTGTCATGTGTCATCATGTATCATGTGTCATCATGTGGTGTCATGTGTCATGTCTTGTCATGTGGTTTCATGTGGTGTCATGTGTCATGTATTGTCATGTGGTTTCATGTGGTGTCATGTGTCATGTATTGTCATGTGGTGTCATGTGCCATCATGTCATGTGTCATGTCGTATCAGGTTTCATGTGGTGTCATGTGCCATGTGTCATCATGTGTCATGTGTTATCATGTGTTGTCATGTGTCATCATCTGTCATGTGGTGTCATGTGTCATGTGGTGTCATGTGTCATGTTGTGTCATGTCATGTGGTGTCACATGGTCATGTGTCATGTGTCATGTGGTGTCATGTGTCATGTGGTGTCATGTGGTATTATATGTCATGTGTCATGTGGTGTCAAGTGGTGTCATATGGTATCATGTGTCATCATGTATCATGTGTCATCATGTGGTGTCATATGTCATGTATTGTCATTTAGTTTCATATGTTGTCATGTATTGTCATGTGGTGTCATATGTCATGTGTCATGTGGTATCAGGTGTCATGTGGTGTCATGTGCCATGTGTCATCATGTGTCATGCGTTATCATGTGTCATCATGTGTCATGTGATGTCATGTATCATCATGTGTCATGTTGTGTCATGTAGTATCATGTGGTATCATGTCATATGGTGTCACATGGGCATGTGTCATGTGTCATGTGGTGTCATGTGTCATGTGATGTCATGTGTCATGTGGTATCATGTGTCGTGTGGTGTCATGTATTGTCATGTGGTGTCATGTGTCATCATGTGTCATGTGGTGTAATATGACATGTGTCATCATGTGTCATGTGTTATCATGTGTCATCATGTGTCATGTGGTGTCATGTGTCATGTGGTATCATGTGGTGTCATGTGGTGTCATGTCATGTGGTGTCACATGGTCATGTGTCATGTGTCATGTGGTGTTATGTGTCATGTGGTGTCATGTGGTATCATGTGGTATAGTATGTCATGTGGAGTCATGTGGTGTCATATGGTGTCATGTGCCATGTGTCATTGTGTGTCATCATGTGTCATGTGTCATCATATGTTGTCATGTGTCGTCATATGACATGTGGTATCATGTGGTGTCATGTGTCAACATGTGTCATGTGGTGTCATGTGGTGTCATGTGCCATCATGCGTCATGTGGTGTCATATGGTGTCATGTGTCATGTGGTGTCATGTGGTGTTATATGATGTCATATGTGGTGTCATGTGGTATTACGTGTCATGTGTCATGTGGTGTCATGTGTCATGTGGTGTCATGTGGTGTCTTGTGTCATGTGGTGTCATGTGTTGTCATGTGGTGTCATGTGTCATGCTGTGTCATGTGGTGTCATGTGTCATGTGGTATCATGTGGTGTCATGTGGTGTCATGTCATGTGGTGTCACATGGTCATGTGTCATGTGTCATGGGGTGTCATGTGTCATGTGATGTCATGTGGTGTCATATGCCATGTGTCATCATTTGTCATATGTTATCATGTGTTGTCATGTGTCATCATGTGTCATGTGGTGTCATGTGTCATCATGGGTCATGTGTCATGTGGTGTCATGTGTCATGTGGTGTCATGTCATGTGGTGTCACATGGTCATGTGTCATGTGTAATGTTGTATCATGTGGTATGTTTCATGTGTCATGTGGTGTCATGTGGTGTCATGTGGTGTCATGTGTCATGTGGTGTCATGTGGTGTCATGTGTAATATGGTGTCATATGTCATCATGTTTCATGTGGTGCCATGTGTCATCATGTGCCATCATGTGTCATGTGTTGTCAGTCATGCGGTGTCATATGTCATCATGTATCATGTGTCATCATGTGTTGTCATGTGTCATGTATTGTCATGTGGTTTCATGTGATGTCATGTGTCATGTATTGTCATGTGGGTGTCATGTGCCATCATATGTCATGTGTCATGTGGTATCAGGTGTCATGTGGTGTCATGTGCCATGTGTCATCATGTGTCATGTGTTATCATGTGTTGTCATGTGTCATCATGTGTCATGTGGTGTCATGTGGTGTCATGTGTCATCATGTATGATCATGTGTCATGTGGTGTCATATGACATGTGTCATCATGTTTCATGTGTTAATATGCATCATCATGTGTCATGTGGTGTCATGTGTCATCATGTGTCATGTGATGTCATATGTCATGTGGTATCATGTGGTGTCATGTGATGTCATGTGGTATCATGTGGTCATGTGTCATGTGGTGTCATGTGTCATGTGGTGTCAAGTGGTGTCATGTGGTGTCATGTGGTATCATGTGTCATGTGGTGTAGTGTGTCAGGTGGTGTCATGTGGTGTAGTGTGTCATGTGGTGTCATGTGTCAGGTGTCATCATGTGTTGTCATGTGTTGTCATATGTCATGTGGTGTCATGTGGTGTCATATGTCAACATGTGTCATGTGGTGTCATGTGCCATCAAGCATCATGTTGTTTCATATGGTATCATGTGTCATGTGGCCTCATGTGGTGTTATGTTGTGTCATGTGCCATGTGTCATCATGTGTCATGTGTCGTCATATGACATCATGTGACATGTGGTGTCATGTGGTGTAATGTGTCATGTGGTGTCATGTGATGTCATATCATGTGGTGTCATGTGGTGTTACGTGTCATGTGGTGTCATGTGTCATGTGGTGTCATGACATGTGGTATCATGTGGTCATGTGTCATGTGCCATGTTGTGTCATGTGGTATGTGTCATGTGTCATGTGGTGTCATGGTGTCATGTGGTGTCATGTGTCATGTGGTGTCATGTGGTGTCATGTTTCATGTGGTGCCATGTGTCATCATGTGCCTTCATGTGTCATGTGTTGTAATTCACGTTTTGTCATGTGTCATCATGTATCATGTGTCATCATGTGGTGTCATGTGTCATGTATTGTCATGTGGTTTCATATGGTGTCATGTGTCATGTATTGTCATGTGGTGTCATGTGCCATCATATGTCATATGTCATGTCATATCAGGTGTCATGTGCCATGGGTCATCATGTGTCATGTGTTATCATGTGTTGTCATGTGTCATCATCTGTCATGTGGTATCATGTGTCATGTGGTGTCATGTGTCATGTTGTGTTATGTCATGTGGTGTCACATGGTCATGTGTCATGTGGTGTCATGTGTCATGTGGTGTCATGTGGTGTTATGTGTCATGTGCCATGTGGTGTCAAGTGATATCATGTGGTGTCATGTGTCATCATGTATCATGTGTCATCATGTGGTGTCATGTGTCATGTATTGTCATTTGGTTTCATATGGTGTCATGTGTCATGTATTGTCATGTGGTGTCAAGTGCCATCATATGTCATGTGCCATGTGGTATCAGGTGTCATGTGGTGTCATGTGCCATGTGTCATCATGTGTCATGTGTTATCATTTGTCATCATGTGTCATTATGTGTCATGTGATGTCATGTATCATCATGTGTCATGTTGTGTCATGTCTCATGTGGTATCATGTGGTGTCATGTCATGTGGTGTCACATGGTCATGTGTCATGTGGTGTCATGTGTCATGTGATGTCATGTGTCATGTGGTATCATGTGTCGTGTGGTGTCATGTGTTGTCATGTGGTGATATGTGTCATCATGTTTCATGTGGTGTCATGTGGTGTCATATGACATGTGTCATCATGTGTCATGTGTTATCATGTGTCATCATGTATCATGTGTCATGTGGTGTCATGTGTCATGTGGTATCATGTGGTGTCATGTGGTGTCATGTCATGTGGTATCACATGGTCATGTGTCGTGTCATGTGGTGTCATGTGGTATCATGTGATGTAGTGTGTCATGTGGAGTCATGTGGTGTCATATGGTGTCATGTGCCATGTGTCATTGTGTGTTTTCATGTGTCATGTGTCATCATATGTTGTCATGTGTCGTCATATGGTGTGTGGTGTCATGTGGTGTCATGTGTCAACATGTGTCATGTGGTGTCATGTGGTGTCATGTGCCATCATGCGTCATGTGGTGTCATATGGTGTCATGTGTCATGTGGTGTCATGTGGTATTATATGATGTCATATGTGGTGTCATATGGTGTTACGTGTCATGTGTCATGTGGTGTCATGTGTCATGTGGTGTCATGTGGTGTCTTGTGTCATGTGGTGTCATGTGTTGTCATGTGGTGTCATGTGTCATGCTGTGTCATGTGGTGTCATGTGCCATGTGTCATCATGTGTCATGTGTAATCATGTGTTGTTATGTGTCATCATATGTCATGTGGTGTGATTTGTCATCATGTGTTGTGTGGTGTCATGTGTCATGTGGTATCATGTGGTGTCATGTGGTGTCATGTCATGTGGTGTCACATGGTCATGTGTCATGTGGTGTCATGTGTCATGTGGTGTCATGTGGAGTTATGTGTCATTTGTCATGTGGTGTCATATGGTATCAAGTGGTGTCATGTGGTGTCATGTGTCATGTGGTGTCATGTGTCATCATGTTTCATGTGGTGTCATGTGTCAGCATGTGTCATGAGTTATCAGTCATGTGGTGTCATGTGTCATCATGTATCATGTGTCATGCATTGTCATGTGTTGTCATGTGGTTTCATGTGTTGTCATGTGTCATGTGTCATGTATTGTAATGTGGTGAATGTGTCATCATGTGTCATGTGTTCTCAGTCATGTGGTGTCATGTGTCATCATGTATCATATGTCATCATGTGTCATGCATTGTCATGTGTTGTCATGTGGTGTTACGTGTCATGTGTCATGTGGTGTCATGTGTCATGTGGTGTCATGTGCTGTCTTGTGTCATGTGGTGTCATGTGTTGTCATGTGTCGTCATGTGTCATGCTGTGTCATGTGGTATCATGTGCCATGTGTCATCATGTGTCATGTGTTATCATGTGTTATTATCTGTCATAATATGTCATGTGATGTGATTTGTCATCATGTGTCATGTGGTGTCATGTGTCATGTAGTGTCATGTCATGTGGTGTCACGTGGTCATGTGTCATGTGTAATGTTGTGTCATGTGGTATGTGTCATCTGTCATGTGGTGTCAAGTGGTGTCATGTGGTGTCATGTGTCATTTGGTGTCATGCGGTGTCATGTGTCATATGTCATAATGTTTCATGTGGTGCCATGTGTCATCATGTGTCATGTGTTGTCAGTCATGTGGTGTCATGTGTCATCATGTTTCATGTGGTGCCATGTGTCATCATGTGTAATGTAATGTAATGTAAAGCGCAGCTTATACTCCACATAGCATCTTGGCGCTGACCATTCGTGTCTAAGAGGTGTTTGGCCAGGGAGCTAGTGAGACATCGATAGAATAATATTTGGTGTTACTGGGGTTTGGATTTAGATCAGGGCCAAGCATGCTGTGTCTGTGAGTTTAAAATGTATCATGTGTTGTCAGGCATGTGGTATCATGTGTCATCATGTATCATGTGTCATCATGTGGTGTCATGTGTCATGCATTGTCATGTGTTGTCATGTGGTTTCATGTGGTGTCATATGTCATGTATTATCATGTGGTGTCATGTGCCATCATATGTCATGTGTCATGTGATGTCATTTGGTGTCATGTGCCATGTGCCATCATGTGTCATGTGTCATCATGTGTCATGTGGGGTCATGTGTCATGTGGTGTCATGTGTCATGTGGTGTTATGTGTCATGTGGTGTCATGTGGTGTCAAGTGGTGTCATGTGGTGTCATGTTGCATGTGGTGCCATGTGGTGTAGTATGTCAGGTGGTGTCATGTGGTGTCATATGGTATCAAGTACCATGTGTCATCGTGTGTCATGTGTTGTCATGTGTTGTCATATGTCATGTGGTGTCATGTGGTGTCATGTGTCAACATGTGTCATGTGGTGTCATGGAGTGTCATGTGCCATCATGTGTCATGTGGTGTCATATGGTGTCATGTGTCATGTGTTGTCATGCGGTGTTATGTGGTGTCATGTGCCATGTGTCATCATGTGTCATGTGTCGTCATGTGACATCATGTGTCATGTGGTGTCATGTGTCATGTGTCATGTGGTGTCTTGTGTCATGCGGTATCATGTGGTATCATATCATGTGGTGTCATGTGGTGTTATGTTTTGTGTCATGTGGTGCCATGTGTCATCATGTGCCATCATGTGTCATGTGTTGTCAGTCATGTGGTGTCATGTGTCATCATGTATCACGTGTCATCATGTGTCATGTATTGTCATGTGGTTTCATGTGGTGTCATGTGTCATGTATTGTCATGTGGTGTCATGTGCCATCATATGTCATGTGTCATGTAGTATCAGGTGTCATGTGGTGTCATGTGCCATGTGTCATCATGTGTCATGTGTTATCATGTGTTGTCATGTGTCATCATGTGTCATGTGGTGTCATGTGGTGTCATGTGTCATCATGTGTCATGTGGTATCATATGACATGTGTCATCATGTTTCATGTGTTAATATGCATCATCATGTGTCATGTGGTGTCATGTGTCATCATGTGTCATGTGTCATGTGGTGTCATGTGTTATGTGGTATCATGTGGTGTCATGTGATGTCATGTGGTGTCATGTGGTCATGTGGTGTCATGTGTCATGTGGTGTCAAGTAGTGTCATGTGGTGTCATTTGTCATGTGGTGTCATGTTTCATGTGATGTAATGTGTCATGTGATGTCATGTGGTATAGTGTGTCATGTGGTGTCATGTGTCATGTGTCATCATGTGTTGTCATGTGTTGTCATGTCATGTGGTGTCATGTGGTGTCATGTGTCAACATGTGTCATGTGGTATCATGTGCCATCAAGCGTCATGTGGTGTCATATGGTGTCATGTGTCATAAGGCCTCATGTTGTGTCATGTGCCATGTGTCATCATGTGTCATGTGACATCATGTGTCATGTGGTGTCATGTGGTGTCATGTGTCATGTGGTGTCATGTGATATCATATCATGTGGTGTCATGTGGTGTTACGTGTCATGTGTCATGTGGTATCATGTGTCATGTGGTGTCATGTTTCATGTGGTGTCATGTGCCATCATATGTCATGTGTCATGTCGTATCAGGTTTCATGTGGTGTCATGTGCCATGTGTCATCATGTGTCATGTGTTATCATGTGTTGTCATGTGTCATCATCTGTCATGTGGTGTCATGTGTCATGTGGTGTCATGTGTCATGTTGTGTCATGTCATGTGGTGTCACATGGTCATGTGTCATGTGTCATGTGGTGTCATGTGTCATGTGGTGTCATGTGGTATTATATGTCATGTGTCATGTGGTGTCAAGTGGTGTCATATGGTATCATGTGTCATCATGTATCATGTGTCATCATGTGGTGTCATATGTCATGTATTGTCATTTAGTTTCATATGGTGTCATGTATTGTCATGTGGTGTCATATGTCATGTGTCATGTGGTATCAGGTGTCATGTGGTGTCATGTGCCATGTGTCATCATGTGTCATGTGTTATCATATGTCATCATGTGTCATGTGATGTCATGTATCATCATGTGTCATGTTGTGTCATGTGGTATCATGTGGTGTCATGTCATATGGTGTCACATGGGCATGTGTCATGTGTCATGTGGTGTCATGTGTCATGTGGTATCATGTGTCATGTGGTATCATGTGTCGTGTGGTGTCATGTGTTGTCATGTGGTGTCATGTGTCATCATGTGTCATGTGGTGTAATATGACATGTGTCATCATGTGTCATATGTTATCATGTGTCATCATGTGTCATGTGTCATGTGGTGTCATGTGTCATGTGGTATCATGTGGTGTCATGTGGTGTCACATGGTCATGTGTCATGTGTCATATGGTGTTATGTGTCATATGGTGTCATGTGGTATCATGTGGTGTAGTGTGTCATGTGGAGTCATGTGGTGTCATATGGTGTCATGTGCCATGTGTCATTGTGTGTCATCATGTGTCATGTGTCATCATATGTTGTCATGTGTCGTCATATGGCATGTGGTGTCATGTGGTGTCATGTGTCAACATGTGTCATGTGGTGTCATGTGGTGTCATGTGCCATCATGCGTCATGTGGTGTCATATGGTGTCATGTGTCATGTGGTGTCATGTGGTATTATATGATGTCATATGTGGTGTCATGTGATGTTACGTGTCATGTGTCATGTGGTGTCATGTGTCATGTGGTGTCATGTGGTGTCTTGTGTCATGTGTCATGTGTTGTCATGTGGTGTCATGTGTCATGCTGTGTCATGTGGTGTCATGTGCCATGTGTCATCATATGTCATGTGTAATCATATGTTGTTATGTGTCATCATATGTCATGTGGTGTGATTTGTCATCATGTGTTGTGTGGTGTCATGTGTCATGTGGTATCATGTGGTGTCATGTGGTGTCATGTCATGTGGTGTCACATGGTCATGTGTCATGTGTCATGGGGTGTCATGTGTCATGTGGTATCATGTGATGTCATATGCCATGTGTCATCATTTGTCATGTGTTATCATGTGTTGTCATGTGTCATCATGTGTCATGTGGTGTCATGTGTCATCATGGGTCATGTGTCATGTGGTGTCATGTGTCATGTGGTGTCATGTCATGTGGTGTCACATGGTCATGTGTCATGTGTAATGTTGTATCATGTGGTATGTTTCATGTGTCATGTGGTGTCATGTGGTGTCATGTGGTGTCATGTGTCATGTGGTGTCATGTGGTGTCATGTGTCAACATGTGTCATGTGGTGTCCTGTGGTGTCATGTGCCATCATGTGTCATGTGGTGTCATATGGTGTCATGTGTCATGTGGTGTCATGTGGTGTCATGTGTCATGTATTGTCATGTGGGTGTCATGTGCCATCATATGTCATGTGTCATGTGGTATCAGGTGTCATGTGGTGTCATGTGCCATGTGTCATCATGTGTCATATGTTATCATGTGTTGTCATGTGTCATCATGTGTCATGTGGTGTCATGTGGTGTCATGTGTCATCATGTGTGATCATGTGTCATGTGGTGTCATATGACATGTATCATCATGTTTCATGTGTTAATATGCATCATCATGTGTCATGTGGTGTCATGTGTCATCATGTGTCATGTGTCATGTGGTGTCATGTGTCATGTGGTATCATGTGGTGTCATGTGATGTCATGTGGTATCATGTGGTCATGTGTCATGTGGTATCATGTGTCATGTGGTGTCATGTGGTGTCATGTGGTATCATGTGGTATCATGTGTCATGTGGTGTAGTGTGTCAGGTGGTGTCATGTGGTGTAGTGTGTCATGAGGTGTCATATGTCAGATGTCATCATGTGTTGTCATGTGTTATCATATGTCATGTGGTGTCATGTGGTGTCATATGTCAACATGTGTTATGTGGTGTCATGTGCCATCAAGCATCATGTTGTGTCATATGGTGTCATGTATCATGTGGCCTCATGTGGTGTTATGTTGTGTCATGTGCCATGTGTCATCATGTGTCATGTGTCGTCATATGACATCATGTGGCATGTGGTATCATGTGGTGTAATGTGTCATGTGGTGTCATGTGATGTCATATCATGTGGTGTCATGTGGTGTTACGTGTCATGTGGTGTCATGTGTCATGTGGTATCATGACATGTGGTGTCATGTGGTCATGTGTCATGTGCCATGTTGTGTCATGTGGTATGTGTCATGTGTCATGTGGTGTCATGGTGTCATGTGGTGTCATGTGTCATGTGGTGTCATGTGGTGTCATGTTTCATGTGGTGCCATGTGTCATCATGTGCCTTCATGTGTCATGTGTTGTAATTCACGTGGTGTCATGTGTCATCATGTATCATGTGTCATCATGTGGTGTCATGTGTCATGTATTGTCATGTGGTTTCATGTGGTGTCATGTGTCATGTATTGTCATGTGGTGTCATGTGCTATCATATGTCATGTGTCATGTCATATCAGGTGTCATGTGCCATGTGTCATCATGTGTCATGTGTTATCATGTGTTGTCATGTGTCATCATCTGTCATGTGGTATCATGTGTCATGTGGTGTCATGTGTCATGTTGTGTTATGTCATGTGGTGTCACATGGTCATGTGTCATGTGGTATCATGTGTCATGTGGTGTCATGTGGTGTTATGTATCATGTGCCATGTGGTGTCAAGTGATATCATGTGGTGTCATGTGTCATCATGTATCATGTGTCATCATGTGGTGTCATGTGTCATGTATTGTCATTTGGTTTCATATGGTGTCATGTGTCATGTATTGTCATGTGGTGTCAAGTGCCATCATATGTCATGTGCCATGTGGTATCAGGTGTCATGTGGTGTCATGTGCCAGGTGTCATCATGTGTCATGTGTTATCATGTGTCATCATGTGTCATTATGTGTCATGTGATGTCATGTATCATCATGTGTCATGTTGTGTCATGTCTCATGTGGTATCATGTGGTGTCATGTCATGTGGTGTCACATGGTCATGTGTCATGTGGTGTCATGTGTCATGTGATGTCATGTGTCATGTGGTATCATGTGTCGTGTGGTGTCATGTGTTGTCATGTGGTGATATGTGTCATCATGTGTCATGTGGTGTCATGTGGTGTCATATGACATGTGTCATCATGTATCATGTGTTATCATGTGTTATCATGTATCATGTGTCATGTGGTGTCATGTGTCATGTGGTATCATGTAGTATCATGTGGTGTCATGTCATGTGGTATCACATGGTCATGTGTCGTGTCATGTGGTGTTATGTGTCATGTGGTGTCATGTGGTATCATGTGGTGTAGTGTGTCATGTGGAGTCATGTGGTGTCATATGGTGTCATGTGCCATGTGTCATTGTGTGTCATCATGTGTCATGTGTCATCATATGTTATCATGTGTTGTCATATGGCATGTGGTGTCATGTGGTGTCATGTGTCAACATGTGTCATGTGATGTCATGTGGTGTCATGTGCCATCATGCGTCATGTGGTATCATATGGTGTCATGTGTCATGTGGTGTCATGTGATATTATATGATGTCATATGTGGTATCATGTGGTGTTACGTGTCATGTGTCATGTGGTGTCATGTGTCATGTGGTGTCATGTGGTGTCTTGTGTCATGTGGTGTCATGTGTTGTCATGTGGTGTCATGTGTCATGCTGTGTCATGTGGTATCATGTGCCATGTGTCATGTGTCATGTGTAATCATGTGTTGTTATGTGTCATCATATGTCATGTGGTGTGATTTGTCATCATGTGTTGTGTGGTGTCATGTGTCATGTGGTATCATGTGGTGTCATGTGGTGTCATGTCATGTGGTGTCACATGGTCATGTGTCATGTGTCATGTGGTGTCATGTGTCATGTGGTGTCATGTGGAGTTATGTGTCATGTGTCATGTGGTCATGTGGTGTCATGTGTCATGTGGTGTCATGTGGAGTTATGTGTCATGTGTCATGTGGTGTCATATGGTATCAAGTGGTGTCATGTGGTGTCATGTGTCATGTGGTGTCATGTGTCATCATGTTTCATGTGGTGCCATGTGTCCTCATGTGTCATCATGTGTAATCATGTGTCATGTGTTATCAGTCATGTGGTGTCATGTGTCGTCATGTGTCATCATATGTCATCATGTTGTGTCATGTGTTGTCATGTGTCATGTGTCATCATGTTTCATGGGGTGCCATGTGTCATCATGTGTCATCATGTGCCATCATGTGTCATGTGTTGTCAGTCATGTGGTGTCATGTGTCATCATGTATCATGTGTCATCATGTGGTATCATGTGTCATGTATTATCATATGTTTTCATGTGGTTTCATGTGGTGTCATGTGTCATGTATTGTCATGTGGTACCATGTGCCATCATATGTCATGTGTCATGTGGTGTCATGTGGTGTCATGTGCCATGTGTCATCATGTGTCATATGTCATCATGTGACATCATGTGTCATGTGGTGTCATGTGTCATGTGGTGTCATGTGTCATGTGGTGTCATGTGGTGTCATATCATGTGGTATGTGGTGTCATGTGGTGTCATGTGCCATGTGTCATCATGTGTCATATGTCATCATGTGACATCATGTGTCATGTGGTGTCATGTGTCATGTGGTGTCATGTGTCATGTGGTGTCATGTGGTGTCATGTGCCATGTGTCATCATGTGTCATATGTCATCATGTGACATCATGTGTCATGTGGTGTCATGTGTCATGTGGTGTCATGTGTCATGTGGTGCCATGTGGTGCCATGTGGTGCCATGTGGTGTCATGTGGTATAATGTGTCATGTGGTGTCACGTGTTGTCATGTGGTGTCATGTGTCATGATGTGCCATGTGGTGTCATGTGCCATGTGGTGTCATGTGATGTTACATGTCATGTGGTGTCATGTGTCATTTGGTATCATGTGGTGTCATGTTTCATGTGGTGCCATGTTTCATCATGTGCCTTAATGTGTCATGTGTTGTCAGTCATGTGGTGTCATGTGTCATCATATATCATGTGTCATCATGTGGTGTCATGTGTCATGTATTATCATGTGGTTTCATGTTGTGTCATGTGTCATGTATTATCATGTGGTGTCATGTGCCATCATATGTCATGTGTCATGTTGTATCAGGTGTCATGTGGTGTCATGTGCCATGTGTTATCATGTGTCATGTGTTATCATGTGTTGTCATGTGTCATCATCTATCATGTGGTGTCATGTGTCATGTGGTGTCATGTGTCATCTTGTGTCATGTCATGTGGTGTCACATGGTCATGTGTCATGTGTCATGTGGTGCCATGTGTCATGTGGTGTCATGTGGTATTATGTGTCATATGTCATGTGGTGTCAAGTGGTGTCATGTGATGTCATGTATCATCATGTATCATGTGTCATCATGTGGTGTCATGTGTCATGTATTGTCATTTGGTTTCATGTGGTGTCATATGTCATGTATTGTCATGTGGTGTCATATGCCATCATATGTCATGTGTCATGTGGTATCAGGTGTCATGTGGTGTCATGTGCCTTGTGTCATCATGTGTCATGTGTTATCATGTGTCATCATGTGTCATGTGATGTCATGTATCATCATGTGTCATGTTATGTCATGTGTCATGTGGTATCATGTGGTGTCATGTCATGTGGTGTCTCATGGTCATGTGTCATGTGGTGTCATGTGTCATGTGATGTTATGTGTCATGTGGTATCATGTGTCGTGTGGTGTCATGTGTTGTCATGTGGTGACATGTGTCATCATGTGTCATGTGGTGTCATGTGGTGTCATATGACATGTGTCATCATGTGTCATGTGTTATCATGTGTAATCATGTGTCATGTGTCATGTGGTTTCATGTGTCATGTGGTATCATGTAGTGTCATGTGGTGTCATGTCATGTGGTGTCAAATGGTCATGTGTCATGTGTCATGTGGTGTTATGTGTCATATGGTGTCATGTGGTATCATGTGGTGTAGTGTATCATGTGGAGTCATGTGGTGTCATCGTGTGTCATGTGTCATCATGTGTTATCATGTGTTATCATGTGTCATCATATGGCATGTGGTGTCATGTGTCATGTGGTGTCATGTGGTGTCATATGCCATCATATGTCACATGTCATGTGGTATCAGGTGTCATGTGGTGTCATGTGCCATGTGTCATCATGTATCATGTGTTATCATGTGTTGTCATGTGTCATCATGTGTCATGTAGTGTCAAGAGTCATATGGTGTCATGTGTCGTGTGGTATCATGTCATGTGGTGTCACGTGGTCATGTGTCACGTGTCATGTTGTGTCATGTGGTGTCAAGTGGTGTCATGTGCCATGTGTCATCATGTGTCATGTGTCATCATGTGTCATTTTGTGTCATGTGTCATGTGGTATCATGTGGTGTCATGTGGTGTCATGTCATGTGGTATCACGTGGTCATGTGTCATGTGTCATGTTGTGTCATGTGGTATGTGTCATGTGCTGTCATGTGATGTCAAGTGGTGTCATGTGGTGTCATGTGTCATATGGTGTCATGTGTCATCATGTTTTATGTGGTGCCATGTGTCATCATGTGCCATCATGTGTCATGTGTTGTCAGTCATATGGTGTCATGTGTCATCATGTATCATGTGTCATCATGTGGTGTCATGTGTCATGTATTGTCATTTGGTTTCATGTGGTATCATGTACCATCATATGTCATGTGTCATGTGGTATCAGGTGTCATGTGGTGTCATGTACCATGTATCATCATGTGTCATATGTTATCATGTGTCATCATGTGTCATGTGGTGTCATGTATCATCATGTGTCATTTTGTGTCATGTGTCATGTGGTATCATGTGGTGTCATGTGATGTCATGTCATGTGGTGTCACATGGTCATATGTCATGTGGTGTCATATGTCATGTTGTGTTGTGTCATGTGTCATGTGGTGTCATGTGATGTCATATCATGTGATGTCATGTGTCATGTGTCATGCGGTGTCATGTGTCATGTGATATTATGTGTCATGTGGTATCATGTGTCATGTGGTGTCATGTGCTGTCATGTGTCATCATGTGTCATGTGGTGTCATGTGGTGTCATATGACATGTGTCATCATGTGTCATGTGTTATCATGTTTCATCATGTGTCATGTGGTGTCATGTGTCATGTGTCATGTGGTGTCATGTGGTATCATGAGGTGTCATGTGGTGTCATGTCATGTGGTGTCACATGGTCATGTGTCATGTGTCATGTGGTGTCATGTGTCATGTGGTGTCATGTGGTATCATGTGGTATAGTATATCATGTGGTGTCTTGTGGTGTCATATGGTGTCATGTGCCATGTGTCATCGTGTGTCATGTGTCATCATGTGTTGTCATGTGTCGTCATATGGCATGTGGTGTCATGTGGTATCATGTGTCAACATATGTCATGTGGTGTCATGTGGTGTCATGTACCATCATGCGTCATGTGGTGTCATATGGTGTCATGTGTCATGTGGTGTCATGTGGTGATATGTGGTTTCATGTGCCATGTGTCATAATGTGTCATGTGTCGTCATGTGACATCATGTGTCATGTGGTGTCATGTGGTGTCATATCATGTGGTGTCATGTGGTGTTATGTGTCATGTGGTGTCATGTGTCATGTGGTGTCATGTGGTGTATTGTGTCTGTGGTATCATGTGTTGTCATGTGGTGTCATGTGTCATCATGTGTCATGCTGTGTCATGTGGTGTCATGTGCCATGTGTCATCATGTGTCATGTGTTATCATGTGTTATGTGTCATCATGTGTCATGTGGTGTGATTTGTCATCATGTGTCATGTGGTGTCATGTGTCATGTGGTATCATGTGGTGTCATGTGGTGTCATGTCATGTGGTGTCACATGGTCATGTGTCATGTGTCATGTGATGTCATGTGTCATGTGGTGTCAAGTGGTGTCATGTGGTGTCATTTGTCATGTGGTGTCATGTTTCATGTGGTGTAGTGTGTCATGTGATGTCATGTGGTATAGTGTGTCATGTGGTGTCATGTGTCATGTGTCATCATGTGTTGTCATGTGTTGTCATATGTCATGTGGTGTCATGTGTCAACATGTGTCATGTGGTGTCATGTGCCATCAAGCGTCATGTGGTGTCATATGGTGTCATGTGTCATGTGGCCTTATGTGGTGTTATGTTGTGTCATGTGCCATGTGTCATCATGTATCATGTGTCGTCATGTGACATCATGTGTCATGTGGTGTCATGTGTCATGTGGTGTCATCTGATGTCAAATCATGTGGTGTCATGTGGTGTTACGTGTCATGTGTCATTTTGTGTCATGTGTCATGTGGTGTCATGACATGTGGTGTCACGTGGTCATGTGTCATGTGTCATGTTGTGTCATGTGGTATGTGTCATGTGTCATGTGGTGTCGTGATGTCATGTGGTATCATGTGTCATGTGGTGTCATGTGATGTCATGTTTCATGTGGTGCCATGTGTCATCATGTGCCGTCATGTGTCATGTGTTGTCAGTCATGTGGTGTCATGTGTCATCATGTATCATGTGTCATCATGTGATGTCATGTGTCATGTCTTGTCATGTGGTTTCATGTGGTGTCATGTGTCATGTATTGTCATGTGGTTTCATGTGGTGTCATGTGTCATGTATTGTCATGTGGTGTCATTAGCCATCATATGTCATGTGTCATGTCGTATCAGGTGTCATGTGGTGTCATGTGCCATGTGTCATCATGTGTCATGTGTTATCATGTGTTGTCATCTGGTGTCATGTGTCATGTGGTGTCATGTGTCATGTTGTGTCATGTCATGTGGTGTCACATGGTCATGTGTCATGTGTCATGTGGTGTCATGTGTCATGTGGTGTCATGTGGTATTATGTGTCATGTGTCATGTGGTGTCAAGTGGTGTCATGGTATCATGTGTCATCATGTATCATGTGTCATCATGTGGTGTCATGTGTCATGTATTGTCATTTAGTTTTATATGGTGTCATGTGTCATGTATTGTCATGTGGTGTCATGTGCCATCATATGTCATGTGGTATCAGGTGTCATGTGGTGTCATGTGCCATGTGTCATCATGTGTCATGTGTTATCATGTGTCATCATGTGTCATCATGTGTCATGTGATGTCATGTATCATCATGTGTCATGTTGTGTCATGTGGTATCATGTGGTGTCATGTCATGTGGTGTCACATGGTCATGTGTCATGTGTCATATGGTGTCATGTGTCATGTGATGTCATATGTCATGTGGTATCATGTGTTGTGTGATATCATGTGTTGTCATGTGGTGTCATGTGTCATCATGTGTCATGTGGTGTCATGTGGTATCATATGACATGTGTCATCATGTGTCATGTGGTGTCATGTGGTGTCATATGACATGTGTCATCATGTGTCATGTGTTATCATGTGTCATCATGTGTCATGTGTCATGTGGTATCATGTGGTGTCATGTGGTGTCATGTCATGTGGTGTCACATGGTCATGTGTCATGTGGTGTTATGTGTCATGTGGTATCATGTGGTATCATGTGGTGTAGTGTGTCATGTGGAGTCATGTGGTGTCATATGATGTCATGTGCCATGTGTCATTGTGTGTCATCATGTGTCATGTGTCATCATATGTTGTCATGTGTCGTCATATGGCATGTGGTGTCATGTGGTGTCATGTGTCAACATGTGTCATGTGGTGTCATGTGGTGTCATGTGCCATCATGCGTCATGTGGTGTCATATGGTGTCATGTGTCATGTGGTGTCATGTGGTGTTATATGATGTCATATGTGGTGTCATGTGGTGTTACGTGTCATGTGTCATGTGGTGTCATGTGTCATGTGGTGTCATGTGGTGTCTTGTGTCATGTGGTGTCATGTGTTGTCATGTGGTATCATGTGTCATGCTGTGTCATGTGGTGTCATGTGCCATGTGTCATCATATGTCATGTGTAATCATATGTTGTTATGTGTCATCATATGTCATGTGGTGTGATTTGTCATCATGTGTTGTGTGGTGTCATGTGTATTTGTATTTGTATTTGTATTTTGTATTTAATTTATTTATAGAGCGCTAACAATCATCCTGAGTAGGATATCACGGCGCTAAGGTTGGATGCTGAGAGGTACAATAACCACACTGAGTAATGATTTATTCTGGTTTAGGGAAAAGTAGTGTCTTTAGTTGTTTCCTAAAAGATAGAAGATCGTCTGTCAGTCTAAGACTGGGAGGTAGTTCATTCCACTTAGTAGCCGCCAGATGCGAGAAGGCCCGCTCTCCCATCCTGACAGTCTTCACCCGAGTGGTGGTAGCTCTTCCTAAAGTACTGGATCGAAGGTTCCTCGGTGGTCTGTGGAATTCGACTTTGTTATGTAGAATAGTAGGGCCTGCGTTGTAGAGCACCTTGTGTGTGATACACAGTAATTTAAAATTGGCTCTCTGTCGCATCGGGAGCCAATGAAGCTCTCGCATGCAGCTTTTAGCCGAATCAAATCTCTTTTTATTACAGACAGCCTTTGCCGCGGCATTTTGCACTATCTGCAATTTAGAAAAAAGATAGTCTGTTATTCCGACAAACAGTGAGTTGCCATAGTCCAATCTGCTCATCAGCAATGACTGAACCAGGGTTTTCCTACATTCAGTCGGGATCCAGGGGAAAACTCGTCTGAGCATTTTCAGCAATGCAAAGCCTCTCCCACAGACAATGGAGACATGTGATTTCATGGACAGAGCACTGTCCAATACCACTCCCAGGTTTTTTGCTTTTGGGGTGGGATTCGGAGGCAACCCCAGGTTGCTTGGCCACCAGCTGTTATCCCAGAGCTGGGAATTTTTGCCAAACAAGAGGATTTCTGACTTGTCTGCATTTAATCTCAGACAATGCTCTTGCATCCAGTTGGCCAGTTCAGTCAGACAGTTTATCAGTCGGGTTTTAGGGTCATTCTTTTCATCAATGGTAACCATTAACTGGGTGTCGTCAGCATAAGAACACATTTCAACACCCCACCTTCTTCCAATGGCTGCCAATGAGGACACGAAAACATTAAACAAAGTTGGACTGAGTGAGGCCCCCTGGGGAACCCCATATTTAAAGTTTCGCGGGGGAGAGATGAAATCACCCAAACACACTGATTGTGTTTGTTCCTCCAGAAAAGATTTTAGCCATCCCAATGCCTTGTCTCGTATACCTTTCCCTTCCAGGGCTTTCACTAATTGGTCATGTGGAACGGTATCAAAAGCCGCAGATAAATCAAGGAGTATTAAGACGACTGTCTTGACTTGATCTACCTGGGCCCTAATGTTATCCGTCACCACCAGAAGTGTTGTTTCAGTACTGTTGTTCACCCTGAAACCCGTCTGGGAATCGTCCAACAGTTCATTGACTTCCAGATAGTTGGAAAGCCGTCTGTTGACCAATTTCTCCAGTACTTTTGAGAGGTAGGGTAACTGGGATATTGGCCGGTAGTTGGCAGGATTATTAACATCTAATCCTGCCTTTTTTACTAGTGGAGTAACTAGGGCTTGCTTCCAAGATCTTGGGAATGTAGCAGAGCATAAGGAAAGATTCAGGACATTCGTTACGGTGGGGCAAATTACAGGGGTTAGCTGAGAATAAATGTGATGTGGACATGGATCTAGTGGGGATCCCGACTTAACTTTAAGCATGGCTTTGCCCACCTCGCCTTCTGAGAAAGGGCCAAAACCTGTACAAGTAACTTGAGTCGTAGTTGGTGCATTGTTCTCGATAGTTTCTGGCATGCAATTGGAGAAGGAGGCATAGATATTATCAATTTTCTCACAGAAGAAATCGTTTAATTTGTTGCAGTTCTCCTGTGATGGAGTAAGTTTTACTGAGAGATTTGTTGGATTGCATAGTTCCCCAACAATTTTAAAAAGTTCCTTTGTGTAAAATACTCCTTTTTTGCCTTCTTAATTGCTTTATTGTAGAGTACGAGCGCTTGTTTATATGCGCTTATAGTCTCGTCAGACTTGCCTAGTCTCCATTTATGTTCTAGAGAGGTACATTTTCTCTTTAGAGATTTCAGCTCTGGTCCGTACCACCTTTCTGATTTAGTAGTTCTGGGTTTGTGATGAACACGTACGGTGGAACAGAGCTCAAGTGCAGTCTTAATGTTTGTGTGAAGTGACTCAATTTCTTCATGAATATCAGTGCCTGCTACGCTCGGGTGTGAGAAGTGTTGTTTGAAGTTATCTATTGAAAAGTTTTTCCAGCTCCTCGTATTTGTTACACTAGATCCCAATGTTCGCGTATGTATAGTGGGTAAATTGATACAGAAAGTGATCATATGATGATCTGTCCATAGCAGAGATGTTACAGAGTTAATATCAATGGACTCTATGTTAGAAAATATCAAGTCCAGTATGTGACCTGCCGAGTGTGTAGGTTGGTTGACTCTTTGAGATATCTGCAAGATTTCCATATCTTCCACTAATTGTTTTGTTAAGGGGTTGTTACATTTATCAAAATGTATGTTGAAATCTCCAAGAAGGAGAATATTTTTGTTCTTCAAACAAACTGGCATCATTTGCTCCAGTAGTTGTGTACTAAAATTCAATGTACAACCGGGAGGGTTATAAATTAGTACTCCTCCAAATAATACATTAGTATTCAGGGACACAGAGAATGCCATAGATTCACACCTTTCTACTTGTATGCTCGTCTCTTGCTTACATGTAAGAAAATCTTTAAATAAAAGAGCGACGCCTCCTCCCTTTTGTTTTATTCTGTTCACATTCAAGATCTTATATTCTAGAGGAAGGGCTGTGACTATATCGGGGGTGTTATGTTCATCCAGCCATGTTTCTGTTAAAAAAGCTAAGTCAGGCTTATGTTCGTTTAAAAAATCCCAAATGTATGTGGAGTGTTTGGGCAGAGATCTGACATTCACATACATGCACTTAAAAGGGGATGTCAGGGTCTGCAATGGCACATGACTTTGTTTGGGAACACTTTCCCATCTACAGATATAGCAACTAAATGGACCCTGCGTCTCTAGTGGACCCACACGAGCACATACGTGAGTGTTGTGTGGCGACTTGTAGTTAATCTTCCTCAGCTCATGACTGGTGTATGAAATCATACTTGTATAGGGTACAGTAATGGAGGATTGAGCCGGGGTTGTAGTCCCTGGTCCCGTAACGTCGCGGACGGGCGCAGACGGGCTGGACTTTGGCGTGACTTCGGCGCGCTTCTGGCGCGCCCGCTGCGCCAGCCCGCTGCGCCGTCTGCCCATGGTACACATTTATAGATGGCTGAGGAGGGTAGGAGTCAGCCAGCGACTAGCGCGCTGCCCTGCCTTCCCCCAAGATGGCGGCCGTCTCTCGCCCCAGCCCCTAAATCGGCTGGGCGAGGGAGATAACGGCAGGTAAGGTGAAAGTTAAGCGCTGCGAGCGCTAGCGGGACGATTCCCAAGGGTCCTGCACAATTTAAAAGTTAGCAGATTAAAATAAACAAAAGTTTTAAAATTCGATCAGGACATGTGCAAATTAGCAGTTAATTCATACAAATCAATGTCAGCTATTATCAGCACCCCCCCAGCGTGACCAACAACCAAAGGTCGGAGTGTCAATGTCCAGCGTTTTTTTATAGACTTCTGGGAGGGCAGGAGTCAGCCAGCGACTAGCGTGCCACCCTGCCTTCCCCCAAGATGGCGGCCGTCTCTCGCCCCAGCCCCTAAATCGGCTGGGCAAGGGAGATAACGGCAGGTAAGGTGAAAGTTAAGCGCTGCGAGCGCTAGCGGGACGATTCCCAAGGGTCCTGCACAATTTAAAAGTTAGCAGATTAAAATACACAAAAGTTTTAAAATTCAATCAGGACATGTGCAAATTAGCAGTTAATTCATACAAACCTATGTCAGCTATTATCAGCACCCCCCCAGCGTGACCAACAACCAAAGGTCGGAGTGTCAATGTCCAGCGTTTTTTTATAGACTTCTGGGAGGGCAGGAGTCAACCAGCGACTAGCGCGCCGCCCTGCCTTCCCCCAAGATGGCGGCCGTCTCTCGCCCCAGCCCCTAAATCGGCTGGGCGAGGGAGATAACGGCAGGTAAGGTGAAAGTTAAGCGCTGCGAGCGCTAGCGGGACGATTCCCAAGGGTCCTGCACAATTTAAAAGTTAGCAGATTAAAATACACAAAAGTTTTAAAATTCGATCAGGACATGTGCAAATTAGCAGTTAATTCATACAAATCAATGTCAGCTGGTGTCTCATGGTCATGTGTCATGTGTCATGTGGTGTCATGTGTCATGTGATGTCATGTGTCATGTGGTTTCATGTGGTGTCATGTGTCATGTATTGTCATGTGGTGCCACGTGCCATCATATGTCATGTGTCATGTGGTATCATGTGGTGTCATGTGCCATGTGTCATCATGTGTCATATGTCATCATGTGACATCATGTGTCATGTGGTGTCATGTGTCATGTGGTGTCATGTGTCATGTGGTGTCATGTGTTGTCATGTGGTGTCATGTGCCATGTGGTGTCATGTGATGTTACATGTCATGTGTCATGTGGTGTCATGTGTCATGTGGTGTCATGACATGTGATGTCATGTGGTCATGTGTCATGTGTCATGTGGTGTCATGTGGTATGTGTCATGTGGTGTCGTGGTGTCATGTGGTGTCATGTGTCATGTGGTATCATGTGGTGTCATGTTTCATGTGGTGCCATGTGTCATCATGTGCCTTCATGTGTCATGTGTTGTCAGTCATGTGGTGTCATGTGTCATCATATATCATGTGTCATCATGTGGTGTCATGTGTCATGTATTGTCATGTGGTTTCATGTCGTGTCATGTGTCATGTATTGTCATGTGGTGTCATGTGCCATCATATGTCATGTGTCATGTTGTATCAGGTGTCATGTGCGTGTCATGTGCCATGTGTCATCATGTGTCATGTGTTATCATGTGTTGTCATGTGTCATCATCTGTCATGTGGTGTCATGTGTCATGTGGTGTCATGTGTCATCTTGTGTCATGTCATGTGGTGTCACATGGTCATGTGTCATGTGTCATGTGGTGCCATGTGTCATGTGGTGTCATATGGTATTATGTGTCATGTGTCATGTGGTGTCAAGTGGTGTCATGTGATGTCATGTATCATCATGTATCATGTGTCATCATGTGGTGTCATGTGTCATGTATTGTCATTTGGTTTCATGTGGTGTCATATGTCATGTATTGTCATGTGGTGTCATATGTCATCATATGTCATGTGTCATGTGGTATCAGGTGTCATGTGGTGTCATGTGTCATGTGTCATCATGTGTCATGTGTTATCATGTGTCATCATGTGTCATGTGATGTCATGTATCATCATGTGTCATGTTGTGTCATGTGTCATGTGGTATCATGTGGTGTCATGTCATGTGGTGTCTCATGGTCATATGTCATGTGTCATGTGGTGTCATGTGTCATGTGATGTCATGTGTCATGTGGTATCATGTGTTGTGTGGTGTCATGTGTTGTCATGTGGTGACATGTGTCATCATGTGTCATGTGGTGTCATGTGGTGTCATATGACATGTGTCATCGTGTGTCATGTGTTATCATGTGTCATCATGTGTCATGTGTCATGTGGTGTCATGTGTCATGTGGTATCATGTAGTGTCATGTGGTGTCATGTCATGTGGTGTTACATGGTCATGTGTCATATGTCATGTGGTGTTATGTGTCATGTGGTGTCATGTGGTGTAGTGTATCATGTGGAAACATGTGGTGTCATATGGTATCATGTGCCATGTGTCATCGTGTGTCATGTGTCATCATGTGTTGTCATGTGTCGTCATATGGCATGTGGTGTCATGTGTCATGTGGTGTCATGTGGTGTCATGTGCCATCATATGTCATGTGTCATGTGGTATCAGGTGTCATGTGGTGTCATGTGCCATGTGTCATCATGTGTCATGTGTTATCATGTGTTGTCATGTGTCATCATCTGTCATGTGGTGTCATATGTCATTTGGTGTCATGTGTCATCTTGTGTCATGTCATGTGGTGTCACATGGTCATGTGTCATGTGTCATGTAGTGTCAAGAGTCATATGGTGTCATGTGTCGTATGCTGTCATGTCATGTGGTGTCATGTGGTCATGTGTCACGTGTCATGTTGTGTCATGTGGTATGTGTCATGTGCTGTCATGTGGTGTCAAGTGGTGTCATGTGCCATGTGTCATCATGTGTCATGTGTTATCATGTGTCATCATGTGTCATGTGGTGTCATGTATCATCATGTGTCATTTTGTGTCATGTGTCATGTGGTATCATGTGGTGTCATGTGGTGTCATGTCATGTGGTATCACGTGGTCATGTGTCATGTGTCATGTTGTGTCATGTGGTATGTGTCATGTGCTGTCATGTGATGTCAAGTGGTGTCATGTGATGTCATGTGTCATATGGTGTCATGTGTCATCATGTTTCATGTGGTGCCATGTGTCATCATGTGCCATCATGTGTCATGTGTTGTCAGTCATATGGTGTCATGTGTCATCATATATCATGTGTCATCATGTGGTGTCATGTGTCATGTATTGTCATTTGGTTTCATGTGGTGTCATGTGTCAGGTATTGTCATGTGGTGTCATGTACCATCATATGTCATGTGTCATGTGGTATCAGGTGTCATGTGGTGTCATGTGCCATGTGTCATCATGTGTCATGTGTTATCATGTGTCATCATGTGTCATGTGGTGTCATGTATCATCATGTGTCATGTTGTGTCATGTGTCATGTGGTATCATGTGGTGTCATGTGATGTCATTTCATGTGGTGTCACATGGTCATATGTCATGTGGTGTCATATGTCATGTTGTGTTGTGTCATGTGTCATGTGGTGTCATGTGATGTCATATCATGTGATGTCATGTGTCATGTGTCATGCGGTGTCATGTGTCATGTGGTATTATGTGTCATGTGGTATCATGTGTCGTGTGGTGTCATGTGTTGTCATGTGTCATCATGTGTCATATGGTGTCATGTGGTGTCATATGACATGTGTCATCATGTGTCATGTGTTATCATGTTTCATCATGTGTCATGTGGTGTCATGTGTCATGTGTCATGTGGTGTCATGTGGTATCATGAGGTGTCATGTGGTGTCATGTCATGTGGTGTCACATGGTCATGTGTCATGTGTCATGTGGTGTCATGTGTCATGTGGTGTCATGTGGTGTCATGTGGTATAGTGTGTCATGTGGTGTCTTGTGGTGTCATATGGTGTCATGTGCCATGTGTCATCGTGTGTCATGTGTCATCGTGTGTTGTCATGTGTCGTCATATGACATGTGGTGTCATGTGTCAACATGTGTCATGTGGTGTCATGTGGTGTCATGTGCCATCATGCGTCATGTGGTGTCATATGGTGTCATGTGTCATGTGGTGTCATGTGGTGATATGTGGTTTCATGTGCCATGTGTCATAATGTGTCATGTGTCGTCATGTGACATCATGTGTCATGTGGTGTCATGTGGTGTCATATCATGTGGTGTCATGTGGTGTTATATGTCATGTGGTGTCATGTGTCATGTGGTGTCATATGGTGTATTGTGTCTGTGGTGTCATGTGTTGTCATGTGGTGTCATGTGTCGTCATGTGTCATGCTGTGTCATGTGGTGTCATGTGCCATGTGTCATCATGTGTCATGTGTTATCATGAGTTATGTGTCATCATGTGTCATGTGGTGTGATTTGTCATCATGTGTCATGTGGTGTCATGTGTCATGTGGTATCATGTGGTATCATGTGGTGTCATGTCATGTGGTGTCACATGGTCATGTGTCATGTGTCATGTGGTGTCATGTGTCATGTGGTGTCAAGTGGTGTCATATGGTGTCATTTGTCATGTGGTGTCATGTTTCATGTGGTGTAGTGTGTCATGTGATGTCATGTGGTGTAGTGTGTCATGTGGTGTCATGTGTCATGTGTCATCATGTGTTGTCATGTGTTGGCATATGTCATGTGGTGTCATGTGGTGTCATGTGTCAACATGTGTCATGTGGTGTCATGTGCCATCAAGCATCATGTGGTGTCATATGGTGTCATGTGTCATGTGGCCTTATGTGGTGTTATGTTGTGTCATGTGCCATGTGTCATCATGTGTCATGTGTCGTCATGTGACATCATGTGTCATGTGGTGTCATTTGTCATGTGGTGTCATCTGATGTCAAATCATGTGGTGTCATGTGGTGTTACGTGTCATATGTCATTTTGTGTCATGTGTCATGTGGTGTCATGACATGTGGTGTCACGTGGTCATGTGTCATGTGTCATGTTGTGTCATGTGGTATGTGTCATGTGTCATGTGGTGTCATGATGTCATATGGTATCAAGTGTCATGTGGTGTCATGTGGTGTCATGTTTCATGTGGTGCCATGTGTCATCATGTGCCTTCATGTGTCATGTGTTGTCAGTCATGTGGTGTCATGTGTCATCATGTATCATGTGTCATCAGGTGATGTCATGTGTCATGTCTTGTCATGTGGTTTCATGTGGTGTCATGTGTCATGTATTGTCATGTGGTTTCATGTGGTGTCATGTGTCATGTATTGTCATGTGGTGTCATTAGCCATCATATGTCATGTGTCATGTCGTATCAGGTGTCATGTGGTGTCATGTGCCATGTGTCATCATGTGTCATGTGTTATCATGTGTTTTCATGTGTCATCATTTGTCATGTGGTGTCATGTGTCTTGTGGTGTCATGTGTCATGTTGTGTCATGTCATGTGGTGTCACATGGTCATGTGTCATGTGTCATGTGGTGTCATGTGTCATGTGGTGTCATGTGGTATTATGTGTCATGTGTCATGTGGTGTCAAGTGGTGTCATATGGTATCATGTGTCATCATGTATCATGTGTCATCATGTGGTGTCATGTGTCATGTATTGTCATTTAGTTTCATATGGTGTCATGTGTCATGTATTGTCATGTGGTGTCATGTGCCATCATATGTCATGTGTCATGTGGTATCAGGTGTCATGTGGTGTCATGTGCCATGTGTCATCATGTGTCATGTGTTATCATGTGTCATCATGTGTCATCATGTGTCATGTGATGTCATGTATCATCATGTGTCATGTTGTGTCATGTGGTATCATGTGGTGTCATGTCATGTGATGTCACATGGTCATGTGTCATGTGTTATGTGGTGTCATGTGTCATGTGATGTCATGTGTCATGTGGTATGTGTTGTGTGGTATCATGTGTTGTCATGTGGTGTCATGTGTCATCATGTGTCATGTGGTGTCATGTGGTATCATATGACATGTGTCATCATGTGTCATGTGTTATCATGTGTCATCATGTGTCATGTGTCATGTGTCATGTGGTATCATGTGGTGTCATGTGGTGTCATGTCATGTGGTGTCACATGGTCATGTGTCATGTGTCATATGGTATTATGTGTCATGTGGTATCATGTGGTATCATGTGGTATAGTGTGTCATGTGGAGTCATGTGGTGTCATATGATGTCATGTGCCATGTGTCATTGTGTGTCATGTAGTGTCAATTGATGTCATGTGGTGTCATGTGGTGTCAAATGTCGTGTGGTGCCATGTGTTGTCATGTGGTGTCATGTGTCATCATGTGTCAAGTGGTGTCATGTGGTGTCATATGCCATGTGTCATCATGTGTCATGTGTTTTCATGTGTCATGTGTCATTGTCATGTGTCATCATGTCATGTGTTGTCATGTGTCATGTGGTATCCTGTGTCATGTGTCATGTGGTGTCATGTCAAGTGGTGTCACATGGTCATTTGTCATGTGTCATGTGATGTCATGTGTCATATGGTGTAATGTGTTGTTATGTGTCATGTGTCATGTGGTTTCATGTGGTGTCATGTGTCATGTGTCATGTGGTGTCATGTGGTCAAGTGTCATGTGGTGTCATGTGTCATGTTTTGTCATGTGGTGTAATGCGTCATCATATGTCATGTGTCATGTGGTGTTATGTGTCATCATGTGGTGTCATGTGTCATGTGGTGTCATGTAGCATCACGTGTCATGTGTTTTCATGTGGTGTCATGTGTTGTCATATGACATGTATCATCATGGGTCATGTGTCATCATGTGTCATGTGGTGTCATGTGTCATCATGTGTCATGTGTCGTGGTATCATGTGTCATATGGTATCATGTGGTGTCATGTGGTGTCATGTCATGGGGTGTCACGTGGTCATGTGTCATGTGGTGTAATGTGTCATGTGGTGTCATGTGGTATCAAGTGGTGTCATGTGGTATCATGTTGCATATGGTGTCATGTGGTGTAGTGTGTCATGTGGTGTCATGTGGTGTCATATGGTGTCAAGTGCCATGTGTCATCGTGTGTCATGTGTCATCATGTGTTGTCATGTCTCGTCATATGTCATGTGGTGTCATGTGGTGTCATGTGTCAACATGTGTCATGTGGTGTCATGTGCCATCATGTGTCATGTGGTGTCATATGGTGTCATGTGTCATGTGGTGTCATGTGGTGTTATGTGGTGTCATGTGCCATGTGTCATCATGTGTCATGTGTCGTCATGTGAATTCATGTGTCATGTGGTGTCATGTGTCATGTGTCATGTGGTGTCATGTGTCATGCGGTGTCATGTGATGGCATGTGGTGTTACGTGTCATGTGTCATGTGTTGTCATGTGTCATGTGGTGTCATATTGGAAAACAAACAGAAGAAACCTGGTCAAAGTCACTGTAAGTATGCCATGTTGAGTCTGAAACCATGAATCCATTAATGACACTATAGTGATAGCACTGGGCTAAGAAAAATTCCCATCAGCCCACCCATCTGGTGGAGTATCGTCACGTGGGAAATGTATCATAAATCCAATTCTTAATCAAGGCACCTGAAATTGATGCAAAGATGGATTTTGTAGAAATAATTATAGACCACAGTGACTCACTAGTGATGCCAATGGAGTGCAGTGCGCGTGAAAAGTGCAAGTGAAAGATAAAATTGACTCAAAGAACCAAAAGTCAGTTTATTATGTATGGTACTAGGGTCAAAACTAAAAACAATGCCTCAATAGTTTTAAATAATAACTATGGCAAGGCATGGTGTATTTTGGTCGACATGTTTCAGCTAGATGGACAACTGGTCCTAGCTTTCTTCAGGACCTGGTGAATACTGCAACTGCAAATGAGAGTAAATGAATGTACAATAATAATGATGAATTTGTACACTAGTAATGGATAAATCCTACCAGTTACTCTGAGCCCAGATGTGTACTGGTGATAATCCAATCATACCGTCTGTCCTAAAACAAGATGAAAAAAGTGTACAACTCAATGGCGTAAAAAATGGTTTCAAGGATGCAACAGACAAACAACATACATACAAACAATACGGTAGAGAAAGTCTGGCCGTCACACAGTAGTTTGTAGAATACTACTGGATTGATGTGTATGAATCACAAATGGTCAAAATATCTGAACTTACCCAGCGTTATGTGGGAATGTGCCTCACCTCACCCGGTCACCCACTCGGGAATAGGGAGGCCCCGCTCTGTCAGAAAGGAAAAATCAAAGGACCTCAGAAAAATATCAGGGGTACTTTAGTACAATTGGTCACTAATTTTCAATATTCTACTGACAAAAACCTAGTTGTAAAAAGGAGATTCAACCTCAAATGAAAACATGGTGCAAACCATGCAGGGTAGTCAATGATGAACTATTGTAAAAAAAAATGTTGTTAAAAAATTATTGTAAGGAAATCAATAATGGCTTAAGAAATCTAGTAATGTAATGCACAAGAGCACTCCAAACAATAAGCACAGATATCTTAGAAAGCAGGGGCAAAGTAGCTGGCTGAGGCCAACATGAAGCATCCTACCTGTCCGTCGGTACCTCTACACCAGCATCCGAGAGGGAGTGGAGGTAACTGACGGTTGGGCGCGCTTGTCTTTTTATACCCAAGTCAATTGATTAATGAGTTTCAGCTGTAAGAAGGTTAGTTTGAAGGTTTGGTGTGATTCGTTATGAATCGCGATATTCAATTGAAGCGCGCTTGTGCCATAAGAGAACACTATATACTCAGCGCATGCATGATGCAGCGGTTGTTGAAGCGCGCTTGCGCCAACAGTGGCGCTGTGTGGTATGCACATGCGCAATGGAATCGAAGTTGTATGCGCATGCGCAATGGAATCGGGGCGTCCTTCAGCTAACTGTGCAAAGTAAATCAGAACGAGGGCAGTAGTCACGGCGTGCGTCTGCGCTGTGTTGAAGATAGTATACGCATGCGCCAAGGAATTAAGGCGTCCTGAAGTTTACTGCGCATAATCAATAAAAACGAAGACGGTGGTCACGGCGTGCGTCTGCGCTGTATAAAAACGTTTTTTAGGCTAGCGTCTCTTTGTGCAAAATACTGTTTCAGGTCTGATTTATATACCATGAGGTCATGCTCAATCACACAAGGAAGGCGCTATGATGACGAAGCACATATGCCAATTAGATTACAGAAAAAAAAATTGATTTTAGTATGTGTTATGCAACAGTATTTCTTGATGAATTGTATAATGTCACTACCAATGTTGACACTCTGATTGAACATTCATGATAAGAGATAAACGAATTAAATGTGCATACAGAATTATCATGCAGAATAATGCACTTGTGATATTCGATAGGGAATAACATGTTAGCTCTTAAAGAGAGGAGTCTGAGAGCTAGTTCAACCTCACAAAAAATGATATACTAATCTCAAAGATACAGATGACTGGATAAGAGTGTTTAGAGTGATGTCCACGGTATATCATCATTAAGTCCCTGGATATGGCTTCTAAGAAGGAAAATCCATGTTTGTTCTTTCCTAAATAGGAACTTAGATATATCATTGATGTGAGGAGGGATATATGGCTGTTCTAGGATTAGCCACTTAATTTCCTCAGCTGAGTGTCTTGCATCTAGAAAATGATTGATGAGTTTGGTAGCCTGCTTTCGACATCTGATGGTACTCTTGTGTTCCCCAATTCTCAACTTAATTTTGCGAGTAGTGTAGCCAATATATTTTAGGGAGCATGGGCAGGTAATCATGTAGATGACATTGTCAGTATTACAGTTTGTGTGTTTTTTAAGGATCCACGTTTTGCCTGTTCCTATATCGACTGTCTTGGTTTTAGCCGTCTGAGGGCAGACACTACATGATCCACACGGATAGTGACCAGAAACCGGTGGAAGATCCCATAGGTTTACTGAATTGTCAATGCTGAAAGTCCGAGGCCTGGTATGGACAAGGGTGTCTCTCAGGCTAGGTGCTCTTTTGAATGAAAAGAGAGGTACGGGGATGTTGGCATTAGTGGTATTAAGAATCACCCAATGTTTGCGAACTGTTTGTTGGATGGTGTTAGACAATGCATTAAATGTGCTAACAAACGTGAGTCGTTCCATTGGTGGTTTGGGTGTCCGTCTTTCAATTAATGCCTCACGATTGTTATTCGATGCACGTTTCCATGCTCTCTTTACAAGGTGTTGAGGATATTGTCGGTCCTGTAGTTGGGTGGCTAATACAGTAGCATGTTTGTTAAACAAATCCCTTGATGAACAATTCCTCCTAACTCGGAGAAATTGACCTATCTCATGTGGTGTCATGTGTCATGTGGTATCATGTGTCATCATGTGTCATGTGGTGTCATATGGTGTCATGTGTCATGTGGTGTCATGTGGTGTTATATGGTGTCATGTGCCATGTGTCATCATGTGTCATGTGTCGTCATGTGACATCATGTGTCATGTGGTATCATGTGTCATGTTTTATGTGGTGTCATGTGGTGTCATGTGGTGTCATATCATGTGGTGTCATATGGTGTTACGTGTCATGTGTCATGTGGTATCATATGTCATGTGGTGTCATGTGTCATCATGTTTCATGTGGTGCCATGTGTCATCATGTACCATCATGTGTCATGTGTTGTCAGTCATGTGGTGTCATGTGTCATCATGTATCATGTGTCATCATGTTGTGTCATGTGTCATGTATTGTCATTTGGTTTCATGTGGTGTCATGTGTCATGTATTATCATGTGGTGTCATGTGCCATCATATGTCATGTGTCATGTGGTATCAGGTGTCATGTGGTGTCATGTGCCATGTGTCATCATGTGTCATGTGTTATCATGTGTTGTCATGTGTCATGTGGTGTCATGTGGTGTCATGTGGTGTCATATGACTTGTGTAATCATGTGTTATGTGTTATTATGCGTTATCATGTGTCATGTGGAGTCATGTGGAGTCATGTGTCATGTGTCATGTGGTGTCATGTGTCATGTGGTGTGATTTGTCATCATGTGTCATGTGGTATCATGTGTCATGTGGTATCAGTTGGTATCATGTGGTGTCATGTCATGTGGTGTCACATGGTCATGTGTCATGTGTCATGTGGTGTCATGTATCATGTGGTGTCAAGTGGTGTCATGTGGTGTCATTTGTCATGTGGTGTCATGTTTCATGTGGTGTAGTGTGTCATGTGATGTCATGTGGTGTAGTGTGTCATGTGGTATCCTGTGTCATGTGTCATCATGTGTTGCCATGTGTTGTCATATGTCATGTGGTGTCATGTGGTGTCATGTGTCAACATGTGTCATGTGGTGTCATGTGCCATCAAGCATCATGTGGTGTCATATGGTATCATGTGTCATGTGGCCTTATGTGGTGTTATGTTGTGTCATGTGCCATGTGTCATCATGTGTCATGTGTCGTCATGTGACATCATGTGTCATGTGGTGTCATTTGTCATGTGGTGTCATCTGATGTCAAATCATGTGGTGTCATGTGGTGTTACGTGTCATGTGTCATTTTGTGTCATGTGTCATGTGGTGTCATGACATGTGGTGTCACGTGGTCATGTGTCATGTGTCATGTTGTGTCATGTGGTATGTGTCATGTGTCATGTGGTGTCGTGATGTCATGTGGTATCAAGTGTCATGTGGTGTCATGTGGTGTCATGTTTCATGTGGTGCCATGTGTCATCATTTGCCTTCATGTGTCATGTGTTGTCAGTCATGTGGTGTCATGTGTCATCATGTATCATGTGTCATCATGTGATGTCATGTGTCATGTCTTGTCATGTGGTTTCATGTGGTGTCATGTGTCATGTATTGTCATGTGGTTTCATGTGGTGTCATGTGTCATGTATTGTCATGTGATGTCATTAGCCATCATATGTCATGTGTCATGTCGTATCAGGTGTCATGTGGTGTCATGTGCCATGTGTCATCATGTGTCATGTGTTATCATGTGTTTTCATGTGTCATCATTTGTCATGTGGTATCATGTGTCATGTGGTGTCATGTGTCATGTTGTGTCATGTCATGTGGTGTCACATGGTCATGTGTCATGTGTCATGTGGTGTCATGTGTCATGTGGTGTCATGTGGTATTATGTGTCATGTGTCATGTGGTGTCAAGTGGTGTCATATGGTATCATGTGTCATCATGTATCATGTGTCATCATGTGGTGTCATGTGTCATGTATTGTCATTTAGTTTCATATGGTGTCATGTGTCATATATTGTCATGTGGTGTCATATGCCATCATATGTCATGTGTCATGTGGTATCAGGTGTCATGTGTTGTCATGTGCCATGTGTCATCATGTGTCATGTGTTATCATGTGTCATCATGTGTCATCATGTGTCATGTGATGTCATGTATCATCATGTGTCATGTTGTGTCATGTGGTATCATGTGGTGTCATGTCATGTGATGTTACATGGTCATGTGTCATGTGTCATGGGGTGTCATGTGTCATGTGATGTCATGTGTCATGTGGTATCATGTGTTGTGTGGTATCATGTGTTGTCATGTGGTGTCATGTGTCATCATGTGTCATGTGTTATCATGTGTCATCATGTGTCATGTGTCATGTGTCATGTGGTATCATGTGGTGTCATGTGGTGTCATGTCATGTGGTGTCACATGGTCATGTGTCATGTGTCATGTGGTGTTATGTGTCATGTGGTATCATGTGGTATCATGTGGTGTAGTGTGTCATATGGAGTCATGTGGTGTCATATGGTATCATGTGCCATGTGTCATTGTGTGTCATGTAGTGTCAATTGATGTCATGTGGTGTCATGTGGTGTCAAATGTCGTGTGGTGCCATGTGTTGTCATGTGATGTCATGTGTTGTCATGTGTCAAGTGGTGTCATGTGGTGTCATATGCCATGTGTCATCATGTGTCATGTGTTTTCATGTGCCATGTCATGTGTCATTGTCATGTGTCATCATGTCATGTGTTGTCATATGTCATGTGGTATCCTGTGTCATGTGTCATGTGGTGTCATGTCAAGTGGTGTCACATGGTCATTTGTCATGTGTCATGTGGTGTCATGTGTCATATGGTGTAATGTGTTGTTATGTGTCATGTGTCATGTGGTTTCATGTGGTGTCATGTGTCATGTGTCATGTGTCATGTGGTAACATGTGGTGTCATGTGGTCAAGTGTCATGTGGTGTCATGTGTCATGTTTTGTCATGTGATGTAATGCGTCATCATATGTCATGTGTCATGTGGTGTTATGTGTCATCATGTGGTGTCATGTGTCATGTGGTGTCATGTAGCATCACGTGTCATGTGTTTTCATGTGGTGTCATGTGTTGTCATATGACATGTATCATCATGGGTCATGTGTCATCATGTGTCATGTGTCATCATGTGTCATGTGTCATGGTGTCATGTGTCATGTGGTATCATGTGGTGTCATGTGGTGTCATGTCATGGGGTGTCACGTGGTCATGTGTCATGTGGTGTAATGTGTCATGTGGTGTCATGTGGTATCAAGTGGTATCATGTGGTATCATGTTGCATGTGGTGTCATGTGGTATAGTGTGTCATGTGGTGTCATATGGTGTCATATGGTGTCAAGTGCCATGTGTCATCATGTGTCATGTGTCATCATGTGTTGTCATGTCTTGTCATATGTCATGTGGTGTCATGTGGTGTCATGTGTCAACATGTGTCATGTGGTGTCATGTGGTGTCATGTGCCATCATGTGTCATGTGGTGTCATATGGTGTCATGTGTCATGTGGTGTCATGTGGTGTTATGTGGTGTCATGTGCCATATGTCATCATGTGTCATGTGTCGTCATGTGAATTCATGTGTCATGTGGTGTCATGTGTCATGTGTCATGTGGTGTCATGTGTCATGCGGTGTCATGTGGTATCATGTGGTGTTACGTGTCATGTGTCATGTGGTGTCATGTGTCATGTGGTGTCATATAGCAAAATAAACAGAAGAAACCTGGTCAAAGTCACTGTAAGTATGCCATGTTGAGTCTGAAACCATGAATCCATTAATGACACTATAGTGATAGCACTGGGCTAAGAAAAATTCCCATCAGCCCACCCATCTGGTGGAGTATCGTCACGTGGGAAATGTATCATAAATCCAATTCTTAATCAAGGCACCTGAAATTGATGCAAAGATGGATTTTGTAGATATAATTATAGACCACAGTGACTCACTAGTGATGCCAATGGAGTGCAGTGCGCGTGAAAAGTGCAAGTGAAAGATAAAATTGACTCAAAGAACCAAAAGTCAGTTTATTATGTATGGTACTAGGGTCAAAACTAAAAACAATGCCTCAATAGTTTTAAATAATAACTATGGCAAGGCATGGTGTATTTTGGTCGACATGTTTCAGCTAGATGGACAACTGGTCCTAGCTTTCTTCAGGACCTGGTGAATACTGCAACTGCAAATTAGAGTAAATGAATGTACAATAATAATGATGAATTTGTACACTAGTAATGGATAAATCCTACCAGTTACTCTGAGCCCAGATGTGTACTGGTGATAATCCAATCATACCGTCTGTCCTAAAACAAGATGAAAAAAGTGTACAACTCAATGGCGTAAAAAATGGTTTCAAGGATGCAACAGACAAACAATATACATACAAACAATACGGTAGAGAAAGTCTGGCCGTCACACAGTAGTTTGTAGAATACTACTGGATTGATGTGTATGAATCACAAATGGTCAAAATATCTGAACTTACCCAGCGTTATGTGGGAATGTGCCTCACCTCACCCGGTCACCCACTCGGGAATAGGGAGGCCCCGCTCTGTCAGAAAGGAAAAATCAAAGGACCTCAGAAAAATATCAGGGGTACTTTAGTACAATTGGTCACTAATTTTCAATATTCTACTGACAAAAACCTAGTTGTAAAAAGGAGATTCAACCTCAAATGAAAACATGGTGCAAACCATGCAGGGTAGTCAATGATGAACTATTGTAAAAAAAAATGTTGTTAAAAAATTATTGTAAGGAAATCAATAATGGCTTAAGAAATCTAGTAATGTAATGCACAAGAGCACTCCAAACAATAAGCACAGATATCTTAGAAAGCAGGGGCAAAGTAGCTGGCTGAGGCCAACATGAAGCGTGCTACCTGTCCGTCGGTACCTCTACACCAGCATCCGAGAGGGAGTGGAGGTAACTGACGGTTGGGCGCGCTTGTCTTTTTATACCCAAGTCAATTGATTAATGAGTTTCAGCTGTAAGAAGGTTAGTTTGAAGGTTTGGTGTGATTCGTTATGAATCGCGATGTTCAATTGAAGCGCGCTTGTGCCATAAGAGAACACTATATACTCAGCGCATGCATGATGCAGCGGTTGTTGAAGCGCGCTTGCGCCAACAGTGGTGCTGTGTGGTATGCACATGCGCAATGGAATCGAAGTTGTATGCGCATGCGCAATGGAATCGGGGCGTCCTGCAGCTAACTGTGCAAAGTAAATCAGAACGAGGGCAGTAGTCACGGAGTGCGTCTGCGCTGTGTTGAAGATAGTATACGCATGCGCCAAGGAATTAAGGCGTCCTGAAGTTTACTGCGCATAATCAATAAAAACGAAGACGGTGGTCACGGCGTGCGTCTGCGCTGTATTAAAAAGTTTTTTAGGCTAGCGTCTCTTTGTGCAAAATACTGTTTCAGGTCTGATTTATATACCATGTGGTCATGCTCAATCACACAAGGAAGGCGCTATGATGACGAAGCACATATGCCAATTAGATTACAGAAAAAAAAAATGATTTTAGTATGTGTTATGCAACAGTATTTCTTGATGAATTGTATAATGTCACTACCAATGTTGACACTCTGATTGAACATTCATGATAAGAGATAAACGAATTAAATGTGCATACAGAATTATCATGCAGAATAATGCACTTGTGATATTCGATAGGGAATAACATGTTAGCTCTTAAAGAGAGGAGTCTGAGAGCTAGTTCAACCTCACAAAAAATGATATACTAATCTCAAAGATACAGATGACTGGATAAGAGTGTTTAGAGTGATGTCCACGGTATATCATCATTAAGTCCCTGGATATGGCTTCTAAGAAGGAAAATCCATTTTTGTTCTTTCCTAAATAGGAACTTAGATATATCATTTATGTGAGGAGGGATATATGGCTGTTCTAGGATTAGCCACTTAATTTCCTCAGCTGAGTGTCTTGCATCTAGAAATTGATTGATGAGTTTGGTAGCCTGCTTTCGACATCTGATGGTACTCTTGTGTTCCCCAATTCTCAACTTAATTTTGCGAGTAGTGTAGCCAATATATTTTAGGGAGCATGGACAGGTAATCATGTAGATGACATTGTCAGTAATACAGTTCGTGTGTTTTTTAAGGATCCACGTTTTGCCTGTTCCTATATCGACTGTCTTGGTTTTAGCCGTCTGAGGGCAGACACTACATGATCCACACGGATAGTGACCAGAAACCGGTGGAAGATCCCATAGGTTTACTGAATTGTCAATGCTGAAAGTCCGAGGCCTGGTATGGACAAGGGTGTTTCTCAGGCTAGGTGCTCTTTTGAATGAAAAGAGAGGTACGGGGATGTTGGCATTAGTGGTATTAAGAATCACCCAATGTTTGCGAACTGTTTGTTGGATGGTGTTAGACAATGCATTAAATGTGCTAACAAACGTGAGTCGTTCCATTGGTGGTTTGGGTGGCCGTCTTTCAATTAATGCCTCACGATTGTTATTCGATGCACGTTTCCATGCTCTCTTTACAAGGTGTTGAGGGTATTGTCGGTCCTGTAGTTGGGTGGCTAATACAGTAGCATGTTTGTTAAACAAATCCCTTGAAGTACAATTCCTCCTAACTCGGAGAAATTGACCTATCTCATGTGGTATCATGTGTCATGTGGTATCATGTGTCATGTGTCATCATGTGTCATGTGGTGTCATATGGTGTCATGTGTCATGTGGTGTTATATGGTGTCATGTGCCATGTGTCATCATGTGTCATGTGTCGTCATGTGACATCATGTTGCATGTGGTATCATGTGTCATGTGTCATGTTTTATGTGGTGTCATGTGGTGTCATGTGGTGTCATATCATGTGGTGTCATATGGTGTTACGTGTCATGTGTCATGTGGTGTCATATGTCATGTGGTGTCATGTGTCATCATGTTTCATGTGGTGCCATGTGTCATCATGTACCATCATGTGTCATGTGTTGTCAGTCATGTGGTGTCATGTGTCATCATGTATCATGTGTCATCATGTTGTGTCATGTGTCATGTATTGTCATTTGGTTTCATGTGGTGTCATGTGTCATGTATTATCATGTGGTGTCATGTGCCATCATATGTCATGTGTCATGTGGTATCAGGTGTCATGTGGAGTCATGTGCCATGTGTCATCATGTGTCATGTGTTATCATGTGTTGTCATGTGTCCTGTGGTGTCATGTGGTGTCATGTGGTGTCATATGACTTGTGTAATCATGTGTCATGTGTTATTATGCGCTATCATGTGTCATGTGGAGTCATGTGTCATCATGTGTCATGTGTCATGTGGTGTCATGTGTCATGTGATATCATGTGGTGTCATGTGATGTCATATCATGTGGTGTCATGTGGTCATGTGTCATGTGGTGTCATGTGTGTCATGTGGTGTCATGTGTCAAGTGGTGTTATGTGTCATGTGGTGTAGTGTGTCATGTGGTGTCATGTGGTGTAGTGTGTCATGTGATGTCATGTGTCATCAAGTGTTGTCATATGTTGTCATATGTCATGTGGTGTCATGTGATGTCATGTGTCAACATGTGTCATGTGGTGTCATGTGGTGTCATGTGCCATCATGCGTCATGTGGTGTCATATGGTATCAAGTGTCATGTGGTGTCATGTGGTGTCATGTGGTATTATGTGGTGTCATGTGCCATGTGTCATCATGTGTCATGTGTCATCATGTGACATCATGTGTCATGTGGTGTCATGTGGTGTCATGTGTCATGTGGTGTCATGTGATGTCATATCATGTGGTGTCATGTGGTGTTACGTGTCATGTGTCATGTGGTGTCATGTGTCATGTGGTGTCATATGGTGTCTTGTGTCATGTGGTGTCATGTGTTGTCATGTGGTGTTATGTGTCATCATGTGTCATGCTGTGTCATGTGGTATCATGTGCCATGTATCATCATGTGTCATGTGGTGTCATGTGTCATCATGTGTCATGTGTCATGTGGTATCATATTGTGTCATGTGGTGTCATGTCATGTGGTGTCACATGGTCATGTGTCATGTGGTGTCATATGTCATGTGGTGTCATGTGGTGTCATGTGGTGTCATGTGTCATGTGGTATCATATGGTGTCAAGTGGTGTCATGTGGTGTCATGTGTCATCATGTTTCATGTGGTGCCATGTGTCATCATGTGTCATGTGTTGTCAGTCATGTGGTGTCATGTGTCATCATGTTTCATGTGGTGCCATGTGTCATCATGTGTAATGTAATATAATGTAATGTAAATTTATTTTTGTAAAGCGCAGCTTATACTCCACGGAGCATCTTGGCGCTGACCATTCGTGTCTAAGAGGTGTTTGGCCAGGGAGCTAGTGAGACATCGATAGAACAATATTTGGTATTACTGGGGTATGGATTTAGATCAGGGCCAAGCATGCTGTGTCTGTGAGTTTAAAATGTGTCATGTGTTGTCAGTCATGTGGTGTCATGTGTCATCATGTATCATGTGTCATCATGTGGTGTCATGTGTCATGCATTGTCATGTATTATCATGTGGTTTCATGTGGTGTCATGTGTCATGTGTCATGTATTGTCATGTGGTGCCATGTGCCATCATATGTCATGTGTCATGTGGTGTCATGTGGTGTCATGTGCCATGTGTCATCATGTGTCATGTGTCATCATATGTCATGTGGTGTCATGTGTCATGTGGTGTCATATGGTATTATATGTCAAGTGGTATCATGTAGTGTCAAGTGGTGTCATGTGGTATCATGTGTCATTTGTCATGTGGTGTCATGTGATTTCATGTGTCATCATGTTTCATGTGGTGTCATGTGCCATCATATGTCATGTGTTGTCATGTGGTGTCATCTGCCATGTGTCATCATGTGTCATGTGTTATCATGTGTTGTCATGTGTCATCATATGTCATGTGGTGTCATGTGTCATGTGGTGTCATGTGTCATGTGGTGTCATGTGGTGTTACGTGTCATGTGGTGTCATGTGATGTCAAGTGGTGTCATGAGGTGTCATGTGTCATTTGTCATGTGGTATCATGTGATGTCATGTGTCATCATGTTTCATGTGGTGCCATGTGTCATCATGTGTCATCATGTGACGTCATGTGTTATGTGTTGTCAGTCATGTGGTGTCATGTGTCGTCATGTGTCATCATGTGACATCATGTGGTGTCATGTGGTGTCATGTGTCATTTGTCATCATGTTTCATGTGATGCCATGTGTCATCATGTGTCATGTGTTGTAAGTCATGTGGTGTCTTGTGTCATCATGTATCATGTGTCATCATGTGTCATGCATTGTCATGTGTTGTCATGTGGTTTCATGTGTTGTCATTTGTCATGTGTCATGTATTGTCATGTGGTGCCATGTGCCATCATATGTCATGTGTCATGTGGTGTCATGTGGTGTCATGTGCCATGTGTCATCATGTGTCATGTGTTATCATGTGTTATCATGTGTTGTCATGTGTCATCATATGTCATGTGGTGTCATGTGTCATGTGGTGTTATGTGGCATGTGGTGTCATGTGATGTCAAGTGATGTCATGAGGTGTCATGTGTCATTTGTCATGTGGTATCATGTGATGTCATGTGTCATCATGTTTCATGTGGTGCCATGTGTCATCATGTGTCATCATGTATCGTCATGTGTCATGTGTTGTCAGTCATGTGGTGTCATGTGATGTCATGTGTCATCATGTGTCATCATGTGGTATCATGTGGTGTCATGTGGTGTCATGTGGTGTCATATCATGTGGTGTCACGTGTCATGTGTCATGTGGTGTCATGTGTCATGAGTCATGTGGTGTCATGTAGTGTCAATTGATGTCATGTGGTGTCATGTGGTGTCAAATGTTGTGTGGTGTCATGTGTTGTCATGTGGCGTCATGTGGCATCATGTGTCAAGTGGTGTCATATGGTGTTATATGCCATGTGTCATGTGTTATCATGTGTTTTCATGTGTCATTGTCATGTGTCATCATGTCATGTGTTGTCATGTGTCATGTGGTATCCTGTGTCATGTGTCATGTGGTGTCATGTGGTATCATGTCAAGTGGTGTCACATGGTCATGTGTCATGTGTCATGTGGTGTCATGTGTCATATGGTGGCATGTGTTGTTAAGTGTCATGTGTCATGTGGTTTCATGTGGTGTCATGTGTCAAGTGTCATGTGGTGACATGTGGTGTCATGTGGTCATGTGTCATGTGGTGTCATGTGGTGTCATGTGTCATGTTTTGTCATGTGGTGTAATGCGTCATCATATGTCATGTGTCATGTGGTGTTATGTGTCATCATGTGGTGTCATGTGCATGTGGTGTCATGTAGCATCACGTGTCATGTGTTTTCATGTGGTGTTATGTGTTGTCATATGACATGTGTCATCATGGGTCATGTGTCATCATGTTTCATGTGGTGTCATGTGTCATCATGTGTCATGTGTCGTGGTTTCATGTGTCATGTGGTATCATGTAGTGTCATGTCATGTCATGTCATGTGGTGTCACATGGTCATGTGTCATGTGGTGTCATGTGTCATGTGGTGTCATGTGGTGTCAAGTGGTGTCATGTTGCATGTGGTGTCATGTGGTGTAGTGTGTCATGTGGTATCATGTGGTGTCATGTTTAATGTGGTGTCATGTGATATCTTGTGTCATGTGGTGTCATGTGTTGTCATGTGGTATCATGTGTCATCATGTGTCATGCTGTGTCATGTGCCATGTATCATCATGTGTCATGTGGTGTCATGTGTCATCATGTTTTATGTGTCATATGGTATCATGTTGTGTCATGTGGTGTCATGTCATGTGGTGTCATATGGTCATGTGTCATGTGGTGTCATGTGTCATGTGGTGTCATGTGGTGTCATGTGCCATGTGTCATGTGGTGTCATATGGTGTCAAGTGGTGTCATGTGGTGTCATGTGTCATCATGTTTCATGTGGTGCCACGTGTCATCATGTGTCATGTGTTGTCAGTCATGTGGTATCATGTATCATCATGTTTTATGTGGTGCCATGTGTCATCATGTGTAATGTAATGTAATGTAAGTTTATTTTTGTAAAGCGCAGCTTACACTCCACGGAGCATCTTGGCGCTGACCATTCGTGTCTAAGAGGTGTTTGGCCAGGGAGCTAGTGAGACATCGATAGAACAATATTTGGTGTTACTTGGGTATGGATTTAGATCAGGGCCAAGCATGCTGTATCTGTGAGTTTAAAATGTGTCATGTGTTGTCAGTCATGTGGTGTCATGTGTCATCATGTATCATGTGTCATCATGTGGAGTCATGTGTAATGCATTGTCATGTGTTGTCATGTGGTGTCATGTGTCATGTGTCATGTATTGTCATGTGGTGCCATGTGCCATCATATGTCATGTGTCATGTGGTGTCATGTGGTGTCATGTGCCATGTGTCATCATGTGTCATGTGTCATCATATGTCATGTGGTGTCATGTGTCATGTGGTGTCATGTGTCATGTGGTGTCATGTGGTATAATATGTCATGTGGTGTCATGTGGTGTCAAGTGGTGTCATGTGGTATCATATGTCATTTGTCATGTGGTGTCATGTGATTTCATGTGTCATCATGTTTCATGTGGTGTCATGTGCCATCATATGTCATGTGGTGTCATGTGGTATCATGTGCCATGTGTCATCATGTGTCATGTGTTATCATGTGTTGTCATGTGTCATCATATGTCATGTGGTGTCATGTGTCATGTGGTGTCATGTGTCATGTGGTGTCATGTAGTGTTACATGTCATGTGGTGTCATGTGATGTCAAGTGGTGTCATGAGGTGTCATGTGTCATTTGTCATGTGGTGTCATGTGATGTCATGTGTCATCATGTTTCATGTGGTGCCATGTGTCATCATGTGTCATCATGTGTCGTCATGTGTTATGTGTTGTCAGTCATGTGGTGTCATGTGTTGTCATGTGTCATCATGTGACATCATGTGGTGTCATGTGGTGTCATGTGTCATGTGTCATCATGGTTCATGTGGTGCCATGTGTCATCATGTGTCATGTGTTGTCAGTCATGTGATGTCATGTGTCATCATGTATGATGTGTCATCATGTGTCATGCATTGTCATGTGTTGTCATATGATGTCATGTGTCATCATGTATCATGTGTTATCATGTGTCATGCATTGTCATGTGTTGTCATGTGGTTTCATGAGGTGTCATGTGTCATGTATTGTCATGTGGTGCCATGTGACATCATATGTCATGTGTCATGTTGTGTCATGTGGTATCATGTGCCATGTGTCATCATGTGTCATGTGTTATCATGTGTTGTCATGTGTCATCATATGCCATGTGGTGTCATGTGTCATGTGGTGTAATATGTCATGTGGTGTCATGTGGTGTTACGTGTCATGTGATGTCAAGTGGTGTCATGAGGTGTCATGTGTCATTTGTCATGTGGTGTCATGTGATGTCATGTGTAATCATGTTTCATGTGGTGTCATGTGATGTCATATGTCATCATGTTTCATGTGGTGCCATGTGTCATCATGTGTCATCATGTGTCATCATGTGTCATCATGTGTCATGTGTTGTCAGTCATGTGGTGTCATGTGGTGTCATGTGTCATCATGTGTCATCATGTGGTGTCATGTGGTATCATATCATGTGGTGTCACGTGTCATATGGTGTCATGTGGTGTCATATGTCATGAGTCATGTGGTGTCATGTAGTGTCAATTGGTGTCATGTGGCATCATGCGGTGTCATATGTCGTGTGGTGTCATGTGTTGTCATGTGGTGTCATGTCTCGTCATGTGTCATGTGGTGTCATATGCCATGTGTCATCATGTGTCATGTGTTAACATGTATTGTCATGTGTCATGTGTCATGTGGTGTCATGTGTCATCATGTGTCATGTCATGTGATGTCATGTGGTGTCATGTCATGTGGTGTCACATGATCATGTGTTATGTGTCATATTGTGTCATGTGGTATGTGTCATGTGTCATGTGGTGTCATGTGGTGTCATGTGGTGTCATGTGGTGTCATGTGTCATGTGGTGTCAAGTGGTGTCATGTGTCATGTGGTGTCATGTGTCATCATGTTTCATGTGGTGCCATGTGTCATCATATCCCATCATGTATTATGTGTTGTCAGTCATGCGATATCATGTGGTGTCATATCATGTGGTGTCATGTGGTGTCACGTGTCATGTGTCATGTGGAGTCATGTGTCATGAGTCATGTGGTGTCATGTAGTGTCAATTGGTGTCATGTTTCATATGGTGTCATGTGTCGTGTGGTGTCATATGTTGTCATGTGGTGCCATGTGCCATCATATGTCATGTGTCATGTGGTGTCATGTGGTGTCATGTGCCATGTGTCATCATGTGTCATGTGTCATCATATGTCATGTGGTGTCATGTGTCATTTGGTGTCATGTGTCATGTGGTGTCATGTGGTATAATATGTCATGTGGTGTCATGTGGTGTCAAGTGGTGTCATGTGGTATCATATGTCATTTGTCATGTGGTGTCATGTGATTTCATGTGTCATCATGTTTCATGTGGTGTCATGTGCCATCATATGTCATGTGGTGTCATGTGGTATCATGTGCCATGTGTCATCATGTGTCATGTGTTATCATGTGTTGTCATGTGTCATCATATGTCATGTGGTGTCATGTGTCATGTGGTGTCATGTGTCATGTGGTGTCATGTAGTGTTACATGTCATGTGGTGTCATGTGATGTCAAGTGGTGTCATGAGGTGTCATGTGTCATTTGTCATGTGGTGTCATGTGATGTCATGTGTCCTCATGTTTCATGTGGTGCCATGTGTCATCATGTGTCATCATGTGTCGTCATGTGTTATGTGTTGTCAGTCATGTGGTGTCATGTGTTGTCATGTGTCATCATGTGACATCATGTGGTGTCATGTGGTGTCATGTGTCATGTGTCATCATGGTTCATGTGGTGCCATGTGTCATCATGTGTCATGTGTTGTCAGTCATGTGATGTCATGTGTCATCATGTATGATGTGTCATCATGTGTCATGCATTGTCATGTGTTGTCATATGATGTCATGTGTCATCATGTATCATGTGTTATCATGTGTCATGCATTGTCATGTGTTGTCATGTGGTTTCATGAGGTGTCATGTGTCATGTATTGTCATGTGGTGCCATGTGACATCATATGTCATGTGTCATGTTGTGTCATGTGGTATCATGTGCCATGTGTCATCATGTGTCATGTGTTATCATGTGTCATCATATGCCATGTGGTGTCATGTGTCATGTGGTGTAATATGTCATGTGGTGTCATGTGGTGTTACGTGTCATGTGATGTCAAGTGGTGTCATGAGGTGTCATGTGTCATTTGTCATGTGGTGTCATGTGATGTCATGTGTAATCATGTTTCATGTGGTGTCATGTGATGTCATATGTCATCATGTTTCATGTGGTGCCATGTGTCATCATGTGTCATCATGTGTCATCATGTGTCATGTGTTGTCAGTCATGTGGTGTCATGTGGTGTCATGTGTCATCATGTGTCATCATGTGGTGTCATGTGGTATCATATCATGTGGTGTCACGTGTCATATGGTGTCATGTGGTGTCATGTGTCATGAGTCATGTGGTGTCATGTAGTGTCAATTGGTGTCATGTGGCATCATGCGGTGTCATATGTCGTGTGGTGTCATGTGTTGTCATGTGGTGTCATGTCTCGTCATGTGTCATGTGGTGTCATATGCCATGTGTCATCATGTGTCATGTGTTAACATGTATTGTCATGTGTCATGTGTCATGTGGTGTCATGTGTCATCATGTGTCATGTCATGTGATGTCATGTGGTGTCATGTCATGTGGTGTCACATGATCATGTGTTATGTGTCATATTGTGTCATGTGGTATGTGTCATGTGTCATGTGGTATCATGTGGTGTCATGTGGTGTCATGTGGTGTCATGTGTCATGTGGTGTCAAGTGGTGTCATGTGTCATGTGGTGTCATGTGTCATCATGTTTCATGTGGTGCCATGTGTCATCATATCCCATCATGTATTATGTGTTGTCAGTCATGCGATATCATGTGGTGTCATATCATGTGGTGTCATGTGGTGTCACGTGTCATGTGTCATGTGGAGTCATGTGTCATGTGGTGTCATGTGGTGTCATGTGTCATGAGTCATGTGGTGTCATGTAGTGTCAATTGGTGTCATGTGGCGTCATGTGGTGTCATATGTCGTGTGGTGTCATGTGTTGTCATCTGGTGTCATGTGTTGTCATGTGTCATGTGGTGTCATGTGGTGTCATATGCCATGTATCATCATTTGTCATGTGTTTTCATGTGTTGTCATGTGTCATCCTGTGTCATGTGGTGTCATGTGTCATGTGGTATCATGTGGTGTCATGTGATTTCATGTCATGTGGTGTCATGTGGTCATGTGTCATGTGGTGTCATGTGTCATGTAGTGTCATGTGGTGTCAAGTGATGTCATGTGGTGTCATGTGTCATGTGGTATCATGTGTCATGTGGTGTAGTGTGTCATGTGGTGTCATGTGGTGTTGTGTGTCATGTGGTGTCATGTGTCATGTGTCATCAGGTGTTGTCATGTGTTGTCATATGTCATGTAGTGTCATGTGGTGTCATGTGTCAACATGTGTCATGTGGTGTCATGTGCCATCAAGCATCATGTGGTATCATATGGTGTCATGTGTCATGTGGTGTCATGTGGTGTTATGTGGTGTCATGTGCCATGTGTCATCATGTGTCATGTGTCATCATGTGACATCATGTGTCATGTGGTGTCATGTGGTGTCATGTGTCATATGATATCATGTGATGTCATATCATGTGGTGTCATGTGGTGTTATGTGTCATGTGTCATGTGGTGTCATGTGTCATGTGATGTCATGACATGTGGTGTCATGTGGTCATGTGTCATGTGTCATGTTGTGTCATGTGGTATGTGTCATGTGTCATGTGGTGTCATGGTGTCATGTGGTGTCATGTTTCATGTGGTGCCATGTGTCATCATGTACCATCATGTGTCATGTGTTGTCAGTCATGTGGTGTCATGTGTCATCATGTATCATGTGTCATCATGTGGTGTCATGTGTCATGTATTGTCATGTGGTTTCATGTGGTGTCATGTGCCATCATATGTCATGTGTCATGTCGTATCAGGTGTCATGTGGTGTCATGTGCCATGTGTCATCATGTGTCATGTGTTATCATGTGTTGTCATGTGTCATCATATGCCATGTGGTGTCATGTGTCATGTGGTGTCATGTGTCATGTGGTGCCATGTCATGTGGTGCCATGTCATGTGGTGTCACATGGTCATGTATCCTGTGTCATGTGGTGTCATGTGTCATGTGGTGTCATGTGGAGTTATGTGTCATGTGTCATGTGGTGTCATATGGTATCAAGTGGTGTCATATGGTGTCATGTGTCATGTGGTGTCATGTGTCATGTGGTGTCATGTGTCATCATGTTTCATCATGTTTCATGTGGTGCCATGTGTCATCATGTGTCATGTGTTGCCATGTGGTGTCACATGATCATGTGTCATGTGTCATGTGTCATGTGGTGTCATATGTCATATGTCATGTTGTGTTGTGTCATGTGTCATGTGGTGTCATGTGGTGTCTTATCATGTGGTGTCATGTGGTGTCATGTGTCATGTGGTATCATGTGCCATGTGGTGTAATGTATCATGTGGTATGTCATGTGTCATTTGGTGTCATGTGGTGTCATGTGTCATGTGGTGTCTTGTGTCATCATGTTTTATGTGATGCCATGTGTCATCATGTGTTATGTGTTGTCAGTCATGTGGTGCCATGTGTCATCATGTGTCATCATGTGTCATGTGTTGTCAGTCATATGATGTCATGTGTCATCACGTATCATGTGTCATCATGTGGTGTCATGTGTCATGTATTGTCATGTGTTGTCATGTGGTTTCATGTGGTGTCATGTGTCATGTATTGTCATGTGGTGTCATGTGCCATCATATGTCATGTGTCATGTGGTGTCATGTGTCATGTGTTGTCATGTGCCATGTGTCATCATGTGTCATGTGTTATCATGTGTTATCATGTGTCATCATGTGTCATGTGGTGTCATGTGTCATGTGGTGTCATGTGGTGTCGTGTGCCATGTGTCATCATGTGTCATGTGTTGTCATATGTCATGTGGTGTCATGTGTCATCATGTGTCATGTGGTGTCATGTGCCATGTATCATCATTTGTCATGTGTTATCATGTGTTGTTATGTGTCATCGTACGCCATGTGGTGTCATGTGTCATGTGGTGTTATGTGTCATGTGGTGTCATGTGGTGTCAAGTGGTGTCATATGGTGTCATGTGTCATTTGTCATGTGGTGTCATGTGATGTCATGTCTCATCATGTTTCATGTGGTGCATGTGTCATCATTTGTCATTATGTGTCATAATATGTCATGTGTTGTCAGTCATGTGGTGTCATGTGGTGTCATGTCATCATGTGTCATCATGTGGTGTCATGTGGTGTCATATCATCTGGTGTCATGTGGTGTCATGTGTCATGTGTCATGTGGTGTCATGTGTCAGGTGGTGTTATTTGGTGTCATGTGTCATGAGTCATGTGGTGTCATGTAGTGTCAATTGGTGTCATTTGGTGTCATCATGTGTCATGTGGTGTCATGTGTCATGTGGTGTCATATGTCGTCATGTGTCGTCATGTGTCATGTGGTATCATTTGTTGTCATGTGTCATCATGTGTCTTGTGTTGTCATGTGTCATCATGTCTCATGTGTCATGTGTCATGTTGTATCATGTAGTGTCATGTGGTGTCATGTCATGTGGTGTCACGTGGTCATGTGTCATGTGGTGTCATGTGTCATGTGTCATGTGGTATCATGTGTCATCATGTGTCATCATGTGGTGTCATGTGGTATTTATTTATTTATTTATTTTGTGTACTTGTATAGCGCAGTCCTGTCGCCCCAAGGGCATCCTGGCGCTTGAGATCCAGTCAACCACACCACCACTGCTCAGCCAGTACTAGGGAAACAAATACGTTTTTAGGGCTTTCCTAAATGGAAGATAATCCCTCTGACTTCTCAAAGAGAGTGGCAGGGAGTTCCAAAGTTTGGCCGCTGCAACACTAAATGAGCGGCCACCCATCCTAGTTCTTTGGAACCTCGGAACCACAAGCAATAGGGCCGAGGAAGAGCGAAGGGTCCGCGGGGCCGAATATCAGGCAAACATATTTTGCAATGGCACTGGGCCCTGTTGGTGTACCGCCTTAAATACTAGACACGGGTAGTGTACAAATCGGCGTGCCTAGTATTTAAGGCGATTGCTTCTCACTCGGACCAGGAGGGTCAGAGTGGGGGATCCTTTTCAGGGGAGCTGGTGCAAATATGGAGCAACCAGAATCACAATTCGCATTTCAAGTTTCATCGGCACAGGGGCCACAAGCTAGCTTGCAAGGGACTGGCCAACGCGGTGAGCCAAAAGAAGCAGAAGGGAGCCACGCAGCACTTGTCGAGTGTAGGGGGCTGAACTTCAGTGCAAGAGTGGCTCAGGGTTGGGGCTTCTCAAACCCCGTTGTACAGGTTCGAGGGTCACTCATGGGCTGCACGGTTAGCGTCTCGTGGTCTTTTCAAGATGGCGTGCCCCACACTTCCGGTCACCTCCACGGGTCTCAGCTCTGCAGGGACTGTGGATCGGGCTGTTAGAAGGCAGGCAAGCTTGATCTCGTCAATCTCTGTCGCTCGAGTTCCAGCGGAAACTGCAACAAAGCAGACGTCGAGGGCTGGATGGTGCCTGTTTGCACAGGGTGGTCACTCCTTGACCACAAGGGAGATTCTTCTGTCTTCTACGTTAAGTAGGATGCCGAAGGGTCCAGAATTTCATTTCTTATGTTTCATCAGGATAATCTGAAGTGCATTGGCACTGCTCCCACTCCTATTTGAATCTGGGGGGCTGGATTACCTGCTAGGTCCCCTCCTATGGGTGGGACCCAGGAAGTGGGTGGATACACCCCCTTCCTTTGATCCTGGCCAAGCTGGAACGGGGGCTGGAGTGCCCCAGAACCGGTTTGGCCGGATTATGCAAGGGGCAGCCTTGTGCTACCCAGGCAGTGTCTGGTTTCTTTCAAACCTCCCTGCTACAATCCACTATCTCCTGTCTGGGGGGTTGTAACACCGCCCTGCCACAGGAAACCCTTTGTCCAGGCCCCTTGGGCTGAGTTTCGGTCAGCTTCAGGGGGTCAGACTCGTGTCTGTGGCAGAAGCATCCATTTTGTGGATCTGAGGCCCTTTTAGAAATTAACCGCATTTAAGTAAAGAAACAAGTCTTATCCCTCTAGAGGGGTGGAATGCTATCCCCGTCGCCAGAACTGGCGAGGGGATAGTATTCCAAATCGTATGACACCTTACACGACATCTTTTGATAAAGCCAAACTAGAGTTGCTATATAACCGCGAGGATTATAATGCACTTAAGAGTATATGGTATGGCATTATCCTGAAACAGCTTAGGGATTTGTTCCCGACGGCTGCAGACAGGCTCAGCTCATGCTAGAGCTCCATCTCACATTAAACCATGCACTCGGCCTCCAGGATTGATGAGGCCTTCCATAGGAGTGGCTCACAGGTTTATATGTGTCCAGATATAGGTTTAGATATAGGTATACTATATCTAAGCAAGGGGTGATTACACCACCTTCCCCCAGCTGGGTGATCAGCCAGTTGTGTCAATTTAAGAACCAGCCAGGGGTGACAAAAGATATGCTGCAGCCCCTGGTAGGCCTTGGTGGCACCTATGCCCTGGGCACCTATAGTGCATGGTACAGGGGCTGACAAGGAGTCCATTTCCAATTGTGGTATGTACCTATAGCACATGTATCAGTAATTTAGAGAGAGAACAGCAGGCTGGGGGTCTGATTAGCAGGCCCACAGCCTCAGTAGTCTAAAACCAGTGAAGCAAAAAGTAAAAATTTGGGGTGACCATAGGATAGCAGACCCTACTCTCCTACACCTACTTTCCGTGGCTCTGACCGAAACGGGGGGAGCGAGACCATCTACTGCTGATCCTTGAGATAGGATACCAGCCAGTCTCTGGCCCCCTCTGTGACCCTGCACTCCTCCAGCCTCCTGATGAGGGACCGATGGCAAACCGTATCGAACGCGGCCGACATGTCGAGCAGCACCAAAAAGGCTGCCCGACTACTATCGACACGCGAACGAAGATTGTCCAGAACGGTTACCAGTACGGATTCCGTTCCATGCGCAGGGCGAAAACCAAACTGCGCCTCATCGAACCATCCGATTTCTTCCAGGAAGCCTGAAAGTGAGCGGGTCACCCACTTTTCCACGATCTTAATAGGAAAAGGGAGCAGGGAGATTGGCCTGTAGTTGGAGAGGCAGGCAGGGTCCAGCGTCAGTTTCTTAAGCAGTGGTGACACGACTGCCAACTTCCAGCACTCAGGGACCATTGCAAAATTCAAAGACTGGAGGCAGATGGAATACAAAGGCTGGAAAAGTTCTGCCTGAAATGTCTTCCAGAATTTGGGAGGCAATGGGTCAAGCGGGGAGCCAGAGGACACCGTAAGTGCCAAACTGCAGAACTCCTCAAAGGATGGAATGGGGAAGTGTCTTAATTGGGGTTGACTGGCCACCGCTTCCGGAGTTCCTAGGCTGAAAGCATGACCACTCGGCCGGGGCAGACTGGGCGAAGTATCCTGGGCAGCCCAGGCTGCCTGACTAGAGGCAAGCCTGTTTTGCCAGGTTGAACCGGCTCAACGACCAAAGCCTCCGAACTGAGGGCATGTCCATTCAGCAAGGGTCGACCGGAAGGAATGTCCAGAGCTCCCAATCTAGGGGCTAGATCACACGGCTGGGGTCGACTGGGTAACCCGTCTGGAGCTCCCAAGCCGGTCTCAGATACAACCGGCCGGGGTCGACTGGGCAGGCTAACCGGAGCTCCCAAGCCGTCTAACCGGGGCTCCCAAGCCGGCTGGGGTCGACTTGGTGACCCGTCCGGAACTCCCAAGCCGGAGTCAGATACAACCAGCCGGGGTCGACTGGGCGGGCTAACCGGAGCTCCCAAGCCGGGATCCAGCGGCACAGAATTTTTTAAGCCTTCCAAGATCTTAGCGGTTTTCTCCTCAAATGCATCCGCCAGGGAGTCACATAAGGCCTGCGACGTAGGGACAGTATTAGCCACACACATAGGGTGGGTTAAGTCCCTAACGATTTTAAATAAGGCTTGAGACTTGTTCGGCGCCTGACTCAAGGTGGCTTCCAGAAAAGCCGCTTTAGCCAGCTTGATCTGCGCCTTATAGCCCTGCAATGCCAGCCTGAACGAGGCCCTCGCTGAGGTCAGGTACTGCTTCCTCCAAGCTCTCTCGGCGCGTTTACAGCTCAACTTCAGCTGCCGAAACTCTTCCGTGTACCAGGGACAAGCCCGGTTCGGTCTTCCGCGAGACTTACGAAGAGGCGCCGCCTTGTCCAATGTGTTCGTGATGGACTGGCACAAGAGGGTATAGCTTTCCTCCACCGAGTCACTCAAACAAAAGTTATCTGGTAGAAGGGGAGGCAATGACGACAAATTTAATAGTCGGGACCAAGGTCTGCCCAGTTTAGCCTGTCCGGCACCGGCTTTCCCCGAGGAGTGGTCCCCCAGGCGGAGAGAAAAAGCAACCAGTGAGTGGCTCATCCAGTATTGACATAGAATATCATTGACCACAGCTAGTTGTGCGTCTGCAAAGACCAGGTCCAAGATATGGCCTCTCCTGTGAGTGGCTGACAGGACTAGTTGTTGCAACTGGATGTCGCTGAAAGCTTGGCAGAGTGACGTAAACGCACTATCCAGTGGGCCACCCGGCCACAGGTATAATGTGGTATCATGTGGTGTCATGTCATGTGGTGTCACATGGTCAAGTGACATGTGTCATGTGGTGTCATGTGTCATGTTTTGACATGTGGTGTTATGTGTCATGTGGTGTCAAGTGGTGTCATGTGGTGTCATATGTCATGTGGTGTCATGTGTCATGTGGTGTCATGTGTCATCATGTTTCATGTGGTGCCATGTGTCATCATGTGTCATCATGTGTCATGTGTTGTCAGTCATATGGTGTAATGTGGTATCCTGTGTCGTCATGTGTCATCATGTGTCATCATGTGGTATCAAGTGGTGTCATGTGGTGTAATGTGTCATGTGGTGTCATATCATGTGGTGTCATGTGGTGACACGTGTCATGTGGTGTCTTGTGCCATGTGGTATCATGTGTCATGAGTCATGTGATGTCATGTAGTATCAATTGGTGTCATGTGGCATTATTGTGGTGTCATATGTCATGTGGTGTCATGTGTTGTCATGGGGTGTCATGTGTCATCATGTGTCATGTGGTGTCATGTGGTGTCATATGCCATGTGTCATCATGTGTCATGTGTTATCATGTGTTGTCATGTGTCATCATGTGTCATATGGTGTCATATGTCATGTGGTGTCATGTCATGTGGTATCACGTGGTCATGTGTCATGTGTCATGTTGTGTCATATGGTATGTGTCATGTGGTGTCAAGTGGTATCATATGGTGTCATGTGTCATGTGGTGTCATGTGTCATGTGGTGTCATGTGTCATCATGTTTCATGTGGTGCCATGTGTCATCATGTGCCATCATGTGTCATGTGTGACTCATGTGGTGTCATGTGTCATCATGTATCATGTGTCATCATGTAGTGTCATGTGTCATGTATTGTCATGTGGTTTCATGTCGTGTCATGTTTCATGTGATGTCATGTGCCATCATATCTCATGTGTCATGTGGTATCAGGTGTCATGTGGTGTCATGTGCCATGTGTCATCATGTGTCATGTGTTATCATGTGTTATCATGTGTCATCATGTGTCATGTGGTGTCATGTATCATTATGTGTCATGTGGTGCCATGTGCCATGTGGTATCATGTGGTGTCATGTCATGTGGTCTCACATGGTCATGTGGTGTCATATGTCATGTTATGTTGTGTCATGTGGTGTCATATCATGTAGTGTCATGTGGTATCATGTGTTGTGTGTCATGTGGTGTCATGTGCAATGTGATGTCATGTGTCATGTGTCATGTGTCATTTGGTGTCATATGATTTCATGTGTCATGTGGTGTCATGTGTCATCATGTTTTATGTGATGCAATGTGTCATGTGTCATCATGTGTTGTGTTGTCAGTCATGTGGTGTCATGTGTCATCACGTATCATGTGTCATCATGTGGTGTCATGTGTCATGTATTATCATGTGTTGTCATGTGGTTTCATGTGGTGTCATGAGCCATGTATTGTCATGTACTATCATATGTCATGTGTCATTTGGTGTCATGTGGTGTCATGTGGTGTCATGTGCCATGTGTCCTCATGTGTCATGTGTTGTCATGTGTCATGTGGTATCATGTGTCATCATGTGTCATGTGGTATCAAGTGTCATGTGGTGTCATATGGTGTCATATCATGTGGTATCATGTGTCATGTGGTGTTGTCATGTGGTGTCATGTGGTGTCATGTGCCATGTGTCATCATGTGTCATGTGTTATCATGTGTTGTCATGTGTCATCATACGTCATGTGATGTCATGTGTCATGTGGTGTCATGTGTCATGTGATGTCATGTGGTGTTATGTGTCATGTGGTGTCATGTGGTGTCAAGTGATGTCATGTGGTGTCATGTGTCATTTGTCATGTGGTGTCATGTGATGTCATGTGTTAGTATGTTTCATGTGGTGCCATGTGTCATCATGTGTCATCATGTGTCATGTGTTGTCAGTCATGAGGTGTCATGTGGTGTCATGCATTCGTCATGTGTCATCATGTGGTATCATGTGGTGTCATGTGGTGTCATATCATGTAGTGTTATGTGGTGTCATATCATGTGGTGTCATGTGATGTCATGTGTCATGTGGTGTCATGTGGTGTCATGTGTCATATGGTGTCATGTAGTGTCAATTGGTGTCATGTGGCGTCATGTGGTGTCATATGGTGTCATATGTCATGTGGTGTCATGTGTTGTCATGTGGAGTCATGTGGCGTCATGTGTCATGTGGTGTCATGTGGTGTCATATGCCATGTGTCATCATGTGTCATGTGTAATCATGTGTTGTCATGTGTCATCATGTGTCATGTGGCTTCATGTGTCATCATGTGTCATGTGTCATGTGGTGTGATGTGTCATATGGTGTCATGTCATATGGTGTCACGTGGTCATGTGTCATGTTGTGTCATGTGATATGTGTCAAGTGGTGTCATGTGGTGTCATGTGTCATGTGGTATCATGTGGTGTCATGTGTCATGTGGTATCATGTGTCATCATGTTTCATGTGGTGCCATGTGTCATATGGTGTCATGTGTCATGTGGTGTCATGTGTCATGTGGTGTTATGTGTCATGTGGTGTCCTGTGGTGTCATGTGTCAGTATGTTTCATGTGGTGCCATGTGTCATCATGTGTCATCACGTGTCATCATGTGTCATGTGTTTTCAGTCATGTGGTGTCATGTGGTGTCATGTGTAGTCATGTGTCATCATGTGGTGTCATGTGGTGTCATGTGGTGTCATGTGTCATGTGGTGTCATGTGGTGTCATGTGTCATGAGTCATGTGGTGGCATGTAGTGTCAATTGGTGTCATGTGGCATCATGTGGTGGCATATGTCATGTGGTGCCATGTGTTATCATATGGTGTCATGTGTCATGTGGTGTCATGTCGTGTCATATGCCATGTGTCATCATTTGTCATGTGTTATCATGTGTTGTCATATGTCATCATGTGTCATGTGGCTTCATGTGTCATCATGTGTCATGTGTCATGTGGTGTGATGTGTCATGTGATGTCATATAATGTGGTATCATGTGGTCATGTGTCATGTTGTGTCATGTGGTATGTGTCATGTGGTGTCATGTGGTGTCATGTGTCATGTGGTGTCATGTGGTATCATGTGTCATGTGGTGTCATGTGTCATCATGTTTCATGTGGTGCCATGTGTCATTGTGTGCCATTATGTGTCATATGTTGTCAGTCATGTGGTGTCATGTGTCATGTATTGTCATGTGGTTTCATGTGGTATCATGTGTCATGTATTGTCATGTGGTGTCATGTGCCATCATATATCATGTGTCATGTGGTATCAGGTATCATGTGGTTTCATGTGCCATGTGTCATCATGTGTCATGTGTTATCATGTATTGTCATGTGTCATCATGTGTCATGTGGTGTCATGTATTATGTGGTGTCATGTGTCATGTGGTATCATGTCATGTGGTGTCATGTGGTCATGTGTCATGTGTCATGTTGTGTCAAGTGGTGTCATGTGGTGTCATGTGTCATGTGTTGTCATGTGTCATCATGTTTCATGTGGTATCATGTGCCATCATATATCATGTGTCATGTGGTATCAGGTGTCATGTGGTTTCATATGTCATGTGTCATCATGTGTCATGTGTTATCATGTGTTGTCATGTGTCATCATGTGTCATGTGGTATCATGTGTCATGTGGTGTCATGTGTCATGTGGTGTCATGTCATGTGGTGTCACGTGGTCATGTGTCATGTGTCATGTGGTGTCAAGTGGTATCATGTGGTATCATGTGTCATGTGGTGTCATGTGTCATGTGGTGTCATGTGTCATCATGTTTCATGTGGTGCCATGTGTCATCATGTGCCATCATGTGTCATGTGTTGTCAGTCATGTGGTGTCATATGTCATCATGTATCATGTGTCATCATGTGGTGTCATGTGTCATGTATTGTCATGTGGTTTTATGTGGTGCCATGTGTCATGTATTGTCAAGTGGTGTCATGTTCCATCATATGTCATGTGTCATATGGTATCAGGTGTCATGTGGTGTCATGTGCCATGTGTCATTATGTGTCATGTGTTATCATGTGTTGTCATATGTCATCATGTGTCATGTGGTGTCATGTATCATCATGTGTCATGTGGTATCATGTGGTGTCATGTGGTGTCATGTCATGTGGTGTCACATGGTCATGGGTCATTTGTCATGTGGTGTCATATGTCATGTCATGTTGTGTCATGTGGTGTCATGTGGTTTCATATCATGTGGTGGTATGTTGTGTCATGTGTCATGTGGTGTCATGTGTCATGTGGTGTCATGTGTCATGTGGTATCATGTGTCGTGTGGTTTCATGTGTTGTCATGTGGTGCAATGTGTCATCATGTGTCATGTGGTGTCATGTGGTGTCATATGACATGTGTCATCATGTGTCATGTGTTATCATGTGTCATGTGTCATGTGGTGTCATGTGTCATCATGTGTCATGTGTCATGTGGTGTCATGTGTCATGTGGTATCATGTGGTGTCATGTGGTGTCATGTCATATGGTGTTACATGGTCATGTGTCATGTGCTGTCATGTGTCATGTGGTGTCATGTGGTATCAAGTGGTGTCATGTGTCATGTGGTGTCATGTGGTGTAGTGTGTCATGTGGTGTCATATGGTATCATGTGCCATGTGTCATCGTGTGTCATGTGTCATCATATGTTGTCATGTATCATAATATGTCATGTGATGTCATGTGTCAACATGTGTCATGTGGTGTCATGTGGTGTCATGTCTTATCATGCATCATGTGGTATCATATGGTGTCATGTGATATCATGTGGCGTTTTGTGGTGTCATGTGCCACGTGTCATCATGTGTCATGTGTCGTCATGTGACATCATGTGTCATGTGGTGTCATGTGTCATGTGGTATCATGTGTCATGTGGTGTCATGTAGTGTCATATCATGTGGTGTCATGTGGTGTTACGTGTCATGTGTCATGTGGTGTCATGTGTCATGTGGTGTCATGTGGTGTCTTGTGTCATGTGGTGTCATGTGGTGTCATGTGTTGTCATGTGGTGTCATGTGTCATGTGTCATGCTGTGTCATGTGGTGTCATGTGCCATGTGTTATCATGTGTCATGTGTTATCATGTGTTGTTATGTGTCATCATATATCATGTGGTGTGATTTGTCATCATGTGTCGTGTGGTGTCATGTGTCATGTGGTATCATGTGGTGTCATGTGGTATCATGTCATGTGGTGTCACATGGTCATGTGTCATGTGTCATGTGGTGTTATGTGTCATGTGGTGTCATGTGGAGTTATGTGTCATGTGTCAGGTTCTGAGCTGGGATGGGGCAGTGAGCTAAATAACGGTGATGGATCAAGCCCTGATCTTTGGACTGGGTAAGAGTGGTCTGCTTAATTCAGACACTCTGTTCATCACCACCCCCTTTTCTGAATCGATGTGTCATGTGGTATCATATGGTGTCAAGTGGTGTCATGTGGTGTCATGTGTCATGTGGTGTCATGTGATGTCATGTGTCATGTGGTGTCATGTGTCATCATGTTTCATGTGGTGCCATGTGTCATCATGTGTCATCATGTGTCGTCATGTGTCATGTGTTGTCAGTCATGTGGTGTCATGTGTCGTCATGTGTCATCATGTGTCATCATGTGGTGTCATGTGTTGTCATGTATCATCATGTTTCATGTGGTGCCATGTGTCATCATGTGTCATCATGTGCCATCATGTGTCATGTGTTGTCAGTCATGTGGTAATAAATAAACATAACAAAAGGAGGGAGGGAGAGAAATACTAGTGGATTCAGTCTCCCAAGATATTCGTATAAACAGAATGGAATCCACTAAAAGGAGTGGTAGTGATCCCTAAAGTGATGGGGAGCACACAGTGTTGTTTAAATGCCCCTCACACACCAATAGGCCCCTTGGTGTCATGCTTCATCATGGGGGCCTTCGCAAACCTCTACGGGATGCGGCGTGCTGCAACTCACGGATACACAGGAGCACTTAGTAGTGAACTATGTGTAGGTGTGTGGAGGGAGTGTGTGAGTAAAGGGGTGAGGTGAAAGGGGTGAAAGGTTAAAAAATACCAAGCTCGTAGGAAAAATTATTTATTATACCCTCGGCTGGTACTATTAAAAAGTGCAAAAATCAGGTTGACCAATATACGAATTACGGTATATCAACCTTTGATTAGTGTCGACATGTTTCGGAGTGCTACGACTCCTTCTTCAGGACAAGGATCTGCACATTAATGCCCACCTTACTCACATGGGTGTGAAAAGAATGTAAAAGGGTAATTTACCAAAAAATGCTAGGTGAAATATACCTATCTATATTGTATGTACGCTCTGTTGCGCCCAATAGGCGTAAGAGGAACCTGTTGGATGGAAAAACACACAATAAACATCACTGTTGGACGTCCAGGAACAGGGAAACAAAATAAATTTCCTGTTGTTTTTAGGGTAAAAACATGAACCAGAAGTTAATGGCCCAAGGACCCTGTGAAAAAATTGAAAAAAGACACACACTCGACACAGACATACATAAAAATGGTAATACATCAAATGATAATGAGCCAAGATCTTGTTCCTAAAGGTACTGGCTGTAAAAGAGCTATATGGTAGGCTTACCTATTGTTTGAAAATGTCTGACCTCATGAGCCCAAGCGTGGTTTTGGGGGGGTTCCTCACTGCTTAATATAGCAACCTTAACCCATTCTAGGTGTCATGGTGTTTTTTTTTAAAAAGGGGGAAACATAAGAACAGCAGTTCAAATGAAATCACAGTGGCCATCATGTGGACAGGGGTCAGCGAACCATTTTCTCTACTCGCAGAAAAGGTGTAGATAGAAAGTCACCACAGATCAACGTAGCTGGCTCCAAGGAATGGAGTCATTAAGCCCGGTGGTGGCTGTTCCCAGACGGAACACCCACCTCTGTTCCTTTTCAAATAGTCCCACCTCTGTGGGGAGCTGTTCAATTACTGTCCAGTATATTTCATTCACACAGTGTTGAAATTCTAGAAAGTGGGCTGCCATTTTCGTGGTTGCTTTTTTGCATCTTATATTACTCTTATGCTCATTGATCCGTACTTTGATTTGTCTTGTCGTCATACCCACATATTCTTTTTTGCAGGGGCATGTGATTAGATACACGACGTTCTTACTGTTACAGTTGGAAAAAGTGCGTTGTTCCCAACTGGTGCCATTAGCGAAGGTGATGGTCTTACTCTTCCTGGTCAAGTGACAGCTGTTGCAGTTGCCACACGGGTGGTGGCCATGTACTCCTTGTAACCTCATTTGTTCTACTTCCTTGTCCGGGGGTCTAGTGTGGACAAGCATGTCTTTTAAATTCTTGCCACGTTTATGAGCAAAAAGTGGTTTTTCTAGGTCCAGTGAACCACTTGTCAAAATGCACCAATGTTTATTGACCAGTTTGGAAACTTGGTTCGATACGGGGCTGTAAGTGGTGACACAGACTGTTCTGCTGGGTTGGTTGTCTCTCACAGGTTGATCTTCCAAAAGGGCTTCACGGTTATTATTCCTCGCTCTTTTCATTGCCTTCTGGATAACCTGGTTTGGGTATTTTCTCTGTTTTAGTTTTTTACCAAGGTCCATTGCCTGAGCTTTGTATTTCGTAATGTTGCTGCAATTGCGACGTAGGCGTAGGAACTGCCCGTATGGTAGGTTCTCCCTCAGGTGACGCGGATGGAAACTGTCAAACCTGAGGAGGCAGTTCCTCGCAGTTGGTTTGAAGTGGGTCTCAGTTTTCAGCAGACCCATCTCGTAGTATATATTCAGATCTAAGAAAACTATCTAACTATTAGACATCTGGTGGGTGAATTTGAGGAAGGGGTTCTGGATGTTGAGCCATTGCATAAATTCAGTGATTGATTGGCCATCCCCTTCCCAGATCACCAGAATGTCATCGATGTAGTGACGCCACGTGTGGATTCTTTCCCTGAAAGGGTTGTCTGGGTGGAGAATTTTGGAAGATTCAAGATGGTGGACATATAGTCCCGCCAGGCTAGGGGCAAAAGTACTCCCCATGCTGGTCCCGTGGCTTTGCCAATAGAGACTTCCCTCATATTCGAAAAAGTTATTTATGAGAGCCATCGAGATACACTCCATGACCACTCCCGGGGGAGTCTGATATTTCCATTGACCAGAGTAGAGTACTTCCTCGATAATCAGTAGTGTCTCATTGTGTGGGAGGCTCGTGTAGAGACTATCCACATCCAGGGTCAATAACATTTGTGATTCATGTGGTGTCACGTGGTCATGTGTCATGTGTTGTCATGTGTCATGTGGTGTCATATAGTTTGTGTCATGTGTCATGTGGTGTCATGTGGTGTCATGTGTCATGTGGTATCATCATGTTTCATGTGGTGCCATGTGTCATCAGGTGTCATCATGTGTCATGTGTTGTCAGTCATGTTGTGTCATGTGTCATCATGTGTCATCATGTGGTGTCATGTGTCATGTATTATCATGTGTTGTCAAGTGGTTTCATGTAGTGTCATGTGTCATGTAATGTCATGTGATGTCATGTGTCATCATATGTCATGTGTCATGTGGTGTCATGTGTCATCATGTGTCATGCATCATGTGGTGACATGTGCCATGTGTCATGTGTTATCATGTGTTGTCATGTGTCATCATGTGTCTTGTGGTGTCACGTGTCATGTGGTATCATGTGGTCATGTGTCAGGTGTCATGTGGTGTCATGTGTCATATGGTGTCATGTGGTGTTATGTGTCATGTGTCATGTGGTGTCATGTGGTGTCAAGTGGTGTCATGTTGTGTCATGTGGTGTTATGTGTCATGTGTCATGTGGTATCATGTGTCATCATGTGTTGTCATGTGTCATGGGGTGTCATATCATGTGGTGTCATGTGGTGTCATTTGTCATGTGGTGTCACGTGGTCATGTGTCATGTGTTGTCATATGTCATGTGGTATCATACAGTTTGTGTCATGTGTCATGTGGTGTCATGTGGTTTCAAGTTGTGTCATGTGGTGTCTTGTGTCATGTGGTGTCATGTTTCATCATGTTTCATGTGGTGCCATGTGTCATCATGTGTCATCATGTGTCATGTGTTGTCAGTCATGTGGTGTCATGTGTCATCATGTGTCATCATGTGGTGTCATGTGTCATGTATTATCATGTGTTGTCAAGTGGTTTCATGTGGTGTCATGTGTCATGTATTGTCATGTGATGTCATGTGTCATCATATGTCATGTGTCATGTGGTGTCATGTGTCATCATGTGTCATGCGTCATGTGGTGTCATGTGGTGTCATGTGCCATGTGTCATGTGTTATCATGTGTTGTCATGTGTCATCATATGTCTTGTGATGTCATGTGTCATGTGGTATCATGTGGTCATGTGGTCATGTGTCATGTGGTCATGTGTCAGGTGTCATGTGGTGTCATGTGTCATATGGTGTCATGTGGTGTTATGTGTCATGTGTCATGTGGTGTCATGTGGTGTTATGTGTCATGTGTCATGTGGTATCATGTGTCATCATGTGTTGTCATGTGTTATGGGGGCGTCATATCATGTGGTGTCATGTGGTGTCATGTGTCATGTGTCATATGGTGTCATATGTCATGTGGTATCACATGACACATGACACCACATGACACATGACCAAGTGAAACCACATGACATGATACCACATGATATCACATGACACCACATGACACATGACACATGATGACACATGACATCACATGACACATGATGACACATGACACACATGATAACACATGACACATGATGTCACATGGCATATGACACCACATGACACATGACGACACATGACACCACATGACAACACATAACACATGACACCACATGACACATGACCATGATCACACATGAGACATGATGACACATGACAACACATGACACCACACAAGCACAAGCGACCATGCGAGGTCCAACGATCCCACATGACAACACATGACCACACGACATTTGACACCACATGACACCACATGGCACCAATTGGCACTACATGAGACCACATGACTCATGACACATGACACCATATGACACCACATGACACATGACACCAAATGATGGATGACACATGACACCACATGTTATGACACCACATGACACCACCTGATACCACATGACACCACATGATGACACATGACGACACATGACATCACATGACACCACATGACTGACAACACATGACACATGATGACACATGATGACACATAGCACCACATGAAACATGATGACACATGACATCACATGACACCACATGACAAATGACACATGACATCTCATGACACCACTTGATATCACATGACACCATATGACACATAACACCACATGACATCACATGACACATGACACCACATGACACATGCCACCACATGACACATGACACCACATGACATGATGACACATGACAACACATGATAACACATGACACATGACGACACATGGCACATGACACCACATGACACATGACATATGATGGCACATGGCACCACATGATAATACATGACACATGACACATGCCACCTCATGAAACCACATGACAACACATGACAATATATGATACATGATGACACATGACACCACATGACTGACAACACATGACACATGGCACCACATGAAACATGATGACACATGACACATGACACCACATGACACCACATGATGACACATGGTAACACATGACACCACATGACTGACACATGGCACTACATGAAACATGATTACACATGATACCACATGACACCACATGACACCAATTGGCACTACATGATACCACATGACTCATGACACATGACACCACATGACACCACATGACACATGTCACCACATGACATATGACATGTGACACCACATGATATGACACCACATGACACCACATGATGACACATGACAACACATGACACCACATGGCACCATATGACATATGATGACACATGATGACACATGATGACACATGGCACCACATGAAACATGATGACACATGACATCACATGACACCACATGAAACATGATGACACATGACATCACATGACACCACATGACAAATGATACATGACACCACTTGATATCACATGACACCACATGACACGTAACACCACATGACACCACATGACACATGACACCACATGACACATGACACCACATGACATATGATGACACATGACACATGATGACACATGGCACATGACACCACATGATAAATGATACATGACACCTCATGACACCACTTGACATCACATGACACCACATGACACGTAACACCACATGACACCACATGACACATGACACCACATGACATATGATGACACATGACAACACATGATAACACATGACACATGATGACACATGGCACATGACACTACATGAAACATGACATATGATGGCACATGGCACCACATGACAATACATGACACATGACACATGAAACCACATGACAACACATGACAATATATGATACATGATGACACATGACACCACATGACTGACAACACATGACACATGGCACCACATGAAACATGATGACACATGACACCACATGATGACACATGGTGACACATGACAACACATGACACCACATGACTGACACATGGCACCACATGAAACATGATGACACATGACACCTCATGACACCACATGACACCATATGACACCATATGACACATGACACATAACACCACATGATACCACATGACACATGACACCACATGACACATGACACATGACCATGTGACACCACATGACATGACACCACATGACACATGATACCACATGACACCACATGACACATGATGGCACATGACAACACATGATAACTCATGACACATGATGACACATGGCACATGACACCACATGACACATGATGACACATGACACCACATGACTACACATGACATCACACGATATATGACACCACGTGACGCCACATGACACATGACACATGATGACAAATGACACCACATGACACATGATGATGCATAATAACACATGAAACATGATGACATACGTCATATGACACCACATGACACATGATACCACATGACACCACATGACACATGATGACACATGACAACACATGATAACACATGACACATGATGACACATGGCACATGACACCACATGACACCTGATACCACATGACACATGACACATGATGGAACATGACACCACATGACAATACATGATACATGACACCACATGAAACCACATGACAATACATGACACATGGCAATATATGTTGACACATGATACATGATGACACATGACACCGCATGACTGACAACACATGACACATGATGGCATATGATGGCACATGGCACCACATGAAACATGATGACACATGACACCACATGACACCACATGACACATGACACCACATGACACCACTTGACATCACATGATAGCACATGACACATACCACATGACACAACATGACACATGACCACGTGACACCATATGGCATGACACCACATGACACCACATGATACCACATGACACATGACACAAAATGACACAAGATGATACATGACACCACATGACACATGATGACACATGATAACACATGACACATGATGACACATGGCACATGCCACCACATGAGACCTGATACCACATGACACATGACATATGTATGATGGTACATGATAATACATGACACATGATGCCACATGAAACCAAATGACAATGCATGACACATGGCACCACATGATGACACATGATACATGATGACACATGACACCACATGACTAACAACACATGACACATGATGGCACATGATGACACATGGCACCACATGAAACATGATGACACATGACACCACATGACACATGACCCCACATGACACCACATGACACATGACATCACATGACACCACTTGATACCACATGACAGCACATGACATATACCATATGACACAACATGACACATAACCACGTGACACCACATGACATGACACCACATGACACATGACACCACATGACACATGGTACCACATGACACATGATGACACATGACAACACATGATAACACATGACACATGATGACACATGGCACATGACACCACATGACACCTGATACCACATGACACATGATATATGATGGCACATGACACCACATGACAATACATTACACATGACACCACATGAAACCAAATGACAATACATGACACATGACACAACATGATGACACATGATACATGATGACACATGACACCATATGACTGACAACACATGACACATGATGGCACATGATGACACATGGCACCACATGAAACATGATGACACATGACACCACATGACACATGACACCACATGACACATGACACATAACAACACATGACACCATATGACACATGACACCACATGACACATGACACATGACCATGTGACAACACATGACACATAACACCACATGATACCACATGATATGACACCACATGACACCGCATGACACATGACACCTCATGACACATGACACATGAAACCACATGACACATGATGTCACATGACGACACATGACACATAATGACACATGGCACATGACATCACATAATACCACATGACACCACATGACACATGACACCATATGACACCACATGACACATGATGGCACATGACACCACATGACACCACATGACACATGTTGACACATGATACCACATGACACTACATGACATATGACGACACATGACAACACATGATGACACATGACACACGATGACACATGGCACTTGATACCATATGACACCACATGACACCACATGACACACTACACCACATGACACCACATGCAACATGACACCACATGACACCACTTGACACCACATGACACCACATGACACATGACACCACATGACACATGACCATGTGACACCACATGACATGACACCACATGACACCACATGATACCACATGACACATGATACCACGACACATGACACATGATGTCACATGACACCAAATGACACATGATGACACATGTCATATGACAACACATGACACCACATGAAAACACATGACACCTGATGCTACATGACACCACATGACACATGACACCACATGATGACACATAACACCACATGACACATGACATATAATGACGCATTACACCTCATGACAAAAAATGACACATGACACCACATGACACCACATGACACATGACCACATGACACCACATGTCACCACATGACACATGACACCACATGAAACCACATGACACATGACACATAACAACACATGACACCATATGACACATGACACCACATGACACATGACACATGACACATGACCATGTGACAACACTTGACATGATACCACATGACACCACATGACACATGACACAGGATACCACATGACACATGACACCACATGACATGATGACACATGACAATGACACATGACATGACACATGACAACACATGATAACACATGACACATGATGACACATGGCATATGACACCACATGACACCACTTGACACATGACGACACATGACACCACATGACAACACATGACACCACATGAAATTTGATACCACATGACACCACATGACATCAATTGACACTACATGACACCACATGACTCATGACACATGACACCACATGACACCACATGACACATGACACCACATGACACATGACACGTGATGCCACATGATATGACACCACATGACACCACATGACACCACATAACACAACATGATGATACATGACAACACATGATATCATATGACACCACATGACTGACAACACATGATACACGACGACACATGATGACACATGATGACACATGGCACCACATGAAACATGATGACACATGACATCACATGACACCACATGACAAATGACACATGATACCTCATGACACCACTTGACATCACATGATACCACATGACACGTAACACCACATGGCACATGACACCACATGATACCACATGACACATGACATATGATGGCACATGGCACCACATGACAATATATGACACATGACACATGACAACACATGAAACCACAAGACAACACATGACAATGCATAACACCATATGACACCACATGACACATGATGGCATTATGTGACACATGATACATGATGACACATGACACCACATGACTGACAACACATGACACATGATGACACATGGCACCACATGAAACATGATGACACATGACAAATGACACCACATGACACCACATGATAACACATGATGACACATTATGACACATGACACCACATGACTGATAACACATGACACATTACAACACATGATGACACATGATGACCACATGACACCACATCTCACCACATGACACATGACAATAACATGAAACCACATGACACATGACACATAACAACACATGACACCATATAACACATGACACCACATGACACATGACCATGTGACAACACTTGACATGACACCACATGACACCACATGACACATGACACAGGATACCACATGACACATGACACCACATGACATGATGACACATGACAATGACACATGACATGACACATGACAACACATGATAACACATGACACATGATGACACATGGCATATGACACCACATGACACCACTTGACACATGATGACATGACACCACATGACAACACATGACACCACATGAAATTTGACACCACATGACACCACATGACATCAATTGACACTACAGGACACCACATGACTCATGACACATGACACCACATGATAAAACATGACACATGACACCACATGACACATGACACGTGATGCCAAATGATATGACACCACATGACACCACATGACACCACATGACACAACATGATGATACATGATGACACATGATATCACATGACACCACATGACTGACAACACATGACACATGACGACACATGATGACACATGATAACACATGGCACTACATGAAACATGATGACACATGACATCACATGACACCACATGACAAATGACACATGATATCTCATGACATCACTTGACATCACATGACACCACATGACACGTAACACCATATGGCACATGACACCACATGATACCACATGACACATGACATATGATGGCACATGGCACCACATGACAATACATGACACATGACACCACATGAAACCACATGACAACACATGACAATGCACACCACATGACACATGACATATGATGGCACATGGCATCACATGACAATACATGACACATGACAACACATGAAACCACATGACAACACATGACAATGCATTACACCATATGATACCACATGACACATGATGGCATCATGTGACACATGATACATGATGACACATGACACCACATGACTGACAACACATGACACATGATGAAACATGGTACCACATGAAACATGATGACACATGACACATGACACCACATGACACCACATGATAACACATGATGACACATTATGACACATGACACCACATGACTGACAACACATGACACATGACAACACATGATGATACATGATGACACATGGCACCACATGAAACATGATGACACATGACACCACATGACACATGATGACACATAACAACACATGATAACACATGACACGTGATGACACATGGCACATGACACCACATGACACAGCATGACACATGACACCACATGACATCACTTGACACAACATGACAGCACATGACACATACCACATGACACAACATGACACATGACCACGTGACAACACATGACATGACACCACATGACACATGACACCAGATGACACATGACACCACATGACAACACATGACACCACATAACATATGATACCACATGATACCAATTGGCACTATATGACACCACCTGACTCATGACACATGACACCACATGGTACATGACACCACATGGCACGTGACACCACATGACACCACATGATATGACACCTCATGACACCACATGACTTATGACAACACATGACACCACATGACACCACATGATGACACATGACCACACATGACAACACATGACACCATATGACTGACAACACATGACACACATGACACCACACAACATATGACACCACATGACACCAATTGGCACTACATGACACCACCTGACTCATGACACATGACACCACATGGTACATGACACCACATGGCACGTGACACCACATGACACCACATGACACCACATGACACATGACACCACATGACACCACATGATGACACATGACGACACATGACAACACATGACAACACATGACACCATATGATTGACAATACATGACACATGATGACACATGATGACACATGATGACACATGGCACCACATGAAACATGATGACACATGACATCACATGACACATGACACCACATGACACCACTTGACACATGACACCACATGACACCACTTGACACCATATAACACCATATGACACATGACACATAACTCCACATGACACCACATGACACATGATACCACATGACACATGAAACATGACCATGTGACACCACATGACATGACACCACATGACACTACATGATACCACATGACACATGACACCACATGACCCATGATGACAAATCACATCACATGACACATGATGACACATAACAACACATGATAACACATGACACATGATGACACATGGCACATGACACCACATGACACATCATGACACATGACGACACATGTCAACACATGACAACATATGATACCACATGACACATGACACCACATGACACATGACACGTAACACCATATGACACCACATGATATGACATCACATGATACCACATGATACATGACACCATATGACACATGTCACATGACGACACCTGACACATGATAACACATGGCACATGACACCACATAACACCGCATGACACCACATGACACATGACACCATATGACACCACATGACGCATGATGGCACATGATACCACATGACACCACATGACACATGTTGACACATGACACCACATGACACCACATGACATATGACACCACATGACAATACATGAAAACACATGATGACCCATATGACACCACATGACACACTATACCACATGACACCACATGACACCACATGACACATGACACCACATGACACATGACACATGACCATGTGACACCACATGACATGACACCACATGACACCACATGACACATGATGACACATGATGACACATGATGACACATGACACATGATGACACATGGCATATGACACCACATGACACCACATGACACATGATGACACATGACACCACATGACACCACATGACACCACACGACATATGACACCATATGATACCAAATGACACCAATTGACACTACATGACACCACTTGACTCATAACACATGATACCACATGACACCACATGACACATGACACCACATGACACATGACATGTGACACCACATGACATCACATGATATGACACCACATGACACATGACAACACATGATAACATATGACACATGATGACACATGGCACATGACATCACATGACATAACATGACACATGACATATGATGGCACATGGCACCACATGACAATACATGACACATGACAACACATGAAACCACATGACAACACATGACAATGCATGACAATGCATGACACATGATGACATATAATACATGATAACACATGACACCACATGACTGACAACACATGACACATGATGACACATGGCACCACATGAAACATGATGACACATGACACATGACACCACATTCACCACATGATGACACATGGTGACACATGACGACACATGACACCACATGACTGACATATGGCACCACATGAAACATGATGACACATGATACCACATGACACATGACACCACATGACACCATATGACACATGACACCACATGACACCACTTGACACCATATGATACCTTATGACACATGACACATAACACCACATGACACCACATGACACATGACACCACATGACACATGACCATGTGACACCACATGACATGACACCACATGACACATGACACCACATGACACATGACACCACATGACACATGATGACACATGATAACACATGATAACTCATGACACATGATGACACATGGCACATGATACCACATGACACCACATGACACATGACAACACATGACACCACATGACAACACATGACTGACAACACATGACACCACATGACACATGGCACCACATGAAACATGATGACACATGACACCACATGACACCACATGATGACACATGGTGACACATGATGACACATGACACCACATGACTGACACATGGCACCACATGAAACATGATGACACATGACACAACATGACAAATGACACCACATGACACCACATGACACATGACACCACATGACACATGACCATGTAACACCACATGACATGACACCACAATGACACATGACACCACATGACACATGACACCACATGACACATGATGACACATGGCACATGATACCACATGCCACCATATGACACATGACGACACATGACACCACATGACAACACATGACACCACACGATATATGACACCACATGATGCCACATGACACCAATTGACACTACATGACACCACATGACTCATGACACATGACACCACATGACACCACATGACACATGACACCACATGTCACATGACATGTGACACCACATGACACCACATGATATGACACCACATGACACCACATGACACCATGTGATGACACATGACAACACATTACACCACATGACATCATATGTCTGACAACACATGACACATGATGACACATAATGACACATGATGACACATGGCACCACATGAAACATGATGACACATGAAATCACATTACACCACATGACAAATGACACAACACCACATGACACCACTTGACACCACATGACACATAACACCACAAGACACCACATGACACATGATACCACATGACACATGACACCACATGACACATGATGACACATGATGACACATGGCACATGACACCACATGACACATGACATATGATGGCACATGGCACCACATGACAATACATGACACATGACACCACATGAAACCACATGACAATACATGACAATGCATGACACATGACATCACATGATGACACATGATACATGATGACACATTACACCACATGACTGACAACACATGACACATTTTAAACTCACAGACACAGCATGCTTGGCCCTGATCTAAATTGATACCCCAGTAACACCAAATATTTTTCTATCGATGTCTCACTCGCTCCCTGGCCAAACACCTCTTAGACATGAATGGTCAGCGCCAAGATGCTCAGTGGAGTTTAAGCTGCGCTTTACAAAAATAAAATTACATCACATTACATTACATTACATTACACATGATGACACATGGCACCACATGAAACATGATGACATCACATGACACCACATCATGAGACATGATGAGACATGATGACACAAGACACCACATGACTGACAACACATGACACATGATGACACATGATGACACATGGCACCACATGAAACATTATGACACATGACACCACATGACAATGACAGCACATGACACCAAATGACACATGACACCACATGATACCACTTGACACCATATGACACCACATGACACATGACATATAACACCACATGACATTACATGACACATGACACCACATGACACATGACACATGACCATGTGACACCACATGACATGACACCAAATGATACCACATGATACATAAGACCACATGACACATGATGACACATGACACCACATGACACATGATGATACATGGCACATGATACCACATGACACATCACACCACATGATACAAGATGTCACATGACGACACATGACACATGATGACACATGGCACATGACACCACATGATACCACATGACACATGACATATGATGGCACATGGCACCACATGACAATACATGACACTTGACACCACATGAAACCCTATGACAACATATGACAATACATGACACATGACACCACATGATGACACATGATACATGATGACACATGACACCACATGACTGACAACACATGATGGCACATGATGACACATGATGACACATGGCACCACATGAAACATGATGACACATGACACATGACACCACATGACACCATATGATGACACATGATGACACATTATGACACATGACACCACATGACTGACAACACATGACACATGACGACACATGATGACACATGATGACACATGGCACCACATGAAACATGATGACACATGACACCACATGACACATGACACCACATGACACCACATGACACATGACACCACATGACACCACTTGACACCATATGATACCACATGACACATGGCACATAACACCACATGACAGCACATGACACATGACACCACATGACATATGACACATGACCATGTGACACCACATGACATGACACCACATGACACCACATGATACCACATGACACATGACACCACATAACACATGATGACACATGACACCACATGACACATGATGACACATAACAACACATGATAACACATGATGACACATGGCACATGACACCACATGACACAGCATGACACATGCCACCACATGACACCACTTGACACCACATGACAGCACATGAAACATACCATATGACACAACATGACACATGACCACGTGACAACACATGACATGACATCACATGACACATGACACCACATGACACATGACACCACATGACAACACATGACACCACACAACATATGATACCACATGACACCACATGATACCAATTGGCACTACATGTCACCACCTGACTCATGACACATGACACCACATGGTACATGATACCACATGGCACCTGTTAGACCTGGCATCTTTGGTGTGGTTTCCCCTATCTTTTTGCCTCTACCTCCTGTATTTTTGATGCTGTGCTGGATTTTGTTTTTACTGGTTTAGATGCTTTGGACACTCTGCCACTGCTGATCTGTGCCAGAATGTAAGTGCTCCCTGTGTAAATTGTTATTCTGATTGAATATACATGTTTGGCATATTTGTGTCACCATGAAGTCCCTAGTAAAGTGCACTGGGTGTGCCAGGGCTGGTGATGACAAATGCTACTAGTGGGCCTGCAGCACTGATTGTGCCACCCACAGGAGTAGCTCTAAAATGGTGTCTCATGCCTGCCACTGCAGTGCCTATGGGCAGTTTAGAACTGCCCTGTCCTCCTGGTCAGTGTCCCCACTGACCAGGCCTAACCCTTCCCTTTTCATGCACATCAGCCACCCCTATGGAAGGCCCAAGGTACCCCCCTGGGCAGGGTGCAGTGTATGTGAGAGGTAGAGCATGTACTGGTGCAGGTCACATGTTCTGGTAGTGAATTACAGCCATTTTCGTTTTTCACTATTGTAAGGTTATCTTGCTCCATAGATTATCATGGGGGATGCTGGCTACAGTGGTTAACAGCATTTCTTCTCATAGGAACAAGATAGGACATAAGTATCTAGTATCCCTGAACTCAGAATTTAATAACACATCTTTTAGGAAAGATTGTTTTTAGATCCTGTGTTTGAGAACAGCACTTTTAGAAAGTTGCTGTTCTCTTGTCTGACCCTTCTGTGTGCCTGGGCCTGTTTGTGTATTGACTGTCTGGTTTGTGAGTGACAGGGGCTGGGGAATTCCCCAGCAGGATGGATGAGTCAGCACTAGGCTGAATGACTGCAGTTGCAACTGGAGTGGTGGGAGGAGTTAGCACCTGGGCTGAATAGGGCTGTGCCTGCCTTCCACAATGCTGGCTCCACCCCCCTGCTGGGCGGCTGAGGACCCTGCCCTCACTCTGAAAGGAAAAATGCAGCCAGCAAAACAAAGTGCTCAGGACCCACCCAGAACTGGTTCAGACCGGGCTCAGGGCCCACATACACCAAGAGAACAAAGACTTTAGGGGTATAAGTACAGGACCCCTGACAACAGAAAATTAGATCATCCTGGAAATCAAGAAGGAACCTCTGCCAAGGAGAAAGCTGAAACTGAAGAAGAAAGATTGTCCTGCTGTTGCTCTGCTGGACTGACCTGTTGCTTTGCTGCCAAGGAGAGGGGAAGGACTTTGCTGCTGAGCTGTGTCCCCTGTCTTGAAGGAATCTCCAAGGGCCTGAGTAGAGCTGGCTCCCTGTTTTGAAGTCCCAGGAACAAAAGGACTTCACCCCCAGCTTCCCTGAACTCTGCTGAGAGAGTTCTGTCCTTCCTAGAGTGCTTGATCCAGTTGTGGGGCCTCTGGAAGTTGTACCCGAGCTGGGAAGCTTGAAACTAAGCTTGAGTGACTTTTGAAACTGAAAAGTGTTGCATCGCTCGCTTGCGGAGCGCATCCCCGACAGTGCGAGAAGTTTCCCGCCGCTACGGAGGTCGAGATCGTCGCAGCGCCTGACGCCGCTGCCAGAGCCGTCGCATCCTCCGTTTGCGGGACGCACCAGACCGGTGCGGGAGAATCAAACATCGCTGCGAGTATCGTCGCAGAGCCTGTCGTCGCTGGGTGAGATCGCCGCACCGCTTGCTTGCGGGTCGCATCACGTCGCTGCGAGTGTCGTCGCAGAATCAACGCATCAAGGAACTGCGAGAGAGAGGATCCCCGCTGGACCGCGCATCGTCGCCCCGGAGATCGTCGCAGCCCCTACGAGATCGTCGCATCGTGCCTTTGCGAGAACAGACTTCCTACAGAACCTACGCACCCGAATCCATACAAGTGGCCTTCCTCCCCGTACAGACCGGATTCGTCGCAACACCCCCGCTGCTGCAGCGGGGCTGTCGCATCGCCTCCCCAGGGTCTCAGGAGCAACGCATCGCTTGTTTTCCACCGCACCAGCTTCTGCTTTTGGAACTTTGTTGCAACTAAAGGTACTGTGAGTAAACGTGACGCAACTGTGAACTTTTCACGCATCTGTGGTTTATTTTACCGCAACTTAAAGAACTTTAACGCAACCTTAAGAACTCTTTTTGAAACCATATTCTTGAACTGTGTATGTTGGATTTTTGTCGTTTTGGTCTTGTGTAGTTTAGATTAAAAAATACCTTTATTTTTCTAAACTGTTGTGGAGTCAGTTTGTGGTGTTTTCACTGTGTTACTGTGAGTGTTGGTACAAATACTTTACGCATTGCCTCTGGTTAGCCTAGACTGCTCGCGCCAAGCTACCTAGAGGGTGAGCGGAGGTTATCTCATAGGGTTATCTCCTTGCCCTGACTAGAAGCAAGGGTCCCTATTTGGACAGTGGTACCTACCTCTGCCAACTAGAGACCCCCAGATCTAACATTGGTGGCAGCGGTGGGATTCGAACCCACGCCTCCGGAGAGACTGGAGCCTCAATCCACAAGAGTTACAAGAAAATCAGAGAGTAAGAGAGTATGACTTGGAAGTCATGAAAATGAAACTGAGGCAATTGGAATTGGAGAAAGAAAGGGCAGCGGAAGACAAGAGAGAGGCTCGTGCCCTAGAGGAAAATAAATTGCTTTTGGCTCATGAGTTGAGCATGAAAGAACTGGATCTTGAAGCCAGGAAGTTGGATGCCAGTTCAAATGGTGGCAGCGCGCAGCCGGTGCATGGGGGTAAAGTATATATTCCCAAGGACCTGGTACAGAATTACCATAGGGGTGAGGATATTTATGCCTGGTTCACTTCATATGAAATTGCATTGAAGATGAATGGTGCGCCTGATCAGCATTGGGGGGCGGGCCTGTGGAAACATTTTGAGGCTTCTGGGAGGAGTGCTCTAGAACCCTTAGAATTAGCAGGTGCCATGACCTACCCCAATATGAAGGAGGCCTTATGTCTCAGGTATGGCCTTACCCCAGAGCAGTACAGACTGCAGTTTAGGAACTCCAAGAAGAAAGAGTCTGAGACTTGGATGGAGTGTGTGAATTTGTACTCGCGTGCACTGGAAGGTTGGATGAAGGGCAGTAAAGTAACTGATTTTAAGGGGTTGTTGCATTTAATCAGTTGAGAGCACTTGAGTAGTCTTTGTGTTCCAGAGCTGCGCCAGCATCTTTTAGACAGCAAGCTGACAGACCCCATTGAGCTTGCTAAGGAGGCCGACCGCTGGACCAGTACCAGGGTCCACAGAGGAATTGTGGGTACCACAGCCAAAGGTGGGCAGGGTCCCCAGCAGAAGAGTGGGGGGGACAAGGGTAATCAAAAGGAGTTCTCAGAAGGGCCCCAAAATAGTTCCCAGGGAAAGGAATCCCAACCCCCCAAACCTAAACAGCCATGGCCCTCTAAGGGCAGGCGGGACAATAAAGACAACAGGGGCCCACCTACCTGCTATCACTGCAATGAGGTGGGCCACATAGCTCCAAAATGTCCCAAGAAGAAGCAAGCACCCACTGGTGCCCCCGCCCCAGCGTTAACTAGTGTAGCTTTGGGAGGGGATTTGGTTTCTAGTGATTGGGGGTAGCTAGCAGTCATGACCCTTGTCTCTCTAGGAGACCAAGAGATGGTCCAGGAAACCTTACTGCCCTCTAACACTAAGAAATATGGGCAGAAGGTGGCCATCAATGGGAGGGAGATTGAGGCTCTGAGAGACACAGGAGCCAGCATGACATCCGTGAGGTGTCAGTGGGTGTCTGAAGACCAAATCATCCCTGGTGTACTCCGCCCTGTAGTGGCAGCTGACAGCTCAGTGCGCCTCTGCAAGCTGGCGAAGGTTCCCTTTGCATGGGGGGGAGTCTCTGGTCTTTTGGAGGTAGTTGTCAGTGATGCCTTGCCTGTAGACTGTCTGTTAGGTAACGACCTGGAGAGTTCTCCATGGAAGGATGTAGAACACAGAACTCACTTGGAGATGTTGGGTTTGCCTGCGTGGATCTGTGTGTCGACACGTGCTATGACAGCCAGTAGTGGGGAGTCAGCAGAACTGGAGCCTGAAACAGTGGCCCAGAGACCTGCCAGGAGAGGAAGAGGCAGCGGGCGCGGGAAACCAGCCCCAGCCGTTCCCACGGTCCAGGAAGGAGCAGAACCCGAGGGGGATGCCCTGGAACCTACAGGGGAACAGGTAGCAGAACTGGGAGAATTGCCTGAGCTGACCCATTGGCAGCAAGAAGGTGGTCCCTCCAGGGAGGAATTCTGCCAGGCGCAGAAAGAATGCCCTTCCCTCGAGGGTCTGCGGCAACAGGCTGTAGACCAGGCAGCAGGTGGAGCAGCCAGAGATTACTTTATCTACTGGGAAGATGACTTGTTGTATAGTGAGCCTAAGTTTGCTGAGCCCGGTGCAGCCCGTGTGCTGGTGGTACCCGAGCGCTTCAGAAACTTCCTAATGGGTCTGGCTCATGACGTGCCTCTTGCAGGACATCTGGGGCAAGACAAGACCCTAAACCGGCTTGTCACCCACTTTCACTGGCCCCAGATGAGAAAGCACGTTGGTTCCTTTTGCAGATCTTGCCAAACCTGTCAAGCCAGTGGCAAGACTGGAATGAAGCTGAAGGCCCCCCTTCAGCCCTTCCCAGTAGTGAGCACCCCTTTTGAGCGGGTGGGCATAGACATTGTAGGGCCCCTGGACCCCAAGACAGCCTTAGGCAACAGGTTCATCCTGGTCTTGGTGGACCATGCCACCCGGTACCCGGAAGCAGTCCCTCTCAGGACAATCACAGCACCCGTGGTGGGCCGTGCATTGATGGGGATCTTTTCCCGTGTGGGGTTCCCCAGAGAGGTGGTCTCCGACCGGGGTACCAACTTCATCTCTAAGTACATGAAGTCTCTGTGGGAGGAGTGTGGGGTAACTTATAAGTTCACCACTCCTTACCACCCTCAAGGAAATGGGTTGGTTGAAAGGTTTAACCGGACCCTAAAAGGTATGATTATGGGCCTAGCGGAGCCCATGAGACGCAAGTGGGATGTCTTGTTACCATGCCTGTTGTTTGCCTACAGGGAGGTACCTCAGAAGTCCTTAGGGTTCCGTCCCTTTGAACTCCTGTATGGCCACCCTGTTAGAGGACCTCTCTCACTGGTGAAGGAGGGTTGGGAGAAGTCCCGTGGGAAAACCCCCCAGGATTTGTTCAGCTATGTGCTGGCCATCCGCAACCAGACACAACGCTTCAGGAAGCTCGCTCAGGTGAACCTGGAAGCAAGCCAGGAAGAAATGAAAAGATGGTATGACCAGAATACCACTCTGGTCGAATTTCAACCTGGGCAGGAAGTGTGGGTGATGGCGCCAGTGGAGCCTTGTGCGCTCCAAGACAAGTGGACTGGGCCATATGAGGTGGTGGAAAGGAAGAGTGAGATAACCTACCTGGTTAACCTGAAGACTCCCAGGCAGCCCCTGAGAGTCTTGCATGTGAACCGCCTCAAAACATACTTTAAGAGGTCTGAAGTAACCATGCTCCTGGCTACAGATGCAGGAATGGAAGAGGATAGTGATCCTCTCCCTGACCTCCTGGCAGTTAAGGAACAAGATTGGTCAGTGGATGGTGTGGTCCTCTCGCCCACCCTGACCCCAGAACAGCAGAGTGACTGTCGCCAAGTGTTGGGTCAGTTCTCCTCCCTGTTCTCCCTGACCCCAGGAGTCACCAACTGGTGCGTCCATGATGTGGACACTGGAGACAGTCTGCCTGTGAAACAGAAATTTTACAGGGTAGCTGACAAGGTCAGGGCCAGCATCAAGGAAGAGGTTTCCAAGATGTTGGCGCTAGGGGTGATTGAGCCCTCCAGCAGCCCCTGGGCTAGCCCAGTGGTCTTGGTACCCAAGAAAGCTGCTACCCCCGGTGGCCCTCCAGAACTCCGGTTTTGCGTGGACTACCGTGGGCTCAATGCGGTCACAAAGACTGACGCACACCCCATCCCCAGAGCTGATGAGCTCGTGGATCGGTTGGGAGCTGCCCAGTACCTCAGTACATTTGATTTGACTTCGGGGTACTGGCAGATTGCCTTAACTGATGGGACCAAAGAGAGGTCTGCATTTTCAACGCCAGAGGGGCACTTTCAGTTCCGTGCCATGCCCTTTGGGTTGAAGAATGCCCCTGCCACATTCCAGAGACTGGTTAACCAGGTACTGACCGGGCTGGAGGAATTCAGCGCCGCATATCTGGATGACATTGCTGTGTTCAGCTCCACGTGGGAGGAACACCTGCAACACCTCTGCGAAGTGTTGAAGGCTCTGCAAAGGGCAGGCCTCACTATCAAGGCCAGCAAGTGCCAGATAGGGCAGGGATCTGTGGTGTATTTGGGACACCAGGTGGGGAGCGGCCAGGTGGCGCCCCTACAGGCCAAGATTGATACCATTCTGGCTTGGGAGCCCCCCAAGACCCAGACAGAGTTGAGAGCCTTTTTAGGACTCACCGGGTATTACCAGCATTTTGTCAAAGGCTATGGCACCATTGTCGCCCCTTTGACAGAACTCACTTCCAAGAAGTTGCCCAAAAGAGTTGACTGGACTGACGCCTGCCAAACTGCTTTTGAAACCCTGAAAACTGCTATGTGCACAGCGCCGGTGCTCAAGGCACCTGATTTTTCCAATGAGTTCATAGTTCAGACAGACGCTTCAGAGCATGGAGTGGGAGCAGTACTCTCACAAATCACTGAGGAGGGAGGAGACCAGCCGGTAGCCTTCATTAGCAGGAGACTACTCCCCAGGGAACAGAGGTGGAGTGCGATTGAGAGAGAAGCATTTGCTGTGGTCTGGGCTCTGAAAAAGTTGAGGCCCTACCTGTTTGGGACTCACTTCCGTGTTCAGACCGACCACAGGCCCCTCAGATGGTTAATGCAGATGAGGGGTGAGAATCCAAAGCTGTTGAGGTGGTCCATCTCCCTACAGGGAATGGACTTTACGGTGGAACACCGCCCTGGGACAGAACACGCCAACGCTGATGGTCTGTCCAGGTTTTTACGCCTTAGTGAAGAGAACTCCCAAGAGGGTGGGTAGTTCTCCCCACTTTCAGCTGGAGGGGACACGTGTTAGACCTGGCATCTTTGGCGTGGTTTCCCCTATCTTTTTGCCTCTACCTCCTGTATTTTTGATGCTGTGCTGGATTTCGTTTTTACTGGTTTAGATGCTTTGGACACTCTGCCACTGCTGATCAGTGCCAGAGTGTAAGTGCTCCCTGTGTAAATTGTTATTCTGATTGAATATACATGTTTGGCATATTTGCGTCAACATGAAGTCCCTAGTAAAGTGCACTGGGTGTGCCAGGGCTGGTGATGACAAATGCTACTAGTGGGCCTGCAGCACTGATTGTGCCACCCACAGGAGTAGCTCTAAAATGGTGTCTTAGGCCTGCCACTGCAGTGCCTATGGGCAGTTTAGAACTGCCCTGTCCTCCAGGTCAGTGTCCCCACTGACCAGGCCTAACCCTTCCCTTTTCGTGCACATCAGCCAACCCTATGGAAGGCCCAAGGTACCCCCCTGGGCAGTGTGCAGTGTATGTGAAAGGTAGAGCATGTACTGGTGCAGGTCACATGTTCTGGTAGTGAATTACAGCCATTTTCGTTTTTCACTATTGTAAGGTTATCTTGCTCCATAGATTAACATGGGGGATGCTGGCTACAGTGGTTAACAGCATTTCTTCTCATAGGAACAAGATAGGACATAAGTATCTAGTATCCCTGAACTCAGAATTTAATAACACATCTTTTAGGAAAGATTGTTTTTAGATCCTGTGTTTGAGAACAGCACGTTTAGAAAGTTGCTGTTCTCTTGTCTGACCCTTCTGTGTGCCTGGGCCTGTTTGTGTATTGACTGTCTGGTTTGTGAGTGACAGGGGCTGGGGAATTCCCCAGCAGGATGGATGAGTCAGCACTAGGCTGAATGACTGCAGTTGCAACTGGAGTGGTGGGAGGAGTTAGCACCTGGGCTGAATAGGGCTGTGCCTGCCTTCCACAATGCTGGCTCCACCCCCCTGCTGGGCGGCAGAGGACCCTGCCCTCACTCTGAAAGGAAAAATACAGCCAGCAAAACAAAGTGCTCAGGATCCACCCAGAACTGGTTCAGACCGGGCTCAGGGCCCACATGCACCAAGAGAACAAAGACTTTAGGGGTATGAGTACAGGACCCCTAACAACAGAAAATTAGATCATCCTGGAAATCAAGAAGGAACCTCTGCCAAGGAGAAAGCTGAAACTGAAGAAGGAAGATTGTCCTGCTGTTGCTCTGCTGGACTGACCTGTTGCTTTGCTGCCAAGGAGAGGGGAAGGACTTTGCTGCTGAGCTGTGTCCCCTGTCTTGAAGGAATCTCCAAGGGCCTGAGTAGAGCTGGCTCCCTGTTTTGAAGTCCCAGGAACAAAAGGACTTCACCCCCAGCTTCCCTGAACTCTGCTAAGAGAGTTCTGTCCTTCCTAGAGTGCTTGATCCAGTTGTGGGGCCTCTGGAAGTTGTACCTGAGCTGGGAAGCTTGAAACTAAGCTTGAGTGACTTTTGAAACTGAAAAGTGTCGCATCGCTCGCTTGCGGAGCGCATCCCCGACAGTGCGAGAAGTTTCCCGCCGCTACCGAGGTCGAGATCGTCGCAGCGCCTGACGCCGCTGCCAGAGCCATCGCATCCTCCGTTTGCGGGATGCACCAGACCGGTGCGGGAGAATCGAACATCGCTGCAAGTATCGTCGCAGAGCCTGTCGTCGCTGGGTGAGATCGCCGCACCGCTTGCTTGCGGGTCGCATCACGTCGCTGCGAGTGTCGTCACAGAATCAACGCATCGAGGAGCTGCAAGAGAGAGGATCCCCGCTGGACCGCGCATCGTCACCCCGGAGATCGTCGCAGCCCCTACGAGATCGTCGCATCGTGCCTTTGCGAGAACAGACTTCCTACAGAACCTACGCACCGGAATCCATACAAGTGGCCTTCCTCCCCGTACAGACCGGATTCGTCGCAACACGCCCGCTGCTGCAGCGGGGCTGTCGCATCGCCTCCCCAGGGTCTCAGGAGCAACGCATCGCTTGTTTTCCACCGCACCAGCTTCTGCTTTTGGAACTTTGTTGCAACTAAAGGTACTGTGAGTAAACGTGACGCAACTGTGAACTTTTCACGCATCTGTGGTTTATTTTACCGCAACTTGAAGAACTTTAACGCAACCTTAAGAACTCTTTTTGAAACCATATTCTTGAACTGTGTATGTTGGATTTTTGTCGTTTTGGTCTTGTGTAGTTTAGATTAAAAAATACCTTTATTTTTCTAAACTGTTGTGGAGTCAGTTTGTGGTGTTTTCACTGTGTTACTGTGAGTGTTGGCACAAATACTTTACGCACTGCCTCTGGTTAGCCTAGACTGCTCGCGCCAAGCTACCTAGAGGGTGAGCGGAGGTTATCTCAGAGGGTTATCTCCTTGCCCTGACTAGAAGCAAGGGTCCCTATTTGGACAGTGGTACCTACCTCTGCCAACTAGAGACCCCCAGATCTAACAACATCACATGACACATGACACCACATGACACATGAAACATGACCATGTGACACCACATGACATGACACCATATGACACTACATGATACCACATGACACATGATGACAAATCACACCACATGACACATGATGACACATAACAACACATGATAACACATGACACATGATGACACATGGCACATGACACCACATGACACAGCATGACACATGACGACACATGAAAATATATGATACCACATGACACATGACACGTAACACCAAATGACACCACATGATATGACATCACATGACACCACATGACACATGACACATGACACCATATGACACATGATGTCACATGACGACACATGACACATGATAACACATGGCATATGACACCACATAACACCGCATGACACCACATGACACATGACACCATATGACACCACATGACGCATGATGGCACATGATACCACATGATACCACATGACACATGTTGACACATGACACCATATGACACCACATGACATATGACAACACATGACAACACATGACAACACATGACACATGATGACACATGGCACTTGATACCATATGACACCACATGACACCACATGACACACTACACCACATGACACCACATGCAACATGATATCACATGACACCACTTGACACCACATGACACCACATGACACATGACACCACATGACACATGACCATGTGACACCACATGACATGACACCACATGACACCACATGATACCACATGACACATGATACCACGACATATGACACATGATGACACATGACACCACATGACACATGACACATGATGACACATGTCATATGACAACACATGACACCACATGAAAACACATGACACCTGATGCTATATGACACCACATGACACATGACACCACATGATGACACATAACACCACATGACACATGACATATAATGACGCATTACACCTCATGACAAAACATGACACATGACACCACATGACACCACATGACACATGACCACATGACACCACATGTCACCACATGACACATGACACCACATGAAACCACATGACACATGACACATAACAACACATGACACCATATGACACATGACACCACATGACACATGACCATGTGACAATACTTGACATGACACCACATGACACCACATGACACATGACACAGGATACCACATGACACATGACACCAAATGACATGATGACACATGACAATGACACATGACATGACACATGACAACACATGATAACACATGACACATGATGACACATGGCATATAAAACCATATGACACCACTTGACACATGATGACACATGACACCACATGACAACACATGACACCACATGAAATTTGACACCACATGACATCACATGACATCAATTGACACTACATGATACCACATGACTCATGACACATGACACCACATGACACAACATGACACATGACACCACATGACACATGACACGTGATGCCACATGATATGACACCACATGACACTACATGACACCACATGACACAACATGATGATACATGACGACACATGATATCACATGACACCACATGACTGACAACACATGACACATGATGACACATGATGACACATGATGACACATGGCACCACATGAAACATGATGAAACATGACATCACATGACACCACATGACAAATGACACATGATACCTCATGACACCACTTGACATCACATGACACCACATGACACGTAACACCACATGGCACATGACACCACATGATACCACATGGCACATGACATATGATGGCACATGGCACCACATGACAATACATGACACATGACACATGACAACACATGAAACCACATGACAACACATGACAATGCATGACACCATGTGACACCACATGATGGCATCATGTGACACATGATACATGATGACACATGACACCACATGACTGACAACACATGACACATGATGACACATGGCACCACATGAAACATGATGACACATGACACATGACACCACATGACACCACATGATAACACATGATGACACATTATGACACATGACACCACATGACTAACAACACATGACACATGACAACACATGATGACACATGATGACACATGGCACCACATGAAACATGATGACACATGACACCACATGACACATGACACCACATGACAAAACATGACACATGATACCACATGACACCACTTGACACCATATGATACCACATGACACATGGCACATAACATCACATGACAGCACATGACACATGATACCACATGACACATGACCATGTGACACCACTTGACATGACACCACATGATACCACATAATACCACATGACACATGACACCACATGACACATGATGACACATGACACCACATGACACATGATGACACATAACAACACATGATAACACATGACACATGATGACACATGGCACATGATACCACATGACATAGCATGACACATGCCACCACATGATACCACTTGACACAACATGACAGCACATGACACATACCACATGACACAACATGAAACATGACCACGTGACAACACATGACATGACACCACATGACACATGACACCACATGACACATGACACCACATGACAACACATGACACCACATAACATATGACACCACATGACACCACATGACACCAATTGGCACTATATGACACCATCTGACACATGACACCACATGGTACATGACATCACATGGCACGTGACACCACATGACACCACATGATATGACACCACATGACACCACATGACACATGACACCACATGACACCACATGACACCACATGATGACACATGACGACACATGACAACACATGACACCATATGACTGACAACACATGACACACATGACACCACACAACATATGACACCACATGACACCAATTGGCACTACATGACACCACCTGACTCATGACACATGACACCACATGGTACATGACACCACATGGCACGTGACACCACATGACACCACATGACACCACATGACACATGACACCACATGACACCACATGATGACACATGATGACACATGATGATACATGACAACACATGACACCATATGATTGACAATACATGACACATGATGACACATGATGACACATGATGACACATGGCACCACATGAAACATGACACATGACATCACATGACACATGACACCACATGACACCACTTGACACATGACACCACATGACACCACTTGACACCATATGACACCATATGACACATGACACATAACTCCACATGACACCTGTTAGTCCTGGCAGCTTTGGCGTGGTTTCCCCTATTTTTTGCCTCTACCTCCTGTATTTTTGATGCTGTGCTGGATTTCGTTTTTACTGGTTTAGATGCTTTGGACACTCTGCCACTGCTGATCAGTGCCAGAGTATAAGTGCTCCCTGTGTAAATTGTTATTCTGATTGAATATACATGTTTGGCATATTTGCGTCACCATGAAGTCCCTAGTAAAGTGCACTGGGTGTGCCAGGGCTGGTGATGACAAATGCTACTAGTGGGCCTGCAGCACTGATTGTGCCACCCACAGGAGTAGCTCTAAAATGGTGTCTTAGGCCTGCCACTGCAGTGCCTATGGGCAGTTTAGAACTGCCCTGTCCTCCAGGTCAGTGTCCCCACTGACCAGGCCTAACCCTTCCCTTTTCGTGCACATCAGCCACCCCTATGGAAGGCCCAAGGTACCCCCCTGGGCAGTGTGCAGTGTATGTGAAAGGTAGAGCATGTACTGGTGCAGGTCACATGTTCTGGTAGTGAATTACAGCCATTTTCGTTTTTCACTATTGTAAGGTTATCTTGCTCCATAGATTAACATGGGGGATGCTGGCTACAGTGGTTAACAGCATTTCTTCTCATAGGAACAAGATAGGACATAAGTATCTAGAATCCCTGAACTCAGAATTTAATAACACATCTTTTAGGAAAGATTGTTTTTAGATCCTGTGTTTGAGAACAGCACGTTTAGAAAGTTGCTGTTCTCTTGTCTGACCCTTCTGTGTGCCTGGGCCTGTTTGTGTATTGACTGTCTGGTTTGTGAGTGACTGGGGCTGGGGAATTCCCCAGCAGGATGGATGAGTCAGCACTAGGCTGAATGACTGCAGTTGCAACTGGAGTGGTGGGAGGAGTTAGCACCTGGGCTGAATAGGGCTGTGCCTGCCTTCCACAATGCTGGCTCCACCCCCCTGCTGGGTGGCTGAGGACCCTGCCCTCACTCTGAAAGGAAAAATGCAGCCAGCAAAACAAAGTGCTCAGGATCCACCCAGAACTGGTTCAGACCGGGCTCAGGGCCCACATGCACCAAGAGAACAAAGACTTTAGGGGTATAAGTACAGGACCCGTGACAACAGAAAATTAGATCATCCTGGAAATCCAGAAGGAACCTCTGCCAAGGAGAAAGCTGAAACTGAAGAAGGAAGATTGTCCTGCTGTTGCTCTGCTGGACTGACCTGTTGCTTTGCTGCCAAGGAGAGGGGAAGGACTTTGCTGCTGAGCTGTGTCCCCTGTCTTGAAGGAATCTCCAAGGGCCTGAGTAGAGCTGGCTCCCTGTTTTGAAGTCCCAGGAACAAAAGGACTTCACCCCCAGATTCCCTGAACTCTGCTGAGAGAGTTCTGTCCTTCCTAGAGTGCTTGATCCAGTTGTGGGGCCTCTGGAAGTTGTACCTGAGCTGGGAAGCTTGAAACTAAGCTTGAGTGACTTTTGAAACTGAAAAGTGTCACATCGCTCGCTTGCGGAGCGCATCCCCGACAGTGCGAGAAGTTTCCCGCCGCTACGGAGGTCGAGATCGTCGCAGCGCCTGACGCCGCTGCCAGAGCCGTCGCATCCTCCGTTTGTGGGACGCACCAGACCGGTGCGGGAGAATCGAACATCGCTGCGAGTATCGTCGCAGAGCCTGTCGTCATTGGGTTAGATCGACGCACCGCTTGCTTGCAGGTCGCATCACGTCGCTGCGAGTGTCGTCGCAGAATCAACGTATCGAGGAGCTGCGAGAGAGAGGATCCCCGCTGGACCGCGCATCGTCGCCCCGGAGATCGTCGCAGCCCCTACGAGATCGTCGCATCGTGCCTTTGCGAGAACAGACTTCCTACAGAACCTACGCACCGGAATCCATACAAGTGGCCTTCCTCCCCGTACAGACCAGATTCGTCGCAACACGCCCGCTGCTGCAGCGGGGCTGTCGCATCGCCTCCCCAGGGTCTCAGGAGCAACGCATCGCTTGTTTTCCACTGCACCAGCTTCTGCTTTTGGAACTTTGTTGCAACTAAAGGTACTGTGAGTAAACATGACGCAACTGTGAACTTTTCACGCATCTGTGGTTTATTTTACCGCAACTTGAAGAACTTTAACGCAACCTTAAGAACTGTTTTTGAAACCATATTCTTGAACTGTGTATGTTGGATTTTTGTCGTTTTAGTCTTGTGTAGTTTAGATTAAAAAATACCTTTATTTTTCTAAACTGTTGTGGAGTCAGTTTGTGGTGTTTTCACTGTGTTACTGTGAGTGTTGGTACAAATACTTTACGCATTGCCTCTGGTTAGCCTAGACTGCTCACGCCAAGCTACCTAGAGGGTGAGCGGAGGTTATCTCAGAGGGTTATCTCCTTGCCCTGACTAGAAGCAAGGGTCCCTATTTGGACAGTGGTACCTACCTCTGCCAACTAGAGACCCCCAGATCTAACATTGGTGGCAGCGGTGGGATTCGAACCCACGCCTCCGGAGAGACTGGAGCCTCAATCCAGAAGAGTTACAAGAAAATCAGAGAGTAAGAGAGTATGACTTGGAAGTCATGAAAATGAAACTGAGGCAATTGGAATTGGAGAAAGAAAGGGCAGCTGAAGACAAGAGAGAGGCTCGTGCCCTAGAGGAAAAGAAATTGCTTTTGGCTCATGAGTTGAGCATGAAAGAACTGGATCTTGAAGCCAGGAAGGTGGATGCCAGTTCAAATGGTGGCAGCGCGCAGCCAGTGCATGGGGGTAAAGTATATATTCCCAAGGACCTGGTACAGAATTACCATAGGGGTGAGGATATTTATGCCTGGTTCACTTCGTATGAAATTGCATTGAAGATGAATGGTGTGCCTGATCAGCATTGGGGGGCGGGCCTGTGGAAACATTTTGAGGCTTCTGGGAGGAGTACTCTAGAACCCTTAGAATTAGCAGGTGCCATGACCTACCCCAATATGAAGGAGGCCTTATGTCTCAGGTATGGCCTTACTCCAGAGCAGTACAGACTGCAGTTTAGGAACTCCAAGAAGAAAGAGTCTGAGACTTGGATGGAGTGTGTGAATTTGTACTCACGTGCACTGGAAGGTTGGATGAAGGGCAGTAAAGTAACTGATTTTAAGGGGTTGTTGCATTTAATCAGTTGGGAGCACTTGAGTAGTCTTTGTGTTCCAGAGCTGCGCCAGCATCTTTTAGACAGCAAGCTGACAGACCCCATTGAGCTTGCTAAGGAGGCAGACCGCTGGACCAGTACCAGGGTCCACAGAGGAATTGTGGGTACCACAGCCAAAGGTGGGCAGGGTCCCCAGCAGAAGAGTGGGGGGGACAAGGGTAATCAAAAGGAGTTCTCAGAAGGGCCCCAAAATAGTTCCCAGGGAAAGGAATCCCAACCCCCCAAACCTAAACAGCCATGGCCCTCTAAGGGCAGGCGGGACAATAAAGACAACAGGGGCCCACCTACCTGCTATCACTGCAATGAGGTGGGCCACATAGCTCCAAAATGTCCCAAGAAGAAGCAAGCACCCACTGGTGCCCCTGCCCCAGCGTTAACTAGTGTAGCTTTGGGAGGGGATTTGGTTTCTAGTGATTGGGGGGAGCTAGCAGTCATGACCCTTGTCTCTCTAGGAGACCAAGAGATGGTCCAGGAAACCTTACTGCCCTCTAACACTAAGAAATATGGGCAGAAGGTGACCATCAATGGGAGGGAGATTGAGGCTCTGAGAGACACAGGAGCCAGCGTGACATCCGTGAGGTGTCAGTGGGTGTCTGAAGACCAAATCATCCCTGGTGTACTCTGCCCTGTAGTGGCAGCTGACAGCTCAGTGCGCCTATGCAAGCTGGCGAAGGTTCCCTTTGCATGGGGGGGAGTCTCTGGTCTTTTGGAGATAGTTGTCAGTGATGCCTTGCCTGTAGACTGTCTGTTAGGTAACAACCTGGAGAGTTCTCCATGGAAGGATGTAGAACACAGAACTCACTTGGAGATGTTGGGTTTGCCTGCGTGGATCTGTGTGTCCACACGTGCTATGACAGCCAGTAGGGGGGAGTCAGCAGAACTGGAGCCTGAAACAGTGGCCCAGAGACCTGCCAGGAGAGGAAGAGGCAGAGGACGCGGCAAACCAGCCCCAGCCGTTCCCACGGTCCAGGAAGGAGCAGAACCCGAGGGGGATGCCCTGGAACCTACAGGGGAACAGGTAGCCGAACTGGGAGAATTGCCTGAGCTGACCCATTGGCAGCAAGAAGGTGGTCCCTCCAGGGAGGAATTCTGCCAGGCGCAGAAAGAATGCCCTTCCCTCGAGGGTCTGCGGCAACAGGCTGTAGACCAGGCAGCAGGTGGAGCAGCCAGAGATCCCTTTATCTACTGGGAAGATGACTTGTTGTATAGTGAGCCTAAGTTTGCTGAGCCCGGTGCAGCCCGTGTGCTGGTGGTACCCGAGCGCTTCAGAAACTTCCTAATGGGTCTGGCTCATGACGTGCCTCTTGCAGGACATCTGGGGCAAGACAAGACCCTAAATCGGCTTGTCACCCACTTTCACTGGCCCCAGATGAGAAAGCACGTTGGTTCCTTTTGCAGATCTTGCCAAACCTGTCAAGCCAGTGGCAAGACTGGAATGAAGCTGAAGGCCCCCCTTCAGCCCTTCCCAGTAGTGAGCACCCCTTTCGAGCGGGTGGGCATAGACATTGTAGGGCCCCTGGACCCCAAGACAGCCTTAGGCAACAGGTTCATCCTGGTCTTGGTGGACCATGCCACCCGGTACCCGGAAGCAGTCCCTCTCAGGACAATCACAGCACCTGTGGTGGGCCGTGCATTGATGGGGATCTTTTCCCGTGTGGGGTTCCCCAGAGAGGTGGTCTCCGACCGGGGTACCAACTTCATCTCTAAGTACATGAAGTCTCTGTGGGAGGAGTGTGGGGTAACTTATAAGTTCACCACTCCTTACCACCCTCAAGGAAATGGGTTGGTTGAAAGGTTCAACCGGACCCTAAAAGGTATGATTATGGGCCTAGCGGAGCCCATGAGACGCAAGTGGGACGTCTTGTTACCAAGCCTGTTGTTCGACACTGTCAATCATGGGACCTTGCTTGAAAGGCTGAGAGAGGCAGGGATCGATGGCACGGCCCTGCTCTGGTTTCATTCCTATCTCAGTGACAGAAAACAGGCTGTATCCCTCCCCCCTTTCCAATCGGTTTTCTCCCCTGTCCCTCACGGTGTTCCCCAGGGCTCCTCTATCAGTCTGATTCTTTTCAATGTTTACTTGAAACCACTGGTCACTTTAATTAAATCACACAATATGACTACAGTAAACTATGCGGACGATACCCAGCTCCTTTTCTCTTGGGAGGGCGAAGATTCCATCTCTTTAGAAGCCTTCCATAACTGCCTAAGAGACACCGCAGGCTGGTTACACCGGAACTCCCTCCAGTTTAACTCCTCGAAAACCGAGGTTCTGTTCTGTCCCGCGAGCCGCATACCCCGCCCTCTGCTTGCTGAGTTTTGGCCCCCGGAAAACACTAACAATCCGCTACCTGTTACCAGTGTTCGCAATTTGGACGTCATGCTAAATCACCAACTGAGCATGGAAACGCAGGTTTCAAGAACAGTCGCCACCTGCTCAGCCCTTATGCGCTCACTGCGCAAAGTCCTGCCTCTATTACCACCTTCAGCCAGAGCATTGATAGTCAGGTGCACTGTTCTCAGTCGCCTTGACTACTGTAATGCCCTCCTGTTTGAATCCCCTGCGACATTGCTGGACAGACTCCAACGAGTTCAATCAGCTGCAGCCAAACTGGCTCTTGGCTGGACCAGGAGATCCTCGACCACCGCTGCCTTGGCCGAGCTGCACTGGCTTCCTTTGAAGCAACGTATTGCCTTCAAAGTTCTTTGCCTGGTCTTCAAGGCCCTACACGGTGTAGGACCTAGACCTCTCCAACGTCTGTTCTCGTGGTATATTCCCACCAGAACACTTAGGTCCGCAACCGCTTGCCTTGTTAAAGTACCCAGATGCAAGAAGGCCAGGATAGGAGGAAGATCCTTCAGAGTAGCTGTGGCCAAGTTTTGGAACAGTCTGCCTGCCGATATTCGTCAAATCCCTCACCTCCTACCCTTCATGAAGCGAATCAAAGCATGGCTCTTCCCCTCTAAGTTCTAGCTCACCCCTCTGAGTCCGCTTGCCCTTAGTTTACCCTCTCGCCTGAAAACCTCAGGAGTAGTTACTAGCGCCAGGATACCTGCCAGGTGACAGCCGCGCTCTATAAATATTTTAAATAAATAAATAATACATAAATTGCCTACAGGGAGGTACCTCAGAAGTCCTTAGGGTTCAGTCCCTTTGAACTCCTGTATGGCCACCCTGTTAGAGGACCTCTCTCACTGGTGAAGGAGGGTTGGGAGAAGTCCTGTGGGAAAACCCCCCAGGATGTGTTCAGCTATGTGCTGGCCATCCGCAACCAGACACAACGCTTCAGGAAGCTCGCTCAGGCGAACCTGGAAGCAAGCCAGGAAGAAATGAAAAGATGGTATGACCAGAATACCACTCTGGTCGAATTTCAACCTGGGCAGGAAGTGTGGGTGATGGCGCCAGTGGAGCCTTGTGCGCTCCAAGACAAGTAGACTGGGCCATATGAGGTGGTGGAAAGGAAGAGTGAGGTAACCTACCTGGTTAACCTGAAGACTCCCAGGCAGCCCCTGAGAGTCTTGCATGTGAACCGCCTCAAACCATACTTTAAGATTTCTGAAGTAACCATGCACCTGGCTACAGATGCAGGAATGGAAGAGGATAGTGATCCTCTCCCTGACCTCCTGGCAGTTAAGGAACAAGATGGGTCAGTGGACGGTGTGGTCCTCTCGCCCACCCTGACCCCAGAACAGCAGAGTGACTGTCGCCAAGTGTTGGGTCAGTTCTCCTCCCTGTTCTCCCTGACCCCAGGAGTCACCAACTGGTGCGTCCATGATGTGGACACTGGAGACAGTCTGCCTGTGAAACAGAAATTTTACAGGGTAGCTGACAAGGTCAGGGCCAGCATCAAGGAAGAGGTTTCCAAGATGTTGGCGCTAGGGGTGATTGAGCCCTCCAGCAGCCCCTGGGCTAGCCCAGTGGACTTGGTACCCAAGAAAGCTGCTACCCCCGGTGGCCCTCCAGAACTCCGGTTTTGCGTGGACTACCATGGGCTCAATGTGGTCACGAAGACTGATGCACACCCCATCCCCAGAGCTGATGAGCTCGTGGATCGGTTGGGAGCTGCCCAGTACCTCAGTATATTTGATTTGACTTCGGGGTACTGGCAGATTGCCTTAACTGATGGGGCCAAAGAGAGGTCTGCATTTTCAACACCAGAGGGGCACTTTCAGTTCCGTGTCATGCCCTTTGGGTTGAAGAATGCCCCTGCCACATTCCAGAGACTGGTTAACCAGGTACTGACCGGGCTGGAGGAATTCAGCGCCGCATATCTGGATGACATTGCTGTGTTCAGCTCCACGTGGGAGGAACACCTGTAACACCTCTGCGAAGTGTTGAAGGCTCTGCAAAGGGCAGGCCTCACTATCAAGGCCAGCAAGTGCCAGATAGGGCAGGGATCTGTGGTGTATTTGGGACACCAGGTGGGGAGCGGCCAGGTGGCACCCCTACAGGCCAAGATTGATACCATTCTGGCTTGGGAGCCCCTCAAGACCCAGACAGAGGTGAGAGCCTTTTTAGGACTCACCGGGTATTACCGGCGTTTTGTCAAAGGCTATGGCACCATTGTCGCCCCTTTGACAGAACTCACTTCCAAGAAGTTGCCCAAAAGAGTTGACTGGACTGACGCCTGCCAAACTGCTTATGAAACCCTGAAAACTGCTATGTGCACAGCGCCGGTGCACAAGGCACCTGACTTTTCCAGTGAGTTCATAGTTCAGACAGACGCTTCAGAGCATGGAGTGGGAGCAGTACTCTCACAAATCACTGAGGAGGGAGGAGACCAGCCGGTAGCCTTCATTAGCAGGAGACTACTCCCCAGGGAACGGAGGTGGAGTGCGATTGAGAGAGAAGCATTTGCTGTGGTCTGGGCTCTGAAAAAGTTGAGGCCCTACCTGTTTGGGACTCACTTCCGTGTTCAGACCGACCACAGGCCCCTCAGATGGTTAATGCAGATGAGGGGTGAGAATCCAAAGCTGTTGAGGTGGTCCATCTCCCTACAGGGAATGGACTTTACGGTGGAACACCGCCCTGGGACAGAACACGCCAACGCTGATGGTCTGTCCAGGTTTTTCCGCCTTAGTGAAGAGAACTCCCAAGAGGGTGGGTAGTTCTCCCCACTTTCAGCTGGAGGGGACACGTGTTAGACCTGGCATCTTTGGCGTGGTTTCCCCTATCTTTTTGCCTCTACCTCCTGTATTTTTGATGCTGTGCTGGATTTCGTTTTTACTGGTTTAGATGCTTTGGACACTCTGCCACTGCTGATCAGTGCCAGAGTGTAAGTGCTCCCTGTGTAAATTGTTATTCTGATTGAATATACATGTTTGGCATATTTGCGTCAACATGAAGTCCCTAGTAAAGTGCACTGGGTGTGCCAGGGCTGGTGATGACAAATGCTACTAGTGGGCCTGCAGCACTGATTGTGCCACCCACAGGAGTAGCTCTAAAATGGTGTCTCAGGCCTGCCACTGCAGTGCCTATGGGCAGTTTAGAACTTCCCTGTCCTCCTGGTCAGTGTCCCCACTGACCAGGCCTAACCCTTCCCTTTTCATGCACATCAGCCATCCCTATGGAAGGCCCAAGGTACCCCCCTGGGCAGGGTGCAGTGTATGTGAAAGGTAGAGCATGTACTGGTGCAGGTCACATGTTCTGGTAGTGAATTACAGCCATTTTCGTTTTTCACTATTGTAAGGTTATCTTGCTCCATAGATTAACATGGGGGATGCTGGCTACAGTGGTTAACAGCATTTCTTCTCATAGGAACAAGATAGGACATAAGTATCTAGTATCCCTGAACTCAGAATTTAATAACACATCTTTTAGGAAAGATTGTTTTTAGATCCTGTGTTTGAGAACAGCACTTTTAGAAAGTTTCTGTTCTCTTGTCTGACCCTTCTGTGTGCCTGGGCCTGTTTGTGTATTGACTGTCTGGTTTGTGAGTGACAGGGGCTGGGGAATTCCCCAGCAGGATGGATGAGTCAGCACTAGGCTGAATGATTGCAGTTGCAACTGGAGTGGTGGGAGGAGTTAGCACCTGGGCTGAATAGGGCTGTGCCTGCCTTCCACAATGCTGGCTCCACCCCCCTGCTGGGTGGCTGAGGACCCTGCCCTCACTCTGAAAGGAAAAATGCAGCCAGCAAAACAAAGTGCTCAGGATCTACCCAGAACTGGTTCAGACCGGGCTCAGGGCCCACATGCACCAAGAGAACAAAGACTTTAGGGGTATAAGTACAGGACCCCTGACAACAGAAAATCAGATCATCCTGGAAATCAAGAAGGAACCTCTGCCAAGGAGAAAGCTGAAACTGAAGAAGGAAGATTGTCCTGCTGTTGCTCTGCTGGACTGACCTGTTGCTTTGCTGCCAAGGAGAGGGGAAGGACTTTGCTGCTGAGCTGTGTCCCCTGTCTTGAAGGAATCTCCAAGGGCCTGAGTAGAGCTGGCTCCCTGTTTTGAAGTCCCAGGAACAAAAGGACCTCACCCCCAGCTTCCCTGAACTCTGCTGAGAGAGTTCTGTCCTTCCTAGAGTGCTTGATCCAGTTGTGGGGCCTCTGGAAGTTGTACCTGAGCTGGGAAGCTTGAAACTAAGCTTGAGTGACTTTTGAAACTGAAAAGTGTCGCATCGCTCGCTTGCGGAGCGCATCCCCGACAGTGCGAGAAGTTTCCCGCCGCTACGGAGGTCGAGATCGTCGCAGCGCCTGACGCCGCTGCCAGAGCCGTCGCATCCTCCGTTTGCGGGACGCACCAGACCGGTGCGGGAGAATCGAACATCGCTGCGAGTATCGTCGCAGAGCCTGTCGTCGCTGGGTGAGATCGCCGCACCGCTTGCTTGCGGGTCGCATCACGTCGCTGCGAGTGTCATCGCAGAATCAACGCATCGAGGAGCTGCGAGAGAGAGGATCCCCACTGGACCGCGCATCATCGCCCCGGAGATCGTCGCAGCCCCTACGAGATCGTCGCATCGTGCCTTTGCGAGAACAGACTTCCTACAGAACCTACGCACCGGAATCCATACAAGTGGCCTTCCTCCCCGTACAGACCGGATTCGTCGCAACACGCCCGCTGCTGCAGCGGGGCTGTCACATCGCCTCCCCAGGGTCTCAGGAGCAACGCATCGCTTGTTTTCCATCGCACCAGCTTCTGCTTTTGGAACTTTGTTGCAACTAAAGGTACTGTGAGTAAACGTGACGCAACTGTGAACTTTTCACGCATCTGTGGTTTATTTTACCGCAACTTGAAGAACTTTAACGCAACCTTAAGAACTCTTTTTGAAACCATATTCTTGAACTGTGTATGTTGGATTTTTGTCGTTTTGGTCTTGTGTAGTTTAGATTAAAAAATACCTTTATTTTTCTAAACTGTTGTGGAGTCAGTTTGTGGTGTTTTCACTGTGTTACTGTGAGTGTTGGTACAAATACTTTACGCATTGCCTCTGGTTAGCCTAGACTGCTCGTGCCAAGCTACCTAGAGGGTGAGCGGAGGTTATCTCAGAGGGTTATCTCCTTGCCCTGACTAGAAGCAAGGGTCCCTATTTGGACAGTGGTACCTACCTCTGCCAACTAGAGACCCCCAGATCTAACAACACCACATAACACATGACACTACATGACGCATGAAACATGACCATGTGACATCACATGACATGACACCACATGACACTACATGATACCACATGACACATGATACCACATGACACATGATGACACATGGCACATGACACCACATGACACAGCATGACACATGACGACACATGACAACACATGACAACATATGATACCACATGACACATGACACCACATGACACATGACACGTAACACCAAATAACACCACATGATATGACATCACATGACACCACATGACACATGACACCATATGACACATGATGTCACATGACGACACATGACACATGATAGCACATGGCACATGACACCACATAACACCGCATGACACCACATGACACAAGACACCATATGACACCACATGACGCATGATGGCACATGATACCACATGACACCACATGACACATGTTGACACATGACACCACATGACACCACATGACACCACATGACATATGACAACACATGACAACACATGACAACACATGATGACACACGATGACACATGGCACATGACACCATATGACATCACATGACACACTACACCACATGACACCACATGACACCACATGACAGATGACACCACATGACACATGACACATGACCATGTGACACCACATGACATGACACCATATGACACCACATGATACATGATGACACATGATGACACATGATAACACATGACACATGATGACACATGGCATATGACACCACATGACACCACATGACACATGACGACACATGACACCACATGACACCACATGACACCACACAACATATGACACCACATGACACCAAATGACACCAATTGACACTACATGACAGCACTTGATTCATAACACATGATACCACATGACACCACATGACACATGACACCACATGACACATGACATGTGACACCACATGACATCACATGATATGACACCACATGACACATGACAACACATGATAACACATGACACATGATTTCACATGGCACATGACACCACATGACACCACATGACATATGACATATGATGGCACATGGCACCACATGACAATACATGACACATGACAACACATGAAACCACATGACAACACATGACAATGCATGACAATGCATGACACATGATGACACATAATACATGATGACACATGATACCACATGACTGACAACACATGACACATGATGACACATGGCACCACATGAAACATGATGACACATGACACATGACACCACATGACACCACATGATGACACATGATGACTCATGACACCACATGACTGACAACACATGACACATGATGACACATGATGACACATGATGACACATGGCACCACATGAAACATGATGACACATGACACCACATGACACATGACACCACATTATACCACATGACACATGACACCACATGACACCACATGACACCACTTGACACCATATGACACCACATAACACATGACACATAACTCCACATGACACCACATGACACATGACACATGACCATGTGACACCACATGACAGGACACCACATTACACCACATGATGACAAATCACATCACATGACATATAATAACATATGATAAAACATGACACATGATGACACATGGCACATGACACAGCATGACACATGATGACACATGACACCACATGACAACACATGACACCACATGACACAAGACACCACATGACACATGACACCATATGACACATGACAAGTAACACCACATGAAACAACATGATATGACACCACATGAAACTACATTACAACACATGACAATGCATGACACATGATGACACATGATACATGATGACACATGACACCACATGACTGACAACACATGACACGTGATGACACATGGCACCACATGAAATATGATGACACATGACACATGACACCACATGACACCACATGATGACACATGATGACATATGACACCACATGACTGACAACACATGACACATGACAACACATGATGAAACATGATGACACATGGCACCACATGAAACATGATGATACATGACATCACATGACACATGACACCACATGACACCACATGACACATGACATCACATGAGACCACTTGACACCATATGACACCATATGACACATGACACATAACTCCACATGACACCACATGACACCACATGACACATAACCATATGACACCACATGACATGACACCACATGACACATGACACCACATGACACATGACACCACATGACACATTATGACACATGGCACATGACACCACATGACACCATATGACACATGACGACACATGACACCACATGACAATACATGACACCACATGATATATGACACCACATGACGCCACATGACACCAATTGACACTACATGACACCACATGACTCATGACACATGACACCAAATGACACCACATGACACATGACACCACATGTCACATGACATGTGACACCACATGACACCACATGATATGACACCACATGACACCACATGACACCACATGACACCATGTGATGACACATGAAAACACATTACACCACATGACACCATATGTCTGACAACACATGACACATGATGACACATAATGACACATGATGACACATGGCACCACATGAAACATGATGACACATGAAATCACATTACACCACATGACAAATGACACAACACCACATGATACCACTTGATACCACATGACACATAACACCACATGACACATGACACCACATGACACATGACACCACATGACATATGATGACACCACATGACATATGATGACACATGACACATGATGACACATGGCACATGACACCACATGACAAATGACATATGATGGCACATGACAATACATGACACATGACACCACATGAAACCACATGACAACACATGACAATGCATGACACATGACACCACATGATGACACATGATACATGATACATGATGACACATTACACCACATGACTGACAACACATGACACATTTTAAACTCACAGCATGCTTGGCCCTGATCTAAATCGATACCCCAGTAACACCAAATATTTTTCTATCGATGTCTCACTAGTTCCCTGGCCAAACACCTCTTAGACATGAATGGTCAGCGCCAAGATGCTCAGTGGAGTTTAAGCTGCGCTTTACAAAAATAAAATTACAATCCAAGTCCAGGAGGGAGGGAAAAGACACCAAGTCCAGGAGGGAGGGAAAACATGGCGGCCAGCTAGGGAAGTCGGTCGCGAGTGCCTAAGGGAGCCGTGGCGTGTAGCATGCAGGTCGACTTATACGTGCGGTTTTAGGCTTTAAAAATACGTGCACTCCGCAGTAGAATTTAAAGTGTTTATTTACCGACTTTGGGCCCCTGAGTTCTTGGATTATTGCAGCGGCGGCGGTGGTGTATGGCGGCAGTGGACGGAGAGCAGGATCTCGGGCAGAGGGCGTCGGAGGAGGAGGAGCCTCCTGTGAAGCCTGTGGAGCTGCCGGAGGATCTGAGTTACCGTGGTGAGCTCTGGAGCAGAGCAGCGGTAGAGCGAGGCAGAGGAAGACGCGCCGCCGCACGAATTCAATTCAGTGCGGGCGGGGCGGTTGGAAGAGGCGCTGGGACTGGAATTGCAAGGGAGAAAAGCAATGAGGTAGGACAGACTCCCAGTCGACAAAAATGTCAGATTCCTCTGGGAATTGTGGTCAGTAAGGGCGCTGAAGCCAGGGAGGAAGGAGCTCGATTAAAAACCCTTTTAAAAAGTGCAAGTGAAAAGAAAAAAGAAACTGCTCGTATTAAGAGGGAGATAAATAAAAAGAATACAGGGTATGCCTTGAGAAGTGTTGTAAAGGCGGCGGAGGAGCAACTGTTTACTGTACAAAAGGGTCATAGTAAAAACAAAGAAGCAAGTTGCAACAATGCAAAAAAATATATGAGACAAGGCAACAGGACAGGCATACTGGAAAAAAAAATAGTTGTAAATCCCTCGTTGAATGACTATTTTAAGCCCCTTCCAAAGACTTTAGTGCTCTCAAACGGTGGTATCCTGGAAAGCGCTCCACTAGGAATTTCTGGGGGTTTAATAAAAGACCAGGAAACCGGGCAAGAAACACAGGCTGAGGTCATAACTGCCGGGGTTAAGGTGCCCGGGCTGGAGAATAGTTGGGTGGACTGGGCAGACCACGAGAGCCCAAATAGGTACAAAGTTTTGGAGATGGAAGAAGAAAATCAAGAGGTAGCGAGCCAGGAGGATCCGGGCCCGGGTCCCAGTGTTGTGTGTGGGTGTGGAGGAGAAGATGCCCCCCCCTCTTGTCAGAAGCACTAAGTGGGGCTGAAAAACAAGAGGGTAGCGCAGAGAGTGAGGCAGACTTTTTGGGAGCCGCGAACTCGGATAGTGCGGTTATAGCCTTACTAAAAAAGTTGGATTTAGATGTACATAGAGGTTTCGAGGAGTCAAAAGCAAATCAAGAGGGGATCAGGGAGGCATGTGGACTGTTGGAGGCGAAGTTTGAGGCTTTGAACACCCGCACAGAAGCACTCGAGGAAGAGATAAAGGAAATTCAGGGTAAGGTTGAGGAACATAGTAGAGACTTGGAGGAGGTCAGACTTAAGGAAAGAATGTATGAGGAGCGCCTAGAAAAATTAGAAAATATGCAGCGTAGGAACAATCTAAAAATTTTGAAGCTTCCAGAGGGGAAAGAAGGGGAAAGTATAAAAGGCTACATAGTTCATTTATTAAAAACGGAACTGCAGATAGAGGAAACAGAAGAGGAGATTTCTTTGGATATTCAAAGGATACATCGAGACCCCTTTAGACTGAACCCAAATCGACAAAAACCTAGGAGGATTCTGATAAATTTCTTAACTCATAGTTTAAAAGAAAAAATCCTCGCAGCAGCTTTAAAAAAGGGCGCAATAATGGTTGAGGGCACGAGAGTAGAGGTCAGGTCGGATCTTTCTGTGGTGACTGCGAATAGACAGTGGGAGCTTGGCAAAAGAATGGAAGCACTAAAAAATTTGGGGGCCACTGTACAACTGAAGTTCCCAGCCTTCCTTAAAGTCATGTGGAAGAATAAAATGTACACCTTTAGATTTGTAGAAGATGTAGATGTTTTTTTGGAACAGTGTCAGAGCGGGGTACTTTAATAGCCTAGCAGAAAAAGATAGACTAAAACGATGTAAAGTTTTCTGGGGAAAAAAAAAAAAAATAAAAAAAAAAAAAATTGCTGTTTTGTATAGGTTCTCTTATGTTAAATTTACTATTCACTATTTTAGTGATAAGACATGACCACGACCACCCAATAGGCACTCGAACAGGCCTAGGTTGGGCCTAAGGAAGCTGGATGGGTTTTCCAGGGAGGGGGGGGAGGGGGGGAAAAGGCAGGAGTGTAGGGAAGGGGGATGGGTTAGGTCCGGAGGGACAGGGAGGGAGGGGGGGGCACATAAAAACTTTCTCATAAGCCATCTTTTCACCTGGGTGATGGAAGGAAGTGGGAGGCTCTGGGATGGTGGAGGGTAGTGCAAAGGTGGTAACTTGGATGTCTTGGAATGTAAATGGTCTACGGGTCAAATCCAGAAGAGACAGGATTATGAAATATTTGAGAGATCTCTCAGTGCATATTATGATTTTGCAGGAGACCCATTTAACAGAGGAGGAGGGTAAGAAATTTCTTGGATCACAACGATGGGTAAAACATGTGTTTTATACACCACAAGTGGCGGTAACTAAAGGTATTGCAGTATTGGTTAGGCAAGGGTTAGATTGTGTTGTTGTCGATAAGGTAGCAGACGTCAAAGGTAGGTGGTTGATTGTGAATTTGATGATAAACGGTCTTATGTATAATGTTATAGGTTATTATGGTCCTAATCAGGATGATGTAGGCCCCCTTGATGAGTTAATTAAGGAAATGATGAGTCTCACAGGCTTGTTTATTCTTGCTGGTGACTTTAATACGGTGCTTGACAAAAAGTTAGATAGGTCAGATAACAGTAGGGCTCTGGCTAACAGTAAAATGTCATCAAGAGTTAAGGGTCTGCTAGATCAGTTCGGTCTCTATGATGTATGGAGACAGAGGTCGGGGTCGGTATTAGGATACACGTATTATAAAAAAAAATACAATCATAGATCCCGAATTGATTATTTTCTAATAGACTTGAGACTTAAAGATAGAGTGAAACAGATTATACATGTAGGGGTCCATCTATCAGACCATTCAGCGGTCATTTTGGAACTTAAAATAGGAACTAAGGATCTGGGTTCAGTCTGGAGGTTAGACCGTACTGTCCTGTATGATCATGAGGTTATGGAGATCCTCAGGCAGGAAGTCGACGCATTTGTTGAGCAGAATATGGGTTCAGCAAGGATAGATATTGTATGGGAGGCGGCAAAGGCATTTCTGAGGGGTAGATTGGGAGCAATGGGGGCTAGGAGAAGAAGAGCGTATTATAATACAATAGAGTTTTTAGAGAAAGAAATCAGGCAGAAGGAGGCAGTATTGGTTAACACAGAGAATATCGCGATGAAGGAAAAGACTGTTCAAGAATTGGAACAATTGAAGGTGGAGATAGCTACAGTTGTTAATAACAGGGTGAAAGAGAGATGGGAGGCTGTTAATTTGGCACACTTTGAGTACGGAGAAAGCTCGAGTAAATTATTAGCCTGGAAAGCAAGGAAAGATCGGATCAGAAACACGATTAAAGAAGTGAAAGAGAGAGAGTCAGGCCGCTTAGTAACAGACACTAAAGATATTGTTGACGCCTTTCATAGCTATTTTGAGGAGGTTTATAGAGAGGATCTGGTCCCAGATAGGTATGAGGTAGAAAAATGGACAAAAGTGCTAGACCCACTACCAGAAGAGCTGCAAGAGTTCTTGAATGAGGAGATTAGACAGGTTGAAGTAGAGGAGGTTATTAAGCAGGCCAAGAAAGGGAAAGCACCAGGTCCGGATGGGCTTCCTGTTGAGGTCTATAAGGAATTGGGTGGGAGTCTGACACCTCTAATAACAAGGCTCTTCAATGAAATTTTTGAAGGGAAGGTGGCTCTTCCTACATCATGGAATGAGGCGAACATTACAGTTATTCCGAAACCTGGGAAATCACCCAAAAATTTGGACTCGTACAGGCCTATATCGCTGTTAAACAGCGATTACAAGTTGTTCGCTAAAATTTTGGCAGATAGGCTTGGCACAGTAATTCCCTTTCTCATTCATGAAGACCAGAAAGGGTTTATCAAGGGTAGACATTTAAAAGAGCTAACCTTCTCCCTAATAGCTAGTATTGATGTTGCTGTTACATACAAACTCCCATTGGCGGTAGTTGCTCTCGATGCCGCTAAAGCTTTCGACCGTGTCAATTGGGAGTTTCTAAAGGCCTTAATAACACATCTACGGTTAGGGGTTAACTATGGTATGGTTTTAGCTCAAATATACCAATCACCTACCTCGAGAGTTCTAGTAAACGGGACATTAACTGAGCCAATAAAGATAATGAGAGGCACTAGGCAGGGATGCCCTTTATCCCCTCTTCTGTTTGATTTATATATTGAACCGTTAGCTTCTAGAATTAGAGAGGCAGATATGATTTCCCCCTTTGAGTTTCAGGGATGGACCAGAAAGATTGGTCTTTATGCAGACGACATAGTTATTTTTTCATCAAATTTACATCAAACTTTGGGCTCTATAGACTCTATAACGAGAAAATTTGGTAAAGTTTCAGGATATCAGTTAAATGTCGACAAAACAGAAATTATGTCCTGGAACCTGGCAGCTGAAGATATTGTCTGCAAAAAAGAAATAAGATATCTAGGGATTCAAATTACTCAAGACATAAAGGATCTAACTAAAGTAAATTTTGCCAAAGTTAGGAAGGAAATTTCCTCGGATATGAAGGGTTGGTCCCATCTGCCTCTATCAATTTACGGTCGTGTGAATTTGGTAAAAATGATGGCGCTACCTAAGATAACTTTTTTATTTGATGTGCTTCCTCTTATGTTTCAGAAAGAGGGGTTTTCGAGACTGCAGAGTGAAATTGGTTCGTTTATTTGGACATCTAAGGGATCACGCTTATCTTGGAAGAAAATTAGGAGAAGACTTTTGAAAGGAGGATTGGCTGCACCAGATTTCCAGATATATTCTTGGGCTTTTTTGCTTAAAAACTGTAGAATGCTGCTGGGCACACCAGGGAGCTCGGTTATTGGTGAACTTCTGTCTGCATTGTTGAGAGCTGAGAATATAAGCCAGAATGGTTTTATGTATAAATTTTCCGACCCAAAGTACTTTAAAAAAGTAAGATTAAAAGTTTTGAAAGATATGGCGATGGTTTGGTATAGAATTAGGAGGGCCACAAAAATACCATATTTTAGTGTAAGAGCGCCGATATGGGAATCACCAGGTGCCCCGAGTTGGGCTGAAGATGCGTTGGCAAGAACATTAAAATTAGAGGGACCTCAGAAATGGGGAGACCTGTTTTTAGACCGCACTTTATTGCCATGGAGATACTGCGAACAAGAGTGGGGTTCTATTTTTGCAAAATTTAAATATCTCCAGATACAAAGCTGGGCAATTGGCAAAGAACATTTAATTGGGCAATATAACGAGTTTGAAGAAAAATTGGCATCGGAGATTCCGCTTAAAAAAGAAGTGGCAATGTGGTATTGGGCTTTAGTCGAAATGGAGGATGGAGAGTTCACATTGCCGGAGAACCTGTGGGGAGAGTGCTTGCCGAGGATCGCCACAAAAGACCAATGGCAAGTAACTATGTTGATTCTATATAAGGTGGTAAAACCAGCGAATTTAAGAAGGAATCACTTGTTCACTCTCCACAGGACGTATTGGTCTCCAAAAAAATTGGCGAAATTTAAAGACGGAGGAATTGTGAGATGCCCTAAATGCAGTAGCCCAAACGAGGATGATATGCACATGTTCATTACTTGCCCAGCGATAAAAGTTTTTTGGGATGATGTAAGTAGATGCTTGTCAACTGTACTGGCCCAACATATTGAGGTAAGCCCTGAACTTGTTATCACAGGAAGAGCAGATCTACAAGGTAAGAGCATTGATGATAAAGTAAAATTGGTGTTCTATGCTATATTGTTGGCCCGGAGGGAAATCTGCAAGCTTTGGGTCTCTGCTGATTCTCCGTCAGATCTGTCTTGGATACGAGCCATGAGGGCTGTTGCAAAACTGGATATGGTCAGTCAGTACAAGAAGAGATATAGATTCTGGACTCCTTTTCTAAATTGTTACGGGTGAAGGTTATGGGAATGTTGGTGAAAGCAAAGGTGGAAGAAAGTCCTATGTTTAAGTCTCTCCAAATCTTGGTGGAAATACGCTCTCTCGTAGGTCAGTTTTTTTAGGGAGTGTACTCCCTCCCAAGAGAGTTAAAATTTCCTATTATATGAGATGAAACCACCCTAGGGTGCCATCGTAAGAGAAAAGGGTGAGGAGGGGCAAATGAGGACAAAAGAAAAAAAAAAAAAAAAATTACATCACATTACATTACATTACATTACACATGATGACACATGGCACCACATGAAACATGATGACACCACATGATACCACATGATGAGACATGATGAGACATGACGACACAAGACACCACATGACTGACAACACATGACACATGATGACACATGATGACACATGGCGCCACATGAAACATTATGACACATGACACCACATGACAATGACACCACATGACACCAAATGACACATGACACCACATGATACCACTTGACACCATATGACACCACATGACACATGACATATAACACCACATGACACTACATGACACATGACACCACATGACACATGACATATGACCATGTGACACCACATGACATGACACCACATGACACCACATGATACCACATGACACATAAGACCACATGACACATGATGACACATGACACCACATGACACATGATGACACATAGCACATGATACCACATGACACATCACACCACATGATACAAGATATCACATGACACATGATGACACATGGCACATGACACCACATTATACCACATGACACATGACATATGATGGCACATGGCACCACATGACAATACATGACACATGACACCACATGAAACCACATGACAACATATGACAATACATGACACATGACACCACATGATGACACATGATGACACATGACACCACATGACTGACAACACATGACACATGATGGCACATGATGACACATGATGACACATGGTACCACATGAAACATGATGACACATGACACCACATGACACCATATGATGACACATGATGACACATGATGACTCATGACACCACATGACTGACAACACATGACACATGATGACACATGATGACACATGATGACACATAGCACCACATGAAACATGATGACACATGACACCACATGACACATGACACCACATGATACCACATGACACATGACACCACATGACACCACATGACACCACTTTACACCTTATGACACCACATGACACATGACACATAACTCCACATGACACCACATGACACATGACACATGACCATGTGACACCACATGACAGGACACCACATTACACCACATGATACCACATGACACATGACACCACATGACACATGATGACAAATCACATCACATGACATATAATAACATATGATAAAACATGACACATGATGACACATGGCACATGACACAGCATGACACATGACGACACATGACACCACATGACAACACATGACACCACATGACACAAGACACCACATGACACATGACACCACATGACACATGACACGTAACACCACATGAAACAACATGATATGACACCACATGAAACCACATGACAACACATGACAATGCATGACACATGATGACACATGATACATGATGACACATGACACCACATGACTGACAACACATGACACGTGATGACACATGGCACCACATGAAAATTGATGACACATGACACATTACACCACATGACACCACATGATGACACATGATGACACATGACACCACATGACTGACAACACATGACACATGACAACACATGATGAAACATGATGACACATGGCACCACATGAAACATGATGATACATGACATCACATGACACATGACACCACATGACACCACATGACACATGATACCACATGACACCACTTGACACCATATGACACCATATGACACATGACACATAACTCCACATGACACCACATGACACATGATACCACATGACACATGACACATGAAACATGACCATGTGACACCACATGACATGACACCACATGACACTACATGATACCATATGACACATGACACCACATGACACATGACACATGATGACACATGGCACCACATGACACATGACACATGATGACACATGACAACACATGACAATACATGACACATGACACCACATGACACCACATGACATATGACACCACATGCCACATGCCACCATATGACACCACATGACACGTGACACCATATGACATGACACCACATGATACCACATGACACATGACACCACATGATACCACATGATGCCACTTGACACGTGACACCACATGACACCACATGACACGTGACACCACATGGCCCCACATGACACATGGCACCACATGACACATGACACCACATGACACATGATACCACATGACATATTGATGACACATGAAGACACATGATACCACATGACACCACATGATGACACATGACACCACATGACACCACATGAAACATGACACAAAACATCACATGATACCATATGACACATGACACCACATGACACATGACACATTACCATGTGAAACCACATGACATGACTCCATATGATACCTAATGACAAATGACACCACATGACAAATGACACCTGATATATGATGACACATGACACCACATGACAATACATGACACCCCATGAAAATACATGACAACACATGGCAATACATGACACATGACATCACATGTTGACACATGACACATGATGACACATGACCATGTGACATGACACTACATGACACCACATGATACCACATGACACATGACACCAAATGACACATGACACATGATGACACATGGTACCACATGACACATGACACATGACCACGTGACACCACATGACATGACACCACATGACACCACATGACACCACATGATACCACATGACACATGATGACACATGACAACACATGACACATGACACATGACACCACATGACACATAACCACATGGCCCCACATGACACATGGCACCACATGACACATTACACCACATGACACATGACACCACATGACACATGATACCACATGACACATGAAGACACTTGACACCACATGATGACACATGACACCACATGACAAATGACGCCACATGACACCAATTGACACTACATGACACCAAATGACTCATGACACATGACACCACATGGCACATGACACCACATGACATATGACACCACATGACACCACATGATATGACACCACATGACACCACATGACACATTATACCACATGACACCACATGACACCACATGATGACACATGATGACACCGGACACCATATGACACCATATGACTGACAACACATGACACATGATAACACATGATGACACATTTCATCACATGAAACATGATGACACATGACACCACCTGACACATGACACCACATGACACCACATGACATATGACACCACATGACACCACTTGACACCACATGACACATGACACATAACACCACATGATACATGACACCACATGACATATGACACTTGACCATGTGACACCACATGACATGACATCACATGACACCACATTATACCACATGACACCACATGACACCACATGATGACACATGATGACATATGACGACACATGACACCACATGACACATGATACCACATGACACCACATGACACATGACACCACATGACACATGATACATGAAACACGAAGACACATGTCATATGACACAACATGACACCACATGACACATAACACACGACACCAAATGACAACACATGACACCACATGAAACATGATACCACATGACACATGACACCACATGACACATGACACCACATGACACAGAACACATGATACCACATGATATGATAGCACATGACACCACATGCCACATGACACAACACAACATGACACCAAATGATATCACATGAAGACACATGACACCACATGACACATGACATATGATGGCACATGACACCACATGACAATACATGACACATGACACCAAATGAAACCACATGACAACACATGACAATACATGACACCACACGACACATGACCCATGGCACATGACACCACATGATACCTGATATCACATGACACATGGCATATGATGGCACATGACACCACATGACACATGACACCACATGACACATGATACATGTTGACACATGACACCAGATGACACATGACACCACATGACACATGACACCACATGACACCACTTGACACCACATGGCACCATATGACACATGACACATACCACATGACACAACATGACACATGACCACGTGACACCACATGACACATGACACCACATGACACATGATGACACATGACAACACATGATAACACTTGACACATGATGACACATGGCATATGACACCTCATGACACCACGTGACACATGACACATGACACCACATGACAACACATGATACCACATGACATATGACACCACATGACGCCACATGACACCAATTGAAACTACATGACACCACATGACTCATGACACATGACACCACATGGCACATGACACCACATGACATGTGACACCACATGACACCACATGATATGACACCACATGACACATTATACCACATGACACCATATATCACCACATGATGACACATGATGACACTTGACAACACAGGACACCACATGATACCATATGACTGACAATACATGACACATGACTCCACATGAAATTACATGACAACACATGACAATACATGACACATGACACCACATAATGACACATGTTACATGATGACACATGACACCACATGAAACATGATGACACATGACACATGATGACACATGATGACATATGACACCACATGACTGACAACACATGACACATGCCAACACATGATGACATATGGCACCACATGAAACATGATGACACATGACACCACAAGACACATGACACCACATGACACATGACACCACATGACACCACTTGGTACCACATGACACCACATGACACATGACACATAACACCACATGACACCACATGACACATGACCATGTGATACCACATGACATGACACCAAATGACACCGCATGATACCACATGACACCACATAAATCATGATGACACATGACACCACATGACACATGATGACACATGACAACACATGATAACACATGACACATGATGACACATGGCACATGATACCACATGACACATGATGACACATGACACCACTTGACAACACATCATACCACATGACACATGATGACACATGACACTACTTGACACATGATGACACATCAAACATGATAACACATGGCACATGACACTACATGACACCACAGGACACCACATGACACATGACACCACATGATGACACATGATACATGATGACACATGACACCACATGACTGACAACACATGACACATGACAATACATGATGACACATGATGACACATGGCACCACATGAAACATGATAACACATGACACCACATGACACCACATGACACATGACACATGACACCACATGACACATGACCAAGTGACACCACATGACATGACACCACATGATACCACATGACACATAAGACATGATGACACATGACAACACATGACACATGACACCACATGACACATAACCACATGGCCCCACATGACACATGGCACCACATGACACATGACACCACATGACACATGACACCACATGACACATGATACCACATGACACATGAAGACACTTGACACCACATGATGACACATGACACCACATGACAAATGATACCACATGACACCACATGAAACATGTCACAAAACATCACATGACATCACATGACACATGACACCATGTGACACATGACACATTACCATGTGAAACCACATGACATGACACCATATGATACCACATGACAAATGACACCACATGACACATGACACCTGACATATGATGACACATGACACCTCATGATAATACATGACAAATGACATCCCATGAAAATACATGACAACACATGACAATACATGACACATGACACCACATGTTGACACATGACACATGATGCCACATGACCATGTGACATGATACTACATGACACCACATGATACCACATGACACATGACACCACATGACACATGACACATGATGACTCATGGCACCACATGACACATGACACATGATGGCACATGACACCACATGACAATACATGACACATGACACTTCATGACACCAAATGTCACATGACACCACATGACACATGACACAACATGACACCACTTGACACATGACACCACATGACATTACACATGACAACACATGACACCACTTGATACCACATGACACATGACACATAACACAATATGACACTATATGACACATGACACCACATGACACATGACACGTGACACCACATGACACCACATGATATGACACCAGATGATACCACATGACACATGACACCACAGGATACCACGTGACACATCATGTGATGACACGTGATACCACATGACACCATATGACACCACATTGCACCACATGACACATGACACCACATGACACATGACCACGTGACATCACATGACATGACACCACATGACACCACATAACACCAACTGATACCATATGACACATGACACTACGTGACACATGACACATGACATGACATGACATGACACATGACAGCACATGGCACATGACATATGATGACACATGACACCACATGACAATACATGACACATGACACCATATTGAAACCACATGACAACACATGACAATACATGACACATGACACCACATGATCACACATGACACATGATGACACATGACACCACATGATGACACATGATGACACATGGCACCACATGAAACATGATGACACATGACATCACATGACACATGATACATGACACCACATGACACCACATGACACCACTTGACACCACATGACACCACATGACACAAGACACATAACCCCACATGATACCACATGACATGACATGACCACATGATATCATGTGACATGACACCACATGACACCACATGATACCATATGACACATGACACTACATGACACATGACACCACATGACACATGACATATGATGACACATGACATCACATGACAATAAATGACATATGACACCACATGAAACCACTTGATAACACATGACACATGACGACACATGACACCACATGACTGACAACACTTGACACATGATGACACCTGATAACACATGGCACCACATGAAACATGATGACACATGACACCACATGACACATGACACCAAATGAAACATGACACGTGACACCACATGACATCACATGATGATACGTGATGACACATGACACCACATGACTGACAACACATGACACATGATGACACATGATGACACCACATGACAATACATGACACATGACACCCCATGACACCACATGACACATGACACCACATGACACATGACACAACATGACACCACTTGACACCACATGACATTACACATGACAACACATGACACCACTTGATACCACATGACACATAACACAACATGACACAACATGACACATGACACCACATGACACATGACACGTGACACCACATGACACCGCATGACATGACACCACATGATACCACATGACACATGATACCACATGATACCACATGATACCACATGACACGTGACACCACATGACACCACATGACACATGACACCACATGGCAGCACATGAAACATGACACCACATGACACCACATGACACATGACCACGTGACACCACATAACATGACACCACATGACACCACATGATACCATATGACACATGACACTACATGACACATGACACATGACACCACATGACACATGACATATGATGACACATGACATCACATGACAATACATGACAGATGACACCACATGAAACCACTTGACAACACATGATAATATATGACACATGACACCACATGATGACACATAATACATGATGACACATGACACCACATGACTGACAACACATGACACATGATGACACATGATGACACATGGCACAACATGAAACATGATGACACATGACATCACATGACACATGACACCACATGACACCACATAACACATTACACCACATGACACCACTTGAAACCACATGATACCACATGACATGACACAAACCGCATGACACCACATGACACATGACACCACATGACACATGACTCATGACTACGTGACACCACATATCATGACACCACATGACACATGACACATGATGACACATGACAACATATGATAACACATGACACATTATGACACATGGCATATGACATCACATGACACATGACACCACATGTTGACACATGACACATGATGACACATGACCATATGACATGACACTACATGACACCACATGATACCACATGACACATGACACCACATGACACATGATGACACATGGCACCACATGAGACATGATGGCACATGACACCACATGACAATACATGACACATAACACCCCATGACACCACATGACACATGATACCATATAACACATGACACAACATGACACCACTTGACACCACATGACACTACACATGACAACACATGACACCACTTGATACCACATGACACATGACACATGACACAACATGACACAACATGATACATGACACCACATGACACATGACACGTGACACCATATGACACCACATGACATAACACCACATGATACCACATGACACATGATACCACATGATACCACATGATACCACATGACATGTGACACCACATGACACCACATGACACATGACACCACATGGCACCACAATCAATCAATCAATCAATCAGAACATTTGTAAAGCGCACTACTCACCCGGAGGGTCTCAAGGCGCTGGGGGGGGTCCGCTACTGCTCGAACAGCCAGGTCTTGAGCTGCTTCCTGAAGGCGAGGTGGTCCTGGGTCAGGCGGAGGTGGGTCAGGAGGGAGTTCCAAGTCTTGGCGGCCAGGTAGGAGAAGGCCCTTCCTCCTGTGATGGCTCTTCGGATGCGGGGGATGGCGGCGAGGGCGTGGCTGGTCGATCGAAGCTGGTGCGTGGGAGCGTAGAAGTTGAGGTGGCTGTTGAGGTATCCTGGGCCTTGGTTGTGTAGGGCTTTGTGTGCGTGGGTGAGGAGCCGGAAGGTGATTCTCTTGTTGACCGGGAGCCAGTGCAGATCTCTCAGGTGTCTGGAGATGTGGCTGCGGCGGGGGATGTCCAGGATGAGTCGTGCTGAGGTGTTCTGGATCCACTGGAGTCTCTTCTGGAGTTTGGCGATGGTGCCGGCGTAGAGGGAGTTGCCGTAGTCCAGCCGGCTGGTGACGAGGGCCTGGGTGACCGTCTTCCTGGTTTCGGTGGGGATCCATCGGAAGATCTTGCGTAGCATTCGCAGGATGTTGAAGCACGACGAGGAGACGGCATTGACTTGTCTGGCCATGGAGAGGGAGGAGTCCAGGATGAAGCCCAGGTTGCGTGCGTGGTCCGTTGGTTTGGGTGCGCTGCCCAGGGCGGGGGGCCACCAGGAGTCGTCCCAGGCGGAGGGTGAGGATCCCAGGATGAGGACTTCCGTCTTGTCCGAGTTCAGTTTCAGGCGGCTGTTCGACATCCATTTGGCTACGTCTGTCATCCCTTCGTGCAGGTTGGCTCTGGCGGTGGCGGGGTCGTTGGTGAGGGAGAGGATCAGCTGGGTGTCGTCTGCGTAGAAGATGATGTTCAGGTTGTGCTGGCATGCGATGGCTGCGAGGGGGCTCATGTAGACGTTGAAGAGAGTTGGGCTGAGCGAGAAACCTTGAGGGACGCTGCAGATGACTTCGGTGGCTTCCGATCTGAACGGGGGGAGGCAGACTCTCTGTGTCCTTCCGGCGAGGAAGGAGGTGATCCACTCCAGTGCCTTCTCCTGGATTCCGATGTTGCTGAGGCGCTGTACTAGGGTGCAGTGGCAGACAGTGTCAAAGGCCACGGAGAGATCCAGGAGGATGAGGGCCGCTGTTTCTCCGTTGTTGAGCAGGGCTCGGATGTCATCTGTAGCTGCGATCAGGGCGGTCTCGGTGCTATGGTTGGCCCGGAAGCCAGACTATGAGAGGTCGAGGGAGCCGTTCGTCTCGAGGAAGGCGGCCAGTTGCTTGTTGACGGTCTTCTCAATGACTTTGGCTGGAAACGGGAGCAGCGAGATGGGGCGGTAGTTCTTGAGGTCGGTAGGGTCTGCTGATGGTTTCTTGAGTAGAGCGCTGAGTTTGGCGTGCTTCCAGCTCTCCGGGAAGGTGGCGATGTCGAAGGAGGTGTTGATGATGTCCCGCAGGTGGGGTGCGATGACAGCATCGGCCTTGTTGAAGACGTGGTGAGGGCAGGGGTCAGTTGGAGATCCGGAGTGGATGGAGTTCATCGTGCGGATGGTGTCTTCAGTGCTGATCGGGGTCCAGGCGCGGAGGGTGGCGGTGGGGGGCGGTGGTTCGGTCGCGGTGTGCGTTGGTTGAGTGCTGAAGCTGTTGTGTATGTCCGTGATCTTGTTGTGGAAGTAGGAGGCGAGGGAGTTGCAGAGGTCTTGCGAAGGGGTGATGTCGTTGTTTCCGGCGTTGGAGAGCTCTTTCACGATGTTGAAGAGTTCCTTGCAGTTGTGTGCGTTGTTGTCCAGTCGTTCCTTGAATGCGGTTTTCTTGGTGGCGCGGATCACCTGGTGGTGTTTTCGGGTGGCGAGCTTGAGGGCAGTTATGTTGTCCGGTGTTGGGTCTCTGCGCCAGGTTTTCTCAAGTGCTCTGCAGTTCTTTTTGGAGCTCTTGAGTTCGTCGTTCGTCGTTAAACCATGGGGCTTTCTTGCTGCGGGGTCTGCTCGGCTGGGTCTTCAGAGGGGCGAGGTCGTCTGCGCAGTCGCTGATCCATTTCGTTATGTTGGTGGCCGATTGGCTGGGGTTCGTTGTGCTGGTGGGAGGGTTCTTGCTCAGGGAAGTAGTGAGCTGGTCTGCAGTGATCTTGTTCCAGCTTCTGCGGGGAGCCTGTTGCTGGAGATGGTGGAGCGTGGTCCTTCTGTAGCTGAAGTGGACGCAGCTGTGGTCCGTCCATTGGAGTCCCGTGGCGTGGCTGAAGGCGATGTCCTTGCTGGAAGAGAAGATCGGGTCGAGTGTGTGTCCGGCGTAGTGGGTGGGGGTGGTCACCAGTTGCTTGTATCCGAGGTTGGCGAGGTTGTCCAGCAGGGTGGTGGTGTTGCGGTCATTGTTGTTCTCCAGGTGGAAGTTGAGGTCTCCGAGGAGGATGTAGTCGGTTGAGGGGAGGGCGAGCGGGCTGACGAAGCCGGCGATGTCCTTGCTGAATTGTGCACGTTGTCCTGGGGGTCTGTAGATGAGGGTGCCTCTGAGGGTGGTCTTGGGGTTGACGTGGATCTGGAAGTACAGGTGTTCGGCGGGTGTGAGGTTGTCATCGGTGTTGGCCGTGATGCAGATGGAGTTCCTGTGGATGATGGCGATGCCTCCTCCTGTCTGGTTGACGCAGTCCCTCCGGATGATCTTGTAGCCGTCCGGGATGGCGATGGCGATGTCGGGCGCTGAGGAGGCGTTCATCCAGGTTTCCGTAAGGAAGGCAACGTCTGGGTCTGTGGTGTCGAGCAGGTTCCAAAGCTCGACGGCGTGTCTGTGGACGGAGCAGGTGTTGAGCAGGATGCACTTCAGGTGGGTGCTGCTGGAGTTCGGCTTGGTGGGTGCTGGTGTAGCGTGGGTCCGGTTGCAGGTGAACTTGCAGGAGTGGCAGCTGAAGGGTCCGTGGGTGCATCTTGGTGTGGCTCGGTAGCAGCCGGGGTTCGGCCGGTGTTGAGAGCGTTGAGTTCGGTGGAGTCGTAGGTTCGTCTGGTCGGTTTCCGGCGGTGTGGGCCAGGGGTCCTGGCACTGGGCGCGGTCCAGGCGCGGACGGGCGCAGACGGGCTTACCTTTGGCGCACCTTCGGCGCTCAATCGGTGCTCCCGCTACGTGCGTCCGCTGCGTGGTCGCTCAGGGGGCGTCATAAGAAGGGGGACGGGAGGGCGGGTCTGCTGGGCTGGGCGAGCGTCCTGGCCAATGGGCCGGTGGTGGGCGGGGCCGCAGGGGCCAGCAGCGGGAAAAGTGGCGAGCGGATGGCTCAGCTGTGACTGGGCCGCTCAGGGGTGCTGGGGGGGCGGCGGTGGCGGCAGGCAGGCAGCAGGCAGGCAGGCAGGAGGCTGGCAGGGAGGCTGGCTAGCAGGGCAGCAGGCGAGTGAGGGGGGTGACCCAGCCTCGAGAGGCATAGTGGTCACATGACACATGACACCACATGACACCACATGACACGTGACACCACATGACACCACATGACACATGACACCACATGGCACCACATGACACATGACACCACATGACACCACATGACACATGACCACGTGACACCACATGACATGATACCACATGACACCACATGATACCATATGACACATGACACTACATGACACATGACACATGACACCACATGACACATGACATATGATGACACATGACATCACATGACAATAAATGACATGACATCACATAAAACCACTTGATAACATATGATACATGACACCACATGATGACACATGATACATGACGACACATGACACCACATGACTGACAACACATGACACATGATGACACCTGATGACACATGGCACCACATGAAACATGATGACACATGACACCACATGACACATGACATCACATGAAACATGACACGTGACACCACAAGACACCACATGATGACACGTGATGACACATGACGACACATGACACCACATGACTGACAACACATAACACATGATGACACATGATGACACATGATGACACATGGCACCACATGACACATGACACATGACACCACATGACACCACTTGACACCACATGACACCACATGACACATCGAAAAACAAAAATAGAATGCCAGTGCTGATATAAGCAATTTAGACAAACGATGTGCTAACCTGAACCTGAACAGAAAATTCAAGGACGGGAATTGCTAATTAATAGCTTTTTATTTGCAATATTTTTTAGAAAGGTAAGTTTATATTTTTTCAAATGATATAAGAAAGGCCTATTTACAAAGAAAGGACAAGTACAATTAGAAAAAACCAAAATATTTGTCTTCAATCATTCGCTATTACACCCATATCACAGGCATTCAACACACTTTCACACCATTCAGGAAAAAGACTATAGAAGCATACATTATAATTTTAAAAAAATATATACATTTGCAAATTTACTTCACAAAAGAACAAAATGCCACAGCCTGCGGACAAAATACTGCATAAATAAACAAGACGTTTTTTTTATCAAGAGTACATTCGTCTCAAATGATTATGTGAGTAAACTTTTAAAAGTTCTTTGTAATGTACAGACGGGATGGAAAAATAAATTAAATAACCAAGCCGTTCTTCGCAGGTATAGTGTGGCCAGGAGCCTACGCGTTTCGAATCCCAATTGTTTTCATAGGATTCTCTTCAGGGCCTCGAGCAGTATCAATTGGTGAAATGCTCCAAGATGGTGGAGGAGGGTCAGGAATGGGAAGCGGAGAAATCGTTTCTTTAGTCGGTTGTAGTGGTGTTTGTACTATTCCAAAGTCGGACAAGGGCGGCGTGATAGGTGCAGTCGAGGTGCAGCTCTCTAAAGACGGATTATGGCCGCTGCTAGCAGTCGGGCGGGAGCCGGATCGCTCGCGTTTTTGTTCCGTTTATCTCACGGCAAGGTAAATTTAAGGGCTGAACTTTCGCCACCTTTTTGAATCCATAATATATATGGGTTTCCGGCCAGCTGGCTCAATGGAGACCTTTTGGCGGCTCTTCGGCAGTTATTCGCTCTCAAGTCGGACGACGTGAATCAGCTCGCGTTCCAGTCGGCACTACCTCAAAGGACATGCGCATAGCACCACATGATAGCACATGACACATGACACCACATGACACATGATGACACATGAAACCATATGACACATGATGACACATGACAACACATGATAACACATGACACATCATGACACATGGCATATGATACCACATGACACCACATGATACATGACACATGATGACACATGCCATCACATGACACATTACATATGATGACACATGATATCACATGACAATACATGACAGATGACACCACATGAAACCACTTAACATCACATGACAATACATGACACATGACATCACATGACAATACATGACAGATGACACCACATGAAACCACTTGACAACACATGACAATACATGACACATGACACCACATGATGACACATAATACATGATGACACATGAAACCACATGAGTGACAACACATGACACATGATGACACATGATGACACATGGCACAACATGAAACATGATGACACATGACATCACATGACACATGACACCACATGACACCACATAACACATTACACCACATGACACCACTTGAAACCACATGACACCACATGACATGACACAAACCACATGACACCACATGACACATGACACCACATGACACATGACTCATGACCACGTGACACCACATGTCATGACACCACATGACACATGACACATGATGACACATGACAACATATGATAACACATGACACATGATGACATATGGCATATGACACCACATGACACAGGACACCACATGACAAAACATGATACCACATGACACATGACACCACATGAAACATGACACCACATGACACCAATTGACACTACATGACACCACATGACTCATGACACATGACACCACATGATACCACATGACACTTTACACCACATGACACATGACACATGATGACACATGATACCACATGACCACGTGACACCACATGACATGACACCACATGACATCACATGATACCACATGATGACACATGACACCACATGACACCACATGAAACATCGGTGGTTGTGTTTTTAGTGGGTCACTAGAAACATCCCCGTGGGCACTCCCTTATTCCCCACTGACCAGAATGAGGATATTCAACGCAATTTTGTACTTCAAAAGTTTCTTTTTAATTTTTGATTTATGCGTTTTCCGCAATTATCATCCATTGCTAGTTCATCATTTTTTTATTTACGTGTTGAGGCATTATTATTGAATCCAATGCATTTCGGGCCATATATTCCAGCCCTTCGTCAGGGAATAACACTGTCAATGATAAATGAAAAAATAACGAAAAGTCATGAGTGCGGTGTTGTTGTGAAATCCTATGTTTATGGGTGTTACTAGGATGTGTATTCTATTATGGGGATCACGTGACATATGATGACATCACATGACAATACATGACACATGACACCACATGAAACCATATCACAACACATTACAATACATGACACATGACACCACATGATGACACATGACATATGAGGACACATGACACCACATGAAATTACACATTACACATGACACATGATGACACATGTCACCACATGACACATGACACATGACAACATATGATAACACATGACACATGATGACACATGACATATGACATCACATGACACCACATGACACCACATGAAACATGACACCACATGACACCAATTGACATTACATGACATCACATAAGGTATGACACATGACACCACATGACACCACATGACACATGACACCACATGACACATGACACCTGACACCACATGACACCACATGATATGACTCCCCATGACACCACAAGACACATGACACCACATGACACCACATGATGACACATGATGACACATGATGACACATGACACCACATGACATCACATTACTGACAATACATGACACATGACGACACATGATGACACATGATACCACATGACACATGACATATGACACATAACACCACATGACACCACTTAACACCACATGACACCACATGACACCTGACACATAACACCAAATGACACCATAGGACACATGACACCACATGACACATGACCATGTGACATCACATGACATGACACCACATGATACCATATGACTCATGATACCACATGACACATGATGACACATGACACCATATGACACATGACAACACATGATAACACATAGCACATGATGACACATGGCATATGACACCATGTGACATCACATGACACATGACACATGATGACACATGACACCACATGACACATGACATATGATGACACATGATATCACATGACAATACATGACATATGATACCACATGAAACCACTTGACAACACATGATGAAACATGATACATGATGACACATGACACCACATGACTGACAACACATGACACATGATGACACATGATGACAAATGGCACCACATGAAACATGATAACACATGACACCACATGACACATGACGCCACATGACACCACATGACACATGACTCCACATGACACCACTTGAAACCACATGACACCACATGAGACAAACCACATGACACCACATGACCCATGACATCACATGACACATGACCATGTGACACCACATGACATTACACCATATGACACCACATGATACCACATGACACATGACATCACATGACACATAACAACACATGACACATGATACCACATGATACCACATAATACATGATAACACATGACATCACATGATGACACATGATGACACATGGCATTACATGAAACATGATGATACATTATACCACATGACACATGACACCACATGATAACACATGACACATGACACCACATGACATCACTTGACACCACATGACACCACATGACACATGACCACGTGACACCCCATGACATGACACCACATGACACCACATGACACCACATAATACCACACGACACATGACACCACATGACACCTCATGACACATGACAAATGATGACACATGACACCACATGGCAATACGTGACACATGATACCACATGAAACCACATGACAATACATGACACATGACACCACATGATGACACATGACACATGATGACGAATGATACCACATGATGACACATGATGACACATGGCACCACATGAAACATGATGACATATAACACCACATGAAACATGACACATGACACCACATGAAACCACATGACAACACATGACAATACATGACACATGACACCACATGATGACACATGACACATGATGACACATGACACCACATGATGACACATGGCACCACATGAAACATGATGACACATGACACCACATGACTGACAACACATGACACATGATGACACATGATGACAAATGGCACCACATGAAACATGATAACACATGACACCACATGACACATGACGCCACATGACACCACATGACACATGACTCCACATGACACCACTTGAAACCACATGACACCACATGAGACAAACCACATGACACCACATGACCCATGACATCACATGACACATGACCATGTGACACCACATGACATTACACCATATGACACCACATGATACCACATGACACATGACATCACATGACACATAACAACACATGACACATGATACCACATGATACCACATAATACATGATAACACATGACATCACATGATGACACATGATGACACATGGCATTACATGAAACATGATGATACATTATACCACATGACACATGACACCACATGATAACACATGACACATGACACCACATGACATCACTTGACACCACATGACACCACATGACACATGACCACGTGACACCCCATGACATGACACCACATGACACCACATGACACCACATAATACCACACGACACATGACACCACATGACACCTCATGACACATGACAAATGATGACACATGACACCACATGGCAATACGTGACACATGATACCACATGAAACCACATGACAATACATGACACATGACACCACATGATGACACATGACACATGATGACGAATGATACCACATGATGACACATGATGACACATGGCACCACATGAAACATGATGACATATAACACCACATGAAACATGACACATGACACCACATGAAACCACATGACAACACATGACAATACATGACACATGACACCACATGATGACACATGACACATGATGACACATGACACCACATGATGACACATGGCACCACATGAAACATGATGACAAATGACACCACATGACACATGATACATGATATCACATGACACCACTTGACACCACATGATACCACATGACACATGACACATAACCCCACATGACACCACATGACATGACATGACACATGACCACATGACACCATGTGACATGATACCATATGACACATAACACATAACGCCCTTGAGCACGGACGCACTTTGGCAGCTACAGCGGCATTTTTCCAGGACTAGCGCTACCACTCGCCGCACCCGCTCCGCGGGTGCCGCATCGCCTGTTTGGACACCGGGGTACCGCTGAAGGACTGCAGCAGGCTACCGGGTGAGTGTGGTCAGCGGGGCTGCGAGCGTGCAGGGGACTCCATTGCCCAGGAGTCCCTGCAAGACCATCTTCCAACTTCCGGTCCTCTCTCCCCGCTGCCGCCCCCCGCCTCTCTGCAGTACTAAAGCCCTTACCACTCCTCCATCTGTGGGACGCCCTTGAGCACGGACGCACTTTGGCAGCTACAGCGGCATTTTTCCAGGACTAGCGCTACCACTCGCCGCACCCGCTCCGCGGGTGCCGCACGCCTGTTTGGACACCGGGGTACCGCTGAAGGACTGCAGCAGGCTACCGGGTGAGTGTGGTCAGCGGGGCTGCGAGCGTGCAGGGGACTCCATTGCCCAGGAGTCCCTGCAAGACCATCTTCCAACTTCCGGTCCGCTCTCCCCGCTGCCGCCCCCCGCCTCTCTGCAGTACTAAAGCCCTTACCACTCCTCCATCTGTGGGACGCCCTTGAGCACGGACGCACTTTGGCAGCTACAGCGGCATTTTTCCAGGACTAGCGCTACCACTCGCCGCACCCGCTCCGCGGGTGCCGCATCGCCTGTTTGGACACCGGGGTACCGCTGAAGGACTGCAGCAGGCTACCGGGTGAGTGTGGTCAGCGGGGCTGCGAGCGTGCAGGGGACTCCATTGCCCAGGAGTCCCTGCAAGACCATCTTCCAACTTCCGGTCCGCTCTCCCCGCTGCCACGCCCCCTTGTCTTACCCGGCCACCTACTTATTTTCCTAGTATTCCCGCAGCGCGGGACGCAGCCCGGGGCGAAGACCGGGCAAAGAGCGGGCCGTTTGAGGCCGTTCGAGGACGGAGAGGACTGGACTGGCCTACCCTCTTATTATCTGGTATTCCTGGACTTTACAGATCTACTTAGGGATTTTTTAAGAACTATCTTTGTTACTGTGTTCCCATCGTTATGAATCCAATGGTTACCCGCAGTAAAACGTCTAAAGGTGGGTCTCAGATTAGCGGCCCCATGGATGATTTTATTACCCGGACCAACATAGCTATTGATAAAGAGATATCCAAACTTCAAAACCGGGTCTCGCTAGAATTAGATGCCGCTAGACGATTGTCCCAAGTAATTGGTCTTTCCAAGAAATCCTCCTTAGGCCATATAGCTCTTTCTGTCACTCCTGAGCGCCCGGCCCTTCCACATTGTATAATTACTCAGGTCGATGTCCACCATTCCGCGACCCCAGCTATCTGTCAGGTGGCCTTGGGAAATAACGTTGAAATAATCCCACCAACACCATCTAGTGTCCCCAACCCCTCCTCTACTGTTCCCTTTTCGATAAATTTACCTAATATCACCCCAAGTGGCAAGCAACCAAAGAGGAAACGCAATTCTCGCTCTGCGTATTTTTGCAAAAAAGCGAAAATTGCTGTTCCCAAGGATCTGCCTTTAGTTAACACCACAGCACTTGGTGCTGGCGCTGAGCCTACTCTTAACACACATCCACCGAATGGGGGTCAGGAAAGGGTTTTACCCATTCCCTTTATTAATATCCCAGCAGGTGTGGATCCTGAAGTAGATGGGTTAACTAGAAATAATAAGGAATTTATAGAGGTGGTATGGGAGACTCTCAAAAAACTGCTGTCACCCCTAGATCTAAGACTGTCTAGGATCGAAAACAATTTGCTAGAAATGGAGAGGAGCATTATTGCTCTGGCCACTCTGGGGTTGAAAAGTCTTGAAAACCAGGGTATTATTGTTGATGACCCAGCGCCACAACCCATTGCACCCCAAACCAACCAAACTTCCTCTAATGTACTACCCATAATAAAGCCTGTCCCAAAACCAAGGACTGTTACGGTGGAGCAAGTTCGTGAAAAACCAAAGATCCCTCCACGGGACCCTTCACGTCATCAGCAAAATCCTAAGCATAATATACCCAGCAGGTTGATCCCTACAGAATCCCAAGTTCCTCCTGTAAAAGACAACTTTAGAGGTGGTTATATTGACCTCCCTCCAGAGGTAAATGACTATGTGGTTGTTCTGACGGGTGTTCCCACGATAGGTGATGGTCAATTTGAGAATCACTGGTCGCTCCAAAACAAAATAATGCACTGGCTAAACGCAAACAGACCAATCCCCAATGGTCGAAGAAGTCGTGTATTAATGGTTCGCAGAACTCCCTGGGTAGGCCCAACGCTGAAATCCATCCCGGGAGACTGCGTTGTAGTGACCTTTGACGATCCCCATACGGCGCACCACATTTGTATGTGGCCAAACAATGACGACTCCCTAGTTACACCTAAACCAGTATCCTTCTTCTATCCTCCTCGACCAAGTCGGAATCAGGGGGAAAATTGGACACTGGTCCAGCATCATCCATGGCTGAATAATTCCCGTGGCCAGAAGGAGACCCTACTACATTGGAATGGTCCCTCCACTTACAATAGATTTGGGACTCTAGAGGAGGTGGATTGACTCCCAGTGTACTCAGCTAACCACCCACGAACGGAAATCTCACCACTACAGGGACATGATCTTAAGGATTGTACTGGTTCTGAGTCTGCAACATATAAAGCAGCACGACCAAATAGCCCGCGGTTTGTAGGGGAACCTTCCACATCTGATATAACTAAAAATACCGGCAGGGTAGACTGGCGGTACTTACCCTACATGTCTCATTTTGTAGCCACTTCTACTGAATCACCAGGTCCTACTCTTCCTGGCTGCCTCGCGATCGCAACCACTAACCAGCATATTGAGCTACCTGTGAGGTCTCTTAAACCTGAGGATACTTTTGTCTCTCCTGGGCCTATTGTTTTTGCAGATGATTCTCCACTTGGTGATCCTGCCCTAAAAATCCTAAGTTGGAACGTGGCTGGTCTTGATCGCAATTTCGATAATCCTGAATGGAATGATTTCCTGGAACCATATCACATCTGTCTTTTCCAGGAAACCTGGTGCATGGAGTCAAGACATCGAGTGGGATTCTCTACCTTTTTCATCCCCGCTGCCCAGGAACAAGGTTCCAAAGGTCGCCCGTCAGGCGGCCTAATTATTTGGATTAACATTGCCTTGGACCTCAGAGTAAAAGTGAGAAACACCCAGTCACTAGATCTCCAGTGGTTAACGATAACCCATAAAGGGGGAAGAAGTTTGGAACTTTTTAATATCTATTTGAGGGGTGCCAAAGGCGGTGCATCCCATCTACCATCTACAGGCCTAAATCACAATCTGGCCGCCTGCAGTGTGGATTCTTACGTAATGCTCGCAGGCGACCTCAATTGCTGTTTTGAACCCCTGGCCAGAGAAGACATCTTGGACACTTTTGAGGAGGATTCCAGGAGAGGCATTCCTATTCTCAGCCTTGACCCGATTCCCAAATGGTCGCAAAACGCCATCGAGATCAATGCTCTTTGCATGGAGCACAATTTGCGTGCAGCAAATGGGCGCTCCAAATCCGACCAAACAGGCGTCCACACCTACAACAGGCCAGGCCATACATCAAGGATTGATTTTATGATGCCTAATTATAACCTCTGGCCATACCATCAAGACATGGAGGTCATAGTGTCAAGTGATAGTGATCACAATCCTCTATCACTAACCATCTTATCTCCTTGGCAGGGCGGAAACTATGGCCTTCCCGCCCATAAGTGGAAATCTACCCACGAACTGGCCCCCACAAACTGTAGCAGGCGCCTGAAGTGGGCGAAAGTTTCAGCCGATGAAATAAGGATGGCCCAAGCCGGGACTATTCTGGAAGGAGTGGAGTCTCGGATGAACATCTCAGAGCTAACTGACACTAAGATTTTACCCCTATACACTGAGACTGTATTGGCATTGAGTAATATATTCATTGTTCCCCAATCAATTCGTAGGGGCCCCATGAAACAAACAGCAAAGTGGTTTACAGGTAAATGTCGTGTAGCCAAGAGGGAACTTGTTGCCACATTAAAATCCAAAAATGCAGCTGATATCAGGGCCGCCAGGAAAACCTACAAAAAAACCATATCTGAAGCCAAGCAGGAATATGATTCCAATTTCTGGGGAGATCTAGTAGATGCAAGCAGCAGGAAAGACGCTAAGGGGTTCTGGGACCTGTTGAGATCTAGGGAAAAGCCGGTTGATAAGCAGCTTACTTGTAACATCCCCGGGGGCGTATGGTTTGACCATTTTCTGAAATTATATTCTGCCCCTTCAGGTGCACTCCAGTCGGGGGTCCCACCCACTGTCTTACTGCCTAATTTCATTTCTGCTTCCCAGTGTCAGGTCGAGTTATTTACTAGCTTGGATGTTGAAAGAGCAATCCAATGCATCGTCCCAAACAAAGCGGCAGGTCCTGACGGGATCCCAGGAGACCTAATCAAGAATCATCCATCTTCTTGGAGCAAATTAATTGCCTCCCTCTTGAATGAGGTATTACTGGGTGGCGCTTTCCCAGACTCCTGGAGGGGCGCTGAAGTTGTACCTATTTTTAAAAAAGGTTCTAGGGACGACCCAGCGAACTACCGGCCAATTAGCTTACTGGACTCTTCCCAAAAGGTGGCAGGAAAGGTGGTATTGGGCAGAATTGTTCAGTGGGCCGATGAAAACAATATCCTGTCAGATCTTCAAGCGGGTTTCAGACCAGGAACAGGCACAATCGAGCAGACGTTCCGCCTTCTGATGATCTATTGGAAAGTGGTGGTGCTGGGAGGGGGCAGTCTGTACTTGGTCTTCATTGACTTGCGGACTGCGTTCGACCTAGTACCACGAGCACTTTTATGGAATGTCCTCGATGGGTTAGGCCTCCCGCCCTACCTGCTCTCGCTCCTTGTAAAATTTCATGACAGGAATTTTGCCCAAATCAGATGGGGTACACAGGGAGAGAAAACATCTCGTATACCCGTGGACAGGGGCGTCCGGCAAGGGTGTGTGCTTGCCCCCACTCTGTTTTCTCTTTATATCAACGGAGTGGTGGAGCACTTACTTCAACATCCATCAGACGCACCCACCCTTGCTGGGAGGAAAATTCCGACGCTCCTGTTCGCGGACGATACCCTCCTCATTTCGAAATCCCCAATGGGCATCCAATCGCTGCTCTCCAGCTTTAAAGCCTTTTGCGATGAAAGGGGGTTGGCAATAAATATAGGGAAAACCAAGTTTTTGGTTCTCAATCCGCCCAAAAAGTCTGTCTTTCCCCCGGTCTTAGATTCTGTTCCACTTGATCGCGTTAGAGAATTTGATTACCTGGGAATACGCATCAGTGACACCATGAGTTGGAAGGCACATCACCATAAAGTATTCTTGACACATAAAAGGGTGGCAGGTGCCTTGCTCAAGGAGCAGCGAGCCTCATCACTAAAACCTATCGGGCACCGCTGGACATCTACAGGGCAAGGGTTGTGAGCGCGGCACTTTATGGTGCCGAACTGTGGGGCACTCATAAAGTTGACACCCTGGCTCGCCTTGAGAATAACTTTCACAAAGATTTAATGGGGTTGCCCCACAGTACACCAACCATCCCACTGCTGCTAGATGCAGGTACCCGGGCTATCTGCGATCAGGCGAAACTGCACCCACTCCTGTTATGGTCCAGAATCTGGAACGTGCAGGAGCTTCGAAGTTATGCAGAAGCCCTGAATGACATTATGTCGCTATCGGGCTCGCATAAAATTATCTGGCTCAGAGAAGTGAAAAAGTTGTTGTATAATCTAGGATTAGGAGAGGCTTGGGCCAACAAATCCGCACCCCCGAAACAACAGCTCAAGAAGGTCTATTGGGCATGGGTAGACAGTGAGAGGGTACGTAGTTCAAACCACTGCAAATCAGTATCACTGTTCTTGTCGATTAAAGAGTTACCGTTAAAGGAACCTTATTTGGATATTATCCAGAGCTCATGGGACAGATCATTGTACATTAAGTTCAGGGTGGGGGTGCTTCCATTATGTGAGTTTACGTCCACTTGGAGACCGCCGGCCCAAACCGTACCTTACTGCCCTTTTTGTGACCTTAGGATAGAGTCTGTGTCCCACATGTTGTTTGAGTGCAGTGTCTATGCAGCCCCGAGACGTAGGTGGTTGAGGCCCCTTTGTAGGTGTTTGGGAACTCGTTCTCATCTAGAAGCACTGCGCATTTTACGTTCAGATGCTAGACCCTATTTTTCTACCTGCATGGCAAAATTTTTGGGTTGGGCCTGGCGTCTTAGGGTTGCAAGGAAACTGTTAATCCAGTGACCGAGCCTTCACAGTTAATATACTGCTATGAAATGTTTTTACACTGATGATTGCTGTTTTAAAATGTATGAAATGCTTTTATGATATGAATTTTTTATCGAATAAAGCTTACTTACTACCATAACACATAACAACACATGACACATGATACCACATGATACCACATAATACATGACAACACATGACACCACATGATGACACATTATGACACATGGCATTACATGAAACATGATGACACATTACACCACATGACACATGACACCACATGACAACACATGACACATGACACCACATGACATCACTTGACACCACATGACACCACATGACACCACATGACCATGTGACACCATATGACATGACACCACATGACACCACATGATACCATATGATACCACATGACATATGACACCACATGACACCACATGACACCACATGACACATGATGACAAATGACACCACATGATGACACATGATGACACATGGCACCACATGAAACATGATGACATATAGCACCACATGAAACATGACACATGACACCACATGAAACCACATGACAACACATGACAATACATGACACATGATACCACATGATGACACATGACACATGATGACACATGACACCACATGATGACACATGGCACCACATGAAACATGATGACACATGACACCACATGAAACATGATACATGACACCACATGACACCACTTGATACCACATGACACCACATGACACATGACACATAACCCCACATGACACTACATGACATGACAGGACACATGACCACATGACACTATGTGACATGACACCACATGATACCACATGATACCACATGACACCACATGACACAACACATGATGACACATGACATATGATGACACCACATGACAATACATGGCATATGACACCAAATGAAACCACATCACAACACATTACAATACATGACACATGACACCACATGATGACACATGACATATGATGACACATGACACCACATGACATTACACATTACACATGACACATGATGACACATGTCACCACATGACACATGATGACACATGACAATATATGATAACACATGACACATGATGACACATGACATATGATACCACATGACACCACATGACAACACATGACACCACATGACACATGACACCACATGAAACATGACACCACATGACACCAATTGACACTACATGACACCACATGACTCATGACACATGACACCACATGACACCACATGACACCACATAACACATGACACCTGACACCACATGACACCACATGATATGACACCCCATGACACACCACATGACACCACATGATGACACATGATGACACATGACACCACATAACACCACATTACTGACAATACATGACACATGACGACACATGACACATGATACCACATGACACATGACATATGACACATAACACCACATGACACCACTTGACACTACATGACACCACATGACACATGACACATAACACCACATGACATATATGACATATGACACCACATGACACATGACACATGACCATGTGACACCAAATGACATGACACCACATGATACCACATGACACATGACACCACATGACACATAATGACACATGACACCATATGACATATGACAACACATGATAACACATAGCACATAATGACAAATGGCACATGACACCACGTGACATCACATGACACATGACACATGATGACACATGACACCACATGACACTTGACATATGATGACACATGACATCACATGTGTCATCACCACATGAAACCACTTGACAATACATGACACATGACACCACATGATGAAACATGATACATGATGACACATGACACCACATGACAGGACAACACATGACACATGATGATACATGATGACAAATGGCATATGATGTCACATGACAACATATGATAACACATGACACATGACACCACATGACATCACATGACACCACATGACAACACATGACACCACACGACACATGACACCACATGAAACATGACACCACATGACACCAATTGACACTACATGACACCACATGACACATGATACCACATGACACCACATGACACATGACACCACATGACACATGACACCTGACACCACATGATATGACACCCCATGACACCACATGACACATGATACCACATGACACCACATGATGACACATGATGACATATGACACCACATGACACCACATTACTGACAATACATGACACATGATGACACATGATGACACATGACACATGACATATGACACATAACACCACATGACACCACTTGACACCACATGACACCACATGACACATGACACATAATACCACATGACACCATATGACACATGACTCCACATGACATATGACACATGACCATGTGACACCACATGACATGACACCACATGATACCACATGACACATGACACCACATGACACACAATGACACATGACACCATATAACACATGACAACACATGATAACACATGACACATGATACATGGCACATGACACCACGTGACATCACATGACACATGACATATGATGACACATGACACCACATGACACATGACATATGATGACATGACATCACATGACAATACATGACATATGACACCACATGAAACCACTTGACAACACATGACACAAGACACCACATGATGAAACATGATACATGATGACACATGATACCACATGACTGACAACACATGACACATGATGACACATGATGACAAATGGCACCACATGGAACATGATGACACCTGACACCACATGACACATGACACCACATGACACCACATGACACCACATGATACCACTTGAAACCACATGACACCACATGACACATGACCACGTGATACCACATGACATGACACCATATGACACCACATGATACCACATGACACATGACACCACATGACACATGACACATAACAACACATGACACCACATGACACATGACACCACATGACACATGACACCACATGATACCACATAATACATGACAACACATGACACCACATGATGACACATGATGACACATGACATTACATGAAACATGATGACACATTACGCCACATGACACATGACACCACGTGACAACACATGACACATGACACCACATGACACCACTTGACACCACATGACACCACATGACACCACATGACACCACATGACACATGACCACGTGACACCACATGACATGACACCACATGACACCACATGACACCACATGAAACCACATGATACCACATGACACCACATGACACATGACACATGACACCACATGGCACATGACATATGATGATACATGACACTACATGGCAATACATGACACGTGACATCACATGAAACCACATGACAATACATGACACATGACACCATATGATAACACATGACACATGACACCATACGATAACACATGACACATGACATCACATGAAACCACATGACAATACATGACACATGAAACCATACGATAACACATGACACATGACACCATATGATAACACATGACACATGACACATGACATTACACATGACAACACATGACACCGCTTGATACCATATGACACATGACACATAACACAACATGTCACCACATGACACCACATGACTCATGACACATGACACCACATGACATGACACCACATGATACCACATGACACATGACACCACATGATACCACATGATACCACATGACACGTGACACCACATGACACCACATGACACATGACACCACATGATACCACATGACACATGACACCACATAATACCACATGATACCACATGACACGTGATACCCAATGACACCACATGACACGTGACACCACATGGCACCACATGACACATGACACCACATGACACCACATGATACATTACCACGTGGCACCACATGACATGACACCACATGACAATACATGACACATGATACCACATGACGACACATCACACCACAAGACACATGACAAGTAACACCACATGACACCACATGACACATGACACATGACACCGTGACACCATGTGACATGACACCACATGACACATGATACCACATGACACATGATGACACATGGCACCATAGGACACATGACACATGATGACACATGACACCACATGACAATACATGACAGATGACACCACATGACACATGACATCACATGACACATGACACCACATGACACCACATGACACGTGACACCACATGCTATGACTCCACATGATACCACATGACACATGAAACATGATGACATATAACACCACATGACACATGACATCATTTGACACCACATCACACCACATGACACATGACAAGTAACACCACATGACACATGACACATGACACCATGACACCATGTGACATGACACCACATGACACCACATGACACATGACACCACATGAAACATGATAACACATGACACCACATGACATATGACGCCACATGACACCACATGACACATGACACCACATGACACCACTTGAAACCACATGACACCACATGAGACAAACCACATGACACCACATGACCCATGACATCACATGACACATGTCCACGTGACACCACATGACATTACACCACATGACACCACATGATACCACATGACACATGACATCACATGACACATAACAACACATGACACATGATACCACATGATACCACATAATACATGATAACACATGACATCACATGATGACACATGATGACACATGGCATTACATGAAACATGATGATACATTATACCACATGACACATGACACCACATGATAACACATGACACATGACACCATATGACATCACTTGACACCACATGACACCACATGACACATGACCACGTGACACCACATGACATGACACCACATGACACCACATGACACCACATAATACCACACGACACATGACACCACATGACACCTCATGACACATGACAAATGATGACACATGACACCACATGGCAATACGTGACACATGATACCACATGAAACCACATGACAATACATGACACATGACACCACATGATGACACATGACACATGATGACGAATGATACCACATGACGACACATGATGACACATGGCACCACATGAAACATGATGACATATAACACCACATGAAACATGACACATGACACCACATGAAACCACATGACAACACATGACAATACATGACACATGACACCACATGATGACACATGACACATGATGACACATGACACCACATGATGACACATGGCACCACATGAAACATGATGACAAATGACACATGATACATGATATCACATGACACCACTTGACACCACATGATACCACATGACACATGACACATAACCCCACATGACACCACATGACATGACATGACACATGACCACATGACACCATGTGACATGACACCATATGACACATAACACATAACAACACATGACACATGATACCACATGATACCACATAATACATGACAACACATGACACCACATGATGACACATTATGACACATGGCATTACATGAAACATGATGACACATTACACCACATGACACATGACACCACATGACAACACATGACACATGACACCACATGACATCACTTGACACCACATGACACCACATGACACATGACCATGTGACACCATATGACATGACACCACATGACACCACATGATACCATATGATACCACACGACACATGACACCACATGACACCACATGACACCACATGACACATGATGATAAATGACACCACATGATGACACATGATGACACATGGCACCACATGAAACATGATGACATATAGCACCACATGAAACATGACACATGACACCACATGAAACCACATGACAACACATGACAATACATGACACATGATACCACATGATGACACATGACACATGATGACACATGACACCACATGATGACACATGGCACCACATGAAACATGATGACACATGACATCACATGACACATGATACATGACACCACATGACACCACTTGATACCACATGACACCACATGACACATGACACATAACCCCACATGACACAACATGACATGACAGGACACATGACCACATGACACCATGTGACATGACACCACATGATACCACATGATACCACATGACACCACATGACACGACACATGATGACACATGACATATGATGACACCACATGACAATACATGGCATATGACACCAAATGAAACCACATCACAACACATTACAAGACATGACACATGACACCACATGATGACACATGACATATGATGACGCATGACACCACATGACATTACACATTACACATGACACATGATGACACATGTCACCACATGACACATGATGACACATGACAATATATGATAACACATGACACATGATGACACATGACATATGACACCACATGACACCACATGACAACACATGACACCACACGACACATGACACCACATGAAACATGACACCACATGACACCAATTGACACTACATGACACCACATGACTCATGACACATGACACCACATGACACCACATAACACATGACACCTGACACCACATGACACCACATGATATGACACCCCATGACATCACATGACACATGACACCACATGACACCACATGATGACACATGATGACACATGACACCACATAACACCACATTACTGATAATACATGACACATGACGACACATGATGACACATGATACCACATGACACATGACATATGACACATAACACCACATGACACCACTTGACACCACATGACACCACATGACACATGACACATAACACCACATGACATATATGACATATGACACCACATGACACATGACACATGACCATGTGACACCAAATGACATGACACCACATGATACCACATGACACATGACACCACATGACACATAATGACACATGACACCATATGACATATGACAACACATGATAACACATAGCACATAATGACAAATGGCACATGACACCACGTGACATCACATGACACATGACACATGATGACACATGACACCACATGACACTTGACATATGATGACACATGACATCACATGTGTCATCACCACATGAAACCACTTGACAATACATGACACATGACACCACATGATGAAACATGATACATGATGACACATGACACCACATGACAGGACAGCACATGACACATGATGATACATGATGACAAATGGCACATGATGTCACATGACAACATATGATAACACATGACACATGACACCACATGACATCACATGACACCACATGACAACACATGACACCACACGACACATGACACCACATGAAACATGACACCACATGACACCAATTGACACTACATGACACCACATGACACATGATACCACATGACACCACATGACACATGACACCACATGACACATGACACCTGACACCACATGATATGATGCCCCATGATACCACATGACACATGATACCACATGACACCACATGATGACACATGATGACATATGACACCACATGACACCACATTACTGACAATACATGACACATGATGACACATGATGACACATGACACATGACATATTACACATAACACCACATGACACCACTTGACACCACATGACACCACATGACACATGACACATAATACCACATGACACCATATGACACATGACTCCACATGACATATAACACATGACCATGTGACACCACATGACATGACACCACATGATACCACATGACACATGACACCACATGACACACAATGACACATGACACCATATAACACATGACAACACATGATAACACATGACACATGATACATGGCACATGACACCACGTGACATCACATGACACATGACATATGATGACACATGACACCACATGACACATGACATATGATGACATGACATCACATGACAATACATGACATATGACACCACATGAAACCACTTGAATACACATGACACAAGACACCACATGATGAAACATGATACATGATGACACATGATACCACATGACTGACAACACATGACACATGATGACACATGATGACAAATGGCACCACATGGAACATGATGACACCTGACACCACATGACACATGACACCACATGACACCACATGACACCACATGATACCACTTGAAACCATATGACATGATACCACATGACACCACATGACACATGACCACGTGATACCACATGACATGACACCATATGACACCACATGATACCACATGACATATGACACCACATGACACATGACACATAACAACACATGACACCACATGACACATGACACCACATGACACATGACACCACATGATACCACATAATACATGACAACACATGACACCACATGATGACACATGATGACACATGACATTACATGAAACATGATGACACATTATGCCACATGACACATGACACCACGTGACAACACATGACACATGACACCACATGACACCACTTGACACCACATGACACCACATGACACCACATGACACCACATGACACATGACCACGTGACACCACATGATATGACACCACATGACACCACATGACACCACATGAAACCACATGATACCACATGACACCACATGACACATGACACCACATGGCACATGACATATGATGACACATGACACTACATGGCAATACATGACACGTGACATCACATGAAACCACATGACAATACATGACACATGACACCATATGATAACACATGACACATGACACCATACGATAACACATGACACATGACATCACATGAAACCACATGACAATACATGACACATGAAACCATACGATAACACATGACACATGACACCATATGATAACACATGACACATGACACATGACATTACACATGACAACACATGACACCGCTTGATACCATATGACACATGACACATAACACAACATGTCACCACATGACTCATGACACGTGACACCACATGACATGACACCACATGATACCACATGACACATGACACCACATGATACCACATGATACCACATGACACGTGACACCACATGACACCACATGACACATGACACCACATGATACCACATGACACATGACACCACATAATACCACATGATACCACATGACACGTGATACCCAATGACACCACATGACACGTGACACCACATGGCACCACATGACACATGACACCACATGATACCAAATGATACATTACCACGTGGCACCACATGACATGACACCACATGACAATACATGACACATGATATCACATGACGACACATCACACCACAAGACACATGACAAGTAACACCACATGACACCACATGACACATGACACATGACACCGTGACACCATGTGACATGACACCACATGACACATGATACCACATGACACATGATGACACATGGCACCATAGGACACATGACACATGATGACACATGACACCACATGACAATACATGACAGATCAGCAAATCAAAAGGGAGAGAGAGGACTAGGTAAGCCAGTCCGGGTCCCCTGGTTATATGTAGAGATATCAATATAGGACTAGCTATGTTGTGTTAGAGGAGACTCAGAAGGTATATCCGTAGACAAACCCTTGGGTTTGGACATGAAGCCCTCACACACCAACCTAGTTGGTGTCATGCTTCATCATCGGGCCCACCACAGTGACACCGAATGTGTCCCGGGTGTGCTGCGACTCCAGATTACTGAGGAGCAGGTATTCTTACTGAGTGTGCAGTGCTGGTGAGAATGAAGGTGAAAGGTTTAAAAGCTATCCAGGTGGTCCCAGTTCCCGAGGGTAAGAGGTAAATTTAATACCTGGGCCCCTGTTAGCAAGATAAAAAGGCTGTGGACGTTGTGGAGTATATTAGGGGCTCCTACGTCCTTGTGGTCTACATGTTTCAGCCAGGCCTTTTGATTAAAACTGGCTTTCCTCAGGACCAAATGAGTATGTGTGAGTGAAAATAAACTATATTAAGTGAAAGTGTATGGTAAAAAAAGTGTTGCACTCGCTAAGGTGCCGTACGTGTAAGAGGGGGATTCCCTCTGCTTTACTGTACATAAAACACAAGACAGTACAGACATACAAAGAGAGTCATTGAGAATGGTATTAACCAAAACACAACAAATTGCCGGCTTCTGGTGTGCGTGAGCGACCTAGAGCGGCAAAGAACTTAGCCATGAGTGTGCCATGGCTATGGTGAACTATGGCGGTAAAATATTAAACGCAGTGGCAGTGGTGGGCTACACAGCGAAACAGGCATAGCGTGAGGTACAGGTAAGTATGGTACATAATTCCTCACACTTGCTACTTGCTGTTAAAGCCTCATGGGTCACTTGGCAGGGAAGGAAAGGAGACCCTAAACATTTGTAGAGGATTACAGTTAGGATAACACCTGTGGAGAGAAATTGTTGCTTACCCAGAGCGTTGTGCAGAGATCAAGCTTACTCACGGTATTTCCGATCAGCGGTTCCTGCGACCTATCGTCCTGCTCCAGTGTCCCGAGTGAGCTTTGCCAGAGTCAGGTAAGGGCTTAAATAGCCGGTTTGATTGTTATCACCTGGAGAGGGGAGAGGGCGCGGTCGCGTTTCCTGTTTAGAGCGCAGGCGCTGGGAGCTAGCGATCTACACCTAGCGCATGCGCAATGTGAGGTTTCCAGCGCATGCGCGGGAGAAGTGAATGCGAGCGCTATGCAATCGCGCATGCGCCATGGTACCAGGACTGGGTTGGCATTGGTAGTGGCAAGTGCGCGCGGGTACGTGCGCAACTGGGAGAAAAAGAAGTAAAAGGCCCATGTGGGTCCCTTATGGTTTAAAAGTAACAACAGCGATTGCAAGGTATACAGGCAAAGGAGGCAATTACAGAGTAGGGACAGGCCACGAGTCTGAGCGCAGACAGGGATACTGACCAATACTTTACATATGAGTTTTTTATCTCGCCAGAGCATTCCACGGGATGGAATCATTGAGCCCCTCTATATGGGTAGAAAGGCGATAAATCCAGCGTTGCTCTTTGGTGAGCAGAGTCTTCTCATCACAACATGAAAGTGCGAATTGTTCGATCACTGTCCAGGTGAAATCATTCGGGGTGTGATTTTGCACGATGAAGTGCTGGGTCAGTTTGCTGATGTTTTTACCACAGCGCATGGTGCTCCTGTGTTCAGTCATCCTGGTTCTAACCTTCCTAGTCGTCATGCCTATGTATCTCAAGCCACAGCGACAGGTGATTAGATATACTAGGTTAGATGAATTACAGTTCGTGAATTGTCGTTGTGTCCAGGTTTTCCCATCTTCCAACGACAATGTTTTGGAAGGGGTAGTCAGGTGGCAGACGCTACAGTTGTAACACGGTTGGTGGCCTGTTAATTCTGGTAGGCCCCAGGTGTTTAAAATTGTCTGGCTGGTTTGTTGTGTTTTTCTGGGTCTCGTAGTTACCAGCTGATCCTTCAGATTTTGTGCTCTTTTGTATGCAAAGCGGGGGAGGTCCCAATTCCTCGCGCCTGAATTGATGATCTTCCAATTTTTGCGAATTATGCTGGAGACCTGATTGGAGGCGGTGTTATAGGTGGTCACACACGTCATGATTGGTGTTTCTGGTGGTCTAACCACGGTCTCAAGAAGGGCCTCCCTGTTCTGGTTGCGTGCTCGCTTACAGGATTTTGTGATGATTCTGGACGGGTAGCCACGGTCTTCCAACTTGTGGACCAAAGCTTTGGACTGGTGTTTGAAGTCATGGAGGTTGCTGCAGTTCCGGCGAATACGGAGGAACTGGCCAAATGGCAGATTCTCTCTCAAAGGTCTGGGGTGGAAACTGTCAAAGCGCAACAACGAGTTCCTGGAAGTCGGTTTGTAATGAGTCGTTGTGGTCAGACCCCCCTGATCAGCTTTTATGTTGAGGTCCAGGAACGCCAGTTCAGTAGGACTGCTAGTGCAGGTGAACTTTAGAAAGGGATCAAGGCTATTGATCCAGGTGAGAAAATCTCTCAGTGTCTCCTCATTGCCTTCCCAGACAATGAGGATATCGTCAATATATCGACGCCAGATTGTTATATTTGCTGAGTAAGGGTTCGTGGGGGCTTCGATGTTTGTCTGCTCAAAGTGGTGGACATATAGCCCCGCCACGCTCGGCGCAAAGACACTGCCCATCGAGGTACCATTCGTTTGTAAGAAGAATGTGTCCTCGTATTGGAAATAATTCTCTTTTAATGCCAACGTGGCGCAATCCAAGATGAAGTGACGGGGTGTACGATGTTGCCAGTCAATCTCCATCAAGACATCATGGAGTACCTTCAGTGTGGCATCCTGAGGGAGGCTCGTATATAAGCTCTCCACGTCCAATCCCACCAGGAGGTGCTTGTCACTATCGAAACTGACATCCATCACATGTGTCATCACCACATGAAACCACTTGACAATACATGACACATGACACCACATGATGAAACATGATACATGATGACACATGACACCACATGACAGGACAACACATGACACATGATGATACATGATGACAAATGGCACATGATGTCACATGACAACATATGATAATACATGACACATGACACCACATGACATCACATGATACCACATGACAACACATGACACCACACGATACATGACACCACATGAAACATGACACCACATGACACCAATTGACACTACATGACACCACATGACACATGACACCACATGACACCACATGACACATGACACCACATGACACATGACACCTGACACCACATGATATGACACCCCATGACACCACATGACACATGATACCACATGACACCACATGATGACACATGATGACATAACACCACATGACACCACATTACTGACAATACATGACACATGATGACACATGATGACACATGACACATGACATATGACACATAATACCACATGACACCACTTGACACCACATGACACCACATGACACATGACACATAACACCACATGACACCATATGACACATGACTACACATGACATATGACACATGACCATGTGACACCACATGACATGACACCACATGATACCACATGACACATGACACCACATGACACACAATGACACATGACACCATATGACACATGACAACACATGATAACACATGACACATGACATCACATGACAATACATGACATATGACACCACATGAAACCACTTGACAACACATGACACAAGACACCACATGATGAAACATGATACATGATGACACATGATACCACATGACTGACAACACATGACATATGATGACACATGATGACAAATGGCACCACATGGAAAATGATGACACATGACACCACATGACACATGACACCACATGACACCACATGACACCACATGATACCACTTGAAACCACATGACACCACATGACACCACATGACACCACATGACACATGACCATGTGATACCACATGACATGACACCACATGACACCACATGATACCACATGACACATGACACCACATGACACATGACACCACATGACACATGACACAACATGACACATGACACCACATGATACCACATAATACATGACAACACATGACACCACATGATGACACATGATGACACTTGGCATTACATGAAACATAATGACACATTACACCACATGACACATGACACCACGTGACAACACATGACAAATGACACCACATGACACCACTTGACACCACATGACACCACATGACACCACATGACACCACATGACACATGACACATGACACCACATGGTGCATGACATATGATGACACATGACACTACATGGCAGTACATGACACTTGACATCACATGAAACCACATGACAATACATGACACATGACACCATACGATAACACATGACACATGACACCATACGATAACACATGACACATGACATCACATGAAACCACATGACAATACATGACACATGACACCATACGATAACACATGACACATGACACCATATGATAATACATGACACATGACACATGACATTACACATGACAACACATGACACCGCTTGATACCATATGACACATGACACATAACACAACATGTCACCACATGACACATGACACCACATGACACATGACACGTGACATCACATGACATGACACCACATGATACCACATGACACATGACACCACATGATACCACATGATACCACATGACACGTGACACCACATGGCACCACATGACACATGACACCACATGACACCACATGACACATTACCACGTGGCACCACATGACATGACACCACATGACACCACATGACAATACATGACACATGATACCACATGACGACACATCACACCACAAGACACATGACAAGTAACACCACATGACACCACATGACACCACATGACACCACATGACACATGACACCACATGGCGCATGACATATGATGACACATGACACTACATGGCAATACATGACACGTGACATCACATGAAACCACATGACAATACATGACACATGACACCATACGATAACACATGACACATGACACCATACGATAACACATGACACATGACATCACATGAAACCACATGACAATACATGACACGACACCATATGATAACACATGACACATGACACCATACGATAATACATGACACATGACACATGATATTACACATGACAACACATGACACCGCTTGATACCATATGACACATGACACATAACACAACATGTCACCACATGACACATGACACCACATGACACATGACACGTGACATCACATGACATGACACCACATGATACCACATGACACATGACACCACATGATACCACATGATACCACATGACATGTGACACCACATGACACCACATGACACATGACACCACATGATACCACATGACACATGACACCACATAATACCACATGATACCACATGACACGTGATACCACATGACACCACATGACATGTGACACCACATGGCACCACATGACACATGACACCACTTGACACCACATGACACATTACCACGTGGCACCACATGACATGACACCACATGACACCACATGACAATACATGACACATGATACCACATGACGACACATCACACCACAAGACACATGACAAGTAACACCACATGACACCACATGACACATGACACATGACACCATGACACCATGTGACATGACACCACATGACACATGATACCACATGACACATGACACATGATGACACATGGCACCACAGGACACATGACACATGATGACACATGACACCACATGACAATACATGACAGATGACACCACATGACACATGACACCACATGACACATGACACCACATGACACCACATGACACGTGACACCACATGACACATGACACATGATGACTCATGGCACCACATGACACATGACACATGATGGCACATGACACCACATGACAATACATGACACATGACAGTTCATGACACCAAATGTCACATGACACCACATGACACATGACACAACATGACACCACTTGACACATGACACCACATGACATTACACATGACAACACATGACACCACTTGATACCACATGACACATGACACATAACACAATATGACACTATATGACACATGACACCACATGACACATGACACGTGACACCACATGACACCACATGATATGACACCACATGATACCACATGACACATGACACCACAGGATACCACATGACACATCATGTGATGACACGTGATACCACATGACACCATATGACACCACATTGCACCACATGACACATGACACCACATGACACATGACCATGTGACATCACATGACATGACACCACATGACACCACATAACACCAACTGATACCATATGCCACATGACACTACGTGACACATGACACATGACATGACATGACATGACACATGACAGCACATGGCACATGACATATGATGACACATGACACCACATGACAATACATGACACATGACACCATATTGAAACCACATGACAACACATGACAATACATGACACATGACACCACATGATCACACATGACACATGATGACACATGACACCACATGATGACACATGATGACACATGGCACCACATGAAACATGATGACACATGACATCACATGACACATGATACATGACACCACATGACACCACTTGACACCACATGACACCACATGACACAAGACACATAACACCACATGATACCACATGACATGACATGACCACATGATATCATGTGACATGACACCACATGACACCACATGATACCATATGACACATGACACTACATGACACATGACACCACATGACACATGACATATGATGACACATGACATCACATGACAATAAATGACATATGACACCACATGAAACCACTTGATAACACATGACACATGACGACACATGACACCACATGACTGACAACACTTGACACATGATGACACCTGATGACACATGGCACCACATGAAACATGATGACACATGACACCACATAACACATGACACCAAATGAAACATGACACGTGACACCACATGACATCACATGATGACACGTGATGACACATGACACCACATGACTGACAACACATGACACATGATGACACATGATGACACCACATGACAATACATGACACATGACACCCCATGACACCACATGACACATGACACCACATGACACATGACACAACATGACACCACTTGACACCACATGACATTACACATGACAACACATGATACCACTTGATACCACATGACACATAACACAACATGACACAACATGACACATGACACCACATGACACATGACACGTGACACCACATGACACCACATGACATGACACCACATGATACCATATGACACATGATACCACATGATACCACATGATACCACATGACACGTGACACCACATGACACCACATGACACATGACACCACATGGCAGCACATGAAACATGACACCACATGACACCACATGACACATGACCACGTGACACCACATAACATGACACCACATGACACCACATGATACCATATGACACATGACACTACATGACACATGACACATGACACCACATGACACATGACATATGATGACACATGACATCACATGACAATACATGACAGATGACACCACATGAAACCACTTGACAACACATGATAATACATGACACATGACACCACATGATGACACATAATACATGATGACATATGACACCACATGACTGACAACACATGACACATGATGACACATGATGACACATGGCACAACATGAAACATGATGACACATGACATCACATGACACATGACACCACATGACACCACATAACACATTACACCACATGACACCACTTGAAACCACATGATACCACATGACATGACACAAACCGCATGACACCACATGACACATGACACCACATGACACATGACTCATGACTACGTGACACCACATGTCATGACACCACATGACACATGACACATGATGACACATGACAACATATGATAACACATGACACATTATGACACATGGCATATGACATCACATGACACATGACACCACATGTTGACACATGACACATGATGACACATGACCATATGACATGACACTACATGACACCACATGATACCACATGACACATGACACCACATGACACATGATGACACATGGCACCACATGAGACATGATGGCACATGACACCACATGACAATACATGACACATAACACCCCATGACACCACATGACACATGACACCATATAACACATGACACAACATGACACCACTTGACACCACATGACACTACACATGACAACACATGACACCACTTGATACCACATGACACATGACACATGACACAACATGACACAACATGACACATGACACCACATGACACATGACACGTGACACCACAAGACATAACACCACATGATACCACATGACACATGATACCACATGATACCACATGATACCACATGACATGTGACACCACATGACACCACATGACACATGACACCACATGGCACCACAATCAATCAATCAATCAATCAGAACATTTGTAAAGCGCACTACTCACCCGGAGGGTCTCAAGGCGCTGGGGGGGGGTCCGCTACTGCTCGAACAGCCAGGTCTTGAGCTGCTTCCTGAAGGCGAGGTGGTCCTGGGTCAGGCGGAGGTGGGTCAGGAGGGAGTTCCAAGTCTTGGCGGCCAGGTAGGAGAAGGCCCTTCCTCCTGTGGTGGCTCTTCGGATGCGGGGGATGGCGGCGAGGGCGTGGCTGGTCGATCGAAGCTGGTGCGTGGGAGCGTAGAAGTTGAGGTGGCTGTTGAGGTATCCTGGGCCTTGGTTGTGTAGGGCTTTGTGTGCGTGGGTGAGGAGCTGGAAGGTGATTCTCTTGTTGACCGGGAGCCAGTGCAGATCTCTCAGGTGTCTGGAGATGTGGCTGCGGCGGGGGAAGTCCAGGATGAGTCGTGCTGAGGTGTTCTGGATCCACTGGAGTCTCTTCTGGAGTTTGGCGATGGTGCCGGCGTAGAGGGAGTTGCCGTAGTCCAGCCGGCTGGTGACGAGGGCCTGGGTGACCGTCTTCCTGGTTTCGGTGGGGATCCATCGGAAGATCTTGCGTAGCATTCGCAGGATGTTGAAGCACGACGAGGAGACGGCATTGACTTGTCTGGCCATGGAGAGGGAGGAGTCCAGGATGAAGCCCAGGTTGCGTGCGTGGTCCGTTGGTTTGGGTGCGCTGCCCAGGGCGGGGGGCCACCAGGAGTCGTCCCAGGCGGAGGGTGAGGATCCCAGGATGAGGACTTCCGTCTTGTCCGAGTTCAGTTTCAGGCGGCTGTTCGACATCCATTTGGCTACGTCTGTCATCCCTTCGTGCAGGTTGGCTCTGGCGGGGTCGTTGGTGAGGGAGAGGATCAGCTGGGTGTCGTCTGCGTAGGAGATGATGTTCAGGTTGTGCTGGCATGCGATGGCTGCGAGGGGGCTCATGTAGACGTTGAAGAGAGTTGGGCTGAGCGAGAAACCTTGAGGGACGCTGCAGATGACTTCGGTGGCTTCTGATCTGAACGGGGGGAGGCAGACTCTCTGTGTCCTTCCGGCGAGGAAGGAGGTGATCCACTCCAGTGCCTTCTCCTGGATTCCGACGTTGCTGAGGCGCTGTACTAGGGTGCAGTGGCAGACAGTGTCAAAGGCCACGGAGAGATCCAGGAGGATGAGGGCCGCTGTTTCTCCGTTGTTGAGCAGGGCTATGATGTCATCTGTAGCTGCGATCAGGGCGGTCTCGGTGCTGTGGTTGGCCCGGAAGCCAGACTATGAGAGGTCGAGGGAGCCGTTCGTCTCGAGGAAGGCGGCCAGTTGCTTGTTGATGGTCTTCTCAATGACTTTGGCTGGAAACGGGAGCAGCGAGATGGGGCGGTAGTTCTTGAGTTCGGTAGGGTCTGCTGATGTGTTATTACGTGTTGAGGCATTATTATTGAATCCAATGCATTTCGGGCCATATATTCCAGCCCTTCGTCAGAGAATAACACTGTCAATGATAAATGAAAAAATAACGAAAAGTCATGAGTGCGGTGTTGTTGTGAAATCCTATGTTTATGGGTGTTACTAGGATGTGTATTCTATTATGGGGATCACGTGACATATGATGACATCACATGACAATACATGACACATGACACCACATGAAACCATATCACAACACATTACAATACATGACACATGACACCACATGATGACACATGACATATGAGGACACATGACACCACATGAAATTACACATTACACATGACACATGATGACACATGTCACCACATGACACATGACACATGACAACATATGATAACACATGACACATGATGACACATGACATATGACATCACATGACACCACATGACACCACATGAAACATGACACCACATGACACCAATTGACATTACATGACATCACATAAGGTATGACACATGACACCACATGACACCACATGACACATGACACCACATGACACATGACACCTGACACCACATGACACCACATGATATGACTCCCCATGACACCACAAGACACATGACACCACATGACACCACATGATGACACATGATGACACATGATGACACATGACACCACATGACATCACATTACTGACAATACATGACACATGACGACACATGATGACACATGATACCACATGACACATGACATATGACACATAACACCACATGACACCACTTAACACCACATGACACCACATGACACCTGACACATAACACCAAATGACACCATAGGACACATGACACCACATGACACATGACCATGTGATATCACATGACATGACACCACATGATACCATATGACTCATGACACCACATGACACATGATGACACAAGACACCATATGACACATGACAACACATGATAACACATAGCACATGATGACACATGGCATATGACACCATGTGACATCACATGACACATGACACATGATGACACATGACACCACATGACACATGACATATGATGACACATGATATCACATGACAATACATGACATATGATACCACATGAAACCACTTGACAACACATGATGAAACATGATACATGATGACACATGACACCACATGACTGACAACACATGACACATGATGACACATGATGACAAATGGCACCACATGAAACATGATAACACATGACACCACATGACACATGACGCCACATGACACCACATGACACATGACTCCACATGACACCACTTGAAACCACATGACACCACATGAGACAAACCACATGACACCACATGACCCATGACATCACATGACACATGACCATGTGACACCGCATGACATTACACCACATGACACCACATGATACCACATGACACATGACATCACATGACACATAACAACACATGACACATGATACCACATGATACCACACAATACATGATAACACATGACATCACATGATGACACATGATGACACATGGCATTACATGAAACATGATGATACATTATACCACATGACACATGACACCACATGATAACACATGACACATGACACCACATGACATCACTTGACACCACATGACACCACATGACACCACATGACACATGACCACGTGACACCCCATGACATGACACCACATGACACCACATGACACCACATAATACCACACGACACATGACACCACATGACACCTCATGACACATGACAAATGATGACACATGACACCACATGGCAATACGTGACACATGATACCACATGAAACCACATGACAATACATGACACATGACACCACATGATGACACATGACACATGATGACGAATGATACCACATGATGACACATGATGACACATGGCACCACATGAAACATGATGACATATAACACCACATGAAACATGACACATGACACCACATGAAACCACATGACAATACATGACACATGACACCACATGATGACACATGACACATGATGACACATGACACCATATGATGACACATGGCACCACATGAAACATGATGACAAATGACACCACATGACACATGATACATGATATCACATGACACCACTTGACACCACATGATACCACATGACACATGACACATAACCCCACATGACACCACATGACATGACATGACACATGACCACATGACACCATGTGACATGATACCATATGACACATAACACATAACAACACATGACACATGATACCACATGATACCACATAATACATGACAACACATGACACCACATGATGACACATTATGACATATGGCATTACATGAAACATGATGACACATTACACCACATGACACATGACACCACATGACAACACATGACACATGACACCACATGACATCACTTGACACCACATGACACCACATGACACCACATGACACATGACCATGTGACACCATATGACATGACACCACATGACACCACATGATACCATATGATACCACATGACACATGACACCACATGACACCACATGACACATGATGACAAATGACACCACATGATGACACATGATGACACATGGCACCACATGAAACATGATGACATATAGCACCACATGAAACATGACACATGACACCACATGAAACCACATGACAACACATGACAATACATGACACATGATACCACATGATGACACATGACACATGATGACACATGACACCACATGATGACACATGGCACCACATGAAACATGATGACACATGACACCACATGAAACATGATACATGACACCACATGACACCACTTGATACCACATGACACCACATGACACATGACACATAACCCCACATGACACCACATGACATGACAGGACACATGACCACATGACACTATGTGACATGACACCACATGATACCACATGATACCACATGACACCACATGACACGACACATGATGACACATGACATATGATGACACATGACACCACATGACATTACACATTACACATGACACATGATGACACATGTCACCACATGACACATGATGATACATGACAATATATGATAACACATGACACATGATGACACATGACATATGACACCACATGACACCACATGACAACACATGACACCACACGACACATGACACCACATGAAACATGACACCACATGACACCAATTGACACTACATGACACCACATGACTCATGACACATGACACCACATGACACCACATGACACCACATAACACATGACACCTGACACCACATGACACCACATGATATGACACCCCATGACACCACATGACACATGACACCACATGACACCACATGATGACACATGATGACACATGACACCACATAACACCACATTACTGACAATACATGACACATGACGACACATGATGACACATGATACCACATGACACATGACATATGACACATAACACCACATGACATCACTTGACACCACATGACACCACATGACACATGACACATAACACCACATGACATATATGACATATGACACCACATGACACATGACACATGACCATGTGACACCAAATGACATGACACCACATGATACCACATGACACATGACACCACATGACACATAATGACACATGACACCATATGACATATGACAACACATGATAACACATAGCACATAATGACAAATGGCACATGACACCACGTGACATCACATGACACATGACACATGATGACACATGACACCACATGACACTTGACATATGATGACACATGACATCACATGTGTCATCACCACATGAAACCACTTGACAATACATGACACATGACACCACATGATGAAACATGATACATGATGACACATGACACCACATGACAGGACAACACATGACACATGATGATACATGATGACAAATGGCATATGATGTCACATGACAACATATGATAACACATGACACATGACACCACATGACATCACATGACACCACATGACAACACATGACACCACACGACACATGACACCACATGAAACATGACACCACATGACACCAATTGACACTACATGACACCACATGACACATGATACCACATGACACCACATGACACATGACACCACATGACACATGACACCTGACACCACATGATATGACACCCCATGACACCACATGACACATGATACCACATGACACCACATGATGACACATGATGACATATGACACCACATGACACCACATTACTGACAATACATGACACATGATGACACATGATGACACATGACACATGACATATGACACATAACACCACATGACACCACTTGACACCACATGACACCACATGACACATGACACATAATACCACATGACACCATATGACACATGACTCCACATGACATATGACACATGACCATGTGACACCACATGACATGACACCACATGATACCACATGACACATGACACCACATGACACACAATGACACATGACACCATATAACACATGACAACACATGATAACACATGACACATGATACATGGCACATGACACCACGTGACATCACATGACACATGACATATGATGACACATGACACCACATGACACATGACATATGATGACATGACATCACATGACAATACATGACATATGACACCACATGAAACCACTTGACAACACATGACACAAGACACCACATGATGAAACATGATACATGATGACACATGATACCACATGACTGACAACACATGACACATGATGACACATGGCACCACATGGAACATGATGACACCTGACACCACATGACACATGACACCACATGACACCACATGACACCACATGATACCACTTGAAACCATATGACATGACACCACATGACACCACATGACACATGACCACGTGATACCACATGACATGACACCACATGACACCACATGACAATACATGACACATGATACCACATGACGACACATCACACCACAAGACACATGACAAGTAACACCACATGACACCACATGACACCACATGACACCACATGACACATGACACATGACACCACATGGCGCATGACATATGATGACACATGACACTACATGGCAATACATGACACGTGACATCACATGAAACCACATGACAATACATGACACATGACACCATACGATAACACATGACACATGACACCATACGATAACACATGACACATGACATCACATGAAACCACATGACAATACATGACACGACACCATATGATAACACATGACACATGACACCATACGATAATACATGACACATGACACATGATATTACACATGACAACACATGACACCGCTTGATACCATATGACACATGACACATAACACAACATGTCACCACATGACACATGACACCACATGACACATGACACGTGACATCACATGACATGACACCACATGATACCACATGACACATGACACCACATGATACCACATGATACCACATGACATGTGACACCACATGACACCACATGACACATGACACCACATGATACCACATGACACATGACACCACATAATACCACATGATACCACATGACACGTGATACCACATGACACCACATGACATGTGACACCACATGGCACCACATGACACATGACACCACTTGACACCACATGACACATTACCACGTGGCACCACATGACATGACACCACATGACACCACATGACAATACATGACACATGATACCACATGACGACACATCACACCACAAGACACATGACAAGTAACACCACATGACACCACATGACACATGACACATGACACCATGACACCATGTGACATGACACCACATGACACATGATACCACATGACACATGACACATGATGACACATGGCACCACAGGACACATGACACATGATGACACATGACACCACATGACAATACATGACAGATGACACTACATGACACATGACACCACATGACACATGACACCACATGACACCACATGACACGTGACACCACATGACACATGACACATGATGACTCATGGCACCACATGACACATGACACATGATGGCACATGACACCACATGACAATACATGACACATGACACTTCATGACACCAAATGTCACATGACACCACATGACACATGACACAACATGACACCACTTGACACATGACACCACATGACATTACACATGACAACACATGACACCACTTGATACCACATGACACATGACACATAACACAATATGACACTATATGACACATGACACCACATGACACATGACACGTGACACCACATGACACCACATGATATGACACCACATGATACCACATGACACATGACACCACAGGATACCACATGACACATCATGTGATGACACGTGATACCACATGACACCATATGACACCACATTGCACCACATGACACATGACACCACATGACACATGACCATGTGACATCACATGACATGACACCACATGACACCACATAACACCAACTGATACCATATGACACATGACACTACGTGACACATGACACATGACATGACATGACATGACACATGACAGCACATGGCACATGACATATGATGACACATGACACCACATGACAATACATGACACATGACACCATATTGAAACCACATGACAACACATGACAATACATGACACATGACACCACATGATCACACATGACACATGATGACACATGACACCACATGATGACACATGATGACACATGGCACCACATGAAACATGATGACACATGACATCACATGACACATGATACATGACACCACATGACACCACTTGACACCACATGACACCACATGACACAAGACACATAACCCCACATGATACCACATGACATGACATGACCACATGATATCATGTGACATGACACCACATGACACCACATGATACCATATGACACATGACACTACATGACACATGACACCACATAACACATGACATATGATGACACATGATATCACATGACAATAAATGACATATGACACCACATGAAACCACTTGATAACACATGACACATGATGACACATGACACCACATGACTGACAACACTTGACACATGATGACACCTGATGACACATGGCACCACATGAAACATGATGACACATGACACCACATGACACATGACACCAAATGAAACATGACACGTGACACCACATGACATCACATGATGACACGTGATGACACATGACACCACATGACTGACAACACATGACACATGATGACACATGATGACACCACATGACAATACATGACACATGACACCCCATGACACCACATGACACATGACACCACATGACACATGATACAACATGACACCACTTGACACCACATGACATTACACATGACAACACATGACACCACTTGATACCACATGACACATAACACAACATGACACAACATGACACATGACACCACATGACACATGACACGTGACACCACATGACACCACATGACATGACACCACATGATACCACATGACACATGATACCACATGATACCACATGATACCACATGACACGTGACACCACATGACACCACATGACACATGACACCACATGGCAGCACATGAAACATGACACCACATGACACCACATGACGCATGACCACGTGACACCACATAACATGACACCACATGACACCACATGATACCATATGACACATGACACTACATGACACATGACACATGACACCACATGACACATGACATATGATGACACATGATATCACATGACAATACATGACAGATGACACCACATGAAACCACTTGACAACACATGATAATACATGACACATGACATCACATGATGACACATAATACATGATGACACATGACACCACATGACTGACAACACATGACACATGATGACACATGATGACACATGGCACAACATGAAACATGATGACACATGACATCACATGACACATGACACCACATGACACCACATAACACATTACACCACATGACACCACTTGAAACCACATGATACCACATGACATGACACAAACCGCATGACACCACATGACACATGACACCACATGACACATGACTCATGACTACGTGACACCACATGTCATGACACCACATGACACATGACACATGATGACACATGACAACATATGATAACACATGACACATTATGACACATGGCATATGACATCACATGACACATGACACCACATGTTGACACATGACACATGATGACACATGACCATATGACATGACACTATATGACACCACATGATACCACATGACACATGACACCACATGACACATGATGACACATGGCACCACATGAGACATGATGGCACATGACACCACATGACAATACATGACACATAACACCCCATGACACCACATGACACATGACACCATATAACACATGACACAACATGACACCACTTGACACCACATGACACTACACATGACAACACATGACACCACTTGATACCACATGACACATGACACATGACACAACATGACACAACATGACACATGACACCACATGACACATGACACGTGACACCACATGACACCACATGACATAACACCACATGATACCACATGACACATGATACCACATGATACCACATGATACCACATGACATGTGACACCACATGACACCACATGACACATGACACCACATGGCACCACAATCAATCAATCAATCAATCAGAACATTTGTAAAGCGCACTACTCACCCGGAGGGTCTCAAGGCGCTGGGGGGGGGGTCCGCTACTGCTCGAACAGCCAGGTCTTGAGCTGCTTCCTGAAGGCGAGGTGGTCCTGGGTCAGGCGGAGGTGGGTCAGGAGGGAGTTCCAAGTCTTGGCGGCCAGGTAGGAGAAGGCCCTTCCTCCTGTGGTGGCTCTTCGGATGCGGGGGATGGCGGCGAGGGCGTGGCTGGTCGATCGAAGCTGGTACGTGGGAGCGTAGAAGTTGAGGTGGCTGTTGAGGTATCCTGGGCCTTGGTTGTGTAGGGCTTTGTGTGCGTGGGTGAGGAGCTGGAAGGTGATTCTCTTGTTGACCGGGAGCCAGTGCAGATCTCTCAGGTGTCTGGAGATGTGGCTGCGGCGGGGGATGTCCAGGATGAGTCGTGCTGAGGTGTTCTGGATCCACTGGAGTCTCTTCTGGAGTTTGGCGATGGTGCCGGCGTAGAGGGAGTTGCCGTAGTCCAGCCGGCTGGTGACGAGGGCCTGGGTGACCGTCTTCCTGGTTTCGGTGGGGATCCATCGGAAGATCTTGCGTAGCATTCGCAGGATGTTGAAGCACGACGAGGAGACGGCATTGACTTGTCTGGCCATGGAGAGGGAGGAGTCCAGGATGAAGCCCAGGTTGCGTGCGTGGTCCGTTGGTTTGGGTGCGCTGCCCAGGGCGGGGGGCCACCAGGAGTCGTCCCAGGCGGAGGGTGAGGATCCCAGGATGAGGACTTCCGTCTTGTCCGAGTTCAGTTTCAGGCGGCTGTTCGACATCCATTTGGCTACGTCTGTCATCCCTTCGTGCAGGTTGGCTCTGGCGGTGGCGGGGTCGTTGGTGAGGGAGAGGATCAGCTGGGTGTCGTCTGCGTAGGAGATGATGTTCAGGTTGTGCTGGCATGCGATGGCTGCGAGGGGGCTCATGTAGACGTTGAAGAGAGTTGGGCTGAGCGAGAAACCTTGAGGGACGCTGCAGATGACTTCGGTGGCTTCTGATCTGAACGGGGGGAGGCAGACTCTCTGTGTCCTTCCGGCGAGGAAGGAGGTGATCCACTCCAGTGCCTTCTCCTGGATTCCGACGTTGCTGAGGCGCTGTACTAGGGTGCAGTGGCACACAGTGTCAAAGGCCACGGAGAGATCCAGGAGGATGAGGGCCGCTGTTTCTCCGTTGTTGAGCAGGGCTATGATGTCATCTGTAGCTGCGATCAGGGCGGTCTCGGTGCTGTGGTTGGCCCGGAAGCCAGACTATGAGAGGTCGAGGGAGCCGTTCGTCTCGAGGAAGGCGGCCAGTTGCTTGTTGACGGTCTTCTCAATGACTTTGGCTGGAAACGGGAGCAGCGAGATGGGGCAGTAGTTCTTGAGGTCGGTAGGGTCTGCTGATGGTTTCTTGAGTAGAGCGCTGAGTTTGGCGTGCTTCCAGCTCTCCGGGAAGGTGGCGATGTCGAAGGAGGTGTTGATGATGTCCCGCAGGTGGGGTGCGATGACAGCATCGGCCTTGTTGAAGACGTGGTGAGGGCAGGGGTCAGTTGGAGATCCGGAGTGGATGGAGTTCATCGTGCGGATGGTGTCTTCAGTGCTGATCGGGGTCGAGGCGCGGAGGGTGGCGGTGGGGGGCGGTGGTTCGGTCGTGGCATGCGTTGGTTGAGTGCTGAAGCTGTTGTGTATGTCCGTGATCTTGTTGTGGAAGTAGGAGGCGAGGGAGTTGCAGAGGTCTTGCGAAGGGGTGATGTCGTTGTTTCCGGCGTTGGGGTTGGAGAGCTCTTTCACGATGTTGAAGAGTTCCTTGCAGTTGTGTGCGTTGTTGTCCAGTCGTTCCTTGAATGCGGTTTTCTTGGTGGCGCGGATCACCTGGTGGTGTTTTCGGGTGGCGAGCTTGAGGGCAGTTATGTTGTCCGGTGTTGGGTCTCTGCGCCAGGTTTTCTCAAGTGCTCTGCAGTTCTTTTTGGAGCTCTTGAGTTCGTCGTTAAACCATTGGGCTTTCTTGCTGCGGGGTCTGCTCGGCTGGGTCTTCAGAGGGGCGAGGTCGTCTGCGCAGTCGCTGATCCATTTCATGATGTTGGTGGCCGATTGGCTGGGGTTCGTTGTGCTGGTGGGAGGGTTCTTGCTCAGGGAAGTAGTGAGCTGGTCTGCAGTAATCTTGTTCCAGCTTCTGCGGGGAGCCTGTTGCTGGAGATGGTGGAGCGTGGTCCTTCTGTAGCTGAAGTGGACGCAGCTGTGGTCCGTCCATTGGAGTCCCGTGGCGTGGCTGAAGGCGATGTCCTTGCTGGAAGAGAAGATCGGGTCGAGTGTGTGTCCGGCGTAGTGGGTGGGGGTGGTCACCAGTTGCTTGTATCCGAGGTTGGCGAGGTTGTCCAGCAGGGTGGTGGTGTTGCGGTCGTTGTTGTTCTCCAGGTGGAAGTTGAGGTCTCCGAGGAGGATGTAGTCGGTTGAGGGGAGGGCGAGCGGGCTGACGAAGCCGGCGATGTCCTTGCTGAATTGTGCACGTTGTCCCGGGGGTCTGTAGATGAGGGTGCCTCTGAGGGTGGTCTTGGGGTTGACATGGATCTGGAAGTGCAGGTGTTCGGCGGGTGTGAGATTGTCGTCGGTGTTGGCCGTGATGCAGATGGAGTTCCTGTGGATGATGGCGATGCCTCCTCCTGTCTGGTTGACGCGGTCCCTCCGGATGATCTTGTAGCCGTCCGGGATGGCGATGGCGATGTCGGGCGCTGAGGAGGCGTTCATCCAGGTTTCCGTGAGGAAGGCAACGTCTGGGTCTGTGGTGTCGAGCAGGTTCCAAAGCTCGACGGCGTGTCTGTGGACGGAGCAGGTGTTGAGCAGGATGCACTTCAGGTGGGTGCTGCTGGAGTTCGGCTTGGTGGGTGCTGGTGTAGCGTGGGTCCGGTTGCAGGTGAACTTGCAGGAGTGGCAGCTGAAGGGTCCGTGGGTGCGTCTTGGTGTGGCTCGGTAGCAGCCGGGGTTCGGCCGGTGTTGAGAGCGTTGAGTTCGGTGGAGTCGTAGGTTCGTCTGGTCGGTTTCCGGCAGTGTGGGCCAGGGGTCCTGGCACTGGGCGCGGTCCAGGCGCGGACGGGCGCAGACGGGCTTACCTTTGGCGCACCTTCGGCGCTCAATCGGTGCTCCCGCTACGTGCGTCCGCTGCGCGGTCGCTCAGGGGGCGTCATAAGAAGGGGGACGGGAGGGCGGGTCTGCTGGGCTGGGCGAGCGTCCGGGCCAATGGGCCGGTGGTGGGCGGGGCCGCAGGGGCCAGCGGCGGGAAAAGTGGCGAGCGGACGGCTCAGCTGTGACTGGGCCGCTCAGGGGTGCTGGGGGGGCGGCGGTGGCGGCAGGCAGGCGGCAGGCAGGCAGGCAGGAGGCTGGCAGGGAGGCTGGCTAGCAGGGCAGCAGGCGAGTGAGGGGGGTGACCCAGCCTCGAGAGGCATAGTGGTCACATGACACATGACACCACATGACACCACATGACACGTGACACCACATGACACCACATGACACATGACACCACATGGCACCACATGACACCACATGACACATGACCACGTGACACAACATGACATGATACCACATGACACCACATGATACCATATGACACATGACACTACATGACACATGACACATGACACCACATGACACATGACATATGATGACACATGACATCACATGACAATAAATGACATGACATCACATAAAACCACTTGATAACATATGATACATGACACCACATGATGACACATGATACATGACGACACATGACACCACATGACTGACAACACATGACACATGATGACACCTGATGACACATGGCACCACATGAAACATGATGACACATGACACCACATGACACATGACACCACATGAAACATGACACGTGACACCACAAGACACCACATGATGACACGTGATGACACATGACGACACATGACACCACATGACTGACAACACATAACACATGATGACACGTGATGACACATGATGACACATGGCACCACATGACACATGACACATGACACCACATGACACCACTTGACACCACATGACACCACATGACACATGACACATAACACCACATGATAGCACATGACACATGACACCACATGACACATGACACATGACCATGTGACACCACAATACATGACACCACGAGACCACATGATACCACATGACACATGACACCACATGACACATGATGACACATGAAACCATATGACACATGATGACACATGACAACACATGATAACACATGACACATCATGACACATGGCATATGATACCACATGACACCACATGATACATGACACATGATGACACATGCCATCACATGACACATTACATATGATGACACATGACATCACATGACAATACATGACAGATGACACCACATGAAACCACTTAACATCACATGACAATACATGACACATGACATCACATGACAATACATGACAGATGACACCACATGAAACCACTTGACAACACATGACAATACATGACACATGACACCACATGATGACACATAATACATGATGACACATGAAACCACATGACTGACAACACATGACACATGATGACACATGATGACACATGGCACAACATGAAACATGATGACACATGACATCACATGACACATGACACCACATGACACCACATAACACATTACACCACATGACACCACTTGAAACCACATGACACCACATGACATGACACAAACCACATGACACCACATGACACATGACACCACATGATACATGACTCATGACCACGTGACACCACATGTCATGACACCACATGACACATGACACATGATGACACATGAAAACATATGATAACACATGACACATGATGACATATGGCATATGACACCACATGACACATGACACCACATGACAAAACATGACACCACACGACACATGACACCACATGAAACATGACACCACATGACACCAATTGACACTACATGACACCACATGACTCATGACACATGACACCACATGATACCACATGACACTTTACACCACATGACACATGACACATGATGACACATGATACCACATGACCACGTGACACCACATGACATGACACCACATGACATCACATGATACCACATGATGACACATGACACCACATGACACCACATGAAACATCGGTGGTCGTGTTTTTAGTGGGTCACTAGAAACATCCCCGTGGGCACTCCCTTATTCCCCACTGACCAGAATGAGGATATTCAACGCAATTTTGTACTTCAAAAGTTTCTTTTTAATTTTTGATTTATGCTTTTTCCGCAATTATCATCCATTGCTAGTTCATCATTTTTTTATTTACGTGTTGAGGCATTATTATTGAATCCAATGCATTTCGGGCCATATATTCCAGCCCTTCGTCAGGGAATAACACTGTCAATGATAAATGAAAAAATAACGAAAAGTCATGAGTGCGGTGTTGTTGTGAAATCCTATGTTTATGGGTGTTACTAGGATGTGTATTCTATTATGGGGATCACGTGACATATGATGACATCACATGACAATACATGACACATGACACCACATGAAACCATATCACAACACATTACAATACATGACACATGACACCACATGATGGCACATGACATATGAGGACACATGACACCACATGAAATTACACATTACACATGACACATGATGACACATGTCACCACATGACACATGACACATGACAACATATGATAACACATGACACATGATGACACATGACATATGACATCACATGACACCACATGACACATGACATATGACATATAACACCACATGACACCACTTGACACCACATGACACCACATGACACATGACACCACATGACACATGACACATGACCATGTGACACCACATGACATGACACCACATGATACCACATGACACATGACATCACATGATACACGATGACACATGACACCATATGACACATGACAACACATGATAACACATGGCACATGATGACACATGGCATATGACACCATGTGACATCACATGACACATGACACATGATGACACATGACACCACAAGACACTTGACATATGATGACACATGACATCACATGACACATGATACATGACACCACATGACACCACTTGACATCACATGGCACCACATGAAACATGATGACATATAACACCACATGAAACATGACACATGACACCACATGAAACCACATGACAACACATGACAATACATGACACATGACACCACATGATGACACATGACACATGATGACACATGATACTACATGTTGACACATAGCACCACATGAAACATGATGACACACGACACCACATGACACATGATACATGACACCACATGACACCACTTGACACCACATGACACCACATGACACATAACCCCACATAATACCACATGACATGACATGACACATGACCACATGACACCATGTGACATGATACCACATGACACCACATGATACCACATGACACATGACACCACATGACACGACACATGATGACACATGACATATGATGACACCACATGACAATACATGACACATGACACCACATGAAACCACATCACAACACATTACAACACATGACACATGACACCACATGATGACACATGACATATGATGACACATGACACCACATCACATTACACATGACACATGATGACACATGTCACCACATGACACATGATGACACATGACAACATATGATAACACATGACACATGATGGCACATGACATATGACACCACATGACACCACATGACACCGCATGACAACACATGACATCACACGACACATGACACCACATGAAACATGACACCACATGACACCAATTGACACTACATGATACCACATGACTCATGATACATGACAACACATGACAAAACATGACACCACATGACACCTGACACCATATGACACCACATGATATGACACCCCATGACACCACATGATACATGACACCACATGACACCACATGATGACACATGATGACACATGATGACACATGACACCACATGACACCACATTACTGACAATACATGACACATGACACATGATGACACATGATACCACATGACACATGACATATGACACATAACACCATGTGACACCACTTGACACCACATGACACCACATGACACATGACACCACATGACACATGACACCACATGACACATGACACATGAACATGTGACACCACATGACATGACACCACATGATACCACATGACACATGACACCAAATGACACACGATGACACATGACACCATATGACACATGACAACACATGATAACACATGGCACATGATGACACATGGCACATGACACCACGTGACATCACATGGCACATGACACATGATGACACATGACACCACATGACACTTGACATATGATGACACATGACATCACATGACAATACATGACATAGAGGAAGAGGTGTGGCACCGTGGCCAGGGCAACTGACTTGGGATCACAGTTCCATCCCCGGCACAGGCGGCAGATAAGCCCAGCACCATGTGACTCTGGGCAATAGCTTGCTTAATCTTCCCGACAGCCCCCAGTGCCTAGAGACCCTAACGGGTGATTGTGCGCTTTACAAATGTGGGTATTATTATTATTATATGACACCACATGAAACCACTTGATAGCACATGACACATGACACCACATGATGAAACATGATACATGATGACACATGACACCACATGACAGGACAACACATGACACATGATGACACATGATGACAAATGGCACCACATGAAACATGATGACACATGACAACACATGACACATGACACCACATGACACCACATGACACATGACACCACATGACACCACTTGAAACCACATGACACCACATGACACAAACCACATGACACCACATGACACATGACACCACATGACACATGACCACGTGACACCACATGACATGACACCACAAGACACCACATGATACCACATGACACATAACAACATATGACACATGACACCACATGATACCACATCATACATGACAACACATGACACCACATGATGACACATGATGACACATGGCATTACATGAAACATGATGATACATTACACCACATGACACCACGTGACAACACATGACACATGACACCACATGACACCACTTGACACCACATGACACCACATGAAACCACATGACACATGACCACGTGACACCACATGACATGACACCACATGACACCACATGATACCACACAACACATGACTCCACATGACACATGACACCACATGACACATGACATATGACACATGACACCATATGGCAATACATGACACATGATACCACATGAAACCACATGACAATACATGACACATGACACCACATGATGACACATGACACATGATGACAAATGACACCACATAATGATACATGATGACACATGGCACCACATGAAACATGATGACATATAACACCACATGACACCACATGACACATGACACCACATGACACCACTTGACACCACATGACACATGACAAGTAACACCACATGACACCACATGACACATGACCACGTAAAACCACGTGACATGACACTACATGATACCACATAACACATGACACCACATGACACATGATGACACATGGCACCACATGACACATGACACATGATGACACATGACAACACATGACAATACATGACACATGACACCACATGGCACCACATGACATATGACACCACATGACACGTGACACCACATGACATCATATGACACATGACACCGCATGACATGATACCACATGATACCACATGATACCACATGACACATGACACCACATGACACCACATGACACATGACACCACATGGCCCCACATGACACATGGCACCACATGACACATGACACCACATGACACATAACATCACATGACACATGACACCACATGACACATGAAGACACTTGACACCACATGATGACACAAGACACCACATGACAAATGACACCATATGACACAACATGAAACAAGACACAAAACACCACATGACACCACATGACATATGATACCATGTGACACATGACCCATTACCATGTGAAACCACATGACATGACACCATATGATACCACATGACACATTCCACCACATGACACATGACACCTGACATATGATGACACATGACACCACATGACAATACATGACACATGACACCCCATGAAAATACATGACAACACATGACAATACATGACACATGACACCACATGTTGATACATGTGACATGACACTACATGACACCACATGATACCACATGACACATGATACCACATGACACATGACACATGATGACACATGGCACCACATGACACATGACACATGATGGCAAATGACATCACATGACAATACATGACACATGACACCCCATGACACCACATGTCACATGACACCACATGACACATGACACAATATGACACCACTTGACACATGACACCACATGACATTACACATGACAACACATGACATCACTTGATACCACATGACACATAACACAACATGACACCACATGACACATGACACCACATGACACATGACACATGATACCACATGACACCACATGACATGACACCACATGATAACACATGACACCACATGATACCACATGACACATGACACCACATGACACCACATGACACATGACACCACATGACAATACATGACACATGACACCCCATGAAAATACATGACAACACATGACAATACATGACACATGACACCACATGTTGACACATGTGACATGACACTACATGACACCACATGATACCACATGACACATGACACCACATGACACATGACACATGATGACACATGGCACCACATGACACATGACACATGATGGCACATGACACCACATGACAATACATGACAAATGATACCCCATGACACCACATGTCACATGACACCACATGACACATGACACAACATGACACCACTTGACACATGACACCACATGACATTACACATGACAACACATGACATCACTTGATAACACATGACACATAACACAACATGACACCAAATGACACATGACACCACATGACACATGACACGTGACACCACATGACACCACATGACATGACACCACATGATACCACATGACACCACATGATACCACACAACACATGACAACACATGACACCACATGACACATGACACCACATGGCAATACATGACACATGACACCACATGAAACCACATGACAATACATGACACATGACACCACATGATGACACATGACACATGATGACAAATGATACCACATGATGACACATGATGACACATGGCACCACATGAAACATGATGACATATAACACAACATGAAACATGACACATGACACCACATGAAACCACATGACAACACTTGACAATACATGACATATGACACCACATGATGACACATGACACATGATGACACATGACACCACATGATGACACATGGCACCACATGAAACATGATGACACATGATACCACATGACACATGATACATGATACCACATGACACCACTTGACACCACATGAAACCACATGACACATGACATATAACCCCACATGACACCACATGACATGACATGACACATGACCACATGATACCATGTGACATGACACCACATGACACATAACACATGACACATGATACCACATGATACCACATAATACATGACAACACATGACACCACATGATGACACATGATGATACATGGCATTACATGAAACATGATGACACATTACACTACATGACACATGACCACGTGACACCACATGACATGACACCATATGACACCACATGACACCACACGACACATGACACCACATGAAACATGACACCACATGACACCAATTGACACTACATGACACCACATGACTCATGACACATGACACCACATGACATCACTTGACACCACATGACAACACATGACACCACATGACACATGACACCTGACACCACATGACACCACATGATATGACAACTCATGATACCACATGACACATGACACCACATGACACCACATGATGACACATGATGACACATGATGACACATGACACCACCTTACTGACAATACATGACACATGATGACACATGTTGACTCATGATACCACATGACACATGACATATGACACATAACACCACATGACACCACATGATACATGACACCACATAACACATGACACATGACCATGTGACACCACATGACATGACACCACATGATACCACATGACACATGACACCACATGATACACGATGACACATGACACCATATGACACATGACAACACATGATAACACATGGCACATGATGACACATGGCACATGACACCATGTGACATCACATGACACATGACACATGATGACACATGACACCACAAGACACTTGACATATGATGACACATGACATCACATGACACCACATGACACCACTTGACACCACATGGCACCACATGAAACATAATGACACATAACACCACATGAAACATGACACATGACACCACATGAAACCACATGACAACACATGACAATACATGACACATGACACCACATGATGACACATGACACATGATGACACATGATACCACATGTTGACACATAGCACCACATGAAACATGATGACACACGACACCACATGACACATGATACATGACACCACATGATACCACTTGATACCACATGACACCACATGACACATAACCCCACATGACACCACATGATATGACATGACACATGACCACATGACACCATGTGACATGATACCACATGACACATGACACCACATGACACGACACATGATGACACATGACATATGATGACACCACATGACAATACATGACACATGACACCACATGAAACCACATCACAACACATTACAATACATGACACATGACACCACATGATGACACATGACATATGATGACACATGACACCACATGACATTACACATTACACATTACACATGATGACACATGTCACCACATGACACATGATGACACATGACAACATATGATAACACATGACACATGATGGCACATGACATATGACACCACCTGACACCACATGACACCACATGACAACACATGACACCACACGACACATGACACCACATGAAACATGACACCACATGACACCAATTGACACTACATGATACCACATGACTCATGACACATGACAACACATGACAAAACATGATACCACATGACACCTGACACCACATGACACCACATGATATGACACCCCATGACACCACATGATACATGACACCACATGACACCACATGATGACACATGATGACACATGATGACACATGACACCACATGACACCACATGACACCACATTACTGACAATACATGACACATGACACATGATGACACATGATACCACATGACACATGACATATGACACATAACACCACATGACACCACTTGACACCACATGACACCACATGACACATGACACATGACACATAACACCACATGACACCATATGACACATGACACCACATGACACATGACACATGAACATGTGACACCACATGACATGACACCACATGATACCACATGACACATGACACCACATGACACACGATGACACATGACACCATATGACACATGACAACACATGATAACACATGGCACATGATGACACATGGCACATGACACCACGTGACATCACATGGCACATGACACATGATGACACATGACACCACATGACACTTGACATATGATGACACATGACATCACATGACAATACATGACATAGAGGAAGAGGTGTGGCGCCGTGGCCAGGGCAACTGACTCCGGAATCTGGGGATTACAGTTCCATCCCCGGCACCGGCGGCAGATAAGCCCAGCACCATGTGACTCTGGGCAATAGCTTGCTTAATCTTCCCGATGGCCCCCAGCGCCTAGAGACCCTAACGGGTGATTGTGCGCTTTACAAATGTGGGTATTATTATATGACACCACATGAAACCACTCAACAACACATGACACATGACACCACATGATGAAACATGATACATGATGACACATGATGACAAATGGCACCAAATGAAACATGATGACACATGACACCACATGACACATGACACCACATGACACCACATGACACCACATGACACCACTTGAAACCACATGACACCACATGACACAAACCACATGACACCACATGACACATGACACCACATGACACATGACCATGTGACACCACATGACATGATACCACAAGACACCACATAATACCACATGACACATAACAACATATGACACATGATACCACATGATACCACATCATACATGACAACACATGACACCACATGATGACACATGATGACACATGGCATTACATGAAACATGATGACACATTACACCACATGACACCACATGATACCACACAACACATGACTCCACATGACACATGACACCATATGACACATGACATATGATGACACATGACACCATATGGCAATACATGACACATGACACCACATGAAACCACATGACAATACATGACACATGACACCACATGATGACACATGACACATGATGACAAATGACACCACATAATGATACATGATGACACATGGCACCACATGAAACATGATGACATATAACACCACATGACACCACATGACACATGACACCACATGACACCACTTGACACCACATGACACATGACAAGTAACACCACATGACACCACATGACACATGACCACGTAACACCACGTGACATGACACTACATGATACCACATAACACATGACACCACATGACACATGATGACACATGGCACCACATGACACATGACACATGACACATGATGACACATGACAACACATGACAATATATGACACATGACACCACATGGCACCACATGACATATGACACCACATGACACGTGACACCACATGACACCACATGACACGTGACACCACATGACATGACACCACATGATATCACATGATGCCACATGACACATGACACCACATGACACCACATGACACATGACACCATATGGCCCCACATGACACATGGCACCACATGACACATGACACCACATGACACATAACATCACATGACACATGACACCACATGACACATGAAGACACTTGACACCACATGATGACACATGACACCACATGACAAATGACACCATATGACACCACATGAAACAAGACACAAAACACCACATGACACCACATGACATATGACACCATGTGACACATGATGCATTACCATGTGAAACCACATGACATGACACCATATGATACCACATGACAAATTCCACCACATGACACATGACACCTGACATATGATGACACATGACACCACATGACAATACATGACACATGACACCCCATGAAAATACATGACAACACATGACAATACATGACACATGACATCACATATTGACACATGTGACATGACACTACATGACACCACATGATACCACATGACACATGACACCACATGACACATGACACATGATGACACATGGCAGCACATGACACATGACACATGATGGCAAATGACACCACATGACAATACATGACACATGACACCCCATGACACCACATGTCACATGACACCACATGACACATGACACAACATGACACCACTTGACACATGACACCACATGACATTACACATGACAACACATGACATCACTTGATACCACATGACACATAACACAACATGACACCACATGACACATGACACCACATGACACATGACACCACATGACATGACACCACATGATACCACATGACACCACATGATATCACATGACACATGACACCACATGACACCACATGACACATGACACCACATGACAATACATGACACATGACACCCCATGAAAATACATGACAATACATGACAATATATGACACATGACACCACATGTTGACACATGTGACATGACACTACATGACACCACATGATACCACATGACACATGACACCACATGACACATGACACATGATGACACATGGCACCACATGACACATGACACATGATGGCACATGACACCACATGACAATACATAACAAATGATACCCCATGACACCACATGTCACATGACACCACATGACACATGATACAACATGACACCACTTGACACATGACACCACATGACATTACACATGACAACACATGACATCACTTGATATCACATGACACATGACACATAACACAACATGACACCACATGACACATGACACCACATGACACATGACACCTGACACCACATGACACCACATGACATGATACCACATGATACCACATGACACCACATGATACCACATGACACATGACACCACATGATACCACATGACACATGACACCACATGGCAATATGTGACACATGACACCACATGAAACCACATGACAATACATGACACATGACACCACATGATGACACATGACACATGATGACAAATGATACCACATGATGACACATGGCATCACATGAAACATGATGACATATAACACCACATGAAACATGACACATGACACCACATGAAACCATATGACAACACATGACAATACATGACACATGACACCACATGATGACACATGACACATGATGACACATGACACCACATGATGACACATGGCACCACATGAAACATGATGACACATGACACCACATGACACATGATACATGATACCACATGACACCACTTGACACCACATGACACCACATGACACATGACATATAACCCCACATGACACCACATGACATGACATGACACATGACCACATGACACCATGTGACATGACATCACATGACACATGACACATAACAACACATGACACATGATACCACATGATACCACATAATACATGACAACACATGACACCACATGATGACACATGATGATACATGGCATTACATGAAACATGATGACACATTACACTACATGACACATGACATCATGTGACAACACATGACACATGACACCACATGACATCACTTGACACCACATGACACCACATGACACCACATGACACATGACCACGTGACACCACATGACATGACACCACATGACACCACATGGCACCACATGATACCACATGACACATGATACCACATGATACCACATGACACCACATTACATGAGACATGATGACACATGACATATGATAACACCACATGACAATACATGACACATGACACCACATGAATCCATATCATAACACATTACAATACATGACACATGATACCACATGATGACACATGACATATGATGACACATGACACCACATGAAATTACACATTACACATGACACATGACACATGTCACCACATGACACATGACAACATATGATAACACATGACACATGATGACACATGACATATGATACCACATGACACCACATGACACCACATGAACATGACACCACATGACACCAATTGACATTACATGACACCTCATAAGGTATGACACATGACACCACATGACACATGACACCACATGACACATGACACCTGACACCACATGACACCACATGATATGACACCCCATGACACCACAAGACACATGATACCACATGACACCACATGATGACACATGAGGACACATGATGACACATGACACCACATGACATCACATTACTGATAATACATGACACATGACGATACATGATGACACATGATACCACATGACACATGACTTATGACACATAACACCACATGACACCACTTAACACCACATGACACCACATGACACCTGACACATAACACCAAATGACACCATAGGACACATGACACCACATGACACATGACCATGTGACACCACATGACATGACACCACATGATACCATATGACTCATGACACCACTTGACACACGATGACACATGACACCATATGACACATGACAATACATGATAACACATAGCACATGATGACACATGGCATATGACACCACGTGACATCACATGACACATGACACATGATGACACATGACACCACATGACACATGACATATGATGACACATGACATCACATGACAATACATGACATATGACACCACATGAAACCACTTGACAACACATGATAAAACATGATACATGATGACAAATGTCACCACATGAAACATGATAACACATGACAACACATGACACATGACACCACATGACACCACATGACACATGACACCACATGACACCACTTGAAACCACATGACACCACATGACACAAACCACATGACACCACATGACCCATGACACCACATGACACATGACCACGTGACACCACATGACATGACACCACATGACACCACATGATACCACATGACACATGACATCACATGACACATGACACATAACACATCACACATGATACCACATGATACCACATAATACATGATAACACATGACATCACATGATGACACATGATGACACATGGCATTACATGAAACATGATGACACATTATACCACATGACACATGACACCACATGACAACACATGACACATGACACCACATGACATCACTTGACACCACATGACACCACATGACACATGACCACGTGACACCACATGACATGACACCACATGACACCACATGACACCACATGATACCACACGACACATGACACCACATGACACCTCATGACACATGACACATGATGACACATGACATCACATGGCAATACGTGACATATGATACCACATGAAACCACATGACAATACATGACACATGACACCACATGATGACACATGACACATGATGACAAATGATACCCCATGATGACACATGGCACCACATGAAACATGATGACATATGACACCACATGAAACATGGCACATGACACCACATGAAACCACATGACAACAAATGACAATACATGACACATGACACCACATGATGACACATGAAACATGATGACACATGACACCACATGACACATGATACATGATACCACATGACACCACTTGATACCACATGACACCACATGACGCATGACACATAACCCCACATGACACCACATGACATGACATGACACATGACCACATGATACCATGTGACATGACACCACATGACACATGACACATAACAACACATGACACATGATACCACATGATACCACATAATACATGACAACACATGACACCACATGATGACATAATATGACACATGGCATTACATGAAACATAATGACACATTACACCACATGACACATGACACCACATGACAACACATGACACATGACCCCACATGACATCACTTGATACCACATGACACCACATGACACCACATGACACATGACCATGTGACACCATATGACATGACACCACATGACACCACATGACACCATGTGATACCACACGACACATGATACCACATGACACCACATGACACATGATGACAAATGACACCACATGATGATACATGATGACACATGGCACCACATGAAACATGATGACATATAGCACCACATGAAACATGACACATGACACCACATGAAACCACATGACAACACATGACACATGACACCACATGATGACACATGACACATGATGACAAATGACACCACATGATGACACATGATGACACATGGCACCACATGAAACATGATGACATATAGCACCACATGAAACATGACACATGACACCACATGAAACCACATGACAACACATGACAATACATGACACATGACACCACATGATGACACATGACACATGACACCACATGATGACACATGGCACCACATGAAACATGATGACACATGACACCACAAGACACATGATACATGACACCACATGACACCACTTGATACCACATGACACCACATGACACATGACACATAATCCCACATGACACCACATGACATGACATGACACATGACCACATGACACCATGTGACATGACACCACATGAAACCACATGATACCACATGACACATGACACCAAATGACACGACACATGATGACACATGACATATGATGATACCACATGACAATACATGGCATATGACACCACATGAAACCACATCACAATACATTACAATACATGACACATGACACCACATGATGACACATGACATATGATGACACATGACACCACATGACATTACACATTACACATGACACATGATGACACATGTCACCATATGACACATGATGACACATGACAACATATGATAACACATGACACATGATGACACATGACATATGACACCACATGACACCACATGACAACACATGACACCACACGACACATGACACCACATGAAACATGACACCACATGACACCAATTGACACTACATGACACCACATGACTCATGACACATGACACCACATGACACCACATGACGCCACATAACACATGACACCTGACACCACATGACACCACATGATATGACACCCCACGACACCACATGACACATGACACCACATGATATCACATGATGACACATGATGACACATGACACCACATAACACCACATTACTGACAATACATGACACATGACGACACATGATGACACATGATACCACATGACACATGACATATGACACATAACACCACATGACACCACTTGACACCACATGACACCACATGACACATGACATATAACACCACATGACACCATATGACACATGACACCATATGACACATGACACATGACCATGTGACACCACATGACATGACACCACATGATACCACATGACACATGATACCACATGACACATGATGACACATGACACCATACGACACATGACAACACATGATAACATATAGCACATGATGACAAATGGCACATGACATCACGTGACATCACAAGACACATGACACATGATGACACATGACACCACATGACACTTGACAAATGATGACAAATGACATCACATGACAATACATGACATATGATACCACATGAAACCACTTGACAACACATGACACATGACACCACATGATGAAACATGATACATGATAACACATGACACCACATGACAGGACAACACATGATACATGATGATACATGATAACAAATGGCACATGTCACATGACAACATATGATAACACATGACACATGACACCACATGACATCACATGACACCACATGACAATACATGACACCACACGACACATGACACCACATGAAACATGACACCACATGACACCAATTGACACTACATGACACCACATGACACATGACACCACATGACACCACATGACACATGACACCATATGACACATGACACCTGACACCACATGATATGACACCCCATGACACCACATGACACATGACACCACATGACACCACATGATGACACATGATGACATATGACATCACATGACACCACATTACTGACAATACATGACACATGATGACACATGATGACACATGACACATGACATATGACACATAACACCACATGACACCACTTGACACCACATGACACCACATGACACATGACACATAACACCACATAACACCATATGACACATGACTCCACATGACATATGACACATGACCATGTGACACCACATGACATGACACCACATGATACCACATGACACATGACACCACATGACACATGATGACACATGACACCATATGACACAAGACAACACATGATAACACATAGCACATGATGACACATGGCATATGACACCACGTGACATCACATGACACATGACACATGATGACACATGACACCACATGACACATGACATATGATGACACATGACATCACATGACAATACATGACATATGACACCACATTAAACCACTTGACAACACATGATGAAACATGATACATGATGACACATGACACCACATGACTGACAACACATGACACATGATGACACATGATGACAAATGGCACCACATGAAACATGATAACACATGACACCACATGACACATGACACCACATGACACCACATGACACATGACACCACATGACACCACTTGAAACCACATGACACCACATGACAAAAACCACATGACACCACATGACCCATGACACCACATGACAACGTGACACCACATGACATGACACCACATGACACCACATGATACCACATGACACATGACATCACATGACACATGACACATAACACATGACACATGATACCACATGATACCACATAATACATGATAATACATGACATCACATGATGACACATGATGACACATGGCATTACATGAAACATGATGACACATTATACCACATGACACATGACACCACATGACAACACATGACACATGACACCACATGACATCACTTGACACCACATGACACCACATGACACCACATGACACATGACCACGTGACACCACATGACATGACACCACATGACACCACATGACACCACATGATACCACACGACACATGACACCACATGACACCTCATGACACATGACAAATGATGACACATGACACCACATGGCAATACGTGACATATGATACCACATGAAACCACATGACAATACATGACACATGACACCACATGATGACACATGACACATGATAACAAATGATACCACATGATGACACATGGCACCACATGAAACATGATGACATATGACACCACATGAAACATGACACATGACACCACATGAAGCCACATGACAACAAATGACAATACATGACACATGACACCACATGATGACACATGAAACATGATGACACATGACACCACATGACACATGATACATGATACCACATGACACCACTTGATACCACATGACACCACATGACACATGACACATAACCCCACATGACACCACATGACATGAATTGACACATGACCACATGATACCATGTGACATGACACCACATGACACATGACACATAACAACACATGACACATGATACCACATGATACCACATAATATATGACAACACATGACACCACATGATGACACATTATGACACATGGCATTACATGAAACATAATGACACATTACACCACATGACACATGACACCACATGACAACACATGACACATGACTCCACATGACATCACTTGACACCACATGATACCACATGACACCACATGACACATGACCATGTGAAACCATATGACATGACACCACATGACACCACATGACACCATATGATACCACATGACACATGATACCACGTGACACCACATGACACATGATGACAAATGACACCACATGATGACACATGATGACACATGGCACCACATGAAACATGATGACATATAGCACCACATGAAACATGACACCACATGAAACCACATGACAACACATGACACATGACACCACATGATGACACATGACACATGATGACAAATGACACCACATGATGACACATGATGACACATGGCACCACATGAAACATGATGACATATAGCACCACATGAAACATGACACATGACACCACATGAAACCACATGACAACACATGACAATACATGACACATGACACCACATGATGACACATGACACATGACACCACATGATGACACATGGCACCACATGAAACATGATGACACATGACACCACAAGACACATGATACATGACACCACATGACACCACTTGATACCACATGACACCACATGACACATGACACATAACCCTACATGACACCACATGACATGACATGACACATGACCACATGACACCATGTGACATGACACCACATAAAACCACATTATACCACATGACACATGATACCAAATGACACGACACATGATGACACATGACATATGATGACACCACATGACAATACATGGCATATGACACCACATGAAACCACATCACAACACATTACAATACATGACACATGACACCACATGATGACACATGACATATGATGACACATGACACCACATGACATTACACATTACACATGACACATGATGACACATGTCACCACATGACACATGATGACACATGACAACATATGATAACACATGACACATGATGACACATGACATATGACACCACATGATACCACATGACAACACATGACACCACATGACACATGACACCACATGAAACATGATACCACATGACACCAATTGATACTACATGACACCACATGACTCATGACACATGACACCACATGATACCACATGATACCACATAACACATGACACCTGACACCACATGACACCACATGATATGACACCCCACGACACCACATGACACATGACACCACATGACATCACATGATGACACATGATGACACATGACACCACATAACACCATATTACTGACAATACATGACACATGACGACACATGATGACACATGATACCACATGACACATGACATATGACACATAACACCACATGACACCACTTGACACCACATGACACCACATGACACATGACACATAACACCACATGACACCATATGACACATGACACCATATGACACATGACACATGACCATGTGACACCATATGACATGACACCGCATGATACCACATGACACATGACACCACATGACACATGATGACACATGACACCATATGACACATGACAACACATGATAACACATAGCACATGATGACAAATGGCACATGACACCACGTGACATCACAAGACACATGACACATGATGACACATGACACCACATGACACTTGACAAATGATGACAAATGACATCACATGACAATACATGACATATGACACCACATGAAACCACTTGACAACACATGACACATGACACCACATGATGAAACATGATACATGATGACACATGACACCACATGACAGGACAACACATGATACATGATGATACATGATAATAAATGGCACATGTCATATGACAACATATGATAACACATGACACATGACACCACATGACATCACATGACACCACATGACAACACATGACACCACACGACACATGACACCACATGACACATGACACCACATGACACATGACACCTGACACCACATGATATGACACCCCATGATACCACATGACATATGACATCACATGACACCACATTACTGACAATACATGACACATGATGACACATGATGACACATGACACATGACATATGACACATAACACCACATGACACCACTTGACACCACATGACACCACATGACACATGACACATAACACCACATGACACCATATGACACATGACTCCACATGACATATGACACATGACCATGTGACACCATATGACATGACACCACATGATACCACATGACACATGACACCACATGACACACGATGACACATGACACCATATGACACATGACAACACATGATAACACATGACACATGACACATGGCACATGACACCATGTGACATCACATGACACATGATGACACATGACACCACATGACACATGGCATATGATGACATGACATCACATGACAATACATGACATATGACACCACATGTAACCACTTGACAATACATGACACAAGACACCACATGATGAAACATGATACATGATGACACATGATACCACATGACTGACAACACATGACACATGATGACACATGATGACAAATGGCATCACATGAAACATGATGACACATGACACCACATGACACATAACACCGCATGACACATGACACCACATGATACCACTTGAAACCACATGACACCACATGACACCACATGACACCACATGACACATGACCACGTGATACCACATGACATGACACCACATGACACCACATGATACCACATGACACATGACACCACATGACACATGACACATAACAACACATGACACCACATGACACATGACACCACATGACATATGACACCACATGACACATGATACATGTTGACACATGACACCACATGACTGACAACACATGATACATGATGGCACATGATGACACATGGCACCACATGAAACATGATGAGACATGACACCAGATGACACATGACACCACATGACACCACTTGACACCACATGGCACCACATGCCACATGACACATACCACATGACACAACATGACACATGACCACGTGACACCACATGACACATGGCACCACATGACCCATGACACATGATGATACACAACACCATATGACACATGATGACACATGACAACACATGATAACACTTGACACATGATGACACATGGCATATGACACCACATGACACCACGTGACACATGACACATGACACCACATGACAACACATGACACCACATGACATATGACACCACATGACGCCACATGACACCAATTGACACTACATGACACCAAATGACTCATGACACATGACACCACATGGCACATGACACCACATGACACGTGACATCACATGACACCACATGATATGACACCACATGACACATTACACCACATGACACCACATGATGACACATGATAACACATGACGACACAGGACACCACATGATACCATATGACTGACAATACATGACACATGACTCCACATGAAACCACATGACAACACATGATAATACATGACACATGACACCACATGATGACACTTGTTACATGATGACACATGACCCCACATGAAACATGATGACACATGATACATGATTACACATGATGACATATGACACCACATGACTGACACCACATGACACATGCCGACACATGATGACACATGATGACACATGGCACCACATGAAACATGATGACACATGACACCACAAGACACATGACACCACATGACACATGACACCACATGACACCACTTGGTACCACATGACACCACATGACACATGACACATAACACCACATGACACCACATGACACAAGACACCACATGACACATGACACATGACCATGTGATACCACATGACATGACACCAAATGCCACCGCATGATACCACATGACACCACGTGAATCATGATGACACATGACACCACATGATAACACATGACACATGATGACACATGGCACATGATACCACATGACACATGATGACACATGACACCACTTGACAACACATTACACCACATGACACATGATGACACATGACACTACATGACACATGATGACACATCAAACATGATGACACATGGCACATGACACTACATGACACCACAGGACACCACATGACACATGACACCACATGACAAATGATGACACATGACAACACATAATAACACATGACACATGATGACACATGGCACATGACACCACATGACACATGACATATGATGGCACATGGCAATTCATGATATATGACATCACATGAAACCACATGACAACACATGACAATACATGGCACATGATACCACATGATGACACATGATACATGATGACACATGATACCACATGACTGACAACACATGACACATGACAATACATGATGACACATGGCACCACATGAAACATGATGACACATGACACCACATGACACCACATGACACATGACACCACATGACACATGACCACGTGACACCACATGACATGACACCACATGACACCACATGATACCACATGACATATGAGACATGATGACACATGACAACACATGACACATGACACCACATGACACATAACCACATGGCCCCACATGACACATGGCACCACATGACACATAACACCACATGACACATGACACCATATGACACATGATACCACATGACACATGAAGACAGTTGACACCACATGATGACACATGACACCACATGACAAATGACACCACATGACACCACATGAAACATGACACAAACATCACATGACATCACATAACACATGACACCATGTGACACATGACACATTACCATGTGAAACCACATGACATGACACCATATGATACCACATGACAAATGACACCACATGACACATGACACCTGACATATGATGACACATGATACCTCATGACAATACATGACACATGACACCCCATGAAAATACATGACAACACATGACAATATATGACACATGACACCACATGTTGACACATGACATATGATGACACATGACCATGTGACATGACACTACATGACACCACATGATACCACATGACACATGACACCACATGACACATGACACATGATGCCTCATGGCACCACATGACACATGACACATGATGGCACATGACACCACATGACAATACATGACACATGACACTTCATGACACCACATGTCACATGACTCCACATGACACATGACACAACATGACACCACTTGACACATGACACCACATGACATTACACATGACAACACATGACACCACTTGATACCACATGACACATGACACATAACACAATATGACACTATATGACACATGACACCACATGACACATGACACGTGACACCACATGACACCACATGATATGACACCACATGATACCACATGACACATGACACCACATGATACCACATGACACATCATGTGGTGACACGTGATACCACATGACACCACATGACACCACATTGCACCACATGACACATGACACCACATGACACATGACCACGTGACACCACATGACATGACACCACATGACACCACATAACACCACATAATACCATATGACACATGACACTACGTGACACATGACACATGACATGACATGACATGACACATGACACCACATGGTACATGACATATGATGACACATGACACCACATGGCAATACATGACACATGACACCATATTGAAACCACATGACAACACATGACAATACATGACACATGACACCACATGATCACACATGACACATGATGACACATGACACCACATGATGACACATGATGACACATGGCACCACATGAAACATGATGACACATGACATCACATGACACATGATACATGACACCACATGACACCACTTGACACCACATGACACCACATGACACATGACACATAACCCCACATGATACCACATGACATGACATGACACATGACCACATGATATCATGTGACATGACACCACATGACACCACATGATACCACATGACACATGACACCACATGACACGACACATGAAGACACATGACATATGATGACACAACATGACAATACATGACACATGACACCACATGAAACCACATCACAACATATTACAATACATGACACATGACATCACATGATGACACATGACATACGATGAGACATGACACCATATGACATTACACATTACACATGACTCATGATGACATATGACACCACATGACACATGATGTCACATGACAGCATATGATAACACATGACACATGACACCACATGACATCACATGACACCACATGACGACACATGACACCACATGAAACATGACACCACATGAAACCAATTGACACTACATGATACCACATGACACATGACACCACATGACACCACATGACACCACATGACACATGACACCACATGACACATAACACCTGACATCACATGATATGACATCCCATGACACCACATGACACATGACACCACATGAAAACACATGATGACACATGATGACACATGATGACACATGACATCACATGTCACCACATTACTGACAATACATGACACATGATGACACATGACACATGACATATGACATATAATACCACATGATACATGACACCACATGACACCACTTGGTACCACAGGACACCACATGACACATGACACATAACACCACATGACACCACATGACACATGACACCACATGACACATGACACATGACCATGTGACACCATATGACATGACACCGCATGATACCACATGACACATGACACCACATGACACATGATGACACATGACACCATATGACACATGACAACACATGATAACACATAGCACATGATGACAAATGGCACATGACACCACGTGACATCACAAGACACATGACACATGATGACACATGACACCACATGACACTTGACAAATGATGACAAATGACATCACATGACAATACATGACATATGACACCACATGAAACCACTTGACAACACATGACACATGACACCACATGATGAAACATGATACATGATGACACATGACACCACATGACAGGACAACACATGATACATGATGATACATGATAATAAATGGCACATGTCATATGACAACATATGATAACACATGACACATGACACCACATGACATCACATGACACCACATGACAACACATGACACCACACGACACATGACACCACATGACACATGACACCACATGACACATGACACCTGACACCACATGATATGACACCCCATGACACCACATGACATATGACATCACATGACACCACATTACTGACAATACATGACACATGATGACACATGATGACACATGACACATGACATATGACACATAACACCACATGACACCACTTGACACCACATGACACCACATGACACATGACACATAACACCACATGACACCATATGACACATGACTCCACATGACATATGACACATGACCATGTGACACCATATGACATGACACCACATGATACCACATGACACATGACACCACATGACACACGATGACACATGACACCATATGACACATGACAACACATGATAACACATGACACATGACACATGGCACATGACACCATGTGACATCACATGACACATGATGACACATGACACCACATGACACATGGCATATGATGACATGACATCACATGACAATACATGACATATGACACCACATGTAACCACTTGACAATACATGACACAAGACACCACATGATGAAACATGATACATGATGACACATGATACCACATGACTGACAACACATGACACATGATGACACATGATGACAAATGGCATCACATGAAACATGATGACACATGACACCACATGACACATAACACCGCATGACACATGACACCACATGATACCACTTGAAACCACATGACACCACATGACACCACATGACACCACATGACACATGACCACGTGATACCACATGACATGACACCACATGACACCACATGATACCACATGACACATGACACCACATGACACATGACACATAACAACACATGACACCACATGACACATGACACCACATGACATATGACACCACATGACACATGATACATGTTGACACATGACACCACATGACTGACAACACATGATACATGATGGCACATGATGACACATGGCACCACATGAAACATGATGAGACATGACACCAGATGACACATGACACCACATGACACCACTTGACACCACATGGCACCACATGCCACATGACACATACCACATGACACAACATGACACATGACCACGTGACACCACATGACACATGGCACCACATGACCCATGACACATGATGATACACAACACCATATGACACATGATGACACATGACAACACATGATAACACTTGACACATGATGACACATGGCATATGACACCACATGACACCACGTGACACATGACACATGACACCACATGACAACACATGACACCACATGACATATGACACCACATGACGCCACATGACACCAATTGACACTACATGACACCAAATGACTCATGACACATGACACCACATGGCACATGACACCACATGACACGTGACATCACATGACACCACATGATATGACACCACATGACACATTACACCACATGACACCACATGATGACACATGATAACACATGACGACACAGGACACCACATGATACCATATGACTGACAATACATGACACATGACTCCACATGAAACCACATGACAACACATGATAATACATGACACATGACACCACATGATGACACTTGTTACATGATGACACATGACCCCACATGAAACATGATGACACATGATACATGATTACACATGATGACATATGACACCACATGACTGACACCACATGACACATGCCGACACATGATGACACATGATGACACATGGCACCACATGAAACATGATGACACATGACACCACAAGACACATGACACCACATGACACATGACACCACATGACACCACTTGGTACCACATGACACCACATGACACATGACACATAACACCACATGACACCACATGACACAAGACACCACATGACACATGACACATGACCATGTGATACCACATGACATGACACCAAATGACACCGCATGATACCACATGACACCACATGAATCATGATGACACATGACACCACATGATAACACATGACACATGATGACACATGGCACATGATACCACATGACACATGATGACACATGACACCACTTGACAACACATTACACCACATGACACATGATGACACATGACACTACATGACACATGATGACACATCAAACATGATGACACATGGCACATGACACTACATGACACCACAGGACACCACATGACAGATGACACCACATGACAAATGATGACACATGACAACACATAATAACACATGACACATGATGACACATGGCACATGACACCACATGACACATGACATATGATGGCACATGGCAATTCATGATATATGACATCACATGAAACCACATGACAACACATGACAATACATGGCACATGATACCACATGATGACACATGATACATGATGACACATGATACCACATGACTGACAACACATGACACATGACAATACATGATGACACATGGCACCACATGAAACATGATGACACATGACACCACATGACACCACATGACACATGACACCACATGACACATGACCACGTGACACCACATGACATGACACCACATGACACCACATGATACCACATGACATATGAGACATGATGACACATGACAACACATGACACATGACACCACATGACACATAACCACATGGCCCCACATGACACATGGCACCACATGACACATAACACCACATGACACATGACACCATATGACACATGATACCACATGACACATGAAGACAGTTGACACCACATGATGACACATGACACCACATGACAAATGACACCACATGACACCACATGAAACATGACACAAACATCACATGACATCACATAACACATGACACCATGTGACACATGACACATTACCATGTGAAACCACATGACATGACACCATATGATACCACATGACAAATGACACCACATGACACATGACACCTGACATATGATGACACATGATACCTCATGACAATACATGACACATGACACCCCATGAAAATACATGACAACACATGACAATATATGACACATGACACCACATGTTGACACATGACATATGATGACACATGACCATGTGACATGACACTACATGACACCACATGATACCACATGACACATGACACCACATGACACATGACACATGATGCCTCATGGCACCACATGACACATGACACATGATGGCACATGACACCACATGACAATACATGACACATGACACTTCATGACACCACATGTCACATGACTCCACATGACACATGACACAACATGACACCACTTGACACATGACACCACATGACATTATACATGACAACACATGACACCACTTGATACCACATGACACATGACACATAACACAATATGACACTATATGACACATGACACCACATGACACATGACACGTGACACCACATGACACCACATGATATGACACCACATGATACCACATGACACATGACACCACATGATACCACATGACACATCATGTGGTGACACGTGATACCACATGACACCACATGACACCACATTGCACCACATGACACATGACACCACATGACACATGACCACGTGACACCACATGACATGACACCACATGACACCACATAACACCACATAATACCATATGACACATGACACTACGTGACACATGACACATGACATGACATGACATGACACATGACACCACATGGTACATGACATATGATGACACATGACACCACATGGCAATACATGACACATGACACCATATTGAAACCACATGACAACACGTGACAATACATGACACATGACACCACATGCTCACACATGACACATGATGACACATGACACCACATGATGACACATGATGACACATGGCACCACATGAAACATGATGACACATGACATCACATGACACATGATACATGACACCACATGACACCACTTGACACCACATGACACCACATGACACATGACACATAACCCCACATGATACCACATGACATGACATGACACATGACCACATGATATCATGTGACATGACACCACATGACACCACATGATACCACATGACACATGACACCACATGACACGACACATGAAGACACATGACATATGATGACACAACATGACAATACATGACACATGACATCACATGAAACCACATCACAACATATTACAATACATGACACATGACATCACATGATGACACATGACATACGATGAGACATGACACCATATGACATTACACATTACACATGACTCATGATGACATATGACACCACATGACACATGATGTCACATGACAGCATATGATAACACATGACACATGACACCACATGACATCACATGACACCACATGACGACACATGACACCACATGAAACATGACACCACATGAAACCAATTGACACTACATGATACCACATGACACATGACACCACATGACACCACATGACACCACATGACACATGACACCACATGACACATAACACCTGACATCACATGATATGACATCCCATGACACCACATGACACATGACACCACATGAAAACACATGATGACACATGATGACACATGATGACACATGACATCACATGTCACCACATTACTGACAATACATGACACATGATGACACATGACACATGACATATGACATATAATACCACATGATACATGACACCACATGACACCACTTGGTACCACAGGACACCACATGACACATGACACATAACACCACATGACACCACATGACACATGACACCACATGACACATGACACATGACCATGTGATACCACATGACATGACACCAAATGACACCGCATGATACCACATGACACCACATGAATCATGAAGACACATGACACCACATGACACATGATGACACATGACAACACATGATAACACATGACACATGATGACACATGGCACATGACACCACATGACACATGATGACACATGACACCACTTGACAACACATCACACCACATGACACATGATGACACATGACACTACATGACACATGATGACACATCAAACATGATGACACATGGCACATGACACTACATGACACCACAGGACACCACATGACACATGACACCACATGACAAATGATGACACATAACAACACATGATAACACATGACACTTGATGACACATGGCACATGACACCACATGACACATGACATATGATGGCACATGAGAATTCATGATACATGACACCACATGAAACCACATGACAACACATGACAATACATGGCACATGACACCACATGATGACACATGATACATGATGACACATGACACCACATGACTGACAATACATGACACATGAAGATACATGATGACACATGATGACACATGGCACCACATGAAACATGATGACACATGACACCACATGACACCACATGACACATGACACTACATAACACATGACCATGTGACACCACATGACATGACAACATATGACACCACATGATACCACATGACACATGATGACACATGACAACACATGACATATGACACATGACATCACATGACACATAACCACATGGCCCCACATGACACATGGCACCACATGACACATGACACCACATGACACATGACACCACATGACACATGATACCACATGACACATGAAGACACTTGACACCACATGATGACACATGACACCATATGACAAATGACACCACATGACACCACATGAAACATGACACAAAACATCACATGACATCACATGACACATGACACCATGTGACACATGACACATTACCATGTGAAACCACATGACATGACACTATGTGATACCACATGACAAATGACACCACATGACACATGACACCTGACATATGATGACACATGACACCTCATGACAATACATGACACCCCATGAAAATACATGACAACACATGACAATACATGACACATGACACCACATGTTGACACATGATGACACATGACCATGTGACATGACACTACATGACACCAAATGATACCACATGACACATGACATCACATGACACATGACACATGATGACACATGGCACCACATGACACATGACACATGATTGCACATGACACCACATGACAATGCATGACACATGACACTTCATGACACCACATGTCACATGACACCACATGACACATGACACAACATGACACCACTTGACATATGAGACCACTTGACATTACACATGACAACACATGACACCACTTGATACCACATGACACATGACACATAACACAACATGACACTATATGAGACATGACACCACATGACACATGACACGTGACACCACATGACACCACATGATATGACACCACATGATACCACATGACACATGACACCACATGATACCATATGACACATCATGTGGTGACACGTGACACCACATGACACCACATGACACATGACACCACATTGCACCACATGACACATGACACCATATGACACATGACCACGTGACACCACATGACATGACATCACATGACACCACATAACACCTAATGATACCATATGACACATGACACTACATGACACATGACACATGACACATGACACCACATGGCACATGACATATGATGACACATGACACCACATGGCAATACATGACACATGACACCATATTGAAACCACATGACAACACATGACAATACATGACACATGACACCACATGATCACACATGACACATGTTGCCACATGACACCACATGATGACACATGATGACACATTGCACCACATGAAACATGATGACACATGACATCACATGACACATGATACATGACACCACATGACACCACTTGATACCACATGACACCACATGACACATGACACATAACCCCACATGATACCACATGACATGACATGACATATGACCACATGATACCATGTGACATGACACCACATGACACCACATGATACCACATGACACATGACACCACATGACACGACACATGAAGACACATGACATATGATGACACCACATGACACATGACACCACATGAAACCACATCACAACACATTACAATACATGACACATGACACCACATGATGACACATGACATATGATGAGACATGACACCATATGACATTACACATTACATATGACACATGATGACACATGACACCACATGACACATGATGTCACATGACAGCATATGATAACACATGATACATGAAACCACATGACATCACATGACACCACATGACGACACATGACACCACACGACACATGACACCACATGAAACATGACACCATATGATACCAATTGACACTACATGACACCACATGACACATGACACCACATGACACCACATGACACCATATGACACATGACACCACATGACACCTGACACCACATGATATGACATCCCATGACACCACATGACACATGACACCACATGACAACACATGATGACTCATGATGACACATGACACATGACACCACATGAAACCACATTACTGACAATACATGACACATGATGACACATGACACATGACATATGACAAATAACACCACATGACACATGACACACAACACCACATGACACCATATGACACATGACTCCACATGACACATGACACATGACCATGTGACATCACATGACATGACACAACATGATACCACATGACACATGACACCACATGACACACAATGACACATGACACCATATGACACATGACAACACATGATAACACATGACACATGACACATGGCACATGACACCACGTGACATCACATGACACATGACACATGATGACACATGACACCATATGACACATGACATATGATGACATGACATCACATGACATTACATGACATATGACACCACATAAAACCACTTGACAACACATGACACAAGATACCACATGATGAAACATTATACATGATGACACATGACACCACATGACTGACAAGACATGACACATGATGACACATGATGACAAATGGCACCACATGAAACATGACACATGACACCACATGACACATGACACCACATGACACATGACACCACATGACACCACTTGAAACCACATGACACCACATGACACAACATGACACATGACACCACATGACATATGACCACGTGATACCACATGACATGACACCACATGACACCACATGATACCACATGACACATGACACCACATGACACATGACACCACATGACACATGACACCACATGATACCACATAATATATGACAACACATGACACCACATGATGACACATGATGACACATGGCATTACATGAAACATGATGACACATTACACTACATGACACATGACCTCACGTGACAACACATGACACATGACACCACATGACACCACTTGACACCACATGACACCACATGACACCACATGACACATGACCACGTGACACTACATGACATGATACCACATGATACCATATGACACCACATGATACCACATGACACCACATGATACTTGACACATGACACCACATGGCACATGACATATGATGACACATGACACCACATGGCAATACATGACACATGACACCACATGAAACCACATGACAATACATGACACCACATGACACCACATGATACCACATGACACATGACACCACATGACACATGACACATAACAACACATGACACCACATGACACATGACACCACATGACACATGACACCACATGATACCACATAATACATGACAACACATGATACCACATGATGACACATGATGACACATGGCATTACATGAAACATGATGACACATTACACCACATGACACATGACACCACATGACAACACATGACACATGACACCACATGATACCACTTGACACCACATGACACCACATGACACCACATGACACTCTGAGGTTCTGTGACAATTTGAACCCGTGTTTTCAACATTGTCATAAATACATAATTTTGGTATCAGTGAACCGCAAATGATCCATTTAGCATATCCTGGTGTTTTCGCTATGCTACGAGCAAGAGCACTCCTGTTATGAACACATTTCTGATCTACCCATGGCATCCATCTTAGATCACGGAAGCCATTTTGTGTTTCTTGCCCTCACGTAGACAATGGACACGCAGTGACCTCTAGCACCTAAGGACACGTAGGCTTTAGCCGGAGATTCACCTTGCTAGCGACACGTGCACCTTAGAACAGAACACGCCATGGCCGCATGACTCGACAGAAGTTGCCTCCACTGCCTGAGGCCAGTCCTGCTATACTGGTTCTCGTGTTCGTTGGCCTGATCATGATTAGGCAGCCGAATCTGGTAGCCTTGCCCATTTACGACCCACAAACATCTCTTATCCTACTTTTCTATCTTCTGCACCTGGCTCTGCTCCTTTCCTTCCGGGCCTTTATTAGGGGGAGGTAATGAAATTTACAATGAGGCGGTCCGGGTCTTGAATGAAAAGTTGACATGGGATTATGATGGAATAGTGGGAACCCCTCGTTCGTAATGTTTTGACATCAGATATTGCTGACGATTCCTGTGCAACGCCAAATATTTATTGTTTAAGATACAAAGGTTTTGGAACGTGCTAACATGTAAAGAATTTTGCCTGAAGCCCAATATTCGATATATAAGGAGCAACCCTCGTTGTACAATTCGAACAGGCTCCTAGACACTGCCCATGTGTAGTTTCTGTGACTTCTGTGTCCCTGCAGTAATAAACCTTTGGTCTTTGACGCCACCAACGAGAAGCCCGTGTTTCTGTTTATTTGTGCACCGAGACAGGTAGAACTCCGGGGTCTTCGGGTGTTATCCCTGACACCTCTGGACGGAACCAAAAAGTCCAGAACTCCAATTGGCGCCCAACGTGGGGCGACGTCATTCGGTACCGGTCCAAAAGCCTGAAGAGTTCGAGAAGCTTCGTGTGAAGATTCCTGAGGGAGGCGCCCCACTTCATCGATCCCGGCATATCGCAAAAGTGGCCTGACGTTCTCTTCCACAAGGGTTCCCGTTCAGACGGCTGCAGTGGTCCGTTGCCTTGACCGTCGCCCTGTCTTGGACCCGAGGTGCAGTCCTTAGTACGGCGAGACGAGACGGGTTTCTCCTTGGTGACGTCTTCAGTGCCTCAGTTAAGTATCAAGTGGTTGCTAGTTGGTTACTTCGTAAGGGTTGTTCCTGTTAGGATTAAATCCCTTTTCAGTTCTTGGTTTGGTTTGGTTTCGTAAGATTATCACTGGTTGTTCTAGTCACGATAATCATTTGGTTTAGTTTGGGTATCGATACATTTGTTCGCTTTGGTAGGCCTAAGTTCTTGGTCCGAGTGCGCACCTTTGTTTGTGTGTTTGTTTGTTCTGTGTTCCGGGTTATAAAATGGTAAGTCGGAAAAATTGTATGTTGTCGTGCTTTGGTTGCAACAGTGATTCCCGGTTGGAGTACTCATGTCTGGTTCCTCCGATTGGGACTCCTCTTTATGATCTGTATTGTAAGTTTGGAGTGGGTCCTATATCTTATAATGAGGTATGGGTCCGATATACGCAGAAAGACGGTGTCCTTAGTTGGCCACTGCATGGTAGTTTCGAACCCCAAGTTCTTGATAATTTAGAAACGAAATTGTTCAAGAAGAAAGCCCGGCCGGCAATGTTTGATTCTCTTCGTTATTGGCGAAAAGAATCTAAACAGAGAGAAATTAAAAAGTTGAAGAAAGAACAGAAAGAGCAAGAGTTGACTTTAGAACAGTCTGCTAAGCAGCTGCAACTCAACGAGTCTGAGAAAGCAATGGAGGTGGCCAACAGAGAGCGTAACTTAGCGATAGACAAGTGCTATCCTGCTTTGCCATCAAGTACAGCTAAGATAGTAGAGGACCCTGAAAACGATCCTCTGTTGTCTTACTTGTTACGGTCACCCCCACTGTATGCACAGGGTGCTACGGCTCCACCTTTACCGAATGTTCAATTACCGGTTGCTGGGCAACCTGGTGCTCCTGCTCCCCTGAATCAAGCTCCTGTACCTCCTGTGGTCAATATTAATGTTCCTTCGGCACCCCCTCTTTCAGGGTTGCCGGCTTCTTTACCTATACCTGTATCGCTTACACCTGCTAGTTCACAGGCTACTTTGCCCGCTACTCCTACTGATCCTGTTCTATCTGTCCCAACTGCTACTTTATTCTCTGCGTCTGCTAGTGTTATGACTCCGCTTTCTGTTCGTCGGAGAATCACTGATTCTGTCTCTAATATTCTATCTCCCTTCTATAAAACTCTGATTAAGACTCCTACCTCTGATTTTGTGCAGAGACGTAGTCAGCTTCCCAGTACTGAAGAACGAGGAATATTAGATTCCACAGCTCTTAGATGGATTTTAAAAAGTGGAAGATATAGTACTAGAGATGTATTAGATACATTTATGCAATGGAAAGAACCGACACAACGATATGTGTTCGATGAAATGTGCTTCCTTTTACGTAAGGAATTGGAAGAGGATGACTCTGAATCAAATCTAGAAGAATTAATTAATGTTCAGAAAGAGTTTGCTGCGGGTATGATAATTGGTCAAAATATAAAAGAAGCGATGGAACTGATTTTAAGTTATAGGAATGACCCATCCCTTCGTTCACCGAGGGAGTTAGAAAAACGTAGTACGAAGCAGAATCGCCAATATCCAATGAGGGAGGTTCCTCCAATTTGGCGCGAAGCTGTGCAAGCTGATGTACCGAATGGTATTGTTGCCGCTCCGGCCCAATTCCAGAGAGTGTGTATACACATTCCGTGGAAGCGAGCTGAAGTATTAGCAGTAAAGCAGGCCTTGCCTGATCCGCGTAAAAATCCAGCCGGATATTACAAGGAGTTAGCACAGACAGTTGAGGCTTGTGTGCTGAATCTAGCGGACATTGACATGTTATTTGGGAATGTAGTTCCGCAACCAATTTGGGCTAAAATTCGTAAAGAGAATCATCCAGTTGCCCTAGGTGGTGATTGGGCAGCTATAATTGCAGCGGATGGTCAGCAAATAGGTGGTTCCAAACCCGAACCTCTAATTGCTAATTTACCCGGTAGAATATTTGAATTAATGAAGACTCTGATGCCGGCATTGCGCGTTAACTGGGACAAGTTGTCCGCATGCAGGCAAAAGAAGGACGAAAGTGTTTCCGACTTTTTCACAAGGTTCGAAGAGACTTTTGTGGATCATAGTGATCAGGATATGAGCACAGAAGGAGGACAGAGACTATTCGTTGATAAATTTGTACACAATTTGTTGCCCGAACTTAGTAATAAATTGAAAGATTCCGAGAGTGCGTGGGCTGTCTCTACGACTGCGCAAATACTTGCGACTGCCCAGTACTATGAAAATAGGGATAAAGAGGAGAAGGAAAAATCAGAGAAGAAGACAAAAGATTTAAAAACTAAAGTCCTTTTACAGCAAGCATATCCGTCTCGCACGAATCAGACTAACACGCAGCAAGGTTCATATCAAAGGACAGATTATGGTTCTCAGAGACCACAATACCAGTGGAACCAGTGTGCATACTGTAAGAAGGAAGGCCATTATAAGAGTGAGTGTCCAGTCTTAGCGCAGAATAATGCTGCGGCAGCTCAGAGAGGTCGTGGTGGTTATATGCAAAATTCTAGGGGTCGAGGACGAGGTGCTATGCCTCCACAAACGAACGATCGCCCTTCTAACCATTTTGATCAGCGAAATAGTCAGTCTGCTCAGCAAAATAGATCTCAGCAGTATCATGTTGAAGACTATTGTGAAACTGATGAAGGGTTTCAGCAAAAAGAGTACTAGGACAGCCAAGGACAAAGAGAGGGAGTAGTATCAGTTCCAGTAGATCAGAGTGGGCCTTATGTCGCAGTAGCAGCATCAGGTGTGGTCGAACCGTTTCTGTTGGATACTGGTGCAGCAAAAAGTTCTATCATACATGAGAAACTCCCTGGCGCACCTTTGTCTGGCTTAACAAATGTTTCAGTAGGTTTTTCAGGCGCCCCTGTTTACAACCCCGTGTCTGGTCCTTTGTCTATTTCTGTTGGACCCCGTCAATTGAAAGCTCCCTTGATTTTGACGATAGGTTGTAATGAAAATCTGCTTGGTTTAGACTTGTTAAAACGCCTATATGCGACGTTGTACTGTTCTCCGGAAGGAGTACAGCTTACGTTGGGTAAAAGAATCACCTCTCCAATGTACTTGTCGATGGATGCGCTCCCACCAGAGCTACGTTCTCTCCCTGATACTCTTTGGGCGACTGGTCCTAATGATGTAGGTCTTTTAGAAATCCCACCATATGTAGTTACTTTGAAAGCGAATGTAAAATTTCTACGAATTCCACAATACAGAATCTCTAGTGAAGGTGAACGCGCACTTTTATTAATTGTGCAAGATTTGATCGAGAAAGGTGTAGTAGAAGAAACTAGAGGGAATGTCTGTAACAGTCCTGTCTTGCCAATTCTGAAACGTACAGATCCTTCAAAGCCTCCAGTATATAGGTTTGTCATAGATCTTAGGGAGGTTAACAAGATTGTGATTCCACAGTTCCCTGTAGTTCCAGACATAACTGCATTGTTAACGTTGATTCCTGCTACAGCCACATGGTTTTCAGTTATCGACTTGAAGAATGCCTTTTTCAGCATTCCGATAGCCGAGGAAAGTAGGGATATTTTCGGCTTCTCTTTAGGAGGTCGAAGCTTCAGGTTTAAACGTGCTCCACAAGGGTATTGTGAGAGTCCGTCCATTTACAGCCAGGCATTAAAAAGTCAGTTAGATTCCTTGGTACTTCCTCCTGGTTCTGCTTTAGTGCAGTATGTAGATGATCTTCTAGTAGCTGCCGATGACAAGGAAACTTGCAAAACAGCTACAATTTCGTTATTGCATCATTTGTCTAATTTGAATCACAGGGTGTCACCTTCGAAAATGCAATATTGTTGCCAAGAAGTGACCTACCTAGGTCATCTCTTGTCAAAGGAGGGAAGGAAGTTGACCCCAGAGAGAATAAAAGCAATTACACAGATGAATGTTCCTAGCACACAGAGAGAAGTACGTGCCTTTTTAGGTATTACCTCATACTGTAGGCAGTGGATCCCAAATTTTTCTCTTTTGGCAAAACCGCTGGTAGCTTTGACTGGGAAAAATGTTCCGAGTCCAGTGCCATGGTCTGCTGAATGTCAGGAGAGTTTTTCTGAGTTACGAAATGCACTGTGTTCAGCTCCTGTGTTGGGTACTCCTGACTACAGTAAGCCATTTACGCTCTATGTTCACGAGAGAGAAGGTTGCGCGTTGAGTGTTCTGACACAGAAATTTGGTGATAAACAACGCCCTTGTGCGTATTTTTCATCAATATTAGATCCGGTAGCTAGAGCGTTGCCTAGTTGTTTGAGAGCTACAGCGGCAGCTGCGGCTTCCATTCGACATTCTGCTGGTTTGGTCATGAACAACATGCTAGTGGTTATGGTTCCTCATGCTGTGGACACACTCATGAACCGAACTAAGACACAACACCTTACCAGTGCTAGATTATCTGGCTATGAGCTGACACTGCTAGCGAGTCATATTCAGATCAAAAGATGCAATGTATTGAATCCAGCAACATTGTTGCCGACTAGTCAAGAGTCGAGAGATTCCGAACCACATGACTGTTGCTTTAGAACCGAGGAAGAGACAAAAGGACGAATTGATCTTAAAGACACTCCGTTGTCAGATCCGGATGGCACGTTGTATGTTGATGGGTCTTGTTTTAAATTGGAGAATGGTGATGTAACTGCTGCCTATGCAGTAACGACTTTGAGTACGATTGTGGAGACTGCAAGAGTGAGTCAGAATTCTGCCCAAGCTGCGGAATTAATTGCGCTAACGAGAGCGTGTGTTTTAGCTAATGGAAAGAGAGTGAATGTGTTCACAGATAGTCAGTACGCGTTCGGCGTGGCCCATAGTTTTGGCCGTTTGTGGAAAGAGAGAGGTTTCATTACGTCCCATGGGACTAAGATCCAACATGGTCAGCTAGTTAATGACTTGTTGGAATCTCTAACCTTGCCGACTGAAGTTGCGGTTGTGAAGTGCAGCGCTCATAAAGCAATCACGGATGATGTTGGTCGTGGGAATGCTTTTGCTGACGAGACTGCTAAACAGACAGCTAGAAATATAATGAGTAGAATGTATGTTGCAACGTCTGCAAGATGGATTTCTGAGTCTGGAATGTGTGAGGACACAGTGGAAAGCGTGAAAGAAATTCAGAAAGAGGCGACTGAGGAGGAAAAGCTTGCATGGAAAGAGAGCACGGGTAAATTGGACTCGAATGGGTGTTGGATTGACTTGTCGGAACAGCAGCGTTGGATGTTGCCTGATGCGTATGTGCTTGCAGTAGTAACGATGGCACATGGAGCAGCGCATATCAGTTCTAAAGGGATTTGTAAGATGTTGGCTTCAGTCTGGAAGAATGATGGGATTAGTAAGTGTGCAGAGAGAGTGGTGAAAAATTGTATGGTATGCCTGATGCATAATCCTGGCAAGGGAATCCCCACACCTGCAGGTCACTTCGCTCCTCCTTCTTGCCCCTTTGAAGTGATTCAGTTAGACTTCATTCACATGGATCGATGCAACAACCTAAAGTACGTCCTAGTGGTAGTTTGTGCTTTCTCCAGATGGATCGAAGCATATCCACTGAAGGACAATACTGCTTTGTCCACTGCCAAAATTCTTCTCAAGGAATACTTCCCTAGGTATGGCATGCCACGGATTGTATGGTCAGATAACGGAAGTGAGTTCGTAGGGAAAGTTATGCAGAGTGTGGGTGCCGGTTTAGGGATTAAACAAAAGTTCCACAGTGCGAACCATCCCCAGTCTGCTGGTTTAGTTGAGGGTTACAATGGCACCCTCAAGCTGAAACTCGCTAAAATACAGGCATCCACAGGTTTGTCCTGGCCAGATGCACTACCCTTGGCTTTGTTATCAACGAGAGCAACTATACATTCTAGAGTAGGGCTTAGTCCATATGAAATAGTTTTTGGTCGTCCCGCCAATGTTTGGGGGGTGCCTAGGCCAAAAGAATTTAGACAGCTGGAATATCCAATGTTAATTGATTACCTTTTCGACTTGACTGCTAAATTGAGCCTTATTCACCAACAGGTTTTCGATGCATTGCCAAAGCCACCGGAGAGTCCAGGTCATCAGCTGAAACCTGGGGATCAAGTCGTCATTAGAAATTTTGCAAGAACGAAAAATCTTAAGCCCAGATTCATTGGCCCCTTCCAGGTGTTATTGACAACGAGAACTGCTATTCGTGTGGCCGGACGGAAGAATTGGATACACACGACACACGTCAAACGTGTGCCCCTGCCACTTCCTTACGACAACTGGGTGAAGAAAGGAATCGGTGCCTCTGAAGCAGAACAAATACCCAGTTTCATCCCTTTCAGCGATGCAGAACTGATCACAGATACATCAAACTCTGGCTCTCCTCCTGAAACTGCTCTTTTGAACCCTGAACATTTGCCATCTGCATCAAAAGAACATTTGCCATCTGCGAACGTGAATATTGCAACGTCGGCTGAAAATACATTGTTTCCAGATCAGACAGCTCCTGCAAAACTGAGATACAATTTACGATCTCGCAATATGGACAAATAAAGCAGGAAACTGCCTACTTCCACATTTGAAGTTTTTTGATACATTGCCTCCAGCCAGGAAGTTTGCTATTGTTTTGTTGTTTTAAAAATTGCCTTGCCGTCTGGGTAGCCGTAGGGTCGTGGCTGTGTGCCTAGTTGAATCTGCGGGGATCAGACACAAGGTCGATCTTTCTGTTAGTTCTGGGAACTCCCAGGGCTGATAGAGGCATTTTCATCTACGTACACATCATCAGTGGTCGCGAGCGGATTGTAGAAGATGGAGCTTCCTGAGCTGCAACGACAGAATGTAATTTATGTTCGCAGAAATAGACTGTACAGAATACTTCACAGCAAATGCTTTCTAATGCAATGTGCAGTTACGTTTTTAATTGTTTTGATAACGTTAGTGGGTGGAATCGTCTTTGGTGTGCATTTGATTTTTATGCCGGTAACTACAGTACCTCCCCTCGATCCTGCTACTTCTACTGTTTCTTTTATGCATTCTTTTCACTCGTTTCCTGAACACGAACAAGCTCGACGCTCAGAATTTATTAACAATACATTTGTACAGCTCTTGCATCAACACCAACTGGCAGTTAATACTACAGACTGCTGGGTGTGTGGCTTGATACCCCACGCTATGGATAAAGGCATTCCCTATCTAGTCTTGCCTTTTAGCTATAATGGATCATTTCAGGCCTTTCAGACCATTTTTGCCTATGCCCTTGAGACCTATCCTCCGCGTCCACCACGTTCCACTAAATACAACTCAGCCAACAAAGCTTTAGTCCAGGGAATTATTGACATGATTAAAAATGTCAATAATACTCTATCTTACCCTAGAGATGAATTACGGGTATATTTGAGTTGGAACTCTACAGAGTATCGCCTTAGTTTGGGAGAAAGCAAGCGTAAAAGCTCCACTCCAGTCTGGGTCGTACCTCACCGAGGTCAGGTCTGTTTGCAAGGAAATGGGAGAAATCCGAGAGCTCAGCTAGGGAGGAGTGAGTGCGTTGAGACTTACGTATTTCCGTCTAACTCTTCCCCTGCCTTCCTTACTGCTAGGGGTACTTACTTCATCTGTCAAGACAGAGCATATACATGGCTGCCTGCTGACTTCTCAGGTTCGTGTTATATTGCTCGATTGTTGCCTCCGACATACACTGCTTCTTCAGATTATCACAAGACCAGAGTAGCAAGAGGTGTCTTCAGCAAGGAAGATACCGCTGGTCAGGAAGCTGGAGACTACTTCAAAGGTTTCCTTCCATTTTGGGGGCCTATGGCCAATAGTAGAAATCTACGTCAGCTAACATGGGTAGTTGAATCTACTATTACAGAAACTGCTGGTGCCCTTAGTAACTTGACAGCTGAGCTTCAGGCGGATCGTCTCATGACGTTGCAGAACCGTATGGTTCTAGATGTAATACTTGCAGATCGAGGTGGGGTATGCAGAATGATCCAATCGAGCTGCTGTGTTTTTATTCCCAATAATGCTCCAACCGTCTATGAAGCGATCTCTAAGCTACACGAGATTTCCGACTCTATACACGTAGACAAGGGAAACTGGTCCTTCATGGAGTGGTTTTGGACTCTGGTATCAGCGTGGGGATGGAAGGTTCTGATGGTCATTGGTGTCATCCTAGTATTTCTGTTCTCATGCTGCCTGATTATCCAGTGTGGTCCCGCTTTGTGTAGTCTTTGTGCTGCAACATGTTTCAGAAAACCACCTGCTTTTGGAGAAAAGGCGCGAGAAAGAATGATGATGCAACAACATGTCACTGACCTGATGAGCATAGAGATAGACTCGGAAATAGAGTAATTGCCTACGTAAGGGCAAAAGGAGGGTCTGAGGTTCCGTGACAATTTGAACCCGTGTTTTCAACATTGTCGTAAATACATAATTTTGGTATCAGTGAACCGCAAATGATCCATTTAGCATATCCTGGTGTTTTCGCTATGCTACGAGCAAGAGCACTCCTGTTATGAACACATTTCTGATCTACCCATGGCATCCATCTTAGATCACGGAAGCCATTTTGTGTTTCTTGCCCTCACGTAGACAATGGACACGCAGTGACCTCTAGCACCTAAGGACACGTAGGCTTTAGCCGGAGATTCACCTTGCTAGCGACAGGTGCACCTTAGAACAGAACACGCCATGGCCGCATGACTCGACAGAAGTTGCCTCCACTGCCTGAGGCTAGTCCTGCTATACTGGTTCTCGTGTTCGTTGGCCTGATCATGATTAGGCAGCCGAATCTGGTAGCCTTGCCCATTTACGACCCACAAACATCTCTTATCCTACTTTTCTATCTTCTGCACCTGGCTCTGCTCCTTTCCTTCTGGGCCTTTATTAGGGGGAGGTAACGAAATTTACAATGAGGCGGTCCGGGTCTTGAATGAAAAGTTGACATGGGATTATGATGGAATAGTGGGAACCCCTCGTTCGTAATGTTTTGACATCAGATATTGCTGACGATTCCTGTGCAACGCCAAATATTTATTGTTTAAGATACAAAGGTTTTGGAACGTGCTAACATGTAAAGAATTTTGCCTGAAGCCCAATATTCTATATATAAGGAGCAACCCTCGTTGTACAATTCGAACAGGCTCCTAGACACTGCCCATGTGTAGTTTCTGTGACTTCTGTGTCCCTGCAGTAATAAACCTTTGGTCTTTGACGCCACCACCGAGAAGCCCGTGTTTCTGTTTATTTGTGCACCGAGACAGGTAGAACTCCGGGGTCTTCGGGTGTTATCCCTGACACCTCTGGACGGAACCAAAAAGTCCAGAACTCCAACATGACCACGTGACACTACATGACATGACACCACATGACACCACATGATACCACATGACACCACATGACACATGACACCACATGACACATGACATATGATGACACATGACACCACATGGCAATACATGACACGTGACACCACATGACACATGATGACACATGAAGACACATGACACCACATGACACCACATGATGACACATGACACCACATGACACCACATGAAACATGACACAAAACATCACATGATACCATATGACACATGACACCACATGACACATGACACATTACCATGTGAAACCACATGACATGACACCATATGATACCACATGACAAATGACACCACATGACAAATGACACCTGACATATGATGACACATGACACCACATGACAATACATGACACCCCATGAAAATACATGACAACACATGGCAATACATGACACATGACATCACATGTTGACACATGACACATGATCATGTGACATGACACTATATGACATCACATGATACCACATGATACCACATGACACATGACACATGATGACACATGACACCACATGACAATACATGACACATGACACCCGATGACACCACATGACACATGACACCACATGACACATGACACAACATGACACCACTTGACACCACATGACATTACACATGACAACACATGACACCACTTGATACCACATGACACATGACACATAACACAACATGACACAACATGACACATGACACCACATGACACATGACATGTGACACCACATGACACCACATGACATGACACCACATGATACCACATGACACATGACACCACATGATACCACATGACACGTGATACCACATGATACCACATGACACCACATGGCACCACATGACACATGACCATGTGACACCACATGACATGACACCACATGACACCACATGATACCATATGACACATGACACTACATGACACATGACATATGAAACCACATGACACATGAAATATGATGACACATGACATTACATGACAATACATGATATATGACACCACATGAAACCACTTGATAACACATGACACCACATGACTGACAACACATGACACATGATGTCACCTGATGACACATGGCACCACATGAAACATGATGACACATGACACCACATGACACATGACACCACATGAAACATGACATGTGACACCACATGACACCACATGACGACACATGATGACACATGACGACAAATGATTCTACATATCACCACATGACTGACAACACATGACACATGATGACACATGATGACACATGATGACACAAGGCACCACATGAAGCATGGTGACATATGATACCACATGACACATGACACCACATGACACCACTAGACACCACATTATACCACATGACACATGATACATAACACCACATGATAGCACATGACACATGACACCACATGACATATGACATATGACCATGTGACACCACAAGACATGACACCACATGACACCACATGATACCACATGACACATGACACCACATGACACATGATGACACATGAAACCATATGACACATGACAACATATTATAAAACATGACACATCATGACTCATGGCACATAACACCATATGAAACCACATGACACATGACACATGATGACACATGACATCACATGACAATACATGACAGATGACACCACATGAAACCACTTGACAACACATGACAATACATGATACATGACACCACATGATGATACATAATACATGATGACACATGACACCACATGACTGACAACACATGACACATGATGACACATGATGACAGATGGCACAACATGAAAAATCATGACACATGACATCACATGACACATGACACCACATGACACCAATAGGATTGGGTGGTGAAATACCGACTCTTAAGGGCCTGTGGCACTCTTGGGAGTGTCACCTACATATGGATTTACAGAATCAGTATATTTTCCGATTTGGTAAAATACCAAAGTGGTAATTTTACCGAATCGGTAAATATACCGATTCTGTAAATTCAGACCCACCTATATCTCAAAATCCAAATACCGGTCAGTAATGGCCGAAATCGGCCGTTACCGACCGGTATTTGGTGACGTACATCTGGCCCCAAATGACACATGACATATGATGACACATGACATCACATGACAATACATGACACATGACACCACATGAAACCACTTGACAACACTTGATACCACATGAAACATAACCCCACATGACACCACTTGAAACCACATAACACCACATGACACATGACACAAATCACATGACACCACATGACACATGACATCACATGACCACGTGACACCTCATGACATGACACCACATGATACCACATGATACCACATGATGACACATGACACCACATGACACCACATGAAACATGACACAAAACAACACATGACACCACATGACACATGACACCACATGACACATGACATATTATGACACATGACATCACATGACAATACATGACATATGACACCACATTAAACCACTTGACAATACATGATGAAACATGATACATGATGACACATGACACCACATGACTGACAACACATGACACATGATGACACATGATGACAAATGGCACCACATGAAACATGATAACATATGACACCACATGACACATGATACCACATGACATCACATGACACATGACACCACATGACACCACTTGAAACCACATGACACCACATGACAAAAACCACATGACACCACATGACCCATGACACCACATGACAACGTGACACCACATGACATGACACCACATGACACCACATGATACCACATGACACATGACATCACATGACACATGACACATAACACATGACACATGATACCACATGATACCACATAATACATGATAATACATGACATCACATGATGACACATGATGACACATGGCATTACATGAAACATGATGACACATTATACCACATGACACATGACACCACATGACAACACATGACACATGACACCACATGACATCACTTGACACCATATGACACCACATGACACCACATGATACATGACCACGTGACACCACATGACATGACACCACATGATACCACATGACACCACATGATACCACACGACACATGACACCACATGACACCTCATGACACATGACAAATGATGACACATGACACCACATGGCAATACGTGACATATGATACCACATGAAACCACATGACAATACATGACACATGACACCACATGATGACACATGACACATGATAATAAATGATACCACATGATGACACATGGCACCACATGAAACATGATGACATATGACACCACATGAAACATGACACATGACACCACATGAAGCCACATGACAACAAATGACAATACATGACACATTACACCACATGATGACACATGAAACATGATGACACATGACACCACATGACACATGATACATGATACCACATGACACCACTTGATACCACATGACACATGACACATAACCCCACATGACACCACATGACATGACTTGACACATGACCACATGATACCATGTGACATGACACCACATGACACATGACACATAACAACACATGACACATGATACCACATGATACCACATAATATATGACAACACATGACAACACATGATGACACATTATGACACATGGCATTACATGAAACATAATGACACATTACACCACATGACACATGACACCACATGACAACACATGACACATGACTCCACATGACATCACTTGACACCACATGATACCACATGACACCACATGACACATGACCATGTGACACCATATGACATGACACCACATGACACCACATGACACCATATGATACCACACGACACATGATACCACGTGACACCACATGACACATGATGACAAATGACACCACATGATGACACATGATGACACATGGCACCACATGAAACATGATGACATATAGCATCACATGAAACATGACACCACATGAAACCACATGACAACACATGACACATGACACCACATGATGACACATGACACATGATGACAAATGACACCACATGATGACACATGATGACACATGGCACCACATGAAACATGATGACATATAGCACCACATGAAACATGACACATGACACCACATGAAACCACATGACAACACATGACAATACATGACACATGACACCACATGATGACACATGACACATGACACCACATGATGACACATGGCACCACATGAAACATGATGACACATGACACCACAAGACACATGATACATGACACCACATGACACCACTTGATACCACATGACACCACATGACACATGACACATAACCCCACATGACACCACATGACATGACATGACAGATGACCACATGACACCATGTGACATGACACCACATGATACCACATGATACCACATGACACATGATACCAAATGATACGACACATGATGACACATGACATATGATGACACCACATGACAATACATGGCATATGACACCACATGAAACCACATCACAACACATTACAATACATGACACATGACACCACATGATGACACATGACATATGATGACACATGACACCACATGTCATTACACATTACACATGACACATGATGACACATGTCACCACATGACACATGATGACACATGACAACATATGATAACACATGACACATGATGACACATGACATATGACACCACATGATACCACATGACAACACATGACACCACATGACACATGACACCACATGAAACATGACACCACATGACACCAATTGACACTACATGACACCACATGACTCATGACACATGACACCACATGACACCACATGACACCACATAACACATGACACCTGACACCACATGACACCACATGATATGACACCCCACGACACCACATGACACATGACACCACATGACATCACATGATGACACATGATGACACATGACACCACATAACACCACATTACTGACAATACATGACACATGACGACACATGATGACACATGATACCACATGATACATGACATATGACACATAACACCACATGACACCACTTGACACCACATGACACCACATGACACATGACACATAACACCACATGACACCATATGACACATGACACCATATGACACATGACACATGACCATGTGACACCACATGACATGACACCGCATGATACCACATGACACATGACACCACATGACACATGATGACACATGACACCATATGACACATGACAACACATGATAACACATAGCACATGATGACAAATGGCACATGACACCACGTGACATCACAAGACACATGACACATGATGACACATGACACCACATGACACTTGACAAATGATGACAAATAACATCACATGACAATACATGACATATGACACCACATTAAACCACTTGACAACACATGACACATGACATCACATGATGAAACATGATACATGATGACACATGACACCACATGACAGGACAACACATGACACATGATGATACATGATGACAAATGGCACATGATGTCACATGACAACATATGATAACACATGACACATGACACCACATGACATCACATGATACCACATGACAACACATGACACCACATGACACATGACACAACACAACATGACATATGACATATGACACCACATGACACATGACACATGACACATGATCATGTGACACCACATGACAATACATGACACATGACACCATATGAAACCAAATGACAATACATGACACATGACACCACATGATGAAACATGATACATGATGACACATGACACCACATGACAGGACAACACATGATACATGATGATACATGATAACAAATGGCACATATGATAACACATGACACATGACACCACATGACATCACATGACACCACATGACAACACATGACACCACACGACACATGACACCACATGACACATGACACCACATGACACATGACACCTGATACCACATGATATGACACCCCATGACACCATATGACATATGACATCACATGACACCACATTACTGACAATACATGACACATGATGACACATGATGACACATGACACATGACATATGACACATAACACCACATGACACCACTTGACACCACATGACACCACATGACACATGACACATAACACCACATGACACCATATGACACATGACTCCACATGACATATGACACATGACCATGTGACACCATATGACATGACACCACATGATACCACATGACACATGACACCACATGACACACGATGACACATGACACCATATGACACATGACAACACATGATAACACATGACACATGACACATGGCACATGACACCATGTGACATCACATGACACATGACATGATGACACATGACACCACATGACACATGACATATAATGACATCACATCACATGATAATACATGACATATGACACCACATGTAACCACTTGACAACACATGACACAAGACACCACATGATGAAACATGATACATGATGACACATGATACCACATGACTGACAACACATGACACATGATGACACATGATGACAAATGGCATCACATGAAACATGATTTCACATGACACCACATGACACATAACACCGCATGACACATGACACCACATGATACCACTTGAAACCACATGACACCACATGACACCACATGACACCACATGACACATGACCACGTGATACCACATGACATGACACCACATGACACCACATGATACCACATGACACATGACACCACATGACACATGACACATAACAACACATGACACCACATGACACATGACACCACATGACACCTGACACCACATGATACATGGCATATGATGGCACATGACACCACATGACACATGACACCACATGACACATGATACATATTGACACATGACACCACATGACTGACAACACATGATACATGATGGCACATGATGACACATGGCACCACATGAAACATGATGAGACATGACACCAGATGACACATGACACCACATGACACATGACACCACATGACACCACTTGACACCACATGGCACCACATGCCACATGACACATACCACATGACACAACATGACACATGACCACGTGACACCACATGACACATGACACCACATGACCCATGACACATGATGATACACAACACCACATGACACATGATGACACATGACAACACATGATAACACTTGACACATGATGACACATGGCATATGACACCACATGACACCACGTGACACATGACACATGACACCACATGACAACACATGACACCACATGACATATGACACCACATGACGCCACATGACATCAATTGACACTACATGACACCAAATGACTCATGACACATGACACCACATGGCACATGACACCACATGACATGTGACATCACATGACACCACATGATATGACACCACATGACACATTACACCACATGACACATTACACCACATGACACCATATGACACCACATGATGACACATGATAACACATGACGACACAGGACACCACATGATACCATATGACTGACAATACATGACACATGACTCCACATGAAACCACATGACAACACATGACAATACATGACACATGACACCACATGATGACACTTGTTACATGATGACACATGACCCCACATGAAACATGATGACACATGACACATGATTACACATGATGACATATGACACCACATGACTGACACCACATGACACATGCCAACACATGATGACACATGATGACACATGGCACCACATGAAACATGATGACACATGACACCACAAGACACATGACACCACATGACACATGACACCACATGACACCACTTGGTACCACATGACACCACATGACACATGACACATAACACCACATGACACCACATGACACAAGACACCACATGACACATGATACATGACCATGTGATACCACATGACATGACACCAAATGACACCGCATGATACCACATGACACCACATGAATCATGATGACACATGACACCACATGATAACACATGACACATGATGACACATGGCACATGATACCACATGACACATGATGACACATGACACCACTTGACAACACAGTACACCACATGACACATGATGACACATGACACTACATGACACATGATGACACATCAAACATGATGACACATGGCACATGACACTACATGACACCACAGGACACCACATGACACATGACACCACATGACAAATGATGACACATGACAACACATAATAACACATGACACATGATGACACATGGCACATGACACCACATGACACATGACATATGATGGCACATGGCAATTCATGATATATGACATCACATGAAACCACATGACAACACATGACAATACATGGCACATGATACCACATGATGACACATGATACATGATGACACATGATACCACATGACTGACAACACATGACACATGACAATACATGATGACACATGATGACACATGGCACCACATGAAACATGATGACACATGACACCACATGACACCACATGACACATGACACCACATGACACATGACCACGTGACACCACATGACATGACACCACATGACACCACATGATACCACATGACATATGAGACATGATGACACATGACAACACATGACACATGACACCACATGACACATAACCACATGGCCCCACATGACACATGGCACCACATGACACATAACACCACATGACACATGACACCATATGACACATGATACCACATGACACATGAAGACAGTTGACACCACATGATGACACATGACACCACATGACAAATGACACCACATGACACCACATGAAACATGACACAAAACATCACATGACACCACATGACACATGACACCACGTGACACATGACGCATTACCATGTGATACCACATGACATGACACCATATGATACCACATGACAAATTCCACCACATGACACATGACACCTGACATATGATGACACATGATACCTCATGACAATACATGACACATGACACCCCATGAAAATACATGACAACACATGACAATATATGACACATGACACCACATGTTGACACATGACATATGATGACACATGACCATGTGACATGACACTACATGACACCACATGATACCACATGACACATGACACCACATGACACATGACACATGATGCCTCATGGCACTACATGACACATGACACATGATGGCACATGACACCACATGACAATACATGACACATGACACTTCATGACACCACATGTCACATGACTCCACATGACACATGACACAACATGACACCACTTGACACATGACACCACATGACATTACACATGACAACACATGACACCACTTGATACCACATGACACATGACACATAACACAATATGACACTATATGACACATGACACCACATGACACATGACACGTGACACCACATGACACCACATGATATGACACCACATGATACCACATGACACATGACACCACATGATACCACATGACACATCATGTGGTGACACGTGACACCACATGACACCACATGACACCACATTGCACCACATGACACATGACACCACATGACACATGACCACGTGACACCACATGACATGACACCACATGACACCACATAACACCACATAATACCATATGACACATGACACTACGTGACACATGACACATGACATGACATGACACATGACACCACATGGTACATGACATATGATGACACATGACACCACATGGCAATACATAACACATGACACCATATTGAAACCACATGACAACACGTGACAATACATGACACATGACACCACATGATCACACATGACACATGATGACACATGACACCACATGATGACACATGATGACACATGGCACCACATGAAACATGATGACACATGACATCACATGACACATGATACATGACACCACATGACACCACTTGACACCACATGACACCAGATGACACATGACACATAACCCCACATGATACCACATGACATGACATGACACCACATGACACCACATGATACCACATGACACATGACACCACATGACATGACACATGAAGACACATGACATATGATGACACCACATGACAATACATGACACATGACACCACATGAAACCACATCACAACATATTACAATACATGACACATGACATCACATGATGACACATGACATATGATGAGACATGACACCATATGACATTACACATTACACATGACTCATGATGACATATGACACCACATGACACATGATGTCACATGACAGCATATGATAACACATGACACATGACACCACATGACATCACATGACACCACATGACGACACATGACACCACACGACACATGACACCACATGAAACATGACACCACATGAAACCAATTGACACTACATGATACCACATGACACATGACACCACATGACACCACATGACACATGACACCACATGACACATAACACCTGACATCACATGATATGACATCCCATGACACCACATGACACATGACACCACATGAAAACACATGATGACACATGATGACACATGATGACACATGACATCACATGTCACCACATTACTGACAATACATGACACATGATGACACATGACACATGACATATGACACATAATACCACATGATACATGACACCACATGACACCACTTGGTACCACAGGACACCACATGACACATGACACATAACACCACATGACACCACATGACACATGACACCACATGACACATGACCATGTGATACCACATGACATGACCCCAAATGACACCGCATGATACCACATGACACCACATGAATCATGAAGACACATGACACCACATGACACATGATGACACATGACAACACATGATAACACATGACACATGATGACACATGGCACATGACACCACATGACACATGATGACACATGACACCACTTGACAACACATCACACCACATGACACATGATGACACATGACACTACATGACACATGATGACACATCAAACATGATGACACATGGCACATGACACTACATGACACCACAGGACACCACATGACACATGACACCACATGACAAATGATGACACATGACAACACATGATAACACATGACACTTGATGACACATGGCACATGACACCACATGACACATGACATATGATGGCACATGAGAATTCATGATATATGACACCACATGAAACCACATGACAACACATGACAATACATGGCACATGACACCACATGATGACACATGATACATGATGACACATGACACCACATGACTGACAATACATGACACATGAAGATACATAATGACACATGATGACACATGGCACCACATGAAACATGATGACACATGACACCACATGACACCACATGACACATGACACTACATGACATATGACCACATGACACCACATGACATGACACCATATGACACCACATGATACCACATGACACATGATGACACATGACAACACATGACATATGACACATGACATCACATGACACATAACCACATGGCCCCACATGACACATGGCACCACATGACACATGACACCACATGACACATGACACCACATGACACATGATACCACATGACACATGAAGACACTTGACACCACATGATGACATATGACACCATATGACAAATGACACCACATGACACCACATGAAACATGACACAAAACATCACATGACATCACATGACACATGACACCATGTGACACATGACACATTACCATGTGAAACCACATGACATGACACTATGTGATACCACATGACAAATGACACCACATGACACATGACACCTGACATATGATGACACATGACACCTCATGACAATACATGACACCCCATGAAAATACATGACAACACATGACAATACATGACACATGACACCACATGTTGACACATGATGACACATGACCATGTGACATGACACTACATGACACCAAATGATACCACATGACACATGACACCACATGACACATGACACATGATGACACATGGCACCACATGACACATGACACATGATTGCACATGACACCACATGACAATGCATGACACATGACACTTCATGACACCACATGTCACATGACACCACATGACACATGACACAACATGACACCACTTGACATATGAGACCACTTGACATTACACATGACAACACATGACACCACTTGATACCACATGACACATGACACATAACACAACATGACACTATATGAGACATGACACCACATGACACATGACACGTGACACCACATGACACCACATGATATGACACCACATGATACCACATGACACATGACACCACATGACACATGATATATGATGGCACATGACACCACATGATGATACATGACACATGACATCACATGAAACCACATGACAACACATGATAATACATGACACCACATGACACATGACACATGGCATATGACACCACATGATACCACATGATGACACATGACATCACATGACACCACATGACATATGACACCACATGACACCAATTGACACTACATGAAACCACATGACTCATGACACATGACACCATATGACACCACATGACACCACATGACACATGACACCACATTGCACCACATGACACATGACACCATATGACACATGACCACGTGACACCACATGACATGACATCACATGACACCACATAACACCTAATGATACCATATGACACATGACACTACATGACACATGACACATGACACCACATGGCACATGACATATGATGACACATGACACCACATGGCAATACATGACACATGACACCATATTGAAACCACATGACAACACATGACAATACATGACACATGACACCACATGATCACACATGACACATGTTGACACATGACACCACATGATGACACATGATGACACATTGCACCACATGAAACATGATGACACATGACATCACATGACACATGATACATGACACCACATGACACCACTTGATACCACATGACACCACATGACACATGACACATAACCCCACATGATACCACATGACATGACATGACATATGACCACATGATACCATGTGACATGACACCACATGACACCACATGACACCACATGATACCACATGACACATGACACCACATGACACGACACATGAAGACACATGACATATGATGACACCACATGACACATGACACCACATGAAACCACATCACAACACATTACAATACATGACACATGACACCACATGATGACACATGACATATGATGAGACATGACACCATATGACATTACACATTACATATGACACATGATGACACATGACACCACATGACACATGATGTCACATGACAGCATATGATAACACATGATACATGAAACCACATGACATCACATGACACCACATGACGACACATGACACCACACGACACATGACACCACATGAAACATGACACCATATGATACCAATTGACACTACATGACACCACATGACACATGACACCACATGACACCACATGACACCATATGACACATGACACCACATGACACATGACACCTGACACCACATGATATGACATCCCATGACACCACATGACACATGACACCACATGACAACACATGATGACTCATGATGACACATGATGACACATGACACCACATGAAACCACATTACTGACAATACATGACACATGATGACACATGACACATGACATATGACAAATAACACCACATGACACATGACACACAACACCACATGACACCATATGACACATGACTCCACATGACACATGACACATGACCATGTGACACCACATGACATGACACAACATGATACCACATGACACATGACACCACATGACACACAATGACACATGACACCATATGACACATGACAACACATGATAACACATGACACATGACACATGGCACATGACACCACGTGACATCACATGACACATGACACATGATGACACATGACACCATATGACACATGACATATGATGACATGACATCACATGACATTACATGACATATGACACCACATAAAACCACTTGACAACACATGACACAAGATACCACATGATGAAACATTATACATGATGACACATGACACCACATGACTGACAAGACATGACACATGATGACACATGATGACAAATGGCACCACATGAAACATGACACATGACACCACATGACACATGACACCACATGACACATGACACCACATGACACCACTTGAAACCACATGACACCACATGACACAACATGACACATGACACCACATGACATATGACCACGTGATACCACATGACATGACACCACATGACACCACATGATACCACATGACACATGACACCACATGACACATGACACCACATGACACATGACACCACATGATACCACATAATACATGACAACACATGACACCACATGATGACACATGATGACACATGGCATTACATGAAACATGATGACACATTACACTACATGACACATGACCTCACGTGACAACACATGACACATGACACCACATGACACCACTTGACACCACATGACACCACATGACACCACATGACACATGACCACGTGACACTACATGACATGATACCACATGATACCATATGACACCACATGATACCACATGACACCACATGATACTTGACACATGACACCACATGGCACATGACATATGATGACACATGACACCACATGGCAATACATGACACATGACACCACATGAAACCACATGACAATACATGACACCACATGACACCACATGATACCACATGACACATGACACCACATGACACATGACACATAACAACACATGACACCACATGACACATGACACCACATGACACATGACACCACATGATACCACATAATACATGACAACACATGATACCACATGATGACACATGATGACACATGGCATTACATGAAACATGATGACACATTACACCACATGACACATGACACCACGTGACAACACATGACACATGACACCACATGATACCACTTGACACCACATGACACCACATGACACCACATGACACTCTGAGGTTCTGTGACAATTTGAACCCGTGTTTTCAACATTGTCGTAAATACATAATTTTGGTATCAGTGAACCGCAAATGATCCATTTAGCATATCCTGGTGTTTTCGCTATGCTACGAGCAAGAGCACTCCTGTTATGAACACATTTCTGATCTACCCATGGCATCCATCTTAGATCACGGAAGCCATTTTGTGTTTCTTGCCCTCACGTAGACAATGGACACGCAGTGACCTCTAGCACCTAAGGACACGTAGGCTTTAGCCGGAGATTCACCTTGCTAGCGACACGTGCACCTTAGAACAGAACACGCCATGGCCGCATGACTCGACAGAAGTTGCCTCCACTGCCTGAGGCCAGTCCTGCTATACTGGTTCTCGTGTTCGTTGGCCTGATCATGATTAGGCAGCCGAATCTGGTAGCCTTGCCCATTTACGACCCACAAACATCTCTTATCCTACTTTTCTATCTTCTGCACCTGGCTCTGCTCCTTTCCTTCCGGGCCTTTATTAGGGAGAGGTAATGAAATTTACAATGAGGCGATCCGGGTCTTGAATGAAAAGTTGACATGGGATTATGATGGAATAGTGGGAACCCCTCGTTCGTAATGTTTTGACATCAGATATTGCTGACGATTCCTGTGCAACGCCAAATATTTATTGTTTAAGATACAAAGGTTTTGGAACGTGCTAACATGTAAAGAATTTTGCCTGAAGCCCAATATTCGATATATAAGGAGCAACCCTCGTTGTACAATTCGAACAGGCTCCTAGACACTGCCCATGTGTAGTTTCTGTGACTTCTGTGTCCCTGCAGTAATAAACCTTTGGTCTTTGACGCCACCAACGAGAAGCCCGTGTTTCTGTTTATTTGTGCACCGAGACAGGTAGAACTCCGGGGTCTTCGGGTCTTATCCCTGACACCTCTGGACGGAACCAAAAAGTCCAGAACTCCAATTGGCGCCCAACGTGGGGCGACGTCATTCGGTACCGGTCCAAAAGCCTGAAGAGTTCGAGAAGCTTCGTGTGAAGATTCCTGAGGGAGGCGCCCCACTTCATCGATCCCGGCATATCGCAAAAGTGGCCTGACGTTCTCTTCCACGAGGGTTCCCGTTCAGACGGCTGCAGTGGTCCGTTGCCTTGACCGTCGCCCTGTCTTGGACCCGAGGTGCAGTCCTTAGTACGGCGAGACGAGACGGGTTTCTCCTTGGTGACGTCTTCAGTGCCTCAGTTAAGTATCAAGTGGTTGCTAGTTGGTTACTTCGTAAGGGTTGTTCCTGTTAGGATTAAATCCCTTTTCAGTTCTTGGTTTGGTTTGGTTTCGTAAGATTATCACTGGTTGTTCTAGTCACGATAATCATTTGGTTTAGTTTGGGTATCGATACATTTGTTCGCTTTGGTAGGCCTAAGTTCTTGGTCCGAGTGCGCACCTTTGTTCGTGTGTTTGTTTGTTCTGTGTTCCGGGTTATAAAATGGTAAGTCGGAAAAATTGTATGTTGTCGTGCTTTGGTTGCAACAGTGATTCCCGGTTGGAGGACTCATGTCTGGTTCCTCCGATTGGGACTCCTCTTTATGATCTGTATTGTAAGTTTGGAGTGGGTCCTATATCTTATAATGAGGTATGGGTCCGATATACGCAGAAAGACGGTGTCCTTAGTTGGCCACTGCATGGTAGTTTCGAACCCCAAGTTCTTGATAATTTAGAAACGAAATTGTTCAAGAAGAAAGCCCGGCCGGCAATGTTTGATTCTCTTCGTTATTGGCGAAAAGAATCTAAACAGAGAGAAATTAAAAAGTTGAAGAAAGAACAGAAAGAGCAAGAGTTGACTTTAGAACAGTGTGCTAAGCAGCTGCAACTCAACGAATCTGAGAAAGCAATGGAGGTGGCCAACAGAGAGCGTAACTTAGCGATAGACAAGTGCTATCCTGCTTTGCCATCAAGTACAGCTAAGATAGTAGAGGACCCTGAAAACGATCCTCTGTTGTCTTACTTGTTACGGTCACCCCCACTGTATGCACAGGGTGCTACGGCTCCACCTTTACCGAATGTTCAATTACCGGTTGCTGGGCAACCTGGTGCTCCTGCTCCCCTGAATCAAGCTCCTGTACCTCCTGTGGTCAATATTAATGTTCCTTCGGCACCCCCTCTTTCAGGGTTGCCGGCTTCTTTACCTATACCTGTATCGCTTACACCTGCTAGTTCACAGGCTACTTTGCCCGCTACTCCTACTGATCCTGTTCTATCTGTCCCAACTGCTACTTTATTCTCTGCGTCTGCTAGTGTTATGACTCCGCTTTCTGTTCGTCGGAGAATCACTGATTCTGTCTCTAATATTCTATCTCCCTTCTATAAAACTCTGATTAAGACTCCTACCTCTGATTTTGTGCAGAGACGTAGTCAGCTTCCCAGTACTGAAGAACGAGGAATATTAGATTCCACAGCTCTTAGATGGATTTTAAAAAGTGGAAGATATAGTACTAGAGATGTATTAGATACATTTATGCAATGGAAAGAACCGACACAACGATATGTGTTCGATGAAATGTGCTTCCTTTTACGTAAGGAATTGGAAGAGGATGACTGAATAAAATCTAGAAGAATTAATTAATGTTCAGAAAGAGTTTGCTGCGGGTATGATAATTGGTCAAAATATAAAAGAAGCGATGGAACTGATTTTAAGTTATAGGAATGACCCATCCCTTCGTTCACCGAGGGAGTTAGAAAAACGTAGTACGAAGCAGAATCGCCAATATCCAATGAGGGAGGTTCCTCCAATTTGGCGCGAAGCTGTGCAAGCTGATGTACCGAATGGTATTGTTGCCGCTCTGGCCCAATTCCAGAGAGTGTGTATACACATTCCGTGGAAGCGAGCTGAAGTATTAGCAGTAAAGCAGGCCTTGCCTGATCCGCGTAAAAATCCAGCCGGATATTACAAGGAGTTAGCACAGACAGTTGAGGCTTGTGTGCTGAATCTAGCGGACATTGACATGTTATTTGGGAATGTAGTTCCGCAACCAATTTGGGCTAAAATTCGTAAAGAGAATCATCCAGTTGCCCTAGGTGGTGATTGGGCAGCTATAATTGCAGCGGATGGTCAGCAAATAGGTGGTTCCAAACCCGAACCTCTAATTGCTAATTTACCCGGTAGAATAATTGAATTAATGAAGACTCTGATGCCGGCATTGCGCGTTAACTGGGACAAGTTGTCCGCATGCAGGCAAAAGAAGGACGAAAGTGTTTCCGACTTTTTCACAAGGTTCGAAGAGACTTTTGTGGATCATAGTGGTCAGGATATGAGCACAGAAGGAGGACAGAGACTATTCGTTGATAAATTTGTACACAATTTGTTGCCCGAACTTAGTAATAAATTGAAAGATTCCGAGAGTGCGTGGGCTGTCTCTACGACTGCGCAAATACTTGCGACTGCCCAGTACTATGAAAATAGGGATAAAGAGGAGAAGGAAAAATCAGAGAAGAAGACAAAAGATTTAAAAACTAAAGTCCTTTTACAGCAAGCATATCCGTCTCGCACGAATCAGACTAACACGCAGCAAGGTTCATATCAAAGGACAGATTATGGTTCTCAGAGACCACAATACCAGTGGAACCAGTGTGCATACTGTAAGAAGGAAGGCCATTATAAGAGTGAGTGTCCAGTCTTAGCGCAGAATAATGCTGCGGCAGCTCAGAGAGGTCGTGGTGGTTATATGCAAAATTCTAGGGGTCGAGGACGAGGTGCTATGCCTCCACAAACGAACGATCGCCCTTCTAACCATTTTGATCAGCGAAATAGTCAGTCTGCTCAGCAAAATAGATCTCAGCAGTATCATGTTGAAGACTATTGTGAAACTGATGAAGGGTTTCAGCCAAAAGAGTACTAGGACAGCCAAGGACAAAGAGAGGGAGTAGTATCAGTTCCAGTAGATCAGAGTGGGCCTTATGTCGCAGTAGCAGCATCAGGTGTGGTCGAACCGTTTCTGTTGGATACTGGTGCAGCAAAAAGTTCTATCATACATGAGAAACTCCCTGGCGCACCTTTGTCTGGCTTAACAAATGTTTCAGTAGGTTTTTCAGGCGCCCCTGTTTACAACCCCGTATCTGGTCCTTTGTCTATTTCTGTCGGACCCCGTCAATTGAAAGCTCCCTTGATTTTGACGATAGGTTGTAATGAAAATCTGCTTGGTTTAGACTTGTTAAAACGCCTATATGCGACAATGTACTGTTCTCCGGAAGGAGTACAGCTTACGTTGGATAAAAGAATCACCTCTCCAATGTACTTGTCGATGGATGCGCTCCCACCAGAGCTGCGTTCTCTCCCTGATACTCTTTGGGCGACTGGTCCTAATGATGTAGGTCCTTTAGAAATCCCACCATATGTAGTTACTTTGAAAGCGAATGTAAAATTTCTACGAATTCCACAATACAGAATCTCTAGTGAAGGTGAACGCGCACTTTTATTAATTGTGCAAGATTTGATCGAGAAAGGTGTAGTAGAAGAAACTAGAGGGAATGTCTGTAACAGTCCTGTCTTGCCAATTCTGAAACGTACAGATCCTTCAAAGCCTCCAGTATATAGGTTTGTCATAGATCTTAGGGAGGTTAACAAGATTGTGATTCCACAGTTCCCTGTAGTTCCAGACATAACTGCATTGTTAACGTTGATTCCTGCTACAGCCACATGGTTTTCAGTTATCGACTTGAAGAATGCCTTTTTCAGCATTCCGATAGCCGAGGAAAGTAGGGATATTTTCGGCTTCTCTTTAGGAGGTCGAAGCTTCAGGTTTAAACGTGCTCCACAAGGGTATTGTGAGAGTCCGTCCATTTACAGTCAGGCATTAAAAAGTCAGTTAGATTCCTTGGTACTTCCTCCTGGTTCTGCTTTAGTGCAGTATGTAGATGATCTTCTAGTAGCTGCCGATGACAAGGAAACTTGCAAAACAGCTACAATTTCGTTATTGCATCATTTGTCTAATTTGAATCACAGGGTGTCACCTTCGAAAATGCAATATTGTTGCCAAGAAGTGACCTACCTAGGTCATCTCTTGTCAAAGGAGGGAAGGAAGTTGACCCCAGAGAGAATAAAAGCAATTACACAGATGAATGTTCCTAGCACACAGAGAGAAGTACGTGCCTTTTTAGGTATTACCTCATACTGTAGGCAGTGGATCCCAAATTTTTCTCTTTTGGCAAAACCGCTGGTAGCTTTGACTGGGAAAAATGTTCCGAGTCCAGTGCCATGGTCTGCTGAATGTCAGGAGAGTTTTTCTGAGTTACGAAATGCACTGTGTTCAGCTCCTGTGTTGGGTACTCCTGACTACAGTAAGCCATTTACGCTCTATGTTCACGAGAGAGAAGGTTGCGCGTTGAGTGTTCTGACACAGAAATTTGGTGATAAACAACGCCCTTGTGCGTATTTTTCATCAATATTAGATCCGGTAGCTAGAGCGTTGCCTAGTTGTTTGAGAGCTACAGCGGCAGCTGCGGCTTCCATTCGACAATCTGCTGGTTTGGTCATGAACAACATGCTAGTGGTTATGGTTCCTCATGCTGTGGACACACTCATGAACCGAACTAAGACACAACACCTTACCAGTGCTAGATTATCTGGCTATGAGCTGACACTGCTAGCAAGTCATATTCAGATCAAAAGATGCAATGTATTGAATCCAGCAACATTGTTGCCGACTAGTCAAGAGTCGAGAGATTCCGAACCACATGACTGTTGCTTTAGAACCGAGGAAGAGACAAAAGGACGAATTGATCTTAAAGACACTCCGTTGTCAGATCCGGATGGCACGTTGTATGTTGATGGGTCTTGTTTTAAATTGGAGAATGGTGATGTAACTGCTGCCTATGCAGTAACGACTTTGAGTACGATTGTGGAGACTGCAAGAGTGAGTCAGAATTCTGCCCAAGCTGCGGAATTAATTGCGCTAACGAGAGCGTGTGTTTTAGCTAAGGGAAAGAGAGTGAATGTGTTCACAGATAGTCAGTACGCGTTCGGCGTTGCCCATAGGCCGTTTGTGGAAAGAGAGAGGTTTCATTACGTCCCATGGGACTAAGATCCAACATGGTCAGCTAGTTAATGACTTGTTGGAATCTCTAACCTTGCCGACTGAAGTTGCGGTTGTGAAGTGCAGCTCTCATAAAGCAATCACGGATGATGTTGGTCGTGGGAATGCTTTTGCTGACGAGACTGCTAAACAGACAGCTAGAAATATAATGAGTAGAATGTATGTTGCAACGTCTGCAAGATGGATTTCTGAGTCTGGAATGTGTGAGGACACAGTGGAAAGCGTGAAAGAAATTCAGAAAGAGGCGACTGAGGAGGAAAAGCTTGCATGGAAAGAGAGCACGGGTAAATTGGACTCGAATGGGTGTTGGATTGACTTGTCGGAACAGCAGCGTTGGATGTTGCCTGATGCGTATGTGCTTGCAGTAGTAACGATGGCACATGGAGCAGCGCATATCAGTTCTAAAGGGATTTGTAAGATGTTGGCTTCAGTCTGGAAGAATGATGGGATTAGTAAGTGTGCAGAGAGAGTGGTGAAAAATTGTATGGTATGCCTGATGCATAATCCTGGCAAGGGAATCCCCACACCTGCAGGTCACTTCGCTCCTCCTTCTTGCCCCTTTGAAGTGATTCAGTTAGACTTCATTCACATGGATCGCTGCAACAACCTAAAGTACGTCCTAGTGGTAGTTTGTGCTTTCTCCAGATGGATCGAAGCATATCCACTGAAGGACAATACTGCTTTGTCCACTGCCAAAATTCTTCTCAAGGAATACTTCCCTAGGTATGGCATGCCACGGATTGTATGGTCAGATAACGGAAGTGAGTTTGTAGGGAAAGTTATGCAGAGTGTGTGTGCCGGTTTAGGGATTAAACAAAAGTTCCACAGTGCGAACCATCCCCAGTCTGCTGGTTTAGTTGAGGGTTACAATGGCACCCTCAAGCTGAAACTCGCTAAAATACAGGCATCCACAGGTTTGTCCTGGCCAGATGCACTACCCTTGGCTTTGTTATCAACGAGAGCAACTATACATTCTAGAGTAGGGCTTAGTCCATATGAAATAGTTTTTGGTCGTCCCGCCAATGTTTGGGGGGTGCCTAGGCCAAAAGAATTTAGACAGCTGGAACATCCAATGTTAATTGATTACCTTTTCGACTTGACTGCTAAATTGAGCCTTATTCACCAACAGGTTTTTGATGCATTGCCAAAGCCACCGGAGAGTCCAGGTCATCAGCTGAAACCTGGGGATCAAGTCGTCATTAGAAATTTTGCAAGAACGAAAAATCTTCAGCCCAGATTCATTGGCCCCTTCCAGGTGTTATTGACAACGAGAACTGCTATTCGTGTGGCCGGACGGAAGAATTGGATACACACGACACACGTCAAACGTGTGCCCCTGCCACTTCCTTACGACAACTGGGTGAAGAAAGGAATCGGTGCCTCTGAAGCAGAACAAATACCCAGTTTCATCCCTTTCAGCGATGCAGAACTGATCACAGACACATCAAACTCTGGCTCTCCTCCTGAAACTGCTCTTTTGAACCCTGAACATTTGCCATCTGCATCAAAAGAACATTTGCCATCTGCGAACGTGAATATTGCAACGTCGGCTGAAAATACATTGTTTCCAGATCAGACAGCTCCTGCAAAACTGAGATACAATTTACGATCTCGCAATATGGACAAATAAAGCAGGAAACTGCCTACTTCCACATTTGAATTTTTTGATACATTGCCTCCAGCCAGGAAGTTTGCTATTGTTTTGTTGTTTTAAAAATTGCCTTGCCGTCTGGGTAGCCGTAGGGTCGTGGCTGTGTGCCTAGTTGAATCTGCGGGGGTCAGACACAAGGTCGATCTTTCTTTTAGTTCTGGGAACTCCCAGGGCTGATAGAGGCATTTTCATCTACGTACACATCATCAGTGGTCGCGAGCGGATTGTAGAAGATGGAGCTTCCTGAGCTGCAACGACAGAATGTAATTTATGTTCGCAGAAATAGACTGTACAGAATACTTCACAGCAAATGCTTTCTAATGCAATGTGCAGTTACGTTTTTAATTGTTTTGATAACGTTAGTGGGTGGAATCGTCTTTGGTGTGCATTTGATTTTTATGCCGGTAACTACAGTACCTCCCCTCGATCCTGCTACTTCTACTGTTTCTTTTATGCATTCTTTTCACTCGTTTCCTGAACACGAACAAGCTCGACGCTCAGAATTTATTAACAATACATTTGTACAGCTCTTGCATCAACACCAACTGGTAGTTAATACTACAGACTGATGGGTGTGTGGCTTGATACCCCACACTATGGATAAAGGCATTCCCTATCTAGTCTTGCCTTTTAGCTATAATGGATCATTTCAGGCCTTTCAGACCATTTTTGCCTATGCCCTTGAGACCTATCCTCCGCGTCCACCACGTTCCACTAAATACAACTCAGCCAACAAAGCTTTAGTCCAGGGAATTATTGACATGATTAAAAACGTCAATAATACTCTATCTTACCCTAGAGATGAATTACGGGTATATTTGAGTTGGAACTCTACAGAGTATCGCCTTAGTTTGGGAGAAAGCAAGCGTAAAAGCTCCACTCCAGTCTGGGTCGTACCTCACCGAGGTCAGGTCTGTTTGCAAGGAAATGGGAGAAATCCGAGAGCTCAGCTAGGGAGGAGTGAGTGCGTTGAGACTTACGTGTTTCCGTCTAACTCTTCCCCTGCCTTCCTTACTGCTAGGGGTACTTACTTCATCTGTCAAGACAGAGCGTATACATGGCTGCCTGCTGACTTCTCAGGTTCGTGTTATATTGCTCGATTGTTGCCTCCGACATACACTGCTTCTTCAGATTATCACAAGACCAGAGTAGCAAGAGGTGTCTTCAGCAAGGAAGATACCGCTGGTCAGGAAGCTGGAGACTACTTCAAAGGTTTCCTTCCGTTTTGGGGGCCTATGGCCAATAGTAGAAATCTACGTCAGCTAACACGGGTAGTTGAATCTACTATTACAGAAACTGCTGGTGCCCTTAGTAACTTGACAGCTGAGCTTCAGGCGGATCGTCTCATGACGTTGCAGAACCGTATGGTTCTAGATGTAATACTTGCAGATCGAGGTGGGGTATGCAGAATGATCCAATCGAGCTGCTGTGTTTTTATTCCCAATAATGCTCCAACCGTCTATGAAGCGATCTCTAAGCTACACGAGATTTCCGACTCTATACACGTAGACAAGGGAAACTGGTCCTTCATGGAGTGGTTTTGGACTCTGGTATCAGCGTGGGGATGGAAGGTTCTGATGGTCATTGGTGTCATCCTAGTATTTCTGTTCTCATGCTGCCTGATTATCCAGTGTGGTCCCGCTTTGTGTAGTCTTTGTGCTGCAACATGTTTCAGAAAACCACCTGCGTTTGGAGAAAAGGCGCGAGAAAGAATGATGATGCAACAACATGTCACTGACCTGATGAGCATAGAGATAGACTCGGACATAGAGTAATTGCCTACGTAAGGGCAAAAGGAGGTTCTGAGGTTCCATGACAATTTGAACCCGTGTTTTCAACATTGTCGTAAATTCATAATTTTGGTATCAGTGAACCGCAAATGATCCATTTAGCATATCCTGGTGTTTTCGCTATGCTACGAGCAAGAGCACTCCTGTTATGAACACATTTCTGATCTACCCATGGCATCCATCTTAGATCACGGAAGCCATTTTGTGTTTCTTGCCCTCACGTAGACAATGGACACGCAGTGACCTCTAGCACCTAAGGACACGTAGGCTTTAGCCGGAGATTCACCTTGCTAGCGACACGTGCACCTTAGAACAGAACACGCCATGGCCGCATGACTCGACAGAAGTTGCCTCCACTGCCTGAGGCCAGTCCTGCTATACTGGTTCTCGTGTTCGTTGGCCTGATCATGATTAGGCAGCCGAATCTGGTAGCCTTGCCCATTTACGACCCACAAACATCTCTTATCCTACTTTTCTATCTTCTGCACCTGGCTCTGCTCCTTTCCTTCTGGGCCTTTATTAGGGGGAGGTAACGAAATTTACAATGAGGCGGTCCGGGTCTTGAATGAAAAGTTGACATGGGATTATGATGGAATAGTGGGAACCCCTCGTTCGTAATGTTTTGACATCAGATATTGCTGACGATTCCTGTGCAACGCCAAATATTTATTGTTTAAGATACAAAGGTTTTGGAACGTGCTAACATGTAAAGAATTTTGCCTGAAGCCCAATATTCTATATATAAGGAGCAACCCTCGTTGTACAATTCGAACAGGCTCCTAGACACTGCCCATGTGTAGTTTCTGTGACTTCTGTGTCCCTGCAGTAATAAACCTTTGGTCTTTGACGCCACCACCGAGAAGCCCGTGTTTCTGTTTATTTGTGCACCGAGACAGGTAGAACTCCGGGGTCTTCGGGTGTTATCCCTGACACCTCTGGACGGAACCAAAAAGTCCAGAACTCCAACATGACCACGTGACACTACATGACATGACACCACATGACACCACATGACACCACATGATACCACATGACACCACATGACACATGACACCACATGACACATGACATATGATGACACATGACACCACATGGCAATACATGACACGTGACACCACATGACACATGATGACACATGAAGACACATGACACCACATGACACCACATGATGACACATGACACCACATGACACCACATGAAACATGACACAAAACATCACATGATACCATATGACACATGACACCACATGACACATGACACATTACCATGTGAAACCACATGACATGACACCATATGATACCACATGACAAATGACACCACATGACAAATGACACCTGACATATGATGACACATGACACCACATGACAATACATGACACCCCATGAAAATACATGACCACACATGGCAATACATGACACATGACATCACATGTTGACACATGACACATGATCATGTGACATGACACTACATGACATCACATGATACCACATGACACCACATGACACATGACACATGATGACACATGGTACCACATGACACATGACACATGATGGCACATGACACCACATGACAATACATGACACATGACACCCCATGACACCACATGACACATGACACCACATGACACATGACACAACATGACACCACTTGACACCACATGACATTACACATGACAACACATGACACCACTTGATACCACATGACACATGACACATAACACAACATGACACAACATGACACCACATGACACATGACATGTGACACCACATGACACCACATGACATGACACCACATGATACCACATGACACATGACACCACATGATACCACATGACACGTGATACCACATGATACCACATGACACCACATGGCACCACATGACACATGACCATGTGACACCACATGACATGACACCACATGACACCACATGATACCATATGACACATGACACTACATGACACATGACATATGAAACCATATGACACATGAAATATGATGACACATGACATTACATGACAATACATGATATATGACACCACATGAAACCACTTGATAACACATGACACATGACACCACATGACTGACAACACATGACACATGATGTCACCTGATGACACATGGCACCACATGAAACATGATGACACATGACACCACATGACACATGACACCACATGAAACATGACATGTGACACCACATGACACCACATGATGACACATGATGACACATGACGACACATGATTCTACATATCACCACATGACTGACAACACATGACACATGATGACACATGATGACACATGATGACACAAGGCACCACATGAAGCATGGTGACATATGATACCACATGACACATGACACCACATGACACCACTAGACACCACATTACACCACATGACACATGATACATAACACCACATGACAGCACATGACACATGACACCACATGACATATGACATATGACCATGTGACACCACAAGACATGACACCACATGACACCACATGATACCACATGACACCACATGACACATGATGACACATGAAACCATATGACACATGACAACATATTATAAAACATGACACATCATGACTCATGGCACATGACACCATATGAAACCACATGACACATGACACATGATGACACATGCCACCACATGACACATGACATATGATGACACATGACATCACATGACAATACATGACAGATGACACCACATGAAACCACTTGACAACACATGACAATACATGATACATGACACCACATGATGATACATAATACATGATGACACATGACACCACATGACTGACAACACATGACACATGATGACACATGATGACAGATGGCACAACATGAAAAATCATGACACATGACATCACATGACACATGACACCACATGACACCAATAGGATTGGGTGGTGAAATACCGACTCTTAAGGGCCTGTGGCACTCTTGGGAGTGTCACCTACATATGGATTTACAGAATCAGTATATTTACCGATTCGGTAAAATACCGAAGTGGTAATTTTACCGAATCGGTAAATATACCGATTCTGTAAATTCAGACCCACCTATATCTCAAAATCCAAATACCGGTCAGTAATGGCCGAAATCGGCCTTTACCGACCGGTATTTGGTGACGTACATCTGGCCCCAAATGACACATGACATATGATGACACATGACATCACATGACAATACATGACACATGACACCACATGAAACCACTTGACAACACATGACAATACATGACACATGACACCACATGATGACACATGACACCACATGATACCACATGAAACATAACCCCACATGACACCACTTGAAACCACATAACACCACATGACACATGACACAAATCACATGACACCACATGACACATGACATCACATGACCACGTGACACCTCATGACATGACACCACATGACACCACATGATACCACATGATGACACATGACACCACATGACACCACATGAAACATGACACAAAACAACACATGACACCACATGACACATGACACCACATGACACATGACACATTACCATGTGAAACCACATGACATGACACCATATGATACCACATGATGACACATGACACCACATAACAATACATGACACATGACATCCCATGAAAATACATGACAACACATGGCAATACATGACACATGACACCACATGTTGACACATGACACATGATGACACATGACCATGTGACATGACACTACATGATACCACATGATACCACATGACACCACATGACACATGACACATGATGACACATGGCATCATATGACACATGACACATGATGGCACATGACACCACATGACAATACATGACACATGACACCCCATGACACCACATGACACATGATACCACATGACACAACATGACACCACTTGACACCACATAACATTACACATGACAACACATGATACCACTTGATACCACATGACACATAACACAACATGACACAACATGACACATGACACGTGACACCACATGACACCACATGACATGACACCACATGATACCACATGACACATGATACCACATGATACCACATGACATGTGACACCACATGATACCACATGACACATGACACCACATGGCACCACATGACACATCACACCAAATGACACCACATGACACATGACCATGTGACACCACATAACATGACACCACATGACACCACATGATACCATATGACACATGACACTACATGACACATGACACCACATGACACATGACATATGATGACATATGACATCACATGACAATAAATGACATATGACACCACATGAAACCACTTGATAACACATGACACATGATGACACATGACACCACATGACTGACAACACTTGACACATGATGACACCTGATGACACATGACACCAAATGAAACATGACACGTGACACCACATGATACCACATGATGACACTTGATGACACATGACACCACATGACTGAAACACATGACACATGATGACACATGATGACACCACATGATAATACATGACACATGACACCCCATGACACCACATGACACATGATACAACATGACACATGACACCACATGACACATGACACGTGACATCACATGACACCACATGACATGACACCACATGATACCACATGACACATGATACCACATGATACCACATGATACCACATGACACATGACACCACATGTCACCACATGACACATGACACATGACACCACATGGCACCACATGACACATGACACCACATGACACCACATGACACATAACCACGTGACACCACATAACATGACACCACATGATACCATATGACACATGACACTATATGACACATGACACATGACACCACATGACACATGACATATGATGACTCATGACATCACATGACAATAAATGACATATGACACCACATGAAACCACTTGATAACACATGACACATGACACTATATGATGACACATGATACATGACAACACATGACACCACATGACTGACAACACATGACACATGATGACTCCTGATGACATATGGCACCACATGAAACATGATGACACATGACACCACATGACACATGACACCACATGAAACATGACACGTGACACCACATGACACCACATGATGACACGTGATGACACATGACGACACATGACACCACATGACTGACAACACATGACACATGATGACACATGATGACACATGATGACACATGGCACCACATGAAGCATGATGACACATGATACCACATGACACATGACACATGACACCACATGACATCACTTGACACCACATGACACCACATGACACATGACACATAACACCACATGATAGCACATGACACATGACACCTCATGACAAATGACACATGACCATGTGACACCACAAGACATGACACCACGACACCACATGATACCACATGACACATGACACCACATGACACATGATGACACATGAAACCATATGACACATGATGACACATGACAACACATGATAACACATGACACATCATGACACATGGCACATGACACCACGTGACACCACATGACACATGACACATGATGACACATGCCACCACATGACACATTACATATGATGACACATGACATCACATGACAATACATGACAGATGACGCCACATGAAACCACTTGACATCACATGACAATACATGACACATGACATCACATGACAATACATGACAGATGACACCACATAAAACCACTTGACAACACATGACAATACATGACACATGACACCACATGATGACACATAATACATGATGACACATGACACCACATGACTGACAACACATGACACATGATGACACATGATGACACATGGCATAACATGAAACATGATGACACATGACATCACATGACACATTTCACCACATGATATCACATAATATATTACATCACATGACACCACTTGAAACCACATGACACCACATGACATGACACAAACCACATGACACCACATGACACATGACACCACATGACACATGACTCATGACCATGTGACACCACATGTCATGACACCACATGACACATGACACATGATGACACATGACAATATATGATAACACATGACACATTATGACACATGGCATATGACATCACATGACACATGACACCACATGTTGACACATGACACATGATTACACATGACCATGTGACATGACATTACATGACACCACATGATACCACATGACACATGACACCACATGACACATGATGACACATGGCACCACATGACACATGACACATGATGGCACATGACACCACATGACAATACATGACACATGACACCCCATGACACCACATGACACATGACACCATATGACACATGACACAACATGACACCACTTGACACCACATGACACTACATATGACAACACATGACACCACTTGATACCACATGACACATGACACATAACACAACATGACACAACATGACACATGACACCACATGACACATGACACGTGACACCACATGACACCACATGACATGACACCACATGATACCACATGACACATGATACCACATGATACCACATGACATGTGACACCACATGATACCACATGACACATGACACCACATGGCACCACATGACACATCACACCAAATGACACCACATGACACATGACCATGTGACACCACATAACATGACACCACATGACACCACATGATACCATATGACACATGACACTACATGACACATGACACCACATGACACATGACATATGATGACATATGACATCACATGACAATAAATGACATATGACACCACATGAAACCACTTGATAACACATGACACATGACGACACATGACACCACATGACTGACAACACTTGACACATGATGACACCTGATGACACATGGCACCACATGAAACATGATGACACATGACACCACATGACACATGACACCAAATGAAACATGACACGTGACACCACATGACACCACATGATGACACTTGATGACACATGACACCACATGACTGAAACACATGACACATGATGACACATGATGACACCACATGACAATACATGACACATGACACCCCATGACACCACATGACACATGATACAACATGACACATGACACCACATGACACATGACACATGACATCACATGACACCACATGACATGACACCACATGATACCACATGACACATGATACCACATGATACCACATGATACCACATGACACATGACACCACATGTCACCACATGACACATGACACATGACACCACATGGCACCACATGACACATGACACCACATGACACCACATGACACATAACCACGTGACACCACATAACATGACACCACATGATACCATATGACACATGACACTATATGACACATGACACATGACACCACATGACACATGACATATGATGACTCATGACATCACATGACAATAAATGACATATGACACCACATGAAACCACTTGATAACACATGACACATGACACTATATGATGACACATGATACATGACAACACATGACACCACATGACTGACAACACATGACACATGATGACTCCTGATGACATATGGCACCACATGAAACATGATGACACATGACACCACATGACACATGACACCACATGAAACATGACACGTGACACCACATGACACCACATGATGACACGTGATGACACATGACGACACATGACACCACATGACTGACAACACATGACACATGATGACACATGATGACACATGATGACACATGGCACCACATGAAGCATGATGACACATGATACCACATGACACATGACACATGACACCACATGACATCACTTGACACCACATGACACCACATGACACATGACACATAACACCACATGATAGCACATGACACATGACACCTCATGACAAATGACACATGACCATGTGACACCACAAGACATGACACCACGACACCACATGATACCACATGACACATGACACCACATGACACATGATGACACATGAAACCATATGACACATGATGACACATGACAACACATGATAACACATGACACATCATGACACATGGCACATGACACCACATGACACCACATGACACATGACACATGATGACACATGCCACCACATGACACATTACATATGATGACACATGACATCACATGACAATACATGACAGATGACGCCACATGAAACCACTTGACATCACATGACAATACATGACACATGACATCACATGACAATACATGACAGATGACACCACATAAAACCACTTGACAACACATGACAATACATGACACATGACACCACATGATGACACATAATACATGATGACACATGACACCACATGACTGACAACACATGACACATGATGACACATGATGACACATGGCATAACATGAAACATGATGACACATGACATCACATGACACATTTCACCACATGATATCACATAATATATTACATCACATGACACCACTTGAAACCACATGACACCACATGACATGACACAAACCACATGACACCACATGACACATGACACCACATGACACATGACTCATGACCATGTGACACCACATGTCATGACACCACATGACACATGACACATGATGACACATGACAATATATGATAACACATGACACATTATGACACATGGCATATGACATCACATGACACATGACACCACATGTTGACACATGACACATGATGACACATGACCATATGACATGACATTACATGACACCACATGATACCACATGACACATGACACCACATGACACATGATGACACATGGCACCACATGACACATGACACATGATGGCACATGACACCACATGACAATACATGACACATGACACCCCATGACACCACATGACACATGACACCATATGACACATGACACAACATGACACCACTTGACACCACATGACACTACATATGACAACACATGACACCACTTGATACCACATGACACATGACACATAACACAACATGACACAACATGACACATGACACCACATGACACATGACACGTGACACCACATGACACCACATGACATGACACCACATGATACCACATGACACATGATACCACATGATACCACATGATACCACATGACACGTGACACCACATGACACCACATGACACATGACACCACATGGCACCACATGACACATGACACCACATGACACCACATGACACGTGACACCACATGACACCACATGACACATGACACCACATGGCACCACATGATACATGACACCACATGACACCACATGACACATGACCACGTGACACCACATGACATGATACCACATGATACCATATGATACCATATGACACATGACACTACATGACACATGACACATGACATATGATGACACATGACATCACATGACAATAAATTACATATGACACCACATGAAACCATTTGATAACACATGACACATGACAACACATGATGACACATGATACATGATGACACATGACACCACATGACTGACAACACATGACACATGATGACACCTGATGACACATGGCACCACATGAAACATGATGACACATGACACCACATGACACATGACACCACATGAAACATGACACGTGACACAACAAGACACCACATGATGACACGTGATGACACATGACGACACATGACACCACATGACTGACAACACATAACACATGATGACACATGATGACACATGATGACACATGATGACACATGGCACCACATGACACATGACACATAACACCACATGATAGCACATGACACATGACACCACATGAAATGAAATGAAATGAAAAATTGCATTTGTATAGCGCATAACTGCCCTAGGGCCTCGCAGCGCTTGAAGATAAAATGGTTTAGCGCAGGCTCGGGGCAGATCAGCAGGATTTAGCAAACAAATGCGTTTTCAAGGCCTTTCTGAATGAGAGGAGGTTGCTATTTCCTCGGATGGCAAAGGGGAGGGCATTCCAAAGTCTGGTCGCCGAATGGGAAAAAGAGCGGCCACCCCAACGGGCTTTGTTAATTTTAGAGGAGGTGGCCAGCTGCAAGGTACCAGACCGAAGGGGGCGTGCTGGGACATAAGGCGTGACCAAAGGGTGCAGAATCGCTGGGCCTACACGGTGAAAGGATTTGTGCATAATGCACAAAGCTTTAAACTGCACTCTGGCAGCCATTGGGAGCCAGTGGAGGTCTTTCAGAGCCTTCCTCGCCGACTGCCGACGGGAGAGATTGAACAGTAGGCGGGCCGCACTGTTTTGTGTGACCTGAAGCCTCTGCAGTACCGTGACACATGATGACACATGACACCGCATAACACCACATGACTGACAACACATGACACATGACAACACATGATGACACATGATGACATATGGCACCACATGAAACATGATGACACATGAAACTACATGACTGACAACACATGACACATGATGACACATGACACCACATGACACATAACACATGATCATGTGACATCACATGACATGACACCACATGATACCACATGACACATGACACCACATGACACATTACACATGATGAAGCATGACACCACATGACAATATATGACACGTGATACCACATGAAACCACATTACAATACATGACACATGACACAACATGATGACACATGCCACCACATGACTGACAACACATGACACATGATGACACATGATAACACATGATGACACATGGCACCACATGAAACATGATGACACATGACACCACATGACATATAGCCACGTGAGAAAACATGACATGATACCACTTGACACCACATGATACCACATGACACATGACACTACATGACATATGACACATGATGACACATGACACCACATGGCACATGACATATGATGACACATGACACCACATGGCAATACATGACACTTGACACCACATGAAACCACATGACAATACATGACACATGACACCACATGATCACACATGACACATGATGACACATGACACCACATGATGACACATGATGACACATGGCACCATGACACATGACACATGACCATGTGACACCACAAGACATAACACCACGACACCACATGATACCACATGACACATGACACCACATGACACATGATGACACATGAAACCATATGACACATGATGACACATGACAACACATGATAACACATGACACATCATGACACATGGCACATGATACCAAATGACACCACATGATACATGACACATGATGACACATGCCACCACATGACACATTACATATGATGACACATGACATCACATGACAATACATGACAGATGACACCACATGAAACCACTTAACATCACATGACAATACATGACACATGACATCACATGACAATACATGACAGATGATACCACATGAAACCACTTGACAACACATGACAATACATGACATATGACACCACATGATGACACATAATACATGATGACACATGACACCACATGACTGACAACACATGACACATGATGACACATGGCACAACATGAAACATGATGACACATGACATCACATGACACATGACACCATATGACACCACATAACACATTACACCACATGACACCACTTGAAACCATATGACACCACATGACATGACACAAACCACATGACACCACATGACACATGACACCACATGACACATGACTCATGACCACGTGACACCACATTTCATGACACCACATGACACATGACACATGATTACACATGACAACATATGATAACTCATGACACATGATGACACATGGCATATGACACCACATGACACATGACACCACATTACAAAACATGACACCACACGACACATGATACCACATGAAACATGACACCACATGACACCAATTGACACTGCATGACACCACATGACTCATGACACATGATACCACATGATACCATATGACACTTTACACCACATGACACATGACACATGATGACACATGATACCACATGACCACGTGACACCACATGACATGACACCACATGACACCACCTGATACCACATGATGACACATGACACCACATGACACCACATGACACCACATGAAACATCGGTGGTTGTGTTTTTAGTGGGTCACTAGAAACATCCCCATGGGCACTCCCTTATTCCCCACTGGACCAGAATGAGGATATTCAACGCAATTTTGTACTTCAAAAGTTTCTTTTTAATTTTTGATTTATGCGTTTTCCGCAATTATCATCCATTGCTAGTTCATCATTTTTTTATTTACGTGTTGAGGCATTATTATTGAATCCAATGCATTTCGGGCCATATATTCCAGCCCTTCGTCAGGGAATAACACTGTCAATGATAAATGAAAAAATAACGAAAAGTCATGAGTGCGGTGTTGTTGTGAAATCCTATGTTTATGGGTGTTACTAGGACGTGTATTCTATTATTATGATGACATAATAGACACACATGATGAGGCATGAAAACACATGACACCACATGACACCACATGATGACACATGACACCACATGACACCACATGAAACATGACACATAACACCACATGACATATGACACCACATGACACCACATGAAACATGACACATAACACCACATGATACCACATGACACATGACACCACATGACACGACACATGATGACACATGACACCACATGACACATGATGACATATGACAATACATGATAACACATGACACATGATGACACATGGCATATGACACCACATGACACCACATGATAACACATGACACCAAACGAAACATGACAACACATGACACATGACATCACATGACACATGACACCACATGATACATGACACGTCACCACATGACACCACATGATATGACACCACATGACACCACATGTCACCACATGATATATGACACCACATGACACCACATGATGACACATGATGACACATGACACCGCATAACACCACATGACTGACAACACATGACACATGACAACACATGATGACACATGATGACATATGGCACCACATGAAACATGATGACACATGAAACTACATGACTGACAACACATGACACATGATGACACATGACACCACATGACACATAACACATGATCATGTGACATCACATGACATGACACCACATGATACCACATGACACATGACACCACATGACACATTACACATGATGAAGCATGACACCACATGACAATATATGACACGTGATACCACATGAAACCACATTACAATACATGACACATGACACAACATGATGACACATGCCACCACATGACTGACAACACATGACACATGATGACACATGATAACACATGATGACACATGGCACCACATGAAACATGATGACACATGACACCACATGACATATAGCCACGTGAGAAAACATGACATGATACCACTTGACACCACATGATACCACATGACACATGACACTACATGACATATGACACATGATGACACATGACACCACATGGCACATGACATATGATGACACATGACACCACATGGCAATACATGACACTTGACACCACATGAAACCACATGACAATACATGACACATGACACCACATGATCACACATGACACATGATGACACATGACACCACATGATGACACATGATGACACATGGCACCACATGAAACATGATGACACATGACACCACATGACACAAGATACATGACACCACATGACACCACTTGACACCACATGACACCACATGCCACATGACATCACATGACAAATGACACATAACCCCACATGACATCACATGACATGACATGACACATAACCCCACATGACACCACATGACATGACACATGACCACATGACACCATATGCCATGATACCACATGACACCACATGATACCACATGACACATGACACCACATTACACGAGACATGATGACACATGACATATGATGATACCACATTAAACCACATCACAACACATTACAATACATGACACATGACACCACATGATGACACATGACATATGATGACACATGACACCACATGACATTGCACATTACACTTGACACATGATGACACATGTCACCACATGACACATGACACATGACAATATATGATAACACATGACACATGATGACACATGACATATGACACCACATGACACCACATGACACCACATGATAACATATGACACCACACGACACATGACACCATATGAAACATGACATCAATTGACACTACATGACACCACATGAGTCATGACACATGACACCACATGACACCACATGACACATGACACCTGACACCACATGACACCACATGATATGACACCCCATGACACCACAAGACACATGACATCACATGACACCACATGATGACACATGATGACACATGATGATACATGACACCACATGACACCACATTACTGACAATACATGACACATGATGACACATGATGACACATGATACCATATGACACATGACATATGACACATAACACCACATGACACCACTTGACACCACATAATACCACATGACACCTGACACATAAAACCACATGACACCATATGACATATGACACCACATGACACATGACCATGTGACACCACATGATATGACACCACATGATACCATATGACTCATGACACCACATGACACACGATGACACATGACACCATATGACACATGACAACACATGATAACACATAGCACATGATGACACATGGCACATGACACCATGTGACATCACATGACACATGACACATTATGACACATGACACCACATGACACATGACATATGATGACACATGACATCACATGACAATACATGACATATGACACCACATGAAACCACTTGACAACACATGAAACCACATGATGAAACATGATACATGATGACACATGACACCACATGACTGACAACACATGACACATGATGACACATGATGACAAATGGCACCACATGAAACATGTTAACACATGATACCACATGATACCACATGAAACATGACACATAACACCACATGACATATGACACCACATGACACCACATGAAACATGACACATAACACCACATGATACCACATGACACATGACACCACATGACACGACACATGATGACACATGACACCATATGACACATGATGACATATGAAAATACATGATAACACATGACACATGATGACACGTGGCATATGACACCACATGACACCACATGATAACACATGACACCACACGACACATGACAACACATGACACATGACACCACATGACACATGACACCACATGATACATGACACGTGACACCACATGACACCACATGATATGACACCACATGATACCACATGACACCACATGACACATGACACCACATGACACCACATGATGACACATGATGACACATGACACCACATAACACCACATGACTGACAACACATGACACATGACAACACATGATGACACATGATGACATATGGCACCACATGAAACATGATGACACATGAAACTACATGACTGACAACACATGACACATGATGACACATGACACCACATGACACACAACACATGACCATGTGACATCACATGACATGATATCACATGATACCACATGACACATGATACCACATGACACATTACACATGATGAAGCATGACACCACATGACAATATATGACACGTGACACCACATGAAACCACATTACAATACATGACACATGACACAACATGATGACATATGATGACACATGCCACCAGATGACTGACAACACATGACACATGATGACACATGGCACCACATGAAACATGATGACAAATGACACCACATGATATTACATGACACATGACACCACATGACACATAGCCACGCGGGAACACATAACATGATACCACTTGACACCACATGATACCACATGACACATGACACTACATGACATATGACACATGATGACACATGACACCACATGGCACATGACATATGATGACACATGATACCACATGGCAATACATGACACTTGACACCACATGAAACCACATGACAACACATGACAATACATGACACATGACACCACATGATCACACATGACACATGATGACACATGACACCACATGATGACACATGATGACACATGGCACCACATGAAACATGATGACACATGACACCACATGACACAAGATACATGACACCACATGACACCACTTGACACCACATGACACCACATGACACATGACATCACATGACAAATGACACATAACCCCACATGACATCACATGACATGACATGACACATAACCCCACATGACACCACATGACATGACACATGACCACATGACACCATATGATATGACACCACATGACACCACATGATACCACATGACACATGACACCACATTACACGAGACATGATGACACATGACATATGATGACACCACATTAAACCACATCACAACACATTACAATACATGACACATGACACCACATGATGACACATGACATATGATGACACATGACATCACATGACATTACACATTACATATGACACATGATGACACATGTCACCACATGACACTTGACTCATGACAATATATGATAACACATGACACATGATGACACATGACATATGACACCACATGACACCACATGACACCACATGACAACATATGATACCACACGACACATGACACCATATGAAACATGACACCAATTGACACTACATGACACCACATGAGTCATGACACATGACACCACATGACACCACATGACACATGACACCTGACACCACATGACACCACATGATATGACACCCCATGACACCACAAGACACATGACATCACATGACACCACATGATGACACATGATGACACATGATACCACATGACACCACATTACTGACAATACATGACACATGACGACACATGATGACACATGATACCATATGACACATGACATATGACACATAACATCACATGACGCCACTTGATACCACATAATACCACATGACACCTGACATATAAAACCACATGACACCATATGACACATGACACCACATGACATATGACAGTCGTGAAGTGTCAACAGAACTTTCCACATTGATGTCTGAAGATGATCTCAAAACGACCTTAGAAGACATAAAAACTCAATTAGACCGCCATTCTAGAGAGATCAATGAACGAAAAATACGTAAGTTTAAGCGGGACACCTTGGACTACAGACTGGGAGAGGTCTATTCGTGGGCTGACATCTATGCTCAAAAACGCAGAAATCGTCCTTATAACTCGAACACGGACACCTCATCCACCGAGAGTGAATCCAGCCAAAAGTCACGAAAGCAACAACCATCACGCACACCACAGGAGCAAACCTCCACAGTGGAACCCACTACCAGTAAAACTCCTGACAGTAGCCCTTTTTTAGAACAGGGCCAATCTCAAAGAGGAGACCCCGGCGAGGGAAGAGAAAAGGAAAAAGAGAAGGAAAGGGATCCTCCAAATACTCGCAATACGACTGCCACAACCAAGGAGAAGGAGAAGAAACCCAAAAAGACTTAACCTCAGAACACCTTGTTATCAACATTAGCGACCAAAATCTTAACTCTTATGAATTGGAATTACTAGAGAAAGGTACGTCATTCGTACCCACAACCTCCACGGACCACCTGGAACTTGAAGTGAGCTTCTTTAAGCTTATGCGAAAACTGAGACTCAGACATTTCTTCGATAACGTCGTACCTGAACGTCCATCACAAGATAAGGATCAACTGTTGGGCTTACGACCACAGAGCTCATTTCAAGCACCAATGAGCCATAAGACATTGGATTTAGTTAAAAAAGATCTCAATAAACTCAAACATACCAAACCAAAATTCAGAAACATCACACAAAAAGACCTTGATACTTTGAAAAAACTTGCAGAGAATGATCAAATCATCTGTACTAAAGCGGATAAGGGGGGAGCAATTGTTATCATGAACACTAGCATGTATGATGCTAAAGTAATGGAATGGAACACGTCAGTGACTTGAGTACTTACAGCAAACTAACTTGTAACCCCACCATGGAGTATTCAACTACTTTGAGGAATATCATTGAACGAGCATTGAAACATGGTACAATTACAGAAAGGACCAAAAACTTTCTCACGACCTCCAACCCTAAAAGTCCATCTTTAAGAATGCTACCCAAGATACACAAGGATTTGAAAAACCCACCCATGAGACCCATAGTCTCCACCGTAGGTAGTTTGCATCAACCCATAGGACAACTAATTGATAAATACTTACAACCCTCAGTACAATCAATGCAAACATATATCAAGGACACAACCGACTTTTTACTCAAATTACGTAAATTATCATTGGATCCAATTCAGAAGGTGATACTATGTACGGCAGACGTCTGCAGTCTGTATACTAGCATCCCCCATGACATGGGGATTGAAGCAACAGAAGCAGCTCTCTTGAAGACCGATCTAGAACAAGACTTTCAACTGTTCCTCATGGAACTGATGTACTTCACCTTGTACCATAGCTATTTTAGAGTGAAAGATGAATGGTACCAACAACTTACAGGGATGGCAATGGGCAATTCAGCAGCCCCTGTGTATGCGAACATTTTTATGCAATGGTATGCAACACAACACATCCTCAAGAATAATGACTGGACCAAACACCTCAAAATGATAACTCGATACATCGATGATTACTTCATCGTCTGGACCGGCACTGAAGAGTCACTAAGAATGTAACTTAACAAATTCAATACCATCGACCAACGACTTCAACTAACTTGGGAGATCTCAGATACCTCTGTCAACTTTCTTGATGTGAAAATTAGTGCAACTCCACAAGGCTTCATCACTGATCTGTACGTAAAGCCCACAGACAGGAATAATATGCTATTACATTCCAGCTTCCATGAACCTAACCTTATACGGAACTTACCGTACTCTCAGATGGCGAGAGTTAAAAGGATTTCGTCAGATTCAACTACCTTGACAGTGAGACTCAATGAAATGTCCAAAAAGTTCACCAACAGAGGTTATCCTAAATCTTTAATAGAAGATACCAAAAAGAGGATTGTGGAGACTGATAGAGACAAGTTACTAACACCAACCAACAAACCTGAACAAACACGGACGGTGGTAGTCTCTAAATACTCTACTTCTAGTAGGAAATTCAAACAAAGCATCATGAAACACTGGTCAATTCTGAACTTAGAACCAGACTTTGGGAACTCATTTAACCAATCACCAATATTTGCCTATACCAGGGCCAGAAATTTAGGTGAAATGGTACAACTCAAACCTAAAGAGAGCACTTCATTCCATGGAACTAGACCCTGTTTAAATTGCGGCAATTGCAATAATATTATTAAAGGCAATTCAATCCAACATCCGAGATACGGCAACTCCATCAAACTACATGTTAATGCCACCTGCGACTCCAGTAACTTAATATACGGAATCAAATGTCCATGTGGGAAGCTTTACGTTGGGAAAACCGAGCGCCGCATTAAGGTTCGACTAACGGAACACAAGTCTAATATCAGACTTAAAAATTCCAAGGCAGCTCTATCATCGCATTTCGTTGAAGCTCAACATAATGTATCTCAAATCAAGTTTATCATTCTTGAGACAGTCACAAAGCAAGAAGGAAGAGACAATAATAAATTTCTTCTTCGGAGAGAGAACTACTGGATCTACAAATTATCGACCCAGAAGCCAATGGGCCTCAATGAAAGAATTGAACTTTCCTGTTATTTATGATTTAATTGCTCTAAATACCGTTTGTGATGTTATTGTGTGTATTCCCTTTCATTAGTACGTTGACACTGTCTAAAACAGCATACTTTCATCACCGTTTAACGCAGCCATCTGGTTAGTCGTTTGCGCTTACATCTTCACAGACCCGGGTTCGATCCCATGGTGGGTTTAGATTTACATGGTCCAAATTTCTTTTATTTTCTTTTTTTCTATCTCCCTTTTTTTACTTTTTCTTTGAAACTCATTTTACATTTTACATTTTGCTAGTATCTTATATACTTCATTACCATGTTTTTTGGTGATGTTAATACAAGGTTTGAAGCCTATAGCCGAACACCTCGTCACGAACAGCTTAACTACCACTGTTAAGTTTAGTCTTTTTACCCTGTTCATGAGATCGCTATCACACCTGTGACACTCCCCTATTTGAATTTAATAAACGCGGCAAACGAAGGTTTCCCGCCGGCGTTTTTTCAGGAGACAAACATCGGACCTAAGCACATTGACGCATCCGCTCAGGTTAGTTTTCACCGTTCCGATACACTGTACACAGTAGAATGTGGTCTTTTAAACCACTGAGTGTAACACCGTTTCGTGCACCTTTCCTTTTTAGATTTTCACATAAATGCTTACAAGAAGCACGTAAGTGACACGTCGTTTTCAAACCTTTATGTATAGAGGTAATCATGTAGAATGTTTTTGGACACGCATTGTTATAAGAAGGTTTATCGTTTGTTTGCTTTATTCTCTCCTTTAATCACTTATACACAGCGATCAACATGCTTTGTAAAATGTTTGATTTAGCATGATGCTTGACATATTATTTACTACTATTCTAATACATATGTATATTGTTGTTTTTAGTGTCAATTCCCTGATGAAGGGCATAGCAAAAATGCCCGAAATGCATTGGACACGCCTGAAAGACAGTGCTTAAGAGTCTAACGCTGTAAATGATCATTTAAAACTATCATCTAGTTTTGCAAAAAAGAACTTTATTATGGAATAAATGTGAACTGCAATGAACATTGAATGGAAGTCACTTTCTTGTTTTCAAGGAGGGACAACAACTTGTGTGCCAACTAAGGGATGAGACCAGAGACCCTCTGGCCTCACGTTTCAGTACCACATGACACATGACACCACATGATACATGACACTTGACCATGTGACACCACATGACATGACACCACAATATACCACATGACACCACATGACACCACATGATGACACATTATGACACATGATGACACATGATGACACATGACACCACATGACACATGATCATGTGACACCACATGACATGATACCACATGACACCACATGATACCACATGACACTACATGACACATAATGACACATGGCACCACATGACACATGATGACACATGATACATGACACATGAAGACACATGTCATATGACACCACATGACACCACATGACACATGATAACACATGACACCAAATGACAACACATGACACCACATGAAACATGATACCACATGACACATGACACCACATGACACATGACACCACATGACACATGACACATGACACCACATGACACCACATGATATGATAGCACATGACACCACATGACACATGACACAACACAACATGACACCACATGATATCACATGACACATGACACCACATGACGCATGATGATACATGACACCACATGACACATGATGATACATGAGACCACATGATACATGACATATGATGACACATGACACCACATGACAATACATGACACATGACACCACATGAAACCACATGACAACAAATGACAATATATGACACCACATAACACAGGACACATGGCATGTGACACCACAAGACACATGACGACACATGACACCACATGACAGCACATGACACCACATGACATATGACACCACATGACACCACATGACACCACATGACACCACATGACACATGACACATGATACCACATAACATCACGTGATATGACACCACATGACACCACATGATGACACATGACACATGACACCACATGATAACACATGACTGAAAAACACATGACACATGACGACACATGATGACACATGATGACACATGGCACCACATGAAACATACTGACACATGACATCACATGACACCACATGACAAATGACACATGATACCACATGACACCACATGACACCAAATGACACATAACACCACATGACACCACATGACACATGACACATGATACCACATGACATATGATGACACATGACAACACATGATAACACATGACACATGATGACACATGGCACATGACACCACATGACACCACATGACAACACCACATGACACATAACACCATATGACACCATATGATATGACACCACATGACATCACAGGACACATGGCACCACATGACAAATGATGACACATGACACATGATAAAACATGACACATGGCACATGATACCACATGACACCACATGACACATGACACCACATGACACATGATGACACATGACACATGGTACATGATACCACATGACACCACATGACTGACAACTCATGACACATGATGACACATGATGACACATGGCACCACATGACACATGACACCACATGACACCAAATGACACATGCCACATGCCACATGACATATGATACCACATGGCACATGACACCACATGACACATGACACATGATACCACATGACACCACATGATATGACACCACATGACACCACATGACACATGACACCACATGACGCATTAAGATACATGACATCACATAACAACACATGACACCACACGACATATGACACCACATGATGCCACATGACACCAATTGACACTACATGACACCATATGACTCATGACATATGACATCACATGGCACATGACACAACATGACATGTGACACCACATGACATAATCATGTGGTGTAATGTGTCATGTGGTGTCATATCATGTGGTGTCATGTGGTATCACTTGTCATGTGGTATCATGTGGTGTCATGTAGTGTCAATTGGTGTCATAAGGTGTCATGTTTCATGTGGTGTCATGTGCCATATGGTGTCATGTGTCATGAGTCATGTGATGTCATGTAGTGTCAATTGGTGTCATGTGGCATCATGTGGTGTCATATGTCATGTGGTGTCATGTGTTGTCATGTGGTGTCATGTGTCGTCATGTGTCATATGGTGTCATGTGGTGTCATATGCCATGTGTCATCATGTGTCATATGTTATCATGTGTTGTCATGTGTCATCATGTGTCATGTGGTGTCATGTGTCATCATGTGTCATGTGTCATGTGGTGTCATGTGTCATGTGGTGTCACGTGGTCATGTGTCATGTGTCATGTTGTGTCATGTGGTAAGTGTCATGTGTCATGTGGTGTCATGTGGTGTCAAGTGTTGTCATGTAGTATCATGTGTCATGTGGTGTCATGTGTCATCTGGTGTCATGTGTCATTATGTTTCATGTGGTGCCATGTGTCATCATGTGCCATCATGTGTCATGTGTTGTCAGTCATGTGGTGTCATGTGTCAACATGTATCATGTGTCATGTGGTGTCATTTGTCATGTATTGTCATGTGGTTTCATGTGGTGTCATGTGTCATGTGGTGTCATGTGCCATCATATGCCATGTGTCATGTGTCATCATGTGTCATGTGGTGTCATGTATCATCATGTGTCATATGGTGCCATGTGTCATGTGGTGTCATGTGGTATCATGTGCCATGTGTCATCATGTGTCATGTGGTGTCATGTGTCATCATGTGTCATGTGATGCCATGTGTCATGTGGTGTCATGTGGTGTCATATCATATGGTGTCATGTGGTGTTATGTGTCATGTGGTGTTGTGATGTCTTGTGGTGTCATGTGCCATGTGTCATCATGTGTCATGTGTTATCATGTGTTGTCATGTGTCATCATATATCATGTGGTGTCATGTGTCATGTGGTATCATGTGTCATGTGGTGTCATGTGGTGTCATATGGTGTCAAGTGGTGTCATGTGGTATCATGTGTCATTTGTCATGTGGTATCATGTGATGTCATGTGTCAGTATGTTTCATGTGGTACCATGTGTCATCATGTGTCGTCAAGTGTCATGTGTTGTCAGTCATGTGGTGTCATGTGGTGTCATGTATCGTCATGTGTCATCTGGTGTCATGTGGTGTCATGTGTCATGAGTCATGTGGTGTCATGTAGTGTCAATTGGTGTCATGTGTCATGTGGTGTCATGTGTTGTGTTGTGTCATGTGTTGTCATGTGTCATCATGTGTCATTTGGTATCATGTGTTATTATGTGTAATCATGTGTCATGTGTTGTCATGTGTCATCATGTCTCATGTGTCATATGTCATGTGGTATCATGTGGTGTCATGTCATGTGGTGTCATGTGGTTATGTGTCATGTGGTGTCATATGTCATCATGTGTCATCATGTGTCATTGTGTGATATCGTGTGATGTCATGTGGTATAATGTGGTGTCATGTGGTGTCATGTCATGTGGTATCACATGGTCAAGTGTCATGTGTCATATGGTGTCATGTGTCATGTGGTGACATGTGGTGTTATGTGTCATGTGTCATGTGGTGTCAAGTGGTGACATGTGGTGTCATATGTCATGTGGTGTCATGTGGTGTCATGTGTCATGTGGTGTCATGTGTCATGTTTCATGTGGTGCAATATGTCATCATGTGTCATCATGTGTCATCTTGTGTCATGTGTTGTCAGTCATATGTGTCATGTGGTGTCCTGTGTCGTCATGTGTCATCATGTGGTGTCATGTGGTGTCATGTGGTGTCATGTGTCATGTTGTGTAATATCATGTGGTATCATGTGGTGTCACGTGTCATGTGGTGTCATGTGCCATGTGGTGTCATGTGTCATGTGGTGTCAGGTAGTGTCAATTGGTGTCATGTGGCATCATGTGATGTCATATGTTGTGTGGTGTCATGTGTTGTCATGTGGTGTCATGTGTCGTCATGTGTCATGTGGTATCATGTGGTTTCATATGCCATGTGTCATCATGTGTCATGTGTTATCATGTGGTGCCATGTGTCATCATGTGCCATCATGTGTCATGTGTTGTCAGTCATGTGGTATCATGTGTCATCATGTATCATGTGTGTAGCAAAGGAGGGATAAAGGAATTGGATTAAATGTTGATCCTAAGGCTCAAATTACCATTCCAGAAAAGTAGAATGGAAGGTCCAACCTGAGTCAGAGCCCCAAGTAACAATGACTGACAAAAAGGGGACTCAGTTGTTCCTTGGTGAAGAGTTATATTGTCAAGGAGGGAAGAAGGTTAATAGGAGGGTAGTGCTCAGTGGAGGGCTACCCTGGGCATCCCATTAGTTGGAATGAATGGCCTCACACACTCTTGCAAGTGTCATGCTTCATCATCGGCCGTTGCTCCTCGTTGGACAGGCGGTGCAATGTCCAACGGGCTCACCTCTAGGAGGGGCTCTTTGTCGGAGATCTTTTTTCCAACAGCCTGTGGGTGAAGTGCAAGTGAGGGGCCAGGTGAGGGGTGGATAGTGTAGGTGGGTGCGTTAAAATATAGCACGGGATACCGGAGATCAGTTTATTCTGGTGGTTCCCATACTATAAGTTGAAACCAGTGGGTAGCCTATGATCGCCAGAAGTTAGGTTCCGTATCACGATCTAGGACTATAAAGCGTTCTGTGAGGTCGACATGTTTCTCGCTTTTGCAATTATGCTGCGATTCTTCAGGACCTAATATAATTATACATCTATCACAAGGGAAGACCTAATAAAGTGTCAACCTATAAACATTATATTTTCTGTTGTACTACCTGGTTAAGACTGCTCTTGCCTAGAGGAGACAAAAGAGAGAGTTACCAAAATACACAGACAACAATTTCCCATTCTTGACCGTGAACACACTGTGGTTGTGTGAAGAGAAGTGACTCTGTGGCTGTGACATTCTGTGAGCAGTGACCGTTTAGTATCAACTTAATTCACGTATACCACATGTCACCTCTATCATAATTCAAATTAAAATAAGCTTAAAATTCAAATTAAAACATGATAGCAGCAGTTTCTTCATGGTGTCTACTTCGTAAAACCACTGTGGGTTATTTAGTTACTCACCTACAGGTCAAGGAGTACAGGTGTCAACAGTACCCGGTAGGTGTGACTTCAAGGGGGAGAGCCAATAGGGGTTTAATGGCTATAAGGGAGACAAAGGCATGTAATTCCAGTTTTGTCAGGGGTCCCCAAATACCAAAACAACTCATGGTTCTAGAATTGGAGATGGTGTTTCTTTTGTGCTTAATGTTTCACGCTAATAGTATTAGACATGCCATTGTAGGGACACTCTTATACATTCATTCTTCCATTCGATAATATGCAGCTTGTTTGGTCAATGCATTCTCTAATTTATGCGGAGGCCTCAGTGTTGTTTTAGCCATGTTCTATTAAATGTTAGCTATGGTTACAGGATATAGGTAAAAACGTCCAAAGTGCAGCATTCACACACTTAGTTCTGTATGCATATGCCAGGGTCACCGATAGTGTGAAAGACACAACTGTGTGTTGGTTGTAATGTCGCCTGTTCCCTTCTATAGCTAGATTGGGGATTCAGAGGCAGTCGTACTCGTGCGTTATCGGTAAGGAAACGCCAGCACTAACTTCAGCAATGCTGGGCAAGCACACAAGTATCCTGGTGTCGGGGTGAGCGAAACAATCTTGCTGCGCTCCCAGCAGACGGTAAAACGCACGCGCCGCTCACTTACTTCTCGAAGCCTTGGTCAGAGCTAGTACGCCTACCCATTGCTACCGGTGTCCGGATAGTAACGGGTTCCCCTTTTTGTCAGTCTTTGTCAATCATGTATCATGTGTCATTATGTGGTGTCATGTGTCATGTATTGTCATGTGGTTTCATATATCATGTGGCATATGGTATCAGGTGTCATGTGGTATCATGTGCCATGTGTCATCATGTGTTGTCATGTGTCATCATGTGATGTCATTTATCATTATGTGTCATGTGGTGTCATGTGTCATGTGGTATCATGTGGTGTCATGTGGTGTCATGTCATGTGGTGTCATATGGTCATGTGTCATGTGGTGTCATATAGCATATTGTGTTGTGTCATGTGTCATGTGGTGTCATATCATGTGTTGTCATGTGGTGTCATGTGTCATGTGTCATGTGGTGTCATGTGCAATGTGGTGTCATGTGTCATGTGATATCATGTGTTGTGTGGTGTCATGTGTTGTCATGTGGTGTCATGTGTCATCATGTGTCATGTGATGTCATTTATCATTATGTGTCATGTGGTGTCATGTGTCATGTGGTATCCTGTGGTGTCATGTGGTGTCACATGGTCATGTGTCATGTGGTGTCATATAGCATATTGTGTTGTGTCATGTGTCATATGGTGTCATATCATGTGTTGTCATGTGGTGTCATGTGTCATGTGGTGTCATGTGCAATGTGGTATCATGTGTCATGTGATATCATGTGTTGTGTGATGTCATGTGTTGTCATGTGGTGTCATGTGTCATCAAGTGTCATGTGGTGTCATGTGTCATCATGTGTCATGTGTCATGTGGTATCATGTGTCATGTGGTATCATGTGGTGTCATGTGGTGTCATGTCATGTGGTGTCACGTGGTTATGTGTCATGTGGTGTCATATGTCATGTGTCATGTGTTATCATGTGTCATCATGTCTCATGTGTCATGTGTCATTTGGTATCATGTGGTGTCATGTGGTATCAAGTCATGTGGTGTCACGTGGTCATGTGTCATGTGGTGTCATGTGTCATGTGGTATCATGTGTCATCATGTATCATGTGTCATCATATGGTGTCATGTGTCATGTATTGTCATGTGTTGTCATGTGGTTTCATGTGGTGTCATGTATCATGAATTGCCATGTGCCATCATATGTCATGTGTCATGTGGTGTCATGTGCCATGTGTCATCATGTGTCATGTGTTGTCATGTGTCATCGTTTGTCATGAGTTGTCATGTGTCATGTGGTGTCATGTGGTGTCATGTGGTGTCACGTAGTGTCATGTGCCATGTGTCATCATGTTTGATGTGTCATCATGTGTCATGTAGTGTCATGTGTCATCATGTGTCATGTGGTATGATGTGTTGTCAAGTGGTGTCATGTGTCATCATGTGTCATGTGGTGTCATGTGCCATGTGTCATCATGTGTCATGTGTTATGTGTTGTCATGCGTCATCATTTGTCATGTGGTGTCATGTGTCATGTGGTGTTATGTGGTTTCATGTGGTGTCATGTAGTGTCATGTGCCATGTGTCATCATGTTTGATGTGTCATCATGTGTCATGTGGTTTCATGTGTCATCGTGTGTCATGTGGTGTGATGTATTGTCAAGTGATGCCATGTGTCATCATGTGTCATGTGGTGTCATATGTCATGTGTCATCATGTGTCATGTGTTATCATGTGTTGTCATGTATCATCATGTGTCATGTGGTGTCATGTGTCATCATGTTTCATGTGGTGCCATGTGTCATCATGTGTCATCATGTGTCATGTGTTGTCAGTCATGTTGTGTCATGCGTCGTCATGTGGTGTCATGTGGTGTCATGTGTCATGAGTCATGTAATGTCATGTAGTGTCAATTGGTGTCATGTGTCATGTGGTGTGATGTGTCGTGTGGTGTCACGTGTTGTAATGTCTCGTCATGTGGTATCATGTGTTGTCATGTGTAATCATGTGTCATGTGTTGTCATGTGTCATCATGTCTCATGTGTCATGTCATGTGGTATCATGTGATGTCATGTCATGTGGTGTCATGTGGTCATGTGTCATATGGTGTCATGTGTCATGTGTCATGTGGTGTCATATGTCATCATGTGTCATCATGTGTCATCATGTGGTGTCATGTGATGTCATGTGGTATAATGTGGTGTCATGTGGTGTCATGTCATGTGGTATCACATGGTCAAGTGTCATGTGTCATATGGTGTCATGTGTCATGTGGTGACATGTGGTATTATGTGTCATGTGGTGTCATGTGGTGTCATGTGGTGTCATGTGTCATGTGGTGTCATATCATGTGGTGTCACGTGTCATGTGGTGTCATGTGTCATGTGGTGTCATGTGTCATGTGGTATCATGTAGTGTTAATTGGTGTCATGTGGCCTCATGTGTTGTCATATGTTGTGTGGTGTCATGTGTTGTCATGTGGTGTCATGTGTCGTCATGTGTCATGTGGTGTCATGTGGTGTCATATGCCATGTGTCATCATGTGTCATGTGTTATCATGTGGTGCCATGTGTCATTATGTGCCATCATGTGTCATGTGTTGTCAGTCATGTGGTATCATGTGTCATCATGTATCATGTGTCATCATGTGGTGTCATGTGTCATGTATTGTCATGTGGTTTCATGTGGTGTCATGTGTCATGTGGTGTCATGTGCCATCATATATCATGTGACATATGGTATCAGGTGTCATGTGGTGTCATGTGCCATGTGTCATCATGTGTCATGTGTTATCATGTGTTGTCATGTGTCATCATGTGTCATGTGATGTCATTTATCATTATGTGTCATGTGGTGTCATGTGTCATGTGGTATCATGTGGTGTCATGTGGTGTCATGTCATGTGGTGTCACATGGTCATGTGTCATGTGGTGTCATATAGCATATTGTGTTGTGTCATGTGTCATGGGGTGTCATATCATGTGTTGTCATGTGGTGTCATGTGTCATGTGGTGTCATGTGCAATGTGGTGTCATGTGTCATGTGATATCATGTGTTGTGTGATGTCATGTGTTGTCATGTGGTGTCATGTGTCATCATGTGTCATGTGATGTCATTTATCATTATGTGTCATGTGGTGTCATGTGGTGTCACATGGTCATGTGTCATATGGTGTCATATAGCATATTGTGTTGTGTCATGTGTCATATGGTGTCATATCATGTGTTGTCATGTGGTGTCATGTGTCATGTGGTGTCATGTGCAATGTGGTGTCATGTGGTATCATGTGTTGTGTGGTGTCATGTATTGTCATATGGTGTCATGTGTCATCAAGTGTCATGTGGTGTCATGTGTCATCATGTGTCATGTGTCATGTGGTGTCATGTGTCATGTGGTATCATGTGGTGTCATGTGGTGTCATGTCATGTGGTGTCACGTGGTTATGTATCATGTGGTGTCATGTGTCATGTGTTGTCCTGTGTCATCATGTCTCATGTGTCATGTGTCATGTGGTATCATGTGGTGTCATGTGGTGTCAAGTCATGTGGTGTCACGTGGTCATGTGTCATGTGGTGTCATGTGTCATGTGGTGTCATGTGGTGTCATGTGTCATGTTTCATGTGGTGCCATGTGTCATCATGTATCATCATGTGTCATGTGTTGTCAGTCATGTGGTGTCATGTGTCATCATGTATCATGTGTCATCATGTGGTGTCATGTGTCATGTATTGTCATGTGCCATCATATGTCATGTGTCATGTGGTGTCATGTGTCATGTGTCATCATGTGTCATGTGTTATCATGTGTTGTCATGTGTCATCATTTGTCATGAGTTGTCATGTGTCATGTGGTATCATGTGGTGTCATGTGGTGTCATGTAGTTACATGTGCCATGTGTCATCATGTTTGATGTGTCATCATGTGTCATGTAGTGTCATGTGTCATCATGTGTCATGTGGTATGATGTGTTGTCAAGTGGTGTCATGTGTCATCATGTGTCATGTGGTGTCATGTGCTTTGTGTCATCATGTGTCATGTGTTATCATGTGTTGTCTTGCGTCATCATTTGTCATGTGGTGTCATGTGTCATGTGGTGTCATGTGGTGTCATGTAGTGTCATGAGCCATGTGTCATCATGTTTGATGTGTCATCATGTGTCATGTGGTGTCATGTATCATCGTGTGTCATGTGGTGTGATGTATTGTCAAGTGGTGTCATGTGTCATCATGTGTCATGTGGTGTCATGTGCCATGTGTCATCATGTTGTGGAAAAGTAAATTTTGCCATGTTCTGTGTCCCTACGCGTCCTCCATCATATGTTATGTGTGCATGATTAAATATGCATATGCATTCCCTATGTTCGATTAATGACGCAATTACAGTTGTGTCCATCTCTAGTATGTCAGTTTCCAGTTCTCGTGAATACTACGAATATCAGGCCTATGTAAAGTTACGTTGCCACGTTTCTCAGTGTGCACGTTATTCCATTGTAAAGTCCCCGTTTCTAGGCCTCAGAAGGGCCTGGACACCAGATTCAGCTCCTGTCTCCTGTCTCCTGAAGCCTCGCTGAGGAGCGATACAGCCCCCACCTGTATCCTCGACCCTTCACTTACTTCCTGCCTCGCAGTGCCCGGCTCAGCCTGGCTCTGCCTCTGAGTCTGCCAAGAGTATGTTATGATTCCAGTTATCAGTTCAGTCCTCCTTCTCTGCATTCCTAAAGCTACTGAATCGCATCAATAGTTTCCGTCATTGTCTAGCCTTTACGTCTCCATGTAAGAGAAATACTGCATTTAATGGTCATTTAATATTCTTCATCACGCACTACATATAGAATAATGCATGCTCCAGTCTTAGAGTCCGTTAGCCTCTCCCCTCCTGACTCTTAGTTCATATCAACATGTTCTCTAAACATCAGATACTAGATACTGTTTAGGTACATGTCGCCCTGACTCTCCAGACTTCAGTCTCTGCTCCTAGCACAGAGTTCGAAGCCCCCAGCTTCTCCTAGTGATACGTCATTGCCAGTTTGCGCGCACAATCAGGTTAGAGGTCCCGGCTCCTCAGGTAGCCCCCTCCATGGTTTCCGCCCCATTCATGACATATTCTGTTACGTTTGCATCACATGTCTATGTATACGCCTCTGTTACACCCACTTTCACCCTTATCTTTCGCGACTGCTATTGACCACACCCACTGCTCCGCCTATCGTATGTATTGTAATGCAACTGTTTTAGTATATATGATCGTGTATTGTTATTAAATGTTAGCGCGCTCATCCCAGATCCAGCCCCAGCAGCTGCTGGGCCCTGCCATCCTATTCCTATGCAGGTTGTCCTGTTCCTGTCCTTATGCTGTATTAAACCTGCAAAACTCCTACTACCTCGAATCTTGACTCTTATTTATTGAGCTATCTGTTATTCATTTATTCATCCAAAAATAGAGGTATTATTTATTTATTTACCACATAATGGCGCCCGAATAGGGACTTGCCCTTTCCCCACGCGCCGGTGAAGCCACGCCGGCCCCCTGACCCTCTGCAGCCGTGACGGAACCATACCGTGCACGTGCAGATATTTCTGCTTCAAGTATCCCTCAGGCCCACGGAGGAGACGGAGGAGGCGGTCCAGCATCCAGACGAGGCGGTGGAGGAACGCAGCGAGTCCCGACCAGAGCCCAAGCCGAGAGTCCAAGGTCCGAGGTATCCGGAGGCCCACCCATAACAGAAGTCCGAGGTTCGTCCGTCCGACGTCGAAGCAGTCCAGTCCAGTCCGAGGCCTTCCGTTCTTGCTGCCCGGTGAGTACCGTTACTGGGGTAGTATCTAGACAGGGTCAATCTGATTGACTCTGGTCCGTGGGTTGGTGGTACACAGACCCACAAACGAAGTGTCCACTTCGGTGGATGCGGGTCCTGACGTGTCTCTGTATGAGACCGGTAAGTTTCGTACTGTTTCAGCAGTGCATCTAGTTTCTGTTCCAGTCAGTTCTGTTCCCGAGAAAATTCATGTATTCTGTGTTCCGTATTCCAGGTAGTATTCTGTTCGAACTGTTATTTTAAATGTTCTTCATGTATTTTAATGTCGTGGTATGAATGGGGAATAAGTATCGTGTTCATTGTGTATTGTATTGTGTCTAGATTACAGTCCAGTCATGCCCTTGTTTTCTAAGTTACGTCAGTTAAAAACTAGAAAGGGTCTGCTGGAAGCAGCAGTTCCAGTTCCGCCTAGGGACAGTCCAGGTCATTTTATGTATCAGAAGCATGGCATAAGTGCCATATTATATCTAGATTTATGGGTAGAGTATACCAAACAGTTAGAAGAAAAGTATAGATGGCCCGTATCGGGTACATGGGATGCCGAGTGCATCATGCGAGTAGAAGAAGCATTATGGAAAAAGAAAGCCAGACAGTCACAGAAAGATGCCATCGAGTTATGGCGCAAAGAAGCTCATAAAAGAACCGAAAAAGAAATCAGAAAGTCAGAATTAAGTAGAGAATCCTTGGAACGAGCCCAAGAAAGGGAATTAATCGAGATTGGTGAACGAGTTAAAACCGAACAGTCAGACAGACAGAGGCATGCTCTTATTAAGGGTATGTATCCTCTTCTTGCCGAGGGCCTGCCAAAAGCGACCCCAGAGGCATCCAGTAATTTCCCGCCACCATTAGTTCCGACCAAGCTACGTCACAAACCGACCGCAGCTGATATTTTTATTTCGTCCTATTTGGACGACACAGTCCCAGAATATGCAAATCCTGTTCGCGCTCCGCCAGTCCCTGTAAATCAGGCACTTCCCGTTCCTCCAGACACCGGGGTACCCCTTGCAGTACCTGTTACGGTCCCCCCGGTCCAGCCCGCCATACCAGTTCAGCCCGCATTTCAATTTCCTGCCACACTAGTACGAAGAGGATCAGTCGACGATTCTAGTTTAGGGGCCGCAGGAGGAGGTACTCCTCAAACCCCGCCGCCACACAAGCGTTTAACGTCTGCCGAATTACATGCACAAGCGTCACAGCGTACGCCCAGGTATCAGTCTGTTGCAGAAATAAGAAAAGCCCTTAACAAATGTGGCTATGATCCAGTCCCAGGCGAGGATAGTATGGTTTTATATTCATTACGCGTAAGAAAGGTGACCGAGTATCTAGTCACCCTACCAGATATGAAAGAAGATCTAGACAGAATATATCGTTTCATCCGTACAGGGAATGATCCAGAAAGTATTAGTGATGTCATGTGCCAAAGAAAAGCTGAAGTCCAGCTCATGCTATTAAAGTTTTTGATTAATTGTCTAATAAGGGAACAAGATTATCCGACCAAAGATCAAGCCGAAATGAGAACCCTGACAAAGTGGAGTGATAATATAGCCGAGGGTAAGCACAAGACCATCGGTGCTATAGAGAGTATGTATAAGAAGATTCGTAAAGAAATAATAAGGATACACGAACAACGTAAAGCAGCACAAGTAAGCGAGAAAGAAAGTAACTCTGATACTGAAGAGGTAGAGGACGAGAATCCCGACAGAATAGCGTATGTAGGAAAATCTAGATTTCCAGATCGCCATTTACGCCTAGAACACAAGTCTATTTTTCATCATCCAGCACCAGAACAAGGTTCTCTAGAACAAGTATTTCAAGCTACCGATCACATTCTGAAATCACGAATCGGTTATAGTGAGTTAAGTACTATGCATGAACAAGAACTGGTCCGATCAGCAGTCCGATGGATTACTGATTCTACCACTTTTCCAGACGAAATAGTGGCACAAATGTTTCTGAAAATGCCCCCAGCCGAGCAACGACTGGCGGGTATGTATATGATCCAGCACCTCATTACATTGTATGAGGGTCAACATTCTGATCCAGGTCCGTTACACGATGTCCTGAATGAGTTACTCCAGTATAAATGGAAAGGTTTAGGTACCGATTTGATTAGTGTCATTCTAGAACAGCGCCACAAATATAGAATGTTTTTGAACCCGTATTTTGTTCATGTCTCACCCCCAGAAAGTAAACCATTTTACATGGACAGACAGAATCCGTTACGAGAAGTCCACCCAGTGAGAGGAACAGGTGGCGAACTAGAACGAGTGTTTGTTTACACTCCGATTACAAAGATGGAACTCCTAGAGATGAAAAAATTCATCCCCTGTCATGATAAAGATCCAGCAGGGTTCCATCGAGAATTAAAAGACATGCTCCGTATGGGAGAATACACGTATCCAGATATAATTAAAATGTTAAAGGTTCTGTTGCCCGCAGGGGTGTATGAAAAGCTCAAGGAAAAAGAATGGGAGGTGGGAGAGAAAAAGATCGATTGGGCAGTTCTAGAAGCTGAAGATAAGGCACGAGTACCAGGTACCGGTCTTGGAGCGAAATGTAAAGAATTACCTGAATTATTGATTCAAGTTTTACCCAGATTGTTAACAACGAGAAAGGAAGACTGGGATGCAATCTCAGCCTGTAAACAGAAACAAGACGAAGATATTAGTGATTATTATTCCAGATTTGAGAAATGTTTTACCATAAACAGTGGCCTCAAGACAAGTAGTGAGTCATACCCTCATCTTTTTGTTACTAAATTAGTCGAGAATTCAAGCCCACAAATTAAAAATCGAGTTTTGAAAGTCGAAAGTACCTGGCAAGCTAATACCCCGTCCCAGATGTTACAGATGCTCCAATACCACCAGAATAGAATCAGAGAAGAGCAAGAACACGAGAGAAAGCGTATGAAAGACACGAAAATGAAAGTACTAGTTGCACAATCCGTTCCTCAAGACAGTCAGAAGAGGGGTCCGAATCAAGCCAGTCATCCTGCAGCTCCCGTTAAAGGAAACTGCAATTATTGTAAACAGCCAGGTCATTTTATAAACGAGTGTGAAGTTCTGAAACACAACATAGCTACCGGTAAGACTAAAGAAAGACCACGTCCGCCTAGACAAGAACAAGTTTCACAGACTCCTCAGCCACAGAATACACAACAGACAGTTACAGCTCCGCAGCCTATCGCTGCAACACAGCATGTTACACAGCAGATGTACCAGTATGCACAGTCCGAGTATCCAGAGTATCAGCCATATTCATGAAACAGCCTAGAGAGGGAGGTAGGCTTGCCTCTCATCGAGATACCTGTAGATCAAGAAGGTCCCTATGTTCACAGTCAAGTATTAGGGAAAGACAGAAAGTTTTTGATTGATACAGGGGCAAGTAGGACCACAATTAGCCACGCCGAAGTTCCAGGGGTTCCGCTCTCAGGCTCAAGAAATGTTTCCCTTGGATTTTCAGGAAAACCTATCGTAAATGAGATATCAAAGCCAGTTACTCTAGAAGTAGGTCCATTGTCCCGCACTACTGATCTGTTACTTACTAAGTCATGTCCAGAAAATCTGTTAGGCATTAAAACACTGAAAGAATTAGGTGCAGTTATATGCTGTTCCCCAGAGGGAATACGATTGTTCCTACGTGACTTCAAGGGTCACTATGTATTGCGAGATTTTGATCCCAGATTGTCTAATGTTCCGCAGCATTTATGGGCGCAAGGTCCAACTGATGTAGGTTACATGCAAATCACACCCCATCGTGTGACTCTCAAGCCAGGTGTAGTGTTACCACGAATCAGACAGTACAGATTGCCACCTGAGGCTGTAGCAGCCTTATCCAAAATTATTGACGAGCTCATCGCTCAAGGAGTGGTTGTAGAAACTGACTCCAATGTATGCAATTCTCCGATCATTCCAGTTATGAAACGTACTGATCCAAATGCACCCCCAGTATATCGATTAGTGATTGACCTACGAGAACTTAATAAATGTATTATTCCTCAGTACCCAGTCGTTCCAGATATCTCTTCCCTATTGACAGCCATCGATTCCGAAGCCACGTTCTTTACTGTAATTGACCTCAAGAACGCGTTTTTCAGTGTTCCCATTCATCCAGACAGCCAGTTTCTTTTCGGATTTTGTTTAAATGGAAGGAGCTATATGTTCACACGAGGTCCTCAAGGTTTCACAGAAAGTCCTAGTATTTACAGTCAAGCACTTAAGAGACAACTAGACAACATTCACATGCCAACTGACACTGCCCTGCTCCAGTATGTCGATGATCTACTGATCACAGCCCGTTCTGAACGTGCTTGCGAGCGAGCATCCCTTACAGTCTTGTATTTCCTAGCCGAGATGGGACACAAGGTGTCCCCTTCGAAGCTTCAATTCTGTGTCCAGCAAGTGGTCTACTTAGGACACTTACTGTCCAAGAGGGGTAGGCAGTTGACACCAGACCGTATCCAGTTAATAGCGAGCCTTCCTCAGCCCAAGACCCAGAAGGAGGTACGTGCTTTTATTGGCCTTACTTCTTATTGCAGACAATGGATTCCTCAGTATGCATTTCTAGCCAAGCCACTGATACAGTTAACGACACAGGAGGCAGCCGTATCGACTGTCCTCCCTTGGACATCTGAACATACACTTAGCTTCAATGAGTTAAAAAAAGCTTTATGCCAAGCTCCAGTTCTAGCAACACCAAACTACAGTAAGCCTTTTACACTTTTCGTCACAGAACGTGAAGGTACAGCATTATCTGTTCTCACACAAGATCAAGCAGGACAATACAAGCCATGTGCTTATTTTTCGAGCACATTAGATCCTGTAGCCAAGGCTCTGCCTGCGTGCCTCAAGTCAGTTGCAGCCACAGCACTAGCTATCAGACAAAGTGATTCCATAGTATTAGGACACTCCCTGACAGTACAAGTTCCACACTCCGTGGAAGTTCTTTTAAACCGAACACAGACCCAGCACTTGACAATTGCACGTTTAACAGGTTATGAATTGACACTGTTCCAGCCACACATAGAAATCAGACGCTGCAACATCCTGAACCCTGCTACACTGTTACCATCAGTTACTTCGAATTCTGCCACACACGACTGTGTGGAAGTAGTTAACATCATGACAAAACCAAGACAAGATCTGACAGATATTCCGTTACCAGATCCCGACCTGACACTTTATGTGGATGGTTCATGTATGAGAACAAGTACAGGAGAACTAGTCGCCGCGTATGCAGTGACTACTGACACTGAAGTTATTGAAACACACCGTATTGACACCCTGTCCGCTCAAGCAGCAGAGCTAGTTGCTCTGACACAAGCCTGCATACACGCCAAGAACCGGAAAGTTAATGTTTACACAGATTCACGCTACGCATTTGGAGTCGTACACGACTTTGGAGTGCTCTGGCAGGAGAGAGGTTTCATGACTTCTCATGGAACCAGGATTCAGCATGGTCTCCTTATTCAGGCTCTGTTAGATGCCATACATTTACCGACATCCATTGCTATCATGAAATGCAAAGCACATACGAAAGTTACTGACATTATTTCCCAGGGTAATGATCTAGCAGATCGCACAGCCAAGCTTACAGCACAGACTCCAGACATTCCAGTAAATAAGACACCGACACACACTCCAGATCCGACTACATGTATGACAGTTAAAGACCCTACTCAAGATGTCATAGATATCCAGTTACATGCTACTCCCGATGAAATCAAGAAATGGTCTGAACAAGGAGGGGTACAGACAGATCAGGGATGGGTGACGAAGGGAAAAGCCACATGGTTTCTCCCCGACTCTATGGTTCAAGTCATTATCAATACCACACATAGTCCAGCACATTTAGGAGAAAAAGCTATGTTAGACAGTATCCAGAACATTTGGTTCAACAAGCATTTACGAGCTGCAGCCAAACAGAAAGTCCGTACCTGTATGATATGTTGCCAGTTTAATCCAGGTAAAAGTGTCCCGGTGGAACAAGGGGGATTCCAACCTCCTGACCACCCTTTTGAAGTCCTCCAGATGGATTATATTCAGATGGAGCGATGTCGAGGTTTCAAGTATGTCCTTGTAGTTGTATGCGCTTTGTCCAGGTGGACAGAAGCATATCCAGTTCCAGATTACACAGCCGCGACCACTGCCAAGCAGTTGGTTCGTGAGTTCTTCCCCCGTTATGGACTCCCTAGGGTCGTATATTCTGATAACGGCCAGACATTCTCCTCAGAGTTAATGAAGCATGTTTCCCTTTTGTTAGGGTACCAGTGGAAGTTCCATTGTGTACGCCATCCTGAAGCAGCCGGTCTCGTAGAGAGACATAACCAGACTTTGAAAATCCGTATCGCAAAAGTTTGTCAAGAGAAAGGTGTAGACTGGCTAGTAGCTCTGCCAGTTGCTCTATTTTATATGCGCATGGTCGCACATTCCAGATCAGGTCTGTCCCCGTATGAGGTCGTATTCGGCCGCCCCCCTAATATGTGGGGTACACCCAGACCCCGAAGTATTACCGATGTTTCAAGTAATATGCTGACAGATTACCTAGCTTCCTTGATGTCTGCCCTCAACTCTTGTCGTTCACAGGTTGCCGCCGCATTTCCAGACAATACCGAGGTGGCACCGCATGAAATCGTTCCAGGATCCATGGTCCTGGTGAAGGACTGGACTTTTTAACAGTACCAGCGGTGCCAGGGAACAACACCTATAGCCTTCATGGGATTCCTGTTTCGGCGCACAAACTACAGAGACACGGGACACTTCCTTCGGCATCAAAGATTCAAGGTTTATTACTGCAGGGAACACAGAAGTCACGACAAGTACAACACGTGCAACTTGGGGAGACTGCTTCAAATTGGTTCTGTGGATCGCTCCTTTTATACAAAATTAACTCATAGGACAACATGGTACACAAAAGTTTACAACCTGGTTCCCATAATTATCCCTCAGAGGGGTCGCTTTGGTCACTTTGGTACACATAAGGTCCGGAACATAAGTGCGGAAACATTTGGCGGTTCCCAACTGTAAAAACCCATCTTCCCAACATTAGTGAATTCCAATCGGCAGTAAAACAGATCGAAATAGGGACAAGGACAGGTGCAGAGGAAGATGGAGACAGTGGGGGATTGAAAAGAGTGTAAAAGGGGAGGTATCGGAAAACACGAGATACAGGCATCAAAGGGACGTGCTTAATGAGATGCACGGCTGAGACAATAAACCGGACGGCAAGATGAGCCTTGAGCGGGGCCATCTGCCTTACAGTATCATCCCCCTCATCGTAAAGGATATTTACAAAGTACATGTGTCTTCCACAAATATCCTGAGAGTCCCAGGGTGACGAAGCGGACAGTGTCCGTTCGCTGGCTACTTGAGGGCAAGAGACAAAATGGATGCCGTATCTAAGATGGAACCCGTGGGTACAGATGAAAAACCCATATATCAAATGAACGGTTTAAGTTAGCACAGCGAAACTGCGCACACTTACTAAACTCGTCATTTGCGGTTCTTAGATATCAGACTCGACCATATTCGTGCGAGTCGAAAACATCACTTACAATTTTCACGGAACCTCAGACGCTCCTTTTGCCCTCATGTAGGCAAGCACTAGTCGGAATCATATTCGATATTCATCAGACCCTCGAGATGTTGCTGTAGCATAGCTCTGTCCAACCGAGACCCTTTGGTAACAGGTGGCTGTCTCATACACGTTGTAGCACAGAGGCCACATAAGGCAGGACCGCACTGCACGCAAAGGCAACAAGTGAACAGGAACACTACAACGACTCCAATGATCGTCAGAATTTTCCAACCCCAAGTCGACATCAGGCCCCAAAACCATCCAAGTAGCGTCCAATCCCCTACATCCACGTGTATGGATTCGGAGATCTTATGCAACTTCGAGATGGCTTGATAGACAGTCGGAGCGTTATCAGGAATGAAAATACAGCAGCTCGAATGGATCACCTTACATACCCCACCTCGATCTGCTAAGATCACATCTAAAACCATACGGTTTTGTAACGTCATAAGTCTATCCGCCTGAAGTTCTGTGGTGATATTACCAAGGGCACTGGCAGTAATATTAGCTGTCGATTCTACCACTCGAGTCAACTGTCTTAGGTTCCTACTATTAACCATAGGTCCCCAAAATGGGAGGAAACCCTTGAAAAAGTCTCCTGCCTCTTGACCGGCAGTATCCTCTTCGCTAATTACGCCTCTCAAAACTCTAGTTTTGTGATAATCTGCATCTACAGTAAATGTCGGAGGCAACAAGTTTGCGATAAAACATGAGCCCATGAAGTCAGAGGGCAACCATGCATATGCACGATCATGACAAATAAAGTATGTACCCTTGGCAGCCAAAAACACAGGGGACGAGACCATTGGCAATATATAATTTTCAGTGCAAGTACTCTCTCCAAGTCGGGCTTTCGATCTACGGCCGCGACCTATTAAACAAAAATTACCAATGTGGGGTACGACCCATATCGGAGGCGAGCTTTTAAGCTGTTTTTCACCAGTGAACACACTATATTCGCCTCTACTTAGGACCCTATAGGCTTGTACCTCTTCTTCAGGGATAAGCGAGGGATCATAGATATCGCTATCTAAATCCTCTATTGCTATAGACAAAGATTTTTGGTACGAGGTAGGACCAGAGTAAGGGGAACGTGGTTCTCGAATGGGGTGGAAACCCAGTGCGCTTCGAAACATTGTTTGAAATGCTCGAGCAGACCCTTGGGAGCTATACGGTAACACCAGATATGGAATTCCCTTATCCGTAGTATGTGGCATCAACCCACACACCCAACAATTAGTAATGTTAACCACTAACTGATGCTGATGAAGGAGTTGAATAAAGGAATTGTTGCGGAATTCTGCACGTCTAGCCTGCTCGTGTTCAGGTAAGATGTGAAAAGAATGAGGAGAGTCAGTGGAGATGAGTTTAAGGTCAGGGGTAGGAGTAGGTATAGTAGAAGGCAAGAAGTAAGACATTGTGTAATACACCCCACCCGCCAATAACGCTGAAACAGTCACAAACAGTACAAATATTTGGAACACAAAACATTTGGTACGACTGAGTTGCTGCAGCTTGAATCTTTGTGCTTGAGCTTTTTCCAAGTCCATCAGCTTCAAAAATGCCATTCCCTATGACCGTCCGCAACGTTTCTTGACGCACTTCGTTCTGTGTAGCAATAGTCAATTCCTAGGAGTTCCCAGGAATCGACGGTCTTTAACCTAGCGTCAAGACCTACTAACCAGGAGGAAGTACACGCGCGGCCCTACGGCCTTTATTTCACAAATATATATATATATCAAAAACAAATGTCTCTCAGCTGTGGAAACAAAAAGTGTAAGAAACGAAGCTCAATGAATATATACAAAATAATTACAATGGTATGAGTGTTCAAACTGATCATGGAATACGGGATAATGCACTTGTCAAGGGACAGAACGGGGTTTTTTATTAGTCTTTAGTGCTGGATCTTAAAAAATATCAGGTTTTCCCAGGACGTGTCTGTTCGTTAAACAAAAGACCCGTTGAAGGGACAACGCCCTGTTGATCAGCTAAATGTTCTGGTCTTGAGTCTTCTGATGTCAAGTGTTCAATAATGCCTTTTTGCTGCACTGAGGATTCTCCGACAGGTTGTGCGTCGCTGAAAGGTACAAACGCCGGCAATCCTTCGGTTTCAGTTGATGCAATGCCTTTCCTCACCCACGAGTCTGCTGGCAACGGAATGGGGACTTTCTTGGTATGGGTGGCATGTACCCAATTTTTCCGCCCCTCGAGACGAACTGCAGTTCTCGTGGCAAGGAGGACCTGGTAGGGTCCAGTGAACCTGGGATCCAAATTGTTCTTGCGCGAAAAATTGCGCGTTACCACCCAATCTCCGGGCTGGAGCTGGTGGCCTGGACCCTCCGTCTGTGTCGGCAATGCTTCGTGAACCTGTTGGTGAATTAACCTCAGTTTAGCAGTCAAGTCATGAAGATAATCGATTAACATTGGATACTCAAGTTCACAAAAGGCACCCGGTCTAGGGACCCCCCAAACATTGGCAGGACGACCGAACACTATTTCATAGGGACTGAGCCCTACTCGGGAGTGTACAGTTGCCCTTGTTGACAGCAATGCTAAGGGTAAAGCGTCAGGCCACGAAAGACCTGTCGTAGCCTGGATCTTTGCTAGTTTTAGTTTAAGGGTACCATTGTACCCCTCAACCAAACCAGCTGACTGAGGATGATTGGCACTATGGAATTTTTGTACAATCCCTAACCCGCGACACACACTCTTCATCACGCTCCCAACAAACTCACTTCCGTTGTCTGACCACACAACCCGAGGCATTCCGTAGCGGGAAAAATACTCTTTGAGTAAAATTTTTGCCGTGGATAAAGCCGTATTATCCTTAAGGGGGTAGGCCTCAATCCACCTAGAAAATGCACACACCACAACCAGCACATACTTCAAATTATGACATCTCTCCATGTGGATAAAGTCCAACTGGATAACTTCAAAAGGGTACGCAGGAGGGGCAAAATGGCCAGGTGGAGTGGGAGTGCCCTTACCAGGATTGTGCATCAAACACACCATACAATTCTTAACCAAGCGTTCAGCACATTTCGTAATACCATCATTCTTCCACACAGGAAACAGCAATTTACAGATACCTTTCGCGCTAATATGTGCTAACCCGTGTGCCATAGTCACAATAGCCAGCACATACGCATCAGGCAACATCCATCTTTTCTGTTCCGATAAGTCAGTCCAACAACCATTCGCATCCAACTTTCCCGTACTTTCTTTCCACTTCGTCTTTTCAGTCTCGGTGGCCTCATTCTGAATTGCTTTCACACTCTCGATAGTGTTCTCACACATACTTGATTCTGCAGGCCACCTAACCGAACTCGTCACATACATTCGAGTGCTAAGGTTCCGGGCAGTCTCCTTAGCAGTCTCATCCGCAAACGCATTTCCACGACCCACATCGTCCATCACTTTACGATGCGCACTACATTTAACAATCGCCACTTGCTTAGGCAACGTAAGTGCATCCAAAAGATCATTTACAAGCTGGCCATGCTGAATCTTCGTACCATGTGACGTAAGGAATCCTCTCTCTCTCCACAATCGTCCAAAACTATGTGCCACACCAAACGCATACTGGCTATCTGTAAACACATTCACCCGTTTATCTTTAGACAACACACACGCTCTCGTCAAAGCAATTAACTCAGCAGCCTGAGCCGAATTCTGACTTAATCTTGCACTTTCCACAATCGTTCTCAATGTAACTACAGCATACGCAGTTGTTACATCACCATTCGGTAACTTAAAACAGGAACCATCCACATACAAAGTACCATCGGGATCTGTCAATGGAGTATCTTTTAGGTCAATACGACCCTTGGTTTCCTCTTCAGTTTTGAGATAGCAGTCATGTACTGCTTCATCGCTTGATTCTGTGTCGATCGGCAGCAATGTTGCTGGATTCAACACATTACATCGTTTTATCCGTATATGACTGGCCAGCAACGTCAACTCATATCCGGACAATCTTGCACTTGTCAGATGTTGAGTTTTCGTTCGGTTCAATAGAGTGTCGACTGCATGCGGAACCATTACCGTGAGTATATTATCCATAACCAGACCTGCGGACTGTCGAATGGACGCCGCAGCTGCCGCTGTTGCTCTTAAGCAACTTGGCAAAGCTCTTGCTACTGGGTCTAAAGTCGAAGAAAAGTAGGCACATGGGCGTTGCTTACCACCAAAAGATTGTGTCAAAACACTCAACGCGCAACCATCCCTCTCGTGAACGTATAGTGTAAACGGCTTACTGTAGTCAGGAGTACCCAACACAGGAGCCGAACACAACGCATCACGCAATTCCGAAAAACTTTTCTGACATTCTTCAGACCAAGGTACTGGGGATGAAACATCCTTGCACGTAAGGGCTATCAATGGTTTCGCCAACAATGAAAAATTTGGAATCCATTGTCTGCAGTAGGACGTAATACCTAAAAAGGCGCGAACATCTCTTTGGGTTTTTGGCACAGTCATTCGGGAAATCGCTGCAATTCTCTCTGGGGTCAACCTTCTCCCTTCTCTTGACAATAAGTGACCTAGATAGGTAACTTCTTGGCAACAATACTGTAGCTTTGAAGGTGATACCTTGTGGTGCAAGTCATGTAGATAGTGCAATAATGATACTGTAGCCGTTTTGCAAATAGCCTCTGTATCAGCTGCCACTAAAAGATCGTCAACGTATTGAATCAAAGCTGCACCTTTAGGTAGTACAAAGGCATCAAGTTGACCTTTAAGTGCTTGGCTATAGATTGACGGACTCTCACAGTAGCCCTGTGGAGCGCGTTTTAGCCTAAAACTGCGACCTCCTAATGAGAATCCAAATAGGTCTCTGCTTTCCTCTGCAATTGGGATGCTAAAGAAAGCATTCTTTAGATCGATCACTGTGAACCAGGAGGCAGATGCCGGAATCATTGTTAATAAAGCCGTAATGTCAGGGACCACAGGAAATTGCGGAACCACTATTTTGTTTACCTCTCTCAAATCTATAACAAAACGATATACAGGAGGTTTAGTTGGGTCAGTTCGTTTCAGAATTGGCAATACAGGGCTATTACACACGTTTCCACGAGTTTCTTCAACAACACCTTTTCCAATGAGATCATGAACGATTGCTAACAGTGCTCGTTCACCGTCAAGAGAAATACGATATTGAGGTAAACGCGGTAATCGCGCATTTGGTTTCAATTGAATCACATAGGGTGGAATGTCTAACAGGCCCACGTCATTGGGACCTGTGGCCCATAAGGACGCAGGGAGGGAATTCAATTCCGGTGGGAATTTATCAACCGATAAATACATGGGAGAGATCACTCTCCTTCCCAATGTAAGCTCCACTCCTTCGGGGGAACAATACAATGTTGCATATAATCGTTTCAACAAATCCAGGCCCAAAAGATTTTCACCACAACCTGTAGATAGAATCAGTGGAGCCGTTAGCTCACGAGATCCAATCATAAGAGGCAAAGGGTTAGAGACTGGGTTACTAACAGGGGCGCCAGAGAATCCGACGGAAACATTCGTTAAGCCAGACAAAGGTGCGCCAGGGAGTTTTGAATGCATGATGGAACTTTTCGTCGCACCAGTGTCTAACAGAAAAGGCTCAACTACACCCGATGTAGTCACTGCAACGTAAGGCCCACTCTGATCGACCGGAACTGACACTACTCCCTCTCTTTGTCGTTGGCTGTCCTAGTAGTGGTCATTTACAACAGTCTCGTGGTCTACATAATAATCATCAACATTATACTGTGCAGATCGAACTGACCCCGCATTTCGCTGGTCAAAATAATTATTTGCATCCGATTGATTTTGATGACGATCAATCTGATTGTGGGATGAACCACGACCTCTACCACGTGGTGCCTGCTGAGGACCACCGCCACGATTTCCTCGTGCTGACACACCATTCAGACGGTCCCGTAAGGCAAGACAATCATATTTTAGGTGTCCCTCTTTCCTACAATATGCGCACTGATTATACCCAAGTGAAGATCTGGGATCAAAGTTGTCAGAGCGCGGCTGTGTTCTATCAAGCTGTGCTCGTGGTCGATACTGCTGTTGCGAATCATTTTGGTTTGATCGTGGAGGGTATGCTTGCTGCAACAAAACCTTCATTTTGAGTTCTTTCGTTTTCTTTTCTACACGATCACTTTCTTCCTTTTCCCTATTCTCATAATATTGAGCCGTTGCTAGTATTTGCGCAGGGGTTGAAACTGCCCACGCACTTTCTGAATTCTTTAATTTGTTGCATAGCTCAGGCAGCAAATTTGACACAAATTTGTCAACGAATAACCGCTGACCTCCCTCAGCGCCCATGTCCTGGCTGCTGTGGTCGACAAACGCTTCCTCAAACCTTGTAAAGAAATCCGAGACACTCTCGTCTTTCTTTTGTTTACAAGCTGATAACTTATCCCAGTTCACCTTCATCGCTGGCATGAGAGTTTTCATGAGCGTATTGATTTTCTGAGGCAAATCCAAGATCAACTGTTCAGATTTAGCCCCACCAACTTGTAATGCATCAGCTGCTAGCAGTGCAGCCCAATCACCCCCTAATTCAGCTGCGTGATTAGCTTGACGAATTTTAGCCCAAACTGGTTGCGGTACAACATTGCCAAACAACATGTCGATGTCGGCAATATTCATAATAGAAGCTTCTATCAGTTGTGATAACTCCTTATAATAACCAGCCGGATTTTTACGCGGATCAGGTAAGGATTGCTTCACTTGCAAAACTTCTGATCGTTTCCATGGAAGATGTATCCACACCCTTCGGAAATGCGGTAGAACCACAGGGTTAGCTTGCGGATCTCCAGGTACCCACAGTGGCGGGACTTCTCTCATGGGATATTGACCAGGAACCGCTTTCCAGTTCTCAGTGGTATCATCTAATGACACCCGAGAATGTGCTGTGGGTCTGAATGCTAATAAGCGTTCCACGGCACGTCGTACATCGTCTCCTATAATCATACCGTTCGAAAAGTGACTCTGGAGTTCAATTATGTCGGACGGTACATCATCTACATCATTATTGTACCATTCTTCTCTCAAAAAGTTACACATCTCCTCAAATACGAATCTCTGCGTAGGCTCATTAAACTGAGAAAACGTGTCGAAAACTACACGCGGAGTGTAATTAGCAGGATGTCTTATCCACCTATGTGCCATTGTTACTAACGTCTCTTTCTCCCTACCACTAGGGATCTGACTCCGTCTCTGAGGAGTTTCAGATGAATCAGACGAAAATAACGGACCAGAAAGAGGTGAATAAAGGGTAGCAACAGAGTTAGGAACACGCTTACGAACAGAAGGAGAAAGAAAAACAGGAGCAACAACACTAGAAGTGAAGGAAGGCATAGTAGGAACGGACAAGATAGTCGGAGTAGCAGAAACAACAGTCTGCGAAGGTACAGGTACAGGAGCAGTAGGAACAAGAACAGGTGGTGAAACAAACGTAGGGTTAACAGCGGGCTGGCCCGCAGCCACTGGAGCAACAAGAGGAACAACAGGAGGAGCTATAGGAGGAGCTACAGGAGCAGTAGCACCCTGTACATAAGGAGGTGGTGATTTCATCAAGTATGATAGCAAGGAATCCTCCTTTAAATCTTCCTTTTTCTGTTCTAGATTATTCGGTAAAACTGGGTAACATTTATCTATTTTCATGTGATGCAATCTAGTAGCGATTTCCATATCTTTTTCTTCTTTGTCTTGTCTACATTCTTTTATAGCTTGCATTATCGGAACAAACTCTTGCTTTTTATCCTTTTTAAGTTGTTTGATTTCTTTCTGTTTGGCCTGTTTACGCCATATCCGAAAGGAATCAAACATAGCTGGCCTAGCTTTCTTTAAAAATAATTTAGCCTCAAGATTATCTAAAATCGAAAGTTCAAAAGTTCCGTGTGGTGGCCATCTAAGGTCACCGTCTTTCTTTGTATAGCGGATCCAGTAATCATTATAGATTATAGGACCCACCCCATGTCGACTATATAGATCATGTATCGGAGTTCCAACTGGAGGTATCGGACACGAGTCCTCCAACCGGGAATCCATTGCGCAACATTTGAAAATACGAAACAAATCACTATGGCTAGGCATCATGCACACTAACCTAGTATCAAACTTCAAGGATTACCGAAGCAATAAAACCTCGTGTAAGTCAAAACCCTCGGTTTTTGGCAATTGCAACTGTCAAATAATACTAAGAACCAATACTAAGAACCACAAATGCAATGGAACCATGCAATACAACAAAGCCGTAAGGCTATTACAAAGCTCGGAGAGCTATTACCACAAAGCCTTAAAGGCTAACCACAAAGCTTTCAAAAAGCTAGAACAACCACTAAGGACTGGGAGCGACCCACAAATACTTAACTCAGAACTTCAATGGCGTCACCAGGAAGGCCCGTCTATCGTCTCGCTTGTACATAAGGTCTACGCCGGGCGTCGAAGACAGGTCGACAGTCAGGGCATCGGTCCGTCGCAGCCGTCAGGAGGCGGGAATCTTCGCAGGGAAAAACTTCGGGCCACTTATTTCGACAACAGGATCGATGAAGCGGGGTGCACCTTCCCTCGGAGATTTCACACGAAGTTCCTCACGATCATCAGGCTTTGGACCGGACCGGTACCGCTGAAGTCGCCCCACGTGGGCGCCAACTGAAGGACTGGACTTTTTAACAGTACCAGCGGTGCCAGGGAACAACACCTATAACCTTCATGGGATTCCTGTTTCGGCGCACAAACTACAGAGACACGGGACACTTCCTTCGGCGTCAAAGATTCAAGGTTTATTACTGCAGGGAACACAGAAGTCACGACAAGTACAACACGTGCAACTTGGGGAGACTGCTTCAAATTGGTTCTGTGGATCGCTCCTTTTATACAAAATTAACTCATAGGACAACATGGTACACAAAAGTTTACAACCTGGTTCCCATAATTATCCCTCAGAGGGGTCGCTTTGGTCACTTTGGTACACATAAGGTCCGGAACATAAGTGCGGAAACATTTGGCGGTTCCCAACTGTAAAAACCCATCTTCCCAACATTAGTGAATTCCAATCGGCAGTAAAACAGATTGAAATAGGGACAAGGACAGGTGCAGAGGAAGATGGAGACAGTGGGGGATTGAAAAGAGTGTAAAAGGGGAGGTATCGGAAAACACGAGATACAGGCATCAAAGGGACGTGCTTAATGAGATGCACGGCTGAGACAATAAACCGGACGGCAAGATGAGCCTTGAGCGGGGCCATCTGCCTTACAGTATCATCCCCCTCATCGTAAAGGATATTTACAAAGTACATGTGTCTTCCACAAATATCCTGAGAGTCCCAGGGTGACGAAGCGGACAGTGTCCGTTCGCTGGCTACTTGAGGGCAAGAGACAAAATGGATGCCGTATCTAAGATGGAACCCGTGGGTACAGATGAAAAACCCATATATCAAATGAACGGTTTAAGTTAGCACAGCGAAACTGCGCACACTTACTAAACTCGTCATTTGCGGTTCTTAGATATCAGACTCGACCATATTCGTGCGAGTCGAAAACATCACTTACAATTTTCACGGAACCTCACTGGTTCGCAATTTTGACCGCTCAAGTCCGCTAGAGCCTCGCTGGAAGGAGCCCCGACAGGTCCTCCTCGCCACCCGTACAGCCGTGAAGTTGGAGGGTCGCAAAGGCTGGGTGCACCTTTCGCACGTAAAGAAATTATATGGACTGAAACCCGTCTCAAAGAACATTTCCCAGGATTTGAAGGATTGCCAAAGTACTATTCTCAAGGACTGTCCCGCAAAGAACAATGATACTGCACCCTCCCCGTTAGAGAAAACTCCGCAGCAGGAGTACAAGTTGAAACTCCGGTCTAGTAAAATAAGTCAGCCAGTTTGATTGTCTAAGTCCTCCCCTAGGTGAAACGGTTAGACTGTTTCTGACATGTATAAAATAGACCCCCATAGTGAGAGAGTTAGTCAAAACTCAATTCGATGTATCGTTTTTCTATGTTTCATATTATTTCTCAGTATTATGATTTCCTGCACCAGTTATGCATTTTACCTGTATTTTCCAGTTTCTCATGTAAATAAGTCTTCCAATGCTACAGTAGAGCACACGTTTAGTGATCTACCTCCTCATGAACTCTCTTACCGCCTCGCTATGCGTAATAACTCTTTCATCCGCATGTTACATTATTCACACCAGACCAGCAATGCCACTAATTGTTGGGTATGTGGTCGACTCCCCCCTTTCCAGACACCGAAGGGAGTTCTGCCACTCTTTCCTTATCCATTTTCACATAATGGTTCGTGTGGAGCATGGTCCACGTTAACGTCATTGTTAGACCTGGCATCTTTGGCGTGGTTTCCCCTATCTTTTTGCCTCTACCTCCTGTATTTTTGATGCTGTGCTGGATTTCGTTTTTGCTGGTTTAGATGCTTTGGACACTCTGCCACTGCTGACCAGTGCCAGAGTGTAAGTGCTCCCTGGGTAAATTGTTATTCTGATTGAATATACATGTTTGGCATATTTGTATCACCATGAAGTCCCTAGTAAAGTGCACTGGGTGTGCCAGGGCTGGTGATGACAAATGCTACTAGTGGGCCTGCAGCACTGATTGTGCCACCTACATGAGTAGCTCTAAAATGGTGTCTCAGGCCTGCCACTGCAGTGCCTATGGGCAGTTTAGAACTGCCATGTCCTCCTGGTCAGTGTCCCCACTGACCAGGCCTAACCCTTCCCTTTTTGTGCACATCAGTCACCCCTATGGAAGGCCCAAGGTACCCCCCTGGGCAGGGTGCAGTGTATGTAAAAGGTAGAGCATGTACTGGTGCAGGTAACATGTTCTGGTAGTGAATTACAGCCATTTTCGTTTTTCACTATTGTAAGGCTATCTTGCTCCATAGATTAACATGGGGGATGCTGGCTACAGTGGTTAACAGCATTTCTTCCCATAGGAACAAGATAGGACATAAGTATCTAGTATCCCTGAACTCAGAATTTAATAACACATCTTTTAGGAAAGGTTGTTTTTAAATCCTGTGTTTGAGAACAGCACTTTTAGAAAGTTGCTGTTCTCTTGTCTGAACCTTCTGTGTGCCTGGGCCTGTTTGTGTATTGACTGTCTGGTTTGTGAGTGACAGGGGCTGGGGAACTCCCCGGCAGGATGGATGAGTCAGCACTAGGCTGAATGACTTGAGTGGTGGGAGGAGTTAGCACCTGGGCTGAATAGGGCTGTGCCTGCCTTCCACAATGCTGGCTCCACCCCCCTGCTGGGCGGCTGAGGACCCTGCCCCTCACTCTGAAAGGAAAGATGCAGCCACCAAAACAAAGTGCTCAGGATCCACCCAGAACTGGTTCAGACCGGGCACAGGGCCCACATGCACCAAGAGAACAAAGACTTTAGGGGTATAAGTACAGGACCCCTGACAACAGAAAATTAGATCATCCTGGAAATCAAGAAGGAACCTCTGCCAAGGAGAAAGCTGTCTCTGAAGAAGGAAGATTGTCTTGCTGTTGCTCTGCTGGACTGACCTGCTGTTGCTTTGCTGCCAAGGAGAGGGGAAGGACTTTGCTGTGAGCTGTGTCCCCTGTCTTGAAAGGAATCTCCAAGGGCCTGAGAAGAGCTGGCTCCCTGTTTTGAAGTCCCAGGAACAAAAGGACTTCACCCCCAGCTTCCCTGAACTCTGCTGAGTGAGTTCTGTCCCTCCTAGAGTGCTTGATCCAGTTGTGGGGCCTCTGGAGGTTGGACCTGTGCTGGGAAGCTTGAGACTAAAGCTTGAGAGACTTTTGAAATTGAAAAGTGTCGCATCGCTCGCTTGCGGAGCGCATCCCCGACAGTGCGAGAAGTTTCCCGCCGCTACGGAGGTCGAGATCGTCGCAGCGCCTGACGCCGCTGCCAGAAACGTCGCATCCTCCGTTTGCGGGACGCACCAGACCGGTGCGGGAGAATCGAACATCGCTGCGAGTATCGTCGCAGAGCCTGTCATCGCTGGGTGAGAACGCCGCACCACTTGCTTGCGGACCGCATCACGTCGCTGCGAGTGTCGTCGCAGAATCATCGCATCGAGGGCTTGCGAGAGAAAGGATCACCGCTGGACCGCGCATCGTCGCCCCGGAGATCGTCGCAGCACCTACGAGATCGTCGCATCGTGCCTTTGCGAGAACAGACTTCCTACGGAACCTACGCACCGGAATCCATACAAGTGGCCTTCCTCCCCATACAGACCGGATTCGTCGCAACACGCCCGCTGCTGCAGCGGGGCTGTCGCATCGCCTCCCCAGGGTCTCAGGAGCAACGCATCGCTTGTTTTCCACCGCACCAGCTTCTGCTTTTGGAACTTTGTTGCAACTAAAGGTACTGTGAGTAAACGTGACGCAACTGTGAACTTTTCACGCAACTGTGGTTTATTTTTACCGCAACTTGAAGAACTTTAACGCAACCTTAAGAACTCTTTGAAACCATATTCTTGAACCGTGTATGTTGGATTTTTATCGTTTTGGTCTTGTGTAGTTTTAGAATAAATACCTTTATTTTTCTAAACTGTTGTGGAATCAGTTTGTGGTGTTTTCACTGTGTTACTGTGAGTGTTGGTACAAATACTTTACGCATTGCCTCTGATTAGCCTAGACTGCTCAGGCCAAGCTACCTAGAGGGCGAGCAGGGGTTATCTTAGAGAGTTATCTCCTTGTCCTGACTAGAAGCAAGGGTCCCTATTTGGACAGTGGTACCTACCTCTGCCAACTAGAGACCCCCAGATCTAACATTGGTGGTCAGGCGGTGGGATTTGAACTTGTATTTGTACTTGACCCACAGTAATTGGTGTACATCACTAGTGAGTGCAGACCACTACGCCACCGCATACTACTGGTTTTTGGTTTTGATTTTTCTATTTTTTAGTAACTCTTCAACACATCATGTCTGTGCATGGGAAGGCACCCAGTAAAGAGGCAGAAGTAGAGATGGAGTTTGCCATTGGAGATTTGTATTCATACAAAGTTGAGCAACTTAGGAAATTCTGCCTTGAGTTTGAGTGCCCCATAAAAAGCGCCTACAGAAAGGAGGAGCTGCAGAAAATCTTGATGGCCCATTGGGAGGCACAAGAGGGAGAAGATGATGTGGATGTAGAAAATGGTTTTCAAATCAAAGATCTGCCAGTGGGCAGAGTAGGCTCAGGAGCTGGCAGCAACCACTCCAGTAGGGGCCTCACCCCAGAAGAGTTACAAGAAAATCAGAGAGTAAGAGAATATGAATTGGAAGTCATGAAAATGAGAATGCAAATGAAGCAATTTGAAATGGATAAAGAGAGAGAAAAGGCGGCGGAGGAGAGCAAAAGTGCCCGCGCCTTAGAAGAGAAGAAATTGCTTTTGGCTCATGAGTTGAGCATGAGAGAACTGGATCTTAAAGCCAAGGAGGTGGATGCCAGTTCTAATGGTGGCAGCGCGCAGCCAGTGCATGGGGGTAAAGTATATATTCCCAAGGACCTGGTACAGAATTACCATAGGGGTGAGGATATTTATGCCTGGTTCACTTCGTATGAAATTGCATTGAAGATGAATGGTGTGCCTGATCAGCATTGGGGGGCGGGCCTGTGGAAACATTTTGAGGCATCTGGGAGGAGTGCTCTAGAGCCCTTAGAATTAGCAGGTGCCATGACCTACCCCAATATGAAGGAGGCCTTATGTCTCAGGTATGGCCTTACCCCAGAGCAGTACAGACTGCAGTTTAGGAACTCCAAGAAGAAAGAGTCTGAGACTTGGATGGAGTGTGTGAATTTGTACTCGCGTGCACTGGAAGGTTGGATGAAGGGCAGTAAAGTAACTGATTTTAAGGGGTTGTTGCATTTAATCAGTTGGGAGCACTTGAGTAGTCTTTGTGTTCCAGAGCTGCGCCAGCATCTTTTAGACAGCAAGCTGACAGACCCCATTGAGCTTGCTAAGGAGGCGGACCGCTGGACCAGTACCAGGGTCCACAGAGGAATTGTGGGTACCACAGCCAAAGGTGGGCAGGGTCCCCAGCAGAAGAGTGGGGGGGACAAGGGTAACCAGAAGGAGTTCTCACAAGGGCCCCAAAATAGTTCCCAGGGAAAGGAATCCCAAACCCCCAAACCTAAGCAGCCATGGCCCTCTAAGGGCAGGCGGGACAATAAAGACAACAGGGGCCCACCTACCTGCTATCACTGCAATGAGGTGGGCCACATAGCTCCAAAATGTCCCAAGAAGAAGCAAGCACCCACTGGTGCCCCCACCCCAGCGTTAGCTAGTGTAGCTTTGGGAGGGGATTTGGTTTCTAGTGATTGGGGGGAGTTAGCGGTTATGACCCTTGTCTCTCTAGGAGACCAAGAGATGGTCCAGGAAACCTTACTGCCCTCTAACACTAAGAAATATGGGCAGAAGGTGACCATCAATGGGAGGGAGGTTGAGGCTTTGAGAGACACAGGAGCCAGCGTGACATCCGTGAGGTGTCAGTGGGTGTCTGAAGAGCAAATCATCCCTGGTGTACTCCGCCCTGTAGTGGCAGCTGACAGTTCAGTGCGCCTCTGCAAGCTGGCGAAAGTTCCATTTGCATGGGGAGGAGTCTCTGGTCTTTTGGAGGTAGTTGTCAGTGATGCCTTGCCTGTAGACTGTCTGTTAGGTAACGACCTGGAGAGTTCTCCATGGAAGGATGTAGAACACAGAACTCACTTGGAGATGTTGGGTCTGCCTGCGTGGATCTGTGTGACCACGCGTGCTATGGCAGCCAGTAAGGGTGATTCAGCAGAACTGGAGCCTGAAACAGTGGCCCAGAGACCTGCCAGGAGAGGAAGAGGCCGAGGGCGCGGGAAACCAGCCCCAGCCGTTCCCACGGTCCAGGAAGGAGCAGAACCTGAGGGGGATGCCCTGGAACCTACAGGGGAACAGGTAGCCGAACTGGGAGAATTGCCTGAGCTGACCCATTGGCAGCAAGAAGGTGGTCCCTCCAGGGAGGAATTCTGCCAGGCGCAGAAAGAATGCCCTTCCCTCGAGGGTCTGCGGCAACAGGCTGTAGACCAGGCAGCAGGTGGAGCAGCCAGAGATCACTTTATCTACTGGGAAGATGACTTGTTGTATAGTGAGCCTAAGTTTGCTGAGCCCGGTGCAGCCCGTGTGCTGGTGGTACCCGAGCGCTTCAGAAACTTCCTAATGGGTCTGGCTCATGACGTGCCTCTTGCAGGACATCTGGGGCAAGACAAGACCCTAAACCGGCTTGTCACCCACTTTCACTGGCCCCAGATGAGAAAGCACGTTGGTTCCTTTTGCAGATCTTGCCAAACCTGTCAAGCCAGTGGTAAGACTGGAATGAAGCTGAAGGCCCCCCTTCAGCCCTTCCCAGTGGTGAGCACCCCTTTCGAGCGGGTGGGCATAGACATCGTAGGGCCCCTGGATCCCAAGACAGCCTTAGGCAACAGGTTCATCCTGGTCTTGGTGGACCATGCCACTCGGTACCCGGAAGCAGTCCCTCTCCGGACAATCACAGCACCCGTGGTGGGCCGTGCATTGATGGGGATCTTTTCCCGTGTGGGGTTCCCCAGAGAGGTGGTCTCCGACCGGGGTACCAACTTCATCTCTAGGTATATGAAGTCTCTGTGGGAGGAGTGTGGGGTAACTTATAAGTTCACCACTCCTTACCACCCGCAAGGAAATGGGTTGGTTGAAAGGTTCAACCGGACCCTGAAAGGTATGATTATGGGCCTAGCGGAGCCCATGAGACGTAAGTGGGACGTCTTGTTACCATGCCTGTTGTTTGCCTACAGGGAGGTGCCTCAGAAGTCCTTAGGGTTCAGTCCCTTCGAACTCCTGTATGGCCACCCTGTTAGAGGACCTCTCTCACTGGTGAAGGAGGGTTGGGAAAAGTCCCGTGGGAAAACCCCCCAGGATGTGTTCAGCTATGTGCTGGCCATCCGCAACCAGACACAACGCTTCAGGAAGCTCGCTCAGGCGAACCTGGAAGCAAGCCAGGAAGAAATGAAGAGATGGTATGACCAGAATACCACTCTGGTCGAATTTCAACCTGGGCAGGAAGTGTGGGTGATGGCACCAGTGGAGCCTTGTGCGCTCCAAGACAAGTGGACTGGGCCATATGAGGTGGTGGAAAGGAAGAGCGAGGTAACCTACCTGGTTGACATGAAGACTCCCAGGCAGCCCCTGAGAGTCTTGCACGTGAACCGCCTCAAACCCCACTTTAAGAGGTCTGAAGTAACCATGCTCCTGGCTACCGATGCAGGAATGGAAGAGGATAGTGATCCTCTCCCTGACCTCCTGGCAGTTAAGGAGCAAGATGGGTCAGTGGATGGTGTGGTCCTCTCGCCCACCCTGACCCCAGAACAGCAGAGTGACTGTCGCCAAGTGTTGGGTCAGTTCTCCTCCCTGTTCTCCCTGACCCCAGGAGTCACCAACTGGTGCGTCCATGATGTGGACACTGGAGACAGTCTGCCTGTGAAACAGAAATTTTACAGGGTAGCTGACAAGGTCAGGGCCAGCATCAAGGAAGAGGTTTCCAAGATGTTGGCGCTAGGGGTGATTGAGCCCTCCAGCAGCCCCTGGGCTAGCCCAGTGGTCTTGGTCCCCAAGAAAGCTGCTACCCCCGGTGGCCCCACAGAACTCCGGTTTTGCGTGGACTACCGTGGGCTCAATGCGGTCACGAAGACTGACGCACACCCCATCCCCAGAGCTGATGAGCTCGTGGATCGGTTAGGAGCTGCCCGCTACCTCAGTACATTTGATTTGACTTCGGGGTACTGGCAGATTGCCTTAACTGATGGGGCCAAAGAGAGGTCTGCATTTTCAACGCCAGAGGGGCACTTCCAGTTCCGTGTCATGCCCTTTGGGTTGAAGAATGCCCCTGCCACATTCCAGAGGCTGGTTAACCAGGTACTGACCGGGCTGGAGGAATTCAGCGCCGCATACCTGGATGACATTGCTGTGTTCAGCTCCACGTGGGAGGAACATCTGCAACACCTCTGCGAAGTGTTGAAGGCTCTGCAAAGGGCAGGCCTCACTATCAAGGCCAGCAAGTGCCAGATAGGGCAGGGATCTGTGGTGTATTTGGGACACCAGGTGGGGAGCGGCCAGGTGGCGCCCCTACAGGCCAAGATTGATACCATTCTGGCTTGGGAGCCCCCCAAGACCCAGACAGAGGTGAGAGCCTTTTTAGGACTCACCGGGTATTACAGGCGTTTTGTCAAGGGCTATGGCACCATTGTCGCCCCTTTGACAGAACTCACTTCCAAGAAGTTGCCCAAAAGAGTTGACTGGACTGACGCTTGCCAAACTGCTTTTGAAACCCTGAAAACTGCTATGTGCACAGCGCCGGTGCTCAAGGCACCTGACTTTTCTCGTGAGTTCATAGTTCAGACAGACGCTTCAGAGCATGGTGTGGGAGCAGTACTCTCACAGATCACTGAGGAGGGAGGAGACCAGCCGGTAGCCTTCATTAGCAGGAGACTACTCCCCAGGGAACAGAGGTGGAGTGCGATTGAGAGAGAAGCATTTGCTGTGGTCTGGGCTCTGAAAAAGTTGAGGCCCTACCTGTTTGGGACTCACTTCCGTGTTCAGACCGACCACAGGCCCCTCAGATGGTTAATGCATATGAGGGGTGAGAACCCAAAGCTGTTGAGGTGGTCCATCTCCCTACAGGGAATGGACTTTACGGTGGAACACCGCCCTGGTACGGAACACGCCAACGCTGATGGTCTGTCCAGGTTTTTCCGCCTTAGTGACGAGAACTCCCAAGAGGGTGGGTAGTTCTCCCCATTTTCAGCTGGAGGGGACACGTGTTAGACCTGGCATCTTTGGCGTGGTTTCCCCTATCTTTTTGCCTCTACCTCCTGTATTTTTGATGCTGTGCTGGATTTCGTTTTTGCTGGTTTAGATGCTTTGGACACTCTGCCACTGCTGACCAGTGCCAGAGTGTAAGTGCTCCCTGGGTAAATTGTTATTCTGATTGAATATACATGTTTGGCATATTTGTATCACCATGAAGTCCCTAGTAAAGTGCACTGGGTGTGCCAGGGCTGGTGATGACAAATGCTACTAGTGGGCCTGCAGCACTGATTGTGCCACCTACATGAGTAGCTCTAAAATGGTGTCTCAGGCCTGCCACTGCAGTGCCTATGGGCAGTTTAGAACTGCCATGTCCTCCTGGTCAGTGTCCCCACTGACCAGGCCTAACCCTTCCCTTTTTGTGCACATCAGTCACCCCTATGGAAGGCCCAAGGTACCCCCCTGGGCAGGGTGCAGTGTATGTAAAAGGTAGAGCATGTACTGGTGCAGGTAACATGTTCTGGTAGTGAATTACAGCCATTTTCGTTTTTCACTATTGTAAGGCTATCTTGCTCCATAGATTAACATGGGGGATGCTGGCTACAGTGGTTAACAGCATTTCTTCCCATAGGAACAAGATAGGACATAAGTATCTAGTATCCCTGAACTCAGAATTTAATAACACATCTTTTAGGAAAGGTTGTTTTTAAATCCTGTGTTTGAGAACAGCACTTTTAGAAAGTTGCTGTTCTCTTGTCTGAACCTTCTGTGTGCCTGGGCCTGTTTGTGTATTGACTGTCTGGTTTGTGAGTGACAGGGGCTGGGGAACTCCCCGGCAGGATGGATGAGTCAGCACTAGGCTGAATGACTTGAGTGGTGGGAGGAGTTAGCACCTGGGCTGAATAGGGCTGTGCCTGCCTTCCACAATGCTGGCTCCACCCCCCTGCTGGGCGGCTGAGGACCCTGCCCCTCACTCTGAAAGGAAAGATGCAGCCACCAAAACAAAGTGCTCAGGATCCACCCAGAACTGGTTCAGACCGGGCACAGGGCCCACATGCACCAAGAGAACAAAGACTTTAGGGGTATAAGTACAGGACCCCTGACAACAGAAAATTAGATCATCCTGGAAATCAAGAAGGAACCTCTGCCAAGGAGAAAGCTGTCTCTGAAGAAGGAAGATTGTCTTGCTGTTGCTCTGCTGGACTGACCTGCTGTTGCTTTGCTGCCAAGGAGAGGGGAAGGACTTTGCTGTGAGCTGTGTCCCCTGTCTTGAAAGGAATCTCCAAGGGCCTGAGAAGAGCTGGCTCCCTGTTTTGAAGTCCCAGGAACAAAAGGACTTCACCCCCAGCTTCCCTGAACTCTGCTGAGTGAGTTCTGTCCCTCCTAGAGTGCTTGATCCAGTTGTGGGGCCTCTGGAGGTTGGACCTGTGCTGGGAAGCTTGAGACTAAAGCTTGAGAGACTTTTGAAATTGAAAAGTGTCGCATCGCTCGCTTGCGGAGCGCATCCCCGACAGTGCGAGAAGTTTCCCGCCGCTACGGAGGTCGAGATCGTCGCAGCGCCTGACGCCGCTGCCAGAAACGTCGCATCCTCCGTTTGCGGGACGCACCAGACCGGTGCGGGAGAATCGAACATCGCTGCGAGTATCGTCGCAGAGCCTGTCATCGCTGGGTGAGAACGCCGCACCACTTGCTTGCGGACCGCATCACGTCGCTGCGAGTGTCGTCGCAGAATCATCGCATCGAGGGCTTGCGAGAGAAAGGATCACCGCTGGACCGCGCATCGTCGCCCCGGAGATCGTCGCAGCACCTACGAGATCGTCGCATCGTGCCTTTGCGAGAACAGACTTCCTACGGAACCTACGCACCGGAATCCATACAAGTGGCCTTCCTCCCCATACAGACCGGATTCGTCGCAACACGCCCGCTGCTGCAGCGGGGCTGTCGCATCGCCTCCCCAGGGTCTCAGGAGCAACGCATCGCTTGTTTTCCACCGCACCAGCTTCTGCTTTTGGAACTTTGTTGCAACTAAAGGTACTGTGAGTAAACGTGACGCAACTGTGAACTTTTCACGCAACTGTGGTTTATTTTTACCGCAACTTGAAGAACTTTAACGCAACCTTAAGAACTCTTTGAAACCATATTCTTGAACCGTGTATGTTGGATTTTTATCGTTTTGGTCTTGTGTAGTTTTAGAATAAATACCTTTATTTTTCTAAACTGTTGTGGAATCAGTTTGTGGTGTTTTCACTGTGTTACTGTGAGTGTTGGTACAAATACTTTACGCATTGCCTCTGATTAGCCTAGACTGCTCAGGCCAAGCTACCTAGAGGGCGAGCAGGGGTTATCTTAGAGAGTTATCTCCTTGTCCTGACTAGAAGCAAGGGTCCCTATTTGGACAGTGGTACCTACCTCTGCCAACTAGAGACCCCCAGATCTAACAGTCATCCTCAACAGATATGTCTTTTCTTAACAGTACATGTTTCCCAGACAAGCAAGGTCTTCCCCACAGAACAGGGTTAGATCTAGAAAACGAAGTTTACAATTTAGGTAATTATTCTTCGAATTTCATGATCCTGAATGTCCAGTCTGATACTACTCCAGACTTACCTACTATTTCAGTACTACCAGTCAAAGGCGTATTATGTGTCCGAAATAATGGTTCTGTACATGTAGGACATATCGATTGTACTACTATTGTCAAGTATAGTGACAGTGGGAAATCTATTTTCAAAGCTTCACGCCATTCTTATTTTATTTGTGGTCAAACTGCATATATTCGTCTGCCCCTCGATTGGGAGGGAACCTGTTACATTGCCTTCCTACTGCCACCAGTTTTCCTAGCCCCATCTGATTATCATAGAAATACACATCTAGTACACATTAGACATAGAAGGGAGTCCCTCATTGTCGATTATACTGAAACTGCCCTAGAACAGTATACAGATTCAACAGAGGTTTCTTTTTCTTTATAGGACCTATCCAGAATAGTAAGCTAATCCGTAGGTTAACCAGAACCCTTGAAGCTGTAGTCAATGAGACTGCCTCTGCTCTAGGTAACTTAACCGAAGAGCAATCTGCTATGAGATTTGTCGTTTTACAGAATCGTCTCGTCCTTGACGTCATATTGGCCGATAGGGGCGGGGCCTGTAGAGTCATCGGATCTAGTTGCTGCATTTTCATTCCAAATAACGCGCCGTCTGTTTATTCAGCTATAACCAGACTCCATAAAATTGCCCATCTGTTACACCAAGATCCAGGCACCTGGACATGGTCCGGTTGGTTCTGGAATATAATTTCCGCCTGGGGATGGAAAGTCTTGTCCTTTCTAGGTATTGCAGTAGCGATCATATTCAGCTGCTGCCTCTGTATACAATGTGGCCCTGCGATTTGCGGCATTTGTGCTACATCATGTATTCCTAGTCCCAAGCCCCGTTCTAGATCCCGTTCCAGGATAATTCGAGACGAGCAAATGATACTGTATGAAATGATAGATGGTATCATGAATATTGATGTTTCCTGATGGAAACGTAGTGACAAGGAGGGAATGTGGAAAAGTAAATTTTGCCATGTTCTGTGACCCTACGCGTCCTCCATCATATGTTATGTGTGCATGATTAAATATGCATATGCATTCCCTATGTTCGATTAATGACGCAATTACAGTTGTGTCCATCTCTAGTATGTCAGTTTCCAGTTCTCGTGAATACTACGAATATCAGGCCTATGTAAAGTTACGTTGCCACGTTTCTCAGTGTGCACGTTATTCCATTGTAAAGTCCCCGTTTCTAGGCCTCAGAAGGGCCTGGACACCAGATTCAGCTCCTGTCTCCTGTCTCCTGAAGCCTCGCTGAGGAGCGATACAGCCCCCACCTGTATCCTCGACCCTTCACTTACTTCCTGCCTCGCAGTGCCCGGCTCAGCCTGGCTCTGCCTCTGAGTCTGCCAAGAGTATGTTATGATTCCAGTTATCAGTTCAGTCCTCCTTCTCTGCATTCCTAAAGCTACTGAATCGCATCAATAGTTTCCGTCATTGTCTAGCCTTTACGTCTCCATGTAAGAGAAATACTGCATTTAATGGTCATTTAATATTCTTCATCACGCACTACATATAGAATAATGCATGCTCCAGTCTTAGAGTCCGTTAGCCTCTCCCCTCCTGACTCTTAGTTCATATCAACATGTTCTCTAAACATCAGATACTAGATACTGCTTAGGTACATGTCGCCCTGACTCTCCAGACTTCAGTCTCTGCTCCTAGCACAGAGTTCGAAGCCCCCAGCTTCTCCTAGTGATACGTCATTGCCAGTTTGCGCGCACCATCAGGTTAGAGGTCCCGGCTCCTCAGGTAGCCCCCTCCATGGTTTCCGCCCCATTCATGACATATTCTGTTACGTTTGCATCACATGTCTATGTATACGCCTCTGTTACACCCACTTTCACCCTTATCTTTCGCGACTGCTATTGACCACACCCACTGCTCCGCCTATCGTATGTATTGTAATGCAACTGTTTTAGTATATATGATCGTGTATTGTTATTAAATGTTAGCGCGCTCATCCCAGATCCAGCCCCAGCAGCTGCTGGGCCCTGCCATCCTATTCCTATGCAGGTTGTCCTGTTCCTGTCCTTATGCTGTATTAAACCTGCAAAACTCCTACTACCTCGAATCTTGACTCTTATTTATTGAGCTATCTGTTATTCATTTATTCATCCAAAAATAGAGGTATTATTTATTTATTTACCACAATGTGTCATGTGTTATCATGTGTTGTCATGTGTCATTATGTGTCATGTGTCATCATGTGTCGTCATGTGTCATGTGTTGTCGGTCATGTGGTAAATGACAAAAAATGAAAGGTGGTGTGGCACACCCTAATTTAGAGGCAGTTCAAAACAAGGTATTCCTTAGAAGCACTGTAAGTTATTTCTGGGCGCCACAGGGGACGTCTCTCTGGCTGAGGGGAGATGCTAAAGACTGTATACAAGTGGCAAGGGAGAGTGGGGGCTTCCCACCCTGAATCCTGTGGTGCTCCAAATGAGGTGACGACCTCAATGTTCATCAATAATAACAAAGTTCAGTAGATTCAACTGATTATTCAAAGTTGTGTTTTAATCCATTGAAGTCATATATTCATCATCATATAGACTGTGGTACCACTTTTTCAAAAGTTCAGTTATTTTTGCAAATATATTTCAAGGAAACCAATATCCCAATGCATTTCGGGATTAACATCCCTTCATCAGGGAAATAAGGATCGGCAGAGGAAATTTGAACTCTATTGCTTTCCAGTTTTCCTACTGTCTTTCTCCTTCTTTTTTTCGATTTACTTTTTTTCATCCTTATACTATTCTGTATACATTCCGCTTAAATTTTATTGCTCTGGACATAATTTGGGTTGTGATTTCGAGCAAATGTCGAGTTTCTGGTGGTTTGTAATGACCAGGTGATCAGTATCACCCCATATCATTGGTATCATATTATTTGGTTTGCTTTTATGTTTCTCATGAGTTCATATGTGGACCTACTGTCCAGAGCTACCATCTGCTCGTGTTAACCAATGTACCTTCTCCAAGATGGCTGATACCATTCACGCCGATATGCCTGTTTACTAATACACTTTGGCGTTCACCATTATCACCTTTTCTTTTTCGTCGTCACTATACTCCTCTACACCCTTAGAACCCTCGGGTTTTTATTATTATTTTTATTATCACTTTTTTTCATGCGGTAACATGGCTACCATACCCCCACACCCCGTAAACGGATGTCCGTCTCCTATGTTTACGCCTCCAGTCTTGGTCCGCTTTTAGTGTCTCGATAGCGTCCAGCGTTAACACTGGCGTTTTCAAACCTGAGAGTTACAGCCCACTGTAACGCTGCCGACGAGCGTTTGGGGTAAGAGTACAATTGAATGTTTCACTATTTTCAGACTAATTTGGCGGCTTAAATGCACTCGGAAGGGGTGTTTCTTGTGATGAAGGCACCGACGCACTATATTCTCTACGGCATGCCATCTAAGTGATTCATAGCACATACAGCACATTTTTTCAACCACGGTTTAATCCACCAGGCATTAACACCCAGAGTTTGGGATATTTTCGCGCTCATTTATGCACAGTAATGTCTCTCCGGTTTCCCTCCTCTAATTACTTTAAACGCCACTTTCCATTTATTTACTCATTTTTTTTCCTCTATCTGTTTACGATGGTCAAGGTGAAGTCCCCTTCCTAAAACAAATGTTTATTTCCTCTGCAGATCCTTATTCCCCTGATGAAGGGATGTTAATCCCGAAATGCATTGGGATATTGGTTTCCTTGAAATATATTTGCAAAAATACCTGAACTTTTGAAAAAATGGTATCACAGTCTATATGATGATGAATATATGACTTCAATGGATTAAAACACAACTTTGTTGAATCTACTGAACTTTGTTATTATTGATGAACATTGAGGTCGTCACCTCATTTGGAGCACCACAGGATTCAGGGTGGGAAGCCCCCACTCTCCCTTGCCACTTGTAGTCAGTCATGTGGTGTCATGTGTCGTCATGTGTCATGTGGTGTCATGTGGTGTCATGTGTCATGAGTCATGTGATGTCATGTAGTGTCAATTGGTGTCATGTGTCATGTGATGTGATGTGTCGTGTGGTGTCATGTGTTGTAATGTCTCATCATGTGTCATGTGGTATCATGTGTTGTCATGTGTAATCATGTGTCATGTGTTGTCATGTGTCATCATGTCTCATGTGTCATATGTCATGTGGTATCATGTGGTGTCATGTCATGTGGTGTCATGTGGTCATGTGTCATATGGTGTCATGTGTCATGTGTCATGTGGTGTCATATGTCATCATGTGTCATCATGTGTCATCATGTGGTGTCATGTGATGTCATGTGGTATAATGTGGTGTCATGTGGTGTCATGTCATGTGGTATCACATGGTCAAGTGTCATATGTCATATGGTGTCATGTGTCATGTGGTGACATGTGGTATTATGTGTCATGTGTCATGTGATGTCATGTGGTGTCATTGTAGTGTAGTTCCTATTATCCCAATAGGCTCTGCGCATTGGAATAATACCTCCAATAGTATAGACCTAGACCAGACGTTAACTAGGTCTTCTACTGTCGATATTAGACTTAAAGTTTTGGGTTTGCCAGCTAGCTCAGAGTTCACTAGAAACTTTCTCGAATAGACAAGGAGGAATTGAACCTCCCTGGATAGACAAGAAGGGATTTAGTTTCTGACAACCATAGAACATGACAACTTTGCTCTCCCCTAATCAAGAGTGTATCTCTAGAGCCGTTTGAAAACAAAAGACAACTTATTTTACTCAGTCAGTACGTGCATTCTTAGTTTCACCAGATTGTAGAGAAAAGGAAGAGACGGGCGTGTTCAATAAAAGATGTTATTTATTGATCAGTCTCTTTTCTCGTACAAGAGAAATGAATCGATATTATTGCAATACTTATGGTTAAGTAAAGTGCATACAATAAAAGCAGAAGTATAAAATAATACTGTAAAAACATTTATATGGTTTCTAAGCCATATAGTGGTTTAAAATGGATAAAATAGATACATACATATAAACATTTGACTAATCGTACTCAACTGGTGCTTCTAACCACGCCTACCCCAGTGTACCTGACCTAAGCCTAATACGTGGGCGGGGATAGAAAGTAGCAGTCTAAGTTAAGTTTGTTTTGCCAAGTGACTGATTCAAGAATTCTCTGCAAGGGGTTATTCAGTTCCGTACCTGAGGTCTAGGATGGTTGAGGGATAGTATCTCTCGTCTGAGGTCTCGATATTCCAAGCTGCCTGCGAGGGCTGCTCGGAAGCGCCGGAGCTGGATTTCTCGGCAGGAGAAAGCAGCGTCTCGTTCTCAGCGTGTCAGGAAGGCGGGGCAGCGCCGGGGGCTTCGCTCTCTGCTGGGCTTCGGCAACTCTCACTGCTCCGATCTCGTCACCACTGCGTGTGTTTGCTTAAGGCAATATCGGTAATATTTATACCTGTAAGGTGCCGAGATTGATGTAAGGATGGACATAGATACGTCAATAAGGATGTCATGCGAGCTGGTCGTTAGCGCATTCTTTTACTGAAGTTCTCGGTGAAATCAAAACAATGGCCGCAGGGTTTTTCCCAGGTTGTCATAGGTTTGATTTGTTTTGAGAACTCCGTATGCCTTATCAGGGGCTGGAGGAATATTGCTTGCCTAATTAGATGGCAAGCGTTATGACCTAATCAGATAACGCGCTCCTGTGCCGTGGTCTGGCATAATCAGATAACGGTTTCTGCATCATGGGATGGCTGCTAGTTAACTCGTTAACCAGAATAGGGTCAGGAATAGGGGGATCGATACAGAACCTATAGGAATACATCACACCCACTCCACGCTAACTATGGCCATATTTACGAATCTAGGCATAGTAAAACATACTGTAGAGTATCGTGTATACCTTACCACCCCAAAATACACATAATGCATTTTGAAATTATGTAACATACGGGGAAAAAATAGTCACATGTACTATATGCATTTAAGCAGTAGACTAATGCTAAATTAATCACGCATGTATACATTATTAGTAATCGAATATGAGAATTACACATGAAATGGCTCTTAATACAGAAGAAAAGTTCGAGACCACTTCATCACAGTTCAAAAAATATTTATAAACATACCAGCGGGCAGCCAATGTCTATGAAGTTTCTAAAAATAGAAATTAGTTCTCTAAGAATAGTTCTTACTTTAAGCAGAAGAAAAGTGTCCCGTAAAAAAAATATTTTGGGGCTGCTAAAAAAATTGCTGTCTGTGGACTGGAGGAAAAGTCGATCTTGCTACTTTATTATTAAAGTTTGAAGGCCAAATTCAAGGTGTCGGGAACGCCGTGTGCTAGCTTGCTCAAGAGTCGTTATTTCTGCTCTGGTGAGAACATCATATCGTTGAGACTGCTGAAAAAGCTGTCAACAGCTTCCTGTGATAGTTCCACTAACTCGGAAAAGGATGTAACCATGCATTCATGTGCATGATTGTCTCCATTGACGTTTTGATTAGTATTGCTGACAGAAGGTTGTACCTGATCGATGCTGCTTTCATCTTGATCTTCACTACCCCTTAATCGTAGTGGTGAAGTTTCCACGAATGCCGTCATCAGGATTGGCAGCCGTTCAGGGCAGCACAATGCATGAGCCTTTACCGGACCCAACAATGTTTCTGCATCCATTGGCGCATCCGATTGTAGCGTCAGACAGGTGTCCAACACGCATTCTTCTCCGCACAGCATGCACCTTAATACAGGTAAAACACATCTTTGCCATATCGGCCGAAATGAAAGAAACCAAGTCATGTTCAGGTCTCTAAGACGGGTTAGTCCCAGGATTTTTGATATCCGGTCCCGGTATCCAATGGCTCGGATTGTTTCTTCCCTTGTCGCAGGTGTTTTGTCTATGACATGGTTTGCCATAACGAAATATAAGGACTAAGAATAGGATTCCTGCAATTAGTCCCAGAATGAGGGGAACTCCTCCAAAAATCGAATGGACGAAGTCTGGAAAAATACCCAGTATGGCTTTGAATGGTGTTAATGCTATCGAAAATACTGTCTTAAATACCTTTGAGACTCCACTGGTATCAGAAATATTTAAGATTTCATTCAGGATTTCTGCGAAATGTATGGGGGAATTAGTTGATAACAATGAGTGAATCTCTGCAGTCGTCCTTGCGACTAGGAGATCATACGTTTCTTTTGATGACGTGAGCCTGGTCGGCGTCTGAAGAAGCACTGTTTTCATTCTGCTTAAAGTATCAACTCAAATAGAAGTAATTTTCAAGTGAGGCCATGCCCTTGCCTCCCTGTCTGGAAAGGAGCTGGGGAACAATAGGCGTCCACAGCACATGACCTTCGCAGTCATACTAACGAGATAAGGAACCCCGGGCAGTAGACTACAACATCTGTGATCCACAATTAGAATGTAACTCCCGTTATAGAGTCTTTTAAAGAATGGTTCTATCTCTGTTGCAGGTGTGCCCAGCTGGTGACATGAAAGGTTATTTGAGTTCCCTTCACAGGCTCCATGCAAACTAATTCCATTACACAGAAGTGTACCGCTTAGTGACATCGCACAATTATTGCCACTAAGAAACACTTTCTGTCCTTTATTACTGACATATGCATGTGAATAGGGCAAATTCCATGTTGTCTTAATGTACCCTTTTCCCAATTTTTCGTACATGCCAGCCTGTATATATTTTTGGCAGTATTGAAACCTGAAAGTGTGCCATACTGATCTGTTTATCAGTAAGGTTAAAGATAGTGAATAGTGACGTTGTGTTGATTAAACGCCAAGGCACATAGCCTGAACGCAGGTTTTGTAATGTCCAGCCAAGCTGTACAATAGAACGCAATTGAGACTGACCGTGTTGTAACAACAGTAAGTCTTGCGATATTATGTCGATTGCTGATGACACAATGCTGTCCAATGAAAAGATTCTGGAGGACAGAGTCATTAACCCATTGTCCACTACAGAAAGCGATTTTTCCAAATTAATACGGTCAATTTCCCGTATACTTTCTGCTGTCTCAATTTGAGTTATCTTCCAGGCCTCGTTGTAAGCTGCATATATAGAGGCTGCTATGAAGCGCTTTTGACGCTGTTTGCGTGGTCCCATAATGAAATCACGCAAGTCAGCACCATCAGTAAGTAAAGTTAGGTGTTGCTTAATTTCTGTCAGTGTGGAAGTTTTTAGCCATTGAAGGCAGAGTTTGCCCACACTGTAGGTGGTGATTATCCCTGGGTGTTGTCTTTGGGAATATCTAGGGTCTGGCCTGGTCAATTTGAACCCCTGTGTTTTGTTCAGGAATCTGTCTTGACAGTTATTAGTATCTGTTGGCCAGATCAACCATTGTTTCCAATCAGGATTTGTTCTGTTTTGGTTTAATACATAGTTTACGTCTATTTCTTCATCTGCAGAGTTATTGCTGTTCATTGTTGGTTTTGGAATAGACGGTTTATTTAAGTCTTTGATTTTGGCTAATCCAAGACAGGTAGTTTGTTGAATAGTTTCATTCAAGAATATAATTTGTTCTGGGATCATGCAGGCTCTAAACAATGATTCTATACCTTATACTTGCCATTCTTTTGTACCCCAAACACTTTTTACTTCAACATTTTTGTCCCAATAATCAAAAACAAATGTATTCATTTGTTCAAAAAATGAGTCAGAATATATCAATTTTGTGTTTGTAAGCATGGTTTTTGTTCCTGTCTTATTTGACAATTTGAAATAAAATGTTTCAGCATTACTTGTGTTGAACCCTGAAAAGTATGAATATTTGTCATAAAAGGTTCTTGAGCTTCCTTTTGGAGGGGTTGCACAATGTTCCCATTGATTATAATTTAAAACATTTCTAGGTTGTGCTGATTTATGTAAAAAATGGTTACCATAGTGGTTGTAGCAGTACATACTATCATAATTAGACGAACCCTGCAAATAATCATGTTTGGTAAATTTAGCAGACATCACTAGATCAGACATCATGTTATTAATACTTTCAAAGTCCCAATCATCAGCAAATGAGTTTGGTTTTACAAAGTCACTCAATGAGATCTTGATTTGGTGTGGATATTTGAGGATCTCTATCGGACCATAAATTTCATAGTCAGTATTGTCCCATGCTACCCCACCCGGTATAGGATTGGCTGTGAAATTGACTGAAGAAAGTTCTCTTTTCTTGACGTGTGAAGACGTGTGTGGCTTGAGGATCAAGTTGATTTTCTGGCTTGCTGTGTCCATTTTTGCATATTTTCCCTCAATGAAGCGTCCCAAACATAGTATCATGATGAGCCAAAGTATCAGGATAAATACACCAAATGACACCCAAAATTCAATCCACGGAGAAATCAGATAGGTTTCTTTCAGCTGTTTCAAAAGTTCCTTAGCTTTATCTTTAAAAGTTTTTGTTGATGGCTGTGTCTTTGATTCACTTAGATCTTCAGAAGAATCTTCAAAGTTGATGAAGTAGCCGGATGCCGTTCTGTCTATTGTTTCAATTGCTTCAGGATTACTGTTTCTTGCAGCATCAGCATATTCATTTGTTACTTCATTGTATGTTGGTGTGTCTCTACTAAATGTTTTTATTTGGGTTTTCAGAGGTGTGAGTTCCATTGCATTGTTGCATAGTCCTTGTTGTTGTTCTGTAGGCGTTTCGAATGTGATCAGCCTTTTAGTTAGCACCTCTGTACTTTTAGCAAACCTTGGTGTTCTACTACTTATCGGGAGTCCACTTGGCCTACTGTTTGTTATCGGCCACATGATTGTGGTTTTACCAGGTCGATGGATACAACTCAGTTCTCCTTTTTACCAGCAAGCGGCGGTAGTACCACTGATCTTGTCCCGTTGATGGACAAGACAAGAACTGCTTTTCTGTAAGAAGGCCCAAATTCCTTCTTTACCGCAATCTTTTCTCTGACTAGATCCCCGACTTTTGGAATCCAGACAGGTCTTGCTGGGACAGGTGGTGGTTCTTCAGTGGTTGTTGGCTGCTGTTTCAACTTTATGTTGCTCAGGTCTTTTCTTGTTTCGTTTAAGTCCTGTAAAATAGCCAAACGATCTTTGATATCAAAGCTTTTTTCTTTTACCACTGAAGTCTGACTGTCAAGATCTAAGACTAGCATCCTAGTTCCAAACAGTAATTCGTACGGACTGAATCCCCTCAGAGAATTTCTTGGCAAGTTGTTTAGACTACGTTGGACACTTATTAGATGTTTGACCCACCCAGCTCCCGAACCTAATACCTTTGCTGTTATAGATTGCTTTATGTCACGGTTTTTTCTTTCAACAATTCCGTTTCCCTCGGGATGAAATGGACAAGAATACCGCAATGTAACGCCCATGCTGACCATGGCCTCCTTATAAGCTCTAGAGCTAAAAGCAGGACCCTGGTCCGAATGCAGCATGCCAATTGCGTATGTGCCGATAAAGACTCGCAAATCTTTTATAACAGTTCTGGCGTCAGCCGTTCGCTGGGGCCACATCCATATGAATCTCGTGCATGAATCCACTGCGACCAAGATATATTTATAGTTACCATCCCTTTGTAAGGGACCACAGTGGTCCAGGTAAACACAGGCTAATGGTTTATCCGAGATTAGAAGGGGTGTCTGTGCTGGTCGTCTCACTGTTGATACTTTCATTTTTTGACATATTTCACATTCTAGAACATAGTTCCTGGTTTGTCTTCTCATTTGTGGCCACCAGTATCTCTGTTTTAATAACGATACTGTGGCTGAGACGCCAGCATGTACAGAAGCAAGTCCTTCGTGTGCCGCTATGATGAGTCCTAACCTATGTTCCATGTTTGGAATTACTCTATCCCCCACTCCAGGGATTCGAGCAAATGGAACGTTATTTGCATCAGTTATGTATGAGTACTTTACTGGAAAGCCTTTCGGGAGTGTTTCTATCGCATCTTTTACTGTAGCGCTGACAGCTTGTAATATATTGCTGTCTATTTTTGTTTTTGACCGAGTGATGGCAGCTACGGAAGCCGTTTGCACAGCTGCCTTCGCGGCCTCATCAGCCAATGAATTCCCTGCAACGTGAACGCCATCACGTTGATGACTCAGTGTATGTATCATGTGAGTCTTTGGTAGTTCCTTTTGTAAAAGAACTACTTGTTCCCAAAGCATTTTATGCTTGATTGTGCCTCCTTTTGCATCCTTAAAACCATTCTGAAGCCAGATCTGTAAGTATTCATTGTAAGACTGAACGCAATAATACGAATCACACACTATGAGTGTGGGGAATTCTCGATCGGTATTTTCAAGCGCCATCTTGAATGCTAGTAGTTCTGCTCGCTGAGCTGTACAATCTCCTAGAGATTGTGTTTTAGTGACCGCTGGTTTGAATTTCCCATCGTGCCAGCGACCTTTTACAATCGCACACGCAGCACTGTAAGCTTGTTTACCTCCTACTGCGGGTTGTGCTGATCCGTCTGTATATATTATACAGCCGTAATGTTCTAGAGGCAGAATTTCGGTCGGCGTCGGACATTCAAATTCGTATTGGAGAAACTCTTGTGTTTTTAAGTTAGGATCAAATTCGTATGCCACGTCTGTTGCAGCAAGAGAATTAGCCCATTGTATCCATCTCGGATGGAGCGCTTTAGCATTCGGTATGCTTGCTTTTGTTACAGCCTCTAGGGCTGGTATCGGTGTAACGATTATTATTTGTTTACCTTGTGAAAGGGCTCGTTCTTTTGCTATAGCTGTCTGTGTTGCAGTAAGAATTTTTTCCGTTGGGCTAAATTTCATTTCAGCTTTAGTGTACAAGTGCGATTTGAATGCAATTGGTACCTTTTCTCCCTCATTAGAGGTCAGGTATGTGAATCCGCATCTTCCTGGGATGACTCGAATCACAAGGTTGCGTGTGTTATCACGTGTTTCTAATTTTGTTTTAACTAACATATCTGTTTGTAAGGATCTCAGAATTTCTGTGTGTTTTTGAGTCCAATTTGATTTTTTAAAATCTGGTTTTATTTGATCATAAAGGGATTTGACCCTTTCTGCGTAATTTGCAATGTATGTTCTTCTGAAGTTTAGGAAGCCTAGAATTGACTGTAGGTTTTTTAGTGTTCTAGGTGCTTGGAGTACGGCACATTTCTCTAGGAAATTGTCAGCCAGGCTTTTGCCTTCACTTGATAATTCATATCCTAAGAACAGGACTGTTAGATGGGCAATTCTAGATTTTTTAAAGTTGAATTTGTAACCCTCTGCTGCGAACCCAAGTATTATGGTGTTCACTCTCTTCAAGTGAGTATCCAAGTCATCGTCTGTTAGGTATATGTCATCGACATAAGATAATGCTTCATCATCATATGTTTGTAGTAACTCTGTTACCCTCGCTGAGAAAACTCCTGGGCTGTTCTTGTACCCCTGGGGTAACCGACAGAATTCTTTTTGAGCGCCATTTATTGAGAACGCTGATAAGTATCTGCTCTCTGGTGCTATATTTTGACAAAAGAATCCATTAGAGATGTCTAATGTTGTTTTATATTTTTTGCGCACTATGTTATTCATTAGTGCAGCACTATGCGAGTTTTGTACTGCAAAGGTTTTGCAACATGAGTTAAGGTGTCTGTAATCCAGGACTAGACGATATGAATTGTCTGGTTTGGAGACAGGAAACAAAGGGTTGTTCATTTGTGAGGTGCAAGTTTCAATCACCCCCTGGTATTCTAGTTGATCTAGAATTTCTTTTACCTGTTTTTTAGCTTCTTGCTTGATTGGATACTGCCTTTGTGCAGTAGGTTGTGATTTTAACTGGATTTTGTGAGGAGGAGAGTCCTCATCCCATCCTACATGATTTTTATATAAAGCAGGAGCTTGAGCTACTGCCCACTTTCTTGCAAGTGTATATTTTTTATGAATTGGAATATGATTTGAGAAGGCAGGCATAATTATTTCTTCGCCATGTGGGCACTCCCTGACGAACTCTGGTGGCCAGTCTTTTTCAGCTAGAAGGATGTCATAGCCCTCGGAGAGATTATCCCAAAAAAGGCCCCATATTTTTCTAGTCTTATCCCCTTCTATACGTAAAGTTATTTCATATATTTTGTGAGGTTTGCTAACTCTGGTGTCTGCAGTTTCCACCTGAATGTATTCATTCGTGTCCACTGTCTCCAGATGATTCATAAGGACTTTGCGTGCTATGCTCACTTCTGCTGCGCTGTCTAGCATTGTCTGAGCCCACTCTCCGTTTTTCAGCTGTGTCCTCAGTATTCTCGGCATTGTTGAATACTTTAATGCTGGCTACCTTCTTTTTTGGAAACTGTAATTTTTTATTTGGATGAGCAGGTTCCTTGTCTTTGGACTTGACGTGCCCTTCCCTGGGTTCCGATCGTCCTCTTCTTTCCAATTTCTGCGAGGAAGTCTGAAAAGATTGAGAGGGACATGTATCAAAATCTTGATATCTATCCGGTTTCTTTATGTTATCCCTATTTCTAAGGTTGTATTTTTTCACAGAGGGCTCCCTTTGGGGAGACTTGGGTCCTTGGTCCGGAGATCTTTCTCTCCGCCGAGGAGACCTTCCTCTGGACTGGAATCTCTTTTCTTTTGGATTGGATTGTTTGTTTCCATCCCAGTTCTTCTTTTGACCGTTTAAATTATTTTTAATAAATATTTTTTCAGGACTTTCAATTAGTTGGGGCTTCACTGGTATTCCACCCAAACTATCTCTACCTAGTTCTTCATAGGATTTTTCTGTAATTCTGGCAATTTCAGCTGGTTGGTCTGCTATATCTGTCTCTTTTAACCTCTGGCGGATCGCCACATTCGCTGCTTCTCCTTTTATGTTGGCTAGTAATATTGCCGAGACCTGCTTGAAGTCTTTTAGTAATTTCATACCAAGAGTTAAAGCGGGTTCTGGACCGTATTTGTCTTGAATTTGTTTTAGCACATCTGGTATTACTGACATGGATGGAACTCCATGTGTTTTTGTGTAAATGGAAGCAAAGACTGTACCCCAAGTGTCACAGTCCTCCACGTGTGGTGCGATTCCCATTGGAAGACAGATAGTCAGAATCCTGTGTTTATCCACAGGGGTGGTGTCTGGAAACACCGCCTCTATTTGGGTGATTTTTTGTGCTAACCAGAATGGTATTTGTTCCCGTTTAGCTGGTACTTTACCTAGGCAGGACTGTATGTTCTGTGGTGTAATTTTATTTGTGTTCCCCTGATGAGGGGTCAGCTGTGGGATTTTAACTACAGGTTGGATGGTTGAAGTCCGCATTATATATTGGACTAGTTGTCTATATATTTTAATTAATTGTTTTAGTTGTACTAAAACATCTGCTGCAGACATTCTTTCAATGTCTGGATGTGGTGTGTATCCGGCTAGGACCGGCCACGTTGCTCCTGGTCTACCTAGTGGACCGAGCCTGGTGATATGATTATTATGTATTAGGGCGCCATTAAACAAGAGCAGATGCTCTTGGAATTTGGGTGGTACTTCCACTTCCTCGAAAGGAGTGTAGGTATCCGGTGGTTCCTCTGTTTTATAACAGTGGAACTCCTTTGTTACAGCATTTGCTGCTGGAAAGTTTATCCATGAATAGAATACCTCTGTCTGCTGATATTCGTGTGCCTCAATTACGAATATGACTGTACCACCTCTTGGTGTCAGTCCATTTTCTATAAGTTTTAACGTTATAGATCTTCTTATGTTGACCGGGATGAGTATTATATCCGGGTCTGCTTCTTGCATAGTATTATCAGCTGCTATTACTTCAGCTGCTACTCTAGCAGTCTCTCTTTCATCATCACTGTCTGGCATTTTACTGTCAGGATGGTTATTCTGTTTGTTTGCAGATCAGGTTTCTTATGGAAACAAAGATGAGATGCACAATATTTTGGAACAGTGTATCCTTCAACGTTGATTGAACCAAGAACCAATCACTAGGAGTTCCCTCCTGCGAGGTTTGGCGGATTGTACCTCTCACCCACTCCAGACGTCTTTGGAGTATTATGGGAAAAAGGGGTCTGAGTGAAAAAGCACGACTGAGTTACTCTAAAGTCTTGCGTTAGTTTTATCGCCTATCCAAACACGTTGGGCGCCATGTAGTGTAGTTCCTATTATCCCAATAGGCTCATCATGTGTCATGTGTCATCATTTGTCATGTGATGCCATGTGTCCTGTGGTGTCATGTGGTGTCATATCATATGGTGTCATGTGGTGTTATGTGTCATGTGATGTTGTCATGTGGTGTCATGTGGTGTCATGTGCCATGTGTCATCATGTGTCATGTGTTATCATGTGTTGTCATGTGTCATCATATGTCATGTGGTGTCATGTATCATGTGGTATCATGTGCCATGTGGTGTCATGTGGTGTTATGTGTCATTTGGTGTCATGTGGTGTCATGTGGTGTCATGTGTCATTTGTCATGTGGTGTCATGTGATGTCATGTGTCAGTATGTTTCATGTGGTGCCATGTATCATCATGTGTCATTATGTGTCATCATGTGTCATGTGTTTTTCAGTCATGTGGTATCATGTGGTGTCATGTGTCATGTGTCATCATGTGGTGTCATGTGGTGTCATATCATGTGATGTTATGTGGTGTCATGTGTCATGTGGTGTCATGTGTCATGTGGTGTCATGTGGTGTCATGTGTCATGTGGTGTCATGTAGTGTCAATTGGTGTCATGTGGCATCATGTGGTGTCATATGTCATGTGGTGTCATGTATCGTCATGTGTCTTGTGGTGTCACATGCCATGTGTCATGTGGTATGTGGTGTCATGTATTGTCATTTGTTGTCATGTGGTTTCATGTGGAGTCATGTGTCATGTATTATCATATGGTGTCATGTGCCATCATATGTCATGTATCATGTGGTGTCATGTGTCATCATGTGTCATGTGGTGTCATATATCATCATGTGTCATGTGGTGTCATGTGTCATGTGTCATGTGGTGGCATGTGTCATGTGGTGTCATGTATCATGTGGTATCATGTTTCATGTGGTGTCATGTGTTGTCATTTGGTGTCATGTGTTATCATGTGTCATGTGGTGTCATGTGGTGTCATATATGACATGTGTCTTCATGTGTCATGTATCATGTGTCATCATGTGTCATGTGGTGCCATGTGTCATCATGTGTCATGTAGTGTCATGTGGTATCATGTGTTGTCATGTGATGTTATGTCATGTGGTGTCACGTGATCATGTGTCATGTGGTGTCATGTGTCATCATGTGTCATCATGTGGTGTCATGTGGTGTCATATGGTATAATGTGGTGTCATGTGGTGTCATATCATGTGGTGTCACATGGTCAAGTGTCATGTGTTATGTGGTGTCATATGTCATGTGGTGACATGTGGTGTCATATGTCATGGGGTGTCATGTGGTGTCATGTGTCATGTGGTGTCATGTGTCATCATGTTTCATGTGGTGCCATGTGTCATCATGTGTCATGTATCATGTGTCATCATGTGTCATGTGGTGCCATGTGTAATCATGTGTCATGTGGTGTCATGTGGTATCATGTGGTGTCATGTGGTCTCATGTCATGTGGTGTCACATGGTCAAGTGTCATGTGTCATGTGGTATCATGTGATCATGTGTCATGTGGTGTCATGTGTCATCATGTGTCATCATGTGTCATCATGTGGTGTCATGTGGTGTCATGTGGTATAATGTGGTATCATGTGGTCTCATGTCATGTGGTGTCACATGGTCAAGTGTCATGTGTCATGTGGTGTCATGTGGTGCCATGTGGTGTTATGTGTCATGTGTCATGTGGTGTCAAGTGGTGTCATGTGGTGTCATATGTCATGTGGTGTCATGTGTCATGTGGTGTCATGTGTCATCATGTTTCATGTGGTGCCATGTGTCATCATGTGTCATCATGTGTCATCATGTGTCATGTATTGTCAGTCATGTGGTGTCATGTGGTATAATGTGTCATGTGGTGTCATGTGGTGTCATATCATATGGTGTCATGTGGTGTCACGTGTCATGTGGTATCATGTGCCATGTGATGTCATATGTCATGAGTCATGTGATGTCATGTAGTGTCAATTGGTGTCATGTGGCGTCATGTGGTGTCATATGTTGTGTGGTGTCATGTGTTGTCATGTGGTATCATGTATCATCATGCATCATGTGGTGTCATGTGTCATGTGGTGTTATGTGGTGTCATATCATGTGGTGTCATGTGGTGTCGTGTCATGTGTCACGTGGTGTCATGTGCCATGTGGTATCATGTGTCATGTGGCATGTGTCATTTGGGGTCATGTGGTGTCATGTGTCATGTGGTGGCATGTGTCATCATGTTTTGTGTGGTGCCATGTGTCATCATGTATCATCATGTGTCATGAGTTGTCAGTCATGTGGTGCCATGTGTCATCATGTATCATGTGTCATCATGTGGTGTCATGTGTCATGTATTGTCATGTGTTGTCATGTGATTTCATGTGGTGTCATGTGTCATGTATTGTCATGTGGTGTCATGTGCCATCATATGTCATGTGTCACATGATGTCATGTGGTGTCATGTGCCATGTGTCATCATGTGTCATGTGGTATCATGTGTGATGTGGTGTCATGTGGTATCCTGTGCCATGTGTCATGTGTCATCATGTGTCATGTGGTGTCATGTGTCATGCGGTGTCATGTGATATTGTGTGCCATGTGTCATGTGTCATCATGTGTCATGTGTCATCATGTGTCATGTGTCATCATTTGTCATGTGATGCCATATGTCCTGTGGTGTCATGTGGTGTCATATCATATGGTGTCATGTGGTGTTATGTGTAATGTTGTGTTGTCATATGGTGTCATGTGGTGTCATGTGCCATGTGTCATCATGTGTCATGTGTTACCATGTGTTGTCATGTGTCATCATATGTCATGTGGTGTCATGTGTCATGTGGTGTCATGTGCCATGTGGTGTCATGTGGTGTTATGTGTCATTTGGTGTCATGTGGTGTCATGTGGTGTCATGTGTCATTTGTCATGTGGTGTCATGTGATGTCATGTGTCAGTATGTTTCATGTGGTGCCATGTGTCATCATGTGTCATCATGTGTCATGTGTTTTTTAGTCTTGTGGTATCATGTGGTGTCATGTGTCATGTGGTGTCATGTGGTGTCATGTGTCATGTGGTGTCATGTAGTGTCAATTGGTGTCATGTGGCGTCATGTGGTGTCATATGTCATGTGGTGTCATGTGTTGTCATGTGGTGTCATGTGTCGTCATGTGTCTTGTGGTATCACATGCCATGTGTCATGTGGTATGTGGTGTCATGTATTGTCATTTGTTGTCATGTGGTTTCATGTGGAGTCATGTGTCATGTGGTGTCATGTATCATCATGTGTCATGTGGTGTCATGTGTCATGTGTCATGTGGTGTCATGTGTCATGTGGTGTCATGTGTCATGTGGTATCATGTTTCATGTGGTGTCATGTGTTGTCATTTGGTGTCATGTGTTATCATGTGTCATGTGGTGTCATGTGGTGTCATATGACATGTGTCTTCAAGTGTCATGTATCATGTGTCATCATGTGTCATGTGGTGCCATGTGTCATCATGTGTCATGTAGTGTCATGTGGTATCATGTGTTGTCATGTGGTGTTATGTCATGTGGTGTCACGTGATCAAGTGTCATGTGTAATGTGGTGTCATGTGTCATGTGGTGACATGTGGTGTTATGTGTCATGTGGTGTCAAGTGGTGTCATGTGGTGTCATATGTCATGTGGTGTCATGTGGTGTCATGTGTCATGTGGTGTCATGTGTCATCATGTTTCATGTGGTGCCATGTGTCATCATGTGTCATCATGAGTCATGTGTTGCCAGTCATATGATGTCATGTGGTGTCCTGTATCGCCATGTGTCTTCATGTGTCATCATGTGGTGTCATGTGGTGTCATGTGGTGTAATGTGTCATGTGGTGTCATGTGGTGTCATATCATGTGGTGTCATGTGGTATCACTTGTCATGTGGTGTCATGTGCCATGTGGTGTCATGTGTCATGAGTCATGTGGTGTCATGTAGTGTCAATTGGTGTCATGTTGTGTCATGTGGTGTCATATGTCATGTGGTGTCATGTGTCATCATGTGTCATGTGTCATCATGTGTCATGTGTCATCATTTGTCATGTGATGCCATGTGTCCTGTGGTGTCACGTGGTGTCATATCATATGGTGTCATGTGGTGTTATGTGTAATGTTGTGTTGTCATGTGGTGTCATGTGGTGTCATGTGCCATGTGTCATCATGTGTCATGTGTTACCATGTGTTGTCATGTGTCATCATATGTCATGTGGTGTCATGTGTCATGTGGTGTCATGTGCCATGTGGTGTCATGTGGTGTTATGTGTCATTTGGTGTCATGTGGTGTCATGTGGTGTCATGTGTCATTTGTCATGTGGTGTCATGTGATGTCATGTGTCAGTATGTTTCATGTGGTGCCATGTGTCATCATGTGTCATCATGTGTCATCATGTGTCATGTGTTTTTCAGTCATGTGGTATCATGTGGTGTCATGTGTCATGTGTCATCATGTGGTGTCATGTGGTGTCATATCATGTGATGTTATGTGGTATCATGTGTCATGTGGTGTCATGTGTCATGTGGTGTCATGTGGTGTCATGTGTCATGTGGTGTCATGTAGTGTCAATTGGTGTCATGTGGCGTCATGTGGTGTCATATGTCATGTGGTGTCATGTGTTGTCATGTGGTGTCATGTGTCGTCATGTGTCTTGTGGTGTCACATGCCATGTGTCATGTGGTATGTGGTGTCATGTATTGTCATTTGTTGTCATGTGGTTTCATGTGGAGTCATATGTCATGTATTGTCATGTGGTGTCATGTGCCATCATATGTCATGTATCATGTGGTGTCATGTGTCATCATGTGTCATGTGGTGTCATGTATCATCATGTGTCATGTGGTGTCATGTGTCATGTGTCATGTGGTGTCATGTGTCATGTGGTGTCATGTGTCATGTGGTATCATGTTTCATGTGGTGTCATGTGTTGTCATTTGGTGTCATGTGTTATCATGTGTCATGTGGTGTCATGTGGTGTCATATGACATGTGTCTTCAAGTGTCATGTATCATGTGTCATCATGTGTCATGTGGTGCCATGTGTCATCATGTGTCATGTAGTGTCATGTGGTATCATGTGTTGTCATGTGGTGTTATGTCATGTGGTGTCACGTGATCAAGTGTCATGTGTAATGTGGTGTCATGTGTCATGTGGTGACATGTGGTGTTATGTGTCATGTGGTGTCAAGTGGTGTCATGTGGTGTCATATGTCATGTGGTGTCATGTGTCATCATGGGTCATGTGTTGCCAGTCATATGATGTCATGTGGTGTCCTGTATTGCCATGTGTCTTCATGTGTCATCATGTGGTGTCATGTGGTGTCATGTGGTGTAATGTGTCATGTGGTGTCATGTGGTGTCATATCATGTGGTGTCATGTGGTATCACTTGTCATGTGGTGTCATGTGCCATGTGGTGTCATGTGTCATGAGTCATGTGGTGTCATGTAGTGTCAATTGGTGTCATGTTGCGTCATGTGGTGTCATATGTCGTGTGGTGTCATGTGTTGTCATGTGGTATCATGTGTCGTCATGTGTCATGTGGTGTCATGTGGTGTCATATGCCATGTGTCATCATGTGTCATATGTTATCATGTGTTGTCATGTGTCATCATGTGTCATGTGGTGTCATGTGTCATCAAGTGTCATGTGTCATGTGGTGTCATGTGTCATGTGGTATCATGTGGTCATGTGTCATGTGTCATGTTGTGTCATGTGGTAAGTGTCATGTGTCATTTGGTGTCATGTGGTATCAAGTGTTGTCATGTGGCGTCATGTGTCATGTGGTGTCATGTGTCATCTGGTGTCATGTATCATCATGTTTCATGTGGTGCAATGTGTCATCATGTGCCATCATGTGTCATGTGTTGTCAGTCATGTGGTGTCATGTGTCAACATGTATCATGTGTCATGTGGTGTCATTTGTCATGTATTGTCATGTGGTTTCATGTGGTGTCATGTGTCATGTGGTCTCATGTGCCATCATATGCCATGTGTCATGTGTCATCATGTGTCATGTGGTATCATGTATCATCATATGTCATGTGGTGTCATGTGGTATCATGTGCCAAGTGTCATCATGTGTCATGTGGTGTCATGTGTCATCATGTGTCATGTGGTGCCATGTGTCATGTGGTGTCGTGTGGTATCATATCATATGGTGTCATGTGGTGTTATGTGTCATGTGGTGTTGTGGTGTCATATGGTGTCATGTGCCATGTGTTATCATGTGTTGTCATGTGTCATCATATGTCATGTGGTGTCATGTGTCATGTGGTGTCATGTGTCATGTGGTGTCATGTGGTGTCATATGGTATCAAGTGGTGTCATGTGGTGTCATGTGTTAATTGTCATGTGGTGTCATGTGATGTCATGTGTCAATATGTTTCATGTGGTGCCATGTGTCATCATGTGTCATCAAGTATCATGTGTTGTCAGTCATGTGGTGTCATGTGGTGTCATGTATCATCATGTATCCTCTGGTGTCATGTGGTGTCATGTGTCATGAGACATGTGGTGTCATGTAGTGTCAATTGGTGGCATGTGTCATGTGGTGTCATGTGTCGTGTGGTGTCATGTGTTGTCATGTCTCGTCATGTGTCATGTGGTATCATGTGTTGTCATGTGTAATCATGTGTCATGTGTTGTCATGTGTCATCATGTCTCATGTGTCATATGTCATGTGGTATCATGTGGTGTCATGTCATGTGGTGTCATGTGGTCATGTGTCATATGGTGTCATGTGTCATGTGGTGTCATATGTCATCATGTGTCATCATGTGTCATCATGTGGTGTCATGTGATGTCATGTGGTATAATGTGGTGTCATGTGGTGTCATGTCATGTGGTATCACATGGTCAAGTGTCATGTGTCATATGGTGTCATGTGCCATGTGGTGACATGTGGTATTATGTGTCATGTGTCATGTGGTGTCATGTGGTGTCATGTGGTGTCATGTGTCATGTGGTGTCATATCATGTGGTGTCATGTGGTGTCACGTGTCATGTGGTGTCATGTGTCATGTGGTGTCATGTAGTGTCAATTGGTGTCATGTGGCCTCATGTGTTGTCATATGTTGTGTGGTGTCATGTGTTGTCATGTGGTGTCATGTGTTGTCATGTGTCATGTGGTGTCATGTGGTATCATATGCCATGTGTCATCATGTGTCATGTGTTATCATGTGGTGCCATGTGTCATCATGTGCCATCATGTGTCATGTGTTGTCAGTCATGTGGTATCATGTGTCATCATGTATCATGTGTCATCATGTGGTGTCATGTGTCATTTATTGTCATGTGGTTTCATGTGGTGTCATGTGTCATGTGGTGTCATGTGCCATCATATATCATGTGGCATATGGTATCAGGTGTCATGTGGTGTCATGTGCCATGTGTCATCATGTGTCATGTGTTATCATGTGTTGTCATGTGTCATCATGTGTCATGTGATGTCATTTATCATTATGTGTCATGTGGTGTCATGTGTCATGTGGTATCATGTGGTGTCATGTGGTGTCATGTCATGTGGTGTCACATGGTCATGTGTCATGTGGTGTCATATAGCATATTGTGTTGTGTCATGTGGTGTCATATCATGTTTTGTCATGTGGTGTCATGTATCATGTGTCATATGGTGTCATGTGCAATGTGGTGTGATGTGTCATGTGATATCATGTGTTGTGTGATGTCATGTGTTGTCATGTGGTGTCATGTGTCATCATGTGTCATGTGATGTCATTTATCATTATGTGTCATGTGGTGTCATGTGTCATGTGGTATCATGTGGTGTCATGTGGTGTCACATGGTCATGTGTCATGTGGTGTCATATAGCATATTGTGTTGTGTCATGTGTCATATGGTGTCATATCATGTGTTGTCATGTGTTGTCATGTGTCATGTGGTGTAATGTGCAATGTGGTGTCATGTGTCATGTGGTATCATGTGTTGTGTGGTGTCATGTGTTGTCATGTGGTGTCATGTGTCATCAAGTGTCATGTAGTATCATGTGTCATCATGTGTCATGTGTCATGTGGTGTCACGTGTCATGTGGTATCATGTGGTGTCATGTGGTGTCATGTCATGTGGTGTCACGTGGTTATGTGCCATGTGGTGTCATGTATCATGTGTCATGTGTTGTCATGTGTCATCATGTCTCATGTGTCATGTGTCATGTGGTATCATGTGGTGTCATGTGGTGTCATGTGGTGTCATGTGTCATGTGGTGTCATGTAGTGTCAATTGGTGTCATGTGGCGTCATGTGGTGTCATATGTCATGTGGTGTCATGTGTTGTCATGTGTCGTCATGTGTCTTGTGGTATCACATGCCATATGTCATGTGGTATGTGGTGTCATGTATTGTCATTTGTTGTCATGTGGTTTCATGTGGAGTCATGTGTCATGTGGTGTCATGTATCATCATGTGTCATGTGGTGTCATGTGTCATGTGTCATGTGGTGTCATGTGTCATGTGGTGTCATGTGTCATGTGGTATCATGTTTCATGTGGTGTCATGTGTTGTCATTTGGTGTCATGTGTTATCATGTGTCATGTGGTGTCATGTGGTGTCATATGACATGTGTCTTCAAGTGTCATGTATCATGTGTCATCATGTGTCATGTGGTGCCATGTGTCATCATGTGTCATGTAGTGTCATGTGGTATCATGTGTTGTCATGTGGTGTTATGTCATGTGGTGTCACGTGATCAAGTGTCATGTGTAATGTGGTGTCATGTGTCATGTGGTGACATGTGGTGTTATGTGTCATGTGGTGTCAAGTGGTGTCATGTGGTGTCATATGTCATGTGGTGTCATGTGGTGTCATGTGTCATGTGGTGTCATGTGTCATCATGTTTCATGTGGTGCCATGTGTCATCATGTGTCATCATGGGTCATGTGTTGCCAGTCATATGATGTCATGTGGTGTCCTGTATCGCCATGTGTCTTCATGTGTCATCATGTGGTGTCATGTGGTGTCATGTGGTGTAATGTGTCATGTGGTGTCATGTGGTGTCATATCATGTGGTGTCATGTGGTATCACTTGTCATGTGGTGTCATGTGCCATGTGGTGTCATGTGTCATGAGTCATGTGGTGTCATGTAGTGTCAATTGGTGTCATGTTGCGTCATGTGGTGTCATATGTCATGTGGTGTCATGTGTCATCATGTGTCATGTGTCATCATGTGTCATGTGTCATCATTTGTCATGTGATGCCATGTGTCCTGTGGTGTCACGTGGTGTCATATCATATGGTGTCATGTGGTGTTATGTGTAATGTTGTGTTGTCATGTGGTGTCATGTGGTGTCATGTGCCATGTGTCATCATGTGTCATGTGTTACCATGTGTTGTCATGTGTCATCATATGTCATGTGGTGTCATGTGTCATGTGGTGTCATGTGCCATGTGGTGTCATGTGGTGTTATGTGTCATTTGGTGTCATGTGGTGTCATGTGGTGTCATGTGTCATTTGTCATGTGGTGTCATGTGATGTCATGTGTCAGTATGTTTCATGTGGTGCCATGTGTCATCATGTGTCATCATGTGTCATCATGTGTCATGTGTTTTTCAGTCATGTGGTATCATGTGGTGTCATGTGTCATGTGTCATCATGTGGTGTCATGTGGTGTCATATCATGTGATGTTATGTGGTATAATGTGTCATGTGGTGTCATGTGTCATGTGGTGTCATGTGGTGTCATGTGTCATGTGGTGTCATGTAGTGTCAATTGGTGTCATGTGGCGTCATGTGGTGTCATATGTCATGTGGTGTCATGTGTTGTCATGTGGTGTCATGTGTCGTCATGTGTCTTGTGGTGTCACATGCCATGTGTCATGTGGTATATGGTGTCATGTATTGTCATTTGTTGTCATGTGGTTTCATGTGGAGTCATATGTCATGTATTGTCATGTGGTGTCATGTGCCATCATATGTCATGTATCATGTGGTGTCATGTGTCATCATGTGTCATGTGGTGTCATGTATCATCATGTGTCATGTGGTGTCATGTGTCATGTGTCATGTGGTGTCATGTGTCATGTGGTGTCATGTGTCATGTGGTATCATGTTTCATGTGGTGTCATGTGTTGTCATTTGGTGTCATGTGTTATCATGTGTCATGTGGTGTCATGTGGTGTCATATGACATGTGTCTTCAAGTGTCATGTATCATGTGTCATCATGTGTCATGTGGTGCCATGTGTCATCATGTGTCATGTAGTGTCATGTGGTATCATGTGTTGTCATGTGGTGTTATGTCATGTGGTGTCACGTGATCAAGTGTCATGTGTAATGTGGTGTCATGTGTCATGTGGTGACATGTGGTGTTATGTGTCATGTGGTGTCAAGTGGTGTCATGTGGTGTCATATGTCATGTGGTGTCATGTGTCATCATGGGTCATGTGTTGCCAGTCATATGATGTCATGTGGTGTCCTGTATTGCCATGTGTCTTCATGTGTCATCATGTGGTGTCATGTGGTGTCATGTGGTGTAATGTGTCATGTGGTGTCATGTGGTGTCATATCATGTGGTGTCATGTGGTATCACTTGTCATGTGGTGTCATGTGCCATGTGGTGTCATGTGTCATGAGTCATGTGGTGTCATGTAGTGTCAATTGGTGTCATGTTGCGTCATGTGGTGTCATATGTCGTGTGGTGTCATGTGTTGTCATGTGGTATCATGTGTCGTCATGTGTCATGTGGTGTCATGTGGTGTCATATGCCATGTGTCATCATGTGTCATATGTTATCATGTGTTGTCATGTGTCATCATGTGTCATGTGGTGTCATGTGTCATCAAGTGTCATGTGTCATGTGGTGTCATGTGTCATGTGGTGTCATGTGGTCATGTGTCATGTGTCATGTTGTGTCATGTGGTAAGTGTCATGTGTCATTTGGTGTCATGTGGTATCAAGTGTTGTCATGTGGTGTCATGTGTCATGTGGTGTCATGTGTCATCTGGTGTCATGTATCATCATGTTTCATGTGGTGCAATGTGTCATCATGTGCCATCATGTGTCATGTGTTGTCAGTCATGTGGTGTCATGTGTCAACATGTATCATGTGTCATGTGGTGTCATTTGTCATGTATTGTCATGTGGTTTCATGTGGTGTCATGTGTCATGTGGTCTCATGTGCCATCATATGCCATGTGTCATGTGTCATCATGTGTCATGTGGTATCATGTATCATCATATGTCATGTGGTGTCATGTGGTATCATGTGCCAAGTGTCATCATGTGTCATGTGGTGTCATGTGTCATCATGTGTCATGTGGTGCCATGTGTCATGTGGTGTCGTGTGGTATCATATCATATGGTGTCATGTGGTGTTATGTGTCATGTGGTGTTGTGGTGTCATATTGTGTCATGTGCCATGTGTTATCATGTGTTGTCATGTGTCATCATATGTCATGTGGTGTCATGTGTCATGTGGTGTCATGTGTCATGTGGTGTCATGTGGTGTCATATGGTATCAAGTGGTGTCATGTGGTGTCATGTGTTAATTGTCATGTGGTGTCATGTGATGTCATATGTCAATATGTTTCATGTAGTGCCATGTGTCATCATGTGTCATCAAGTATCATGTGTTGTCAGTCATGTGGTGTCATGTGGTGTCATGTATCATCATGTATCCTCTGGTGTCATGTGGTGTCATGTGTCATGAGACATGTGGTGTCATGTAGTGTCAATTGGTGGCATGTGTCATGTGGTGTCATGTGTCGTGTGGTGTCATGTGTTGTCATGTCTCGTCATGTGTCATGTGGTATCATGTGTTGTCATGTGTAATCATGTGTCATGTGTTGTCATGTGTCATCATGTCTCATGTGTCATATGTCATGTGGTATCATGTGGTGTCATGTCATGTGGTGTCATGTGGTCATGTGTCATATGGTGTCATGTGTCATGTGGTGTCATATGTCATCATGTGTCATCATGTGTCATCATGTGGTGTCATGTGATGTCATGTGGTATAATGTGGTGTCATGTGGTGTCATGTCATGTGGTATCACATGGTCAAGTGTCATGTGTCATATGGTGTCATGTGCCATGTGGTGACATGTGGTATTATGTGTCATGTGTCATGTGGTGTCATGTGGTGTCATGTGGTGTCATGTGTCATGTGGTGTCATATCATGTGGTGTCATGTGGTGTCACGTGTCATGTGGTGTCATGTGTCATGTGGTGTCATGTAGTGTCAATTGGTGTCATGTGGCCTCATGTGTTGTCATATGTTGTGTGGTGTCATGTGTTGTCATGTGGTGTCATGTGTTGTCATGTGTCATGTGGTGTCATGTGGTATCATATGCCATGTGTCATCATGTGTCATGTGTTATCATGTGGTGCCATGTGTCATCATGTGCCATCATGTGTCATGTGTTGTCAGTCATGTGGTATCATGTGTCATCATGTATCATGTGTCATCATGTGGTGTCATGTGTCATTTATTGTCATGTGGTTTCATGTGGTGTCATGTGTCATGTGGTGTCATGTGCCATCATATATCATGTGGCATATGGTATCAGGTGTCATGTGGTGTCATGTGCCATGTGTCATCATGTGTCATGTGTTATCATGTGTTGTCATGTGTCATCATGTGTCATGTGATGTCATTTATCATTATGTGTCATGTGGTGTCATGTGTCATGTGGTATCATGTGGTGTCATGTGGTGTCATGTCATGTGGTGTCACATGGTCATGTGTCATGTGGTGTCATATAGCATATTGTGTTGTGTCATGTGGTGTCATATCATGTTTTGTCATGTGGTGTCATGTATCATGTGTCATATGGTGTCATGTGCAATGTGGTGTGATGTGTCATGTGATATCATGTGTTGTGTGATGTCATGTGTTGTCATGTGGTGTCATGTGTCATCATGTGTCATGTGATGTCATTTATCATTATGTGTCATGTGGTGTCATGTGTCATGTGGTATCATGTGGTGTCATGTGGTGTCACATGGTCATGTGTCATGTGGTGTCATATAGCATATTGTGTTGTGTCATGTGTCATATGGTGTCATATCATGTGTTGTCATGTGTTGTCATGTGTCATGTGGTGTAATGTGCAATGTGGTGTCATGTGTCATGTGGTATCATGTGTTGTGTGGTGTCATGTGTTGTCATGTGGTGTCATGTGTCATCAAGTGTCATGTAGTATCATGTGTCATCATGTGTCATGTGTCATGTGGTGTCACGTGTCATGTGGTATCATGTGGTGTCATGTGGTGTCATGTCATGTGGTGTCACGTGGTTATGTGCCATGTGGTGTCATGTATCATGTGTCATGTGTTATCATGTGTCATCATGTCTCATGTGTCATGTGTCATGTGGTATCATGTGGTGTCATGTGGTGTCATGTGGTGTCATGTGTCATGTGGTGTCATGTAGTGTCAATTGGTGTCATGTGGCGTCATGTGGTGTCATATGTCATGTGGTGTCATGTGTTGTCATGTGTCGTCATGTGTCTTGTGGTATCACATGCCATGTGTCATGTGGTATGTGGTGTCATGTATTGTCATTTGTTGTCATGTGGTTTCATGTGGAGTCATGTGTCATGTGGTGTCATGTATCATCATGTGTCATGTGGTGTCATGTGTCATGTGTCATGTGGTGTCATGTGTCATGTAGTGTCATGTGTCATGTGGTATCATGTTTCATGTGGTGTCATGTGTTGTCATTTGGTGTCATGTGTTATCATGTGTCATGTGGTGTCATGTGGTGTCATATGACATGTGTCTTCAAGTGTCATGTATCATGTGTCATCATGTGTCATGTGGTGCCATGTGTCATCATGTGTCATGTAGTGTCATGTGGTATCATGTGTTGTCATGTGGTGTTATGTCATGTGGTGTCACGTGATCAAGTGTCATGTGTAATGTGGTGTCATGTGTCATGTGGTGACATGTGGTGTTATGTGTCATGTGGTGTCAAGTGGTGTCATGTGGTGTCATATGTCATGTGGTGTCATGTGGTGTCATGTGTCATGTGGTGTCATGTGTCATCATGTTTCATGTGGTGCCATGTGTCATCATGTGTCATCATGGGTCATGTGTTGCCAGTCATATGATGTCATGTGGTGTCCTGTATCGCCATGTGTCTTCATGTGTCATCATGTGGTGTCATGTGGTGTCATGTGGTGTAATGTGTCATGTGGTGTCATATCATGTGGTGTCATGTGGTATCACTTGTCATGTGGTGTCATGTGCCATGTGGTGTCATGTGTCATGAGTCATGTGGTGTCATGTAGTGTCAATTGGTGTCATGTTGCGTCATGTGGTGTCATATGTCATGTGGTGTCATGTGTCATCATGTGTCATGTGTCATCATGTGTCATGTGTCATCATTTGTCATGTGATGCCATGTGTCCTGTGGTGTCACGTGGTGTCATATCATATGGTGTCATGTGGTGTTATGTGTAATGTTGTGTTGTCATGTGGTGTCATGTGGTGTCATGTGCCATGTGTCATCATGTGTCATGTGTTACCATGTGTTGTCATGTGTCATCATATGTCATGTGGTGTCATGTGTCATGTGGTGTCATGTGCCATGTGGTGTCATGTGGTGTTATGTGTCATTTGGTGTCATGTGGTGTCATGTGGTGTCATGTGTCATTTGTCATGTGGTATCATGTGATGTCATGTGTCAGTATGTTTCATGTGGTGCCATGTGTCATCATGTGTCATCATGTGTCATCATGTGTCATGTGTTTTTCAGTCATGTGGTATCATGTGGTGTCATGTGTCATGTGTCATCATGTGGTGTCATGTGGTGTCATATCATGTGATGTTATGTGGTATAATGTGTCATGTGGTGTCATGTGTCATGTGGTGTCATGTGGTGTCATGTGTCATGTGGTGTCATGTAGTGTCAATTGGTGTCATGTGGCGTCATGTGGTGTCATATGTCATGTGGTGTCATGTGTTGTCATGTGGTGTCATGTGTCGTCATGTGTCTTGTGGTGTCACATGCCATGTGTCATGTGGTATGTGGTGTCATGTATTGTCATTTGTTGTCATGTGGTTTCATGTGGAGTCATATGTCATGTATTGTCATGTGGTGTCATGTGCCATCATATGTCATGTATCATGTGGTGTCATGTGTCATCATGTGTCATGTGGTGTCATGTATCATCATGTGTCATGTGGTGTCATGTGTCATGTGTCATGTGGTGTCATGTGTCATGTGGTGTCATGTGTCATGTGGTATCATGTTTCATGTGGTGTCATGTGTTGTCATTTGGTGTCATGTGTTATCATGTGTCATGTGGTGTCATGTGGTGTCATATGACATGTGTCTTCAAGTGTCATGTATCATGTGTCATCATGTGTCATGTGGTGCCATGTGTCATCATGTGTCATGTAGTGTCATGTGGTATCATGTGTTGTCATGTGGTGTTATGTCATGTGGTGTCACGTGATCAAGTGTCATGTGTAATGTGGTGTCATGTGTCATGTGGTGACATGTGGTGTTATGTGTCATGTGGTGTCAAGTGGTGTCATGTGGTGTCATATGTCATGTGGTGTCATGTGTCATCATGGGTCATGTGTTGCCAGTCATATGATGTCATGTGGTGTCCTGTATTGCCATGTGTCTTCATGTGTCATCATGTGGTGTCATGTGGTGTCATGTGGTGTAATGTGTCATGTGGTGTCATGTGGTGTCATATCATGTGGTGTCATGTGGTATCACTTGTCATGTGGTGTCATGTGCCATGTGGTGTCATGTGTCATGAGTCATGTGGTGTCATGTAGTGTCAATTGATGTCATGTTGCGTCATGTGGTGTCATATGTCGTGTGGTGTCATGTGTTGTCATGTGGTATCATGTGTCGTCATGTGTCATGTGGTGTCATGTGGTGTCATATGCCATGTGTCATCATGTGTCATATGTTATCATGTGTTGTCATGTGTCATCATGTGTCATGTGGTGTCATGTGTCATCAAGTGTCATGTGTCATGTGGTGTCATGTGTCATGTGGTGTCATGTGGTCATGTGTCATGTGTCATGTTGTGTCATGTGGTAAGTGTCATGTGTCATTTGGTGTCATGTGGTATCAAGTGTTGTCATGTGGTGTCATGTGTCATGTGGTGTCATGTGTCATCTGGTGTCATGTATCATCATGTTTCATGTGGTACAATGTGTCATCATGTGCCATCATGTGTCATGTGTTGTCAGTCATGTGGTGTCATGTGTCAACATGTATCATGTGTCATGTGGTGTCATTTGTCATGTATTGTCATGTGGTTTCATGTGGTGTCATGTGTCATGTGGTCTCATGTGCCATCATATGCCATGTGTCATGTGTCATCATGTGTCATGTGGTATCATGTATCATCATATGTCATGTGGTGTCATGTGGTATCATGTGCCAAGTGTCATCATGTGTCATGTGGTGTCATGTGTCATCATGTGTCATGTGGTGCCATGTGTCATGTGGTGTCGTGTGGTATCATATCATATGGTGTCATGTGGTGTTATGTGTCATGTGGTGTTGTGGTGTCATATGGTGTCATGTGCCATGTGTTATCATGTGTTGTCATGTGTCATCATATGTCATGTGGTGTCATGTGTCATGTGGTGTCATGTGTCATGTGGTGTCATGTGGTGTCATATGGTATCAAGTGGTGTCATGTGGTGTCATGTGTTAATTGTCATGTGGTGTCATGTGATGTCATGTGTCAATATGTTTCATGTGGTGCCATGTGTCATCATGTGTCATCAAGTATCATGTGTTGTCAGTCATGTGGTGTCATGTGGTGTCATGTATCATCATGTATCCTCTGGTGTCATGTGGTGTCATGTGTCATGAGACATGTGGTGTCATGTAGTGTCAATTGGTGGCATGTGTCATGTGGTGTCATGTGTTGTGTGGTGTCATGTGTTGTCATGTCTCGTCATGTGTCATGTGGTATCATGTGTTGTCATGTGTAATCATGTGTCATGTGTTGTCATGTGTCATCATGTCTCATGTGTCATATGTCATGTGGTATCATGTGGTGTCATGTCATGTGGTGTCATGTGGTCATGTGTCATATGGTGTCATGTGTCATGTGGTGTCATATGTCATCATGTGTCATCATGTGTCATCATGTGGTGTCATGTGATGTCATGTGGTATAATGTGGTGTCATGTGGTGTCATGTCATGTGGTATCACATGGTCAAGTGTCATGTGTCATATGGTGTCATGTGCCATGTGGTGACATGTGGTATTATGTGTCATGTGTCATGTGGTGTCATGTGGTGTCATGTGGTGTCATGTGTCATGTGGTGTCATATCATGTGGTGTCATGTGGTGTCACGTGTCATGTGGTGTCATGTGTCATGTGGTGTCATGTAGTGTCAATTGGTGTCATGTGGCCTCATGTGTTGTCATATGTTGTGTGGTGTCATGTGTTGTCATGTGGTGTCATGTGTTGTCATGTGTCATGTGGTGTCATGTGGTATCATATGCCATGTGTCATCATGTGTCATGTGTTATCATGTGGTGCCATGTGTCATCATGTGCCATCATGTGTCATGTGTTGTCAGTCATGTGGTATCATGTGTCATCATGTATCATGTGTCATCATGTGGTGTCATGTGTCATTTATTGTCATGTGGTTTCATGTGGTGTCATGTGTCATGTGGTGTCATGTGCCATCATATATCATGTGGCATATGGTATCAGGTGTCATGTGGTGTCATGTGCCATGTGTCATCATGTGTCATGTGTTATCAGGTGTTGTCATGTGTCATCATGTGTCATGTGATGTCATTTATAATTATTTGTCATGTGGTGTCATGTATCATGTGTCATATGGTGTCATGTGCAATGTGGTGTGATGTGTCATGTGATATCATGTGTTGTGTGATGTCATGTGTTGTCATGTGGTGTCATGTGTCATCATGTGTCATGTGATGTCATTTATCATTATGTGTCATGTGGTGTCATGTGTCATGTGGTATCATGTGGTGTCATGTGGTGTCACATGGTCATGTGTCATGTGGTGTCATATAGCATATTGTGTTGTGTCATGTGTCATATGGTGTCATATCATGTGTTGTCATGTGTTGTCATGTGTCATGTGGTATAATGTGCAATGTGGTGTCATGTGTCATGTGGTATCATGTGTTGTGTGGTGTCATGTGTTGTCATGTGGTGTCATGTGTCATCAAGTGTCATGTAGTATCATGTGTCATCATGTGTCATGTGTCATGTGGTGTCACGTGTCATGTGGTATCATGTGGTGTCATGTGGTGTCATGTCATGTGGTGTCATGTGGTTATGTGCCATGTGGTGTCATGTATCATGTGTCATGTGTTGTCATGTGTCATCATGTCTCATGTGTCATGTGTCATGTGGTATCATGTGGTGTCATGTGGTGTCAAGTCATGTGGTGTCACGTGGTCATGTGTCATGTGGTGTCATGTGGTATCATGTAGTGTCATGTGGTGTCAAGTCATGTGGTGTCACGTGGTCATGTGTCATGTGGTGTCATGTGTCATGTGGTGTCATGTGGTGTCATGTTTCATGTGGTGCCATGTGTCATCATGTAATATATGTGTCATGTGTTGTCAGTCATGTGGTGTCATGTGTCATCATGTATCATGTGTCATCATGTGGTGTCATGTGTCATGTATTGTCATGTGTTGTCATGTGGTTTCATGTGGTATTATGTATCATGAATTGCCATGTGCCATCATATGTCATGTGTCATATGGTGTCATGTGCCATGTGTCATCATGTGTCATGTGTTATCATGTGTTGTCATGTGTCATCGTTTGTCATGAGTTGTCATGTGTCATGTGGTGTCATTTGGTGTCACGTGGTGTTATGTAGTGTCATGTGCCATGTGTCATCATGTTTGATGTGTCATCATGTGTCATGTAGTGTCATGTGTCATCATGTGTCATGTGGTGTGATGTGTTGTGATGTGTTGTCAAGTGGTGTCATGTGTCATCATGTGTCATGGGGTGTCATGTGCCATGTGTCATCATGTGTCATGTGTTATCATGTGTTGTCATGCGTCATCATTTGTCATGTGGTGTCATGTGTCATGTGGTGTCATGTGGTGTCATGTGGTGTCATGTAGTGTCATGTGCCACGTGTCATCATGTTTGATGTGTCATCATGTGTCATGTGGTGTCATGTGTCATCGTGTGTCATGTGGTGTGATGTATTGTCAAGTGGTGTCATGTGTCATCATGTGTCATGTGGTGTCATGTGCCATGTGTCATCATGTGTCATGTGTTATCATGTGTTGTCATGTGTCATCATGTTTCATGTGATGCCATGTGTCATCATGTGTCGTCATGTGTCATGTGTTGTCAGTCATGTGGTGTCATGTTTAGTCATGTGTCATGTGGTGTCATGTGGTGTCATGTGTCATGAGTCATGTGATGTCATGTAGTGTCAATTGGTGTCATGTGTCATGTGGTGTGATGTGTCGTGTAGTGTCATGTGTTGTAATGTCTCGTCATGTGTCATGTGGTATCATGTGTTGTCATGTGTAATCATGTGTCATGTGTTGTCATGTGTCATCATGTCTCATGTGTCATATGTCATGTGGTATCATGTGGTGTCATGTCATGTGGTGTCATGTTGTCATGTGTCATATGGTGTCATGTGTCATGTGTCATGTGGTGTCATATGTCATCATGTGTCATCATGTGTCATCATGTGGTGTTGTGTGATGTCATGTGGTATAATGTGGTGTCATGTCATGTGGTATCACATGGTCAAGTGTCATGTGTCATATGGTGTCATGTGTCATGTGGTGACATGTGGTATTATGTGTCATGTGTCATGTGGTGTCATGTGGTGTCATGTGGTGTCATGTGTCATGTGGTGTCATATCATGTGGTGTCATGTGGTGTCACGTGTCATGTGGTTTCATGTGCCATGTGGTATCATGTGTCATGTTGTGTCATGTAGTGTCAATTGGTGTCATGTGGCCTCATGTGTTGTCATATGTTGTGTGGTGTCACGTGTTGTCATGTGGTGTCATGTGTCGTCATGTGTCATGTGGTGTCATGTGGTGTCAAATGCCATGTGTCATCATGTGTCATGTGTTATCATGTGATGCCATGTGTCATCATGTGCTATCATATGTCAATTGTTGTCAGTCATGTGGTGTCATGTGTCATCATGTATCATATGTCATAATGACACACCACATGACACACCACATGACACCACTTGAAACCACATGACACCACATGACACCACATGATACCACATGACACATGACACCACATGACATGACACATGATGACACATGACATATGATGACACCACATGACAATACATGACACATGATACCACGTGAAACCACATCATAACACATTACAATTCATGACACATGACACCACATGATGTCACATGACATATGATGACACATGACACCACATGACATTACACATTACACATGACACATGATGACACATGTCACCACATGACACATGATGACACATGACAACATATGATAACACATGACACATGATGACACATGACATATGACACCACATAACACCACATGACACTTCATGACAACACATGACATCACACGACACATGACACCACATGAAACATGACACCACATGATACCAATTGACACTACATGACACCACATGACTCATGACACATGACACCACATGACAACACATTACACCACATGACACATGACACCTGACACCACATGACACCACATATGACAACTCATGACACCACATGACACATGACACCACATGACACCACATGATGACACATGATGACACATGATGACACATGATGACACATGACACCATCTTACTGACAATACATGACACATGACGACACATGATGACACATGATATCACATGACACATAACATATGACACATAACACCACATGACACCACTTGACACCACATGACACCACATGACACATGACACCACATGACACATGATACATGACCATGTGACACCACATGACATGACACCACATGATACCACATGACACATGACACCACATGGCACATGATGACACATGGCACATGACACCATGTGACATCACATGACACATGACACATGATGACACATGACACCACATGGTGACACATAGCACCACATGAAACATGATGACACATGACACCACATGACACATGATACATGACACCACATGAAACCACATGACAACACATGACAATACATGACACATGACACCACATGATGACACATGACACATGATGACACATGATACCACATGGTGACACATAGCACCACATGAAACATGATGACACATGACACCACATGACACATGATACATGACACCACATGACACCACTAGACACCACATGACACCATATGACACATGACACATAAACCCACATGACACCACATGACATGACATGACACATGACCACATGATACCATGTGACATGATACCACATGACACCACATGATACCACATGACACATGACACCACATGACACGACACATGATGACACATGACATATGATGACACCACATGACAATACATGACACATGACACCACATGAAACCACATCACAACACATTACAATACATGACACCACATGATGACACATGACATATGATGACACATGACACCACATGACATTACATATTACACATGACACATGATGACACATGTCACCACATGACGCATGATGACACATGACAACATATGATAACACATGACACATGAAGACACATGACATATGACACCACATGATACCACATGACAACACATGACAACACATGACACCACATGACATATGACACCACATGAAACATGACACCACATGACACCAATTGACACTACATGATACCACATGACTCATGACACATGACACCACATGACAAAACATGATACATGACACCTGACACCACATGACACCACATGATATGACACCCCATGACACCACATGATACATGATACTACATGACACCACATGATGACACATGATGACACATGATGACACATGACACCACATGACACCACATTACTGACAATATATTACACATGACACATGATGACACATGATACCACATGACACATGACATATGACACATAACACCACATGACACCACTTGACACCACATGACACCACATGACACATGACACATAACACCACATGACACCATATGACACATGACACCACATGACATATGACACATGAACATGTGATACCACATGACATGACACCACATGATACCACATGACACATGACACCACATGACACGATGACACATGACACCATATGACACATGACAACACATGATAACACATGGCACATGATGACACATGGCACATGACACCACGTGACATCACATGGCACATGACACATGATGACACATGACACCACATGACACTTGACATATGATGACACATGACATCACATGACAATACATGACATAGAGGAAGAGGTGTGGCATCGCGGCCAGGGCAACTGACTCCGGAATCTGGGGATCACAGTTCCATCCCTGGCACCGGCGGCAGATGAGCCCAGCACCATGTGACTCTGGGCAATAGCTTGCTTAATCTTCCCGATGGCCCCCAGCGCCTAGAGACCCTAACGGGTGATTGTGCGGTTTACAAATGTGGGTATTATTATTATTATATGACACCACATGAAACCACTTGATAACACATGACACATGACACCACATGATGAAACATGATTCATGATGACACATGACACCACATGACAGGACAACACATGACACATGATGACACATGATGACAAATGGCACCACATGAAACATGATGACACATGACACCACATGACACATGACACCACATGACACCACATGACACATGACACCACATGACACCACTTGAAACCACATGACACCACATGACACAAACCACATGATACCACATGACATATGACACCACATGACACATGACCACGTGACACCACATGACATGACACCACATGACACCACCTGATACCACATGACACATAACAACACATGACACATGACACCACATGATACCACATAATACATGACAACACATGACACCACATGATGACACATGATGACACATGGTATTACATGAAACATGATGACACATTACACCACATGACACCACGTGACAACACATGACACATGACACCACATGACACCACTTGACACCACATGACAACACATGAAACCACATGACACATGACCACATGACATCACATGACATGACACCACCACATGACACCACATGACACTATATGATACCATACAACACATGACTCCACATGACACATGACACCATATGACACATGACATATGATGACACATTACACCATATGGCAATACATGACACATGACACCACATGAAACCACATGACAATACATGACACATGACACCACATGATGGCACATGACACATGATGACAAATGACACCACATAATGATACATGATGACACATGGCACCACATGAAACATGATGACATATAACACCACATGACACCACATGACACATGAAACTACATGACACCACTTGACACCACATGACACATGACAAGTAACACCACATGACATCACATGACACATGACCACGTAACACCACGTGACATGACACTACATGATACCACATAACACATGACACCACATGACACATGGCACCACATGACACATGACACATGATGACACATGACAACACATGACAATACATGACATATGACACCACATGGCACCACATGACATATGACACCACATGACATGTGACACCACATGACACCACATGACACGTGACACCACATGACATGACACCACATGATACCACATGATGCCACATGACACATGACACCACATGACACCACATGACACCACATGACACATGACACCACATGGCCCCACATGACACATGGCACCACATGACACCATATGACACATAACATCACATGACACATGACACCACATGACACATGAAGACACTTGACACCACATGATGACACATGACACCACATGACAAATGACACCATATGACACCACATGAAACATGACACAAAACACCACATGACACCACATGACACATGACACCACGTGACACATGACGCATTACCATGTGAAACCACATGACATGACACCATATGATACCACATGACAAATTCCACCACATGACACATGACACCTGACATATGATGACACATGACACCACATGACAATACATGACACATGACACCCCATGAAAATACATGACAACACATGACAATACATGACACATGACACCACATGTTGACACATGTGACATGACACTACATGACACCACATGATACCACATGACACATGACACCACATGACACATGACACATGATGACACATGGCACCACATGATACATGACACATGATGGCACATGACACCACATGGCAATACATGACACATGACACCCCATGACATCACATGTCACATGACACCACATGACACATGACGCAACATGACACCACTTGACACATGATACCACATGACATTACACATGACATCACTTGATACCACATGACACATGACACATAACACAACATGACACCACATGACACATGACACCACATGACACATGACACGTGACACCACATGACACCACATGACATGACACCACATGATACCACATGACACCACATGATACCACACCACACATGATACCACATGACACCACATGACACATGACACCACATGACAATACATGACACATGACACCCCATGAAAATACATGACAACACATGACAATACATGACACATGACACCACATGTTGACACATATGACATGACACTATATGACACCACATGATACCACATGACACATGATACCACATGACACATGATGACACATGGCACCATATGACACATGACACATGATGGCACATGACACCACATGACAATACATGACACATGATACCCCATGACACCACATGTCACATGACACCACATGACACATGACACAACATGACACCACTTGACACATGACACCACATGACATTACACATGACAACACATAACATCACTTGATACCACATGACACATGACACATAACATAACATGACACCACATGACACATGACACCACATGACACATGACACGTGACACCACATGACACCACATGACATGACACCACATGATACCACATGACACCACATGATACCACATGACACATGACACCACATGAAACCACATGACAATACATGACAATACATGACACATGACACCACATGATGACACATGACACATGATGACACATGACACCACATGATGACACATGGCACCACATGAAACATGATGACACATGACACCACATGACACATGATACATGATACCACATGACACCACTTGACACCACATGAAACCACATGACACATGACAAATAACCCCACATGACACCACATGACATGACATGACACATGACCACATGACACCATGTGACATGACACCACATGACACATGACACATAACAACACATGACACATGATACCACATGATACCATATAATACATGACAACACATGATACCACATGATGGTACATGATGACACATGGCATCACATGAAACATGATGACACATTACACCACATGACACATGACACCACATGACAACACATGACACATGACACCACATGACATCACTTGATACCACATGACACCACATGATACCACATGACACATGACCACGTGACACCACATGACATGACTCCACATGACACCACATGATACCACATGATACCACACGACACATGACACCACATGACATCACATGACACATGACATATGATGACACATGACACCACATGGCAATACATGACACATGACACCACATGAAACCACATGACAATACATGAAACATGACACCACATGATGACACATGACACATGATGACAAATGACACCACATGATGACACATGATGAGAAATGGCATCACATGAAACATGATGACATATAACACCACATGAAACATGACACATGACACCACATGAAACCACATGACAACACATGATAATACATGACACATGACACCACATGATGACAATTGACACATGATGACACATAACACCACATGATGACACATGGCACCACATGAAACATGATGACACATGACACCACATGATACATGATACATGACACCACATGATCCCACTTGATAGCACATGACACCACATGACACATGACACATAACACCACATGACACCAAATGACATGACATGACACATGACCACATGACACCATGTGATATGACACCACATGATGCCACATGATACCACATGACACATGACACCACATGACACGACACATGATGACACATGACATATGATGACACCACATGACAATACATGACACATGACACCACATGAAACCACATCACAACACATTACAATACATGACACATGACACCACATGATGACACATGACATATGATGACACATGACACCACATGACATTACACATGACACATGATGACACATGTCACCACATGACACATGACACATGACAAAATATGATAACACATGACACATGATGACACATGACATATGATACCACATGACACCACATAACACCACATGACAACACATGACACCACACGACACATGACACCACATGAAACATGACACCACATGACACCAATTGACACTACATGACACCACATGACTAATGACACATGACACCACATGACACCACATGACACCACATGACACATGACACCTGACACCACATGACACCACATGATATGACACCCCATGACACCACATGACACATGACATCACATGACACCACATGATGACACATGATGACACATGACACCACATAACACCACATTACTGACAATACATGACACATGACGACACATGATGACACATGATACCACATGACACATGACATATGACACATAAAACCACATGACACCACTTGACACCACATGACACCACATGACACATGACACATAATACCACATGACACCATATGACACATGACATAACATGACACCACATGACACATGACACATGACCATGTGACACCACATGACATGAAACCACATGATACCACATGACACATGACACCATATGACACATGACAACACATGATAACACATGGCACATAATGACACATGGCACATGACACCACATGACATCACATGACACATGACACATGATGACACATGACACCACATGACACTTGACATATGATGACACATGACATCACATGACAATACATGACATATGACACCACATGAAACCACTTGACAACACATGACACATGACACCACATGATGAAACATGATACATGATGACACATGATACCACATGACAGGACAACACATGACACATGATAATACATGATGACAAATGGCACATGATGTCACATGACAACATATGATAACACATGACACATGACACCACATGACATCACATGACACCACATGACAACACATGACATCACACAACCCATGACACCACATGAAACATGACACCACATGACACCAATTGACACTACATGACACCACATGACACATGACACCACATGACACCACATGACACCACATGACACATGACACCACATGACAAATGACACCTGATACCAGATGATATGACACCCCATGACATCACATGGCACATGACACCACATGACACCACATGATGACACATGATGACACATGATGACACATGACACCACATGACACCACATTACTGACAATACATGACACATGATGACACATGATGACACATGACACATGACATATGACACATAACACCACATGATACCACTTGACACCACATGACACCACATGACACATGACACATAACACCATATGACACATGACTCCACATGACACATGACACATGACCATGTGACACAACATGACATGACACCACATGATACCACATGACACATAACACCACATGACACACGATGACACATGACACCATATGACACATAACAACACATGATAACACATGACACATGACACATGGCACATGACACCATGTGACATCACATGACACATGACACATGATGACACATGACACCACATGACACATGACATATGATGACACGACATCACATGACAATACATGACATATGACACCACATGAAACCACTTGACAGCACATGACACAAGACACCACATGATGAAACATGATACATGATGACATATGATACCACATGACTGACAACACATGACATATGATGACACATGATGACAAATGGCACCACATGAAACATGATGACATATGACACCACATGACACATGACACCACATGACACATGACACCACATGACACCACTTGAAACCACATGACACCATATGACACCACATGACACATGACACCACATGACACATGACCACGTGATACCACATGACATGACACCACATGACACCACATGATACCACATGACATATGACACCACATGACACATGACACATAACAACACATGACACCACATGACACATGACACCACATGACACATGACACCACATGATACCACATAATACATGACAACACATGACATCACATGATGACACATGATGATACATGGCATTACATGAAACATGATGACTCATTACACCACATGACACATGACACCACGTGACAACACATGACACATGACACCACATGACACCACATGACACATGACATATGATGACACATGACACCACATGGCAATACGTGACACATGACACCACATGAAACCACATGACAATACATGACACATGACACCACATGATGACACATGACACATGATGACAAATGACACCACATGATGACACATGATGACAAATGGCACCACATGAAACATGATGACATATAACACCACATGAAATATGATACATGACACCACATGAAACCACATGACAACACATGATAATACATGACTCATGACACCACATGATGACACATGACACATGATGACACATGACACCACATGATGACACATGGCACCACATGAAACATGATGACACATGACACCACATGACACATGATACATGACACCACATGACATCACTTGATACCACATGACAACACATGACACATAACACCACATGACACCACATGACATGACACATGACCACATGACACCATGTGACATGACACCACATGACACCACATAATACCACATGACACATGAGACCACATGACACGACACATGATGACGCATGACATATGATGACACCACATGACAATACATGACACATGACACCACATGACACCACATGACACCACATGACACATGACACCTGACACCACATGACACCACATGATATGACACCCCATGACACCACATGACACATGACACCACATGACACCACATGATGACACATGATGACACATGACACCACATAACACCACATTACTGACAATACATGACACATGACGACACATGATGACACATGATACCACGACACATGACATATGACACAGAACACCACATGACACCACTTGACACCACATGACACATCATGACACATGACATATAATACCACATGACACCATATGACACATGATACCACATGACACATGACACATGACCATGTGACACCACATGACATGACACCACATGATACCACATGACACATGATACCACATGACACATGATGACACATGACACCATATGACACATGACAACACATGATAACACATGGCACATAATGACACATGGCACATGACACCACGTGACATCACATGACACATGACACATGATGACACATGACACCACATGACACTTGACATATGATGACACATGACATCACATGACAATACATGACATATGACACCACATGAAACCACTTGACAACACATAACACATGACATCACATGATGAAACATGATACATGATGACACATGACAACACATGACACATGATGATACATGATGACAAATGGCACATGATGTCACATGACAACATATGATAACACATGACACATGACACCACATGACATCACATGATACCACATGACAACACATGACACCACACAACACATGACACCACATGAAACATGACACCACATGATACCAATTGACACTACATGACACCACATGACACATGACACCACATGACACCATATGACACCACATGACACCACATGACACCACATGACACATGACACCTGACACCACATGATATGACACCCCATGACACCACATGACACATGACACCACATGACACCACATGATGACACATGATGACACATGACATCACATGATACCACATTACTGACAATACATGACACATGATGACACATGATGACACATGACATATGACACATAACACCACATGACACCACTTGACACCACATGACACCACATGACATATGACACATAACACCACATGACACCATATGACACATGACTCCACATGACACATGACACATGAACATGTGACATCACATGACATGACACCACATGATACCACATGACACGTGACACCACATGACACACGATGACACATGATACCATATGACACATAACAATACATGATAACACATGACACATGACACATGGCACATGACACCATATGACATCACATGACACATGACTGACAACACATGACACATGATGACACATGATACCACATGACACATGACACATGATGACACATGACACCACATGACACCACATGACTGATAACACATGACACATGACGACACATGATGACACATGGCACCACATGAAACATGATGACACATGACACTACATGACTGACAGCTCATGACACATGATGACACATGACAACACATGATAACACATGACACATGATGACACTTGGCATATGACACCACATGACACCACATGACACATGACAACACATGATACCACATGACAACACATGACACCACACGACACATGACACCACATGACACATAACACCACATAATACATGACACGTGATACCACATGACACCACATGATACATGACACGTGACACCACATGACATCTCATGACACATGACACGACATGACACCACATGATGACACATGACATCACATGACATCACATGATGACACATGATGACACATGACACCACATAACACCACATTACTGACAATACATGACACATGACGACACATGATGACACATGATACCACATGACACATGACATATGACACATAATACCACATGACACCACTTGACACCACATGACACCACATGACACATGACACATAATACCACATGACACCATATGACACATGACATAACATGACACCACATGACACATGACACATGACCATGTGACACCACATGACATGACACCACATGATACCACATGACACATGACACCATATGACACATGACACCACATGAAACCACATGACAACACATGACAATACATGACACATGACACCACATGATGACACATGACACATGATGACACATGATACCACATGGTGACACATAGCACCACATGAACCATGATGACACATGACACCACATGACACATGATACATGACACCACATGACACCACTTAATACCACATGACACCATATGACACATGACACATAAACCCACATGACACCACATGACATGACATGACACATGACCATATGATACCATGTGACATGATACCACATGACACCACATGATACCACATGACACATGACACCACATGACACGACACATGATGACACATGACATATGATGACACCACATGACAATACATGACACATGACACCACATGAAACCACATCACAACACATTACAATACATGACACCACATGATGACACATGACATATGATGACACATGACACCACATGACATTACATATTACACATGACACATGATGACACATGTCACCACATGACGCATGATGACACATGACAACATATGATAACACATGACACATGAAGACACATGACATATGACACCACATGACACCACATGACAACACATGACAACACATGACACCACATGACATATGACACCACATGAAACATGACACCACATGACACCAATTGACACTACATGATACCACATGACTCATGACACATGACACCACATGACAAAACATGACACATGACACCTGACACCACATGACACCACATGATATGACACCCCATGACACCACATGATACATGACACTACATGACACCACATGATGACACATGATGACACATGATGACACATGACACCACATGACACCACATTACTGACAATACATTACACATGACACATGATGACACATGATACCACATGACACATGACATATGACACATAACACCACATGACACCACTTGACACCACATGACACCACATGACACATGACACATAACACCACATGACACCATATGACACATGACACCACATGACATATGACACATGAACATGTGATACCACATGACATGACACCACATGATACCACATGACACATGACACCACATGACACGATGACACATGACACCATATGACACATGACAACACATGATAACACATGGCACATGATGACACATGGCACATGACACCACGTGACATCACATGGCACATGACACATGATGACACATGACACCACATGACACTTGACATATGATGACACATGACATCACATGACAATACATGACATAGAGGAAGAGGTGTGGCACCGCGGCCAGGGCAACTGACTCCGGAATCTGGGGATCACAGTTCCATCCCCGGCACCGGCGGCAGATGAGCCCAGCACCATGTGAATCTGGGCAATAGCTTGCTTAATCTTCCCGATGGCCCCCAGCGCCTAGAGACCCTAACGGGTGATTGTGCGCTTTACAAATGTGGGTATTATTATTATTATATGACACCACATGAAACCACTTGATAACACATGACACATGACACCACATGATGAAACATGATTCATGATGACACATGACACCACATGACAGGACAACACATGACACATGATGACACATGATGACAAATGGCACCACATGAAACATGATGACACATGACACCACATGACACATGACACCACATGACACCACATGACACATGACACCACATGACACCACTTGAAACCACATGACACCACATGACACAAACCACATGATACCACATGACATATGACACCACATGACACATGACCACGTGACACCACATGACATGACACCACATGACACCACCTGATACCACATGACACATAACAACACATGACACATGACACCACATGATACCACATAATACATGACAACACATGACACCACATGATGACACATGATGACACATGGTATTACATGAAACATGATGACACATTACACCACATGACACCACGTGACAACACATGACACATGACACCACATGACACCACTTGACACCACATGACAACACATGAAACCACATGACACATGACCACATGACACCACATGACATGACACCACCACATGACACCACATGACACTATATGATACCACACAACACATGACTCCACATGACACATGACACCATATGACACATGACATATGATGACACATTACACCATATGGCAATACATGACACATGACACCACATGGAACCACATGACAATACATGACACATGACACCACATGATGGCACATGACACATGATGACAAATGACACCACATAATTATACATGATGACACATGGCACCACATGAAACATGATGACATATAACACCACATGACACCACATGACACATAAAACTACATGACACCACTTGACACCACATGACACATGACAAGTAACACCACATGACACCACATGACACATGACCACGTAACACCACGTGACATGACACTACATGATACCACATAACACATGACACCACATGACACATGATGACACATGGCACCACATGACACATGACACATGATGACACATGACAACACATGACAATACATGACATATGACACCACATGGCACCACATGACATATGACACCACATGACATGTGACACCACATGACACCACATGACACGTGACACCACATGACATGACACCACATGATACCACATGATGCCACATGACACATGACACCACATGACACCACATGACACATGACACCACATGGCCCCACATGACACATGGCACCACATGACACCACATGACACATAACATCACATGACACATGACACCACATGACACATGAAGACACTTGACACCACATGATGACACATGACACCACATGACAAATGACACCATATGACACCATATGAAACATGACACAAAACACCACATGACGCATTACCATGTGAAACCACATGACATGACACCATATGATACCACCTGACAAATTCCACCACATGACACATGACACCTGACATATGATGACACATGACACCACATGACAATACATGACACCCCATGAAAATACATGACAACACATGACAATACATGACACATGACACCACATGTTGACACATGTGACATGACACTACATGACACCACATGATACCACATGACACATGACACCACATGACACATGACACATGATGACACATGGCACCACATGATACATGACACATGATGGCACATGACACCACATGGCAATACATGACACATGACACCCCATGACACCACATGTCACATGACACCACATGACACATGACGCAACATGACACCACTTGACACATGATACCACATGACATTACACATGACATCACTTGATACCACATGACACATGACACATAACACAACATGACACCACATGACACATGACACCACATGACACATGACACGTGACACCACATGACACCACATGACATGACACCACATGATACCACATGACACCACATGATACCACATGACACCACATGATACCACACCACACATGATACCACATGACACCACATGACACATGACACCACATGACAATACATGACACATGACACCCCATGAAAATACATGACAACACATGACAATACATGACACATGACACCACATGTTGACACATATGACATGACACTATATGACACCACATGATACCACATGACACATGATACCACATGACACATGACACATGATGACACATGGCACCATATGACACATGACACATGATGGCACATGACACCACATGACAATACATGACACATGATACCCCATGACACCACATGTCACATGACACCACATGACACATGACACAACATGACACCACTTGACACATGACACCACATGACATCACACATGACAACACATAACATCACTTGATACCACATGACACATGACACATAACATAACATGACACCACATGACACATGACACCACATGACACATGACACGTGACACCACATGACACCACATGACATGACACCACATGATACCACATGACACCACATGATACCACATGACACATGACACCACATGAAACCACATGACAACACATGACAATACATGACACATGACATCACATGACACCACATGACACATGACACCATGTGACACATGATGCATTACCATGTGAAACCATATGACATGACACCATATGATACCATATGACAAATGATACCATATGACACATGACACCTGACATATGATGACACATGACACCACATGACAATACATGACACATGACAACCCATGAAAATACATGACAACACATGACAATACATGACACATGACACCACATGTTGACACATGTGACATGACACTACATGACACCACATGATACCACATGACACATGACACCACATGACACATGACACATGATGACACATGGCACCACATGATACATGACACATGATGGCACATGACACCACATGGCAATACATGACACATGACACCCCATGACACCACATGTCACATGACACCACATGACACATGACGCAACATGACACCACTTGACACATGATACCACATGACATTACACATGACATCACTTGATACCACATGACACATGACACATAACACAACATGACACCACATGACACATGACACCACATGACACATGACACGTGACACCACATGACACCACATGACATGACACCACATGATACCACATGACACCACATGATACCACATGACACCACATGATACCACACCACACATGATACCACATGACACCACATGACACATGACACCACATGACAATACATGACACATGACACCCCATGAAAATACATGACAACACATGACAATACATGACACATGACACCACATGTTGACACATATGACATGACACTATATGACACCACATGATACCACATGACACATGATACCACATGACACATGACACATGATGACACATGGCACCATATGACACATGACACATGATGGCACATGACACCACATGACAATACATGACACATGATACCCCATGACACCACATGTCACATGACACCACATGACACATGACACAACATGACACCACTTGACACATGACACCACATGACATCACACATGACAACACATAACATCACTTGATACCACATGACACATGACACATAACATAACATGACACCACATGACACATGACACCACATGACACATGACACGTGACACCACATGACACCACATGACATGACACCACATGATACCACATGACACCACATGATACCACATGACACATGACACCACATGAAACCACATGACAACACATGACAATACATGACACATGACATCACATGATGACACATGACACATGATGACACATGACACCACATGATGACACATGGCACCACATGAAACATGATGACACATGACACCACATGACACATGATACATGATACCACATGACACCACTTGACACCACATGACACCACATGACACATGACAAATAACCCCACATGACACCACATGACATGACATGACACATGACCACATGACACCATGTGACATGACACCACATGACACATGACACATAACAACACATGACACATGATACCACATGATACCACATAATACATGACAACACATGATACCACATGATGATACATGATGACACATGGCATCACATGAAACATGATGACACATTACACCACATGACACATGACACCACATGACAACACATGACACATGACACCACATGACATCACTTGATACCACATGACACCACATGACACCACATGACACATGACCACGTGACACCACATGACATGACACCACATGACACCACATGATACCACATGATACCACACGACACATGACACCACATGACATCACATGACACATGACATATGATGACACATGACACCACATGGCAATACGTGACACATGACACCACATGAAACCACATGACAATACATGAAACATGACACCACATGATGACACATGACACATGATGACAAATGACACCACATGATGACACATGATGAGAAATGGCATCACATGAAACATGATGACATATAACACCACATGAAACATGACACATGACACCACATGAAACCACATGACAACACATGACAATACATGACACATGACACCACATGATGACAATTGACACATGATGACACATAACACCACATGATGACACATGGCACCACATGAAACATGATGACACATGACACCACATGATACATGATACATGACACCACATGATCCCACTTGATACCACATGACACCACATGACATATGACACATAACACCACATGACACCAAATGACATGACATGACACATGACCACATGACATCATGTGATATGACACCACATGACGCCACATGATACCACATGACACATGACACCACATGACACGACACATGATGACACATGACATATGATGACACCACATGACAATACATGACACATGACACCACATGAAACCACATCACAACACATTACAATACATGACACATGACACCACATGATGACACATGACATATGATGACACATGACACCACATTACATTACACATGACACATGATGACACATGTCACCACATGACACATGACAAAATATGATAACACATGACACATGATGACACATGACATATGACACCACATGACACCACATAACACCACATGACAACACATGACACCACACGACACATGACACCACATGAAACATGACACCACATGACACCAATTGACACTACATGACACCACATGACTCATGACACATGACACCACATGACACCACATGACACCACATGACACATGACACCTGACACCACATGACACCACATGATATGACACCCCATGACACCACATGACACATGACATCACATGACACCACATGATGACACATGATGACACATGACACCACATAACACCACATTACTGACAATACATGACACATGACGACACATGATGACACATGATACCACATGACACATGACATATGACACATAATACCACATGACACCACTTGACACCACATGACACCACATGACACATGACACATAATACCACATGACACCATATGATACATGACATAACATGACACCACATGACACATGACACATGACCATGTGACACCACATGACATGACACCACATGATACTACATGACACATGACACCATATGACACATGACAACACATGATAACACATGGCACATAATGACACATGGCACATGACACCACATGACATCACATGACACATGACACATGGTGACACATGACACCATATGACACTTGACATATGATGACACATGACATCACATGACAATACATGACATATGACACCACATGAAACCACTTGACAACACATGACACATGACACCACATGATGAAACATGATACATGATGACACATGATACCACATGACAGGACAACACATGACACATGATAATACATGATGACAAATGGCACATGATGTCACATGACAACATATGATAACACATGACACATGACACCACATGACATCACATGACACCACATGACAACACATGACATCACACAACCCATGACACCACATGAAATATGACACCACATGACACCACATGACACATGATACCACATGACACCACATGACACCACATGACACATGACACCACATGACAAATGACACCTGACACCAGATGATATGACACCCCATGACATCACATGGCACATGACACCACATGACACCACATGATGACACATGATGACACATGACACCACATGACACCCCATTACTGACAATACATGACACATGATGACACATGATGACACATGACACATGACATATGACACATAACACCACATGACACCACTTGACACCACATGACACCACATGACACATGACACATAACACCATATGACACATGACTCCACATGACACATGACACATGACCATGTGACACAACATGACATGACACCACATGATACCACATGACACATAACACCACATGACACACGATGACACATGACACCATATGACATATAACAACACATGATAACACATGACACATGACACATGGCACATGACACCATGTGACATCACATGACACATGACACATGATGACACATGACACCACATGACACATGACATATGATGACACGACATCACATGACAATACATGACATATGACACCACATGAAACCACTTGACAACACATGACACAAGACACCACATGATGAAACATGATACATGATGACATATGATACCACATGACTGACAATACATGACACATGATGACACATGATGACAAATGGCACCACATGAAACATGATGACATATGACACCACATGACACATGATACATGACACCACATGACATCACTTGATACCACATGACAACACATGACACATAACACCACATGACACCACATGACATGACACATGACCACATGACACCATGTGACATGACACCACATGACACCACATAATACCACATGACACATGAGACCACATGACACGACACATGATGACGCATGACATATGATGACACCACATGACAATACATGACACATGACACCACATGACACCACATGACACCACATGACACATGACACCTGACACCACATGACACCACATGATATGACACCCCATGACACCACATGACACATGACACCACATGACACCACATGATGACACATGATGACACATGACACCACATAACACCACATTACTGACAATACATGACACATGACGACACATGATGACACATGATACCACGACACATGACATATGACACAGAACACCACATGACACCACTTGACACCACATGACACATCATGACACATGACATATAATACCACATGACACCATATGACACATGATACCACATGACACATGACACATGACCATGTGACACCACATGACATGACACCACATGATACCACATGACACATGATACCACATGACACATGATGACACATGACACCATATGACACATGACAACACATGATAACACATGGCACATAATGACACATGGCACATGACACCACGTGACATCACATGACACATGACACATGATGACACATGACACCACATGACACTTGACATATGATGACACATGACATCACATGACAATACATGACATATGACACCACATGAAACCACTTGACAACACATGACACATGACATCACATGATGAAACATGATACATGATGACACATGACAACACATGACACATGATGATACATGATGACAAATGGCACATGATGTCACATGACAACATATGATAACACATGACACATGACACCACATGACATCACATGATACCACATGACAACACATGACACCACACAACACATGACACCACATGAAACATGACACCACATGATACCAATTGACACTACATGACACCACATGACACATGACACCACATGACACCATATGACACCACATGACACCACATGACACCACATGACACATGACACCTGACACCACATGATATGACACCCCATGACACCACATGACACATGACACCACATGACACCACATGATGACACATGATGACACATGACATCACATGATACCACATTACTGACAATACATGACACATGATGACACATGATGACACATGACATATGACACATAACACCACATGACACCACTTGACACCACATGACACCACATGACATATGACACATAACACCACATGACACCATATGACACATGACTCCACATGACACATGACACATGAACATGTGACATCACATGACATGACACCACATGATACCACATGACACGTGACACCACATGACACACGATGACACATGATACCATATGACACATAACAATACATGATAACACATGACACATGACACATGGCACATGACACCATATGACATCACATGACACATGACTGACAACACATGACACATGATGACACATGATACCACATGACACATGACACATGATGACACATGACACCACATGACACCACATGACTGATAACACATGACACATGACGACACATGATGACACATGGCACCACATGAAACATGATGACACATGACACTACATGACTGACAGCTCATGACACATGATGACACATGACAACACATGATAACACATGACACATGATGACACTTGGCATATGACACCACATGACACCACATGACACATGACAACACATGATACCACATGACAACACATGACACCACACGACACATGACACCACATGACACATGACACCACATAATACATGACACGTGATACCACATGACACCACATGATACATGACACGTGACACCACATGACATCTCATGACACATGACACGACATGACACCACATGATGACACATGACATCACATGACATCACATGATGACACATGATGACACATGACACCACATAACACCACATTACTGACAATACATGACACATGACGACACATGATGACACATGATACCACATGACACATGACATATGACACATAATACCACATGACACCACTTGACACCACATGACACCACATGACACATGACACATAATACCACATGACACCATATGACACATGACATAACATGACACCACATGACACATGACACATGACCATGTGACACCACATGACATGACACCACATGATACCACATGACACATGACACCATATGACACATGACAACACATGATAACACATGGCACATAATGACACATGGCACATGACACCACATGACATCACATGACACATGACACATGATGACACATGACACCACATGACACTTGACATATGATGACACATGACATCACATGACAATACATGACATATGACACCACATGAAACCACTTGACAACACATGACACATGACACCACATGATGAAACATGATACATGATGACACATGATACCACATGACAGGACAACACATGACACATGATAATACATGATGACAAATGGCACATGATGTCACATGACAACATATGATAACACATGACACATGACACCACATGACATCACATGACACCACATGACAACACATGACATCACACAACCCATGACACCACATGAAACATGACACCACATGACACCAATTGACACTATATGACACCACATGACACATGACACCACATGACACCACATGACACCACATGACACATGACACCACATGACAAATGACACCTGACACCAGATGATATGACACCCCATGACATCACATGGCACATGACACCACATGACACCACATGATGACACATGATGACACATGATGACACATGACACCACATGACACCACATTACTGACAATACATGACACATGATGACACATGATGACACATGACACATGACATATGACACATAACACCACATGACACCACTTGACACCACATGACACCACATGACACATGACACATAACACCATATGACACATGAATCCACATGACACATGACACATGACCATGTGACACAACATGACATGACACCACATGATACCACATGACACATAACACCACATGACACACGATGACACATGACACCATATGACACATAACAACACATGATAACACATGACACATGACACATGGCACATAACACCATGTGACATCACATGACACATGACACATGATGACACATGACACCACATGACACATGACATATGATGACACGACATCACATGACAATACATGACATATGACACCACATGAAACCACTTGACAACACATGACACAAGACACCACATGATGAAACATGATACATGATGACATATGATACCACATGACTGACAACACATGACACATGATGACACATGATGACAAATGGCACCACATGAAACATGATGACACATGACAACATATGATAACACATGACACATGATGACACATGACATATGACACCACATAACACCACATGACACTTCATGACAACACATGACACCACACGACACATGACACCACATGAAACATGACACCACATGACACCAATTGACACTACATGACACCACATGACTCATGACACATGACACCACATGACAACACATTACACCACATGACACATGACACCTGACACCACATGACACCACATATGACAACTCATGACACCACATGACACATGACACCACATGACACCACATGACACCACATGATGACACATGATGACACATGATGACACATGACACCATCTTACTGACAATACATGACACATGATGACACATGATGACACATGATACCACATGACACATAACATATGACACATAACACCACATGACACCACTTGACACCACATGACACCACATGACACATGACACCACATGACACATGATACATGACCATGTGACACCACATGACATGACACCACATGATACCACATGACACATGACACCACATGGCACATGATGACACATGGCACATGACACCATGTGACATCACATGACACATGACACATGATGACACATGACACCACATGGTGACACATAGCACCACATGAAACATGATGACACATGACACCACATGACACATGATACATGACACCACATGAAACCACATGACAACACATGACAATACATGACACATGACACCACATGATGACACATGACACATGATGACACATGATACCACATGGTGACACATAGCACCACATGAACCATGATGACACATGACACCACATGACACATGATACATGACACCACATGACACCACTTAATACCACATGACACCATATGACACATGACACATAAACCCACATGACACCACATGACATGACATGACACATGACCATATGATACCATGTGACATGATACCACATGACACCACATGATACCACATGACACATGACACCACATGACACGACACATGATGACACATGACATATGATGACACCACATGACAATACATGACACATGACACCACATGAAACCACATCACAACACATTACAATACATGACACCACATGATGACACATGACATATGATGACACATGACACCACATGACATTACATATTACACATGACACATGATGACACATGTCACCACATGACGCATGATGACACATGACAACATATGATAACACATGACACATAAAGACACATGACATATGACACCACATGACACCACATGACAACACATGACAACACATGACACCACATGACATATGACACCACATGAAACATGACACCACATGACACCAATTGACACTACATGATACCACATGACTCATGACACATGACACCACATGACAAAACATGACACATGACACCTGACACCACATGACACCACATGATATGACACCCCATGACACCACATGATACATGACACTACATGACACCACATGATGACACATGATGACACATGATGACACATGACACCACATGACACCACATTACTGACAATACATTACACATGACACATGATGACACATGATACCACATGACACATGACATATGACACATAACACCACATGACACCACTTGACACCACATGACACCACATGACACATGACACATAACACCACATGATACCATATGACACATGACACCACATGACATATGACACATGAACATGTGATACCACATGACATGACACCACATGATACCACATGACACATGACACCACATGACACGATGACACATGACACCATATGACACATGACAACACATGATAACACATGGCACATGATGACACATGGCACATGACACCACGTGACATCACATGGCACATGACACATGATGACACATGACACCACATGACACTTGACATATGATGACACATGACATCACATGACAATACATGACATAGAGGAAGAGGTGTGGCACCGCGGCCAGGGCAACTGACTCCGGAATCTGGGGATCACAGTTCCATCCCCGGCACCGGCGGCAGATGAGCCCAGCACCATGTGAATCTGGGCAATAGCTTGCTTAATCTTCCCGATGGCCCCCAGCGCCTAGAGACCCTAACGGGTGATTGTGCGCTTTACAAATGTGGGTATTATTATTATTATATGACACCACATGAAACCACTTGATAACACATGACACATGACACCACATGATGAAACATGATTCATGATGACACATGACACCACATGACAGGACAACACATGACACATGATGACACATGATGACAAATGGCACCACATGAAACATGATGACACATGACACCACATGACACATGACACCACATGACACCACATGACACATGACACCACATGACACCACTTGAAACCACATGACACCACATGACACAAACCACATGATACCACATGACATATGACACCACATGACACATGACCACGTGACACCACATGACATGACACCACATGACACCACCTGATACCACATGACAACACATGACACATGACACCACATGATACCACATAATACATGACAACACATGACACCACATGATGACACATGATGACACATGGTATTACATGAAACATGATGACACATTACACCACATGACACCACGTGACAACACATGACACATGACACCACATGACACCACTTGACACCACATGACAACACATGAAACCACATGACACATGACCACATGACACCACATGACATGACACCACCACATGACACCACATGACACTATATGATACCACACAACACATGACTCCACATGACACATGACACCATATGACACATGACATATGATGACACATTACACCATATGGCAATACATGACACATGACACCACATGGAACCACATGACAATACATGACACATGACACCACATGATGGCACATGACACATGATGACAAATGACACCACATAATTATACATGATGACACATGGCACCACATGAAACATGATGACATATAACACCACATGACACCACATGACACATGAAACTACATGACACCACTTGACACCACATGACACATGACAAGTAACACCACATGACACTACATGACACATGACCACGTAACACCACGTGACATGACATTACATGATACCACATAACACATGACACCACATGACACATGATGACACATGGCACCACATGACACATGACACATGATGACACATGACAACACATGACAATACATGACATATGACACCACATGGCACCACATGACATATGACACCACATGACATGTGACACCACATGACACCACATGACACGTGACACCACATGACATGACACCACATGATACCACATGATGCCACATGACACATGACACCACATGACACCACATGACACATGACACCACATGGCCCCACATGACACATGGCACCACATGACACCACATGACACATAACATCACATGACACATGACACCACATGACACATGAAGACACTTGACACCACATGATGACACATGACACCACATGACAAATGACACCATATGACACCATATGAAACATGACACAAAACACCACATGACACCACATGACACATGACACCACGTGACACATGACGCATTACCATGTGAAACCACATGACATGACACCATATGATACCACCTGACAAATTCCACCACATGACACATGACACCTGACATATGATGACACATGACACCACATGACAATACATGACACCCCATGAAAATACATGACAACACATGACAATACATGACACATGACACCACATGTTGACACATGTGACATGACACTACATGACACCACATGATACCACATGACACATGACACCACATGACACATGACACATGATGACACATGGCACCACATGATACATGACACATGATGGCACATGACACCACATGGCAATACATGACACATGACACCCCATGACACCACATGTCACATGACACCACATGACACATGACGCAACATGACACCACTTGACACATGATACCACATGACATTACACATGACATCACTTGATACCACATGACACATGACACATAACACAACATGACACCACATGACACATGACACCACATGACACATGACACGTGACACCACATGACACCACATGACATGACACCACATGATACCACATGACACCACATGATACCACATGACACCACATGATACCACACCACACATGATACCACATGACACCACATGACACATGACACCACATGACAATACATGACACATGACACCCCATGAAAATACATGACAACACATGACAATACATGACACATGACACCACATGTTGACACATATGACATGACACTATATGACACCACATGATACCACATGACACATGATACCACATGACACATGACACATGATGACACATGGCACCATATGACACATGACACATGATGGCACATGACACAACATGACAATACATGACACATGATACCCCATGACACCACATGTCACATGACACCACATGACACATGACACAACATGACACCACTTGACACATGACACCACATGACATCACACATGACAACACATAACATCACTTGATACCACATGACACATGACACATAACATAACATGACACCACATGACACATGACACCACATGACACATGACACGTGACACCACATGACACCACATGACATGACACCACATGATACCACATGACACCACATGATACCACATGACACATGACACCACATGAAACCACATGACAACACATGACAATACATGACACATGACACCACATGATGACACATGACACATGATGACACATGACACCACATGATGACACATGGCACCACATGAAACATGATGACACATGACACCACATGACACATGATACATGATACCACATGACACCACTTGACACCACATGACACCACATGACACATGACAAATAACCCCACATGACACCACATGACATGACATGACACATGACCACATGACACCATGTGACATGACACCACATGACACATGACACATAACAACACATGACACATGATACCACATGATACCACATAATACATGACAACACATGATACCACATGATGATACATGATGACACATGGCATCACATGAAACATGATGACACATTACACCACATGACACATGACACCACATGACAACACATGACACATGACACCACATGACATCACTTGATACCACATGACACCACATGACACCACATGACACATGACCACGTGACACCACATGACATGACACCACATGACACCACATGATACCACATGATACCACACGACACATGACACCACATGACATCACATGACACATGACATATGATGACACATGACACCACATGGCAATACGTGACACATGACACCACATGAAACCACATGACAATACATGAAACATGACACCACATGATGACACATGACACATGATGACAAATGACACCACATGATGACACATGATGAGAAATGGCATCACATGAAACATGATGACATATAACACCACATGAAACATGACACATGACACCACATGAAACCACATGACAACACATGACAATACATGACACATGACACCACATGATGACAATTGACACATGATGACACATAACACCACATGATGACACATGGCACCACATGAAACATGATGACACATGACACCACATGATACATGATACATGACACCACATGATCCCACTTGATACCACATGACACCACATGACATATGACACATAACACCACATGACACCAAATGACATGACATGACACATGACCACATGACATCATGTGATATGACACCACATGACGCCACATGATACCACATGACACATGACACCACATGACACGACACATGATGACACATGACATATGATGACACCACATGACAATACATGACACATGACACCACATGAAACCATATCACAACACATTACAATACATGACACATGACACCACATGATGACACATGACATATGATGACACATGACACCACATTACATTACACATGACACATGATGACACATGTCACCACATGACACATGACAAAATATGATAACACATGACACATGATGACACATGACATATGACACCACATGACACCACATAACACCACATGACAACACATGACACCACACGACACATGACACCACATGAAACATGACACCACATGACACCAATTGACACTACATGACACCACATGACTCATGACACATGACACCACATGACACCACATGACACCACATGACACATGACACCTGACACTACATGACACCACATGATGACACCCCATGACACCACATGACACATGACATCACATGACACCACATGATGACACATGATGACACATGACACCACATAACACCACATTACTGACAATACATGACACATGACGACACATGATGACACATGATACCACATGACACATGACATATGACACATAATACCACATGACACCACTTGACACCACATGACACCACATGACACATGACACATAATACCACATGACACCATATGATACATGACATAACATGACACCACATGACACATGACACATGACCATGTGACACCACATGACATGACACCACATGATACTACATGACACATGACACCATATGACACATGACAACACATGATAACACATGGCACATAATGACACATGGCACATGACACCACATGACATCACATGACACATGACACATGGTGACACATGACACCACATGACACTTGACATATGATGACACATGACATCACATGACAATACATGACATATGACACCACATGAAACCACTTGACAACACATGACACATGACACCACATGATGAAACATGATACATGATGACACATGATACCACATGACAGGACAACACATGACACATGATAATACATGATGACAAATGGCACATGATGTCACATGACAACATATGATAACACATGACACATGACACCACATGACATCACATGACACCACATGACAACACATGACATCACACAACCCATGACACCACATGAAATATGACACCACATGACACCAATTGACACTACATGACACCACATGACACATGATACCACATGACACCACATGACACCACATGACACATGACACCACATGACAAATGACACCTGACACCAGATGATATGACACCCCATGACATCACATGGCACATGACACCACATGACACCACATGATGACACATGATGACACATGACACCACATGACACCCCATTACTGACAATACATGACACATGATGACACATGATGACACATGACACATGACATATGACACATAACACCACATGACACCACTTGACACCACATGACACCACATGACACATGACACATAACACCATATGACACATGACTCCACATGACACATGACACATGACCATGTGACACAACATGACATGACACCACATGATACCACATGACACATAACACCACATGACACACGATGACACATGACACCATATGACACATAACAACACATGATAACACATGACACATGACACATGGCACATGACACCATGTGACATCACATGACACATGACACATGATGACACATGACACCACATGACACATGACATATGATGACACGACATCACATGACAATACATGACATATGACACCACATGAAACCACTTGACAACACATGACACAAGACACCACATGATGAAACATGATACATGATGACATATGATACCACATGACTGACAATACATGACACATGATGACACATGATGACAAATGGCACCACATGAAACATGATGACATATGACACCACATGACACATGACACCACATGACACATGACACCACATGACACCACTTGAAACCACATGACACCACATGACACCACATGACACATGACACCACATGACACAAGACCACGTGATACCACATGACATGACACCACATGACACCACATGATACCACATGACACATGACACCACATGACACATGACACATAACAACACATGACACCACATGACACATGATACCACATGACACATGACACCACATGATACCACATAATACATGACAACACATGACATCACATGATGACACATGATGATACATGGCATTACATGAAACATGATGACTCAGTACACCACATGACACATGACACCACGTGACAACACATGACACATGACACCACATGACACCACATGACACATGCCATATGATGACACATGACACCACATGGCAATACGTGACACATGACACCACATGAAACCACATGACAATACATGACACATGACACCACATGATGACACATGACACATGATGACAAATGACACCACATGATGACACATGATGACAAATGGCACCACATGAAACATGATGACATATAACACCACATGAAATATGATACATGACACCAGATGAAACCACATGACAACACATGATAATACATGACTCATGACACCACATGATGACACATGACACATGATGACATATGACACCACATGATGACACATGGCACCACATGAAACATGATGACACATGACACCACATGACACATGATACATGACACCACATGACACCACTTGATACCACATGACAACACATGACACATAACACCACATGACACCACATGACATGACATGACACATGACCACATGACACCATGTGACATGACACCACATGACACCACATAATACCACATGACACATGAGACCACATGACACGACACATGATGACGCATGACATATGATAACACCACATGACAATACATGACACATGACACCACATGACACCACATGACACCACATGACACATGACACCTGACACCACATGACACCACATGATATGACACCCCATGACACCACATGACACATGACACCACATGACACCACATGATGATACATGATGACACATGACACCACATAACACCACATTACTGACAATACATGACACATGACGACACATGATGACACATGATACCACATGACACATGACATATGACACAGAACACCACATGACACCACTTGACACCACATGACACACCATGACACATGACATATAATACCACATGACACCATATGACACATGACACCACATGACACATGACACATGACCATGTGACACCACATGACATGACACCACATGATACCACATGACACATGACACCACATGACACATGATGACACATGACACCATATGACACATGACAACACATGATAACACATGGCACATAATGACACAGGGCACATGACACCACGTGACATCACATGACACATGACACATGATGACACATGACACCACATGACACTTGACATATGATGACACATGACATCACATGACAATACATGACATATGACACCACATGAAACCACTTGACAACACATGACACATGACATCACATGATGAAACATGATACATGATGACACATGACACCACATGACAGGACAACACATGACACATGATGATACATGATGACAAATGGCACATGATGTCACATGACAACATATGATAACACATGACACATGACACCACATGACATCACATGATACCACATGACAACACATGACACCACACAACACATGACATCACATGAAACATGACACCACATGATACCAATTGACACTACATGACACCACATGACACATGACACCACATGACACCACATGACACCACATGACACCACATGACACCACATGACACATGACACCTGACACCACATGATATGACACCCCATGACACCACATGACACATGACACCACATGACACCACATGATGACACATGATGACACATGACATCACATGATACCACATTACTGACAATACATGACACATGATGACACATGATGACACATGACATATGACACATAACACCACATGACACCACTTGACACCACATGACACCACATGACATATGACACATAACACCACATGACACCATATGACACATGACTCCACATGACACATGACACATGAACATGTGACATCACATGACATGACACCACATGATACCACATGACACGTGACACCACATGACACACGATGACACATGATACCATATGACACATAACAATACATGATAACACATGACACATGACACATGGCACATGACACCATGTGACATCACATGACACATGACTGACAACACATGACACATGATGACACATGATACCACATGACACAGGACACATGATGACACATGACACCACATGACACCACATGACTGATAACACATGACACATGACGACACATGATGACACATGGCACCACATGAAACATGATGACACATGACACTACATGACTGACAGCTCATGACACATGATGACACATGACAACACATGATAACACATGACACATGATGACACTTGGCATATGACACCACATGACACCACATGACACATGACAACACATGATACCACATGACAACACATGACACCACACGACACATGACACCACATGACACATGACACCACATAATACATGACACGTGATACCACATGACACCACATGATACATGACACGTGACACCACATGACATCTCATGACACATGACACGACATGACACCACATGATGACACATGACATCACATGACATCACATGATGACACATGATGACACATGACACCACATAACACCACATTACTGACAATACATGACACATGACGACACATGATGACACATGATACCACATGACACATGACATATGACACATAATACCACATGACACCACTTGACACCACATGACACCACATGACACATGACACATAATACCACATGACACCATATGACACATGACATAACATGACACCACATGCCACATGACACATGACCATGTGACACCACATGACATGACACCACATGATACCACATGACACATGATACCATATGACACATGACAACACATGATAACACATGGCACATAATGACACATGGCACATGACACCACATGACATCACATGACACATGACACATGATGACACATGACACCACATGACACTTGACATATGATGACACATGACATCACATGACAATACATGACATATGACACCACATGAAACCACTTGACAACACATGACACCACATGATGAAACATGATACATGATGACACATGATACCACATGACAGGACAACACATGACACATGATAATACATGATGACAAATGGCACATGATGTCACATGACAACATATGATAACACATGACACATGACACCACATGACATCACATGACACCACATGACAACACATGACATCACACAACCCATGACACCACATGAAACATGACACCACATGACACCAATTGACACTATATGACACCACATGACACATGACACCACATGACACCACATGACACATGACACCACATGACAAATGACACCTGACACCAGATGATATGACACCCCATGACATCACATGGCACATGACACCACATGGCACCACATGATGACACATGATGACACATGATGATACATGACATCACATGACACCACATTACTGACAATACATGACACATGATGACACATGATGACACATGACACATGACATATGACATATGACACATAACACCACATGACACCACTTGACACCACATGACACCACATGACACATGACACATAACACCATATGACACATGAATCCACATGACACATGACACATGACCATGTGACACAACATGACATGACACCACATGATACCACATGACACATAACACCACATGACACACGATGACACATGACACCATATGATACATAACAACACATGATAACACATGACACATGACACATGGCACATAACACCATGTGACATCACATGACACATGACACATGATGACACATGACACCACATGACACATGACATATGATGACACGACATCACATGACAATACATGACATATGACACCACATGAAACCACTTGACAACACATGACACAAGACACCACATGATGAAACATGATACATGATGACATATGATACCACATGACTGACAACACATGACACATGATGACACATGATGACAAATGGCACCACATGAAACATGATGACACATGACAACATATGATAACACATGACACATGATGACACATGACATATGACACCACATAACACCACATGACACTTCATGACAACACATGACACCACACGACACATGACACCACATGAAACATGACACCACATGACACCAATTGACACTACATGATACCACATGACTCATGACACATGACACCACATGACAACACATTACACCACATGACACATGACACCTGACACCACATGACACCACATATGACAACTCATGACACCACATGACACATGACACCACATGACACCACATGATGACACATGATGACACATGATGACACATGACACCATCTTACTGACAATACATGACACATGATGACACATGATGACACATGATACCACATGACACATAACATTTGACACATAACACCACATGACACCACTTGACACCACATGACACCACATGACACATGACACCACATGACACATGATACATGACCATGTGACACCACATGACATGACACCACATGATACCACATGACACATGACACCAAATGGCACATGATGACACATGGCACATGACACCATGTGACATCACATGACACATGACACATGATGACACATGACACCACATGGTGACACATAGCACCACATGAAACATGATGACACATGACACCACATGACACATGATACATGACACCACATGAAACCACATGACAACACATGACAATACATGACACATGACACCACATGATGACACATGACACATGATGACACATGATACCACATGGTGACACATAGCACCACATGAACCATGATGACACATGACACCACATGACACATGATACATGACACCACATGACACCACTTAATACCACATGACACCATATGACACATGACACATAAACCCACATGACACCACATGACATGACATGACACATGACCATATGATACCATGTGACATGATACCACATGACACCACATGATACCACATGACACATGACACCACATGACACGACACATGATGACACATGACATATGATGACACCACATGACAATACATGACACATGACACCACATGAAACCACATCACAACACATTACAATACATGACACCACATGATGACACATGACATATGATGACACATGACACCACATGACATTACATATTACACATGACACATGATGACACATGTCACCACATGACGCATGATGACACATGACAACATATGATAACACATGACACATGAAGACACATGACATATGACACCACATGACACCACATGACAACACATGACAACACATGACACCACATGACATATGACACCACATGAAACATGACACCACATGACACCAATTGACACTACATGATACCACATGACTCATGACACATGACACCACATGACAAAACATGACACATGACACCTGACACCACATGACACCACATGATATGACACCCCATGACACCACATGATACATGACACTACATGACACCACATGATGACACATGATGACACATGATGACACATGACACCACATGACACCACATTACTGACAATACATTACACATGACACATGATGACACATGATACCACATGACACATGACATATGACACATAACACCACATGACACCACTTGACACCACATGACACCACATGACACATGACACATAACACCACATGACACCATATGACACATGACACCACATGACATATGACACATGAACATGTGATACCACATGACATGACACCACATGATACCACATGACACATGACACCACATGACACGATGACACATGACACCATATGACACATGACAACACATGATAACACATGGCACATGATGACACATGGCACATGACACCACGTGACATCACATAGCACATGACACATGATGACACATGACACCACATGACACTTGACATATGATGACACATGACATCACATGACAATACATGACATAGAGGAAGAGGTGTGGCACCGCGGCCAGGGCAACTGACTCCGGAATCTGGGGATCACAGTTCCATCCCCGGCACCGGCGGCAGATGAGCCCAGCACCATGTGACTCTGGGCAATAGCTTGCTTAATCTTCCCGATGGCCCCCAGCGCCTAGAGACCCTAACGGGTGATTGTGCGCTTTACAAATGTGGGTATTATTATTAATATATGACACCACATGAAACCACTTGATAACACATGACACATGACACCACATGATGAAACATGATTCATGATGACACATGACAACACATGACAGGACAACACATGACACATGATGACACATGATGACAAATGGCACCACATGAAACATGATGACACATGACACCACATGACACATGACACCACATGACACCACATGACACATGACACCACATGACACCACTTGAAACCACATGACACCACATGACACAAACCACATGATACCACATGACATATGACACCACATGACACATGACCACGTGACACCACATGACATGACACCACATGACACCACCTGATACCACATGACACATAACAATACATGACACATGACACCACATGATACCACATAATACATGACAACACATGACACCACATGATGACACATGATGACACATGGTTTTACATGAAACATGATGACACATTACACCACATGACACCACGTGACAACACATGACACATGACACCACATGACACCACTTGACACCACATGACAACACATGAAACCACATGACACATGACCACATGACACCACATGACATGACACCACCACATGACACCACATGACACTATATGATACCACACAACACATGACTCCACATGACACATGACACCATATGACACATGACATATGATGACACATTACACCATATGGCAATACATGACACATGACACCACATGAAACCACATGACAATACATGACACATGACACCACATGATGGCACATGACACATGATGACAAATGACACCACATAATGATACATGATGACACATGGCACCACATGAAACATGATGACATATAACACCACATGACACCACATGACACATGAAACTACATGACACCACTTGACACCACATGACACATGACAAGTAATACCACATGACACCACATGATACATGACCACGTAACACCACGTGACATGACACTACATGATACCACATAACACATGACACCACATGACACATGATGACACATGGCACCACATGACACATGACACATGATGACACATGACAACACATGACAATACATGACATATGACACCACATGGCACCACATGACATATGACACCACATGACATGTGACACCACATGACACCACATGACACGTGACACCACATGACATGACACCACATGATACCACATGATGCCACATGACACATGACACCACATGACACCACATGACACCACATGACACATGACACCACATGGCCCCACATGACACATGGCACCACATGATACCACATGACACATAACATCACATGACACATGACACCACATGACACATGAAGACACTTGACACCACATGATGACACATGACACCACATGACAAATGACACCATATGACACCATATGAAACATGACACAAAACACCACATGACACCACATGACACATGACACCACGTGACACATGACGCATTACCATGTGAAACCACATGACATGACACCATATGATACCACATGACAAATTCCACCACATGACACATGACACCTGACATATGATGACACATGACACCACATGACAATACATGACACATGACACCCCATGAAAATACATGACAACACATGACAATACATGACACATGACACCACATGTTGACACATGTGACATGACACTACATGACACCACATGATACCACATGACACATGACACCACATGACACATGACACATGATGACACATGGCACCACATGATACATGACACATGATGGCACATGACACCACATGGCAATACATGACACATGACACCCCATGACACCACATGTCACATGACACCACATGACACATGACGCAACATGACACCACTTGACACATGATACCACATGACATTACACATGACATCACTTGATACCACATGACACATGACACATAACACAACATGACACCACATGACACATGACACCACATGACACATGACACGTGACACCACATGACACCACATGACATGACACCACATGATACCACATGACACCACATGATACCACACCACACATGATACCACATGACACCACATGACACATGACACCACATGACAATACATGACACATGACACCCCATGAAAATACATGACAACACATGACAATACATAACACATGACACCACATGTTGACACATATGACATGACACTATATGACACCACATGATACCACATGACACATGATACCACATGACACATGACACATGATGACACATGGCACCATATGACACATGACACATGATGGCACATGACACCACATGACAATACATGACACATGATACCCCATGACACCACATGTCACATGACACCACATGACACATGACACAACATGACACCACTTGACACATGACACCACATGACATCACACATGACAACACATAACATCACTTGATACCACATGACACATGACACATAACATAACATGACACCACATGACACATGACACCACATGACACATGACACGTGACACCACATGACACCACATGACATGACACCACATGATACCACATGACACCACATGATACCACATGACACATGACACCACATGAAACCACATGACAACACATGACAATACATGACACATGACACCACATGATGACACATGACACATGATGACACATGACACCACATGATGACACATGGCACCACATGAAACATGATGACACATGACACCACATGACACATGATACATGATACCACATGACACCACTTGACACCACATGACACCACATGACACATGACAAATAACCCCACATGACACCACATGACATGACATGACACATGACCACATGACACCATGTGACATGACACCACATGACACATGACACATAACAACACATGACACATGATACCACATGATACCACATAATACATGACAACACATGATACCACATGATGATACATGATGACACATGGCATCACATGAAACATGATGACACATTACACCACATGACACATGACACCACATGACAACACATGACACATGACACCACATGACATCACTTGATACCACATGACACCACATGACACCACATGACACATGACCACGTGACACCACATGACATGACACCACATGATACCACATGATACCACATGATACCACACGACACATGACACCACATGACATCACATGACACATGACATATGATGACACATGACACCACATGGCAATACGTGACACATGACACCACATGAAACCACATGACAATACATGAAACATGACACCACATGATGACACATGACACATGATGACAAATGACACCACATGATGACACATGATGACAAATGGCACCACATGAAACATGATGACATATAACACCACATGAAATATGATACATGACACCACATGAAACCACATGACAACACATGATAATACATGACTCATGACACCACATGATGACACATGACACATGATGACACATGACACCACATGATGACACATGGCACCACATGAAACATGATGACACATGACACCACATGACACATGATACATGACACCACATGACATCACTTGATACCACATGACAACACATGACACATAACACCACATGACACCACATGACATGACATGACACATGACCACATGACACCATGTGACATGACACCACATGACACCACATAATACCACATGACATATGAGACCACATGACACGACACATGATGACGCATGACATATGATGACACCACATGACAATACATGACACATGACACCACATGACACCACATGACACCACATGACACATGACACCTGACACCACATGACACCACATGATATGACACCCCATGACACCACATGACACATGACACCACATGACACCACATGATGACACATGATGACACATGACACCACATAACACCACATTACTGACAATACATGACACATGACGACACATGATGACACATGATACCACATGACACATGACATATGACACAGAACACCACATGACACCACTTGACACCACATGACACATCATGACACATGACATATAATACCACATGACACCATATGACACATGACACCACATAACACATGACCATGTGACACCACATGACATGACACCACATGATACCACATGACACATGACACCACATGACACATGATGACACATGACACCATATGACACATGACAACACATGATAACACATGGCACATAATGACACATGGCACATGACACCACGTGACATCACATGACACATGACACATGATGACACATGACACCACATGACACTTGACATATGATGACACATGACATCACATGACAATACATGACATATGACACCACATGAAACCACTTGACAACACATGACACATGACATCACATGATGAAACATGATATATGATGACACATGACACCACATGACAGGACAACCCATGACACATGATGATACATGATGACAAATGGCACATGATGTCACATGACAACATATGATAACACATGACACATGACACCACATGACATCACATGATACCACATGACAACACATGACACCACACAACACATGACACCACATGAAACATGACACCACATGATACCAATTGACACTACATGACACCACATGACACATGACACCACATGACACCACATGACACCACATGACACCACATGACACCACATGACACATGACACCTGACACCACATGATATGACACCCCATGACACCACATGACACATGACACCACATGACACCACATGATGACACATGATGACACATGACATCACATGATACCACATTACTGACAATACATGACACATGATGACACATGATGACACATGACATATGACACATAACACCACATGACACCACTTGACACCACATGACACCACATGACATATGACACATAACACCACATGACACCATATGACACATGACTCCACATGACACATGACACATGAACATGTGACATCACATGACATGACACCACATGATACCACATGACACGTGACACCACATGACACACGATGACACATGATACCATATGACACATAACAATACATGATAACACATGACACATGACACATGGCACATGACACCATGTGACATCACATGACACATGACTGACAACACATGACACATGATGACACATGATACCACATGACACATGACACATGATGACACATGACACCACATGACACCACATGACTGATAACACATGACACATGACGACACATGATGACACATGGCACCACATGAAACATGATGACACATGACACTACATGACTGACAGCTCATGACACATGATGACACATGACAACACATGATAACACATGACACATGATGACACTTGGCATATGACACCACATGACACCACATGACACATGACAACACATGATACCACATGACAACACATGACACCACACGACACATGACACCACATGACACATGACACCACATAATACATGACACGTGATACCACATGACACCACATGATACATGACACGTGACACCACATGACATCTCATGACACATGACACGACATGACACCACATGATGACACATGACATCACATGACATCACATGATGACACATGATGACACATGACACCACATAATACCACATTACTGACAATACATGACACATGACGACACATGATGACACATGATACCACATGACACATGACATATGACACATAATACCACATGACACCACTTGACACCACATGACACCACATGACACATGACACATAATACCACATGACACCATATGTCACATGACATAACATGACACCACATGCCACATGACACATGACCATGTGACACCACATGACATGACACCACATGATACCACATGACACATGACACCATATGACACATGACAACACATGATAACACATGGCACATAATGACACATGACACACCACATGACATCACATGATACCACATGACAACACATGACACCACACAACACATGACATCACATGAAACATGACACCACATGATACCAATTGACACTACATGACACCACATGACACATGACACCACATGACACCACATGACACCACATGACACCACATGACACATGACACCTGACACCACATGATATGACACCCCATGACACCACATGACACATGACACCACATGACACCACATGATGACACATGATGACACATGACATCACATGATACCACATTACTGACAATACATGACACATGATGACACATGATGACACATGACATATGACACATAACACCACATGACACCACTTGACACCACATGACACCACATGACATATGACACATAACACCACATGACACCATATGACACATGACTCCACATGACACATGACACATGACCATTTGACACCACATGACATGACACCACATGATACCACATGACACGTGACACCACATGACACACGATGACATATGATACCATATGACACATAACAACACATGATAACACATGACACATGACACATGGCACATGACACCATGTGACATCACATGACACATGACTGACAACACATGACACATGATGACACATGATACCACATGACACATGACACATGATGACACATGACACCACATGACTGATAACACATGACACATGACGACACATGATGACACATGGCACCACATGAAACATGATGACACATGACACTACATGACTGACAGCTCATGACACATGATGACACATGACAACACATGATAACACATGACACATGATGACACTTGGCATATGACACCACATGACACCACATGACACATGACAACACATGATACCACATGACAAAACATGACACCACACGACACATGACACCACATGACACATGACACCACATGATACATGACACGTGATACCACATGACACCACATGATACATGACACGTGATACCACATGACATCTCATGACACATGACACGACATGACACCACATGATGACACATGACATCACATGACACCACATGATGACACATGATGACACATGACACCACATAACACCACATTACTGACAATACATGACACATGACGACACATGATGACACATGATACCACATGACACATGACATATGACACATAATACCACATGACACCACTTGACACCACATGACACCACATGACACATGACACATAATACCACATGACACCATATGACACATGACATAACATGACACCACATGACACATGACACATGACCATGTAACACCACATGACATGACACCACATGATACCACATGACACATGACATCATATGACACATGACAACACATGATAACACATGGCACATAATGACACATGGCACATGACACCACATGACATCACATGACACATGACACATGATGACACATGACACCACATGACACTTGACATATGATGACACATGACATCACATGACAATACATGACATATGACACCACATGAAACCACTTGACAACACATGACACATGACACCACATGATGAAACATGATACATGATGACACATGATACCACATGACAGGACAACACATGACACATGATAATACATGATGACAAATGGCACATGATGTCACATGACAACATATGATAACACATGACACATGACACCACATGACATCACATGACACCACATGATAACACATGACATCACACAACCCATGATACCACATGAAACATGACATCACATGACACCAATTGACACTACATGACACCACATGACACATGACACCACATGACACCACAAGACACCACATGACACATGACACCACATGACAAATGACACCTGACACCAGATGATATGACACCCCATGACATCACATGGCACATGACACCACATGACACCACATGATGACACATGATGACACATGATGACACATGACACCACATGACACCACATTACTGACAATACATGACACATGATGACACATGATGACACATGACACATGACATATGACACATAACACCACATGACACCACTTGACACCACATGACACCACATGACACATGACACATAACACCATATGACACATGACTCCACATGACACATGACACATGACCATGTGACACAACATGACATGACACCACATGATACCACATGACACATAACACCACATGACACACGATGACACATGACACCAGATGACACATAACAACACATGATAACACATGACACATGACACATGGCACATGACACCATGTGACATCACATGACACATGACACATGATGACACATGACACCACATTACACATGACATATGATGACACGACATCACATGACAATACATGACATATGACACCACATGAAACCACTTGACAACACATGACACAAGACACCACATGATGAAACATGATACATGATGACATATGATACCACATGACTGACAACACATGACACATGATGACACATGATGACAAATGGCACCACATGAAACATGATGACATATGACACCACATGACACATGACACCACATGACACCACTTGAAACCACATGACACCACATGACACCACATGACACATGACACCACATGACACATGACCACGTGATACCACATGACATGACACCACATGACACCACATGATACCACATGACACATGACACCACATGACACATGACACATAACAACACATGACACCACATGACACATGACACCACATGACACATGACACCACATGATACCACATAATACATGACAACACATGATACCACATGATGACACATGATGATACATGGCATTACATGAAACATGATGACTCATTACACCACATGATACATGACACATGACACCACGTGACAACACATGACACATGACACCACATGACACCACATGACACATGACATATGATGACACATGACACCACATGGCAATACGTGACACATGACACCACATGAAACCACATGACAATACATGACACATGACACCACATGATGACACATGACACATGATGACAAATGACACCACATGATGACACATGATGACAAATGGCACCACATGAAACATGATGACATATAACACCACATGAAATATGATACATGACACCACATGAAACCACATGACAACACATGATAATACATGACTCATGACACCACATGATGACACATGACACATGATGACACATGACACCACATGATGACACATGGCACCACATGAAACATGATGACACATGACACCACATGACACATGATACATGACACCACATGACACCACTTGATACCACATGACAACACATGACACATAACACCACATGACACCACATGACATGACATGACACATGACCACATGACACCATGTGACATGACACCACATGACACCACATAATACCACATGACACATGAGACCACATGACACGACACATGATGACGCATGACATATGATGACACCACATGACAATACATGACACATGACACCACATGACACCACATGACACCACATGACACATGACACCTGACACCACATGACACCACATGATATGACACCCCATGACACCACATGACACATGACACCACATGACACCACATGATGACACATGATGACACATGACACCACATAACACCACATTACTGACAATACATGACACATGACGACACATGATGACACATGATACCACATGACACATGACATATGACACAGAACACCACATGACACCACTTGACACCACATGACACACCATGACACATGACATATAATACCACATGACACCATATGACACATGACACCACATGACACATGACACATGACCATGTGACACCACATGACATGACACCACATGATACCACATGACACATGACACCACATGACACATGATGACACATGACACCATATGACACATGACAACACATGATAACACATGGCATATAATGACACATGGCACATGACACCACGTGACATCACATGACACATGACAAATGATGACACATGACACCACATGACACTTGACATATGATGACACATGACATCACATGACAATACATGACATATGACACCACATGAAACCACTTGACAACACATGACACATGACATCACATGATGAAACATGATACATGATGACACATGACACCACATGACAGGACAACACATGACACATGATGATACATGATGACAAATGGCACATGATGTCACATGACAACATATGATAACACATGACACATGACACCACATGACATCACATGATACCACATGACAACACATGACACCACACAACACATGACACCACATGAAACATGACACCACATGATACCAATTGACACTACATGACACCACATGACACATGACACCACATGACACCACATGACACCACATGACACCACATGACACATGACACCTGACACCACATGATATGACACCCCATGACACCACATGACACATGACACCACATGATGACACATGATGACACATGACATCACATGATACCACATTACTGACAATACACATGATGATACATGATGACACATGACATATGACACATAACACCACATGACACCACTTGACACCACATGACACCACATAACATATGACACATAACACCACATGACACCATATGACACATGACTCCACATGACACATGACACATGACCATGTGACACCACATGACATGACACCACATGATACCACATGACACGTGACACCACATGACACACGATGACACATGATACCATATGACACATAACAACACATGATAACACATGACACATGACACATGGCACATGACACCATGTGACATCACATGACACATGACTGACAACACATGACACATGATGACACATGATACCACATGACACATGACACATGATGACACATGACACCACATGACACCACATGACTGATAACACATGACACATGACGACACATGATGACACATGGCACCACATGAAACATGATGACACATGACACTACATGACTGACAGCTCATGACACATGATGACACATGACAACACATGATAACACATGACACATGATGACACTTGGCATATGACACCACATGACACCACATGACACCACATGACACATGACAACACATGATACCACATGACAACACATGACACCACACGACACATGACACCACATGACACATGACACCACATGATACATGACACGTGATACCACATGACACCACATGATACATGACACGTGACACCACATGACATCTCATGACACATGACACGACATGACACCACATGATGACACATGACACCACATGACACCACATGACTGACAACACATGAAACATGACAACACATGATGACAAATGATGACACATGGCATCACATTAAACATGATGACACATGACACTACATGACTGACAACACATGACACATGATTACACATGACACCACATGACACACAACACATGACCATGTGACATCACATGACATGACACCACATGATACCACATGATATATGACACCACATGACACATGATGACCCATGACACCACATGACAATATATGACACGTGACATCACATGAAACCACATTACAATATATGACACATGACACAACATGATGACACATGATGACACATGCCACCACATGACTGACAACACATGACACATGATGACACATGGCACCACATGAAACATGATGACAAATGACACCACATGATATCACATGACACATGACACCATATGACACATAGCCACGTGAGAACACATGACATGATACCACATGACACCACATGATACCACATGACACATGACACCACATGACATATGACACATTATGACACATGACACCAAATGACACATGACATATGATGACACATGACACCACATAGCAATACATGACACATGACACCACATAAAACCACATGACAACACATGACAATACATGACACATGACACCACATGATCACACATGACACATGACACATGACACCACATGATAACACATGATGAGACATGGCACCACATGAAACATGATGACACATGACACCACATGACACATGATACATGACACAACATGACACAACATGACACCACTTGACACCACATGACACCACATGACACATAACCCCACATGACACCACATGACATGACATGACACATAACCCCAAATGACACCACATGACATGACATGACATATGACCACATGACACCATGTGACATGACACCACATGACACCACATGATACCACATGACACCACATTACATGACGCATGATGACACATGACATATGATGACACCACATGACAATACATGACACATGACACCACATCAAACCACTTAACAACACATTACAATACATGGCACATGACACCACATGATGACACATGATATATGATGACACATGACACCACATGACATTACACATTACACATGACACATGATGACACATGTCACCACATGACACATGACAACATATGATAACACATGACACATGATGACACATAACATATGACACCACATGACACCACATGACAACACATGACACCAATTGACACTAAATGATACCACATGAGTCATGACACATGACATCACATGATACCACATGACACATGACACCACATGACACATGACATCTGATACCACATGACACCACATGATGACACATGATGACACATGACACCACATGACACCGCATTACTGACAATACATGACACATGACGACATGATGACACATGATACCATATGACACCACATGACACATGACACATAACACCACATGACACCATATGACACATGACACCACATGACACATGACCATGTGACACCACATGACATGACACCACATGATACCACATGACTCATGACACCACATGACACCCGATGACACATGACACCATATGACACATGACAACACATGATAACACATAGCACATTGTGGTAAATAAATAATTAATTACCGGTACTATTTTTGAATACATTAATAAAACAGATAGCTCAATAAATAAGAGGCAAGATCCGATGTATCTGAGTCGAACGGGCTTTATTCAGGCATAAGGGAAGGGACAGGATCGGGACAGCCTGAAATAGAATGGCATAGAAGGCAGCTGCAATGTTTCATCAACAGTACAAGGTATATATAGTAAAACATCACAATTACATTACATACAGTAGGCGTAACAAGTGACAAGCGTAAGATAAGAACACATGGGCGTGAAAAGAAGGCGTGCACAGGGCGTGCACGTAGACATGTGATGAAAACGTCACAGAAGTGTCATAAAGTGGGTGGATACATAGAGGGGGCTACCTGAGCAGCTGGAACCTTTAACCTAGTAGTGCGCGCAAACGGGCCATGACGTGTTACCGGGGAGAACTGGGGGCTATGACTTCTGCACTAGATGAGGAGACGAAAGTCTGCGATGTCAGGACGACATGTACCTATAGCATATCTGGTATCTGGTGTTTTGGAGTACATGTTGATAGAATCTAAAAGTTATCAGGGCAAAGGCTACTTGACACTAAGGCTGATGCATGCATATATTCTTCGTGTATTGCGTGTGCTATGAATCTTCTATGAATATTAGTACAGTAATTCACTTGCATGGAGACAGAAAGACTAGACTATAGCTGAAGCTGTTTATGCGGTTCGTTAGCTTAGGAATGTGAAGACGGAGAGCTGAACTGATAACTAGAGGCATAACATATTCTTGGCAGACAGGCAGGCAGAGCCAGGCGGGCACCGCGCTGTGCGGCAGGAAGTAAGTGAAGGGTCAGGGATGCAGGTGGGGGCTGCATCGCTCCTCGGAGTGGGTTCAGGAGACTGGAGCTTGAATCTGGTGTCCGGGCCCTTTTGAGGCCTAGAAACGGGGACAATTCAATGAATTAACGTGCATAATATAAAACGTGGGCAACATAGGCCTAATACTCGTTGCTTTCACAGGAACTGGAAACTGGCATACTAACATTGGACACAACTATAATTGCGTCTTTAATCGATCATAGGGGGATATATGCATATCGATCATGTACATATATCATAGGATGGGGAACACGTAGGCACATATGACAAGGCAAAATTCAATTTTCCTCATTCCCTCCTTGTGCCCTACGTTTCCGTCAGGAAACATCAATATTCATGATACCATCTATCTGTTCATAGAGCATCATTTGCTCGTCTCGAATTGTCTTGGAACGGGACTTAGGACTATGAATACAAGAGGTAGCGCACAAGCCGCAAATCGCAGGGCCACATTGTAAACAGAGGCAGCAACTGAATATGATCATTACTGCTATACCCAGGAATGACAATACTTTCCATCCCCAGGCAGATACTATACTCCAGAGCCAAAGTCCACATTTGTAAAGTAAAGTCCACATTTGTAAAGCGCACAATCACCCGTGAGGGTCTCTAGGCGCTGGGGGCCGTCGGGAAGATTAAGCGAGCTATTGCCCAGAGTCACATGGTGCTGGGCTAATCTGCCGCCGGAGCCGGGGATCGAACCGTGGTCCCCAGATTCCAGCATCAGTCGCCCTGGCCGCGGCGCCACACCTCTTCCAACCATGTCCAGGTGCCTGGATTCTGGTGTAACTGATGGGCAATTTTATGAAGTCTGGTTATAGCTGAATAAACAGACGGTGCGTTATTAGGAATGAAAATGCAGCAACTAGATCCGATGACTCTACAAGCTCCTCCCCTATCGGCCAGTATGACGTCAAGGACGAGACGATTTTGGAGCACGACAAATCTCATAGCAGATTGCTCTTCAGTTAAGTTACCTAGAGCGGAAGTAGTCTCATTCACTACTGCTTCAAGGGTTCTGGTTAGCCTACGTATTAACTTACTATTCTGAACAGGACCTATGAAGAAAAAGAAACCTTTATTGAAGTCTTGATACTGTTCTAAGGTAGTTTCAGTTTGATCGACAATTGGGGACTCAGTCTCCCTTCTATGTCTAACGTGTACTAGATGTGTGTTTCTGTGATAATCGTATGGGGCTAGAAAAACTGGTGGCAGTAGGAAGGCAATGTAACATGTTCCATCCCAATCGAGGGGCAGACGAACATATGCGGTCTGGCCACATACAAAATAAGAATGACGTGAGGCTTTGAAAATAGATTTCCCACTGTCACTATACTCGACCACAGTAGTACAATCACTATGACCTACATGTGCGGAACCATTCTTTCTGACACATAATTCACCTTTAACGGGTAGAACTGAAATAGCAGGCAAATCTGGAGTAGTTTCGGACTGAACATTCAAAACCATGAAATTCGAGGAATAATTACCTAGATCATATACTTCATTTTCTAGATCTAACCCTGTTCTATGGGAAGGACCTTCCTTGTCTGGGAAACATGTCTGATTCAGGAGAAAATATCATTTGAGGATGACGTTAACGTGGACCATGCTCCACACGAACCATTATGTGAAAATGGATAGGGAAAGAGTGGCAGAACTCTCTTCGGTGTCTGGAAAGGGGGGAGTCGACCACACACCCAACAATTAGTGGCATTGCTGGTCTGGTGTGAATAGTGTAACATTCGGATAAATGTATTATTGCGCATGGCAAGACGATAGGATAACTCGTGAGGAGGCAGGTCACTAAAAGTGTGCTCTACTGTAACATTAGAAAACATATGTACATGTGAATTAATAGGAAAACATAAATGTAAGGCATAACTTATGCAGGTAACCATAAGACTCAGAAATAGCATAAAAAATAAAGTAACAATACATCTACTTCGAAGATTCTTTTGATAACGTATTCTCTTAGAGTTTTGACTAACTCTCTCACTGTGTGGGTCTATCTCATACATGTCAGGAACCTGTCTAACCGTTTCACCCGAGAGGGACTTAGACAATTAAACTGGTTGACTTACTAGACCGAAGCTTATCTTTATACTCCTGCTGCGGAGTTTTCTCTAACAGGGGAAGTTTAGATTCAGTGTCTGGGCAGTCCTTGAGAACGGGGCAGTCCTTGAAAACAGTCTTTGGTCGAAGTCCATGGAATCTCTTTACATGACTGGAGTGCAACCACCCCTTCCTGCCTTCGATCTTCACGGCGGTCCTTGTTGTTAGTAGGACAAGTCGGGGCTCCTTCCAGCAGGGCTCCAGCGGACTTGAACGATCAAAATTTCTCACGAGGACGAGGTCGCCTGGTATGACCTCATGCGGTTTCACTTCGGTGTTGTCTGGAAAAGCAGCGGCAACCTGTGAACGACAAGAGTGTAGTGCAGACATCAAGGAGGCCAGGTAATCTGTCAGCATATTACTGTCAACATCAGTTATTGTACGTGGTCTAGGTGTACCCCACATGTTTGGGGGACGACCGAAAATTACCTCGAAAGGGGACAGACCTGAACGGGAGTGAGCGACCATTCTCATATAGAAAAGAGCGACTGGCAGTGCTACTATCCAATCTACGCCTTTCTCTGCGCATACTTTGGCAATGCGGATTTTCAGAGTCTGATTATGTCTCTCTACGAGACCGGCTGCTTCAGGATGTCGTATACAATGGAACTTCCACTGGTACCCTAACAGAAGGGATACTTGTTTCATGAGTTCGGATGAGAATGGCTGGCCGTTATCTGAATACACGACCCTAGGCAATCCATAGCGGGGGGAAAACTCATGAACCAACTGCCTGGCAGTGGTCGCGGCAGTGTAATCTGGAACTGGATATGCTTCTGTCCATCTGGACAAAGCGCATACAACTACGAGGACATACTTGAAACCTCGACATCGCTCCATCTGAATATAATCCATCTGGAGGACTTCAAAAGGGTGGTCAGGAGGATGGAATCCACCTTGTTCCACCGGGACACCTTTACCTGGATTGAACTGACAACAGATCATGCAGGTATGCACTTTCTGCTTGGCTGCTGCTCGTAAATGCTTGTTAAACCAAAGGTTCTGAATACTGTCTAACATGGCCTTTTCTCCTAGGTGTGCTGGACTATGTGCGGTGTTAATAATGACTTGAACCATAGAGTCGGGGAGAAACCATGTGGCTTTTCCCTTCGTCAACCATCCTTGATCTGTCTGGACCCCTCCTTGTTCAGACCATTTCTTGATTTCATCGGGAGTAGCATGTAATTGTATATCTAGTACATCTTGTGTAGGGTCCTTAACTGTCATACAAGTAGTCTGATCGGGAATGTCTGTCTGTGTCGGGTTAACTGGAATGTCTGAAGTCTGAGCTGTAAGCTTGGCTGTTCGATCTGCCAGGTCGTTACCCTGGGAAATGATGTCAGTGACTTTCGTATGTGCCTTGCACTTCATGATAGCGATAGCTGTCGGTAAATGTATTGCATCTAACAGAGCTTGAATGAGGGGGCCATGCTGAATCTTGGTTCCATGAGAAGTCATAAAACCTCTTTCTTGCCAGAGCACTCCAAAATCGTGTACGACTCCGAATGCATAACGTGAATCCGTGTATATGTTTACTTTCAGGTTCTTCGCTCGTATGCAGGCTTGGGTCAGAGCGACAAGCTCTGCTGCTTGAGCAGACAGGGTGTCAATACGATGTGTTTCTATAACTTCAGTGTCAGTAGTCACTGCATACGCGGCTACTAGTTCTCCTGTACTTGTTCTCATACATGAACCATCCACATAAAGTGTCAGGTCGGGATTAGGTAATGCAATGTCTGTCAAGTCTTGTCTTGGTTTTGTCATGGTGTTAACAACTTCCACACATTCATGTGTGGCAGGATTTGGGGTAACTGACAGTAACAGTGTAGCTGGATTTAAAATGTTGCAGCGTCTGATTTCTATATGTGGCTGAAACAGTGTCAGTTCATAACCTGTTAAACGTGCAATTGTCAAGTGCTGAGTCTGTGTTCGGTTTAAAAGAACTTCCACGGAGTGTGGAACTTGTACTGTCAGGGAATGTCCTAACACTATGGAATCACTTTGTCTGATAGCTAGAGCTGTGGCTGCAACTGACTTGAGGCACGCAGGCAGCGCCTGGGCCACTGGATCTAATGTGCTAGAGAAATAAGCACAGGGCTTGTATTGTCCTGCTTGATCTTGTGTGAGAACAGATAATGCAGTACCATCACGTTCAGTGACAAAAAGTGTAAAAGGCTTACTGTAGTTCGGTGTTGCTAGAACAGGTGCTTGGCATAAGGCTTTCTTTAACTCATTGAAAACAAGTGTGTGTTCCTGGGTCCAAGGGAGGACAGTCGATATGGCTGCCTCCTGTGTCGTTAACTGTATCAGTGGCTTAGCTAGAAATGCATACTGAGGAATCCATTGTCTGCAATAAGAAGTGAGGCCGATAAAAGCTCGTACCTCCTTCTGAGTCTTGGGCTGTGGAAGATGTGCTATTAACTGGATACGGTCAGGTGTCAACTGCCTACCCCTCTTGGACAGTAAGTGTCCTAGGTAGACCACTTGCTGGACACAGAATTGCAATTTAGACGGGGACACCTTGTGCCCCATCTCGGCCAGGAAATACAAGACTGTAAGTGACGCACGCTCGCAGTCACGTTCAGAACGGGCTGTGATCAATAGATCATCGACATACTGGAGCAGGGCAGTGTCAGTTGGCATGTGAATATTGTCTAGTTGTCTTTTAAGCGCTTGACTGTAAATACTAGGACTTTCTGTGAAACCTTGAGGAGCTCGTGTGAATTTATAGCTCCTTCCATTTAAACAGAATCCGAAAAGGAATTGGCTGTCTGGATGAATGGGGACACTAAAGAATGCGTTCTTGAGATCAATAACAGTGAAGAACGTAGCTTCAGAATCAATGGCAGTCAATAGGGAAGAAATATCTGGAACCACTGGGTACTGGGGTATGATACATTTATTAAGTTCTCGAAGGTCAATCACTAATCGATAAACTGGAGGTGCATTTGGATCAGTACGTTTCAGAATCGGAATGATAGGAGAATTACATACATTGGAGTCAGTTTCTACAACTACTCCTTGAGCAATAAGCTCGTCAATAATTTTGGATAAGGCTGCTACAGCCTCAGGTGGCAATTTGTACTGTCGGATTCGTGGTAATACAACACCTTGTTTCAGAGTGACACGATAGGGTGTAATGTGCATACAACCTACATCAGTTGGACCTTGCGCCCATAAATGCTGAGGTATATTCAATAATCGTGGATCAAAATCACGTAATACATAATGACCTTTAAAATCTCGCAGAAACAGTCGCACCCCTTCTGGGGAGCAGCATATAACTGCTCCTAATTCTTTCAGAGTCTTTATACCAAGTAAGTTCTCTGGACAGGATTTCGTTAGTAACAAGTCTGTAGTTCGGGACAATGGACCAACTTCTAGAGTAACTGGTTTCGATATTTCATTAACAATAGGCTTTCCTGAAAATCCAAGGGAAACATTTCTAGAGCCTGAGAGTGGAGCCCCTGGAACCTCGTCATGACTGATGGTAGTCCTACTTGCCCCTGTATCAATCAGAAACTTTCTGTCTTTCCCTAATACTTGACTATGTACATAGGGACCCTCTTGATCTACAGGAATCTCAATGAGAGGCAAGCCAACCTCCCTCTCTAGGCTGTTTCATGAATACGGCTGATAATCTGGATACTCTGACTGTGCGTACTGGTACATCTGCTGTGTAACGTGCTGTGTGGCAGCTATAGGCTGCGGTACTGTAACTGTCTGTTGTGCATTCTGCGGCTGGGAAGTCTGTGAAACGTGTTCTTGTCTAGGAGGACGTGGTCTCTCTTTTGTCTTACCAGTAGCTATGTTGTGTTTCAGAACTGCACATTCGTTTATATAATGACCTGGCTGTTTACAGTAATTGCATGTCCCTTTAACGGGAGTTGCAGGGTGACTGGCTTGATTCGGACCCCTCTTCTGACTGTCTTGCGGAACGGACTGTGCAACTAGTACTTTCATTTTTGTGTCTTTCATATGCCTCCTTTCATGTTCCTGCTCTTCCCTAATTCTGTTCTGGTGATACTGTAACATCTGGAGCATTTGTGACGGAGTATTAGCTTGCCAGGTACTTTCGACTTTCAGTACTCGATTTTTAACTTGTGGACTTGAATTCTCGACTAGTTTGGTAACAAAAAGATGTGGATAAGATTCACTACTTGTTTTCAGACCACTATTAATAATGAAACATTTCTCAAATCTAGAATAAAAATCACTAGTATCTTCGTCTTGTTTCTGTTTACAGGCTGAGATGGCATCCCAGTCTTCCTTTTTCGTGGCAAGTAATCTTGGCAAGACTTGTATCAGTAACTCGGGCAATGCTTTAGCTTTATCCCCAAGACCGGTACCTGGAACTCGTGTGTTATCTTCAATCTCTAATGCGGTCCAATCTATCTTTTTCTCTCCCACCTCCCATTCTTTTTCTTTAAGTTTTTCATATATGCCCGCAGGCAACAGGACCTTTAACATTTTAATGATATCAGGATACGTGTATTCTCCCATACGGAGCATGTCCTTTAGTTCACGGTGGAACCCTGCTGGATCTTTATCGTGACAGGGTATTAACTTTTTCATTTCCAGAAGTTCTATTTTCGTGATAGGGGTGTAAACAAATACTCGTTCTAGATCACCCCCCTCTCCCTTAACTGGATGTACTTCTCGCAACGGATTCTGTCTATCTATGTAGAATGATTTTCTTACTGGAGGTGGAACAGGAACAAAATGTGGATTCAAGAACGTTCTGTATTTGTTGCGCTGTTCTAGTATGACACTAATTAAATCGGTACCTAGACCTTTCCATCTGTATTGGAGTAACTCGTTCAGCACATCATGTAAAGGACCTGGATCAGAATGCTGACCCTCATACAATGTAATGAGGTGTTGGATCATATACGTACCCACCAGACGCTGCTCGGCTGGGGGCAGTTTCAGAAACGTTTGGGCCACTATTTCATCTGGAAACGTGGTGGAATCACTAGTCCATCGTACTGCTGATCGGGCTAGTTCTTGTTCATGCATGGTACTGAGTTCACTATAACCTATTCGTGATTTCAGAATTTGGTTGGTGGCCTGGAATACTTGTTCAAGAGAACACTGTTCTGGTACTGGAGGAGGAAAAACTTTCTTGTAATCTAGACATGAATGTCGGTCGGAAAGTCTAGTTCTACCTACATACGCTATTCTGGAGGGATTCTCGCTGTCTACCTCTTCACTGGAAGAGTCATTCTCTTTCTCAGTTGCTCTTTTTTCTTCCTCCTTCTGGTGTATACTTATAATTTCCTTACAAATTTTCCTGTACATACTTTCTATACTACCTAGTGTCTTGTGTTTTCCCTCGGCTATATTGTCACTCCACTTAGTCAGACCTTTCATCTCGTCTTTGTCTTTATCAGGATAATCTTGTTCTCTTATTAAACAGTTAATCAAGAACTGTAAAATCATATGTTGGATCTCGGCTTTTCTGTGTGCCATAGCTTCGTGAATACTTCCTGGATTCTCTCCTGTACGGACAAAACGATATATTCTGTCTAGATGATCCTTCATATCGGGCAGGGTGACCAAAAAGTTGGCAACCCGTCTTAAACGTACTGAATATAATACCATGTGATCTTCGCCTGGGACTGGATCATATATACAGTCGGTAAGAAGTCTCTTGAGGTCTGCGTATGTAGCCACCTTTGGCGTACGCTGTAACGCTGCGTCTCGCGGCGTCAGTCGTCTTACTTGAGGCGGGGTGATCCCCCCGCACCTCCTGAACTGGAATTGTCAGTTAATATTGTACGTGCTGGTAGAGTGGCTGGCAAAACGGGTACATTTAATGTGGGCTGGTCCGGGGGCACGGGCACATTAACAGAGTACCCGGGACCAGTGGCTGGAGGAACAGGAATTACATTATTTACAGGATGCTGAGCGTGAGCAGGCGGAATACGATTTGCATATTCTGGGACTGTGTCGTCCAAGTAGGACGAAAGAAAAATTTCAGCTGCTGTCGGTTTATGACGTAGCTTAATCGGGACCAATGGTGGCGGTAGATTACAGGGTGCTTCCGGGGTTGCCTTCGGCAAGCCCTCGGCAAGAAGAGGATACATGCCTTTAATAAGGGCATTTCTCCGCCTGTCTGACTGTTCTGCTCTAACTCGTTCACCTTCTTCAATTAATTCCCTTTCTTGGGCTTTTTCTGAGGATTCCCTACTTAATTCTGCTTTTCTGAATTCTTTTTCGGTTCTTTTATGAGATTCTTTGCGCCATAACTCGATGGCATCTTTCTGGGACTGTCTGGCTTTCTTTTTCCATAATGCTTCTTCTACTCGTATGATGCACTCGGCATCCCATGTACCTGATACAGGCCATCTATATTTCTCTTCAAGATGTTTGGTGTAATCCACCCATAAGTCTAGATATAATATGGCATTTAAACCATGCTTGTGATACATAAAATGTCCAGGACTGTCCCTAGGAGGGACAGGAACTGATTCTTCGAGTAACCCCTTTCTGGTTCTGATCTGACGTAATTTCGAGAACAGAGGCATGGCTGAATTATACTTGCGAACACAATACACAATAATCACAGTAATGAAATGGCAAACAAATCACTCATACCACGACATAGAAATACATTAATAACAGTTCGAACAGAATTCTACCTGATACACTGAAAACATAACACTTGAATTTCTCGAGAACGGACTTACTAGAATTACTGGATGCACTGCTAAAACAGTACAGAACATACCGGTCTCATAAAGAGACACGTCATACCGTATCCACCTAGATGGACACGTCAGACTGGATCTATGTACCCAAACCCATCGGACCAGGAACAAACTAATGAACCTGTCTAGATACTTCCCCCGCAACGGTACTCACCGGGAAGCAGAAACTGAAGGCCTCGGACTGGACTGGACTGCTACGACGTCTGACTACAAACTTCGGACTTCAGGAACAGGTGGGCCTCCGGATACCTCGGACCTGGCTCTCTCGGCTTGGGCTCTGGTCGGGACGAACCGCATTCCACACTGCCTCGTCTGGATGCCGGACCGCAGTTTCCATCTCCTCCGTGGGCCTGAGGGAGACTTGAAGCAGAAATATCTGCACGTGCACGGTAGAGTTCCGTCACGGCTGTAGAAGGGTCAGGGGGCCTGCGTTACATCGCCGGCGCGTGGGGACAGGGCACGTCCCTATTCGGGCGCCATTATGTGGTAAATAAATAATTAATTACCGGTACTATTTTTGAATACATTAATAAAACAGATAGCTCAATAAATAAGAGGCAAGATCCGATGTATCTGAGTCGAACGGGCTTTATTCAGGCATAAGGGAAGGGACAGGATTGGGACAGCCTGAAATAGAATGGCATTGAAGGCAGCTGCAACGTTTCATCAACAGTACAAGGTATATATAGTAAAACATCACAATTACATTACATACAGTAGGCGTAACAAGTGACAAGCGTAAGATAAGAACACATGGGCGTGAAAAGAAGGCGTGCACAGGGCGTGCACGTAGACATGTGATGAAAACGTCACAGAAGTGTCATAAAGTGGGTGGATACATAGAGGGGGCTACCTGAGCAGCTGGAACCTTTAACCTAGTAGTGCGCGCAAACGGGCCATGACGTGTTACCGGGGAGAACTGGGGGCTATGACTTCTGCACTAGATGAGGAGACGAAAGTCTGCGATGTCAGGACGACATGTACCTATAGCATATCTGGTATCTGGTGTTTTGGAGTACATGTTGATAGAATCTAAAAGTTATCAGGGCAAAGGCTACTTGACACTAAGGCTGGTGCATGCATATATTCTTCGTGTATTGCGTGTGCTATGAATCTTCTATGAATATTAATACAGTAATTCACTTGCATGGAGACAGAAAGACTAGACTATAGCTGAAGCTGTTTATGCGGTTCGTTAGCTTAGGAATGTGAAGACGGAGAGCTGAACTGATAACTAGAGGCATAACATATTCTTGGCAGACAGGCAGGCAGAGCCAGGCCGGGCACCGCGCTGCGCGGCAGGAAGTAAGTGAAGGGTCAGGGATGCAGGTGGGGGCTGCATCGCTCCTCGGAGTGGGTTCAGGAGACTGGAGCTTGAATCTGGTGTCCGGGCCCTTTTGAGGCCTAGAAACGGGGACAATTCAATGAATTAACGTGCATAATGTAAATCGTGGGCAACATAGGCCTAATACTCATTGCTTTCACAGGAACTGGAAACTGGCATACTAACATTGGACACAACTATAATTGCGTCTTTAATCGATCATAGGGGGATATATGCATATCGATCATGTACATATATCATAGGATGGGGAACACGTAGGCACATATGACAAGGCAAAATTCAATTTTCCTCAACATGATGACACATGGCACATGACACCACATGACACATGACATATGATGACACATGACATCAAATGATAATACATGACATATGACACCACATGAAACCACTTGACAACACATGACACATGATACCACATGATGAAACATGATACATGATGACACATGACACCACATGACTGACAACACATGACACATGATGACACATGATGACAAATGACACCACATGAAACATGATGACACATGACACCACATGACACATGACACCACATGACACAACATGATACATGACCATGTGACACCACATGCCATGACACCACATGACACCACATGACACCACATGACACATGACACCACATGACACATGACACATAACAACACATGACACATGATACCACATGATACCACATAATACATGACAACACATGACACCACATGATGACACATGATGACACATGGCATTACATGAAACATGATGACACATTACACCACATGACACATAACACAACATGATACCACATGACACATGATACCACATGACACATGACACGTGACACCACATGACACCATGTGACATGACACCACATGATACCACATGACACATTACACCACATGATACCACATGACACGTGACACCACATTGCACCACATGACACATGACACCATATTACACCACATGAAACATTACCATGTGACGCCACATGACATGACACCACATGACATCACATGACACCACATGATACCACATGACACATGACACCACATAATAACACATGATACCACATGACATGTGACACCACATGACACATGACACCACATGGCACCACATGACACATGACACCACATGACACATGATGACACATGACACCACATGACACATGATGACGCATGAAGACACATGATACCACATGACACCACATGATGACACATGTCACCACATGACACATGACACCACATGACACCACATGACACATGATGACACATGGCATATGACACCACATGACACCACATGACACATGACAACACATGACACCACATGACACATGACTCCACATGACACATGACACCACATGATACATGACATGTGACACCACATGACACCACATGATATGACACCACATGACACCACATGACACATGACACCACATGACATCACATGATGACACATGATGACACATGACACCACATGATACCGCATGACTGACAACACATGACACATGACAACACATGATGACACATGATGACACATGGCACCACATGAAACATGATGACACATGACACTACATGACTGACAACACATGACACATAATGACACATGATACCACATGACACATGACACCACATGGTCCCACATGACACATGATACCACATGATACCACATGATACCACATGACACGTGTCACCACATGACACCACATGACACATGACACCACATGGCACCACATGACACATGACACCACATGACACATGATGACACATGATACCATATGACACATGATGACGCATGAAGACAAATGACATCACATGACACATATGATGACACATGACACCACATGACACCACATGAAACATGACACATAACACCACATGACACATGACACCACATGACACCACATGAAACATGACACATAACACCACATGATACCACATGACACGACACATGATGACACATGACACTACATGACACATGATGACACATGATGATACATGATAACACATGACACATGATGACACATTGCATAGGACACCACATGACACCACATGACACATGACAACACATGACACCACATGACACATGACACCACATGACACATGACACCACATGATACATGACACGTGACACCACATGACACCACATGATATGACACCACATGACACCACATGACACATGACACCACATGACACTACATGATGACACATGATGACACATGATGACACATGACACCACATGACTGACAACATATGACACATGACAACACATGATGATACATGATGACACATGGCACCACATGAAACATGATGACACATGATACCACATGACACCACATGACACATTACCACATGATGATACATGGCATATGACACCACATGAGTCATATGAGTCATGACACATGACAATACATGACACCGCATGACACATGACACCACATGACACATGACACCACATGATACATGACATGTGACACCACATGAAACCACATGACACATGACACCACATGATATCACATGATGACACATGATGACACATGATACCACATGACACCGCATGACTGACAACACATGACACATGACAACACATGATGACACATGATGACACATGGCACCACATGAAACATGATGACAAATGACACTCCATGACTGATAACACATGACACATGATGACACATGATACCACATGACACATGACACCACATGGCCCCACATGACACATGTTACCACATGATACCACATGATACCATATGACACGTGATACCACATGATACCATATGACACATGACACCACATGGCACCACATGACACATGACACCACATGTCACCACATGACACATGATGACACATGATACCATATGACACATGATGACGCATGAAGACACATGACACCACATGACACCACATGATGACACATGACACCACATGACACCACATGAAACATGACACATAACACCACATGACACATGACACCACATGTAACATGACACATAACACCACATGATACCACATGACACATGATACCACATGACACGACACATGATGACACATGACACCACATGACACATTATGACACATGACAACACATGATAACACATGATACATGATGACACATGGTATATGACACCACATGACACCACATGACAGATGACAACACATGACACTACATGACAACATATGACACCACACGACACATGACACCACATGACACATGACACCATATGACACATGACACCACATGATACATGACACATGACATCACATGACACCACATGATATGACACCACATGATACCACATGACACATGACACCACATGACACCACATGATGACACATGATGACACATGATGACACATGACACCATATGACTGATAACACATGACACATGACGACACATGATGACACATGATGACACATGGCACCACATGAAACATGATGACACATGACACCACATGACACCACATGACACATTACCACGTGACACCACATGACATGACACTACATGACACCACATGACGACACATGACACATGATGACAAATGACACCACATGACGACACATGATCACACATGGCACCACATAAAACATGATGACATATAACACCACAGGACACATGACACCACTTGACACCACATCATACCACATGACACATGACAAGTAACACCACATGACACCACATGACACATGACACATGACACTGTGATACCATGTGACATGACACCACATGACACCACATGACACATGATACCACATGACACATGACACATGATGACACATGGCACCACAGGACACATGACACATGATGACATATGACACCACATGACAATACATGACAGATGACACCACATGACACATGACACCACATGTCACATGACACCACATGACACGACATGACATTTGACACCACATGACATGATACCACATGATACCACATGACACCACATGATATCACATGATACCACATGACATGTGACACCATATGACACCACATGACACATGACACCACATGGCACCAAATGACACATGACACCACATGACACATGATGACACAAGACACCACATGACACACGATGACACATGAAGACATATGACACCACATGACACATGACACCACATGGCACCACATGACACATGACACCACATGACACATGATGACATATGACACCACATGACACATGATGACACATTACACCACATGACACATGATGACGCTTGAAGACACATGACATCACATGATACATGACATGTGACACCACATGACACCATATGATATGATACCACATGACACCACATGACACCACATGACACATGGCACCACATGACATCACATGATAACACATGATGACACATGACACCACATGACACATGATGACACATGATGACACATGATAACACATGACACATGATGACACATTGCATATGACACCACATGACACATGACAACACATGACACCACATGACACATGACACCACATGACACATGACACCACATGACACATGACACCACATGATACATGACACGTAACACCACATGACACCACATGATATGACACCACATGACACATGACACCACATGACACTACATGATGACACATGATGACACATGATGACACATGACACCACATGACTGACAACATATGACACATGACGACACATGATGACACATGATGACACATGGCACCACATGAAACATGATGACACATGATACCACATGACACCACATGACACATTACCACATGATGACACATGGCATATGACACCACATGAGTCATATGAGTCATGACACATGACAATACATGACACCGCATGACACATGACACCACATGACACATGACACCACATGATACATGACATGTGACACCACATGAAACCACATGACACATGACACCACATGACATCACATGATGACACATGATGACACATGATACCACATGACACCGCATGACTGACAACACATGACAACACATGATGACACATGATGACACATGGCACCACATGAAACATGATGACAAATGACACTCCATGACTGACAACACATGACACATGATGACACATGATACCACATGACACATGACACCACATGGCCCCACATGACACATGATACCACATGATACCACATGATACCATATGACACGTGATACCACATGATACCACATGACACATGACACCACATGGCACCACATGACACATGACACCACATGACACCACATGACACATGATGACACATGATACCATATGACACATGATGACGCATGAAGACACATGACACCACATGACACCACATGATGACACATGACACCACATGACACCACATGAAACATGACACATAACACCACATGACACATGACGACACATGTAACATGACACATAATACCACATGATACCACATGACACATGATACCACATGACACGACACATGATGACACCACATGACACATTATGACACATGACAACACATGATAACACATGACACATGATGACACATGGTATATGACACCACATGACACCACATGACAGATGACAACACATGACACTACATGACAACATATGACACCACACGACACATGACACCACATGACACATGACACCATATGACACATGACACCACATGATACATGACACATGACATCACATGACACCACATGATATGACACCACATGATACCACATGACACATGACACCACATGACACCACATGATGACACATGATGACACATGACACCATATGACTGATAACACATGACATATGACGACACATGATGACACATGATGACACATGGCACCACATGAAACATGATGACACATGACACCACATGACACCATATGACACATTACCACGTGACACCACATGACATGACACTACATGACACCACATGACGACACATGACACATGATGACAAATGACACCACATGACGACACATGATGACACATGGCACCACATAAAACATGATGACATATAACACCACAGGACACATGACATCACTTGACACCACATCATACCACATGACACATGACAAGTAACACCACATGACACCACATGACACATGACACATGACACCGTGATACCATGTGACATGACACCACATGACACCACATGACACATGATACCACATGACACATGACACATGATGACACATGGCACCACAGGACACATGACACATGATGACATATGATACCACATGACAATACATGACAGATGACACCACATGACACATGACACCACATGTCACATGACACCACATGACACGACATGACATGTGACACCACATGACATGATACCACATGATACCACATGACACCACATGATATCACATGATACCACATGACATGTCACACCATATGACACCACATGACACATGACACCACATGGCACCACATGACACATGACACCACATGACACATGATGACACATGACACCACATGACACACGATGACGCATGAAGACATATGACACCACATGACACATGACACCACATGGCACCACATGACACATGATGACACATGACACCACATGACACATGATGACACATGACACCACATGACACATGATAATGCATGAAGACACATGACACCACATGATACATGACATGTGACACCACATGACACCATATGATATGATACCACATGACACCACATGACACATGGCACCACATGACATCACATGATAACACATGATGACACATGACACCACATGACACCACATGACTGACAATACATGACACATGACGACACATGATGACACATGATGACACATGGCACCACATGAAACATGATGACACATGACACTACATGACTGACAACACATGACACATGATGACACATGATATCACATGACACATGACACATGACAACACATGATAACATATGACACATGATGACACATGGCATAAGACACCACATGACAACACATGACACATGACAACACATGACACCACATGACAACACATGACACCACACAACACATGACACCACATGACACATGACACCACATGACACATGACACCACATGATACATGACACATGATACCACATGACACCACATGACACATGACACCACATGACACCACATGACTGACAACACATGACACATGACGACACATGATGACACATGGCACCACATGAAACATGATGACACATGACACTACATGACTGACAGCACATGACACATGATGACATATGACAACACATGATAACACATGACACATGATGACACATGGCATATGACACTACATGACACCACATGACACATGACACCACATGATACCACATGACACATGACACCACATGACACATGACATCACATGACACATGATACCACATGATACCACATGACACATGATGATGCATGAAGACACATGACACCACATGATGACACATGACACCACATGACACCACATGAAACATGACACATAACACCACATGATACCACATGACACATGACACCACATGACACGACACATTGTGACACATGACATCACATGACACATGATGACACATGACAACACATGATAACATATGACACATGATGACACATGGCATATGACACCACATGACACCACATGACACATGACAACACATGACACCACATGACAACACATGACACCACATGACACATGATACCACATGACACATGACACCACATGACACATGATACCACATGATACATGACACGTGACACCACATGACACCACATGATATGACACCACATGACACCATATGATAACACATGATGACACATGATGACACATGACACCACATGACGGACAACACATGACACATGACGACACATGATGACACATGATGACACATGGCACCACATGAAACATGATAACACATGACACTACATGACTGACAATACATGACACATGATGACACATACCACATGACACATGACACATGATGACACATGACACCACATGACACCACATGACTGACAACACATGACACATGACGACACATGATGACACATGGCACCACATGAAACATGATGACACATGACACTACATGACTGACAGCACATGACACATGATGACACATGACAACACATGATAACACATGACACATGATGACACATGGCATATGACACCACATGATACCACATGACACATGACAACACATGACACCACATGACAACACATGACACCACACGACATATGACACCACATGACACATGACACCACATGACACATGATACCACATGATACATGACACCACATGACACCACATGAAACATGACACATGACACCACATGACACCACATGACACATGACACGACATGACACCACATGATGACACATGACACCACATGACACCACATGACTGACAACACATGAAACATGATGACACATGATGACAAATGATGACACATGGCACCACATTAAACATGATGACACATGACAATACATGACTGACAACACATGACACATGATTACACATGACACCACATGACACACAACACATGACCATGTGACATCACATGACATGACACCACATGATACCACATGACACATGACACCACATGACACATGACACATGATGACCCATGACACCACATGACAATATATGACACGTGACATCACATGAAACCACATTACAATATATGACACATGACACAACATGATGACACATGATGACACATGCCACCACATGACTGACAACACATGACACATGATGACACATGATGACACATGGCACCACATGAAACATGATGACAAATGACACCACATGATATCACATGACACATGAAATGAAATAATCTATAAAAATTGACAAATACTGAACGCATTATAAAGGATTATTGAACAATAAATAATACATTACAAATGTGAAGAATCCCATTGTGGTTCATGTATAAAAAACGCGCACCTATTTACAAGAAGTTTCTCTCCTTGTTACATTTCTGTGGACATGATACCACATGACACATAGCCACGCGAGAACACATGACATGACATCACATGACACCACATGATACCACATGACACATGACACCACATGACATATGACACATGATGACACATGACACCAAATGGCACATGACATATGATGACACATGACACCACATAGCAATACATGACACATGACACCACATGAAACCACATGACAACACATGACAATACATGACACATGACACCACATGATCACACATGACACATGCCCTCTTTTTTGACTTTCAATTAAAAACCCTTTTTGGCGAGTCTACATACACAATTAGGGCCCTGAGATAATATTAGAATCCCCAGGCGACTTTCATTACAAAGGTCGATACCAGGTCTTGAACACCCACTCCAATACTCCTGTAAGGGACTGTATCTCTTTAAATTTCTTGGTTAAGGATGATGCCACGTGATCCCAACAACCGCACGTGGTGTCTTTCAGCCACTCAGGTTGATATATGATCTCAAACCTGTTTTCACCTCCGCACAAGCATTTCCGGGAGGGAGCAGACCAGAACGTAGGTTTCGGGCGGGGAGCCGCGAGTGCCGAAGTAAGTCGTTTCTGGTCTTGTTATCATTGCTTGTGCATTCGGTCATTGAACAGATTGCACGCTTTATCTGCTGAATGGGGTCCGATTGATTCACGCCTCATTTCCCTTTTCTTTAGTAAGCCACCGCATGAAACATACCCGCGCTGCCCTCACCGAAGGTGCGTATCTACGTCCCGTTGACAGTGAGTACCACCGGGTTTTTGAGTAAACATAGCACTTCTTAAACTATGTTCCCTAGTTGGTAGGGAGAGCCCTCTAGTTTATGGATCTGTATGAACCAGATAACGGATTTTCTTTTATCATCACTCAACCGTAGTTAGAAATTCAATATGATTTAATTAAACATACACGGCTAGTCCTGCGGAAGTTAGTCGCAGGGTATTCATGCGATTTGCCCCGCCAATTGCCGGCCTAGTTGGCTGGAGATGTTGGGATATTGTCTCATAAATTAAGGAAAACCCCCTCTCTTTCTAAATGAGTTAGAGGACCCACCACCGTGATTTAACGATGGCATACATTCCTCTTGAGATAAGATATGTAATGATCCTCACTATATACAAATTCCTCTGTGATATTGGACCTGACCCTGAGATCCGATTATGTGTCATTGTCTGTCTTTTTCTTTCCTCATAGGTTTTCTATGATTGTTTCTGCAAAGGGCAGTAGATGACCATGGATACTGATGTGTGATTTTTTCACACTTTTTATATACATAATTGTTTTTCACATTTAGAGCCTCTCGGGAGGGTGCGTGGACACATAACACCACATGACACATGACACCACATGACACCACATGAAACATGACACATAACACCACATGATACCACATTACACATGACACCACATGACATGACACATGATGACACATGACACCACATGACAACACATGATAACACATGACACATGATGACACATGGCATATGACACCACATGACACCACATGACACATGACAACACATGACACGACATGACACATGACTCCACATGACACATGACACCACATGATACATGACATGTGACACCACATGACACTACATGATATGACACCACATGACACCACATGACACATGACACCACATGACACCGCATGACTGACAACACATGACACATGACAACACATGATGACACATGATGACACATGGCACCACATGAAACATGATGATACATGACACTACATGACTGACAACACATGACACATAATGACACATGATACCACATGACACATGACACCACATGGTCCCACATGACACATGATACCACATGATACCACATGATACCACATGACACGTGACACCACATGACACCACATGACACATGACACCACATGGCACCACATGACACATGACACCACATGACACATGATGACACATGATACCATATGACACATGATGACGCATGAAGACAAATGACACAACATGACACTATATGATGACACATGACACCACATGAAACATGACACATAACACCACATGACACATGACACCACATGACACCACATGAAACATGACACATAACACCACATGATACCACATGACATGACACATGATGACACATGACACCACATGACACATGATGACACATGATGACACATGATAACACATGACACATGATGACACATTGCATATGACACCACATGACACCACATGACACATGACAACACATGACACCACATGACAACACATGACACCACACCACACATAACACCACATGACACATGACACCACATGACACATGACAACACATGATACATGACACGTGACACCACATGACACCACATGATATGACACCACATGACACCACATAACACATGACACCACATGACACTACATGATGACACATGATGACACATGATGACACATGACATCACATGACTGACAACACATGACACATGACGACACATGATGACACATGATGACACATGGCACCACATGAAACATGATGACACATGACACCACATGATACCACATGACACATTACCACATGATGAAACATGGCATATGACACCACATGAGTCATATGAGTCATGACACATGACAATACATGACACCGCATGACACATGACACCACATGACACATGACACCATATGATACATGACATGTGACACCACATGATATGACACCACATGATACCACATGACACCACATGACACATGACACCACATGACATCACATGATGACACATGATGACACATGATACCACATGACACCGCATGACTGACAACACATGACACATGACAACACATGATGACACATGATGACACATGGCACCACATGAAACATGATGACACATGACACTTCATGACTGACAACACATGACACATGATGACACATGATACCACATGACACATGACCCCACATGACACATGATACCACATGATTCCACATGATACCACATGACACGTGATACCACATGACATCACATGACACATGACACCACATGGCACCACATGACACATGACACCACATGACATCACATGACACATGATGACACATGATACCACATGACACATGATGACGCATGAAGCCACATGACACCACATGACACCACATGATGACACATAACACCACATGACACCACATGAAACATGACACATAATACCACATGACACATGATACCACATGTAACATGACACATAACACCACATGATACCACATGACACATGATACCACATGACACGACACATGATGACACATGACACCACATGACACATTATGACACATGACAACACATGATAACACATGACACATGATGACACATGGTATATGACACCACATGACACCACATGACAGATGACAATACATGACACCATATGACAACACATGACACCACATGACACCACATGACACATGACACCACATGACACATGACACCATATGATACATGACATGTGACACCACATGACACCACATGATATGACACCACATGACACCACATGACACATGACACCACATGACACCACATGATGACACATGATGACACATGATGACACATGACATCATATGACTGATAACACATGACACATGACGACACATGATGACACATGATGACACATGGCACTACATGAAACATGATGACACGACACCACATGACACATTACCACGTGACACCACATGACATGACACTACATGACACCACATGACGACACATGACATATGATGACAAATGACACCACATGATGACACATGATGACACATGGCACCACATGAAACATGATGACATATAACACCACAGGACACATGACACCACTTGACACCACATCACACCACATGACACATGACAAGTAACACCACATGACACCACATGACACATGACACCGCGATACCATGTGACATGACACCACATGACACCACATGACACATGATACCACATGACACATGACACATGATGACACATGGCACCACAGGACACATGACACATGATGACACATGATACCACATGACAATACATGACAGATGACACCACATGACACATGACACCACATGTCACATGACACCACATGACACAACATGACACGTGACACCACATGACATGACACCACATGATACCACATAACACATGACACCACATGATATCACATGATACCATATGACATGTGACACCACATGACACCACATGACACATGACACCACATGGCACCACATGACACATGACACCACATGACACATGATGAGACATGCCACCATATGACACATGATGACGCATGAAGACATATGATACCACATGACACATGACACCACATGGCACCACATGACACATGACACCACATGACACATGACATATGACATCACATGACACTTGATGACACATGACACCACATGAAACATGACACATAATACCACATGATACCACATGACACATGACATGGCACATGATGACACATGACACCACATGACACATGATGACACATGACAACATATGATAACACATGACACATGGTGACATATGGCATATGACACCACATGACACCACATGATAACAAATGACACCACATGACAACACATGACAACACATGACACCACACGACACATGACACCACATGACACATGACACCACATGACACATGACACCATATGATACATGACATGTGACACCACATGACACCACATGATATGACACCACATGATACCACATGACACCACATGACACATGACACCACATGATACAACATGATGACACATGATGACACATGACACCACATGACACCACATGACTGACAACACATGACATATGATGACACATGATGACACATGACACATGGCAACACATGAAACATCATGACACTACATGACTGACAACACATGACACATGATGACACATGACACCACATGACACATGATGACACATGACACCACTTGACACCACATGACTGACAACACATGACACATGATGACACATGACACATGATGACACATGGCACCACATGAAACATGATGACACACGACACTACATGACTGACACCACATGACACATGATGACACATGACAACACATGATAACACATGACACATGATGACACATGGCATATGACACCACATGACACATGACAACACATGACACCATATGACAACACATGACACCACATGACACATGATACCACAGGGAAACATGACACCACATGACACATGACACCACATGATGACACATGATGACACATGGCATCACATGAAACATGACACCACATGACACCACATGAAACATGACACATAACACCACATGACACATGACACCACATGACACCACATGAAACATGACACATAATACCACATGATACCACATGACACATGACATGGTACATGATGACACATGACACCACATGACACATGATGACACATGACAACACATGATAACACATGACACATGATGACATATGGCATATGACACCACATGACACCACATGATAACAAATGACACCACATGACAACACATGACAACACATGACACCACACGACACATGACACCACATGACACCACATGACACATGACACCATATGATACATGACATGTGACACCACATGACACCACATGATATGACACCACATGATACCACATGACACCACATGATACATGACACCAAATGATACAACATGATGACACATGATGACACATGACACCACATGACACCACATGACTGACAACACATGACATATGACGACACATGATGACACATGACACATGGCAACACATGAAACATCATGACACTACATGACTGACAACACATGACACATGATGACACATGACACCACATGACACATGATGACACATGACACCACTTGACACCACATGACTGACAACACATGCCACATGATGACACATGACACATGATGACACATGGCACCACATGAAACATGATGACACATGACACTACATGACTGACACCACATGACACATGATGACTCATGACAACACATGATAACACATGACACATGATGACACATGGCATATGACACCACATGACACATGACAACACATGACACCATATGACAACACATGACACCACATGACACATGATACCACAGGGAAACATGACACCACATGACACATGACACCACATGATGACACATGATGACACATGGCACCACATGAAACATGATGACATATAACACCACAGGACACATGACACCACTTGACACCACATCACACCACATGACATATGACAAGTAACACCACATGACACCACATGACACATGACACCGTGATACCATGTGACATGACACCACATGACACCACATGACACATGATACCACATGACACATGACACATGATGACACATGGCACCACAGGACACATGACACATGATGACACATGACACCACATGACAATACATGACAGATGACACCACATGACACATGACACCACATGTCACATGACACCACATGACACCACATGACACGTGATACCACATGACATGACACCACATGATACCACATGACACATGACACCACATGATATCACATGATACCACATGACATGTGACACCACATGACACCACATGACACATGACACCACATGGCACCACATGACACGACACCACATGACACATGACACCACATGACACATGATGACGCATGAAGACACATGACACCATATGACACCACATGATGATACATGACACCACATGACACATGACAACACATGACACCACATGAAACATGATACAAAACACCACATGACACCACATGACACATGACACCACATGACACATGACACATTATCATGTGAAACCACATGATATGATACCATATGATACCACATGACAAATGACACCACATGATACATGACACCTGACATATGATGACACATGACACCACATGACAATACATGACACATGACACCCCATGACACCACATGTCACATGACACCACATGACACATGACACAACATGACACCACTTGATACCATATGACACATGACACATAACACAACATGACACCACATGACACATGACACCACATGACACATGACATGTGACACCACATGACACCACATGACATGACACCACATAATACCATATGACACATGACACCACATGATACCACATGACACATCATGTGATGACACGTGACACCACATGACACCACATGACACATGACACCACATGGCACCACATGACACATGACACCATATGACACATGACCACGTGACACCACATGACATGACACCACATGATACCACATGACACCACATGATACCATATGACACATGACACTACATGACACATGACACATGACACATGATACCACATGACACATGACATATGATGATACATGACACCACATGGCAATACATGACACTACATGAAACCACATGACAATACATGACACATGACACCACATGATGACTAATGACACATGATGACAAATGACACCACATGATGAAACATGATGACACATGGCACCACATGAAACATGATGACATATAACACCACATGACACAAGACACCACATGACATCACTTGACACCACATCACATCACATGCCACATGACAAGTTACACCACATGACACCACATGACATATGACTCTGTGACACCATGTGACATGACACCACATGAGACCACATGACACATGATACCACATGACACATGATAACACATGGCACCATATGACACATGATGACACATGACACCACATGACAATACATGACACATGACACCACATGACGCATGACACCACATGATACCACATGACATGTGACACCACATGACATGACACCACATGATACCACATGACACATGACACCACATGATATCACATGATACCACATGACACGTGACACCACATGACACAACATGACATCACATGGCACCACATGACACATGACACCACATGACACATGATGACACATGATACCACATGACACATGATGACACATGAAGACACATGACACCACATGACACCACATGATGACATATGACACCACATGACACATGACACCACATGACACCACATGAAACATGACGCATAACACCACATGACACATGACACCACATGACACCACATGAAACATGACACATAACACCACATGATACCACATGATACATGACATCACATGACATGACACATGATGACACATGACACCACATGACAACACATGATAATACAGGACACATGATGACACATGGCATATGACACCACATGACATCACATGACACATGACAACACATGACACCACATGACAACACATGATACCACATGACACATGACACCATATGACACATGACACCACATGACACATGACACCACATGACACCACATGACACGTGACACCACATGACATGACACCACATGATACCACATGACACATGACACCACATGATACCACATGATACCACATGACACGTGACACCACATGACATTACATGACACATGACACCATATGGCGACACATGACACCACATGACACATGAGACACATGACACCACATGACACATGATGACACATGAAGACACATGACACTACATGATGACACATGACACCACATGACACATGACACCATATGACATCACATGAAACATGACACATAACACCACATGACACATGACACCACATGACACCAAATGAAACATGACACATAACACCACATGATACCACATGACACATGACACGACACATGATGACACATGACAACACATGATAATACATGAGACATGATGAAACATGGCAAATGACACCACATGACACCACATGACACATGACAACACATGACACCACATGAAAACACATGACATGAGACACCACATGACATGACACCACATGATACCACATGATGCCACATGACACATAACACCACATGACACCACATGACACATGACACCACATGGCCCCACATGACACATGGCACCACATGACACATGACACCACATGACACATAACACCACATGGCATTTGATACCACATGACACATGTAGACACTTGACACCACATGATGACACATGACACCACATGACAAATGATACCACATGACACCACATGAAACATGACACAAAACACCATATGACACCACATGACACATGACACCATGTGACACATGATGCATTACCATGTGAAACCATATGACATGACACCATATGATACCATATGACAAATGATACCACATGACACATGACACTTGATATATGATGACACATGACACCACATGACAATACATTTCACATGACACCCCATGAAAATACATGACAACACATGACAATACATGATACATGACACCACATGTTGACACATGTGACATGACACTACATGACACCACATGATACAACATGACACATGACACCACATGACACATGACACATGATGACACATGGCACCACATGACACATGACACATGATGGCACATGACACCAGATGACAATACATGACACATGACAGCCCATTACACCACATGTCACATGACACCACATGACACATGACACAACATGACACCATTTGACACATGACACCACATGACATTACACATGACAATACATGACATCACTTGATACCACATGACACATGACACATAACACAACATGACACCACATGACACCACATGACACATGACACCACATGATACCATATGACACATCATGTGGTGACATGTGACACCACATGACACCATATGACACATGACACCACATGACACCACATGACACCACAAGATACCATATGACACATATGACACAACTGGGATGGTGCAGTGAGCTAAAAATCGGTGTTGGATCCTTCCCAGTGTAAGAATTGGCTTTTGTAGTCTGGTCTGCCCTGTTCCCATGATGCACTTGGCCAGGGACAGACTAATTTGCATACAGCCAGGTTTTGAAACTGGGATGGTGCAATGAGCTAAAAACGGTGTTGGATCTAGCCCTGATCTCTTGACTGGGTGAGAGTACTCTGCTTAATTCAGAGACTCTGTCCATCACCACCCCTTGTTGTAAATTATTTTGTCCACCCTAAGCGTGGAAGGGTATACTCAGATGTGAGTCCCTTGCTCATTGCACCATCAGGATTCAAGCAAGCCGGGCCGAAGACGGCTGAAATGCCAGAAACCGGTCCCCGGAAGCTTGTTTCCTTCCCAGTGTAAGAATTGGCTTTTGTAGTCTGGTCTGCCCTGTTCCCATGATGCACTGGGCCAGGGACAGACTAATTTGCATACAGCCAGGTTCTGAAACTGGGATGGTGCAATGAGCTAAAAAACGGTGTTGGATCTAGCCCTGATCTCTTGACTGGGTGAGAGTACTCTGCTTAATTCAGAGACTCTGTCCATCACCACCCCTTGTTGTAAATTACATGACACATGATGACACATGGCACCACATGACACATGACACATGATGACACATGACACCACATGACAATACATGACACATGACACCACATGACACATGACACCACATGACACATGACACCACATGACACCACATGACACATAAAACCACATGATACCACATGATACATGACACCACATGATACCACATGATACCACATGACATATGACACCACATGACACCACATGACACATGACACCACATGGCAAAACATGACACATGACACCACATGACACATGATGACACATGATACCACATGATAAATGATGACACATGAAGACACATGACACCACATGACACCACATGATGACACATGACACCACATGACACATGACACCACATGACACCACATGAAACATGACACATAACACCACATGACACCACATGACACCACATGAAACATGACACATAACACCACATGATACCACATGACACATGACACCACATGACATGACACATGATGACACATGACATCACATGACAACACATGATAATACATGACACATGATGCCACATGGCATATGACACCACATGACACCACATGACAACACATGACACCACATGACAACACATGACACCACATGACACATTACACCACATGACACATGACACCATATGACACATGATACCATATGACACGTGACACCACATGACATGACACCACATGATACCACATGACACCACATGATACCACATGATACCACATGACACGTGACACCACATGACATCACATGACACATGACACCACATGGCACCACATGACACATGACACCACATGACACATGATGACACATGATACCACATGACACATGATGACACATGAAGACACATGACACCACATAACACCACATGATGACACATGACACCACATGACACATGACAAAACATGATAACACATGGCACATGATGACACATGGCACATGACACCATGTGACATGACACATGATGACACATGACCCTACATGACACATGATGACACATGACAGCACATGATAACATATGACACATGATGACATATGGCATATGACAAAACATGACACCAGATGACACATGACAACACATGACACCACATGACAACACATGACACCACATGACACATGACACCACATGACACATGACACCACATGACACATGACAACACATGATGACACATGATGACACATGATGACACATGACGGACAACACATGACACATGATGACACATGATGACACATGATGATACATGGCACCACATGAAACATGATGACACATGACACTACATGACTGACAATACATGACACATGATGACACATGATACCACATGACACATGACACATGATGACACATGACACCACATGACTGACAACACATGACACATGATGACACATGATGACACATGGCACCACATGAAACATGATGATACATGACACTACATGACTGACAGCTCATGACACATGATGACACATGACAACACATGATAACACATGACACATGATGACACATGGCATATCACACCACATGACACATGACAATACATGACACCACATGACAACACATGACACCACACGACACATGACACCACATGACACATGACACCACATGACACATGACACCACATGATACATGACACGTGATACCACATGACACCACATGATACATGACACATGACACCACATGATATATGACACGTGACACTATACGACATGACACCACATGATGACACATGACACCACATGACACCACATGACTGACAACACATGAAACATGACGACACATGATGACAAATGATGACACATGGCATCACATTAAACATGATGACACATAACACTACATGACTGACATTACATGACACATGATTACATGACACCACATGACACACAACACATGATGACCCATGACACCACATGATAATATATGACACGTGACATCACATGAAACCACATTACAATATATGACACATGACACAACATGATGACACATGATGACACATGCCACCACATGACTGACAACACATGACACATGATGACACATGATGACACATGATGACGCATGGCACCACATGAAACATGATAACAAATGACACCACATGATATCATATGATACCACATGACACATGACACCACATGACATATGACACATGACACCAAATGACACATGACATATGATGACACATGACACCACATAGCAATACATGACACATGACACCACATAAAACCACATGACAACACATGACAATACATGACACATGACACTACATGATCACACATGACACATGACACCACATGATAACACATGATGAGACATGGCACCACATGAAACATGATGACACATGACACCACATGACACATGATACATGACACAACATGACACCACTTGATACCACATGACACCACATGACACATAACCCCACATGACACTACATGACATGACATGACACATAACCCCACATGACACCACATGACATGACATGACACATGACCACATGACACCATGTGACATGACAACACATGACACCACATGATACCACATGACACATGACACCACATTACACGACACATGATGACACATGACATATGATGACACCACATGACAATACATGACACATGACACCACATGAAAATACATCACAACACATTACAATACATGACACATGACACCACATGATGACACATGATATATGATGACACATGACACCACATGACATTATACATTACACATGACACATGATGACACATGTCACCACATGACACATGACAACATATGATAACACATGACACATGATGACCCATGACATATGACACCACATGATACCACATGACAACACATGACACCAATTGACACTAAATGACACCACATGAGTCAAGACACATGACACCACATGATACCACATGACACATTAAACCACATGACACATGACACCTGATATCACATGACACCACATGATGATACATGATGACACATGTTGACACATGACACCACATGACACCGCATTACTGACAATACATGATACATGATGACACATGATGACACATGATACCACATGACACCACATGACACATGACACATAACACCACATGATACCACATGACTCATGACACCACATGACACACGATGACACATGACACCATATGACATATGACAACACATGATAACACATAGCACATGATGACACATGGCACATGATACCACATGACACCACATGACACATGACATATGACACCACATGAAACCACTTGACAACACATGACACATGATACCACATGATGAAACATGATAAAAGATGACACATGACACCACATGACTGACAACAAATGACACATGATGACACATGATGACAAATGACACCACATGAAACATGATGCAACATGACACCACATGACACATGACATCACATGACACCACATGACACATGACACCACATGACACCACTTGAAACCACATGACACCACATGACATAAACCACATGACACCACATGACATATGACACCACATGATACATGACCACGTGACACCACATGACATGACACCACATGACACCACATGATACCACATGACACATGACACCACATGACACATGACACATAACAACACATGACACATGACACCACATGATGCCACATAATACATGACAACACATGACGCCACATGATGACACATGATGACACATGGCATTACATGAAACATGATGACACATTACACCACATGACACATAACACAACATGACACCACATGATACATGATATCACATGACACATGACATGTGACACCACATGACACCATATGACATTATACCACATGATATCACATGACACATTACACCACATGACACCACATGATACCACATGACACGTGACACCACATGACACCACATGACACATGACACCACATGGCACCACATGACACATGACACCACATGACACATTACCACATGACACCACATGACATGACACCACATGACACCACATGACACCACATGATACCACATGACACATGACACCACATGACACCACATGATACCACATGACACGTGACACCACATGACACCACATGACACATGACACCACATGGCACCACATGACACATGACACCACATGACTCATGATGACACATGACACCACATGACACATGATGACGCATGAAGACACATGACACCACATGACACCACATGATGACACATGTCACCACATGACACATGACACCACATGACACCACATGAAACATGACACATAACACCACATGACACATGACACCACATGACACCACATGAAACATGACACATAACACCACATGATACCACATTACACATGACACCACATGACACGACACATGATGACACATGACACCACATGACAACACATGATAACACATGACACATGATGAGCACATGGCATATGACACCACATGACACCACATGACACATGACAACACATGACACCACATGACACATGACACCACATGACACATGACACCACATGATGCATGACATGTGACACCACATGACATCACATGATATGACACCACATGACACCACATAACACCAAATGACACATGACACCACATGACATCACATGATGACACATGACACCACATGACACCACATGACACTGCATGACTGACAACACATGACACATGACGACACATGATGACACATGATGACACATGGCACCACATGAAACATGATGACACATGACACTACATGACTGACAACACATGACATATGATGACACATGATACCACATGACACATGACACCACATGGTCCCACATGACACATGATACCACATGATACCACATGACACATGACACCACATGACACATGACACCACATGGCACCACATGACACATGACACCACATGACACATGACACCACATGACACATGATGATACATGATACCATATGACACGTGATGACGCATGAAGACATATGACACCACATGATGACACATAACACCACATGACACCACATGAAACATGACACATAACACCACATGACACATGACACCACATAACACCACATGAAACATGACACATAACACCACATGATACCACATGACACATGATACCACATGACACGACACATGATGACACATGACACCACATGACACATGATGACACATGACAACACATGATAACACATGACACATGATGACACATGACATATGACACCACATGATACCACATGACACATGACAACACATGACATCACATGACAACACATGACACCACATGACATCACATGACACATGACACCACATGACACATGACACCTCATGATACATGACACATGACACCACATGACACCACATGATATGACACCACATGACACATGGCACCACATGACACATGACACCACATGACACATAAAACCACATGGCATTTTATACCACATGACACATGTAGAAACTTGACACCACATGATGACACATGACACCACATGACAAATGACACCACATGACACCACATCAAACATGACACAAAACACCACATGACACCACATGACACATGACACCATGTGACACATGATGCATTACCATGTGAAACCATATGACATGACACCATATGATACCATATGACAAATGATACCATATGACACATGACACCTGACATATGATGACACATGACACCACATGACAATACATGACACATGACAACCCATGAAAATACATGACAACACATGACAATACATGACACATGACACCACATGTTGACACATGTGACATGACACTACATGACACCACATGATACAACATGACACATGACACCACATGACACATGACACATGATGACACATGGCACCACATGACACATGACACATGATGGCACATGACACCAGATGATAATACATGACACATGACACCCCATGACACCACATGTCACATGACACCACATGATACATGACACAACATGACACCACTTGACACATGACACCACATGACATTACATATGACAATACATGACATCACTTGATACCACATGACACATGACACATAACACAATATGACACCACATGACACCACATGACACATGACACCACATGATACCATATGACACATCATGTGGTGACATGTGACACCACATGACACCACATGACACATGACACCACATGACACCACATGACACCACATGACACCACAAGATACCATATGACACATGACACTACATGACACATGACATATGACACCACATGACATATGACATATGATGACACATGACACCACATGGCAATACATGACACCACATGAAACCCCATGACAATACATGACACATGACATCACATGACGACACATGACACATGATGACAAATGACACCACATGATGACACATGATGACACATGGCACAACATGACTCATGATGACACATGACACCACATGACACATGATGACGCATGAAGACACATGACACCACATGACACCACATGATGACACATGTCACCACATGACACATGACACCACATGACACCACATGAAACATGACACATAACACCACATGACACCACATGACACCACATGAAACATGACACATAACACCACATGATACCACATTACACATGACACCACATGACACGACACATGATGACACATGACACCACATGACAACACATGATAACACATGACACATGATGAGCACATGGCATATGACACCACATGACACCACATGACACATGACAACACATGACACCACATGACACATGACACCACATGACACATGACACCACATGATGCATGACATGTGACACCACATGACACCACATGATATGACACCACATGACACCACATAACACCACATGACACATGACACCACATGACATCACATGATGACACATGACACCACATGACACCACATGACACTGCATGACTGACAACACATGACACATGACGACACATGACACATGATGACACATGGCACCACATGAAACATGATGACACATGACACTACATGACTGACAACACATGACATATGATGACACATGATACCACATGACACATGACACCACATGGTCCCACATGACACATGATACCACATGATACCACATGACACATGACACCACATGACACATGACACCACATGGCACCACATGACACATGACACCACATGACACATGACACCACATGACACATGATGATACATGATACCATATGACACATGATGACGCATGAAGACATATGACACCACATGATGACACATAACACCACATGACACCACATGAAACATGACACATAATACCACATGACACATGACACCACATAACACCACATGAAACATGACACATAACACCACATGATACCACATGACACATGATACCACATGACACGACACATGATGACACATGACACCACATGACACATGATGACACATGACAACACATGATAACACATGACACATGATGACACATGACATATGACACCACATGATACCACATGACACATGACAATACATGACATCACATGACAACACATGACACCACATGACATCACATGACACATGACACCACATGACACATGACACCTCATGATACATGACACATGACACCACATGACACCACATGATATGACACCACATGACACATGGCACCACATGACACATGACACCACATGACACATAAAACCACATGGCATTTTATACCACATGACACATGTAGAAACTTGACACCACATGATGACACATGACACCACATGACAAATGACACCACATGACACCACATCAAACATGACACAAAACACCACATGACACCACATGACACATGACACCATGTGACACATGATGCATTACCATGTGAAACCATATGACATGACACCATATGATACCATATGACAAATGATACCATATGACACATGACACCTGACATATGATGACACATGACACCACATGACAATACATGACACATGACAACCCATGAAAATACATGACAACACATGACAATACATGACACATGACACCACATGTTGACACATGTGACATGACACTACATGACACCACATGATACAACATGACACATGACACCACATGACACATGACACATGATGACACATGGCACCACATGACACATGACACATGATGGCACATGACACCAGATGATAATACATGACACATGACACCCCATGACACCACATGTCACATGACACCACATGATACATGACACAACATGACACCACTTGACACATGATACCACATGACATTACATATGACAATACATGACATCACTTGATACCACATGACACATGACATATAACACAATATGACACCACATGACACCACATGACACATGACACCACATGATACCATATGACACATCATGTGGTGACATGTGACACCACATGACACCACATGACACATGACACCACATGACACCACATGACACCACATGACACCACAAGATACCATATGACACATGACACTACATGACACATGACATATGACACCACATGACATATGATATATGATGACACATGACACCACATGGCAATACATGACACCACATGAAACCCCATGACAATACATGACACATGACATCACATGACGACACATGACACATGATGACAAATGACACCACATGATGACACATGATGACACATGGCACAACATGAAACATGATGACATATAACACCACATGGCACATGACACCACATGACACCACTTGATACCACATCACACCACATGACACATGACAAGTAACACCATATGACACCACATGACACATGACACTGTGTCACCATGTGACATGACACCACATGATACAACATGACACCACATGACACATGACACATGATATTTACAACAAGGGGTGGTGAGGGACAGAGTCTCTGAATTAAGCAGAATACTCTCACCCAGTCAAGAGATCAGGGCTAGATCCAACACCGTTTTTTAGCTCACTACACCATCCGAGTTTCAGAACCTGGCTGTATGCAAATTAGTCTGTTCCTGTCCCAGTGCATGATGGGAACAGGGCAACCAAACTACAAAAGCCAATTCTTACACTGGGAAGGAAACAAGCTTCCGGGGACCGGTTTCTGGCATTACAGCTGTCTTCGGCCCGGCTTGCTTGAATCCTGATGGTGCAATGAGCAAGGGACTCATGTCTGAGTATACCCTTCCACACTTAGGGTGGACAAAAATATTTACAACAAGGGGTGGTGAGGGACAGAGTCTCTGAATTAAGCAGAATACTCTCACCCAGTCAAGAGATCAGGGCTAGATCCAACACCGTTTTTTAGCTCACTGCACCATCCCAGTTTCAGAACCTGGCTGTATGCAAATTAGTCTGTTCCTGTCCCAATGCATGATGGGAACAGGGCAAACCAAACTACAAAAGCCAAGTAGTCTTGTCTGCCCTGTTCCCATGATGCACTGGGCCAGGGACGGACTAATTTGCATATAGCCAGGTTCTGAAACTGGGATGGTGCAATGAGCTAAAAAATGGTATTGGATCTAGCCCTGATCTCTTGACTGGGTGAGAGTACTCTGCTTAATTCAGAGACTCTGTCCATCACCACCCCTTGTTGTAAATTATTTTGTCCACCCTAAGCGTGGAAGGGTATACTCAGATGTGAGTCCCTTGCTCATTGCACCATCAGGATTCAAGCAAGCCAGGCCGAAGATGGCTGAAATGCCAGAAACCGGTCCCCGGAAGCTTGTTTCCTTCCCAGTGTAAGAATTGGCTTTTGTAGTCTGGTCTGCCCTGTTCCCATGATGCACTGGGCCAGGGACAGACTAATTTGCATACAGCCAGGTTCTGAAACTGGGATGGTGCAATGAGCTAAAAAAACAGTGTTGGATCTAGCCCTGATCTCTTGACTGGGTGAGAGTACTCTGCTTAATTCAGAGACTCTGTCCATCACCACCCCTTGTTGTAAATTATTTTGTCCACCCTAAGCGTAGAAGGGTATAATCAGATGTGAGTCCCTTGCTCATTGCACCATCAGGATTCAAGCAAGCCGGGCCGAAGACGGCTGAAATGCCAGAAACCGGTCCCCGGAAGCTTGTTTCCTTCCCAGTGTAAGAATTGGCTTTTGTAGTCTGGTCTGCCCTGTTCCCATGATGCACTGGGCCAGGGACAGACTAATTTGCATACGGCCAGGTTCTGAAACTGGGATGGTGCAATGAGCTAAAAAACAGTGTTGGATCTAGCCCTGATCTCTTGACTGGGTGAGAGTACTCTGCTTAATTCAGAGACTCTGTCCATCACCACCCCTTGTTGTAAATTATTTTGTCCACCCTAAGCGTGGAAGGGTATACTCAGATGTGAGTCCCTTGCTCATTGCACCATCAGGATTCAAGCAAGCCGGGCCGAAGACGGCTGAAATGACAGAAACCGGTCCCCAGAAGCTTGTTTCCTTCCCAGTGTAAGAATTGGCTTTTGTAGTCTAGTCTGCCCTGTTCCCATGATGTACTGGGCCAGGGACAGACTAATTTGCATACAGCCAGGTTCTGAAACTGGGATGGTGCAATGAGCTAAAAAACGGTGTTGGATCTAGCCCTGATCTCTTGACTGGGTGAGAGTACTCTGCTTAATTCAGAGACTCTGTCCATCACCACCCCTTGTTGTAAATTATTTTGTCCACCCTAAGCATGGAAGGGTATACTCAGATGTGAGTCCCTTGCTCATTGCACCATCAGGATTCAAGCAAGCCGGGCCGAAGACGGCTGAAATGCCAGAAACCGGTCCCCGGAAGCTTGTTTCCTTCCCAGTGTAAGAATTGGCTTTTGTATTCTGGTCTGCCCTGTTCCCATGATGCACTGGGCCAGGGACAGACTAATTTGCATACAGCCAGGTTCTGAAACTGGGATGGTGCAATGAGCTAAAAAACGGTGTTGGATCTAGCCCTGATCTCTTGACTGGGTAAGAGTACTCTGCTTAATTCAGAGACTCTGTCCATCACCACCCCTTGTTGTAAATTACATGACACATGATGACACATGGCACCACATGACACATGATGACACATGACACCACATGACAATACCTGACACATGACACCACATGACACATGATACCACATGACACATGACACCACATGATACCACATGACACCACATGACACGTGACACCACATGACATGACACCACATGATACCACATGATACATGACACCACATGATACCACATGATACCACATGACACGTGACACCACATGACACCACATGACACATGACACCACATGGCACCACATGACACATGACACCACATGACACATGATGACACATGATATCACATGACACATGATGACACATGAAGACACATGACACCACATGACACATGACACCACATGACACCACATGAAACATGACACATAACACCACATGACACATGACACCACATGATACCACATGAAACATGACACATAATACCACATGATACCATACGACACATGACACCACATGACACGACACATGATGACACATGACACCATATGACAACACATGATAATACATGACACATGATGCCACATGGCATATGACACCACATGACACCACATGACAACACATGACACCACATGACAACACATGACACTACATGACACATTACACCACATGACACATGACATCACATGACACATGATACCATATGACACGTGACACCACATGACATGACACCACATGATACCACATGACACCACATGATACCACATGATACCACATGACACGTGACACCACATGACATCACATGACACATGACACCACATGGCACCACATGACACATGATGACACATGACACATGATGACACATGATACCACATGACACATGATGACACATGAAGACACATGACACCACATGACACCACATGATGACACATGACACCACATGACACATGACAAAACATGATAACACATGGCACATGATGACACATGGCACATGACACCACGTGACATCACGTGACACATGACACATGATGACACATGACACCACATGACACTTGACATATGATGACACATGATATCACATGACACATGATTCATGACACCACATGACACCACTTGACACCACATGGCACCACATGAAACATGATGACATATAATACCACATGAAACATGACACCACATGACACCACATGATATGACACCACATGACACATGACACCACATGACATCACATGATGACACATGATGACATATGACACCACATGACACCACATGACTGACAACATATGACACATGATGACACATGATGACACATGATGACACATGGCACCACATGAAACATGACACATGACACTATATGACTGACAACACATGACACATGATGACAAATGATATCACATGACACATGACACCACATGGCCCCATATGACACATGATACCACATGACACGTGACACCACATGACACCACATGACACATGACACCACATGGCACCACATGACACATGACACCACATGACACATGACACCACATGACACATGATGACACATGATACCACATGACACATGATGACGCATGAAGACACATGACACCACATGACACATGACACCACATGACACCACATGAAACATGACACATAACACCACATGACACATGACACCACATGATACCACATGAAACATGACACATAACACCACATGATACCACATGACACATGATACCACATGACATGACACACGATGACACATGACACCACATGACACATGATGACACATAACAATACATGATAACATATGACACATGATGACACATGGCATATGACATCACATGACACCAGATGACACATGACAACACATGACACCATATGACAACACATGACACCACATGACACATGACACCACATGACACATGACACCACATGACACATGACACCACATGACACCATATGATGACACATGATGACACATGATGATACATGATGACACATGATGGAAACACATGAGACATGACGACACATGATGACACATGATGATACATGGCACCACATGAAACATGATGACACATGATACTACATGACTGACAACACATGACACATGATGACACATGATACCACATGACACATGACACATGATGACACATGACACATGATGATACATGACACTACATGACTGACAGCTCATGACACATGATGACAAATGACAACACATGATAACACATGACACATGATGACACATGGCATATGACACCACATGACACCATATGACACATGACAATACATGATACCACATGACAACACATGACATCACACGACACATGATACCACATGACACATGACACCACATGACACATGACACCACATGATACATGACACGTGATACCACATGATACCACATGATACATGACACATGACACCACATGATATATGACACGTGACACCACATGACATCTCATGACACATGACACGACATGACACCACATGATGACACATGACACCACATGACACCACATGACTGACAACACATGAAACATGACGACACATGATGACAAATGATGACACATGGCATCACATTAAACATGATGACACATGACACTACATGACTGACAACACATGACACATGATTACACATGACACCACATGACACACAACACATGACCATGTGACATCACATGACATGACACCACATGATACCACATGACACATGACACCACATGACATTACACATGACAACACATAACACCACTTGATACCATATGACATATGACACATAACACAACATGACACCACATGACACATGACACCACATGACACATGACACGTGACACCACATGACACCACATGACATGACACCACATAATACCACATGACACATGACACCTCATGATACCACATGACACATCATGTGGTGACACGTGACATAACATGACACCACGTGACACATGACACCACATGGCACCACATGACACATGACACCATATGACACATGACCACGTGACACCACATGACATGACACCACATGATACCACATGACACCACATGATACCATATGACACATGACACTACATGACACATGACACATGACACATGACACCACATGACACATGACATATGATGATACATGACACCACATAGCAATATATGACACTACATGAAACCACATGACAATATATGACACATGACAGCACATGATGACTAATGACACATGATGACAAATGACACCACATGATGACACATGATGACACATGGCACCACATGAAACATGATGACATATAACACCACATGACACAAGACACCACATGACACCACTTGACACCACATCACACCACATGACACATGACAAGTTACACCACATGACACCACATGACACATGACTCCATGACACCATGTGACATGACACCACATGAGACCACATGACACATGATACCACATGACACATGATGACACATGGCACCACATGACACATGATGACACATGACACCACATGACAATACATGACACATGACACCACATGACACATGACACCACATGACACCACATGACATGTGACACCACATGACATGACACCACATGATACCACATGACACATGACACTACATGATATCACATGATACCACATGACACGTGACACCACATGACACAACATGACACATGACACCACATGGCACCACATGACACATGACACCACATGACACATGATGACACATGATACCACATGACACATGATGACACATGAAGACACATGACACCACATGACACCACATGATGACATATGACACCACATGACACATGATACCATATGACACCACATGAAACATGACACATAACACCACATGACACATGACACCACATGACACCACATGAAACATGACACATAACACCACATGATTCCACATGACACATGACATCACATGACATGACACATGATGACACATGACACCACATGACAACACATGATAATACAGGACACATGATGACACATGGCATATGACACCACATGACACAACATGACACATGACAACACATGACACCACATGACAACACATGACACCACACGACACATGACACCATATGACACATGACACCACATGACACATGACACCACATGACACCACATGACACATGACACCACATGACATGACACCACATGATACCACATGACACATGACACCACATGATACCACATGATACCACATGACACGTGACACCACATGACACCACATGACACATGACACCACATGGCGACACATGACACCACATGACACATGAGACACATGACACCACATGACACATGATGACACATGAAGACACATGACATCACATGATGACACATGACACCACATGACACATGATACCACATGACATCACATGAAACATGACACATAACACCACATGACATATGACACCACATGACACCACATGAAACATGACACATAACACCACATGATACCACATGACACATGACACGACACATGATGACACATGACAACACATGATAATACATGACACATGATGACACATGGCAAATGACACCACATGACACCACATGACACATGACAACACATGACACCACATGAAAACATATGACATGTGACACCACATGACATGACACCACATGATACCACATGATGCCACCTGACACATAACACCACATGACACCACATGACACATGACACCACATGGCCCCACAGACACATGGCACCACATGACACATGACACCACATGACACATAACACCACATGGCATTTGATACCACATGACACATGTAGACACTTGACACCACATGATGACACATGACACCACATGACAAATGATACCACATGACACCACATGAAACATGACACAAAACATCATATGACACCACATGACACATGACACCATGTGACACATGATGCATTACCATGTGAAACCATATGACATGACACCATATGATACCATATGACAAATGATACCACATGACACATGACACCTGACATATGATGACACATGACACCACATGACAATACATGACACATGACACCCCATGAAAATATATGACAACACATGACAATACATGACACATGACACCACATGTTGACACATGTGACATGACACTACATGACACCACATGATACAACATGACACATGATACCACATGACACATGACACATGATGACACATGGCACCACATGACACATGACACATGATGGCACATGACACCAGATGACAATAGATGACACATGACACCCCATGACACCACATGTCACATGACACCACATGACACATGACACAACATGACACCACTTGACACATGACACCACATGACATTACACATGACAATACATGACATCACTTGATACCACATGACACATAATACAACATGACACAACATGACACCACATGACACATGACACCACATGATACCATATGACACATCATGTGGTGACATGTGACACTACATGACACCATATGACACATGACACCACATGACACCACATGACACCACAAGATACCATATGACACATATGACACAACTGGGATGGTGCAGTGAGCTTGTTGTAAATATTTTTGTCCACCCTAAGCGTGGAAGGGTATACTCAGACATGAGTCCCTTGCTCATTGCACCATCAGGATTCAAGCAAGCCGGGCCGAAGATGGCTGAAGTACCAGAAACCGGTCCCCGGAAGCTTGTTTCCTTCCCAGTGTAAGAATTGGCTTTTGTAGTCTGGTCTGCCCTGTTCCCATGATGCACTGGGCCAGGGACAGACTAATTTGCATACAGCCAGGTTCTGAAACTGGGATGGTGCAATGAGCTAAAAAACGGTGTTGGATCTAGCCCTGATCTCTTGACTGGGTGAGAGTACTCTGCTTAATTCAGAGACTCTGTCCATCACCACCCGTTGTTGTAAATTATTTTGTCCACCCTAAGCGTGGAAGGGTATACTCAGATGTGAGTCCCTTGCTCATTGCACCATCAGGATTCAAGCAAGCCGGGCCAAAGACGGCTGAAATGCCAGAAACCGGTCCCCGGTAGCTTGTTTCCTTCCCAGTGTAAGAAGTGGCTTTTGTAGTCTGGTCTGCCCTATTCCCATGATGCACTGGGCCAGGGACAGACTAATTTGCATACAGCCAGGTTCTGAAACTTGGATGGTGCAATGAGCTAAAAAACGGTATTGGATCTAGCCCTGATCTCTTGACTGGGTGAGAGTATTCTGCTTAATTCAGAGACTCTGTCCATCACCACCCCTTGTTGTAAATTACATGACACATGATGACACATGGCACCACATGACACATGACACATGATGACACATGATACCACATGACAATACATGACACATGACACCACATGACACATGACACCATATGACACATGACACCACATGACACCACATGACACCACATGACACATGACACAACATGACATGACACCACATGATACCACATGATACATGACACCACATGATACCACATGATACCACATGACATATGACACCACATGACACCACATGACACATGACACCACATGGCAAAACATGACACATGACACCACATGACACATGATGACACATGATACCACATGATACATGATGACACATGAAGATACATGACACCACATGACACCACATGATGACACATGACACCACATGACACATGACACCACATGACACCACATGAAACATGACACATAACACCACATGACACATGACACCACATGACACCACATGAAACATGACACATAACACCACATGATACCACATGACACATGACACCACATGACATGACACATGATGACACATGACATCACATGACAACACATGATAATACATGACACATGATGCCACATGGCATATGACACCACATGACACCACATGACAACACATGACACCACATGACAACACATGATACCACATGACACCTTACACCACATGACACATGACACCACATGACACATGATACCATATGACACGTGACACCACATGACATGACACCACATGATACCACATGACACCACATGATACCACATGATACCACATGACACGTGACACCACATGACATCACATGACACATGACACCACATGGCACCACATGACACATGACACCACATGACACATGATGACACATGATACCACATGACACATGATGACACATGAAGACACATGACACCACATGACACCACATGATGACACATGACACCACATGACACATGACAAAACATGATAACACATGGCACATGATGACACATGGCACATGACACCATGTGACATCACGTGACACATGACACATGATGACACATGACACCACATGACACTTGATATATGATGACACATGATATCACATGACACATGATTCATGACACCACATGACACCACTTGACACCACATGGCACCACATGAAACATGATGACATATAACATCACATGAAACATTACATCACATGACACCACATGATATGACACCACATGACACCACATGACACATGACACCACATGACATCACATGATGACACATGATGACATATGACACCACATGACACCACATGACTGACAACATATGACACATGACGACACATGATGACACATGATGACACATGGCACCACATGAAACATGACACATGACAGTACATGACTGACAACACATGACACATGATGACACATGATATCACATGACACATGATACCACATGGCCCCATATGACACATGACACATGACACCACATGACACATGACACCACATGACACATGATGACACATGATACCACATGACACATGATGACGCATGAAGACACATGACACCACATGACACATGACACCATATGACACCACATGAAACATGACACATAACACCACATGACACATGACACCACATGATATCACATGAAACATGACACATAACATCACATGATACCACATGACACATGACACCACATGACATGACACATGATGACACATGACACCACATGACACATGATGACACATGACAACACATGATAACATATGACACATGATGACACATGGCATATGACAAAACATGACACCAGATAACACATGACAACCCATGACACCACATGACAACACATGACACCACATGACACATGACACCACATGACACATGACACCACATAACACATGACAACACATGACACCATATGATGACACATGATGACACATGACGGACAACACATGACACATGATGACACATGATGACACATGATGATACATGGCACCACATGAAACATGATGACACATGACACTACATGACTGACAACACATGACACATGATGACACATGATACCACATGACACATGACACATGATGACACATGACACCACATGACACCACATGACTGACAACACATGACACATGATGACACATGATGACACATGGCACCACATGAAACATGATGATACATGACACTACATGACTGACAGCTCATGACACATGATGACACATGACAACACATGATAACACATGACACATGATGACACATGGCATATCACACCACATGACACATGACAATACATGACACCACATGACAACACATGACACCACACGACACATGACACCACATGACACATGACACCACATGACACATGACACCACATGATACATGACACGTGATACCACATGACACCACATGATACATGACACATGACACCACATGATATATGACACGTGACACCATACGACATGACACCACATGATGACACATGACACCACATGACACCACATGACTGACAACACATGAAACATGATGACACATGATGACAAATGATGACACATGGCATCACATTAAACATGATGACACATGACACTACATGACTGACATTACATGACACATGATTACACATGACACCACATGACCATGTGACATCACATGACATGACACCACATGATACCACATGACACATGACACCACATGACACATGACACATGATGACCCATGACACCACATGATAATATATGACATGTGACATCACATGAAACCACATTACAATATATGACACATGACACAACATGATGACACATGATGACACATGCCACCACATGACTGACAACACATGACACATGATGACACATGATGACACATGATGACACATGGCACCACATGAAACATGATAACAAATGACACCACATGATATCATATGATACCACATGACACATGACACCAAATGACACATGACATATGATGACACATGACACCACATAGCAATACATGACACATGACACCACATAAAACCACATGACAACACATGACAATACATGACACATGACACTACATGATCACACATGACACATGACACCACATGATAACACATGATGAGACATGGCACCACATGAAACATGATGACACATGACACCACATGACACATGATACATGACACAACATGACACCACTTGACACCACATGACACCACATGACATATAACCCAACATGACACTACATGACATGACATGACACATAACCCCACATGACACCACATGACATGACATGACACATGACCACAGGACACCATGTGACATGACACCACATGACACCACATGATACCACATGACACATGACACCACATTACACAACACATGATGACACATGACATATGATGACACCACATGACAATACATGACACATGACACCACATGAAACCACATCACAACACATTACAATACATGACACATGACACCACATGATGACACATGATATATGATGACACATGATACCACATGACATTATACATTACACATGACACATGATGACACATGTCACCACATGACACATGACAACATATGATAACACATGACACATGATGACCCATGACATATGACACCACATGATACCACATGATAACACATGACACCAATTGACACTAAATGACACCACATGAGTCATGACACATGACACCACATGATACCACATGACACATTACACCACATGACACATGACACCTGACATCACATGACACCACATGATGACACATGATGACACATGTTGACACATGACACCACATGACACCGCATTACTGACAATACATGACACATGATGACACATGATGACACATGATACCACATGACACCACATGACACATGACACATAACATCACATGACACCATATGACACATGACACCACATGACACATGACCATGTGAAACCACATGACATGACACCACATAATACCACATGACTCATGACACCACATGACACACGATGACACATGACACCATATGACATATGACAACACATGATAACACATAGCACATGATGACACATGGCACATGATACCACATGACACCACATGACACATGACATATGACACCACATGAAACCACTTGACAACACATGACACATGATACCACATGATGAAACATGATAAAAGATGACACATGACACCACATGACTGACAACATATGACACATGATGACACATGATGACAAATGACACCACATGAAACATGATGCAACATGACACCACATGACACATGACACCACATGACACCACATGACACATGACACCACATGACACCACTTGAAACCACATGACACCACATGACATAAACCACATGACACCACATGACACATGACACCACATGATACATGACCACGTGACACCACATGACATGACACCTCATGATACCACATGATACCACATGACACATGACACCACATGACACATGACACATAACAACACATGAAACATGACACCACATGATGCCACATAATACATGACAACACATGACACCACATGATGACACATGATGACACATGGCATTACATGAAACATGATGACACATTACACCACATGACACATAACACAACATGACACCACATGATACATGATATCACATGACACATGACATGTGACACCACATGACACCATATGACATTATACCACATGATATCACATGACACATTACACCACATGACACCACATGATACCACATGACACGTGACACCACATGACACCACATGACACATGACACCACATGGCACCACATGACACATGACACCACATGACACATTACCACATGACACCACATGACATAACACCACATGACACCACATGACACCACATGATATAACATGACACATGACACCACATGATACCACATGATACCACATGACACGTGACACCACATGACACCACATGACACATGACACCACATGGCACCACATGACACATGACACCACATGACTCACGATGACACATGACACCACATGACACATGATGACACATGAAGACACATGACACCACATGACACCACATGATGACACATGTCACCACATGACACATGACACCACATGACACCACATGAAACATGACACATAACACCACATGACACATGACACCACATGACACCACATGAAACATGACATATAACACCACATGATACCACATTACACATGACACCACATGACACGACACATGATGACACATGACACCACATGACACCACATGATAACACATGATGAGCACATGGCATATGACACCACATGACACCACATGACACATGACAACACATGACACCACATGACACATGACACCACATGACACATGATACCACATGATACTTGACATGTGACACCACATGACACCACATGATATGACACCACATGACACCACATAACACCACATGACACCACATGATATCACATGATGACACATGACACCACATGACACCACATGACACTGCATGACTGACAACACATGACACATGACGACACATGATGACACATGATGACACATGGCACCACATGAAACATGATGACACATGACACTACATGACTGACAACACATGACATATGATGACACATGATACCACATGACACATGACACCACATGGTCCGACATGACACATGATACCACATGATACCACATGACACATGACACCACATGACACATGACACCACATGGCACCACATGACACATGACACATGACACCACCTGACACATGATGATACATGATACCATATGACACATGATGACGCATGAAGACACATGACACCACATGACACCACATGATGACACATAACACCACATGACACCACATGAAACATGACACATAACACCACATGACACATGATACCACATGACATCACATGAAACATGACACATAACACCACATGATACCACATGACACATGATACCACATGACACGACACATGATGACACATGACACCACATGACACATGATGACACATGACAACACATGATAACACATGACACATGATGACACATGGCATATGACACCACATGACACAACATGACACATGACAACACATGACATCACATGACAACACATGACACCACATGACACATGACATCACATGACACATGACACCACATGACACATGACACCTCATGATACATGACACATGACACCACATGACACCACATGATATGATACCACATGACACCACATGACACATGGCACCACATGACACATGACACCACATGACACATAACACCACATGGCATTTGATACCACATGACACATGTAGACACTTGACATCACATGATGACACATGACACCACATGACAAATGACACCACATGACACCACATCAAACATGACACAAAACACCACATGACACCACATGACACATGACACCATGTGACACATGATGCATTACCATGTGAAACCATATGACATGACACCATATGATACCATATGACAAATGATACCATATGACACATGACACCTGACATATGATGACACATGACACCACATGACAATACATGACAGATGACAACCCATGAAAATACATGACAACACATGACAATACATGACACATGACACCACATGTTGACACATGTGACATGACACTACATGACACCACATGATACAACATGACACATGACACCACATGACACATGACACATGATGACACATGGCACCACATGACACATGACACATGATGGCACATGACACCAGATGATAATACATGACACATGACACCCCATGACACCACATGTCACATGACACCACATGATACATGACACAACATGACACCACTTGACACATGACACCACATGACATTACATATGACAATACATGACATCACTTGATACCACATGACACATGACACATAACACAACATGACACCACATGACACCACATGACACATGACACCACATGATACCATATGACACATCATGTGGTGACATGTGACACCACATGACACCACATGACACATGACACCACATGACACCACATGACACCACACGATACCATATGACACATGACACTACATGACACATGACACCACATGACATATGACATATGATGACACATGACACCACATGGCAATACATGACACATGACACCACATGAAACCCCATGCCAATACATGACACATGACACCACATGACGACACATGATGACAAATGACACCACATGATGACACATGATGACACATGGCACCACATGAAACATGATGACATATAACACCACATGGCACATGACACCACATGACACCACTTGACACCACATCACACCACATGACACATGACAAGTAACACCACATGACACCACATGACACATGACACTGTGTCACCATGTGACATGACACCACATGATACCACATGACACCACATGACACATGACACATCATATTTACAACAAGGGGTGGTGAGGGACAGAGTCTCTGAATTAAGCAGAATACTCTCACCCAGTCAAGAGATCAGGGCTAGATCCAACACCGTTTTTTAGCTCACTACACCATCCGAGTTTCAGAACCTGGCTGTATGCAAATTAGTCTGTTCCTGTCCCAGTGCATGATGGGAACAGGGCAACCAAACTACAAAAGCCAATTCTTACACTGGGAAGGAAACAAGCTTCCGGGGACCGGTTTCTGGCATTACAGCCGTCTTCGGCCCGGCTTGCTTGAATCCTGATGGTGCAATGAGCAAGGGACTCATGTCTGAGTATACCCTTCCACGCTTAGGGTGGACAAAAATATTTACAACAAGGGGTGGTGAGGGACAGAGTCTCTGAATTAATCAGAATACTCTCACCCAGTCAAGAGATCAGGGCTAGATCCAACACCGTTTTTTAGCTCACTGCACCATCCCAGTTTCAGAACCTGGCTGTATGCAAATTAGTCTGTTCCTGTCCCAGTGCATGATGGGAACAGGGCAAACCAAACTACAAAAGCCAAATAGTCTTGTCTGCCCTGTTCCCATGATGCACTGGGCCAGGGACGGACTAATTTGCATATAGCCAGGTTCTGAAACTGGGATGGTGCGATGAGCTAAAAAACGGTGTTGGATCTAGCCCTGATCTCTTGACTGGGTGAGAGTACTCTGCTTAATTCAGAGACTCTGTCCATCACCACCCCTTGTTGTAAATTATTTTATCCACCCTAAGCGTGGAAGGGTATACTCAGATGTGAGTCCCTTGCTCATTGCACCATCAGGATTCAAGCAAGCCAGGCCGAAGACGGCTGAAATGCCAGAAACCGGTCCCCGGAAGCTTGTTTCCTTCCCAGTGTAAGAATTGGCTTTTGTAGTCTGGTCTGCCCTGTTCCCATGATGCACTGGGCCAGGGACAGACTAATTTGCATACAGCCAGGTTATGAAACTGGGATGGTGCAATGAGCTAAAAAACGGTGTTGGATCTAGCCCTGATCTCTTGACTGGGTGAGAGTACTCTGCTTAATTCAGAGACTCTGTCCATCACCACCCCTTGTTGTAAATTATTTTGTCCACCCTAAGCGTGGAAGGGTATACTCAGATGTGAGTCCCTTGCTCATTGAACCATCAGGATTCAAGCAAGCCGGGCCGAAGACGGCTGAAATGCCAGAAACCGGTCCCCGGAAGCTTGTTTCCTTCCCAGTGTAAGAATTGGCTTTTGTAGTCTGGTCTGCCCTGTTCCCATGATGCACTGGGCTAGGGACAGACTAATTTGCATACAGCCAGGTTCTGAAACTGGGATGGTGCAATGAGCTAAAAAACGGTGTTGGATCTAGCCCTGATCTCTTGACTGGGTGAGAGTACTCTGCTTAATTCAGAGACTCTGTCCATCACCACCCCTTATTGTAAATTATTTTGTCCACCCTAAGCGTGGAAGGGTATACTCAGATGTGAGTCCCTTGCTCATTGCACCATCAGGATTCAAGCAAGCCGGGCTGAAGACGGCTGAAATGCCAGAAACCGGTCCCCAGAAGCTTGTTTCCTTCCCAGTGTAAGAATTGGCTTTTGTAGTCTGGTCTGCCCTGTTCCCATGATGCACTGGGCCAGGGACAGACTAATTTGCATACAGCCAGGTTCTGAAACTGGGATGATGCAATGAGCTAAAAAACGGTGTTGGATCTAGCCCTGATCTCTTGACTGGGTGAGAGTACTCTGCTTAATTCAGAGACTCTGTCCATCACCACCCCTTGTTGTAAATTATTTTGTCCACCCTAAGCGTGGAAGGGTATACTCAGATGTGAGTCCCTTGCTCATTGCACCATCAGGATTCAAGCAAGCCGGGCCGAAGACGGCTGAAATGCCAGAAACCGGTCCCCGGAAGCTTGTTTCCTTCCCAGTGTAAGAATTGGCTTTTGTATTCTGGTCTGCCCTGTTCCCATGATGCACTGGGCCAGGGACAGACTAATTTGCATACAGCCAGGTTCTGAAACTGGGATGGTGCAATGAGCTAAAAAACGGTGTTGGATCTAGCCCTGATCTCTTGACTGGGTGAGAGTACTCTGCTTAATTCAGAGACTCTGTCCATCACCACCCCTTGTTGTAAATTACATGACACATGATGACACATGGCACCACATGACACATGACACATGATGACACATGACACCACATGACAATACCTGACACATGACACCACATGACACATGACACCACATGACACATGACACCACATGATACCACATGACACCACATGACACGTGACACCACATGACATGACACCACATGATACCACATGATACATGACACCACATGATACCACATGATACCACATGACACATGACACCACATGACACCACATGACACCACCTGGCACCACATGACATATGACACCACATGACACATGATGACACATGATATCACATGACACATGATGACACATGAAGACACATGACACCACATGACACCACATGATGACACATGACACCACATGACACATGACACCACATGACACCACATGAAACATGACACATAACACATGACACCACATGACACCACATGAAACATGACACATAACACCACATGATACCACATGACACATGACACCACATGACACGACACATGATGACACATGACACCACATGACAACACATGATAATACATGACACATGATGCCACATGGCATATGACACCACATGACACCACATGACAACACATGACACCACATGACAACACATGACACTACATGACACATTACACCACATGACATCACATGACACATGATACCATATGACACGTGACACCACATGATATGACACCACATGATACCACTTGACACCACATGATACCACATGATACCACATGACACGTGACACCACATGACATCACATGACACATGACACCACATGGCACCACATGACACATGATGACACATGACACATGATGACACATGATACCACATGACACATGATGACACATGAAGACACATGACACCACATGACACCACATGATGACACATGACACCACATGACACATGACAAAACATGATAACACATGGCACATGATGACACATGGCACATGACACCACGTGACATCACGTGACACATGACACATGATGACACATGACACCACATGACACTTGACATATGATGACACATGATATCACATGACACATGATTCATGACACCACATGACACCACTTGACACCACATGGCACCACATGAAACATGATGACATATAATACCACATGAAACATGACACCACATGATACCACATGATATGACACCACATGACACCACATGACCCATGACACCACATGACATCACATGATGACACATGATGACATATGACACCACATGACACCACATGACTGACAACATATGACACATGATGACGCATGATGACACATGATGACACATGGCACCACATGAAACATGACACATGACACTATATGACTGACAACACATGACACATGATGACAAATGATATCACATGACACATGACACCACATGGCCCCATATGACATATGACACCACATGATACCACATGACACGTGACACCACATGACACCACATGACACATGACACCACATGGCACCACATGACATATGATACCACATGACACATGACACCACATGACACATGATGACACATGATACCACATGACACATGATGACGCATGAAGACACATGACACCACATGACACATGACACCACATGACACCACATGAAACATGACACATAACACCACATGACACATGACACCACATGACACCACATGAAACATGACACATAACACCACATGATACCACATAACACATGATAGCACATGACATGACACACGATGACACATGACACCACATGACACATGATGACACATGACAACACATGATAACATATGACACATGATGACACATGGCATATGACATCACATGACACCAGATGACACATGACAGCACATGACACCACATGACAGCACATGACACCACATGACACATGACACCACATGACACATGACACCACATGACACATGACACCACATGACACCATATGATGACACATGATGACACATGATGACACATGATGGACAACACATGACACATGATGACACATGATGACACATGATGATACATGGCACCACATGAAACATGATGACACATGATACTACATGACTGACAACACATGACACATGATGACACATGATACCACATGACACATGACACATGATGACACATGACACCACATGACACCACATGACTGACAACACATGACACATGACACATGATGACACATGACACCACATGAAACATGATGATACATGACACTATATGACTGACAGCTCATGACACATGATGACACATGACAACACATGATAACACATGACACATGATGACACATGGCATATGACACCACATGACACCACATGACACATGACAATACATGACACCACATGACAACACATGACATCACACGACACATGACACCACATGACACATGACACCACATGACACATGACACCACATGATACATGACACGTGATATCACATGACACCACATGATACATGACACATGACACCACATGATATATGACATGTGACACCACATGACATCTCATGACACATGACACGACATGACACCACATGATGACACATGACACCACATGACACCACATGACTGACAACACATGAAACATGACGACACATAATGACAAATGATGACCCATGGCATCACATTAAACATGATGACACATGACACTACATGACTGACAACACATGACACATGATTACACATGACACCACATGACACACAACACATGACCATGTGACATCACATGACATGACACCACATGATACCACATGACACATGACACCACATGACATTACACATGACAACACATGACACCACTTGATACCATATGACATATGACACATAACACAACATGACACCACATGACACATGACACCACATGACACATGACACGTGACACCACATGACACCACATGACATGACACCACATAATACCACATGACACATGACACCACATGATACCACATGACACATCATGTGGTGACACGTGACATCACATGACACCACGTGACACATGACACCACATGGCACCACATGACACATGACACCATATGACACATGACCACGTGACACCACATGACATGACACCACATGATACCACATGACACCACATGATACCATATGACACATGACACTACATGACACATGACACATGACACATGACACCACATGACACATGACATATGATGATACATGACACCACATGGTAATACATGACACTACATGAAACCACATGACAATATATGACACATGACAGCACATGATGACTAATGACACATGATGACAAATGACACCACATGATGACACATGATGACACATGGCACCACATGAAACATGATGACATATAACACCACATGACACAAGACACCACATGACACCACTTGACACCATATCACACCACATGACACATGACAAGTTACACCACATTACACCACATGACACATGACTCCGTGACACCATGTGACATGACACCACATGAGACCACATGACACATGATACCACATGACACATGACACATGATGACACATGGCACCACATGACACATGATGACACATGACACCACATGACAATACATGACACATGACACCACATGACACATGACACCACATGACACCACATGACATGTGACACCACATGACATGACACCACATGATACCACATGACACCACATGATATCACATGATACCACATGACACGTGACACCACATGACACAACATGACACATGACACCACATGGCACCACATGACACATGACACCACATGACACATGATGACACATGATACCACATGACACATGATGACACATGAAGACACATGACACCACATGACACCACATGATGACATATGATACCACATGACACATGACACCACATGAAACATGACACATAACACCACATGACACATGACACCACATGACACCACATGAAACATGATACATAACACCACATGATACCACATGACACATGACATCACATGACATGACACATGATGACACATGATACCACATGACAACACATGATAATACAGGACACATGATGACACATGGCATATGACACCACATGATACCACATGACACATGACAACAAATGACACCACATGACAACACATGACACCACACGACACATGACACCATATGACATATGACACCACATGACACATGACACCACATGACACCACATGACACATGACACCACATGACATGACACCACATGATACCACATGACACATGACACCACATGATACCACATGATACCACATGACATGTGACACCACATGACACCACATGACACATGACACCACATGGCGACACATGACACCACATGACACATGAGACACATGACACCACATGACACATGATGACACATGAAGACACATGACACCACATGATGACACATGACACCACATGACACCACATGAAACATGACACATAACACCACATGATACCACATGACACATGACAAGACACATGATGACACATGACAACACATGATAATACATGACACATGATGACACATGGCAAATGACATCACATGATACCACATGACACATGACAACACATGACACCACATGAAAACACATGACACGTGACACCACATGATATGACACCACATGATACCACATGATGCCACATGACACATAACACCACATGACACCACATGACACATGACACCACATGGCCCCACATGACACATGGCACCACATGACACATGACACCACATGACATATAACACCACATGGCATTTGATACCACATGACACATGTAGACACTTGACACCACATGATGACACATGACACCACATGACAAATGATACCACATGACACCACATGAAACATGACACAAAACACCATATGACACCACATGACACCATGTGACACATGATGCATTATCATATGAAACCATATGACATGACACCATATGATACCATATGACAAATGATACCACATGACACATGACACCTGACATATGATGACACATGACACCACATGACAATACATGACACATGACACCCCATGAAAATACATGACAACACATGACAATACATGACACATGACACCACATGTTGACACATGTGACATGACACTACATGACACCACATGATACAACATGACACATGACACCACATGACACATGACACATGATGACACATGGCACCACATGACACATGACACATGATGGCACATGACACCAGATGACAATAGATGACACATGACACCCCATGACACCACATGTCACATGACACCACATGACACATGACACAACATGACACAACATGACACCACTTGACACATGACACCACATGACATTACACATGACAATACATGACATCACTTGATACCACATGACACATAATACAATATGACACAACATGACACCACATGACACATGACACCACATGATACCATATGACACATCATGTGGTGACATGTGACACCACATGACACCATATGACACATGATACCACATGACACCACATGACACCACAAAATACCATATGACACATATGACACAACTGGGATGGTGCAGTGAGCTAAAAAACGGTGTTGGATCTAGCCCTGATCTCTTGACTGGGTGAGAGTACTCTGCTTAATTCAGAGTCTCTGTCCATCACCACCCCTTGTTGTAAATTATTTTGTCCACCCTAAGCGTGGAAGGGTATACTCAGATGTGAGTCCCTTGCTCATTGCACCATCAGGATTCAAGCAAGCCGGGCCGAAGACGGCTGAAATGCCAGAAACCGGTCCCCGGAAGCTTGTTTCCTTCCCAGTGTAAGAATTGGCTTTTGTAGTCTGGTCTGCCCTGTTCCCATGATGCACTGGGCCAGGGACAGAGTAATTTGCATACAGCCAGGTTCTGAAACTGGGATGGTGCAATGAGCTAAAAAACGGTGTTGGATCTAGCCCTGATCTCTTGACTGGGTGAGAGTACTCTGCTTAATTCAGAGACTCTGTCCATCACCACCCCTTGTTGTAAATTATTTTGTCCACCCTAAGCGTGAAAGGGTATACTCAGATGTGAGTCCCTTGCTCATTGCACCATCAGGATTCAAGCAAGCCGGGCCAAAGACGGCTGAAATGCCAGAAACCGGTCCCCGGAAGCTTGTTTCCTTCCCAGTGTAAGAATTGGCTTTTGTATTCTGGTCTGCCCTGTTCCCATGATGCACTGGGCCAGGGACAGACTAATTTGCATACAGCCAGGTTCTGAAACTGGGATGGTGCAATGAGCTAAAAAACGGTGTTGGATCTAGCCCTGATCTCTTGACTGGGTGAGAGTACTCTGCTTAATTCAGAGACTCTGCCCATCACCACCCCTTGTTGTAAATTACATGACACATGATGACACATGGCACCACATGATACATAACACATGATGACACATGACACCACATGACAATACATGACACATGACACCACATGACACATGACACCACATGACACATGACACCACATGACACCACATGACACCACATGACACGTGACACCACATGACATGACACCACATGATACCACATGATACATGACACCACATGATACCACATGATACCACATGACACGTGACACCACATGACACCACATGACACATGACACCACATGGCACCACATGACACATGACACCACATGACACATGATGACACATGATATCACATGACACATGATGACACATGAAGACACATGACACCACATGATACCACATGATGACACATGACACCACATGACACATGACACCACATGACACCACATGAAACATGACACATAACACCACATGACACATGACACCACATGACACCACATGAAACATGACACATAACACCACATGATACCACATGACACATGACACCACATGACACGACACATGATGACACATGACAACACATGATAATACATGACACATGATGCCACATGGCATATGACACCACATGACATCACATGACAACACATGATACCACATGACAACACATGATACCACATGACACATTACACCACATGACACATGACACCACATGACACATGATACCATATGACACGTGACACCACATGACATGACACCACATGATACCACATGACACCACATGATACCACATGATACCACATGACACGTGACACCACATGACATCACATGACACATGACACCACATGGCACCACATGACACATGACACCACATGACACATGATGACACATGATACCACATGACACATGATGACATATGAAGACACATGACACCACATGACACCACATGATGACACATGACACCACATGACATATGACAGAACATGATAACACATGGCACATGATGACACATGGCACATGACACCACATGACATCACGTGACACATGACACATGATGACACATGACACCACATGACACTTGACATATGATGACACATGATATCACATGACACATGATTCATGACACCACATGACACCACTTGACACCACATGGCACCACATGAAACATGATGACATATAACACCACATGAAACATGATACCACATGACACCACATGATATGACACCACATGACACCACATGGCACATGACACCACATGACATCACATGATGACACATGATGACATATGACACCACATGACACCACATGACTGACAACATATGACACATGATGACACATGATGACACATGATGACACATGGCACCACATGAAACATGACACATGACACTACATGACTGACAACACATGACACATGATGACACATGATATCACATGACACATGACACCACATGGCCCCATATGACACATGACACCACATGATACCACATGACACATGACACCACATGACACCACATGACACATGACACCACATGGCACCACATGACACATGACACCACATGACACATGACACCACATGACACATGATGACACATGATACCACATGACACATGATGACGCATGAAGACACATGACACCACATGACACATGACACCACATGACACCACATGAAACATGACACATAACACCACATGACACATGACACCACATGACACCACATGAAACATGACACATAACACCACATGATACCACATGACACATGATACCACATGACATGACACACGATGACACATGACACCACATGACACACGATGACACATGACACCACATGACACATGATGACACATGACAACACATGATAACATATGACACATGATGACACATGGCATATGACACCACATGACACCAGATGACACATGACAACACATGATACCACATGATAACACATGACACCACATGACACATGACACCACATGACACATGACACCACATGACACATGACACCACATGACACCATATGATGACACATGATGACACATGATGACACATGATGACAATTGACGGACAACACATGACACATGACGACACATGATGACACATGATGATACATGGCACCAGATGAAACATGATGACACATGACACTATATGACTGACAACACATAACACATGATGACACATGATACCACATGACACATGACACATGACACCACATGACACCACATGACTGACAACACATGACACATGACGACACATGATGACACATGGCACCACATGAAATATGATGATACATGACACTACATGACTGACAGCTCATGACACATGATGACACATGACAACACATGATAACACATGACACATGATGACACATGGCATATGACACCACATGACACCACATGACACATGACAATACATGACACCACATGACAACACATGACATCACATGACACATGACACCACATGACACATGACACCACATGACATATGTCACCACATGAAACATGATGACACATGACACTACATGATTGACAACACATGACACATGATGACACATGACACCACATGACACATAACACATGACCATGTGACATCACATGACATGACACCACATGATACCACATGACACATGACACCACATGACACATTAACACATGATGACCCATGATACCACATGACAATATATGACACGTGACACCACATGAAACCACATGACAATACATGACACATGACACAACATGATGACACATGATGACACATGCCACCACATGACTGACAACACATGACACATGATGACACATGATGACACATGATGACACATGGCACCACATGAAACATGATGACACATGACACTACATGACTGACAACACATGACATATGATGACACATGATACCACATGACACATGACACCACATGACACATGACAGAACATGATAACACATGGCACATGATGACACATGGCACATGACACCACATGACATCACGTGACACATGACACATGATGACACATGACACCACATGACACTTGACATATGATGACACATGATATCACATGACACATGATTCATGACACCACATGACACCACTTGACACCACATGGCACCACATGAAACATGATGACATATAACACCACATGAAACATGACACCACATGACACCACATGATATGACACCACATGACACCACATGGCACATGACACCACATGACATCACATGATGACACATGATGACATATGACACCACATGACACCACATGACTGACAACATATGACACATGACGACACATGATGACACATGATGACACATGGCACCACATGAAACATGACACATGACACTACATGACTGACAATACATGACACATGATGACACATGATATCACATGACACATGACACCACATGGCCCCATATGACACATGACACCACATGATACCACATGACACATGACACCACATGACACCACATGACACATGACACCACATGGCACCACATGACACATGACACCACATGACACATGACACCACATGACACATGATGACACATGATACCACATGACACATGATGACGCATGAAGACACATGACACCACATGACACATGACACCACATGACACCACATGAAACATGACACATAACACCACATGACACATGACACCACATGACACCACATGAAACATGACACATAACACCACATGATACCATATGACACATGATACCACATGACATGACACACGATGACACATGACACCACATGACACATGATGACACATGACAACACATGATAACATATGACACATGATGACACATGGCATATGACACCACATGACACCAGATGACACATGACAACACATGATACCACATGATAACACATGACACCACATGACACATGACACCACATGACACATGACACCATATGACACATGACACCACATGACACCATATGATGACACATGATGACACATGATGACACATGATGACACATGATGACACATGACGGACAACACATGACACATGACGACACATGATGACACATGATGATACATGGCACCAGATGAAACATGATGACACATGACACTATATGACTGACAACACATAACACATGATGACACATGATACCACATGACACATGACACATGACACCACATGACACCACATGACTGACAACACATGACACATGACGACACATGATGACACATGGCACCACATGAAACATGATGATACATGACACTACATGACTGACAGCTCATGACACATGATGACACATGACAACACATGATAACACATGACACATGATGACACATGGCATATGACACCACATGACACCACATGACACATGACAATACATGACACCACATGACAACACATGACATCACATGACACATGACACCACATGACACATGACACCACATGACACATGTCACCACATGAAACATGATGACACATGACACTACATGATTGACAACACATGACACATGATGACACATGACACCACATGACACACAACACATGACCATGTGACATCACATGACATGACACCACATGATACCACATGACACATGACACCACATGACACATTAACACATGATGACCCATGATACCACATGACAATATATGACACGTGACACCACATGAAACCACATGACAATACATGACACATGACACAACATGATGACACATGATGACATATGCCACCACATGACTGACAACACATGACACATGATGACACATGATGACACATGATGACACATGGCACCACATGAAACATGATGACACATGACACTACATGACTGACAACACATGACATATGATGACACATGATACCACATGACACATGACACCACATGGTCCCACATGACACATGATACCACATGATACCACATGATACCACATGACACATGACACCACATGACACCACATGGCACCACATGACACATGACACCAGTGGGGCTGGTTTTAGCTAAAGCCTTATAGACCATACACATGGACTTAAAAAGGATGCGGTCCACAACGGGAAGCCAGTGCAGCTGCTTCCGAGCAGCGATGGCAGAGGCACGTTGGGGTAGGTCGAGAACAAATCTGGCTGCTGCGTTCTGAACCACCTGCAAGCGCTGCAGCTGGCATTTATTAAGCCCAGCATACAGCGCATTGCAATAGTCCAGACGCGAGCCCAACAGGGCAATAGCCAGTTGCTTTCTTGCCTGTAAGGAGAGATAATGCCTGATTTTCCTTGGAATATGGATGATCCCCCAACAGGTTGAAACAGTCCTGTTGACCTGTTGGCACATGCTAAGGATAGGATCGATCATGACCCCCAGGTTTTTAGCTGAGGATGTGGGATCGGGACAGGCACCCAGTGAGTCTGGCCACCATTCAGCAGACCAGATATCTTCCCTTCCTCCAAACACCATCACCTCAGTCTTCTCCCCATTCAGTTTCAATGAATTGTGAATCATCCATTGGCCGACTGCCTCCATACAGGATCTAAAGTTGGCGGCAGTCGACGTAACTGACTGGGAGAGAGAGACGAGGATCTGGGTGTCGTCCACATAAGAGACTACCTCCATCCCATAAGATCTGATAAGTCTGGAAAGGGGGGTCACATAGATATTAAAAAGGGTAGGACTTAGCGCTGACCCTTGAGGGACCCCACAATGCACAGACAGGGATGGAGATAGAAACTGACCCAGCATCACCCTTTGCTCTCTATGATCGAGAAAAGAGGAAAGGAGACTCAGGGCCGCCCCCCGAACCCCAATGTCCCTCAGTCGAGATGTTAAGACTGAGGGAGAGAGGGTATCGAAAGCAGCCGTGAGGTCTAGAAGGATCAGGAGGGAGGTCTGTCCCCCATCAACCCGTGTGCGGATGTTATCAAGCACTATGGTGAGGGCAGACTCGGTGGTATGTTCCCTCCTGAATCCATGCTGGGAAAGATCCAAACAGCTGGAACTCTCCACGAATGCAGCAAGATGTTTATTTAGGTGGGCTGTTAACATCTTTGCGGGAGCCGGGAGCAGCGAAATGGGGCGAAAGTTTTTTAATACCCCAGGGTCAAGGGAAGGCTTCTTGAGCAGAGGTTTTACCATAGCATTTTTCCACTGCTGGGGAAAAATGCCCTCCTTCATCGCCCTGTTCATGATGTCGACCAGAGGGGGAAGGAGGGATTCTCTGCACTGCTTAAGGATCTTTAGCGCATGACACTACATGACTGACAACACATGACACATGATGACATATACCACATGACCCATGACACCACATTGCCCCACATGACACATGATACCACATGATACCACATGATACCACATGACACGTGATGACATATGATACCACATGACACATGACACCACATGGCCCCACATGACACATGATACCACATGATACCACATGACACGTGACACCACATGATAACACATGACACCACATGGCAAGACATGACACATGACACAACATGACACCACACGACACATGACAATACATGACACCACATGACACATGACACCACATGACACATGACACCACATGATACATGACATGTGACACCACATGACACCACATGATATGACACCACATGACACCATATGACACCACATGACACCACATGACACCACATGACATCACATGATGACACATGATGACACATGACACCACATGACACCGCATGACTGACAACACATGACACATGACGACACATGATGACACATGATGACACATGGCACCACATGAAACATGATGACACATGACACTACATGACTGACAACACATGACACATGATGACACATGATACCAAATGACACATGACACCACATGGCCCCACATGACACATGATACCACATGATACCACATGATACCACATGACACGTGACACCACATGACACCACATGGCACCACCTGACACATGACACCACATGACACCACATGACACATGATGACACATGATACCATATGACACATGATGACGCATGAAGACACATGACACCACATGATACCACATGATGACACATGACACCACATGACACCACATTAAACATGACATATAATACCACATGACACATGACATCACATGACACCACATGAAACATGACACATAACACCACATGATATCACATGACACATGATACCACATGACACGATACATGAAGACACATGACACCACATGACACATGATGACACATGACAACACATGATAACACATGACACATGATGACACATGGCATATGACACCACATGACACCACATGACACATGACAACACATGACATCACATGACAACACATGACACCACACAACACATGACACCACATGACACATGACACCACATGACACATGACACAACATGATACATGACACGTGACACCACATGACACCACATGATATGACACCACATGACACCACATGACACATGACACCACATGACACCACATGATGACACATGATGACACATGATGACACATGACACCACATGACTGACAACACATGACACATGACGACACATGATGACACATGATGACACATGGCACCACATGAAACATGATGACACATGACACCACATGACACATTACCACATGATGACACATGGCATATGACACCACATGACAGCACATGACACATGACAATACATGACACCACATGACACATGACACCACATGACACATGACACCACATGATACATGACATGTGACACCACATGACACCACATGATATGACACCACATGACACCACATGAAACCACATGACACATGACACCACATGATATCACATGATGACACATGATGACACATGACACCACATGACACTGCATGACTAACAACACATGACACATGACAATACATGATGACACATGGCACCACATGAAACATGATGACACATGACACTACATGACTGACAACACATGACACATGATGACACATGATACCACATGACACATGACACCACATGGCCCCACATGACACATGATACCACATGATACCATATGATACCACATGACATGTGACACCACATGACACCACATGACACCACATGGCACCACATGACACATGACACCACATGACACCACATGACACATGATGACACATGATACCATATGACACATGATGACGCATGAAGACACATGACACCACATGACACCACATGATGACACATGACACCACATGACACCACATTAAACATGACACATAATACCACATGACACATGACACCACATGACACAACAAGAAACATGACACATAACACCACATGATACCACATGACACATGATATCACATGACACGACACATGATGACACATGACACCACATGACACATGATGACACATGATAACACATGACACATGATGACACATGGCATATGACACCACATGACACCATATGACACATGACAACACATGACAATATATGACATCACACAACACATGACACCACATGACACATGACACCACATGACACATGACACCACATGATACATGACACGTGACACCACATGACACCACATGATATGACACCACATGACACATGACACCACATGACACCACATGATGACACATGATGACACATGATGACATATGACACCATATGACTGATAACACATGACACATGACGACACATGATGACACATGATGACACATGGCACCACATGAAACATGATGACACATGACACCACATGACACCACATGACACATTACCACGTGACACCACATGACATGACACCACATGGCACCACATGACAATACATGACACATGACACCACATGACGACACATGACACATGATGACAAATGACACCACATGATGACACATGATGACACATGGCACCACATGAAACATGATGACATATAACACCATAGGACACATGACACCACTTGACACAATATCACACCACATGACACATGACAAGTAACACCACATGACACCACATGACACATGACACCGTGACATCATGTGACATGACACCACATGACACATGATACCACATGACACATGACACATGATGACACATGGCACCACAGGACACATGATGACACATGACACCACATGACAATACATGACAGATGACATCACATGACACATGACACCACATGACAAATAACACCACATGACACCACATGACACGTGACACCACATGACATGACACCACATGATACCACATGACACATGACACCACATGATATCACATGATACCACATGACACGTGACACCACATGACACCACATGACACATGACACCACATGGCACCACATGACACATGACACCACATGACACATGATGACACATGACACCACATGACACATGATGACGCATGAAGACACATGACACCACGTGATGACACATAACACCACATGAAACATGACACCACATGACACCACATGAAACATGACACATAACACCACATGACACATGACACCACATGACACCACATGAAACATGACACATAACACCACAGGATACCACATGACACTTGACATGGCACATGATGACACATGACACCACATGACACATGATGACACATGACAAAACATGATTACACATGACACATGATGACACATGGCATATGACCCCACATGATACCACATGACAACACATGACACCACATGACAACACATGACAACACATGACACCACACGACACATGACACCACATGACACATGACACCACATGACACCACATGATACATGACATGTGACACCACATGACACCACATGATATGACACCACATGATACCACATGACACCACATGACACATGACACCACATAATACAACATGATGACACATGACACATGACACAAGGGCAAGCACTACAGATTGAGGAAGCAATTTCCTCCTTGGACTTCACTCAATAAGTGAAGGGACCAACACACGAGAAGGGACATATGCTTGATTTAGGTTGGACCACTATGCCAGTCCAGGGCTCTACAAAGATCTTGCCATGCACCTGGTCTGACCACTCTTTAATAAGGGGCAGAATTCTATTGAACGGCCACCTGTCCAAGCCTCGGGAAGGTTGGAAAATGGCCCAGAAGTGGAGAAACATTGATGGGGAGAAAATGGTGCATCTCCTGGAAGAGTCTCCTCCAGTAAAGGAGCAGGACGCTAATATTGATGCCCTTTGTGGACACCTTCAGCATAGACTGGGGAGAGCCATTGATTTGGTGGCACCCCTTCGTAGGGTGAAGAAGGTGGAGAGAGGAGTTGGGGCTCCTTGGTATAATGACTCCTTATGGGATATGAAACGTGGGGTGAGGAGGAAAGAACGAGCATGGCGGAAAGAGTATGACGCCACTGCCAAGAAAGAATACATTTCATCCTTAGCGATTTACAAACTAGCCATCCAAACTAGGAAGGCTGCTTTCTTTGAGGAAAGAATAGTTGCAGCTAGAAATCCACAGAAGGAAATCTTTCGAGTCCTGGCTGAGCTCAGGATAAACAAAGAGCAAAGCACTGAGTTCACCCAGGAGGATTGCCAGAGGTTCCAGGACTTCTTTGTGAACAAGATCTCTGATATTCTGGGAGAAATTGCTACAACTACACCCCTCGACTGTCCCCGCCCACCTGATCATACTGCCCCGTCAGATACTATACTGTTAGCTGAGTTCTCCCCAATTGCAAAACAGGAACTACTTATGATTACGGACCGAGTCAAATCTGGCTCTCAGGTTGATCCATGCCCTCCTGATGTGTTCAAATTGGCACTGCCAGGTATTGAGAAAGAAGTTTTGCATCTGTTGAACACTTCCCTTCACACAGGACAGGTCCCTCTAGCTTTCAAAGAGGCTCGCCTGATTCCTCTACTAAAAAAACCTGGATCGGACACGAAGTGTTTGAAGAACTTCCGACCCATTTCCCAGCTGCCTTTTTTGGCTAAGGTGATCGAGCAGCATGTGCTGGCATTGCTCTCAGGACATCTAGAGAGCAACAACCTGCTGGAGTCCAATCAGGCAGGGTTCCGTGCCAACCATAGCACGGAATTAGTCATGCTATCAATCCTGGATGAATTGAGGAGTCGAGCTGATATAAAAACACCGAGTGCCCTGGTACTACTCAATCTCTCCGCGGCCTTTGATACCGTGTGTCATGGACAACTATTGTCGCGGTTGAGGTCTTTTGGTATCAGGGGTACAGCACATGCATGGCTTACATCATTCCTGCAGGGCAGGACACAAAGAGTACAGTTGGGGGATCTCCTTTCCACCTCTGCTCCCATCATTTGTGGGGTGCCACAGGGTTCTGCCCTGTCACCCCTACTCTTTAATATTTACTTGCAGCCATTAATTGCACTCCTGAATAGGATGGACTGCCTAGTATACAACTACGCCGATGACACCCAGATAATCATCCGGCTGGATGATGGCCCGGGAGCGTCTACCAGGTTGCAGGACATACTCAAAGCCACGGTTAATTGGATGTCCGAGAATTCCTTATAAATCAACCCGGACAAGACAGAAGTGTTGCCTATTTCCATCACGGGCAACCCCTGGAGCGAGAAATGCTGGCCTGTGGAGCTGGGTGTGCCACCGGAACCGGCGTCTGCAGTCAAAAGTTTGGGCTTATACGTGGATGATAAACTCTCCATGAAAAAACAAGTCACCACGGTAGTGGGCACCTGTATAGGCCTGATGCGACAATTGAGGAAGATCTCTGCACTACTCTCATTTTCCACCTTGAGACACGTGGTTTCAGCCACAATCCTGGCTAGGCTGGACTATGGAAACTCCCTGTATATCGGTCTACCCCAGCGGCTGCTGGATATGCTACAGGGGGTTATGAACGACGCAGCCCAGCTGATTTACAAGAAACCTAGGACTGCCCACTCTTCCCCTCTGATGCAGGAGCTACATTGGCTCCCGATTCGGCAGAGGGTTGTATTTAAAGGATTGTGTATCGTACATAAGGCGCTGTATGGTAATGCACCCAGATACTTGAAATCCCGCCTGTCCCCATATACACCGAGCAGGACTTTGCGCTCGTCGGATGCTACCCTCTTGTCCCAATCCCGTTTTAAACTGGCCACGGTGGGGGGACGTGCTTTCTCCAACACACTCCCAGCTTTATGGAACAAACTGGCCCCAGAACTAAGGAAGGAATGCAATCTGTTATCCTTCAGGAAAAAGTTAAAAACCGTATTGTTCAAGCAAGCATGGAGTAGCCTCTAGGCATTGTGGCCTGTATCAAGTAAGATCAAGATCAAGTAAATACCGAACCCCACTACGTAATCTGGACAAACAGCGCTTAGAGACCCCGGTGGTAATAACGCGCTATACAAATTAAATAAATAAATAAATAAAATAAACATGACACCACATGACACCACATGACTGACAACACATGACACATGACAACACATGATGACACATGACACATGGCAACAAATAAAACATCATGACACTAAATGACTGACAACACATGACACATGATGACACATGACACCACATGACACATGACACATGACACATGATAACACATGACACCACTTGACACCACATGACTGACAACACATGGCACATGATGACACATGATACATGATGACACATGGCACCACATGAAACATGATGACACATGACACTATATGACTGATACCATACGACACATGATGACACATGACAACACATGATAACACATGACACATGATGACACATGGCATATGACACCACATGATACCACATGACACATGACAACACATGACACCACATGACAACACATGACACCACATGACACATGACACCACATGGCACATGACACCACATGACACATGACACCACATGATACATGACACGTGACACCACATGATACCACATGACGCCACATGACACATGACACCACATGACACCACATGATGACACATGATGACACATGATACCACATGACACCACATGACTGACAATACATGACACATGATGACACATGATGACACATGATGACACATGTCATCACATGAAACATGATGACACATGACACTACATGACTGACAACACATGACACATGATGACACATGACACCACATTACACACAACAGATGACCATGTGACATCATATGACATGACACCACATGATACCACATGACACATGACACCACATGACACATTGACACATGATGACCCATGACACCACATGACAATATATGACACGTGACACCACATGAAACCACATGACAATACATGACACATGACACAACATGATGACACATGATGACACATGCCACCACATGACTGACAACACATGACACATGATGACACATGATGGCACATGGCACCACATGAAACATGATGACAAATGACACCACATGATATCACATGATACATGACACCACATGACACATAGCCATGTGAGAACACATGACATGACACCACATTATACCACATGACACATGACACCACATGACACATGACACATGATGACACATGACATCACATGGCACATGACATATGATGACACATGACACCACATGGCAATACATGACACATGACACCACATGAAACCACATGACAACACATGACAATACATGACACATGACACCACATGATCACACATGACACATGATGACACATGACACCACATGATGACACATGATGACACATGGCACCACATGAAACATGATGACATATGACATCACATGACACATAATACATGACACCACATGACACCACTTGACACCACATGACACCACATGACACATGACACATAACCCCACATGACACCACATGACATGACATGACACATGACCACATGACACCATGTGACATGAAACCACATGACACCACATGACACCACATGAAACGACATATGATGACACATGACATATGATGACACCACATGACAATATATGACACATGACACCACATGAAACCACATCACAACACATTACAATACATGACACATGACACCACATGATGACACATGACATATGATGACACATGACACCACATGATATTACACATTACACATGACACATGATGACACATGACACCACATGACACATGTTGTCACATGACAACATATGATAACACATGACACATGACACCACATGATATCACATGACACCACATGACAACACATGACACCACATGACACATGACACCACATGAAACATGACACCACATGACACCAATTGACACTACATGACACCACATGACACATGACACCACATGACACCACATGCCACCACATGACAACACATGACACCAATTGACACTAAATGACACCACATGAGTCATGACACATGACACCACATGATACCATATGACACATGGCACCACATGAAACCACTTGAAACCACATGACACCACATGACATAAACCACATGACACCACATGACACATGACACCACATGACACATGACCACGTGACACCACATGACATGACACCACATGACACCACATGATACCACATGACACATGACACCACATGACACATGACACATAACAACACATGACACATCACACCACATGATACCACATAATACATGACAACACATGACACCACATGATGACACATGATGACACATGGCATTACATGAAACATGATGACACATTACACCACATGACACACAACATGACACCACATGACACATGACACCACATGACACATGACACGTGACACCACATGACACCACATGATACCATATGACACATGACACCACATGATACCACATGATACCACATGACACGTGACACTACATGACACCACATGACACATGACACCACATGGCACCACATGACACATGACACCACATGACACCACATCACACATTACCACGTGATACCACATGACATGACACCACATGATACCACATGACACCACATGACACATGACACCACATGACACATGATGACACATGACACCACATGATATATGATGATGCATGAAGACACATGACACCACATGATACCACATGATGAAACATGACACCACATGACACATGACACCACATGACACCACATGAAACATGACACATAACACCACATGACACATGACACCACATGACACCACATGAAACATGACACATAATACCACATGATACCACATGACACATGACACCACATGACACGACACATGATGACACATGACACCACATGACAACACATGATAACACATGACACATGATGACACATGGCATAAGACACCACATGACACCACATGACACATGACAACACATGATACCACACGACACATGACACCACATGACACATGACACCACATGATACATGACATGTGACACCACATGACACCACATGATATGACACCACATGACACCACATGACACCACATGACACATGATACCACATGATATCACATGATGACACATGATGACACATGACACCACATGACACCACATGACTGACAACACATGACACATGACGACACATGATGACACATGATGACACATGGCACCACATGAAACATGATGACACATGACACTACATGACTGACAATATATTACACATGACACCACATGGCCCCACATGACACATGACACCACATGATACCACATGATACCACATGACATGTGACACCACATGACATCACATGACACATGACACCACATGGCACCACATGACACATGACACCACATGACACATGACACCATATGACACCACATGATGACATATGACACCACATGACACATGTGGAGTGGTGTGGCTCACTGGTTAGAGGCGGCAGACCCGGAAGCAGAGGTCAGCCCGGGACCAGGGTTCGATTCCCGATGCGGCAGGGTCTTGGGCCATGGTCAGCGGACTCGATAATTCTCGCCTCGGTGCCTACTCCAACCATGGGTCACACTCAGCAACTCTAGGCAATAGCTTGCTTAATCTCTACTAACGGCCCCATCAGCGCCAGGGATGCTTGTCTTCACCTTGGAGATGCCCAGGAGGGACCATCTCACAGGGAAAGCCAGGATGGGTTCCCCAGTGGTATACAGCACTGGGACGCCCCTTTGCTGGGGCAGCTGTGCGCTTTACAAGTATACGACATTTAACATTTAACATGACACATGATGACACATGATACCACATGACACATGATGACGCATGAAGATACATGACACCACATGATGACACATGACACCACATGACACCACAAGAAACATGACACATAACACCACATGACACATGACACCACATGACACCACATGAAACATGACACATAACATCACATGATACCACATGACACATGATACTACATGACACAACACATGATAACACATGACACATGATGACACATGGCATATGACACCACATGACACCACATGACACATGACAACACATGACACCACATGACAACACATGACACCACACGACACATGACACCATATGACACATGACACCACATGACACATGACACCACATGATACATGACATGTGACACCACATGACATCACATGATATGACACCACATGACACCACATGACACATGACACCACATGACACCACATGATAACACATGATGATACATGATGACACATGATACTACATGACTGACAACACATGACACATGACGACACATGATGACACATGATGACACATGGCACCACATGAAACATGATGACACATGACACCACATGACACCACATGACACATTACCACGTGACACCACATGACATGACATCACATGACGACACTTGACACATGATGACAAATGACACCACATGATGGCACATGATGACACATGGCACCACATGAAACATGATGAGATATAACACCACAGGACACATGACACCACTTGACACCACATCACACCACATGACACCACATGACACATGACACATGACACCATGACACCATGTGACATGATACCACATGACACCACATGACACATGATACCACATGACACATTACACTTGATGACACATGGCACCATAGGACACATGACATATGATGACACATGACACCACATGACAATACATGACAGATGACACCACATGACACATGACACCACATGACACATGACACCACATGACACGTGACACCACATGACATGACACCACATGATACCATATGACACATGACACCACATGATATCACATGATACCAAATGGCATGTGACACCACATGACACCACATGACACATGACACCACATGGCACCACATGACACATGACACCACATGACACATGATGACACATGACACCACATGACACATGATGACCCATGAAGACACATGACACCACATGATGACATATGACACCACATGAAACATGACACCACATGATACCACATGAAACATGACACATAACACCACATGACACATGTCACCACATGACACCACATGAAACATGACACATAATACGACATGATACCACATGACACATGACATGGCACATGATGACACATGACACCACATGACACATTATGACACATGACAACACATGATAACACATGACACATGATGACACATGGCATATGACACCACATGATACCACATGACAACACATGACACCACATGACAACACATTACACCACACAACACATGACACCACATGACACATGACACGACATGACACATGACACCATATGATACATGACATGTGACACCACATGACACCACATGATATGACACCACATGATACCACATGACACCACATGACACATGGCACCACATGACACATGACACCACATGACACCACATGATACCACATGACACATGACACCACATGACACATGACACATAACAACACATGACACATCACACCACATGATACCACATAATACATGACAACACATGACACCACATGATGACACATGATGACACATGGCATTACATGAAACATGATGACACATTACACCACATGACACACAACATGACACCACATGACACATGATACCACATGACACATGACACGTGACACCACATGACACCACATGATACCATATGACACATGACACCACATGATACCACATGATACCACATGACACGTGACACTACATGACACCACATGACACATGACACCACATGGCACCACATGACACATGACACCGCATGACACCACATCACACATTACCACGTGACACCACATGACATGACACCACATGATACCACATGACACCACATGACACATGACTCCACATGACACATGATGACACATGACACCACATGATATATGATGATGCATGAAGACACATGACACCACATGACACCACATGATGACACATGACACCACATGACACATGACACCACATGACACCACATGAAACATGACACATAACACCACATGACACATGATACCACATGACACCACATGAAACATGACACATAATACCACATGATACCACATGACACATGACACCACATGACACGACACATGATGACACATGACACCACATGACAACACATGATAACACATGACACATGATGACACATGGCATAAGACACCACATGACACCACATGACACATGACAACACATGATACCACATGACACATGACACCACATGACACATGACACCACATGATACATGACATGTGACACCACATGACACCACATGATATGACACCACATGACACCACATGACACCACATGATACCATATGACACATGACACTACATGACACATGACACATGACACATGACACATGACACCACATGACACATGACATATGATGATACATGACACCACATGGCAATACATGACACTACATGAAACCACATGACAATATATGACACATGACAGCACATGATGACTAATGACACATGATGACAAATGACACCACATGATGACACATGATGACACATGGCACCACATGAAACATGATGACATATAACACCACATGACACAAGACACCACATGACACCACTTGACACCATATCACACCACATGACACATGACAAGTTAGACCACATGACACCACATGACACATGACTCCGTGACACCATGTGACATGACACCACATGAGACCACATGACACATGATACCACATGACACATGACACATGATGACACATGGCACCACATGACACATGATGACACATGATACCACATGACAATACATGACACATGACACCACATGACACATGACACCACATGACACCACATGACATGTGACACCACATGACATGACACCACATGATACCACATGACACATGACACCACATGATATCACATGATACCACATGACACGTAACACCACATGACACAACATGACACATGACACCACATGGCACCACATGACACATGACACCACATGACACATGATGACACATGATACCACATGACACATGATGACACATGAAGACACATGACACCACATGATACCACATGATGACATATGATACCACATGACACATGACACCACATGACACCACATGAAACATGACACATAACACCACATGACACATGACACCACATGACACCACATGAAACATGATACATAACACCACATGATACCACATGACACATGACATCACATGACATGACACATGATGACACATGACACCACATGACAACACATGATAATACAGGACACATGATGACACATGGCATATGACACCACATGATACCACATGACACATGACAACAAATGACACCACATGACAACACATGACACCACACGACTCATGACACCATATGACACATGACACCACATGACACATGACACCACATGACACCACATGACACGTGACACCACATGACATGACACCACATGATACCACATGACACATGACACCACATGATACCACATGATACCACATGACACGTGACACCACATGACACCACATGACACATGACACCACATGGCGACACATGACACCACATGACACATGAGACACATGACACCACATGACACATGATGACACATGAAGACACATGACACCACATGATGACACATGACACCACATGACACCACATGAAACATGACACATAACACCACATGATACCACATGACACATGACAAGACTCATGATGACACATGACAACACATGATAATACATGACACATGATGACACATGGCAAATGACACCACATGACACCACATGACACATGACAACACATGACACCACATGAAAACACATGACACGTGACACCACATGATATGACACCACATGATACCACATGATGCCACATGACACATAACACCACATGACACCACATGACACATGACACCACATGGCCCCACATGACACATGGCACCACATGACACATGACACCACATGACACATAACACCACATGGCATTTGATACCACATGACACATGTAGACACTTGACACCACATGATGACACATGACACCACATGACAAATGATACCACATGACACCACATGAAACATGACACAAAACACCATATGACACCACATGACACCATGTGACACATGATGCATTATCATGTGAAACCATATGACATGACACCATATGATACCATATGACAAATGATACCACATGACACATGACACCTGACATATGATGACACATGACACCACATGACAATACATGACACATGACACCCCATGAAAATACATGACAACACATGACAATACATGACACATGACACCACATGTTGACACATGTGACATGACACTACATGACACCACATGATACAACATGACACATGACACCACATGACACATGACACATGATGGCACATGACACCAGATGACAATAGATGACACATGACACCCCATGACACCACATGTCACATGACACCACATGACACATGACACAACATGACACCACTTGACACATGACACCACATGACATTACACATGACAATACATGACATCCCTTGATACCACATGACACATAATACAATATGATACAACATGACACCACATGACACATGACACCACATGATACCATATGACACATCATGTGGTGACATGTGACACCACATGACACCATATGACACATGATACCACATGACACCACATGACACCACAAAATACCATATGACACATATGACACAACTGGGATGGTGCAGTGAGCTAAAAAACGGTATTGGATCTAGCCCTGATCTCTTGACTGGGTGAGAGTATTCTGATTAATTCAGAGACTCTGTCCCTCACCACCCCTTGTTGTAAATATTTTTGTCCACCCTAAGCGTGGAAGGGTATACTCAGACATGAGTCCCTTGCTCATTGCAACATCAGGATTCAAGCAAGCCGGGCCGAAGATGGCTGAAGTGCTAGAAACCGGTCCCCGGAAGCTTGTTTCCTTCCCAGTGTAAGAATTGGCTTTTGTAGTCTGGTCTGCCCTGTTCCCATGATGCACTGGGCCAGGGACAGACTAATTTGCATACAGCCAGGTTCTGAAACTGGGATGGTGCAATGAGCTAAAAAACGGTGTTGGATCTAGCCCTGATCTCTTGACTGGGTGAGAGTACTCTGCTTAATTCAGAGACTCTGTCCATCACCACCCCTTGTTGTAAATTATTTTGTCCACCCTAAGCGTGGAAGTGTATACTCAGATGTGAGTCCCTTGCTCATTGCACCATCAGGATTCAAGCAAGCCGGGCCGAAGATGGCTGAAATGCCAGAAACCGGTCCCCGGAAGCTTGTTTCCTTCCCAGTGTAAGAATTGGCTTTTGTAGTCTGGTCTGCCCTGTTCCCATGATGCACTGGGCCAGGGACAGACTAATTTGCATACAGCCAGGTTCTGAAACTGGGATGGTGCAATGAGCTAAAAAACGGTGTTGGATCTAGCCCTGATCTCTTGACTGGGTGAGAGTACTCTGCTTAATTCAGAGACTCTGTCCATCACCACCCCTTGTTGTAAATTATTTTGTCCACCCTACGCGTGGAAGGGTATACTCAGATGTGAGTCCCTTGCTCATTGCACCATCAGGATTCAAGCAAGCCGGGCCGAAGACGGCTGAAATGCCAGAAACCGGTCCCCGGAAGCTTGTTTCCTTCCCAGTGTAAGAATTGGCTTTTGTAGTCTTGTCTGCCCTGTTCCCATGATGCACTGGGCCAGGGACAGACTAATTTGCATACAGCCAGGTTCTGAAACTGGGATGGTGCAATGAGCTAAAAAAGGGTGTTGGATCTAGCCCTGATCTCTTGACTGGGTGAGAGTACTCTGCTTAATTCAGAGACTCTGTCCATCACCACCCCTTGTTGTAAATTACATGATACATGATGACACATGGCACCACATGACACATGACACATGATGACACATGACACCACATGACAATACATGACACATGACACCACATGACACATGACACATGACACCACATGACACATGACACCACATGACACCACATGACACCACATGACACCACATGACACGTGACACCACATGACATGACACCACATGATACCACATGATACTTGACACCACATGATACCACATGATACCACATGACATGTGACACCACATGACACCACATGACACATGATGCCACATGGCACCACATGACACATGACACCACATGACACATGACACATGATACCACATGACACATGATGACACATGAAGACACATGACATCACATGACACCACATGATGACACATGACACCACATGACACATGACACCACATGACACCACATGAAACATGACACATAACACCACATGACACATGACACCACATGACACCATATGAAACATGACACATAACACCACATGATACCACATGACACATGACACCACATGACACGACACATGATGACACATGACATCACATGACAACACATGATAATACATGACACATGATGCCACATGGCATATGACACCACATGACACCACATGACAACACATGACACCACATGATAACACATGACACCACATGACACATTACACCACATGACACATGACACCACATGACACATGATACCATATGACACGTGACACCACATGACATGACACCACATGATACCACATGACACCACATGATACCACATGATACCACATGACACGTGACACCACATGACATCACATGACACATGACACCACATGGCACCACATGACACATGACACCACATGACACATGATGACACATGATACCACATGACACATGATGACACATGAAGACACATGATACCACATGACACCACATGATGACACATGACAACACATGACACATGACAAAACATGATAACACATGGCACATGATGACACATGGCACATGACACCATGTGACATCACGTGACACATGACACATGATGACACATGACACCACATGACACTTGACATATGATGACACATGATATCACATGACACATGATTCATGACACCACATGACACCACTTGACACCACATGGTACCACATGAAACATGATGACATATAACACCACATGAAACATTACACCACATGACATCACATGATATGACACCACATGACACCACATGACACATGACACCACATGACATCACATGATGACACATGATGACATATGACATCACATGACACCACATGACTGACAACATATGACACATGACAACACATGATGACACATGATGACACATGGCACCACATGAAACATGACACATGACACTACATGACTGACAACACATGACACATGATGACACATGATATCATATGACACATGACACCACATGGCCCCATATGACACATGACACCACATGATACCACATGACATGTGACACCACATGACACCACATGACACATGATACCACATGGCACCACATGACACATGACACCACATGACACATGACACCACATGATACATGATGACACATGATACCACATGACACATGATGACGCATGAAGACACATGACACCACATGACACATGACACCACATGACACCACATGAAACATGACACATAACACCACATGATACCACATGACACATGACACCACATGACATGACACATGATGACACATAACACCACATGACACATGATGACACATGACAACACATGATAACATATGACACATGATGACACATGGCATATGACACCACATGACACCAGATGACACATGACAACACATGACAACACATGACACCACATGACACATGACACCACATGACACATGACACCACATGACACATGACACCACATGACACCATATGATGACACATGATGACACATGATGACATATGATGACACATGACGGACAACACATGACACATGATGACACATGATAACACATGATGATACATGGCACCACATGAAACATGATGACACATGACACTACATGACTGACAACACATGACACATGATGACACATGATACCACATGACACATGACACATGATGACACATGACACCACATGACACCACATGACTGACAACACATGACACATGACGACACATGATGACACATGGCACCACATGAAACATGATGATACATGACACTACATGACTGACAGCTCATGACACATGATGACACATGACAACACATGATAACACATGATACATGATGACACATGGCATATGACACCACATGACACCACATGACACATGACACCACATGACACCACATGACACGTGACACCACATGACATGACACCACATGATACCACATGACACATGACACCACATGATACCACATGATACCACATGACACGTGACACCACATGACACCACATGACACATGACACCACATGGCGACACATGACACCACATGACACATGAGACACATGACACCACATGACACATGATGACACATGAAGACACATGACACCACATGATGACACATGACACCACATGACACCACATGAAACATGACACATAACACCACATGATACCACATGACACATGACAAGACTCATGATGACACATGACAACACATGATAATACATGACACATGATGACACATGGCAAATGACACCACATGACACCACATGACACATGACAACACATGACACCACATGAAAACACATGACACGTGACACCACATGATATGACACCACATGATACCACATGATGCCACATGACACATAACACCACATGACACCACATGACACATGACACCACATGGCCCCACATGACACATGGCACCACATGACACATGACACCACATGACACATAACACCACATGGCATTTGATACCACATGACACATGTAGACACTTGACACCACATGATGACACATGACACCACATGACAAATGATACCACATGACACCACATGAAACATGACACAAAACACCATATGACACCACATGACACCATGTGACACATGATGCATTATCATGTGAAACCATATGACATGACACCATATGATACCATATGACAAATGATACCACATGACACATGACACCTGACATATGATGACACATGACACCACATGACAATACATGACACATGACACCCCATGAAAATACATGACAACACATGACAATACATGACACATGACACCACATGTTGACACATGTGACATGACACTACATGACACCACATGATACAACATGACACATGACACCACATGACACATGACACATGATGGCACATGACACCAGATGACAATAGATGACACATGACACCCCATGACACCACATGTCACATGACACCACATGACACATGACACAACATGACACCACTTGACACATGACACCACATGACATTACACATGACAATACATGACATCCCTTGATACCACATGACACATAATACAATATGATACAACATGACACCACATGACACATGACACCACATGATACCATATGACACATCATGTGGTGACATGTGACACCACATGACACCATATGACACATGATACCACATGACACCACATGACACCACAAAATACCATATGACACATATGACACAACTGGGATGGTGCAGTGAGCTAAAAAACGGTATTGGATCTAGCCCTGATCTCTTGACTGGGTGAGAGTATTCTGATTAATTCAGAGACTCTGTCCCTCACCACCCCTTGTTGTAAATATTTTTGTCCACCCTAAGCGTGGAAGGGTATACTCAGACATGAGTCCCTTGCTCATTGCAACATCAGGATTCAAGCAAGCCGGGCCGAAGATGGCTGAAGTGCTAGAAACCGGTCCCCGGAAGCTTGTTTCCTTCCCAGTGTAAGAATTGGCTTTTGTAGTCTGGTCTGCCCTGTTCCCATGATGCACTGGGCCAGGGACAGACTAATTTGCATACAGCCAGGTTCTGAAACTGGGATGGTGCAATGAGCTAAAAAACGGTGTTGGATCTAGCCCTGATCTCTTGACTGGGTGAGAGTACTCTGCTTAATTCAGAGACTCTGTCCATCACCACCCCTTGTTGTAAATTATTTTGTCCACCCTAAGCGTGGAAGTGTATACTCAGATGTGAGTCCCTTGCTCATTGCACCATCAGGATTCAAGCAAGCCGGGCCGAAGATGGCTGAAATGCCAGAAACCGGTCCCCGGAAGCTTGTTTCCTTCCCAGTGTAAGAATTGGCTTTTGTAGTCTGGTCTGCCCTGTTCCCATGATGCACTGGGCCAGGGACAGACTAATTTGCATATAGCCAGGTTCTGAAACTGGGATGGTGCAATGAGCTAAAAAACGGTGTTGGATCTAGCCCTGATCTCTTGACTGGGTGAGAGTACTCTGCTTAATTCAGAGACTCTGTCCATCACCACCCCTTGTTGTAAATTATTTTGTCCACCCTACGCGTGGAAGGGTATACTCAGATGTGAGTCCCTTGCTCATTGCACCATCAGGATTCAAGCAAGCCGGGCCGAAGACGGCTGAAATGCCAGAAACCGGTCCCCGGAAGCTTGTTTCCTTCCCAGTGTAAGAATTGGCTTTTGTAGTCTTGTCTGCCCTGTTCCCATGATGCACTGGGCCAGGGACAGACTAATTTGCATACAGCCAGGTTCTGAAACTGGGATGGTGCAATGAGCTAAAAAAGGGTGTTGGATCTAGCCCTGATCTCTTGACTGGGTGAGAGTACTCTGCTTAATTCAGAGACTCTGTCCATCACCACCCCTTGTTGTAAATTACATGATACATGATGACACATGGCACCACATGACACATGACACATGATGACACATGACACCACATGACAATACATGACACATGACACCACATGACACATGACACATGACACCACATGACACATGACACCACATGACACCACATGACACCACATGACACCACATGACACGTGACACCACATGACATGACACCACATGATACCACATGATACATGACACCACATGATACCACATGATACCACATGACATGTGACACCACATGACACCACATGACACATGATGCCACATGGCACCACATGACACATGACACCACATGACACATGACACATGATACCACATGACACATGATGACACATGAAGACACATGACATCACATGACACCACATGATGACACATGACACCACATGACACATGACACCACATGACACCACATGAAACATGACACATAACACCACATGACACATGACACCACATGACACCATATGAAACATGACACATAACACCACATGATACCACATGACACATGACACCACATGACACGACACATGATGACACATGACATCACATGACAACACATGATAATACATGACACATGATGCCACATGGCATATGACACCACATGACACCACATGACAACACATGACACCACATGATAACACATGACACCACATGACACATTACACCACATGACACATGACACCACATGACACATGATACCATATGACACGTGACACCACATGACATGACACCACATGATACCACATGACACCACATGATACCACATGATACCACATGACACGTGACACCACATGACATCACATGACACATGACACCACATGGCACCACATGACACATGACACCACATGACACATGATGACACATGATACCACATGACACATGATGACACATGAAGACACATGATACCACATGACACCACATGATGACACATGACAACACATGACACATGACAAAACATGATAACACATGGCACATGATGACACATGGCACATGACACCATGTGACATCACGTGACACATGACACATGATGACACATGACACCACATGACACTTGACATATGATGACACATGATATCACATGACACATGATTCATGACACCACATGACACCACTTGACACCACATGGTACCACATGAAACATGATGACATATAACACCACATGAAACATTACACCACATGACATCACATGATATGACACCACATGACACCACATGACACATGACACCACATGACATCACATGATGACACATGATGACATATGACATCACATGACACCACATGACTGACAACATATGACACATGACAACACATGATGACACATGATGACACATGGCACCACATGAAACATGACACATGACACTACATGACTGACAACACATGACACATGATGACACATGATATCATATGACACATGACACCACATGGCCCCATATGACACATGACACCACATGATACCACATGACATGTGACACCACATGACACCACATGACACATGATACCACATGGCACCACATGACACATGACACCACATGACACATGACACCACATGATACATGATGACACATGATACCACATGACACATGATGACGCATGAAGACACATGACACCACATGACACATGACACCACATGACACCACATGAAACATGACACATAACACCACATGATACCACATGACACATGACACCACATGACATGACACATGATGACACATAACACCACATGACACATGATGACACATGACAACACATGATAACATATGACACATGATGACACATGGCATATGACACCACATGACACCAGATGACACATGACAACACATGACAACACATGACACCACATGACACATGACACCACATGACACATGACACCACATGACACATGACACCACATGACACCATATGATGACACATGATGACACATGATGACATATGATGACACATGACGGACAACACATGACACATGATGACACATGATAACACATGATGATACATGGCACCACATGAAACATGATGACACATGACACTACATGACTGACAACACATGACACATGATGACACATGATACCACATGACACATGACACATGATGACACATGACACCACATGACACCACATGACTGACAACACATGACACATGACGACACATGATGACACATGGCACCACATGAAACATGATGATACATGACACTACATTACTGACAGCTCATGACACATGATGACACATGACAACACATGATAACACATGATACATGATGACACATGGCATATGACACCACATGACACCACATGACACATGACAATACATGACATCACATGACAACACATGACACCACACGACACATGACACCACATGACACATGACACCACATGACACATGACACCACATGATACATGACACGTGATACCACATGACACCACATGATACATGACACATGACACCACATGATATATGACACGTGACACCATATGACATCTCATGACACATGACACGACATGACACCACATGATGACACATGACACCACATGACACCACATGACTGACAACACATGAAACATGACGACACATGATGACAAATGATGACACATGGCATCACATTAAACATGATGACACATGACACTACATGACTGACATTACATGACACATGATTACATGACACCACATGACACACAACACATGACCATGTGACATCACATGACATGACACCACATGATACCACATGACACATGACACCACATGACACATGACACATGATGACCCATGACACCACATGATAATATATGACACGTGACATCACATGAAACCACATTACAATATATGACACATGACACAACATGATGACACATGATGACACATGCCACCACATGACTGACAACACATGACACATGATAACACATGATGACACATGATGACACATGGCACCACATGAAACATGATGACAAATAACACCACATGATATCATATGATACCACATGACACATGACACCACATGACATATGACACATTATGACACATGACACCAAATGACACATGACATATGATGACACATGACACCACATAGCAATACATGACACATGACACCACATAAAACCACATGACAACACATGACAATACATGACACATGACACTACATGATCACACATGACACATGACACCACATGATAACACATGATGAGACATGGCACCACATGAAACATGATGACACATGACACCACATGACACATTATACATGACACAACATGACACCACTTGACACCACATGACACCACATGACACATAACCCCACATGACACCACATGACATGACATGACATATAACCCCACATGACACCACATGACATGACACATGACCACATGACACCATGTGACATGACACCACATGACACCACATGATACCACATGACACATGACACCACATTACACGACACATGATGACACATGACATATGATGATACCACATGACAATACATGACACATGACACCACATGAAACCACATCACAACACATTACAATACATGACACATGACATCACATGATGACACATGATATATGATGACACATGACACCACATGACATTATACATTACACATGACACATGATGACACATGATGACACATGTCACCACATGACACATGACAACATATGATAACACATGACACATGATGACCCATGACATATGACACCACATGATACCACATGACAACACATGACACCAATTGACACTAAATGACACCACATGAGTCATGACACATGACACCACATGATACCACATGACACATTACACCACATGACACATGATACCTGACACCACATGACACCACATGATGACACATGATTACACATGTTGACACATGACACCACATGACACCGCATTACTGACAATACATGACACATGATGACACATGATGACACATGATACCACTTGACACCACATGACACATGACACATAACATCACATGACACCATATGACACATGACACCACATGACACATGACCATGTGACACCACATGACATGACACCACATGACTCATGACACCACATGACACACGATGACACATGACACCATATGACATATGACAACACATGATAACACATAGCACATGATGACACATGGCACATGACACCACATGACACCACATGACACATGACATATGACACCACATGAAACCACTTGAAAACACATGACACATGACACCACATGATGAAACATGATAAAAGATGACACATGACACCACATGACTGACAACATATGACACATGATGATACATGATGACAAATGACACCACATGAAACATGATGCAACGTGACACCACATGACACATGACACCACATGACACCACATGACACATGACACCACATGACACCACTTGAAACCACATGACATAAACCACATGACACCACATGACACATGACACCACATGATACATGACCACGTGACACCACATGACATGACACCACATGACACCACATTATACCACATGACACCATGATGACAAATGACACCACATGAAACATGATGCAACATGACACCACATGACACATGATACCACATGACACCACATGACACATGACACCACATGACACCACTTGAAACCACATGACACCACATGACATAAACCACATGACACCACATGACACATGACACCACATGACACATGACACATAACAACACATGACACATGACACCACATGATGCCACATAATACATTATTTAGGCCCAGCAAGCCGGGCCGAAGACGGCTGAAATGCCAGAAACCGGTTTCCGGAAGCTTGTTTCCTTCCCAGTGTAAGAATTGGCTTTTGTAGTCTGGTCTGCCCTGTTCCCATGATGCACTGGGCCAGGGACAGACTAATTTGCATACAGCCAGGTTCTGAAACTGGGATGATGCAATGAGCTAAAAAACGGTGTTGGATCTAGCCCTGATCTCTTGACTGGGTGAGAGTACTCTGCTTAATTCAGAGACTCTGTCCATCACCACCCCTTGTTGTAAATTATTTTGTCCACCCTAAGCGTGGAAGGGTATACTCAGATGTGAGTCCCTTGCTCATTGCACCATCAGGATTCAAGCAAGCCGGGCCGAAGACGGCTGAAATGCCAGAAACCGGTCCCCGGAAGCTTGTTTCCTTCCCAGTGTAAGAATTGGCTTTTGTAGTCTGGTCTGCCCTGTTCCCATGATGCACTGGGCCAGGGACAGACTAATTTGCATACAGCCAGGTTCTGAAACTGGGATGGTGCAATGAGCTAAAAAACGGTGTTGGATCTAGCCCTGATCTCTTGACTGGGTGAGAGTACTCTGCTTAATTCAGAGACTCTGTCCATCACCACCCCTTGTTGTAAATTATTTTGTCCACCCTAAGCGTGAAAGGGTATACTCAGATGTGAGTCCCTTGCTCATTGCACCATCAGGATTCAAGCAAGCCGGGCCAAAGACGGCTGAAATGCCAGAAACCGGTCCCCGGAAGCTTGTTTCCTTCCCAGTGTAAGAATTGGCTTTTGTATTCTGGTCTGCCCTGTTCCCATGATGCACTGGGCCAGGGACAGACTAATTTGCATACAGCCAGGTTCTGAAACTGGGATGGTGCAATGAGCTAAAAAACGGTGTTGGATCTAGCCCTGATCTCTTGACTGGGTGAGAGTACTCTGCTTAATTCAGAGACTCTGTCCATCACCACCCCTTGTTGTAAATTACATGACACATGATGACACATGGCACCACATGACACATAACACATGATGACACATGACACCACATGACAATACATGACACATGACACCACATGACACATGACACCACATGATGCCACATGACACCACATGACACGTGACACCACATGACATGACACCACATGATACCACATGATACATGACACCACATGATACCACATGATACCACATGACACGTGACACCACATGACACCACATGACACATGACACCACATGACACATGACACCACATGACACATGATGACACATGATATCACATGACACATGATGACACATGAAGACACATGACACCACATGATACCACATGATGACACATGACACCACATGACACATGACACCACATGACACCACATGAAACATGACACATAACACCACATGACACATGACACCACATGACACCACATGAAACATGACACATAACACCACATGATACCACATGACACATGACACCACATGACACGACACATGATGACACATGACACCACATGACAACACATGATAATACATGACACATGATGCCACATGGCATATGACACCACATGACATCACATGACAACACATGATACCACATGACAACACATGACACCACATGACACATTACACCACATGACACATGACACCACATGACACATGATACCATATGACACGTGACACCACATGACATGACACCACATGATACCACATGACACCACATGATACCACATGATACCACATGACACGTGACACCACATGACATCACATGACACATGACACCACATGGCACCACATGACACATGACACCACATGACACATGATGACACATGATACCACATGACACATGATGACATATGAAGACACATGACACCACATGACACCACATGATGACACATGACACCACATGACACATGACAGAACATGATAACACATGGCACATGATGACACATGGCACATGACACCACATGACATCACGTGACACATGACACATGATGACACATGACACCACATGACACTTGACATATGATGACACATGATATCACATGACACATGATTCATGACACCACATGACACCACTTGACACCACATGGCACCACATGAAACATGATGACATATAACACCACATGAAACATGACACCACATGACACCACATGATATGACACCACATGACACCACATGGCACATGACACCACATGACATCACATGATGACACATGATGACATATGACACCACATGACACCACATGACTGACAACATATGACACATGACGACACATGATGACACATGATGACACATGGCACCACATGAAACATGACACATGACACTATATGACTGACAACACATGACACATGATGACACATGATATCACATGACACATGACACCACATGGCCCCATATGACACATGACACCACAAGATACCACATGACACATGACACCACATGACACCACATGACACATGACACCACATGGCACCACATGACACATGACACCACATGACACATGACACCACATGACACATGATACCACATGACACATGATGACGCATGAAGACACATGACACCACATGACACATGACACCACATGACACCACATGAAACATGACACATAACACCACATGACACATGACACCACATGACACCACATGAAACATGACACATAACACCACATGATACCACATGACACATGATACCACATGACATGACACACAATGACACATGACACCACATGACACATGATGACACATGACAACACATGATAACATATGACACATGATGACACATGGCATATGACACCACATGACACCAGATGACACATGACAACACATGATACCACATGATAACACATGACACCACATGACACATGACACCACATGACACATGACACCACATGACACATGACACCACATGACACCATATGATGACACATGATGACACATGATGACACATGACGGACAACACATGACACATGACGACACATGATGACACATGATGATACATGGCACCAGATGAAACATGATGACACATGACACTATATGACTGACAACACATAACACATGATGACACATGATACCACATGACACATGACACATGACACCACATGACACCACATGACTGACAACACATGACACATGACGACACATGATGACACATGGCACCACATGAAACATGATGATACATGACACTACATGACTGACAGCTCATGACACATGATGACACATGACAACACATGATAACACATGACACATGATGACACATGGCATATGACACCACATGACACCACATGACAATACATGACACCACATGACAACACATGACATCACATGACACATGACACCACATGACACATGACACCACATGACACATGTCACCACATGAAACATAATGACACATGACACTACATGATTGACAACACATGACACATGATGACACATGACACCACATGACACATAACACATGACCATGTGACATCACATGACATGACACCACATGATACCACATGACACATGACACCACATGACACATTAACACATGATGACCCATGATACCACATGACAATATATGACACGTGACACCACATGAAACCACATGACAATACATGACACATGACACAACATGATGACACATGATGACACATGCCACCACATGACTGACAACACATGACACATGATGACACATGATGACACATGATGACACATGGCACCACATGAAACATGATGACACATGACACTACATGACTGACAACACATGACATATGATGACACATGATACCACATGACACATGACACCACATGACACATGACAGAACATGATAACACATGGCACATGATGACACATGGCACATGACACCACATGACATCACGTGACACATGACACATGATGACACATGACACCACATGACACTTGACATATGATGACACATGATATCACATGACACATGATTCATGACACCACATGACACCACTTGACACCACATGGCACCACATGAAACATGATGACATATAACACCACATGAAACATGACACCACATGACACCACATGATATGACACCACATGACACCACATGGCACATGACACCACATGACATCACATGATGACACATGATGACATATGACACCACATGACACCACATGACTGACAACATATGACACATGACGACACATGATGACACATGATGACACATGGCACCACATGAAACATGACACATGACACTACATGACTGACAATACATGACACATGATGACACATGATATCACATGACACATGACACCACATGGCCCCATATGACACATGACACCACATGATACCACATGACACATGACACCACATGACACCACATGACACATGACACCACATGGCACCACATGACACATGACACCACATGACACATGACACCACATGACACATGAAGACACATGACACCACATGACACATGACACCACATGACACCACATGAAACATGACACATAACACCACATGACACATGACACCACATGACACCACATGAAACATGACACATAACACCACATGATACCACATGACACATGATACCACATGACATGACACACGATGACACATGACACCACATGACACATGATGACACATGACAACACATGATAACATATGACACATGATGACACATGGCATATGACACCACATGACACCAGATGACACATGACAACACATGATACCACATGATAACACATGACACCACATGACACATGACACCACATGACACATGACACCACATGACACATGATACCACATGACACCATATGATGACACATGATGACACATGATGACACATGATGACACATGACGGACAACACATGACACATGACGACACATGATGACACATGATGATACATGGCACCAGATGAAACATGATGACACATGACACTATATGACTGACAACACATAACACATGATGACACATGATACCACATGACACATGACACATGACACCACATGACACCACATGACTAACAACACATGACACATGACGACACATGATGACACATGGCACCACATGAAACATGATGATACATGACACTACATGACTGACAGCTCATGACACATGATGACACATGACAACACATGATAACACATGACACATGATGACACATGGCATATGACACCATATGACACCACATGACACATGACAATACATGACACCACATGACAACACATGACATCACATGACACATGACACCACATGACACATGACACCACATGACACATGTCACCACATGAAACATGATGACACATGACACTACATGATTGACAACACATGACACATGATGACACATGACACCACATGACACACAACACATGACCATGTGACATCACATGACATGACACCACATGATACCACATGACACATGACACCACATGACACATTAACACATGATGACCCATGATACCACATGACAATATATGACACGTGACACCACATGAAACCACATGACAATACATGACACATGACACAACATGATGACACATGATGACACATGCCACCACATGACTGACAACACATGACACATGATGACACATGATGACACATGGCACCACATGAAACATGATGACACATGACACTACATGACTGACAACACATGACATATGATGACACATGATACCACATGACACATGACACCACATGGTCCCACATGACACATGATACCACATGATACCACATGATACCACATGACACATGACACCACATGACACCACATGACACATGACACCACATGGCACCACATGACACATGACATCAGTGGGGCTGGTTTTAGCTAAAGCCTTATAGACCATACACATGGACTTAAAAAGGATGCGGTCCACAACGGGAAGCCAGTGCAGCTGCTTCCGAGCAGCGATGGCAGAGGCACGTTGGGGTAGGTCGAGAACAAATCTGGCTGCTGCGTTCTGAACCACCTGCAAGCGCTGCAGCTGGCATTTATTAAGCCCAGCATACAGCGCATTGCAATAGTCCAGACGCGAGCCCAACAGGGCAATAGCCGGGTTGAAACAGTCCTGTTGACCTGTTGGCACATGCTAAGGATAGGATCGATCATGACCCCCAGGTTTTTAGCTGAGGATGTGGGATCGGGACAGGCACCCAGTGAGTCTGGCCACCATTCAGCAGACCAGATATCTTCCCTTCCTCCAAACACCATCACCTCAGTCTTCTCCCCATTCAGTTTCAATGAATTGTGAATCATCCATTGGCCGACTGCCTCCATACAGGATCTAAAGTTGGCGGCAGTCGACGTAACTGACTGGGAGAGAGAGACGAGGATCTGGGTGTCGTCCACATAAGAGACTACCTCCATCCCATAAGATCTGATAAGTCTGGAAAGGGGGGTCACATAGATATTAAAAAGGGTAGGACTTAGCGCTGACCCTTGAGGGACCCCACAATGCACAGACAGGGATGGAGATAGAAACTGACCCAGCATCACCCTTTGCTCTCTATGATCGAGAAAAGAGGAAAGGAGACTCAGGGCCGCCCCCCGAACCCCAATGTCCCTCAGTCGAGATGTTAAGACTGAGGGAGAGAGGGTATCGAAAGCAGCCGTGAGGTCTAGAAGGATCAGGAGGGAGGTCTGTCCCCCATCAACCCGTGTGCGGATGTTATCAAGCACTATGGTGAGGGCAGCCTCGGTGGTATGTTCCCTCCTGAATCCATGCTGGGAAAGATCCAAACAGCTGGAACTCTCCACGAATGCAGCAAGATGTTTATTTAGGTGGGCTTCTAACATCTTTGCGGGAGCCGGGAGCAGCGAAATGGGGCGAAAGTTTTTTAATACCCCAGGGTCAAGGGAAGGCTTCTTGAGCAGAGGTTTTACCATAGCATTTTTCCACTGCTGGGGAAAAATGCCCTCCTTCATCGCCCTGTTCATGATGTCGACCAGAGGGGGAAGGAGGGATTCTCTGCACTGCTTAAGGATCTTTAGCGCATGACACTACATGACTGACAACACATGACACATGATGACACATACCACATGACCCATGACACCACATTGCCCCACATGGCACATGATACCACATGATACCACATGATACCACATGACACGTGATGACACATGATACCACATGACACATGACACCACATGGCCCCACATGACACATGATACCACATGATACCACATGACACGTGACACCACATGATAACACATGACACCACATGGCAAGACATGACACATGACACAACATGACACCACACGACACATGACAATACATGACACCACATGACACATGACACCACATGACACATGACACCACATGATACATGACATGTGACACCACATGACACCACATGATATGACACCACATGACACCATATGAAACCACATGACACCACATGACACCACATGACATCACATGATGACACATGATGACACATGACACCACATGACACCGCATGACTGACAACACATGACACATGATGACACATGATGACACATGATGACACATGGCACCACATGAAACATGATGACACATGACACTACATGACTGACAACACATGACACATGATGACACATGATACCAAATGACACATGACACCACATGGCCCCACATGACACATGATACCACATGATACCACATGATACCACATGACACGTGACACCACATGACACCACATGACACCACATGGCACCACCTGACACATGACACCACATGACACCACATGACACATGATGACACATGATACCATATGACACATGATGACGCATGAAGACACATGACACCACATGATACCACATGATGACACATGACACCACATGATACCACATTAAACATGACATATAATACCACATGACACATGACATCACATGACACCACATGAAACATGACACATAACACCACATGATACCACATGACACATGATACCACATGACACGATACATGAAGACACATGACACCACATGACACATGATGACACATGACAACACATGATAACACATGACACATGATGACACATGGCATATGACACCACATGACACCACATGACACATGACAACACATGACATCACATGACAACACATGACACCACACAACACATGACACCACATGACACATGACACCACATGACACATGACACAACATGATACATGACACGTGAAACCACATGACACCACATGATATGACACCACATGACACCACATGACACATGACACCACTTGACACCACATGATGACACATGATGACACATGATGACACATGACACCACATGACTGACAACACATGACACATGACGACACATGATGACACATGATGACACATGGCACCACATGAAACATGATGACACATGACACCACATGACACATTACCACATGATGACACATGGCATATGACACCACATGACAGCACATGACACAAGACAATACATGACACCACATGACACATGACACCACATGACACATGACACCACATGATACATGACATGTGACACCACATGACACCACATGATATGACACCACATGACACCACATGACACCACATGACACATGACACATGACACCACATGATATCACATGATGACACATGATGACACATGACACCACATGACACTGCATGACTAACAACACATGACACATGACAATACATGATGACACATGGCACCACATGAAACATGATGACACATGACACTACATGACTGACAACACATGACACATGATGACACATGATACCACATGACACATGACACCACATGGCCCCACATGACACATGATACCACATGATACCATATGATACCACATGACATGTGATACCACATGACACCACATGACACCACATGGCACCACATGACACATGACACCACATGACACCACATGACACATGATGACACATGATACCATATGACACATGATGACGCATGAAGACACATGACACCACATGATGACACATGACACCACATGACACCACATTAAACATGACACATAATACTACATGACACATGACACCACATGACACAACAAGAAACATGACACATAACACCACATGATACCACATGACACATGATACCACATGACACGACACATGATGACACATGACACCACATGACACATGATGACACATGATAACACATGACACATGATGACACATGGCATATGACACCACATGACACCATATGACACATGACAACACATGACAATATATGACATCACACAACACATGACACCACATGACACATGACACCACATGACACATGACACCACATGATACATGACACGTGACACCACATGACACCACATGATATGACACCACATGACACATGATACCACATGACACCACATGATGACACATGATAACACATGATGACATATGACACCATATGACTGATAACACATGACACATGACGACACATGATGACACATGATGACACATGGCACCACATGAAACATGATGACACATGACACCACATGACACCACATGACACATTACCACGTGACACCACATGACATGACACCACATGGCACCACATGACAATACATGACACATGACACCACATGACGACACATGACACATGATGACAAATGACACCACATGATGACACATGATGACACATGGCACCACATGAAACATGATGACATATAACACCATAGGACACATGACATCACTTGACACAATATCACACCACATGACACATGACAAGTAACACCACATGACACCACATGACACATGACACCGTGACACCATGTGACATGACACCACATGACACATGATACCACATGACACATGACACATGATGACACATGGCACCACAGGACACATGATGACACATGACACCACATGACAATACATGACAGATGACATCACATGACACATGACACCACATGACAAATGACACCACATGACACCACATGACACGTGACACCACATGACATGACACCACATGATACCACATGACACATGACACCACATGATATCACATGATACCACATGACACGTGACACCACATGACACCACATGACACATGACACCACATGGCACCACATGACACATGACACCACATGACACATGATGACACATGACACCACATGACACATGATGACGCATGAAGACACATGACACCACATGATGACACATAACACCACATGAAACATGACACCACATGACACCACATGAAACATGACACATAACACCACATGACACATGACACCACATGAAACATGACACATAACACCACAGGATACCACATGACACTTGACATGGCACATGATGACACATGACACCACATGACACATGATGACACATGACAAAACATGATTACACATGACACATGATGACACATGGCATATGACCCCACATGATACCACATGACAACACATGACAACACATGACAACACATGACACCACACGACACATGACACCACATGACACATGACACCACATGACACCACATGATACATGACATGTGACACCACATGACACCACATGATATGACACCACATGATATCACATGACACCACATGACACATGACACCACATGATACAACATGATGACACATGACACATGACACAAGGGCAAGCACTACAGATTGAGGAAGCAATTTCCTCCTTGGACTTCACTCAATAAGTGAAGGGACCAACACACGAGAAGGGACATATGCTTGATTTAGGTTGGACCACTATGCCAGTCCAGGGCTCTACAAAGATCTTGCCATGCACCTGGTCTGACCACTCTTTAATAAGGGGCAGAATTCTATTGAACGGCCACCTGTCCAAGCCTCGGGAAGGTTGGAAAATGGCCCAGAAGTGGAGAAACATCGATGGGGAGAAAATGGTGCATCTCCTGGAAGAGTCTCCTCCAGTAAAGGAGCAGGACGCTAATATTGATGCCCTTTGTGGACACCTTCAGCATAGACTGGGGAGAGCCATTGATTTGGTGGCACCCCTTCGTAGGGTGAAGAAGGTGGAGAGAGGAGTTGGGGCTCCTTGGTATAATGACTCCTTATGGGATATGAAACGTGGGGTGAGGAGGAAAGAACGAGCATGGCGGAAAGAGTATGACGCCACTGCCAAGAAAGAATACATTTCATCCTTAGCGATTTACAAACTAGCCATCCAAACTAGGAAGGCTGCTTTCTTTGAGGAAAGAATAGTTGCAGCTAGAAATCCACAGAAGGAAATCTTTCGAGTCCTGGCAGAGCTCAGGATAAACAAAGAGCAAAGCACTGAGTTCACCCAGGAGGATTGCCAGAGGTTCCAGGACTTCTTTGTGAACAAGATCTCTGATATTCTGGGAGAAATTGCTACAACTACACCCCTCGACTGTCCCCGCCCACCTGATCATACTGCCCCGTCAGATACTATACTGTTAGCTGAGTTCTCCCCAATTGCAAAACAGGAACTACTTATGATTACGGACCGAGTCAAATCTGGCTCTCAGGTTGATCCATGCCCTCCTGATGTGTTCAAATTGGCACTGCCAGGTATTGAGAAAGAAGTTTTGCATCTGTTGAACACTTCCCTTCACACAGGACAGGTCCCTCTAGCTTTCAAAGAGGCTCGCCTGATTCCTCTACTAAAAAAACCTGGATCGGACACGAAGTGTTTGAAGAACTTCCGACCCATTTCCCAGCTGCCTTTTTTGGCTAAGGTGATCGAGCAGCATGTGCTGGCATTGCTCTCAGGACATCTAGAGAGCAACAACCTGCTGGAGTCCAATCAGGCAGGGTTCCGTGCCAACCATAGCACGGAATTAGTCATGCTATCAATCCTGGATGAATTGAGGAGTCGAGCTGATATAAAAACACCGAGTGCCCTGGTACTACTCAATCTCTCCGCGGCCTTTGATACCGTGTGTCATGGACAACTATTGTCGCGGTTGAGGTCTTTTGGTATCAGGGGTACAGCACATGCATGGCTTACATCATTCCTGCAGGGCAGGACACAAAGAGTACAGTTGGGGGATCTCCTTTCCACCTCTGCTCCCATCATTTGTGGGGTGCCACAGGGTTCTGCCCTGTCACCCCTACTCTTTAATATTTACTTGCAGCCATTAATTGCACTCCTGAATAGGATGGACTGCCTAGTATACAACTACGCCGATGACACCCAGATAATCATCCGGCTGGATGATGGCCCGGGAGCGTCTACCAGGTTGCAGGACATACTCAAAGCCACGGTTAATTGGATGTCCGAGAATTCCTTATAAATCAACCCGGACAAGACAGAAGTGTTGCCTATTTCCATCACGGGCAACCCCTGGAGCGAGAAATGCTGGCCTGTGGAGCTGGGTGTGCCACCGGAACCGGCGTCTGCAGTCAAAAGTTTGGGCTTATACGTGGATGATAAACTCTCCATGAAAAAACAAGTCACCACGGTAGTGGGCACCTGTATAGGCCTGATGCGACAATTGAGGAAGATCTCTGCACTACTCTCATTTTCCACCTTGAGACACGTGGTTTCAGCCACAATCCTGGCTAGGCTGGACTATGGAAACTCCCTGTATATCGGTCTACCCTAGCGGCTGCTGGATATGCTACAGGGGGTTATGAACGACGCAGCCCAGCTGATTTACAAGAAACCTAGGACTGCCCACTCTTCCCCTCTGATGCAGGAGCTACATTGGCTCCCGATTCGGCAGAGGGTTGTATTTAAAGGATTGTGTATCGTACATAAGGCGCTGTATGGTAATGCACCAAGATACTTGAAATCCCGCCTGTCCCCATATACACCGAGCAGGACTTTGCGCTCGTCGGACGCTACCCTCTTGTCCCAATCCCGTTTTAAACTGGCCACGGTGGGGGGACGTGCTTTCTCCAACACACTCCCAGCTTTATGGAACAAACTGGCCCCAGAACTAAGGAAGGAATGCAATCTGTTATCCTTCAGGAAAAAGTTAAAAACCGTATTGTTCAAGCAAGCATGGAGTAGCCTCTAGGCATTGTGTTAAGATCAAGTAAATACCGAACCCCACTACGTAATCTGGACAAACAGCGCTTAGAGACCCCGGTGGTTATAACGCGCTATACAAATTAAATAAATAAATAAATAAAATAAACATGACACCACATGACACCACATGACTGACAACACATGACACATGACAACACATGATGACACATGACACATGGCAACAAATAAAACATCATGACACTAAATGACTGACAACACATGACACATGATGACACATGACACCACATGACATCACATGATGACACATGATGACATATGACACCACATGACACCACATGACTGACAACATATGACACATGACGACACATGATGACACATGATGACACATGGCACCACATGAAACATGACACATGACACTACATGACTGACAATACATGACACATGATGACACATGATATCACATGACACATGACACCACATGACATCACATGACACATGACACCACATGATGACACATGATACCACATGACACATGATGACGCATGAAGACACATGACACCACATGACACATGACACCACATGACACCACATGAAACATGACACATAACACCACATGACACATGACACCACATGACACCACATGAAACATGACACATAACACCACATGATACCACATGACACATGATATCACATGACATGACACACGATGACACATGACACCACATGACACATGATGACACATGACAACACATGATAACATATGACACATGATGACACATGGCATATGACACCACATGACACCAGATGACACATGACAACACATGATACCACATGATAACACATGACACCACATGACACATGACACCACATGACACATGACACCACATGACACATGACACCACATGACACCATATGATGACACATGATGACACATGATGACACATGACGGACAACACATGACACATGACGACACATGATGACACATGATGATACATGGCACCAGATGAAACATGATGACACATGACACTATATGACTGACAACACATAACACATGATGACACATGATACCACATGACACATGACACATGACACCACATGACACCACATGACTGACAACACATGACACATGACGACACATGATGACACATGGCACCACATGAAACATGATGATACATGACACTACATGACTGACAGCTCATGACACATGATGACACATGACAACACATGATAACACATGACACATGATGACACATGGCATATGACACCACATGACACCACATGACACATGACAATACATGACACCACATGACAACACATGACATCACATGACACATGACACCACATGACACATGACACCACATGACACATGTCACCACATGAAACATGATGACACATGACACTACATGATTGACAACACATGACACATGATGACACATGACACCACATGACACACAACACATGACCATGTGACATCACATGACATGACACCACATGATACCACATGACACATGACACCACATGACACATTAACACATGATGACCCATGATACCACATGACAATATATGACACGTGACACCACATGAAACCACATGATAATACATGACACATGACACAACATGATGACACATGATGACACATGCCACCACATGACTGACAACACATGACACATGATGACACATGATGACACATGATGACACATGGCACCACATGAAACATGATGACACATGACACTACATGACTGACAACACATGACATATGATGACACATGATACCACATGACACATGACACCACATGGTCCCACATGACACATGATACCACATGATACCACATGATACCACATGACACATGACACCACATGACACATGACACCACATGGCACCACATGACACATGACACCAGTGGGGCTGGTTTTAGCTAAAGCCTCATAGACCATACACATGGACTTAAAAAGGATGCGGTCCACAACTGGAAGCCAGTGCAGCTGCTTCCGAGCAGCGATGGCAGAGGCACGTTGGGGTAGGTCGAGAACAAATCTGGCTGCTGCGTTCTGAACCACCTGCAAGCGCTGCAGCTGGCATTTATTAAGCCCAGCATACAGCGCATTGCAATAGTCCAGACGCGAGCCCAACAGGGCAATAGCCAGTTGCTTTCTTGCCTGTAAGGAGAGATAATGCCTGATTTTCCTTGGAATATGGATGATCCCCCAACAGGTTGAAACAGTCCTGTTGACCTGTTGGCACATGCTAAGGATAGGATCGATCATGACCCCCAGGTTTTTAGCTGAGGATGTGGGATCGGGACAGGCACCCAGTGAGTCTGGCCACCATTCAGCAGACCAGATATCTTCCCTTCCTCCAAACACCATCACCTCAGTCTTCTCCCCATTCAGTTTCAATGAATTGTGAACCATCCATTGGCCGACTGCCTCCATACAGGATCTAAAGTTGGTGGCAGTCGACGTAACTGACTGGGAGAGAGAGACGAGGATCTGGGTGTCGTCCACATAAGAGACTACCTCCATCCCATAAGATCTGATAAGTCTGGAAAGGGGGGTCACATAGATATTAAAAAGGGTAGGACTTAGCGCTGACCCTTGAGGGACCCCACAATGCACAGACAGGGATGGAGATAGAAACTGACCCAGCATCACCCTTTGCTCTCTATGATCGAGAAAAGAGGAAAGGAGACTCAGGGCCGCCCCCCGAACCCCAATGTCCCTCAGTCGAGATGTTAAGACTGAGGGAGAGAGGGTATCGAAAGCAGCCGTGAGGTCTAGAAGGATCAGGAGGGAGGTCTGTCCCCCATCAACCCGTGTGCGGATGTTATCAAGCACTATGGTGAGGGCAGACTCGGTGGTATGTTCCCTCCTGAATCCATGCTGGGAAAGATCCAAACAGCTGGAACTCTCCACGAATGCAGCAAGATGTTTATTTAGGTGGGCTTCTAACATCTTTGCGGGAGCCGGGAGCAGCGAAATGGGGCGAAAGTTTTTTAATACCCCAGGGTCAAGGGAAGGCTTCTTGAGCAGAGGTTTTACCATAGCATTTTTCCACTGCTGGGGAAAAATGCCCTCCTTCATCGCCCTGTTCATGATGTCGACCAGAGGGGGAAGGAGGGATTCTCTGCACTGCTTAAGGATCTTTAGCGCATGACACTACATGACTGACAACACATGACACATGATGACACATACCACATGACCCATGACACCACATTGCCCCACATGACACATGATACCACATGATACCACATGATACCACATGACACGTGATGACACATGATACCACATGACACATGACACCACATGGCCCCACATGACACATGATACCACATGATACCACATGACACGTGACACCACATGATAACACATGACACCACATGGCAAGACATGACACATGACACAACATGACACCACACGACACATGACAATACATGACACCACATGACACATGACACCACATGACACATGACACCACATGATACATGACATGTGACACCACATGACACCACATGATATGACACCACATGACACCATATGACACCACATGACACCACATGACACCACATGACATCACATGATGACACATGATGACACATGACACCACATGACACCGCATGACTGACAACACATGACACATGACGACACATGATGACACATGATGACACATGGCACCACATGAAACATGATGACACATGACACTATATGACTGACAACACATGACACATGATGACACATGATACCAAATGACACATGACACCACATGGCCCCACATGACACATGATACCACATGATACCACATGATACCACATGACACGTGACACCACATGACACCACATGACACCACATGGCACCACCTGACACATGACACCACATGACACCACATGACACATGATGACACATGATACCATATGACACATGATGACGCATGAAGACACATGACACCACATGATACCACATGATGACACATGACACCACATGACACCACATTAAACATGACATATAATACCACATGACACATGACATCACATGACACCACATGAAACATGACACATAACACCACATGATACCACATGACACATGATACCACATGACACGATACATGAAGACACATGACACCACATGACACATGATGACACATGACAACACATGATAACACATGACACATGATGACACATGGCATATGACACCACATGACACCACATGACACATGACAACACATGACATCACATGACAACACATGACACCACACAACACATGACACCACATGACACATGACACCACATGACACATGACACAACATGATACATGACACGTGACACCACATGACACCACATGATATGACACCACATGACACCACATGACACATGACACCACATGACACCACATGATGACACATGATGACACATGATGACACATGACACCACATGACTGACAACACATGACACATGACGACACATGATGACACATGATGACACATGGCACCACATGAAACATGATGACACATGACACCACATGATACATTACCACATGATGACACATGGCATATGACACCACATGACAGCACATGACACATGACAATACATGACACCACATGACACATGACACCACATGACACATGACACCACATGATACATGACATGTGACACCACATGACACCACATGATATGACACCACATGACACCACATGACACCACATGACACATGACACCACATGATATCACATGATGACACATGATGACACATGACACCACATGACACTGCATGACTAACAACACATGACACATGACAATACATGATGACACATGGCACCACATGAAACATAATGACACATGACACTACATGACTGACAACACATGACACATGATGACACATGATACCACATGACACATGACACCACATGGCCCCACATGACACATGATACCACATGATACCATATGATACCACATGACATGTGACACCACATGACACCACATGACACCACATGGAAACCACATGACACATGACACCACATGACACCACATGACACATGATGACACATGATACCATATGACACATGATGACGCATGAAGACACATGACACCACATGACACCACATGATGACACATGACACCACATGACACCACATTAAACATGACATATAATACTACATGACACATGACACCACATGACACAACAAGAAACATGACACATAACACCACATGATACCACATGACACATGATACCACATGACACGACACATGATGACACATGACACCACATGACACATGATGACACATGATAACACATGACACATGATGACACATGGCATATGACACCACATGACACCATATGACACATGACAACACATGACAATATATGACATCACACAACACATGACACCACATGACACATGACACCACATGACACATGACACCACATGATACATGACACGTGACACCACATGACACCACATGATATGACACCACATGACACCACATGATGACACATGATGACACATGATGACATATGACACCATATGACTGATAACACATGACACATGACGACACATGATGACACATGATGACACATGGCACCACATGAAACATGATGACACATGACACCACATGACACCACATGACACATTACCACATGACACCACATGACATGAAACCACATGGCACCACATGACAATACATGACACATGACACCACATGACGACACATGACACATGATGACAAATGACACCACATGATGACACATGATGACACATGGCACCACATGAAACATGATGACATATAACACCATAGGACACATGACACCACTTGACACAATATCACACCACATGACACATGACAAGTAACACCACATGACACCACATGACACATGACACCGTGACACCATGTGACATGACACCACATGACACATGATACCACATGACACATGACACATGATGACACATGGCACCACAGGACACATGATGACACATGACACCACATGACAATACATGACAGATGACATCACATGACACATGACACCACATGACAAATGACACCACATGACACCACATGACACGTGACACCACATGACATGACACCACATGATACCACATGACACATGACACCACATGATATCACATGATACCACATGACACGTGACACCACATGACACCACATGACACATGACACCACATGGCACCACATGACACATGACACCACATGACACATGATGACACATGACACCACATGACACATGATGACGCATGAAGACACATGACACCACATGATGACACATAACACCACATGAAACATGACACCACATGACACCACATGAAACATGACACATAACACCACATGACACATGACACCACATGACACCACATGAAACATGACACATAACACCACAGGATACCACATGACACTTGACATGGCACATGATGACACATGACACCACATGACACATGATGACACATGACAAAACATGATTACACATGACACATGATGACACATGGCATATGACCCCACATGATACCACATGACAACACATGACACCACATGACAACACATGACAACACATGACACCACACGACACATGACACCACATGACACATGACACCACATGACACCACATGATACATGACATGTGACACCACATGACACCACATGATATGACACCACATGATATCACATGACACCACATGACACATGACACCACATGATACAACATGATGACACATGACACATGACGCAAGGGCAAGCACTACAGATTGAGGAAGCAATTTCCTCCTTGGACTTCACTCAATAAGTGAAGGGACCAACACACGAGAAGGGACATATGCTTGATTTAGGTTGGACCACTATGCCAGTCCAGGGCTCTACAAAGATCTTGCCATGCACCTGGTCTGACCACTCTTTAATAAGGGGCAGAATTCTATTGAACGGCCACCTGTCCAAGCCTCGGGAAGGTTGGAAAATGGCCCAGAAGTGGAGAAACATCGATGGGGAGAAAATGGTGCATCTCCTGGAAGAGTCTCCTCCAGTAAAGGAGCAGGACGCTAATATTGATGCCCTTTGTGGACACCTTCAGCATAGACTGGGGAGAGCCATTGATTTGGTGGCACCCCTTCGTAGGGTGAAGAAGGTGGAGAGAGGAGTTGGGGCTCCTTGGTATAATGACTCCTTATGGGATATGAAACGTGGGGTGAGGAGGAAAGAACGAGCATGGCGGAAAGAGTATGACGCCACTGCCAAGAAAGAATACATTTCATCCTTAGCGATTTACAAACTAGCCATCCAAACTAGGAAGGCTGCTTTCTTTGAGGAAAGAATAGTTGCAGCTAGAAATCCACAGAAGGAAATCTTTCGAGTCCTGGCTGAGCTCAGGATAAACAAAGAGCAAAGCACTGAGTTCACCCAGGAGGATTGCCAGAGGTTCCAGGACTTCTTTGTGAACAAGATCTCTGATATTCTGGGAGAAATTGCTACAACTACACCCCTCGACTGTCCCCGCCCACCTGATCATACTGCCCCGTCAGATACTATACTGTTAGCTGAGTTCTCCCCAATTGCAAAACAGGAACTACTTATGATTACGGACCGAGTCAAATCTGGCTCTCAGGTTGATCCATGCCCTCCTGATGTGTTCAAATTGGCACTGCCAGGTATTGAGAAAGAAGTTTTGCATCTGTTGAACACTTCCCTTCACACAGGACAGGTCCCTCTAGCTTTCAAAGAGGCTCGCCTGATTCCTCTACTAAAAAAACCTGGATCGGACACGAAGTGTTTGAAGAACTTCCGACCCATTTCCCAGCTGCCTTTTTTGGCTAAGGTGATCGAGCAGCATGTGCTGGCATTGCTCTCAGGACATCTAGAGAGCAATAACCTGCTGGAGTCCAATCAGGCAGGGTTCCGTGCCAACCATAGCACGGAATTAGTCATGCTATCAATCCTGGATGAATTGAGGAGTCGAGCTGATATAAAAACACCGAGTGCCCTGGTACTACTCAATCTCTCCGCGGCCTTTGATACCGTGTGTCATGGACAACTATTGTCGCGGTTGAGGTCTTTTGGTATCAGGGGTACAGCACATGCATGGCTTACATCATTCCTGCAGGGCAGGACACAAAGAGTACAGTTGGGGGATCTCCTTTCCACCTCTGCTCCCATCATTTGTGGGATGCCACAGGGTTCTGCCCTGTCACCCCTACTCTTTAATATTTACTTGCAGCCATTAATTGCACTCCTGAATAGGATGGACTGCCTAGTATACAACTACGCCGATGACACCCAGATAATCATCCGGCTGGATGATGGCCCGGGAGCGTCTACCAGGTTGCAGGACATACTCAAAGCCACGGTTAATTGGATGTCCGAGAATTCCTTATAAATCAACCCGGACAAGACAGAAGTGTTGCCTATTTCCATCACGGGCAACCCCTGGAGCGAGAAATGCTGGCCTGTGGAGCTGGGTGTGCCACCAGAACCGGCGTCTGCAGTCAAAAGTTTGGGCTTATACGTGGATGATAAACTCTCCATGAAAAAACAAGTCACCACGGTAGTGGGCACCTGTATAGGCCTGATGCGACAATTGAGGAAGATCTCTGCACTACTCTCATTTTCCACCTTGAGACACGTGGTTTCAGCCACAATCCTGGCTAGGCTGGACTATGGAAACTCCCTGTATATCGGTCTACCCCAGCGGCTGCTGGATATGCTACAGGGGGTTATGAACGACGCAGCCCAGCTGATTTACAAGAAACCTAGGACTGCCCACTCTTCCCCTCTGATGCAGGAGCTACATTGGCTCCCGATTCGGCAGAGGGTTGTATTTAAAGGATTGTGTATCGTACATAAGGCGCTGTATGGTAATGCACCAAGATACTTGAAATCCCGCCTGTCCCCATATACACCGAGCAGGACTTTGCGCTCGTCGGATGCTACCCTCTTGTCCCAATCCCGTTTTAAACTGGCCACGGTGGGGGGACGTGCTTTCTCCAACACACTCCCAGCTTTATGGAACAAACTGGCCCCAGAACTAAGGAAGGAATGCAATCTGTTATCCTTCAGGAAAAAGTTAAAAACCGTATTGTTCAAGCAAGCATGGAGTAGCCTCTAGGCATTGTGTTAAGATCAAGTAAATACCGAACCCCACTACGTAATCTGGACAAACAGCGCTTAGAGACCCCGGTGGTTATAACGCGCTATACAAATTAAATAAATAAATAAATAAAATAAACATGACACCACATGACACCACATGACTGACAACACATGACACATGACAACACATGATGACACATGACACATGGCAACAAATAAAACATCATGACACTAAATGACTGACAACACATGACACATGATGACACATGACACCACATGACACATGACACATGACACATGATAACACATGACACCACTTGACACCACATGACTGATAACACATGGCACATGACGACACATGATACATGATGACACATGGCACCACATGAAACATGATGACACATGACACTATATGACTGATACCACATGACACATGATGACACATGACAACACATGACAACACATGACACCACATGACACATGACACCACATGGCACATGACACCACATGACACATGACACCACATGATACATGACACGTGACACCACATGATACCACATGACGCCACATGACACATGACACCACATGACACCACATGATGACACATGATGACACATGATACCACATGACACCACATGACTGACAATACATGACACATGATGACACATGATGACACATGATGACACATGTCATCACATGAAACATGATGACACATGACACTACATGACTGATGACACATGATGACACATGACACCACATTACACACAACAGATGACCATGTGACATCATATGACATGACACCACATGATACCACATGACACATGACACCACATGACACATTGACACATGATGACCCATGACACCACATGACAATATATGACACGTGACACCACATGAAACCACATGACAATACATGACACATGACACAACATGATGACACATGATGACACATGCCACCACATGACTGACAACACATGACACATGATGACACATGATGGCACATGGCACCACATGAAACATGATGACAAATGACACCACATGATATCACATGATACATGACACCACATGACACATAGCCATGTGAGAACACATGACATGACACCACATTATACCACATGACACATGACACCACATGACACATGACACATGATGACACATGACATCACATGGCACATGACATATGATGACACATGACACCACATGGCAATACATGACACATGACACCACATGAAACCACATGACAACACATGACAATACATGACACATGACACCACATGATCACACATGACACATGATGACACATGACACCACATGATGACACATGATGACACATGGCACCACATGAAACATGATGACATATGACATCACATGACACATGATACATGACACCACATGACACCACTTGACACCACATGACACCACATGACACATGACACATAACCCCACATGACACCACATGACATGACATGACACATGACCACATGACACCATGTGACATGAAACCACATGACACCACATGACACCACATGAAATGACATATGATGACACATGACATATGATGACACCACATGACAATACATGACACATGACACCACATGAAACCACATCACAACACATTACAATACATGACACATGACACCACATGATGACACATGACATATGATGACACATGACACCACATGACATTACACATTACACATGACACATGATGACACATGACACCACATGACACATGTTGTCACATGACAACATATGATAACACATGACACATGACACCACATGACATCACATGACACCACATGACAACACATAATACCACATGACACATGACACCACATGAAACATGACACCACATGACACCAATTGACACTACATGACACCACATGACACATGACACCACATGACACCACATGCCACCACATGACAACACATGACACCAATTGACACTAAATGACACCACATGAGTCATGACACATGACACCACATGACACCACATGACACATGACACCACATGAAACCACTTGAAACCACATGACACCACATGACATAAACCACATGACACCACATGACACATGACACCACATGACACATGACCACGTGACACCACATGACAGTGACACCACATGACACCACATGATACCACATGACACATGACACCACATGACACATGACACATAACAACACATGACACATCACACCACATGATACCACATAATACATGACAACACATGACACCACATGATGACACATGATGACACATGGCATTACATGAAACATGATGACACATTACACCACATGACACACAACATGACACCACATGACACATGACACCACATGACACATGACACGTGACACCACATGACACCACATGATACCATATGACACATGACACCACATGATACCACATGATACCACATGACACGTGACACTACATGACACCACATGACACATGACACCACATGGCACCACATGACACATGACACCACATGACACCACATCACACATTACCACGTGACACCACATGACATGACACCACATGATACCACATGACACCACATGACACATGACACCACATGACACATGATGACACATGACACCACATGATATATGATGATGCATGAAGACACATGACACCACATGATACCACATGATGACACATGACACCACATGACACATGACACCACATGACACCACATGAAACATGACACATAACACCACATGACACATGACACCACATGACACCACATGAAACATGACACATAATACCACATGATACCACATGACACATGACACCACATGACACGACACATGATGACACATGACACCACATGACAACACATGATAACACATGACACATGATGACACATGGCATAAGACACCACATGACACCACATGACACATGACAACACATGATACCACACGACACATGACACCACATGACACATGACACCACATGATACATGACATGTGACACCACATGATATGACACCACATGACACCACATGACACCACATGACACATGATACCACATGATATCACATGATGACACATGATGACACATGACACCACATGACACCACATGACTGACAACACATGACACATGATGACACATGATGACACATGATGACACATGGCACCACATGAAACATGATGACACATGACACTACATGACTGACAATATATTACACATGATGACACATGATACCACATGACACATGACACCACATGGCCCCACATGACACATGACACCACATGATACCACATGATACCACATGACACGTGACACCACATGACACCACATGACACATGACACCACATGGCACCACATGACACATGACACCACATGACACATGACACCATATGACACCACATGATGACATATGACACCACATGACACATGTGGAGTGGTGTGGCTCACTGGTTAGAGGCGGCAGACCCGGAAGCAGAGGTCAGCCCGGGACCAGGGTTCGATTCCCGATGCGGCAGGGTCTTGGGCCATGGTCAGCGGACTCGATAATTCTCGCTTTGGTGCCTACTCCAACCATGGGTCACACTCAGCAACTCTAGGCAATAGCTTGCTTAATCTCTACTAACGGCCCCATCAGCGCCAGGGATGCTTGTCTTCACCTTGGAGATGCCCAGGAGGGACCATCTCACAGGGAAAGCCAGGATGGGTTCCCCAGTGGTATACAGCACCGGGACGCCCCTTTGCTGGGGCAGCTGTGCGCTTTACAAGTATACGACATTTAACATTTAACATGACACATGATGACACATGATACCACATGACACATGATGACGCATGAAGATACATGACACCACATGATGACACATGACACCACATGACACCACATGAAACATGACACATAACACCACATGACACATGACACCACATGACACCACATGAAACATGACACATAACACCACATGATACCACATGACACATGATACTACATGACACAACACATGATAACACATGACACATGATGACACATGGCATATGACACCACATGACACCACATGACACATGACAACACATGACACCACATGACAACACATGACACCACACGACACATGACACCATATGACACATGACACCACATGACACATGACACCACATGATACATGACACGTGACACCACATGACATCACATGATATGACACCACATGACACCACATGACACATGACACCACATGATGACACATGATGATACATGATGACACATGATACTACATGACTGACAACACATGACACATGACGATACATGATGACACATGATGACACATGGCACCACATGAAACATGATGACACATGACACCACATGACACCACATGACACATTACCACGTGACACCACATGACATGACATCACATGACGACACTTGACACATGATGACAAATGACACCACATGATGGCACATGATGACACATGGCACCACATGAAACATGATGAGATATAACACCACAGGACACATGACACCACTTGACACCACATCACACCACATGACACCACATGACACATGACACATGACACCATGACACCATGTGACATGATACCACATGACACCACATGACACATGATACCACATGACACATGACACTTGATGACACATGGCACCACAGGACACATGACACATGATGACACATGACACCACATGACAATACATGACAGATGACACCACATGACACATGACACCACATGACACATGACACCACATGACACGTGACACCACATGACATGACACCACATGATACCACATGACACGTGACACCACATGACATGACACCACATGATACCACATGACACATGACACCACATGATATCACATGATACCACATGGCATGTGACACCACATGACACCACATGACACCACATGGCACCACATGACACATGACACCACATGACACATGATGACACATGACACCACATGACACATGACCCATGAAGACACATGACACCACATGATGACACATGACACCACATGAAACATGACACCACATGATACCACATGAAACATGACACATAACACCACATGACACATGTCACCACATGACACCACATGAAACATGACACATAATACGACATGATACCACATGACACATGACATGGCACATGATGACACATGACACCACATGACACATGATGACACATGACAACACATGATAACACATGACACATGATGACACATGGCATATGACACCACATGATACCACATGACAACACATGACACCACATGACAACACATTACACCACACGACACATGACACCACATGACACATGACACAACATGACACATGACACCATATGATACATGACATGTGACACCACATGACACCACATGATATGACACCACATGATACCACATGACACCACATGACACATGGCACCACATGACACATGACACCACATGACACCACATGATACCACATGACACATGACACCACATGACACATGACACATAACAACACATGACACATCATACCACATGATACCACATAATACATGACAACACATGACACCACATGATGACACATGATGACACATGGCATTACATGAAACATGATGACACATTACACCACATGATACACAACATGACACCACATGACACATGACACCACATGACACATGACACGTGACACCACATGACACCACATGATACCATATGACACATGACACCACATGATACCACATGATACCACATGACACGTGACACTACATGACACCACGTGACACATGACACCACATGGCACCACATGACACATGACACCGCATGACACCACATCACACATTACCACGTGACACCACATGACATGACACCACATGATACCACATGACACCACATGACACATGACACCACATGACACATGATGACACATGACACCACATGATATATGATGATGCATGAAGACACATGACACCACATGACACCACATGATGACACATGACACCACATGACACATGACACCACATGACACCACATGAAACATGACACATAACACCACATGACACATGACACCACATGACACCAAATGAAACATGACACATAATACCACATGATACCACATGACACATGACACCACATGACACGACACATGATGACACATGACACATGATGACATATGGCATAAGACACCACATGACACCACATGACACATGACAACACATGATACCACACGACACATGACACCACATGACACATGACACCACATGATACATGACATGTGACACCACATGACACCACATGATATGACACCACATGACACCACATGACACCACATGACACATGATACCACATGATATCACATGATGACACATGATGACACATGACACCACATGACACCACATGACTGACAACACATGACACATGACGACACATGATGACACATGATGACACATGGCACCACATGAAACATGATGACACATGACACTACATGACTGACAATATATTACACATGATGACACATGATACCACATGACACATGACACCACATGGCCCCACATGACACATGACACCACATGATACCACATGATACCACATGACACGTGACACCACATGACACCACATGACACATGACACCACATGGCACCACATGACACATGACACCACATGACACATGACACCATATGACACCACATGATGACATATGACACCACATGACACATGTGGAGTGGTGTGGCTCACTGGTTAGAGGCGGCAGACCCGGAAGCAGAGATCAGCCCGGGACCAGGGTTCGATTCCCGATGCGGCAGGGTCTTGGGCCATGGTCAGCGGACTCGATAATTCTCGCCTCGGTGCCTACTCCAACCATGGGTCACACTCAGCAACTCTAGGCAATAGCTTGCTTAATCTCTACTAATGGCCCCATCAGCGCCAGGGATGCTTGTCTTCACCTTGGAGATGCCCAGGAGGGACCATCTCACAGGGAAAGCCAGGATGGGTTCCCCAGTGGTATACAGCACCGGGACGCCCCTTTGCTGGGGCAGCTGTGCGCTTTACAAGTATATGACATTTAACATGACACATGATGACACATGATACCACATGACACATGATGACGCATGAAGACACATGACACCACATGATGACACATGACACCACATGACACCACATGAAACATGACACATAACACCACATGACACATGACACCACATGACACCACATGAAACATGACACATAACACCACATGATACCACATGACACATGATACTACATGACACAACACATGATAACACATGACACATGATGACACATGGCATATGACACCACATGACACCACATGACACATGACAACACATGATACCACATGACAACACATGACACCACACGACACATGACACCATATGACACATGACACCACATGACACATGACACCACATGATACATGACACGTGACACCACATGACATCACATGATATGACACCAAATGACACCACATGACACATGACACCACATGACACCACATGATGACACATGATGATACATGATGACACATGATACTACATGACTGACAACACATGACACATGACGACACATGATGACACATGATGACACATGGCACCACATGAAACATGATGACACATGACACCACATGACACCACATGACACATTACCACGTGACACCACATGACATGACATCACATGACGACACTTGACACATGATGACAAATGACACCACATGATGACACATGGCACCACATGAAACATGATGAGATATAACACCACAGGACACATGACACCACTTGACACCACATAACACCACATGACACCACATGACACATGACACATGACACCATGACACCATGTGACATGATACCACATGACACCACATGACACATGATACCACATGACACATGACACTTGATGACACATGGCACCACAGGACACATGACACATGATGACACATGACACCACATGACAATACATGATAGATGACACCACATGACACATGACACCACATGACACATGACACCACATGATACGTGACACCACATGACATGACACCACATGATACCACATGACACATGACACCACATGATATCACATGATACCACATGGCATGTGACACCACATGACACCACATGACACATGACACCACATGGCACCACATGACACATGACACCACATGACACATGATGACACATGACACCACATGACACATGATGACCCATGAAGACACATGACACCACATGATGACACATGACATCACATGAAACATGATACCACATGATACCACATGAAACATGACACATAACACCACATGACACATGTCACCACATGACACCACATGAAACATGACACATAATACGACATGATACCACATGACACATGACATGGCACATGATGACACATGACACCACATGACACATGATGACACATGACAACACATGATAACACATGACACATGATGACACATGGCATATGACACCACATGATACCACATGACAACACATGACACCACATGACAACACATTACACAACACGACACATGACACCACATGACACATGACACGACATGACACATGACACCATATGATACATGACATGTGACACCACATGACACCACATGATATGACACCACATGATACCACATGACACCACATGACACATGATACCACATGATACAACATGATGACGCATGATGACACATGACACCACATGACACCACATGACTGACAACACATGACATGACGACACATGATGACACATGACACATGGCAACACATGAAACATCATGACACTACATGACTGACAACACATGACACATGACACATGATATCATTCGAAGATGGGCTGCACTCCTGTTTTTTTCACGTTTTTCATTTTAACTTGATCGTCCTTAAATCTACGAAGCGTGCTGACTGGTCACGCGCCCAGCCCCTGCGGCACGTAAAACAATGATTCGCAACATTGGGACACTGTATAGTGCCCCCAACCATAGCACAATTGCTGCTGCATGTGCAATTTATAAACCAAAATTCGTCATTTTTCAACCTTTTCAATCCGTACTTTTACTTTTTCCATTCATTATGTTCATTAACCGTTTGCAATCCACATGCAGGATAATGCCAATTTTCTAGGTTTCAAGTATTCCTGATGGGCCATCCGAACCTCTTCATTCAAGAATATGCACTGAAGCAGATTTCATTAAAATAGCAGTTTATTTGCAAACCCAATGCATTTCGGGCCTCCATGGGCCCTTCGTCAGGGGTAACTAGAAAATTAATTAAAAATAGGTGTTACTATACATTTTTCCACGAGATATATGCTGTTTACATTATTATCCATTGTTGACTGGTCTACAAACATCATTATTAAACTCTGCTCTGACGCATTGCACTTAACTGTGTCATCTTACTGTACCACTGGTTTATACCATCACATTTATCACTGAATTCATGTCGACTGAATGTCGTTCAACAAGACATTTACAACATCACCAAACATGCTTAATCTGTTCTAACTGTTATCAACCCTCCTCGAGGTGCGACTAGAATCCATATGCTGAGTACCTTCACTCGTATAAATGAAACGCTTTTCCGTGGCTTGCTTTGCATCATGGGAACAGGCCAGACAAAACTACCAAACCAATTCTTTACTGGTTAGCTTGTCTCCTTTCTGGTGAAGAATTGGCTTGGTAGTTTGGTCTGCCCTGTTCCCATGATGCACTGGGCCAGGGACAGACTAATTTGCATATAGCCAGGTTCTGAGCTGGGATGGGGCAGTGAGCTAAATAACAGTGATGGATCAAGCCCTGATCTTTGGACTGGGTAAGAGTGGTCTGCTTAATTCAGACACTCTGTTCATCACCACCCCCTTTTCTGTATCATTTTTGGCCACTATAGGTGTGCAGGGTATACTCAGACATGAGTCCCTTGCTCACTGCTCCATCAGGATTCAAGCAAGCCGGGCCGACGAGGCTGAAATGCCAGAAACCGGTCCCCGGTAGCTTGTCTCCTTTCTGGTGAAGAATTGGCTTGGTAGTTTGGTCTGCCCTGTTCCCATGATGCACTGGGCCAGGGACAGACTAATTTGCATATAGCCAGGTTCTGAGCTGGGATGGGGCAGTGAGCTAAATAACGGTGATGGATCAAGCCCTGATCTTTGGACTGGGTAAGAGTGGTCTGCTTAATTCAGACACTCTGTTCATCACCACCCCCTTTTCTGTATCACCACATGACATATGACACCACGTGACGCCACATGACACCAATTGACACTACATGACACCACATGACACCACATGACACCACATGATGACACATGATGACACATGACACCACATGACACCACATGACTGACAATACATGACACATAACGACACATGATGACACATGATGACACATGGCACCACATGAAACATACTAACACATGACACCACATGACAAATGACACATGACATCACATGACACCACTTGACACCACATGACACATAACACCACATGACACCACATGACACATGACACCACATGACACATGACAACACATGATAACACATGACACATGATGACACATGGCACATGACACCACATGACAACACCACATGACACATAACACCACATGACACCACATTATATGACACCACATGATACCACATGATACATGGTACTACATGACACATGATGACACATGACACCACATGACAGATGACGACACATGACACATGACATCACATGACACATGACACCACATGACACATGATGATACATGACACCACATGACACATGATGACACATGACAACACATGATAACACATGCCACATGATGACACATGGCACATGACACCACATGCCACATGATACCACATGACACATGACATATGATGGCACATGACAACACATGACAATACATGACACATGACACCACATGACAACACATGACAACACATGAAACATGACACCACATGATGACACATGATACATGATGACACATGACACCACATGACTAACAACACATGACACATGATAACACATGATGACACATGGCACCACATAATACATGATGACACATGACACCACAAGCCACATGACACCACATGACACCAAATGACACATGGCACATACCACATGACACATGATGGCACATGACACCACATGACACATGACACCACATGACACCACAGGATATGACACCACATGATATCATATGACACATGACACAACACAACATGATATATGATACCACATGACACATGCCTCATGACCATGTGACTCCACATGACATGACACCACATGACACCACATGATACCACATGACACCACATGACACATGATGATACATGACACCACATGACACATGATGACACATGACAACACATGATAACACATGACACATGATGACACATGGCACATGACACCACATGACAATACCACATGACACATAACACCACATGACACCATATGATATGACACCACATGACACCACATGACACATGGCACCACATGACACATGATGACACATGATACCACATGACACATGATGACACATGACACATGGCACATGATACCACATGATACCACATGACACATGACACCACATGACTGACAACACATGACACATGATGGCACATGATGACACATGGCACCACATGAAACATTATGACACATGACACCACATGACACATGACACCACATGATACCACATGACACATGACATCACATGATACCACATGACACATACCACATGATATAACATGACACATGACACATGACCACATGACACCACATGACATGACACCACATGACACATGACACCACATGACACATGACACATGATGACACATGATGACACATGACACATGATGACACATGACAACACATGATAACACATGACACATGATGACACATGGCATATGACACACAGGAAACCACATGACACATGGCAACACATGACACCACATGACAACACATGACACCACATGACATATGACACCACATGATGCCACATGACACCAATTGATACTACATGATACCACATGACTCATGACACATGACACCACATGACACCACATGACACCACATGACACCACATGACGCATGACACCAAATGACACATGACACATGACACCACATGACTGACAACACATGACACATGACAATACATGGTGACAAATGATGACACATGGAACCACATGAAACATACTGACACATGACATCACATGACACATGACACATGATGGCACATGACACCACATGACAATACATGACACATGACACCACATGAAACCACATGACAACACATGACAATACATGACACATGACACCACATGACAACACATGACAACACATGAAACATGACACCACATGATGACACATGATACATGATGACACATGACACCACATGACTAACAACACATGACACATGATAACACATGACACATGGCACCACATAATACATGATGACACATGACACCACAAGCCACATGACACCACATGACACCAAATGACACATGGCACATACCACATGACACATGATGGCACATGACACCACATGACACATGACACCACATGACACCACAGGATATGACACCACATGATATCACATGACACATGACACAACACAACATGATATATGATACCACATGACACATGCCTCATGACCATGTGACTCCACATGACATGACACCACATGACACCACATGATACCACATGACACCACATGACACATGATGATACATGACACCACATGACACATGATGACACATGACAACACATGATAACACATGACACATGATGACACATGGCACATGACACCACATGACAATACCACATGACACATAACACCACATGACACCATATGATATGACACCACATGACACCACATGACACATGGCACCACATGACACATGATGACACATGATACCACATGACACATGATGACACATGACACATGGCACATGATACCACATGATACCACATGACACATGACACCACATGACTGACAACACATGACACATGATGGCACATGATGACACATGGCACCACATGAAACATTATGACACATGACACCACATGACACATGACACCACATGATACCACATGACACATGACATCACATGATACCACATGACACATACCACATGATACAACATGACACATGACACATGACCACATGACACCACATGACATGACACCACATGACACATGACACCACATGACACATGACACATGATGACACATGATGACACATGACACATGATGACACATGACAACACATGATAACACATGACACATGATGACACATGGCATATGACACACATGAAACCACATGACACATGGCAACACATGACACCACATGACAACACATGACACCACATGACATATGACACCACATGATGCCACATGACACCAATTGATACTACATGATACCACATGACTCATGACACATGACACCATATGACACCACATGACACCACATGACACCACATGACGCATGACACCAAATGACACATGACACATGACACCACATGACTGACAACACATGACACATGACAATATATGGTGACAAATGATGACACATGGAACCACATGAAACATACTGACACATGACATCACATGACACATGACACATGATGGCACATGACACCACATGACAATACATGACACATGACACCACATGAAACCACATGACAACACATGACAATACATGACACATGACACCACATGACACATGACGACACATGACACATGGCATACAATACCACATGACACCACATGACAACACATGACACCACACGACATATGACACCACATGAAGCCACATGACATCAATTGACACTACATGACACCACATGACTCATGACACATGACACCACGTGGCACATGATACCACATGACACGTGACACCACATGATATGACACCACATGACACCACATGACACATTACACCACATGACACCACATGACACCACATCATGACACATGATGACACATGACAACACAGGACACCACATGACACGATATGAATGACAACACATGACACATGATGACACATGATGACATATGGCACCACTTGAAACATGATGACACATGACACCAAATGACACATGACAACACATGCCAGCACATGACATATGACACCACATGATACCACTTGACACCACATGACACATGACACATAACACCACATGTCATCACATGACACATGACACCACATGACACTTGACCATGTGACTCCACATGACATGACACCACATGACACCACATTATACCACATGACACCACATGACACCACATGATGACACATGATGACACATGATGACACATGACACCACATGGCACATCACCACGTGACACTAAATGACATGACACCACATGACACCACTTGACACCACATGACACATGACACATAACACCACATGTCACCACATGACACATGACACAACATGACATATGACACTTGACCATGTGACTCCACATGACATGACACTTCATGACACCACATGATACCACATGACACCACATGACACATGATGACACATGACACCACATGACACATGATGACACATGATAACACATGACACATGAAGACACATGTCATATGATACCACATCAGCAAATCAAAAAGGAGAGAGAGGACTAGGTAAGCTAGTCCGGATCCCCTGGTTATATGTAGGAATATCAAAAAGGGACTAGCTAAGTTGTGTTAATGAGGCTCAGAAGATAAGTCTGTAGGCAAACCATTTGGTTTGATCATGAAGCCCTCACACACCAACCTAGTTGGTGTCATGCTTCATCATCGGGCCCACCACAGTGACACCGAATGTGTCCCGGGTGTGCTGCGACTCGAGATTACTGAGGAGCAGGTATGCTTACTGAGTGTGCAGTGAATAGTGGGTATGAACGTGATGTTAAAAGCTATACATGTGGTCCCAGTTCCCGAGGGTATAAGGATAATTTTAATTCCTGGGCCCCTGTTAGCAAATAAAAAAGGCTTGCGGACGTTGTGGAGTGTATTAAGAGCTCCTACGTCCTGTGTGGTCTACATGTTTCAGCCAGGCCTTTTGTTAAAACTGGCTTTCCTCAGGACCAATGAGTATGTGTGGGTGAAGAATAAACTTTATTAAGTGATTTTGTGTGTGGTAAAAGTGTCGCACTCGCTAAGGTGCTGTACGTGTTAGAGGGGGATTCCCTCTGCTTTAACTTGCTACTTGCTGTTAAAGCCTCCTGGGTCACCTGGCAGGGGGAGAAGGAGACCGGTATTTCCGATCAGAGTGCTCCTGCGACCTATCGTCCTGCTCCGGTGTCCCGAGGACACCGGAGCAGCACATGTGTCATGTGGTTTCATGTGGTGTCATGTGTCATGTGCCATCATATATCATGTGTCATGTGGTATCAGGTGTCATGTGGTATCAGGTGTCATGTGGTGTCATGTGCCATGTTTCATCATGTGTCATGTGTTATCATGTGTTGTCATGTGTCATCATGTGTCATGTGATGTCATTTATCATTATGTGTATCAAATAAGAGGAACCCAGTCGCTGTTTCTTTCTACTGCTTTATTTTATTTAGAGCAGATTACACCCAACTTTTTTTTAATTTCATGGGTGTTGTGATTTATTTATTCATAACCACATTTACAAGTTGCTTCACTTGGATGAACCAATATATTAGTCCGAGGACATTTTTTTGTCAAACACCAGAGGCTAGTGTTTTGTATACAAATTTTACAAAAAACATTCAAACAATCAATTTAAACAACAACACTATACATTACTATACATTTTTACATAAATTTACATGTGATTTGCAACAAACTATTGTTGAACCCTACTAACAATTTTTACTACCAGGCCGTAATTATATAACTTCAATGAAATTAGGGACTGGTTGCGCCAGGGCATGCCATTTTTCATGCACCTTTCTGTGTAAATTCACAGTATTCAACTACTGGCCCTTGGCGCATTAAATGTTCGAGAACGAATCAGGTACTAAACAAGCCGACGCATTTCCAAGCCTGTGTGTTGCTCGCCAGGCTTTTCTTCAGGGCTTTTGTTAGTTGGGTACCTAAAAGATTGAGGGGAGATCTTATTTACAATGGGACCTTGCATTTGCATCAGTTTTGTACTATAAGCCGTTTGCGATGGTATTACCTTTATGGGCGTTGGGTTGAATCTATAATGGTGGGAACTGCAGGGCATTCAATGATTCTGTAAGGGTAAGAGGAACTAGTTATATCCCTAATCTGCATTTATGCAACCAGTTGTCACAATGATTCGGAAGGTCAGGGGACTTACTTTTTTGGGACCTCGTTTTTTGTGTTGAAGGATGGGAATCTGTTTTTCTTTATGCTGTGTTTTCCTTCTCTTTTCCGTCTCATTTATCTGGGCTGCTACGGCAGGGTCTGTTTTTAGTGAGACGTGTGGAGAGCCCTTAGTAAACAGTTCAAATATTTTCTGATCATAAAACAGTAACCTTTTGTTAGATTTGCTTACTTGTGGGTTTAGTCCGCGGTGCACCGCCGCTTTTTTTTGATGCACAGTGCCGCCTGTGGCTTTGTTTTCATAAAGCTCACGTGTAGCTTAAAAAACAATAATAAAAGGCAGAAAGATTCATTAAGAATTTGTGCCATGTGGACACCTCGTTTGCCCCGCGGTTCACTGCCCTTACCTTTGGGTCTTTTAGACGCTCGTAATTTTCCTTGCTGCTTCCATGACAAACTGGTGTTCAGTGGTGTTTAGTCACATGACCACTTCTGTTTAAATCTAGTCATGTGATGAAGGGATTATGGGAGATGTAGTCCTAAAATAAAAAATGGTAGATCAGTGTCTTTACAGCAGACATCAGTGTGCGTTCAAATTTCAAGTTGTTCGTTCATGTGTCATGTGGTGTCATGTGTCATGTGGTATCATGTGGTGTCATGTGGTGTCATGTCATGTGGTGTCACATGGTCATGTGTCATGTGGTGTCATATAGCATGTTGTGTTGTGTCATGTGTTATGTGGTGTCATATCATGTGTTATCATGTGGTGTCATGTGTCATGTGTCATGTGGTGTCATGTGCAATGTGGTGTCATGTGTCATGTGGTATCATGTGTGTGTGGTGTCATGTGTTGTCATGTGTCATCATGTGTCATGTGTTATCATGTGTTGTCATGTGTCATGTGGTGTCATGTTTCATCATGTTTCATGTGGTGTCATGTAAATATAAATGTAAAATGTAAATGTAGGTGTACTTATATAGCGCAAACCTGCCACCCAAAGGGCATCCTGGCGCTTGCTTAGGGAACCCATCCTGGTATTCCCCTGTGAGAAACCCTGGCAGGGTGTCCACAAGGTGAAAGCCAGGCATCCCGCCGCGAGGGGCCGTCGTGGAGATTAAGCAAGCTATTGCCCAGAGTTGCAGAGTGTGACCCCGTGATTCGAGTAGGCACCGGAGCGAGAATTGTCGAGTCCGTGGAATTTTGAGCCCGAGACCCGCCGAGGCGGGGAATCGAACCCTGGTCCACGGTCGATCTCAGCTTCCGGGTCTGCCGCCTCTAACCACTGAGCCACGCTATTATGTGCCATGTGTCATGTGTCGTCATGTGTCATGTGGTGTCATGTGTCATGTATTGTCATGTGTTGTCATGTGGTTTCATGTGGTGTCATGTGTCATGTATTGTCATGTGGTGTCATGTGCCATCATGTGTCATGTGTCATGTGGTGCCATGTGTCATCATGTGTCATGTGGTGTCATGTATCGTCATGCGTCATGTGGTGTCATGTGTCATGTGATATCATGTGGTATCATGTTGTGTTGTGTCATCTGTCATGTGCTGTCATATCATGTGGTGTCATGTGATGTCATGTGTCATGTGGTATCATGTGTCATGTGGTATCATGTTTCATGTGGTGTCATGTGTTGTCATTTGGTGTCATGTGTCATCATGAGTCATGTGATGTCATGTGGTGTCATATGACATGTGTCTTCATGTGTCATGTGTTATCATGTGTCATCATGTGTCATGTGGTGTAATGTGTCATCATGTGTCATATGGTGTCATGTGGTATCATGTGGTGTCATGTGGTGTCATGTCATGTGTTGTCATGTGATCATGTGTCATGTGGTGTCATGTGTCATCATGTGTCATCATGTGTCATAATGTGGTGTCATGTGGTGTCATGTGGTATAATGTGGTATCATGTGGTGTCATGTCATGTGGTGTCACATGGTCAAGTGACATGTGTCATGTGGTGTCATGTGGTGACATGTGTTATTATGTGTCATGTATTGTCATGTGGTGTCATGTGCCATCATATGTCATGTGTCATGTGGTGTCATGTGTCATGTGGTGTCATGTGCCATGTGTCATCATATGTCATGTGGTATCATGTGTCATGTGGTGTCATGTGGTATTGTGTGCCATGTGTCATGTGTCATCATGTATCATATGTCATCATGTGTTATCATGTGTCATGTATTGTCATGTGTTGTCATGTGGTTTCATGTGGTGTCATGTGTCATGTATTGTCATGTGGTGTCATGTGCCATCATATGTCATGTGTCATGTGGTGTCATGTGTCATGTGGTGTCATGTGCCATGTGTCATCATGTGTCATGTGGTATCATGTGTCATGTGGTGTCATATGGTATTGTGTGCCATGTGTCATGTGTCATCATGTGTCATGTGGTGTCATGTGTCATGTGGTGTCATGTGGTATTGTGTGCCATGTGTCATGTGTCATCATGTGTCATGTGGTGTCATGTGGTGCCATGTGTCATGTGGTGTCATATCATATGGTGTCATGTGATGTTTTGTGTCATGTGGTGTTGTCATGTGGTGTCATGTGGTATCATGTGCCATGTGTCATCATGTGTCATCATGTGTCATGTGTTATCATGTGTTGTAATGTGTCATCATATGTCATGTGGTGTCATGTGTCATGTGGTGTCATGTGTCATGTGGTGTTATGTGTCATGTGGTGTCATGTGGTGTCAAGTGGTGTCATGTGGTGTCATGTGTCATTTGTCATGTGGTGTCATGTGATATCATGTATCAGTGTGTTTCATGTGGTGCCATGTGTCATCATGTGTCATCATGTGTCATGTGTTGTCAGTCATGTGGTGTCATGTGTCATCATGTGTCATCATGTGGTGTCATGTGGTGTCATGTGGCATCATATCATGTGATGTTATGTGGTGTCATGTGTCATGTGTCATGTGGTGTCATGTGTCATGTGGTGTCATGTGGTGTCATATGGTGTCATGTGTCATGAGTCATGTGGTTTCATGTAGTGTCAATTGGTGTCATATGGTGTCATATGTCATGTGGTGTCATGTGATGTCATGTGTCGTCATGTGTCATGTGGTGTCATGTGGTGTCATATGCCATGTGTCATGTGGTGTCATGTATTATCATGTGTTGTCATGTGGTTTCATGTGATGTCATGTGTCATGTATCATCATGTGGTGTCATGTGCCATCATATATCATGTGTCATGTGGTGTCATGTGTCATCATGTGTCATGTGGTATCATATGTCGTCATGCGTCATGTGGTGTCATGTATCATCATGTTTCATGTGGTGTCATGTGTCATGTATTGTCATGTGGTGTCATGTGCCGTCATGTGTCATGTGTTGTCATGTGGTTTCATGTGGTGTCATGTGTCATGTATTGTCATGTGGTGTCATGTGCCATCATGTGTCATGTGTCATGTGGTGTCATGTGTCATCATGTGTCATATGGTGTCATGTGGTATCATGTGTCATGAGTCATGTGATGTCATGTAGTGTCAATTGGTGTCATGTGTCATGTGATGTGATGTGTCATTTGGTGTAATGTGTTGTCATGTGTCGTCATGTGTCATGTGTTGTCATGTGTAATCATGTGTCATATGTTGTCATGTGTCATCATGTCTCATGTGTCATATGTCATGTGGTATAATGTGGTGTCATGTGGTCATATGTCATGTGTCATGTGTCATGTGGTGTCATGTGTCATCATGTGGTGTCATGTGGTGTCATGTGGTATAATGTGGTGTCATGTGGTGTCATGTCATGTGGTGTCACATGGTCAAGTGTCATGTGTCATATGGTGTCATGTGTCATGTGGTAACATGTGGTGTTATGTGTCATGTGGTGCAATGTTTCATCATGTGTCATCATGTGTCATCATGTGTCATGTGTTATCAGTCATATGTGTCATGTGATGTCCTGTGTGATCATGTATCATATGGTATCATGTGGTGTATTGTGGTGTCATGTGTCATGTGGTATCATGTGGTGTCATATCATGTGGTATCATGTGGTGTCATGTGTCCTGTGGTGTCATATACCATGTGGTGTCATGTGTCATGTGGTGTCATGTAGTATCAATTGGTGTCATGTGCCATGAGGTGTCATATGTTGTGTGGTATCATGTGTTGTCATGTGGTGTCATGTGTCGTCATGTGTCATGTGGTGTCATATGCCATGTGTCATCATGTGTCATGTGTTATCATGTGGTGCCATATGTCATCATGTGCCATCATGTGTCATGTGTTGTCAGTCATGTGGTGTCATGTGTCATTATGCAACATGTGTCATCATGTGGTGTCATGTGTCATGTATTGTCATGTGTTGTCATGTGGAGTCATGTGGAGTCATGTGTCATGTATTGTCATGTGTTGTCATGTGGTTTCATGTGTCATCATGTGTCATGTGGTGTCATGTATCATCATGCGTCATATGGTGTCATATGTCATGTGATATCATGTGATGTCATGTGGTATCATGTCATGTGATAGCACATGGTCATGTGGTGACATGTGTTGTGTCATGTGTCATGTGGTGTCATGTGTCATGTGGTGTCATGTGTCATGTGGTGTCATGTGGCATGTGGTATCATGTTTCATGTGGTTTCATGTGTTGTCATTTGGTGTCATGTGTCATGTGGTGTCATGTGGTATCATATGACATGTGTCTTCATGTGTCATGTGTTATCATGTGTCATCATGTGTCATGTGGTGTCATGTATCATCATGTGTCATGTGGTGTTATGTGGTATCATGTGGTGTCATGTAGTGTCATGTCATGTGGAGTCACATGGTCAAGTGTCATGTGTCATGTTGTGTCATGTGTCATGTGGTGACATGTGGTGTTAGGTGTCATGTGTCATGTGGTGTCAAGTGGTGTCATGTGGTGTCATGTCATTTAGTGTCACGTGGTGATGTGCCATGTGGTGTCATGTGTCATCATGTGTCATCATGTGTCATCATGTGTCATCATGTGGTGTCATGTGGTGTCATGTGGTATAATGTGGTGTCATGTGATGTCATGTCATGTGGAGTCACATGGTCAAGTGTCATGTGGTGTCATGTGTCATGTGATGACATGTGGTGTTATGTGTCATGTGTCATGTGGTGTCAAGTGGTGTCATGTGGTGTCATATGTCATGTGCTGGCATGTTTTGTCATGTGTCATTTGGTGTCATGTGTCATCATGTTTCAAGTGGTGCCATATGTCATCATGTGTCATCATGTGTCATGTGTTGTCATTCATATCGTGTCATGTGGTGTCCTGTGTCGTCATGTGTCATCATGTGTCATGATGTGGTGTCATGTGGTGTCATGTGGTGTAATGTGTCATGTGGTGTCATGTGGTGTCATATCATGTGGTGTCATGTGGTGTCACATGTCATGTGGTATCATGTGCCATGTGGTGTCATGTGTCATGAGTCATGTGGTGTCATGTAATGTCAATTGGTGTCATGTGGCATCATGTGGTGTCATATGTCGTGTGGTGTCATGTGTTGTCATGTGGTGTCATGTGGTATTGTATGCCATCTGTCATGTGTCATCATGTGTCATGTGGTGTCATGTGTCATGTATTGTCATATGTTGTCATGTGGTTTCATGTGGTGTCATGTGTCATGTATTGTCATGTGGTGTCATGTGCCATCATGTGTCATGTGTCATGTGATGTCATGTGTCAGTATGTTTCATGTGGTGCCATATGTCATCATTTGTCACCATGTGTTGTCATGTGTCATGTGTTGTCAGTCATGTGGTGTCATGTGGCGTCATGTGTCATCATGTGTCATCATGTGGTGTCATGTGGTATCATATCATGTGATGTTATGTGGTGTCATGTGTAAAGGGGTCATTTGGTGTCATGCGTCATGTGGTGTCATGTGGTGTCATGTGGTGTCATGTGTCATGAGTCATGTGGTATCATGTAGTATCAATTGGTGTCATGTGGCATCATGTGGTATATGTCATATGGTGTCATGTGTTGTCATGTGGTGTCATGTGTTGTCATGTGGTGTCATGTGTGTCATATGCCATGTGTCATCATGTGTCATGTGTTATCATGTGTTGTCATGTGTCATCATGTGTCATGTGTCATGTGGTGTCATGTGTCATGTGGTGTCATGTCATGTGGTGTCACGTGGTCATGTGTCATGTGTCATGTTGTATCATGTGGTATGTGTCATGTGGTATCATGTGATGTCATGTGTCATGTGGTATCATGTGGTGTCATGTGTCATGTGGTGTCATGTGTCATAATGTTTCATGTGGTGCCATGTGTCATCATGTACCATCATGGGTCATGTGTTGTCAGTCATGTGGTGTCATGTGTCATGTGGTATCATGTGGTATCATGTGCCATGTGTCATGTGTCATCATGTGTCATGTGGTGTCATGTGTTATCATGTGTCATGTGGTGCCATGTGTCATGTGGTGTCATGTGGTGTCATATTATATGGTGTCATGTGGTGTTATGTGTCATGTGGTATTGTCATGTGGTGTCATGTGCCATGTGTCATCATGTGTCATGTGTTATCATGTGTTGTCATGTGTCATCATGTGTCATGTGGTGTCATGTATCATCATGTGTCATGTGGTGTCATGTGTCATGTGGTATCATGTGGTGTCATGTGGTGTCATGTCATGTGGAGTCACATGGTCATGAGGCATGTGTCATGTGGTGTCATATATCATGTTGTGTTGTGTCATGTGTCATGTGATATCATGTGGTGTCATATCCTGTGATGTCATATGGTGTCAAGTGTCATGTGGTGTCATGTGCCATCATGTGTCATGTGGTATGTGCCATGTGTCATTTGGTGTCATGTGGTGTCATGTGACATGTGGTGTCATGTGTCATCATGTTTTATGTGGTGCCATGTGTCATCATGTGTTATCATGTGTCATGTGTTGTCAGTCATGTGGTGTCATGTGTCATCATGTATCATGTGTCATCATGTGGTGTCATGTTTCATGTGTTGTCATGTGTTGTCATGTGGTGTCATGTGTCATGTATTGTCATGTGTTGTCATGTGCCATCATATGTCATGTGTCATGTGGTGTCATGTGGCATGTGGTGTCATGTGCCATGTGTCATCATGTGGCATGTGTTATCATGTGTCATCATGTGTCATGTGGTGTCATGTATCATCATGTGTCATGTGGTGTCATGTGTCATGTGATGTCATGTGTCATGTGTCGTCATCTGTCATGTGGTGTCATGTGTCATCATGTGTCATGTGATACCATGTATCATGTGGTGTCATGTGGTGTCATATCATGTGGTGTCATGTGGTGTTATGGGTCATGTGGTGTTGTCATGTGGTGTCATGTGCCATGTGTCATCATGTGTCATGTGTTATCTAGTGTTGTCATATGTCATGTGGTATCATGTATCATGTGGTGTCATGTGTCATGTGGTATTATGTGTCATGTGGAGTCAAGTGGTGTCATGTGATGTCATGTGTCATTTGTCATGTGGTGTCATGTGTTAGTATGTTTCATGTGTTGTTATGTGTCATGTATTGTCAGTCATGTGGTGTCATGTGGTGTCATGTGTCATCATGTGTCATCATGTGGTGTCATGTGGTGTCATGTGGTGTCATGTAGTGTCAATTGGTGTCATGTGGCGTCACGTGGTGTCATATGTCATGTGGTGTCATGTGTTGTCATGTGGTATCATGTGTTATCATGTGTCATGTGGTGTCATGTGGTGTCATATATACCCTGTGTCATCATGTGTCATGTGTTATCATGTGTTGTCATGTGTCATCATGTGTCATGTGGTGTCATGTGTCATCATGTGTCATGTGTCATGTGGTGTCATGTGTCATGTGGTGTCATGTCATGTGGTGTCACGTGGTCATGTGTCATGTGTCATGTTGTGTCATGTGGTATGTGTCATGTGGTGTCATGTGGTGTCATGTGTCATGTGGTGTCATGTGTCATGTGGTGTCATGTATCATGTTTCATGTGCTGCCATGTTTCATCATGTGCCATCATGTGTCATGTGTTGACAGTCATGTGGTGTCATGTGTCATCATGTATCATGTGTTATCATGTGGTGTCATGTGTCATGTATTGTCATGTGGTTTCATGTGGTATCATGTGTCATGTATTGTCATGTGGTATCATGTGCCATCATATGTCATGTGTCATGTGGTATCAGGTGTCATGTGGTGTCATGTGCCATGTGTCATCATGAGTCATATGTTACCATGTGTTGTCATGTGTCATTGTGTCATGTGGTGTCATCTATCATCATGCGTCATGTGGTATCAGGTGGTATCATGTGGTGTGATGTCATGTGATGTCACATGGTCATGTGTCATGTGATGTCATATGTCATGTTGTGTCATGTATCATGTGGTGTCAAGTGGTGTCATATCATGTGGTGGCATGTGGTGTCATGTGTCATATGTCATGTGGTATCATGTGTCATGTGGTGTCATGTGTCATGTGGTATCATGTGTCATGTGGTGTCATGTGTTGTCATGTGGTATCATGTGTCATCATGTGTCATGTGGTATCATGGGATGTCATATGACATGTGTCATCATGTGTCATGTGGTGTCATGTATCATCATGTGTCATGTGGTGTCATGTGATATTGTGTGCCATGTGTCATGTGTCGTCATGTGTCATGTGGTGTCATGTGGTGCCATGTGTCATCATGTGCCATCATGTGTCATGTGTTGTCAGTCATGTGATGTCATGTGTCATCATGTATCATGTGTCATCATGTGGTGTCATGTGTCATATATTGTCATGTGGTTTCATGTGGTGTCATGTGTCATGTGGTGTCATGTGCCATCATATATCATGTGTCATGTGGTATCAGGTGTCATGTGGTGTCATGTGCCATGTGTCATCATGTGTCATGTGTTATCATGTGATGTCATTTATCATTATGTGTATCAAATAAGAGGAACCCAGTCGCTGTTTCTTTCTACTGCTTTATTTTATTTAGAGCAGATTACACCCAACTTTTTTTTAATTTCATGGGTGTTGTGATTTATTTATTCATAACCACATTTACAAGTTGCTTCAATTGGATGAACCAGTATATTAGTCCGAGGAAATTTTTTTGTCAAACACCAGAGGCTAGTGTTTTGTATACAAATTTTACAAAAAACATTCAAACAAACAATTTAAACAACAACACTATACATTACTATACATTTTTACATAAATTTACATGTGATTTGCAACAAACTATTGTTGAACCCTACTAACAATTTTTACTACCAGGCCGTAATTATATAACTTCAATGAAATTAGGGACTGGTTGTGCCAGGGCATGCCATTTTTCATGCACCTTTCTGTGTAAATTCACAGTATTCAACTACTGGCCCTTGGCGCATTAAATGTTCGAGAACGAATCAGGTACTAAACAAGCCGACGCATTTCCAAGCCTGTGTGTTGCTCGCCAGGCTTGTCTTCAGGGCTTTTATTAGTTGGGTACCTAAAAGATTGAGGGGAGATCTTATTTACAATGGGACCTTACATTTGCATCAGTTTTGTACTATAAGCCGTTTGCGATGATATTACCTTTATGGGCGTTGGGTTGAATCTATCATGGTGGGAACTGCAGGGCATTCAATGATTCTGTAAGGGTAAGAGGAACTAGTTATATCCCTAATCTGCATTTATGCAACCAGTTGTCACAATGATTCAGAAGGTCAGGGGACTTACTTTTTTGGGACCTCGTTTTTTGTGTTGAAGGATGGGAATCTGTTTTTCTTTATGCTGTGTTTTCCTTCTCTTTTCCGTCTCATTTATCTGGGCTGCTACGGCAGGGCCTGTTTTTAGTGAGACGTGTGGAGAGCCCTTAGTAAACAGTTCAAATATTTTCTGATCATAAAACAGTAACCTTTTGTTAGATTTGCTTACTTGTGGGTTTAGTCCGCGGTGCACCGCCGCTTTTTTTTGATGCACAGTGCCGCCTGTGGCTTTGTTTTCATAAAGCTCACGTGTAGCTAAAAAAACAATAATAAAAGGCAGAAAGATTCATTAAGAATTTGTGCCATGTGGACGCCTCGTTTGCCCCGCGGTTCACTGCCCTTACCTTTGGGTCTTTTAGACGCTCGTAATTTTCCTTGCTGCTTCCATGACAAACTGGTGTTCAGTGGTGTTTAGTCACATGACCACTTCTGTTTAAATCTAGTCATGTGATGAAGGGATTATGGGAGATGTAGTCCTAAAATAAAAAATGGTAGATCAGTGTCTTTACAGCAGACATCAGTGTGCGTTCAAATTTCAAGTTGTTCGTTCATGTGTCATGTGGTGTCATGTGTCATGTGGTATCATGTGGTGTCATGTGGTATCATGTCATGTGGTGTCACATGGTCATGTGTCATGTGGTGTCATATAGCATGTTGTGTTGTGTCATGTGTCATGTGGTGTCATATCATGTGTTATCATGTGGTGTCATGTGTCATGTGTCATGTGGTGTCATGTGCAATGTGGTGACATGTGTCATGTGGTATCATGTGTGTGTGGTGTCATGTATTGTCATGTGTCATCATGTGTCATGTGTTATCATGTGTTGTCATGTGTCATGTGGTGTCATGTTTCATCATGTTTCATGTGGTGTCATGTAAATGTAAATGTAAAATGTAAATGTAGGTGTACTTATATAGCGCAAACCTGTCACCCAAAGGGCATCCTGGCGCTTGCTTAGGGAACCCATCTTGGTATTCCCCTGTGAGAAACCCCAGCAGGGTGTCCACAAGGTGAAAGCCAGGCATCCCGCCGCGAGGGGCCGTCGTGGAGATTAAGCAAGCTATTGCCCAGAGTTGCAGAGTGTGACCCCGTGATTCGAGTAGGCACCGGAGCGAGAATTGTCGAGTCCGTGGAATTTTGAGCCCGAGACCCGCCGAGGCGGAGAATCGAACCCTGGTCCACGGTCGATCTCAGCTTCCGGGTCTGCCGCCTCTAACTACTGAGCCACGCTATTGTGTGCCATGTGTTATGTGTCGTCATGTGTCATGTGGTGTCATGTGTCATGTATTGTCATGTGTTGTCATGTGGTTTCATGTGGTGTCATGTGTCATGTATTGTCATGTGGTGTCATGTGCCATCATGTGTCATGTGTCATGTGGTGTCATGTGTCATCATGTGTCATGTGGTGTCATGTATCGTCATGCGTCATGTGGTGTCATGTGTCATGTGATATCATGTGGCATCATGTTGTGTTGTGTCATATATCATGTGCTGTCATATCATGTGGTGTCATGTGGTTTCATGTGTCATGTGATGTCATGTGTCATGTGGTGTCATGTGTAATGTGGTATCATGTTTCATGTGGTGTCATGTGTTGTCATTTGGTGTCATGTGTCATCATGTGTCATGTGGTGTCATGTGGTGTCATATGACATGTGTCTTCATGTGTCATGTGTTATCATGTGTCATCATGTATCATGTGGTGTAATGTGTCATCATGTGTCATATGGTGTCATGTGGTATCATGTGGTGTCATGTGGTGTCATGTCATGTGTTGTCACGTGATCATGTGTCATGTGGTGTCATGTGTCGTCATGTGTCATCATGTGTCATAATGTGGTGTCATGTGGTGTCATGTGGTATAATGTGGTGTCATGTGGTTTCATGTGGTGTCATGTGTCATGTATTGTCATGTGGTGTCATGTGTAACCCTGGGCGAAGAACTACGCTCCGTTCGCGGAGCTTGCGGAGTTTTGGCAACTCCGCGTTCTACGGAGAACGCGAAGCTGTCGATTACTCCGCGATCCGGTGCGTAGCGTAGTTCTCGCGCGCTGAATAACATTATCGCGTGCGCCGGGGTAAGTTCGCGCGATATTTGACGCGATCACGCACTTTGGCAGTGCGAACGAGAAGATGAGTTCCCGAACATGTCTAACACACAGCTATCTCGAGCATGCAGGCAGCGCCCCGAACACGCGCACCGCGCTCCCGAAGACAAAAAACGGCACGCGAACGGGTCTAGCAAGCTACTACGCATGTCCGCGGAGCTACGCGAAGGTCGCGGAGTGCAACTGCGTCTTCGCGTAGCTCCGCGGAGTGCGGCTCTGCGAACTACGCCCAGGGTTAGTCATGTGCCATCATATGTCATGTGTCATGTGGTGTCATGTGTCATGTGGTGTCATGTGCCATGTGTCATCATGTGTCATGTGGTATCATGTGTCATGTGGTGTCATATGGTATCATGTGCCATGTGTCATGTGTCATCATATGTCATGTGGTGTCATGTGTCATGTATTGTCATGTGGTATTGTGTGCCATGTGTCATGTGTCATCATGTGTCATGTGGTGTCATGTGTCATCATGTGTCATGTGGTGCCATGTATCATGTGGTGTCATATCATATGGTGTCATATGGTGTTTTGTGTGTCATGTGCCATGTGTCATCATGTGTCATCATGTGTCATGTGTTATCATGTGTTGTAATGTGTCATCATATGTCATGTGGTGTCATGTGTCATGTGGTGTCATGTGTCATGTGGTGTCATGTGGTGTTATGTGTCATGTGGTGTCATGTGGTGTCAAGTGGTGTCATGTGGTGTCATGTGTCATTTGTCATGTGGTGTCATGTGATGTCATGTATCAGTGTGTTTCATGTGGTGCCATGTGTCATCATGTGTCATCATGTGTCATGTGTTGTCAGTCATGTGGTGTCATGTGGTATCATGTGTCATCATGTGTCATCATGTGGTGTCATGTGGTGTAATGTGGTGTCATGTGGCATCATATCATGTGATGTTATGTGGTGTCATGTGTCATGTGGTGTCATGTGTCATGTGGTGTCATGTGGTGTCATGTGGTGTCATGTGTCATGAGTCATGTGGTTTCATGTAGTGTCAATTGGTGTCATGTGGTGTCATATGTCATGTGGTGTCATGTGATGTCATGTGTCGTCATGTGGTATCATGTGGTGTCATATGCCATGTGTCATGTGTCATGTGGTGTCATGTATTATCATGTGTTGTCATGTGGTTTCATGTGATGTCATGTGTCATGTATCATCATGTGGTGTCATGTGCCATCATATATCATGTGTCATGTGGTGTCATGTGTCATCATGTGTCATGTGGTGTCATGTGTCGTCATGCATCATGTGGTGTCATGTATCATCATGTTTCATGTGGTATCATGTGGTATTGTGTGCCATGTGTCATGTGTCAGCATGTGTCATGTGGTGTCATGTGTCATGTATTGTCATGTGTTGTCATGTGGTTTCATGTGGTGTCATGTATCATGTATTGTCATGTGGTGTCATGTGCCATCATGTGTCATGTGTCATGTGGTGTCATGTGTCATCATGTGTCATATGGTGTCATGTGGTATCATGTGTCATGAGTCATGTGGTGTCATGTAGTGTCAATTGGTGTCATGTGTCATGTGGTGTGATGTGTCTTTTGGTGTCATGTGGTGTCATGTGTAATCATGTGTCATATGTTGTCAGGTGTCATCATGTCTCATGTGTCATATGTCATGTGATATAATGTGGTGTCATGTGGTCATATGTCATGTGTCATGTGTCATGTGGTGTCATGTGTCATCATGTAGTATCATGTGGTGTCATGTGGTATAATGTGGTGTCATGTGGTGTCATGTCATGTGGTGTCACATGGTCAAGTGTCATGTGTCATATGGTGTCATGTGTCATGTGGTAACATGTGGTGTTATGTGTCATGTATCATGTGGTGTCATATGGTGTCATGTGTCATGTGGTGTCATGTGTCATCATGTTTCATGTGGTGCAATGTTTCATCATGTGTCATCATGTGTCATCATGTGTCATGTGTTATCAGTCATATGTGTCATGTGGTGTCCTGTATGATCATGTATCATGTGGTGTCATGTGGTGTCATGTGGTGTCATGTGTCATGTGGTGTCATGTGGTGTCATATCATGTGGTATCATGTGGTGTCATGTGTCCTGTGGTGTCATGTACCATGTGGTGTCATGTGTCATGTGGTATCATGTAGTATCAATTGGTGTCATGTGCCATGTGGTGTCATATGTTGTGTGGTATCATGTGTTGTCATGTGGTGTCATGTGTCGTCATGTGTCATGTGGTGTCATGTGGTGTCATATGCCATGTGTCATCATGTGTCATGTGTTATCATGTGGTGCCATATGTCATCATGTGCCATCATGTATCATGTGTTGTCAGTCATGTGGTGTCATGTATCATCGTGTATCATGTGTCATCATGTGGTGTCATGTGTCATGTATTGTCATGTGGTTTCATGTGGTGTTATGTGTCATGTGGTGTCATATGCCATCATATGTCATGTGTCATGTGGTATCAGGTGTCATGTGGTATCATTTGCCATGTGTCATCATGTGTCATGTGTTATCATGTGTTGTCATGTGTCATCATGTGTCATGTGATGTCATTTACGACATCATATGTCGTCATGTGGTGTCATGTTTCAAGTTGTGTCATGTGTCCTTTGGTGTCATGTGTTTTGTCATGTGGTGTCATGTGTCATGTGGTGTCAAATGCCATGTGTCATCATGTGTCATGTGTTATCATATGTTGTCATGTGTCATCATGTGTCATGTGTCATCATGTGTCATCATGTGGTGTCATGTGGTGCCATGTGGTGTCAAGTGGCATCATATCACGTTATGTTATGTGGTGTCATGTGTCATATGTCATGTGGTATCATGTGGTGTCATGTGGTCATATGTCATGTCAAGTTGTGTCATGTGTCCTTTGGTGTCATGTGTTTTGTCATGTGGTGTCATGTGTCATGTGGTGTCATGTGGTGTCAAATGCCATGTGTCATCATGTGTCATGTGTTATCATATGTTGTCATGTGTCATCATGTGTCATGTGTCATCATGTGTCATCATGTGGTGTCATGTGGTGCCATGTGGTGTAAAGTGGCATCATATCATGTTATGTTATGTGGTGTCATGTGTCATATGTCATGTGGTATCATGTGGTGTCATGTGGTCATATGTCATGTGTCATGTGGTGTCATGTGTCATCATGTGGTGTCATGTGGTGTCATGTGGTATAATGTGGTGTCATGATGTGTCATGTGTCATGTGGTATCATATGGTGTCATGTTTCATGTGGTGTCATGTGTCATCATGTTTCATGTGGTGCAATGTTTCATCATGTGTCATCATGTGTCATGTGTTAGCAGTCATATGTGTCATGTGGTGTCCTGTGTGATCATGTATCATGTGGTGTCATGTGGTGTCATGTGGTGTCATCTGTCATGTGGTGTCATGTGGTGTCATATCATGTGGTATCATGTGGTGTCATGTGTCCTGTGGTGTCATGTACCATGTGGTGTCATAAGTCATGTGGTGTCATGTAGTGTCAATTGGTGTCATGTGCCATGTGGTGTCATATGTTGTGTGGTATCATGTGTTGTCATGTGGTGTCATGTGTCGTCATGTGTCATGTGGTGTCATGTGGTGTCATATGCCATGTGTCATCATGTGTCATGTGTTATCATGTGGTGCCATATGTCATCATGTGCCATCATGTATCATGTGTTGTCAGTCATGTGGTGTCATGTGTCATCGTGTATCATGTGTCATCATGTGGTGTCATGTGTCATGTATTGTCATGTGGTTTCATGTGGTGTTATGTGTCATGTGGTGTCATATGCCATCATATGTCATGTGTCATGTGGTATCATGTGTCATGTGGTGTCATGTGCCATCATGTATCATGTGTTGTCAGTCATGTGGTGTCATGTGTCATCGTGTATCATGTGTCATCATGTGGTGTCATGTGTCATGTATTGTCATGTGGTTTCATGTGGTGTCATATGCCATCATATGTCATGTGTCATGTGGTATCATGTGTCATGTGGTGTCATGTGTCATCATGTTTCATGTGCTGCCATGTTTCATCATGTGCCATCATGTGTCATGTATTGTCAGTCATGTGGTGTCATGTGTCATTATGTAACATGTGTCATCATGTGGTGTCATGTGTCATGTATTGTCATGTGTTGTCATGTGGTTTCATGTCGAGTCATGTGTCATGTATTGTCATGTGTTGTCATGTGGTTTCATGTGTCATCATGTGTCATGTGGTATCATGTATCATCATGCGTCATATGGTGTCATATGTCATGTGATATCATGTGGTATCATGTGGTATCATGTCATGTGATAGCACATGGTCATGTGTCATGTGGTGTCATGTGTTGTGTCATGTGTCATGTGGTGTCATGTGTCATGTGGTGTCATGTGTCATGTGATATCATGTTTCATGTGGTTTCATGTGTTGTCATTTGGTGTCATGTGTCATCATATGTCATGTGGTGTCATGTGGTATCATATGACATGTGTCTTCATGTGTCATGTGTTATCATGTGTCATCATGTGTCATGTGGTGTCATGTGTCATCATGTGTCATGTGGTGTCATGTGGTATCATGTGGTGTCATGTAGTGTCATGTCATGTGGAGTCACATGGTCAAGTGTCATGTGTCATATTGTGTCATGTGTCATGTGGTGACATGTGGTGTTATGTGTCATGTGTCATGTGGTGTCAAGTGGTGTCATGTGGTGTCATATCATTTAGTGTCACGTGGTGATGTGCCATGTGGTGTCATGTGTCTTCATGTGTCATCATGTGTCATCATATGTCATCATGTGGTGTCATGTGGTGTCATGTGGTATAATGTGGTGTCATGTGGTGTCATGTCATGTGGAGTCACATGGTCAAGTGCCATGTGTCATGTGATGACATGTGGTGTTATGTGTCATGTGTCATGTGGTGTCAAGTGGTGTCATGTGGTGTCATATGTCATGTGCTGGCATGTGTTGTCATGTGTCATTTGGTGTCATGTGTCATCATGTTTCAAGTGGTGCCATATGTCATCATGTGTCATCATGTGTCATGTGTTGTCATTCATATCATACTGGACATGCGTGTTCTGTGACTACAGGACACCCTCCTACTTTGCACTCCTTTTTACTTTTTAGGCATGATTACTCCAATCATGTGAATATCAAATCATAAAGTTTATTTAAACATTCTTTTGTAGCGAGTTTTCTTTTTTATCAGGATTGTATTTCATTCATACAAATTTACATGTTCATCTTGTCATCCCAATGCATTTCAAGCATAATGCTCTTCTTCAGGGGATTTATTTAATCTGAAATTGTAATGCATGAAGTAAGTACCTGAATTTGTTTTACCCATCAGTTTTAAGCAGTTCCCAAATTATACAATCTTCACATTATATGCATGTTCTATGATTCTAAACAATGTGCGTTCCTCTGTACCTTATAGCCCCTACTCAGCTGATCATTTGTATCGTCACTCATATAACCTCGTGCTCTTAGCCCTTATATATCTGTGCCACAACTTATTTTAGTGATCGGAACTCCACCCGGTTACCCTTGTTTATACCTAAATTACTCACAAGCCTTCATTTCCAAGGTCGTTCGCACTCTGTAAATTAATAAATGAATAATCTGGTATAAGGTTCAATTCTCCGTGTCCTAATACAGATGCATAGCGCACTTGTAGGTATCATTTTTCGAAGCGCTGCTCTTACCCGATGCGTCTTGTTGCCTCTCTCCCCTCGCTACTCTGGCGTGCGTCGCTCTAGCCCTGTCTCCCTGTGCACCTCTATGACCTGGTTCCGATCACGTGACCGCATCAGCGTTCATGTTTACCTTCCCGTCCCTAATATTTCGGGCAAGTGTTATATTGGTGTATCAACAGCGAATAGTGTATATATCAGTTAAAAAGGCTTTTACATATCTAATGAAAACGGCATTATCGGAATTTCACAGTACAAATACATTATGCAATATTCATCATTTTGAGGATACCTATACATATCAAAAAATCATTGTGTCCAAAAACGTTTATAATTGTCTATAAAAAGCAATTCAGATCTAATCTTTCATTGAGCCCCTTTGGCTGTGTGGTACACAAGAAATTAATCCAAAACGCTTCTCTCCTCAGTAACTGATTATCAATGTCCCTTCCTGGGATGATTTTCACAGTCTCCAATATACAAAATTTGAGTTGACTCACATTGTGGTTTGCTTGGTTAAAATGAGTAGCCACAGAGGATTTAATGTTTTTCAAGCGTATATTGCTTTTGTGCTCTATTATGCGGGTTTTTATTTTCCTTTGAGTTTTTCCCACATGGGATAATCCACAAGGGCATCGCAATAGATATATCACGATCTCTGTGTTACATGTTCCAGATACTTTCAACTGTATAGGAGTGCCTTTGGTTGGATGGTTGATAACGTTCCCTTTAATAATCGCTGAACAGTTTCCGCAATTATGGCAAGGAAGTGTTCCATTGTATTTCACGGCTTCTTGTTTCGGTTGATTTAATAGTTCTTTGAGATTCTTAGTTCTCTCATAAGCAAAAATTGGAGGTACGGAAAAAATTCCTTTGAAATCTTCTTCTAGTGCAAGTAAAGGCCAATGGTTGCGAATGATTTTTTTGATTTTAGTGCTTTTCGTGGAAAATTTTGACACAAATACACATCTTTTTTCATCACTTTTGGTTGCTGATCTTAGCAAGTGCTGGCGCTGTAATTTGTCTGCTCGATTGGCTGCAGATTCCAAAATGGGATCAGGATATCCTCTCTTTTTAAACTTTTGAAGTGTCTCTTGTTTGTGTTTGAAATATAGTTCGTTTGTCGATGAATATTGCATAATGTATTTGTACTGTGAAATTCCGATAATGCCGTTTTCATTAGATATGTAAAAGCCTTTTTAACTGATATATACACTATTCGCTGTTGATACACCAATATAACACTTGCCCGAAATATTAGGGACGGGAAGGTAAACATGAACGCTGATGCGGTCACGTGATCGGAACCAGGTCATAGAGGTGCACAGGGAGACAGGGCTAGAGCGACGCACGCCAGAGTAGCGAGGGGAGAGAGGCAACAAGACGCATCGGGTAAGAGCAGCGCTTCGAAAAATGATACCTACAAGTGCGCTATGCATCTGTATTAGGACACGGAGAATTGAACCTTATACCGGATTATTCATTTATTAATTTACAGAGTGCGAACGACCTTGGAAATGAAGGCTTGTGAGTAATTTAGGTATAAACAAGGGTAACCGGGTGGAGTTCCGATCACTAAAATAAGTTGTGGCACAGATATATAAGGGCTAAGAGCACGAGGTTATATGAGTGACGATACAAATGATCAGCTGAGTAGGGGCTATAAGGTACAGAGGAACGCACATTGTTTAGAATCATAGAACATGCATATAATGTGAAGATTGTATAATTTGGGAACTGCTTAAAACTGATGGGTAAAACAAATTCAGGTACTTACTTCATGCATTATAATTTCAGATTAAATAAATCCCCTGAAGAAGAGCATTATGCTTGAAATGCATTGGGATGACAAGATGAACATGTAAATTTGTATGAATGAAATACAATCCTGATAAAAAAGAAAACTCGCTACAAAAGAATGTTTAAATAAACTTTATGATTTGATATTCACACGATTGGAGTAATCATGCCTAAAAAGTAAAAAGGAGTGCAAAGTAGGAGGGTGTCCTGTAGTCACAGAACACGCATGTCCAGTGTTATATCATATACCCTAAACGCTCAGTAGGGTACCTACCTATGCACCGACGACATATAGAAAACTTGATCAACTTGAATAGACAATTTTGAACAAGTGAGTGCAATACCGAACTTTGTTTATTGATACTTTCCACTGAGCCACAGAGTATTAGCACTGACATTGAAACACATTGAAAAACTTTGACCGACATGCAGTTTGCAGAAATAGCCCATACAACAGAACATCGAGCAGAAACTCTAGTGTTCTCAGAGGAGGACACCAGTCGTATTTACTCTCTGATAGGGGAAACTGAGGAAATAATACCAAGTACCGTATCTAAAGAATCAACCCTAAAACAGTTACTATACATATCAAAAAGGATTATAAATCAAAAACTACACGCAAGTACCCTCATTAAATACCATAAAGCGCTACGCATTCCACGTGGCTTAAGGATAGCCCTCAAATCAACGTTATGTAAGAACAACGCAAGATTCACTGAACGCTGGCAAGCAATTCTTAATAAATGTTCATTGGATTTAATATTACTCATAGTCGAAGAATTGGCAAAACTGATAGAAGACCTAACTAAGGAAGTTAACCAGGTGAGAGATGAATTAGTTAAAACAACAACCAAAGATGAATGGGAACAAATCCTGGAAGACACTAACAAAAAATTGGACGAATACACAAAAGAAATAAATGACAGAAAATTAAGGAAGTTTAAGAGAGACACTACAGATTACCGACTAGGAGAGGTCTACTCTTGGGCTGAGATTTACGCAAAAAGGCGACAACAAAAACCAAATGCGTCAACTGATGACACATCATCTGAGGATTCACATCAAAAACGATACACATATGACCGAAGACCTAGAGCAGGTCCTGCAACAGAACCAACCAACCAAAATGCTGAGACACAAGCGAGTACAAGCACCACAGGTCAAGCTCAACGGGAAGATTTTTTAGAGGCAGGCCAAGCACCCCAAACAGAACCAGGAGGAGCAAAAAAACAAGTAGAACGAAAAACGATAGCTCCAAACACCAGGAGTCGAGTCCTGAAAATCTAGTCATCAACATATCCAGCCAACCATTAACGCAACAAGAAATTAATACATTACAAAAAGGAACATCGTACGTCCCAACGTACCATTCAAACTTCCTAGAAACCAAAGTCAGTTTATACAAATTCTTAAGATCTTTAAGACTAAGACATTTTTTTGATAATGTCATTGAACCGACTATCAATCCACCGAGAGAAAATACACTACTGGGTCTAAGAAGTAAAAGTAAATATATGGCTCCGGTGAGCCACAAGGTATTAGACGCATTTGAAAAAGTAGTCATTGCTGAAATCGAAGAAACATTCAAACAACCAGCAACCAAACAATCTAACATGACTATCCGAGAAAGGAACATTCTAAAGAAACTAGCGAATAATTCCCAAATCACCATCAGACAAGCAGACAAGGGCGGAGCGCTTGTTATTATGGACACCAGCTATTACCTGTCTAAAGTAGAAGAACACGTCCAAGATCCAAACACTTACACCATCATGACTATGGATCCTACTAGAGAGTTCATGAAGATTTTGAAAAACATAATTGAGAATGCAATCACCAAAGGAACCATCGGACAAAAAGAAAAAGAATACCTTATCATAGACAACCCTAGTGTTCCCTACATATATATGACTCCAAAAGTTCATAAAGATTTGTACCACCCCCCTTTGAGACCTATAGTATCTACTATAGGGTCTATACATGAACCCATTGGAAAGTATATAGATAAACATCTACAGAACATCGTCCAGAACACAACAACCTATTTGAAGGACACAACACATTTTTTAAATATATTGGAAGAACGGAAAAGTGACTTCACGAAAGAGATGATTATGGCAAGTATAGACGTAAAGTCCCTATACACATCAATCCCTCATGATCAAGGTATAACCGCAGTTGAAAGTCTACTTATGCAGGAAGACAAAACAGAAGATCTCAAAATATTTATAATGGAGTTGTTACACTTTACGCTGTTCCACAGCTACTTTAAATGGGAAGACAAATTTTATATACAAGCTTCTGGAACTTCCATGGGCAATTGTGCCGCGCCCACCTACGCGAACATTTTCATGCACAAATTTGAGGAGCAACACATACTGGAGAATGAAACTTGGAAGGAAAACCTAATAGTATATAAAAGATACATCGACGACATTTTCGTCTTATGGAGAGGTACTGAAACCACATTAAAGGAAGCCATAGACAAATTGAATACAATAGAGGCAAGAATACAATTCACGAGTATCATGAGCAACAAAGAATTGTCATTCCTGGACGTATTGTTAACTAATAGAGATGGTGAAATTACAACAAGTGTATATACCAAAGACACAGACAGAAATAACTTATTACATTACAACAGCTTTCATCAGCCTTCACTCAAACACCACCTGCCATTTTCACAAATTCTAAGAATAAAACGGATAGCATCGACAAACGAACTATATTTCAAACACAAACAAGAGACACTTCAAAAGTTTAAAAAGAGAGGATATCCTGATCCCATTTTGGAATCTGCAGCCAATCGAGCAGACAAATTACAGCGCCAGCACTTGCTAAGATCAGCAACCAAAAGTGATGAAAAAAGATGTGTATTTGTGTCAAAATTTTCCACGAAAAGCACTAAAATCAAAAAAATCATTCGCAACCATTGGCCTTTACTTGCACTAGAAGAAGATTTCAAAGGAATTTTTTCCGTACCTCCAATTTTTGCTTATGAGAGAACTAAGAATCTCAAAGAACTATTAAATCAACCGAAACAAGAAGCCGTGAAATACAATGGAACACTTCCTTGCCATAATTGCGGAAACTGTTCAGCGATTATTAAAGGGAACGTTATCAACCATCCAACCAAAGGCACTCCTATACAGTTGAAAGTATCTGGAACATGTAACACAGAGAACGTGATATATCTATTGCGATGCCCTTGTGGATTATCCTATGTGGGAAAAACTCAAAGGAAAATAAAAACCCGCATAATAGAGCACAAAAGCAATATACGCTTGAAAAACATTAAATCCTCTGTGGCTACTCATTTTAACCAAGCAAACCACAATGTGAGTCAACTCAAATTTTGTATATTGGAGACTGTGAAAATCATCCCAGGAAGGGACATTGATAATCAGTTACTGAGGAGAGAAGCGTTTTGGATTAATTTCTTGTGTACCACACAGCCAAAGGGGCTCAATGAAAGATTAGATCTGAATTGCTTTTTATAGACAATTATAAACGTTTTTGGACACAATGATTTTTTGATATGTATAGGTATCCTCAAAATGATGAATATTGCATAATGTATTTGTACTGTGAAATTCCGATAATGCCGTTTTCATTAGATATGTAAAAGCCTTTTTAACTGATATATACACTATTCGCTGTTGATACACCAATATAACACTTGCCCGAAATATTAGGGACGGGAAGGTAAACATGAACGCTGATGCGGTCACGTGATCGGAACCAGGTCATAGAGGTGCACAGGGAGACAGGGCTAGAGCGACGCACGCCAGAGTAGCGAGGGGAGAGAGGCAACAAGACGCATCGGGTAAGAGCAGCGCTTCGAAAAATGATACCTACAAGTGCGCTATGCATCTGTATTAGGACACGGAGAATTGAACCTTATACCGGATTATTCATTTATTAATTTACAGAGTGCGAACGACCTTGGAAATGAAGGCTTGTGAGTAATTTAGGTATAAACAAGGGTAACCGGGTGGAGTTCCGATCACTAAAATAAGTTGTGGCACAGATATATAAGGGCTAAGAGCACGAGGTTATATGAGTGACGATACAAATGATCAGCTGAGTAGGGGCTATAAGGTACAGAGGAACGCACATTGTTTAGAATCATAGAACATGCATATAATGTGAAGATTGTATGATTTGGGAACTGCTTAAAACTGATGGGTAAAACAAATTCAGGTACTTACTTCATGCATTATAATTTCAGATTAAATAAATCCCCTGAAGAAGAGCATTATGCTTGAAATGCATTGGGATGACAAGATGAACATGTAAATTTGTATGAATGAAATACAATCCTGATAAAAAAGAAAACTCGCTACAAAAGAATGTTTAAATAAACTTTATGATTTGATATTCACACGATTGGAGTAATCATGCCTAAAAAGTAAAAAGGAGTGCAAAGTAGGAGGGTGTCCTGTAGTCACAGAACACGCATGTCCAGTGTTATATCATATACCCTAAACGCTCAGTAGGGTACCTACCTATGCACCGACGACATATAGAAAACTTGATCAACTTGAATAGACAATTTTGAACAAGTGAGTGCAATACCGAACTTTGTTTATTGTCATTCATATCGTGTCATTTGGTGTCCTGTGTCATCATGTGTCATCATGTGTCATCATGTGGTGTCATGTGGTGTCATGTGGTGTAATGTGTCATGTGGTGTCATGTGGTGTCATATCATGTGGTGTCATGTGGTGTCACGTGTCATGTGGTATCATGTGCCATGTGGTGTCATGTGTCATGAGTCATGTGGTGTCATGTAGTGTCAATTGGTGTCATGTGGTGTCATGTGGTGTCATATGTCGTGTGGTGTCATGTGTTGTCATGTGGTGTCATGTGGTATTGTATGCCATGTGTCATGTGTCGTCATGTGTCATGTGGTGTCATGTGTCATGTAATGTCATGTGTTGTCATGTGGTTTCATGGGGTGTCATGTGTCATGTATTGTCATGTGGTGTCATGTGCCATCATGTGTCATGTGATGTCATGTGTCAGTATGTTTCATGTGGTGCCATCTGTCATCATTTGTCATCATGTGTTGTCATGTGTCATGTGTTGTCAGTCATGTGGTGTCATGTGGCGTCATGTGTCATCTGTGTCATCATGTGGTGTCATGTGGTGTCATATCATGTGATGTTATGTGGTGTCATGTGTCATGTGTCATTTGGTGTCATGCGTCATGTGGTGTCATGTGGTGTCATGTGGTGTCATTCATGTGGTGTCATATAGTATCAATTGGTGTCATGTGGCATCATGTGGTGTCATATGTCATGTGGTGTCATGTGTTGTCATGTGGTGTCATGTGTTGTCATGTGTCATGTGGTGTCATGTGTGTCATATGCCATGTGTCATCATGTGTCATGTGTTATCATGTGTTGTCATGTGTCATCATGTGTCATGTGCCATCATGTGTCATCATGTGTCATCATGTGTCATGTGTCATGTGGTGTCATGTGTCATGTGGTGTCATGTCATGTGGTGTCACATGGTCATGTGTCATGTGTCATGTTGTATCATGTGGTATGTGTCATATGGTATCATGTGGTATCATGTGTCATGTGGTATCATGTGGTGTCATGTGTCATGTGGTGTCATGTGTCATAATGTTTCATGTGGTACCATGTGTCATCATGTGCCATCATGTGTCATGTGTTGTTAGTCATGTGGTGTCATGTGTCATGTGGTGTCATGTGGTATCATGTGCCATGTGTCATGTGTCATCATGTGTCATGTGGTGTCATGTGTCATCATGTGTCATGTGGTGCCATGTGTCATGTGGTGTCATGTGGTGTCATATCATATGGTGTCATGTGGTGTTATGTGTCATGTGGTATTGTCATGTGGTGTCATGTGGTGTCATGTGCCATGTGTCATCATGTGTCATGTGTTATCATGTGTTGTCATGTGTCATCATGTGTCATGTGGTGTCATGTATCATCATGTGTCATGTGGTGTCATGTGTCATGTGGTATCATGTGGTGTCATGTGGTGTCATGTCATGTGGAGTCACATGGTCATGAGGCATGTGTCATTTGTTGTCATATATCATGTTGTGTTGTGTCATGTGTCATGTGATGTCATGTGGTGTCATATCCTGTGGTGTCATGTGGTGTCATGTGTCATGTGCCATCATGTGTCATGTGGTATGTGCCATGTGTCATTTGGTGTCATGTGGTGTCATGTGGCATGTGGTGTCATGTGTCATCATGTTTTATGTGGTGCCATGTGTCATCATGTGTTATCATGTGTCATGTGTTGTCAGTCATGTGATGTCATGTGTCATCATGTATCATGTGTCATCATGTGGTGTCATGTTTCATGTGTTGTCATGTGTTGTCATGTGGTGTCATGTGTCATGTATTGTCATGTGTTGTCATGTGCCATCATATGTCATGTGTCATGTGGTGTCATGTGGCATGTGGTGTCATGTGCCATGTGTCATCATGTGGCATGTGTTATCATGTGTTGTCATGTGTCATCATGTGTCATGTGGTGTCATGTATCATCATGTGTCATGTGGTGTCATGTGTCATGTGATGTCATGTGTCATGTGTCGTCATCTGTCATGTGGTGTCATGTGTCATCATGTGTCATGTGGTACCATGTATCATGCGGTGTCATGTGGTGTCATATCATGTGGTATCATGTGGTGTTATGTGTCATGTGGTGTTGTCATGTGGTGTCATGTGCCATGTGTCATCATGTGTCATGTGTTATCATGTGTTGTCATGTGTCATGTGGTGTCATGTGTCATGTGGTGTCATGTGTCATGTTGTGTTATGTGTCATGTGGTATCAAGTGGTGTCATGTGATGTCATGTGTCATTTGTCATGTGGTGTCATGTGTTAGTATGTTTCATGTGGTGCCATGTGTCATCATGTGTTATCATGTGTCGTTATGTGTCATGTATTGTCAGTCATGTGGTGTCATGTGGTGTCATGTGTCATCATGTGTCATCATGTGGTGTCATGTAGTGTCATGTGGTGTCATGTAGTGTCAATTGGTGTCATGTGGCGTCACGTGGTGTCATATGTCATGTGGTGTCATGTATTGTCATGTGGTGTCATGTGTCATCATGTGTCATGTGGTGTCATGTGGTGTCATATATACCCTGTGTCATCATGTGTCATGTGTTATCATGTGTTGTCATGTGTCATCATGTGTCATGTGGTATGATGTGTCATCATGTGTCATGTGTCATGTGGTGTCATGTGTCATGTGGTGTCATGTCATGTGGTATCACGTGGTCATGTGTCATGTGTCATGTTGTGTCATGTGGTATGTGTCATGTGGTGTCATGTGGTGTCATGTGTCATGTGGTGTCATGTGGTGTCATGTGTCATGTGGTGTCATGTATCATGTTTCATGTGCTGCCATGTTTCATCATGTGCCATCATGTGTCATGTGTTGACAGTCATGTGGTGTCATGTGTCATCATGTATCATGTGTCATCATGTGGTGTCATGTGTCATGTATTGTCATGTGGTTTCATGTGGTGTCATGTGTCATGTATTGTCATGTGGTGTCATGTGCCATCATATGTCATGTGTCATGTGGTATCAGGTGTCATGTGGTGTCATGTGCCATGTGTCATCATGTATCATGTGTTATCATGTGTTGTCATGTGTCATCATGTGTCATGTGGTGTCCTGTGTCATGTGGTGTCATGTGGTGTCATGTCATGTGGTGTCATGTGGTCATGTGTCATGTTGTATCATGTGATATGTGTCATGTGTCATGTGGTGTAAAGTAGTGTCATGTGGAGTCATGTGTCATGTGGTGTCATGTCATGTGGTGTCATGTGTCATCATGTTTCATGTGGTGCCATGTGTCATTATGTGCCATCATGTGTCATGTGTTTTCAGTCATGTGGTGTCATGTGTCATCATGTATCATGTGTCATCATGTGGTGTCATGTGTCATGTATTGTCATGTGGTTTCATGTGGTGTCATGTATCATGTATTGTCATGTGGTGTCATGTGCCATCATATGTCATGTGTCATGTGGTATCAGGTATCATGTGGTGTCATGTGCCATGTGTCATCATGAGTCATGTGTTACCATATGTTGTCATGTGTCATTGTGTGTCATGTGGTGTCATCTATCATCATGCGTCATGTGGTATCATGTGGTATCATGTGGTGTAATGTCATGTGATGTCACATGGTCATATGTCATGTGATGTCATATGTCATATTGAGTCATGTATCATGTGGTGTCAAGTGGTGTCATATCATGTGGTGGCATGTGGTGTCATGTGTCATGTGTCATGTGGTATCATGTGTCATGTGGTGTCATGTGTCATGTGGTATCATGTGTCATGTGGTGTCATGTGTTGTCATGTGGTATCATGTGTCATCATGTGTCATGTGCTATCATGTGGTGTCATATGACATGTGTCATCATGTGTCATGTGTTATCATGTGTCATCATGTGTCATGTGGTGTCATGTCTAATCATGTGTTATGTGTCATGTGGTGTCATGTGTCATGTGGTATCATGTGGTGTCATGTCATATGATGTTACATGGTCATGTATCATGTGGTGTCATGTGTCATGTGGTGTCATGTGGTGTCAAGTGGTGTCATGTGGTGTCATGTGTCAGTATGTTTCATGTGGTGCCATGTGTCATCATGTGTCATCATGTGTCATCATGTGTGATCATGTGTTGTCAGTCATGTGGTGTCATGTGGCATCATTTGTCATCATGTATCATCATGTGGTGTCATGTGGTATCATGTGGTGTCATATCATGTGATGTTATGTGGTATCATGTGTCATGTGGTGTCATGTGTCATGTGTTATCATGTGTTGTCATGTGTCATCATATGTCATGTGGTATCATGTGTCATGTGGTATCATGTGTCATGTGTTTTCATTTGTCGTGTGGTGTCATGTGGTGTTATATGTCATGTGGTGTCATGTGGTGTCAAGTGGTGTCATGTGGTGTCATATGTCATTTGTCATGTGGTTAAATAAAGTTTAATGGGTGTGTGAGGAGCACTCCGTTATAAACAATGTATTCAACCTATATAATCGGTGCTGCAACTAATCAGGTGTGTCACGCCTGTGACTGAATGCTGGTTTAGGTGAGAAGAAATCTCAACTAGTTGCGCACTGTTCACTATGTGTTATCCAACACTTATCAATGTAAACACAAAACTAAGCAAAAACTTCAGTTATTTTAATTCATAACCTCATGCTTCTATAATCATCTGAACGTTTTTACAAAATGCAATAATAAATCAATTGAACATGTAATTTTATGATTCTCAATTCTGTACATGAAACATTTTCGTTTTCAAATCATCACAACGCAAAAGATGTGGTACTTGATTTTCACATTTTCAAATTATGCCCAATGCATTTCGGCACAAAGGGTGTGCCTTCATCAGGGGCTGATCTCTAGTGGACGTTAGTCCCTCAAGTTACACTAGATGAAAATGAAATGTATTGCCTCGTACGAGGCTGGCAACTACCGTTTAAAACATTGGCGATATTGCAAGAAGGTCAGAACTTAGCGCGTATGAGATTGGAATAGACAACGCAGATCAGGGCAATACATTTCATTTTCATCTAGTGTAACTTGAGGGACTAACGTCCACTAGAGATCAGCCCCTGATGAAGGCACACCCTTTGTGCCGAAATGCATTGGGCATAATTTGAAAATGTGAAAATCAAGTACCACATCTTTTGCGTTGTGAAGATTTGAAAACGAAAATTTTTCATGTACAGAATTGAGAATCATAAAATTACATGTTCAATTGATTTATTATTGCATTTTGTAAAAACGTTCAGATGATTATAGAAGCATGAGGTTATGAATTAAAATAACTGAAGTTTTTGCTTAGTTTTGTGTTTACATTGATAAGTGTTGGATAACACATAGTGAACAGTGCGCAACTAGTTGAGATTTCTTCTCACCTAAACCAGCATTTGTCATGTGGTGCCATGTGATGTCATGTGTCATCATGTTTCATGTGGTGCCATGTGTCATGTTGTGTCATGTGGTATATGTCATGTAGTGTCATGTGATATAATGTGGTGTCATGTGTCATGTGGTGTCATGTGGTGTCATGTGTCATGTGGTGTCATGTGTCATCATGTTTCATGTGCTGCCATGTTTCATCATGTGCCATCGTGTGTTATGTGTTGTCAGTCATGTGATGTCATGTGTCATCATGTATCATGTGTCATCATGTGGTGTCATGTGTCATGTATTGTCATGTGGTTTCATGTGGTGTCATGTGTCATGTATTGTCATGTGGTGTCATGTGCCATCATATGTCATGTGTCATGTGGTATCAGGTGTCATGTGCCATGTGTCATCATGTATCATCATGTGTCATGTGGTGTCCTGTGGTGTCATGTGGTGTCATGTGTCATGTGGTGTCAGGTGTCATCATGTTTCATGTGATGTAATGTTTCATCATGTGTCGTCATGTGTCATGTGTTGTCAGTCATGTGGTGTCATGTGGTGTCATGTATCATCATGTGTCATATGGTGTCATGTGGTGTCATGTGTCATGAGTCATGTGGTGTCATGTAGTATCAATTGGTGTCATGTGTCATGTGGTGTGATGTGTCGTTTGGTGTCATGTGTTGTCATGTGTCGTCATGTGTCATGTGTTGTCATGTGTAATCATGTGTCATATGTTGTCATGTGTCATCATGTCTCATGTGTCATATGTCATGTGGTATCATGTGGTGTCATGTGGTCATGTGTCATGTGTCATGTGGTGTCATGTGTCATCATGTGGTGTCATGTGGTGTCATGTGGTATAATGTGGTGTCATGTCATGTGGTGTCACATGGTCAAGTGTCATGTGTCATATGGTGTCATGTGTCATGTGGTAACATGTGGTGTTATGTGTCATGTGTCATGTGGTGTCATATGGTGTCATGTGTCATGTGGTGTCATGTGTCATCATGTTTCATGTGATGCAATGTTTTATCATGTGTCATCATGTCTCATCATGTGTCATGTGTTATCAGTCATATGTGTCATGTGGTGTCCTGTGTGATCATGTATCATGTGGTGTCATGTGGTATCATGTGGTGTCATGTTTCATGTAGTGTCATGTGGTGTCATATCATGTGGTATCATGTGGTGTCATGTGTCCTGTGGTGTCATGTACCATGTGGTGTCATGTGTCATGTGGTGTCATGTAGTGTCAATTGGTGTCATGTGCCATGTGGTGTCCTATGTTGTGTGGTATCATGTGTTGTCATGTGGTGTCATGTGTTGTCATGTGTCATGTGGTATCATGTGGTGTCATATGCCATGTGTCATCATGTGTCATGTGTTATCATGTGGTGCCATATGTCATCATGTGTCATGTGTTGTCAGTCATGTGGTGTCATGTGTCATCATGTGGTGTCATGTGTCATGTATTGTCATGTGTTGTCATGTGGTTTCATGTGGAGTCATGTGTCATGTATTGTCATGTGGTGTCATGTGCCATCATATGTCATGTGTCATGTGGTGTCATGTGGTGTCATGTGTCATCATGTGTCATCATGTGGTGTCATGTGCTGTCATGTAGTGTCAATTGGTGTCATGTGGCGTCACGTGGTGTCATATGTCATGTGGTGTCATGTGTTGTCATGTGGTGTCATGTGTCATCATGTGTCATGTGGTGTCATGTGGTGTCATATATACCCTGTGTCATCATGTGTCATGTGTTATCATGTGTTGTCATGTGTCATCATGTGTCATGTGGTGTGATGTGTCATCATGTGTCATGTGTCATGTGGTGTCATGTGTCATGTGGTGTCATGTCATGTGATGTCACGTGATCATGTGTCATGTTGTGTCATGTGGTATGTGTCATGTGGTGTCATGTGGTGTCATGTGTCATGTGGTGTCATGTATCATGTTTCATATGCTGCCATGTTTCATCATGTGCCATCATGTGTCATGTGTTGACAGTCATGTGGTGTCATGTGTCATCATGTATCATGTGTCATCATGTGGTGTCATGTGTCATGTGGTGTCATGTGTCATGTGGTGTCATGTGGTGTCATGTCATGTGGTATCATGTGGTCATGTGTCATGTTGTATCATGTGATATGTGTCATGTGTCATGTGGTGTCAAGTAGTGTCATGTGGAGTCATGTGTCATGTGGTGTCATGTCATGTGGTGTCATGTGTCATCATGTTTCATGTGGTGCCATGTGTCATTATGTGCCATCATGTGTCATGTGTTTTCAGTCATGTGGTGTCATGTGTCATCATGTATCATGTGTCATCATGTGGTGTCATGTGTCATGTATTGTCATGTGGTTTCATGTGGTGTCATGTGTCATGTATTGTCATGTGGTGTCATGTGCCATCATATGTCATGTGTCATGTGGTATCAGGTGTCATGTGGTGCCATGTGTCATCATGAGTCATGTGTTACCATGTGTTGTCATGTGTCATTGTGTGTCATGTGGTGTCATCTATCATCATGCGCCATGTGGTATCATGTGGTATCATGTGGTGTGATGTCATGTGATGTCACATGGTCATGTGTCATGTGATGTCATATGTCATGTTGTGTCATGTATCATGTGGTGTCAAGTGGTGTCATATCATGTGGTGGCATGTGGTGGCATGTGTCATGTGTCATGTGGTATGTGTCATGTGGTGTCATGTGTCATGTGGTATCATGTGTCATGTGGTATCATGTGTTGTCATGTGGTATCATGTGTCATCATGTGTCATATGGTATCATGTGGTGTCATATGACATGTGTCATCATGGGTCATGTGTTATCACGTGTCATCATGTGTCATGTGGTGTCATGTCTCATCATGTGTTATGTGTCATGTGGTGTCATGTGTCATGTGGTATCATGTGGTGTCATGTCATGTGATGTTACATGGTCATGTATCATGTGGTGTCATGTGTCATGTGGTGTCATGTGGTGTCAAGTGGTGTCATGTGGTGTCATGTGTCAGTATGTTTCATGTGGTGCCATGTGTCATCATGTGTCATCATGTGTCATCATGTGTTGTCAGTCATGTGGTATCATGTTGCATCATGTGTCATCATGTATCATCATGTGGTGTCATGTGGTATCATGTGGTGTCATATCATGTAATGTTATGTGGTATCATGTGTCATGTGTCATGTGGTGTCATGTGTCATGTGTTATCATGTGTTGTAATGTGTCATCATATGTCATGTGGTATCATGTGACATGTGGTATCATGTGTCATGTGGTGTCATGTGTCATGTGGTGTCATGTGGTGTTATATGTCATGTGGTGTCATGTGGTGTCAAGTGGTATCATGTGGTGTCATATGTCATTTGTCATGTGGTGCCATGTGATGTCATGTGTCATCATGTTTCATGTGGTGCCATGTGTCATGTTGTGTCATGTGGTATATGTCATGTGGTGTCATGTGATATAATGTGGTGTCATGTGTCATGTGGTATCATGTGGTGTCATGTGTCATGTGGTGTCTTGTGTCATCATGTTTCATGTGCTGCCATGTTTCATCATGTGCCATCATGTGTCATGTGTTGTCAGTCATGTGGTGTCATGTATCATCATGTATCATGTGTCATCATGTGGTGTCATGTGTCATGTATTGTCATGTGGTTTCATGTGGTGTCATGTGTCATGTATTGTCATGTGGTGTCATGTGCCATCATATGTCATGTGTCATATGGTATCAGGTGTCATGTGCCATGTGTCATCATGTATCATCATGTGTCATGTGGTGTCATGTGGTGTCATGTGGTGTCATGTGTCATGTGGTGTCAGGTGTCATCATGTTTCATGTGGTGCAATGTTTCATCATGTTGTCATGTGTCATGTGTTGTCAGTCATGTGGTGTCATGTGGTGTCATGTGTCATCATGTGTCATATGGTGTCATGTGGTGTCATGTGTCATGAGTCATGTAGTGTCATGTAGTATCAATTGGTGTCATGTGTCATGTGGTGTGATGTATCGTTTGGTGTCATGTGTTGTCATGTGTCGTCATGTGTCATGTGTTGTCATGTGTAATCATGTGTCATATGTTGTCATGTGTCATCATGTCTCATGTGGCATATGTCATGTGGTATCATGTGGTGTCATGTGGTCATGTGTCATGTGTCATGTGGTGTCATGTGTCATCATGTGGTGTCATGTGGTGTCATGTGGTATAATGTGGTGTCATGTGGTGTCATGTCATGTGGTGTCACATGGTCAAGTGTCATGTGTCATATGGTGTCATGTGTCATGTGGTAACATGTGGTGTTATGTGTCATGTGTCATGTGGTGTCATATGGTGTCATCTATCATCATGCGCCATGTGGTATCATGTGGTATCATGTGGTGTGATGTCATGTGATGTCACATGGTCATGTGTCATGTGATGTCATATGTCATGTTGTGTCATGTATCATGTGGTGTCAAGTGGTGTCATATCATGTGGTGGCATATGGTGGCATGTGTCATGTGTCATGTGGTATGTGTCATGTGGTGTCATGTGTCATGTGGTATCATGTGTCATGTGGTATCATGTGTTGTCATGTGGTATCATGTGTCATCATGTGTCATATGGTATCATGTGGTGTCATATGACATGTGTCATCATGGGTCATGTGTTATCACGTGTCATCATGTGTCATGTGGTGTCATGTGTTGTCATGTGTCATGTGGTATCATGTGGTGTCATATGCCATGTGTCATCATGTGTCATGTGTTATCATGTGGTGCCATATGTCATCATGTGTCATGTGTTGTCAGTCATGTGGTGTCATGTGTCATCATGTGGTGTCATGTGTCATGTATTGTCATGTGTTGTCATGTGGTTTCATGTGGAGTCATGTGTCATGTATTGTCATGTGGTGTCATGTGCCATCATATGTCATGTGTCATGTGGTGTCATGTGGTGTCATGTGTCATCATGTGTCATCATGTGGTGTCATGTGGTGTCATGTAGTGTCAATTGGTGTCATGTGGCGTCACGTGGTGTCATATGTCATGTGGTGTCATGTGTTGTCATGTGGTGTCATGTGTCATCATGTGTCATGTGGTGTCATGTGGTGTCATATATACCCTGTGTCATCATGTGTCATGTGTTATCATGTGTTGTCATGTGTCATCATGTGTCATGTGGTGTGATGTGTCATCATGTGTCATGTGTCATGTGGTGTCATGTGTCATGTGGTGTCATGTCATGTGATGTCACGTGATCATGTGTCATGTTGTGTCATGTGGTATGTGTCATGTGGTGTCATGTGGTGTCATGTGTCATGTGGTGTCATGTGGTGTCATGTGTCATGTGGTGTCATGTATCATGTTTCATATGCTGCCATGTTTCATCATGTGCCATCATGTGTCATGTGTTGACAGTCATGTGGTGTCATGTGTCATCATGTATCATGTGTCATCATGTGGTGTCATGTGTCATGTGGTGTCATGTGTCATGTGGTGTCATGTGGTGTCATGTCATGTGGTATCATGTGGTCATGTGTCATGTTGTATCATGTGATATGTGTCATGTGTCATGTGGTGTCAAGTAGTGTCATGTGGAGTCATGTGTCATGTGGTGTCATGTCATGTGGTGTCATGTGTCATCATGTTTCATGTGGTGCCATGTGTCATTATGTGCCATCATGTGTCATGTGTTTTCAGTCATGTGGTGTCATGTGTCATCATGTATCATGTGTCATCATGTGGTGTCATGTGTCATGTATTGTCATGTGGTTTCATGTGGTGTCATGTGTCATGTATTGTCATGTGGTGTCATGTGCCATCATATGTCATGTGTCATGTGGTATCAGGTGTCATGTGGTGCCATGTGTCATCATGAGTCATGTGTTACCATGTGTTGTCATGTGTCATTGTGTGTCATGTGGTGTCATCTATCATCATGCGCCATGTGGTATCATGTGGTATCATGTGGTGTGATGTCATGTGATGTCACATGGTCATGTGTCATGTGATGTCATATGTCATGTTGTGTCATGTATCATGTGGTGTCAAGTGGTGTCATATCATGTGGTGGCATGTGGTGGCATGTGTCATGTGTCATGTGGTATGTGTCATGTGGTGTCATGTGTCATGTGGTATCATGTGTCATGTGGTATCATGTGTTGTCATGTGGTATCATGTGTCATCATGTGTCATATGGTATCATGTGGTGTCATATGACATGTGTCATCATGGGTCATGTGTTATCACGTGTCATCATGTGTCATGTGGTGTCATGTCTCATCATGTGTTATGTGTCATGTGGTGTCATGTGTCATGTGGTATCATGTGGTGTCATGTCATGTGATGTTACATGGTCATGTATCATGTGGTGTCATGTGTCATGTGGTGTCATGTGGTGTCAAGTGGTGTCATGTGGTGTCATGTGTCAGTATGTTTCATGTGGTGCCATGTGTCATCATGTGTCATCATGTGTCATCATGTGTTGTCAGTCATGTGGTATCATGTTGCATCATGTGTCATCATGTATCATCATGTGGTGTCATGTGGTATCATGTGGTGTCATATCATGTAATGTTATGTGGTATCATGTGTCATGTGTCATGTGGTGTCATGTGTCATGTGTTATCATGTGTTGTAATGTGTCATCATATGTCATGTGGTATCATGTGACATGTGGTATCATGTGTCATGTGGTGTCATGTGTCATGTGGTGTCATGTGGTGTTATATGTCATGTGGTGTCATGTGGTGTCAAGTGGTATCATGTGGTGTCATATGTCATTTGTCATGTGGTGCCATGTGATGTCATGTGTCATCATGTTTCATGTGGTGCCATGTGTCATGTTGTGTCATGTGGTATATGTCATGTGGTGTCATGTGATATAATGTGGTGTCATGTGTCATGTGGTATCATGTGGTGTCATGTGTCATGTGGTGTCTTGTGTCATCATGTTTCATGTGCTGCCATGTTTCATCATGTGCCATCATGTGTCATGTGTTGTCAGTCATGTGGTGTCATGTATCATCATGTATCATGTGTCATCATGTGGTGTCATGTGTCATGTATTGTCATGTGGTTTCATGTGGTGTCATGTGTCATGTATTGTCATGTGGTGTCATGTGCCATCATATGTCATGTGTCATATGGTATCAGGTGTCATGTGCCATGTGTCATCATGTATCATCATGTGTCATGTGGTGTCATGTGGTGTCATGTGGTGTCATGTGTCATGTGGTGTCAGGTGTCATCATGTTTCATGTGGTGCAATGTTTCATCATGTTGTCATGTGTCATGTGTTGTCAGTCATGTGGTGTCATGTGGTGTCATGTGTCATCATGTGTCATATGGTGTCATGTGGTGTCATGTGTCATGAGTCATGTAGTGTCATGTAGTATCAATTGGTGTCATGTGTCATGTGGTGTGATGTGTCGTTTGGTGTCATGTGTTGTCATGTGTCGTCATGTGTCATGTGTTGTCATGTGTAATCATGTGTCATATGTTGTCATGTGTCATCATGTCTCATGTGGCATATGTCATGTGGTATCATGTGGTGTCATGTGGTCATGTGTCATGTGTCATGTGGTGTCATGTGTCATCATGTGGTGTCATGTGGTGTCATGTGGTATAATGTGGTGTCATGTGGTGTCATGTCATGTGGTGTCACATGGTCAAGTGTCATGTGTCATATGGTGTCATGTGTCATGTGGTAACATGTGGTGTTATGTGTCATGTGTCATGTGGTGTCATATGGTGTCATCTATCATCATGCGCCATGTGGTATCATGTGGTATCATGTGGTGTGATGTCATGTGATGTCACATGGTCATGTGTCATGTGATGTCATATGTCATGTTGTGTCATGTATCATGTGGTGTCAAGTGGTGTCATATCATGTGGTGGCATATGGTGGCATGTGTCATGTGTCATGTGGTATGTGTCATGTGGTGTCATGTGTCATGTGGTATGTGTCATGTGGTGTCATGTGTCATGTGGTATCATGTGTCATGTGGTGTCATGTGTTGTCATGTGGTATCATGTGTCATGTGGTATCATGTGGTGTCATATGACATGTGTCATCATGTGTCATGTGTTATCACGTGTCATCATGTGTCATGTGGTGTCATGTCTCATCATGTGTTATGTGTCATGTGGTGTCATGTGTCATGTGGTATCATGTGGTGTCATGTCATGTGATGTTACATGGTCATGTATCATGTGGTGTCATGTGTCATGTGGTGTCATGTGGTGTCAAGTGGTGTCATGTGGTGTCATGTGTCAGTATGTTTCATGTGGTGCCATGTGTCATCATGTGTCATCATGTGTCATCATGTGTTGTCAGTCATGTGGTATCATGTTGCATCATGTGTCATCATGTATCATCATGTGGTGTCATGTGGTATCATGTGGTGTCATATCATGTAATGTTATGTGGTATCATGTGTCATGTGTCATGTGGTGTCATGTGTCGTGTGTTATCATGTGTTGTAATGTGTCATCATATGTCATGTGGTATCATGTGACATGTGGTATCATGTGTCATGTGGTGTCATGTGTCATGTGGTGTCATGTGGTGTTATATGTCATGTGGTGTCATGTGGTGTCAAGTGGTGTCATGTGGTGTCATATGTCATTTGTCATGTGGTGCCATGTGATGTCATGTGTCATCATGTTTCATGTGGTGCCATGTGTCATGTTGTGTCATGTGGTATATGTCATGTGGTGTCATGTGATATAATGTGGTGTCATGTGTCATGTGGTATCATGTGGTGTCATGTGTCATGTGGTGTCTTGTGTCATCATGTTTCATGTGCTGCCATGTTTCATCATGTGCCATCATGTGTCATGTGTTGTCAGTCATGTGGTGTCATGTATCATCATGTATCATGTGTCATCATGTGGTGTCATGTGTCATGTATTGTCATGTGGTTTCATGTGGTGTCATGTGTCATGTATTGTCATGTGGTGTCATGTGCCATCATATGTCATGTGTCATATGGTATCAGGTGTCATGTGCCATGTGTCATCATGTATCATCATGTGTCATGTGGTGTCATGTGGTGTCATGTGGTGTCATGTGTCATGTGGTGTCAGGTGTCATCATGTTTCATGTGGTGCAATGTTTCATCATGTTGTCATGTGTCATGTGTTGTCAGTCATGTGGTGTCATGTGGTGTCATGTGTCATCATGTGTCATATGGTGTCATGTGGTGTCATGTGTCATGAGTCATGTAGTGTCATGTAGTATCAATTGGTGTCATGTGTCATGTGGTGTGATGTGTCGTTTGGTGTCATGTGTTGTCATGTGTCGTCATGTGTCATGTGTTGTCATGTGTAATCATGTGTCATATGTTGTCATGTGTCATCATGTCTCATGTGGCATATGTCATGTGGTATCATGTGGTGTCATGTGGTCATGTGTCATGTGTCATGTGGTGTCATGTGTCATCATGTGGTGTCATGTGGTGTCATGTGGTATAATGTGGTGTCATGTGGTGTCATGTCATGTGGTATCACATGGTCAAGTGTCATGTGTCATATGGTGTCATGTGTCATGTGGTAACATGTGGTGTTATGTGTCATGTGTCATGTGGTGTCATATGGTGTCATGTGTCATGTGGTGTCATGTGTCATCATGTTTCATGTGGTGCAATGTTTTATCATGTGTCATCATGTGTCATCATGTGTCATGTGTTATCAGTCATATGTGTCATGTGGTGTCCTGTGTGATCATGTATCATGTGGTGTCATGTGGTATCATGTGGTGTCATGTGTCATGTAGTGTCATGTGGTGTCATATCATGTGGTATCATCTGGTGTCATGTGTCCTGTGGTGTCATGTACCATGTGGTGTCATGTGTCATGTGGTGTCATGTAGTGTCAATTGGTGTCATGTGCCATGTGATGTCATATGTTGTGTGGTATCATGTGTTGTCATGTGGTGTCATGTGTCGTCATGTGTCATGTGGTATCATGTGGTGTCATATGCCATGTGTCATCATGTGTCATGTGTTATCATGTGGTGCCATATGTCATCATGTGTCATGTGTTGTCAGTCATGTGGTGTCATGTGTCATCATGTGGTGTCATGTGTCATATATTGTCATGTGTTGTCATGTGGTTTCATGTGGAGTCATGTGTCATGTATTGTCATGTGGTGTCATGTGCCATCATATGTCATATGTCATGTGGTGTCATGTGTCATCATGTGTCATCATGTGGTGTCATGTGATGTCATATCATGTGATGTTATGTGGTATCATGTGTCATGTGTCATTTGGTGTCATGTGTCATGTGGCGTCATGTGGTGTCATGTGGTGTCATGTGTCATGAGTCATGTGGTGTCATGTAGTGTCAATTGGTGTCATGTGGCATGTGGTGTCATATGTCATGTGGTATCATGTGGTGTCATGTGTTGTCATGTGTCATGTGGTGTCATGTGTGTCATATGCCATGTGTCATCATGTGTCATATGTTATCATGTGTTGTCATGTGTCATCATGTGTCATGTGTCATCATGTGTCATCATGTGTCATGTATCATGTGGTGTCATGTGGTGTCATGTGGTGTCATGTGTCATGTGGTGTCATATCATGTGGTATCATGTGGTGTCATGTGTCCTGTGGTGTCATGTACCATGTGGTGTCATAAGTCATGTGGTGTCATGTAGTGTTAATTGGTGTCATGTGCCATGTGGTGTCATATGTTGTGTGGTATCATGTGTTGTCATGTGGTGTCATGTGTCGTCATGTGTCATGTGGTGTCATGTGGTGTCATATGCCATGTGTCATCATGTGTCATGTGTTATCATGTGGTGCCATATGTCATCATGTGCCATCATGTATCATGTGTTGTCAGTCATGTGGTGTCATGTGTCATCGTGTATCATGTGTCATCATGTGGTGTCATGTGTCATGTATTGTCATGTGGTTTCATGTGGTGTTATGTGTCATGTGGTGTCATATGCCATCATATGTCATGTATCATGTGGTATCAGGTGTCATGTGGTATCATGTGCCATGTGTCATCATGTGTCATGTGTTATCATGTGTTGTCATGTGTCATCATGTGTCATGTGATGTCATTTACGACATCATATGTCGTCATGTGGTATCATGTTTCAAGTTGTGTCATGTGTCCTGTGGTGTCATGTGTTTTGTCATGTGGTGTCATGTGTCATGTGGTGTCATTTGGTGTCAAATGCCATGTGTCATGTGTCATCATGTGTCATGTGTTAGCAGTCATATGTGTCATGTGGTGTCCTGTGTGATCATGTATCATGTGGTGTCATGTGGTGTCATGTGGTGTCATGTGTCATGTGGTGTCATGTGGTGTCATATCATGTGGTATCATGTGGTGTTATATGTCCTGTGGTGTCATGTACCATGTGGTGTCATAAGTCATGTGGTGTCATATAGTGTCAATTGGTGTCATGTGCCATGTGGTGTCATATGTTGTGTGGTATCATGTGTTGTCATGTGGTGTCATGTGTCGTCATGTGTCATGTGGTGTCATGTGGTGTCATATGCCATGTGTCATCATGTGTCGTGTGTTATCATGTGGTGCCATATGTCATCATGTGCCATCATGTATCATGTGTTGTCAGTCATGTGATGTCATGTGTCATTGTGTATCATGTGTCATCATGTGGTGTCATGTGTCATGTATTGTCATGTGGTTTCATGTGGTGTTATGTGTCATGTGGTGTCATATGCCATCATATGTCATGTGTCATGTGGTATCAGGTGTCATGTTTCAGGTTGTGTCATGTGTCCTGTGGTGTCATGTGTTTTGTCATGTGGTGTCATCTATCATCATGCGTCATGTGGTATCATGTGGTATCATGTGGTGTGATGTCATGTGATGTCACATGGTCATGTGTCATGTGATGTCATATGTCATGTTGTGTCATATATCATGTGGTGTCAAGTGGTGTCATATCATGTGGTGGCATGTGGTGTCATGTGTCATGTGGTATGTGTCATGTGGTGTCATGTGTCATGTGGTATCATGTGTCATGTGGTGTCATGTGTTGTCATGTGGTATCATGTGTCATGTGGTATCATGTGGTGTCATATGACATGTGTCATCATGTGTCATGTGTTATCACGTGTCATCATGTGTCATGTGGTGTCATGTCTCATCATGTGTTATGTGTCTTGTGGGGTCATGTGTCATATGGTATCATGTGGTGTCATGTCATGTGATGTTACATGGCCATGTATCATGTGGTGTCATGTGTCATGTGGTGTCATGTGATGTCAAGTGGTGTCATGTGGTGTCATGTGTCAGTATGTTTCATGTGGTGCCATGTGTCATCATGTGTCATCATGTGTCATCATGTGTTGTCAGTCATGTGGTGTCATGTGGCATCATGTGTCATCATGTATCATCATGTGGTGTCATGTGGTATTATGTGGTGTCATATCATGTGATGTTATGTGGTATCATGTGTCATGTGTCATGTGGTGTCATGTGTCATGTGTTATCATGTGTTATAATGTGTCATCATATGTCATGTGGTATCATGTGTCATGTGGTATCATGTGTCATGTGGTGTCATGTGTCATGTGGTGTCATGTGGTGTTATATGTCATGTGGTGTCATGTGGTGTCAAGTGGTGTCATGTGGTGTCATATGTCATTTGTCATGTGGTGCCATGTGATGTCATGTGTCATCATGTTTCATGTGGTGCCATGTGTCATGTTGTTTCATGTGGTATATGTCATGTGGTGTCATGTGATATCATGTGGTGTCATGTGTCATGTGGTATCATGTGGTGTCATGTGTCATGTGGTGTCATGTGTCATGGATTGTCATGTGGTTTCATGTGGTGTCATGTGTCATGTATTGTCATGTGGTGTCATGTGCCATCATATGTCATGTGTCATGTGGTATCAGGTGTCATGTGCCATGTGTCATCATGTATCGTCATGTGTCATGTGGTGTCATGTGGTATCATGTGTCATGTGGTGTCATGTGTCATCATGTTTCATGTGGTGCAATGTGTCATCATGTGTTGTCATGTGTCATGTGTTGTCAGTCATGTGGTGTCATGTGGTGTCATGTGTCATCATGTGTCATATGGTGTCATGTGGTGTCATGTGTCATGAGTCATGTGGTGTCATGTAGTGTCAATTGGTATCATGTGTCATGTGATGTGATGTGTCGTTTGGTGTCATGTGTTGTCATGTGTCGTCATGTGTCATGTGTTGTCATGTGTAATCATGTGTCATATGTTGTCATGTGTCATCATGTCTCATGTGTCATATGTCATGTGGTATCATGTGGTGTCATGTGGTCATATGTAATGTGTCATGTGTCATGTGGTGTCATGTGTCATCATGTGGTGTCATGTGGTGTCATGTGGTATAATGTGGTGTCATGATGTGTCATGTGTCATGTGGTATCATATGGTGTCATGTGTCATGTGGTGTCATGTGTCATCATGTTTCATGTGGTGCAATGTTTCATCATGTGTCATCATGTGTCATCATGTGTCATGTGTTAGCAGTCATATGTGTCATGTGGTGTCCTGTGTGATCATATATCATGTGGTGTCATGTGGTGTCATGTGGTGTCATGTGGTGTCATGTGTCATGTGGTGTCATGTGGTGTCATATCATGTGGTATCATGTGGTGTCATGTGTCCTGTGGTGTCATGTACCATGTGGTGTCATAAGTCATGTGGTGTCATGTAGTGTCAATTGGTGTCATGTGCCATGTGGTGTCATATGTTGTGTGGTATTATGTGTTGTCATGTGGTGTCATGTGTCGTCATGTGTCATGTGGTGTCATGTGGTGTCATATGCCATGTGTCATCATGTGTCATGTGTTATCATGTGGTGCCATATGTCATCATGTGCCATCATGTATCATGTATTGTCAGTCATGTGGTGTCATGTGTCATTGTGTATCATGTGTCATCATGTGGTGTCATGTGTCATGTATTGTCATGTGGTTTCATGTGGTGTTATGTGTCATGTGGTGTCATATGCTATCATATGTCATGTGTCATATGGTATCAGGTGTCATGTGGTATCATGTGCCATGTGTCATCATGTGTCATGTGTTATCATGTGTTGTCATGTGTCATCATGTGTCATGTGATGTCATTTACGACATCATATGTTGTCATGTGGTGTCATGTTTCAAGTTGTGTCATGTGTCCTGTGGTGTCATGTGTTTTGTCATGTGGTGTCATGTGGTGTCATGTGGTGTCAAATGCCATGTGTCATCATGTGTCATATGTTATCATATGTTGTCATGTGTCATCATGTGTCATGTGTCATCATGTGTCATCATGTGGTGTCATGTGGTGCCATGTGGTGTCAAGTGGCATCATATCATGTTATGTTATGTGGTGTCATGTGTCATGCCATGTGGTATCATGTGGTGTCATGTGGTCATATGTCATGTGTCATGTGTCATGTGGTGTCATGTGTCATCATGTGGTGTTATGTGGTGTCATGTGGTATAATGTGGTGTCATGATGTGTCATGTGTCATGTGGTATCATATGGTGTCATGTGTCATGTGGTGTCATGTGTCATCATGTTTCATGTGGTGCAATGTTTCATCATGTGTCATCATGTGTCATCATGTGTCATGTGTTAGCAGTCATATGTGTCATGTGGTGTCCTGTGTGATCATGTATCATGTGGTGTCATGATGTGTCATGTGTCATGTGGTATCCTATGGTGTCATGTGTCATGTGGTGTCATGTGTCATCATGTTTCATGTGGTGCAATGTTTCATCATGTGTCATCATGTGTCATCATGTGTCATGTGTTAGCAGTCATATGTGTCATGTGGTGTCCTGTGTGATCATGTATCATGTGGTGTCATGTGGTGTCATGTGGTGTCATGTGTCATGTGGTGTCATGTGGTGTCATATCATGTGGTATCATGTGGTGTCATGTGTCCTGTGGTGTCATGTACCATGTGGTGTCATAAGTCATGTGGTGTCATGTAGTGTCAATTGGTGTCATGTGCCATGTGGTGTCATATGTTGTGTGGTATCATGTGTTGTCATGTGGTGTCATGTGTCGTCATGTGTCATGTGGTGTCATGTGGTGTCATATGCCATGTGTCATCATGTGTCATGTGTTATCATGTGGTGCCATATGTCATCATGTGCCATCATGTATCATGTGTTGTCAGTCATGTGGTGTCATGTGTCATCGTGTATCATGTGTCATCATGTGGTGTCATGTGTCATGTATTGTCATGTGGTTTCATGTGGTGTTATGTGTCATGTGGTGTCATATGCCATCATATGTCATGTGTCATGTGGTATCAGGTGTCATGTGGTATCATGTGCCATGTGTCATCATGTGTCATGTGTTATCATGTGTTGTCATGTGTCATCATGTGTCATGTGATGTCATTTACGACATCATATGTCGTCATGTGGTGTCATGTTTCAGGTTGTGTCATGTGTCCTGTGGTGTCATGTGTTTTGTCATGTGGTGTCATCTATCATCATGCGTCATGTGGTATCATGTGGTATCATGTGGTGTGATGTCATGTGATGTCACATGGTTATGTGTCATGTGATGTCATATGTCATGTTGTGTCATGTATCATGTGGTGTCAAGTGGTGTCATATCATGTGGTGGCATGTGGTGTCATGTGTCATGTGTCTTGTGGTATGTGTCATGTGGTGTCATGTGTCATGTGGTATCATGTGTCATATGGTGTCATGTGTTGTCATGTGGTATCATGTGTCATCATGTGTCGTGTGGTATCATGTGGTGTCATATGACATGTGTCATCATGTGTCATGTGTTATCACGTGTCATCATGTGTCATGTGGTGTCATGTCTCACAATGTGTTATGTGTCATGTGGTGTCATGTGTCATGTGGTATCATGTGGTGTCATGTCATGTGATGTTACATGGTCATGTATCATGTGGTGTCATGTGTCATGTGATGTCATGTGGTGTCAAGTGGTGTCATGTGGTGTCATGTGTCAGTATGTTTCATGTGGTGCCATGTGTCATCATGTGTCATCATGTGTTGTCAGTCATGTGGTGTCATGTGGCATCATGTGTCATCATGTATCATCATGTGGTGTCATGTGGTATCATGTGGTGTCATATCATGTGATGTTATGTGCTATCATGTGTCATGGGTCATGTGGTGTCATGTGTCATGTGTTATCATGTGTTGTAATGTGTCATCATATGTCATGTGGTATCATGTGTCATGTGGTATCATGTGTCATGTGGTGTCATGTGTCATGTGGTGTCATGTGGTGTTATATGTCATGTGGTGTCATGTGGTGTCAAGTGGTGTCATGTGGTGTCATATGTCATTTGTCATGTGGTGCCATGTGATGTCATGTGTCATCATGTTTCATGTGGTGCCATGTGTCATGTTGTGTCATGTGGTATATGTCATGTGGTGTCATGTGATATAATGTGGTGTCATGTGTCATGTGGTGTCATGTGGTGTCATGTGGTGTCATGTGTCATGTGGTGTCATGTGTCATAATGTTTCATGTGCTGCCATGTTTCATCATGTGCCATCATGTGTTATGTGTTGTCAGTCATGTGGTGTCATGTGTCATCATGTATCATGTGTCATCATGTGGTGTCATGTGTCATGTATTGTCATGTGGTTTCATGTGGTGTCATGTGTCATGTATTGTCATGTGGTGTCATGTGCCATCATATGTCATGTGTCATGTGGTATCAGGTGTCATGTGCCATGTGTCATCATGTATCATCATGTGTCATGTGGTGTCATGTGGTGTCATGTGGTGTCATGTGTCATGTGGTGTCAGGTGTCATCATGTTTCATGTGGTGCAATGTTTCATCATGTGTCGTCATGTGTCATGTGTTGTCAGTCATGTGGTGTCATGTGATGTCATGTGTCATCATGTGTCATATGGTGTCATGTGGTGTCATGTGTCATGAGTCATGTGGTGTCATGTAGTATCAATTGGTGTCATGTGTCATGTGGTGTGATGTGTCGTTTGGTGTCATGTGTTGTCATGTGTCGTCATGTGTCATATGTTGTCATGTGTAATCATGTGTCATATGTTGTCATGTGTCATCATGTCTCATGTGGTGTCATGTGTCATCATGTGGTGTCATGTGGTGTCATGTGGTATAATGTGGTGTCATGTGGTGTCATGTTTCATGTGGTGCAATGTTTCATCATGTGTCATCATGTGTCATCATGTGTCATGTGTTAGCAGTCATATGTGTCATGTGGTGTCCTGTGTGATCATGTATCATGTGGTGTCATGTGGTGTCATGTGGTGTCATGTGTCATGTGGTGTCATGTGGTGTCATATCATGTGGTATCATGTGGTGTCATGTGTCCTGTGGTGTCATGTACCATGTGGTGTCATAAGTCATGTGGTGTCATGTAGTGTCAATTGGTGTCATGTGCCATGTGGTGTCATATGTTGTGTGGTATCATGTGTTGTCATGTGGTGTCATGTGTCGTCATGTGTCATGTGGTGTCATGTGGTGTCATATGCCATGTGTCATCATGTGTCAGGTGTTATCATGTGGTGCCATATGTCATCATGTGCCATCATGTATCATGTGTTGTCAGTCATGTGGTGTCATGTGTCATCGTGTATCATGTGTCATCATGTGGTGTCATGTGTCATGTATTGTCATGTGGTTTCATGTGGTGTTATGTGTCATGTGATGTCATATGCCATCATATGTCATGTGTCATGTGGTATCAGGTATCATGTGGTATCATGTGCCATGTGTCATCATGTGTCATGTGTTATCATGTGTTGTCATGTGTCATCATGTGTCATGTGATGTCATTTACGACATCATATGTCGTCATGTGGTGTCATGTTTCAAGTTGTGTCATGTGTCCTGTGGTGTCATGTGTTTTGTCATGTGGTGTCATATGTCATGTGGTGTCAAATGCCATGTGTCATCATGTGTCATGTGTTATCATATGTTGTCATGTGTCATCATGTGTCATGTGTCATCATGTGTCATCATGTGGTGTCATGTGGTGCCATGTGGTGTCAAGTGGCATCATATCATGTTATGTTATGTGGTGTCATGTGTCATATGTCATGTGGTATCATGTGGTGTCATGTGGTCATATGTCATGTGTCATGTGTCATGTGGTGTCATGTGTCATCATGTGGTGTCATGTGGTGTCATGTGGTATAATGTGGTGTCATGATGTGTCATGTGTCATGTGGTATCATATGGTTTCATGTGTCATGTGGTGTCATGTGTCATCATGTTTCATGTGGTGCAATGTTTCATCATGTGTCATCATGTGTCATAATGTGTCATGTGTTAGCAGTCATATGTGTCATGTGGTGTCCTGTGTGATCATGTATCATGTGGTGTCATGTGGTGTCATGTGGTGTCATGTGTCATGTGGTGTCATGTGGTGTTATATCATATGGTATCATATGGTGTCATGTGTCCTGTGGTGTCATGTACCATGTGGTGTCATAAGTCATGTGGTGTCATGTAGTGTCAATTGGTGTCATGTGCCATGTGGTGTCATATGTTGTGTGGTATCATGTGTTGTCATGTGGTGTCATGTGTCGTCATGTGTCATGTGGTGTCATGTGGTGTCATATGCCATGTGTCATCATGTGTCATGTGTTATCATGTGGTGCCATATGTCATCATGTGCCATCATGTATCATGTGTTGTCAGTCATGTGGTGTCATGTGTCATCGTGTATCATGTGTCATCATGTGGTGTCATGTGTCATGTATTGTCATGTGGTTTCATGTGGTGTTATGTGTCATGTGGTGTCATATGCCATCATATGTCATGTGGCATGTGGTATCAGGTGTCATGTGGTATCATGTGCCATGTGTCATCATGTGTCATGTGTTATCATGTGTTGTCATGTGTCATCATGTGTCATGTGATGTCATTTACGACATCATATGTCGTCATGTGGTGTCATGTTTCAGGTTGTGTCATGTGTCCTGTGGTGTCATGTGTTTTGTCATGTGGTGTCATGTGTCATGTGGTGTCATGTGGTGTCAAATGCCATGTGTCATCATGTGTCATGTGTTATCATATGTTGTCATGTGTCATCATGTGTCATGTGTCATCATGTGTCATCATGTGGTGTCATGTGGTGCCATGTGGTGTCAAGTGGCATCATATCATGTTATGTTATGTGGTGTCATGTGTCATGTGTCATGTGGTGTCATGTGTCATGTGGTGTCATGTGCTGTCATGTGGTGTCATGTGTCATGAGTCATGTGGTGTCATGTAGTGTCAATTGGCGTCATGTGGTGTCATATGTCATGTGGTGTCATGTGTTATCATGTGGTGTCATGTGTCATCATGTGTCATGTGGTGTCATGTGGTGTCATATGCCATGTGTCATTTGTCATGTGGTGTCATGTATTGTCATGTGTTGTCATGTGGTTTCATGTGGTGTCATGTGTCATGTATTGTCATGTGGTGTCATGTGTCATCATATGTCATGTATCATGTGGTGTCATGTGTCATCATGTGTCATGTGGTGTCATGTATCATCATGCGTCATGTGGTATCATATGTCATATGATATCATGTAGTGTCATGTTGTGTTGTGTCATGTGTCATATGCTGTCATGTGCTGTCATATCATGTGGTGTCATGTGGTGTCATGTGTCATGTGTCATGTGGTGTCATGTGTCATGTGGTGTCATGTGTCATGTGGTATCATGTTTCATGTGGTGTCATGTGTTGTTATTTGGTGTTGTGTGTTATCATGTGTCATGTGGTGTCATGTGGTGTCATATGACATGTGTCTTCATGTGTCATGTATCATGTGTCATCATATGTCATGTGGTGTCATGTATCATGTTGTGTCATGTGGTATCATGTGGTGTCATGTGGTGTCATGTCATGTGGTGTCACGTGATCATGTGTCATGTGGTGTCATATGTCGTCATGTGTCATCATGTGTCATCATGTGGTGTCATGTGGTGTCATGTGGTATAATGTGGTGTCATGTGGTGTCATGTCATGTGGTGTCACATGGTCAAGTGGCATGTGTCATGTGGTGTCATGTGTCATGTAGGGACATGTGGTGTTATCTGTCATGTGTCATGTGGTGTCAAGTGGTGTCATGTGGTGTCATGTCATGTGGTATCATGTGGTGTCATGTGTCATGTAGTGTCATGTGTCATCATGTTTCATCTGGTGCCATGTGTCATCATGTGTCATCATGTGTAGTGTGTTGTCAGTCATATGGTGTCATGTGGTGTCCTGTATCGTCATGTGTCATCATGTGTCATTATGTGGTATCATGTGGTGTCATGTGGTGTCATGTGGTGTAATGTGTCATGTAGTGTCATGTGGTGTCATATCATGTGGTGTCACGTGTCATGTGGTGTCATGTGCCATGTGGTATCATGTGTCATGAGTCATGTGGTGTCATCTAGTGTCAATTGGTGTCATGTGGCATCATGTGGTGTCATATGTCATGTGGTGTCATGTGTTGTCATGTGGTGTCATGTGTCATGTGGTGTCATGTGGTGTCATATGCCATGTGTCATCATGTGTTATATGTTATCATTTGTTGTCATGTGTCATCATGTGTCATGTGGTGTCATGTGTCGCCATGTGTCATGTGGTATCATGTGTCGTGTGGTGTCACATGGTCATATGTCATGTGTCATGTTGTGTCATGTGGTATGTGTCATGTGTCATGTGGTGTCATGTGGTGTCAAGTGGTGTCATATGGTGTCATGTGTCATGTGGTGTCATGTGTCATCTGGTGTCATGTGTCATCATGTTTCATGTGGTGCCATGTGTCATCATGTGCCATCATGTGTCATGTGTTGTCAGTCATGTGGTGTCATGTGTCAACATGTATCATGTGTCATGTGGTGTCATGTGTCATGTATTGTCATGTGGTTTCATGTGGTGTCATGTGTCATGTGGTGTCATGTGCCATCATATGCCATGTGTCATGTGTCATCATGTGTCATGTGGTGTCATGTATCATCATGTGTCATGTGATGTCATGTGTCATGTGGTGTCATGTGGTATTGTGTGCCATGTGTCATGTGTCATCATGTGTTATGTGGTGTCATGTGTCATCATGTGTCATGTGGTGCCATGTGTCATGTGGTGTCATGTGGTGTCATATCATATGGTGTCATGTGGTATTATGTGTCATGTGGTGTTGTCATGTGGTGTCATGTGGTGTCATGTGCCATGTGTCATCATGTGTCATGTGTTATCATGTGTTGTCATGTGTCATCATATGTCATGTGGTGTCATGTGTCATGTGGTGTCATGTGTTATGTGGTGTCATATGATGTTATATGTCATGTGGTGTCATGTGGTGTCAAGTGGTGTCATGTGGCATCATGTGGTGTCATACGTCATGTGGTGTCATGTGTTGTCATGTGGTTTCATGTGTCATCATGTATCATGTGTCATCATGTGGTGTCCTTTATCATGTGGTGTCATGTGGCATCATGTGCCATGTGTCATGTGTCCTCATGTGTCATGTGATGTCATGTGTCATGTGGTGTCATGTGGTATTGTGTGCCATGTGTCATGTGTCATCAAGTGTTATGTGGTGTCATGTGTCATCATGTGTCATGTGGTGCCATGTGTCATGTGGTGTCATGTGGTGTCATATCATATGGTGTCATGTGGTATTATGTGTCATGTGGTGTTGTCATATGGTGTCATGTGGTGTCATGTGCCATGTGTCATCATGTGTCATGTGTTATCATGTGTTGTCATGTGTCATCATATGTCATGTGGTGTCATGTGGTGTCATGTGTCATGTGGTGTCATGTGATATTATGTGTCATAAGGTGTCATGTGGTGTCAAGTGGCGTCATGTGGCGTCATGTGGTGTCATACGTAATGTGGTGTCATGTGTTGTCATGTGATGTCATGTGTCATCATGTATCATGTGTCATCGTGTGGTGTCATGTGTCATGTATTGTCATGTGTTGTCATGTGGTTTCATGTGATGTCATGTGTCATGTATTGTCATGTGGTATCATGTGCCATCATATGTCATGTGTCATGTGGTGTCATGTGTCATGTGGTGTCATGTGCCATGTGTCATCATGTGTCATGTGTTATCATGTGTTGTCATGTGTCATCATGTGTCATGTGGTGTCATGTATCATTATGTGTCATGTGTGTCATGTGGTGTTGTGTGCCATGTGTCATCATGTGGTGTCATATGTCATGTATTGTCATGTGTTGTCATGTGGTTTCATATGGTGTCATTTGTCATGTATTGTCATGTGGTGTCACATGCCATCATATGTCATGTGTCATGGGGTGTCATGTGGTGTCATGTGTCATCATGTGTCATGTGGTGTCATGTATCATCATGCGTCATGTGGTGTCATGTGTCATGTGATATCATGTGGTGTCATGTTGTGTTGTGTCATGTGTCATGTGGTGTCATGTGCTGTCATATGTGATGTCATATGGTGTCATTTGTCATGTGTCATGTGGTGTCATGTGTCATGTGATGTCATGTGTCATGTGGTATCATGTTTCATGTGGTATCATGTGTTGTCATTTGGTGTCGTGTGTCATCATGTGTCATGTGGTGTCATGTGGTGTCATATGACATGTGTCTTCATGTGTCATGTGTTATCATGTGTCATCATGTGTCATGTGGTATCATGTGTCATCATGTGTCATATGGTATCATGTGGTATCATGTGGTGTCATGTGGTGTCATGTCATGTGGTGTCACGTGATCATGTGTCCTGTGGTGTCATGTGTCATCATGTATCATCATGTGTCATCATGTGTCATCATGTGGTATCATGTGGTGTCATGTGGTATAATGTGGTGTCATGTGGTGTCATGTCATGTGATGTCACATGGTCAAGTGTCATGTGTCATATGGTGTCATGTGGTGACATGTGGTGTTATGTGCCATGTATTGTCATGTGGTGTCATGTGCCATCATATGTCATGTGTCATGTGGTGTCATGTGTCATGTGGTGTCATGTGCCATGTGTCATCATGTGTCATGTGGTATCATGTGTCATGTGGTGTCATATGGTATCGTGTGCCATGTGTCATGTGTCATCATGTATCATGTGTCATCATGTGGTGTCATGTGTCATGTATTGTCATATGTTGTCATGTGGTTTCATGTGGTGTCATGTGTCATGTATTGTCATGTGGTGTCATGTTCCATCATATGTCATGTGTCATGTGGTATCATGTGTCATGTGGTATTATGTGCCATGTGTCATCATGTGTCATGTGATATCATGTGTCATGTGGTGTCATGTGGTATCATGTGCCATGTGTCATGTGTCATCATGTGTCATGTGGTGTCATGTGTCATGTGGTGTCATGTGGTATCGTGTGCCATGTGTCATGTGTCATCATGTGTCATGTGGTGTCATGTGTCATCATGTGTCATGTGGTGCCATGTGTCATGTGGTGTCATGTGGTGTCATATCATATGGTGTCATGTGGTGTTATGTGTCATGTGGTGTTGTCATGTGGTGTCATATGGTGTCATGTGCCATGTGTCATCATGTGTCATGTGTCATCATATGTCATGTGGTGTCATGTGTCATGTGGTGTCATGTGTCATGTGGTGTCATGTGGTATTATGTGTCATGTGGTGTCAAGTGGTGTCATGTGGTGTCATGTGTCATTTGTCATGTGGTGTCATGTGATGTCATGTATCAGTATGTTTCATGTGATGCCATGTGTCATCATGTGTCATCATGTGTCATGTGTTGTCAGTCATGTGGTGTCATGTGGTGTCATGTGTCATCATGTGTCATCATGTGGTGTCATGTTGCGTCATATCATGTGATGTTTTATGATGTCATGTGTCATGTGTCATGTTGTGTCATGTGTCATGTGGTGTCATGTGGTGTCATGTGGTGTCAGGTGTCATGAGTCATGTGGTGTCATGTAGTGTAAATTGGTGTCATGTGGCGTCATGTGGTGTCATATGTCATGTGGTGTCATGTGTTGTCATGTGGTGTCATGTGTTATCATGTGTTATCATGTGGCATGTGGTTTTATGTGGTGTCATATGCCATGTGTCATGTGGTGTCATGTATTGTCATGTGTTGTCATATGGTTTCATGTGGTGTCATGTGTCATATATTGTCATATGGTGTCATGTGCCATCATATGTCATGTGTCATGTGGTGTCATGTGTCATCATGTGTCATGTGGTGTCATGTATCATCATGCGTCATGTGGTGTCATGTGTCATGTGATATCATGTGGTGTCATGTTGTGTTGTGTCATGTGTCATGTGGTGTCATGTGCTGTCATATCATGTGGTGTCATGTGTCATGTGGTGTCATGTGTCATCATGTTTCATGTGGTGCCATGTGTTATCATGTGCCACCATGTGTCATGTGTTGTCAGTCATGTGGTGTCATGTGTCATCATGTATCATCATGTATCATGTATCATGTCTCATCATGTGGTGTCATGTGTCATGTATTATCATGTGGTTTCATGTGGTGTCATGTGTCATGCAGTGTCATGTGTCATCTGGTGTCATGTCTCATCATGTTTCATGTGGTGCCATGTGTCATCATGTGCCATCATGTGTCATGTGTTGTCAGTCATATGGTGTCATGTGGTGTCCTGTGTCGTCATGTGTCATCATGTGTAATCATGAGGTGTCATGTGGTGTCATGTGGTGTCATGTGGTGTCATGTGGTGTAATGTATCATGTGGTGTCATGTGGTGTCATATCATGTGGTGTCATGTGGTGTCACATGTCATGTGGTGTCATGTGTCATCATGTATCCTGTGTCATGTCATGTATTGTCATGTGGTTTCATGTGGTGTCATTTGTCATGTGGTGTCATGTGCCATCATATGTCATGTGTCATGTGATATCAGGTCACATGTGGTGTCATGTGCCATGTGTCATCATGTGTCATGTGTTATCATGTGTTGTCATGTGTCATCATGTGTCATGTGGTGTCATGTATCATCATTTGTCATGTGGTGTCATGTGTCATGTGGTATCATGTGGTGTCATGTGGTGTCATGTCATGTGGTGTCACAAGGGCATGTGTCATGTGTCATGTGCCATCATATGTCATGTGTCATGTGGTGTCATGTGTCATGTGGTGTCATGTGCCATGTGTCATCATGTGTCATGTGTTATCATGTGTTGTCATGTGTCATCATGTGTCATGTGGTGTCATGTATCATTATGTGTCATGTGTGTCATGTGGTGTTGTGTGCCATGTGTCATCATGTGTCATGTGGTGTCATATGTCATGTATTGTCATGTGTTGTCATGTGGTTTCATATGGTGTCATTTGTCATGTATTGTCATGTGGTGTCACATGCCATCATATGTCATGTGTCATGGGGTGTCATGTGGTGTCATGTGTCATCATGTGTCATGTGGTGTCATGTATCATCATGCGTCATGTGGTGTCATGTGTCATGTGATATCATGTGGTGTCATGTTGTGTTGTGTCATGTGTCATGTGGTGTCATGTGCTGTCATATGTGATGTCATATGGTGTCATTTGTCATGTGTCATGTGGTGTCATGTGTCATGTGATGTCATGTGTCATGTGGTATCATGTTTCATGTGGTATCATGTGTTGTCATTTGGTGTCGTGTGTCATCATGTGTCATGTGGTGTCATGTGGTGTCATATGACATGTGTCTTCATGTGTCATGTGTTATCATGTGTCATCATGTGTCATGTGGTATCATGTGTCATCATGTGTCATATGGTATCATGTGGTATCATGTGGTGTCATGTGGTGTCATGTCATGTGGTGTCACGTGATCATGTGTCCTGTGGTGTCATGTGTCATCATGTATCATCATGTGTCATCATGTGTCATCATGTGGTATCATGTGGTGTCATGTGGTATAATGTGGTGTCATGTGGTGTCATGTCATGTGATGTCACATGGTCAAGTGTCATGTGTCATATGGTGTCATGTGGTGACATGTGGTGTTATGTGCCATGTATTGTCATGTGGTGTCATGTGCCATCATATGTCATGTGTCATGTGGTGTCATGTGTCATGTGGTGTCATGTGCCATGTGTCATCATGTGTCATGTGGTATCATGTGTCATGTGGTGTCATATGGTATCGTGTGCCATGTGTCATGTGTCATCATGTATCATGTGTCATCATGTGGTGTCATGTGTCATGTATTGTCATATGTTGTCATGTGGTTTCATGTGGTGTCATGTGTCATGTATTGTCATGTGGTGTCATGTTCCATCATATGTCATGTGTCATGTGGTATCATGTGTCATGTGGTATTATGTGCCATGTGTCATCATGTGTCATGTGATATCATGTGTCATGTGGTGTCATGTGGTATCATGTGCCATGTGTCATGTGTCATCATGTGTCATGTGGTGTCATGTGTCATGTGGTGTCATGTGGTATCGTGTGCCATGTGTCATGTGTCATCATGTGTCATGTGGTGTCATGTGTCATCATGTGTCATGTGGTGCCATGTGTCATGTGGTGTCATGTGGTGTCATGTGGTGTCATATCATATGGTGTCATGTGGTGTTATGTGTCATGTGGTGTTGTCATGTGGTGTCATATGGTGTCATGTGCCATGTGTCATCATGTGTCATGTGTCATCATATGTCATGTGGTGTCATGTGTCATGTGGTGTCATGTGTCATGTGGTGTCATGTGGTATTATGTGTCATGTGGTGTCAAGTGGTGTCATGTGGTGTCATGTGTCATTTGTCATGTGGTGTCATGTGATGTCATGTATCAGTATGTTTCATGTGATGCCATGTGTCATCATGTGTCATCATGTGTCATGTGTTGTCAGTCATGTGGTGTCATGTGGTGTCATGTGTCATCATGTGTCATCATGTGGTGTCATGTTGCGTCATATCATGTGATGTTTTATGATGTCATGTGTCATGTGTCATGTTGTGTCATGTGTCATGTGGTGTCATGTGGTGTCATGTGGTGTCAGGTGTCATGAGTCATGTGGTGTCATGTAGTGTAAATTGGTGTCATGTGGCGTCATGTGGTGTCATATGTCATGTGGTGTCATGTGTTGTCATGTGGTGTCATGTGTTATCATGTGGCATGTGGTTTTATGTGGTGTCATATGCCATGTGTCATGTGGTGTCATGTATTGTCATGTGTTGTCATATGGTTTCATGTGGTGTCATGTGTCATATATTGTCATATGGTGTCATGTGCCATCATATGTCATGTGTCATGTGGTGTCATGTGTCATCATGTGTCATGTGGTGTCATGTATCATCATGCGTCATGTGGTGTCATGTGTCATGTGATATCATGTGGTGTCATGTTGTGTTGTGTCATGTGTCATGTGGTGTCATGTGCTGTCATATCATGTGGTGTCATGTGTCATGTGGTGTCATGTGTCATCATGTTTCATGTGGTGCCATGTGTTATCATGTGCCACCATGTGTCATGTGTTGTCAGTCATGTGGTGTCATGTGTCATCATGTATCATCATGTATCATGTATCATGTCTCATCATGTGGTGTCATGTGTCATGTATTATCATGTGGTTTCATGTGGTGTCATGTGTCATGCAGTGTCATGTGTCATCTGGTGTCATGTCTCATCATGTTTCATGTGGTGCCATGTGTCATCATGTGCTATCATGTGTCATGTGTTGTCAGTCATATGGTGTCATGTGGTGTCCTGTGTCGTCATGTGTCATCATGTGTAATCATGAGGTGTCATGTGGTGTCATGTGGTGTCATGTGGTGTCATGTGGTGTAATGTGTCATGTGGTGTCATGTGGTGTCATATCATGTGGTGTCATGTGGTGTCACATGTCATGTGGTGTCATGTGTCATCATGTATCCTGTGTCATGTCATGTATTGTCATGTGGTTTCATGTGGTGTCATTTGTCATGTGGTGTCATGTGCCATCATATGTCATGTGTCATGTGATATCAGGTCACATGTGGTGTCATGTGCCATGTGTCATCATGTGTCATGTGTTATCATGTGTTGTCATGTGTCATCATGTGTCATGTGGTGTCATGTATCATCATTTGTCATGTGGTGTCATGTGTCATGTGGTATCATGTGGTGTCATGTGGTGTCATGTCATGTGGTGTCACAAGGGCATGTGTCATGTGTCATGTGGTGTCATATGTCATGTTGTGTCATGTATCATGTGGTGTCATGTGGTGTCATATCATGTGGTGTCATGTCGTGTCATGTGGTGTCATGTGTCATGTGGTATCATGTGCCATGTGGTGTCATATGTCATCATGTTTTATGTGTCATGTATTGTCATGTGTTGTCATGTGGTTTCATGTGGTGTCATGTGTCATGTATTGTCATGTGGTGTCATGTGCCATCATATTTCATGTGTCATGTGTCATGTGATGTCATGTGCCATGTGTCATCATGTGTCATGTGTTATCATGTATTGTCATGTGTCATCATGTGTCATGTGGTGTCATGTATCATCATGTGTCATGTGGTGTCATGTGGTGTCATGTGCCATGTGTCATGTGTCGTCATGTGTCATGTGGTGTCATGTGTCATGTATTGTCATGTGTTGTCATGTGGTTTTATGTGGTGTCATGTGTCATGTATTGTCATGTGGTGTCATGTGCCAACATATGTCATGTGTCATGTGGTGTCATGTGTCATCATGTGTCATGTATCATCATGCGTCATGTGGTATAATGTGTCATGTGATATCATGTGGTATCATGTTCTGTTGTGTCATTTGTCATGTGGTGTCATGTGCTGTCATATGTGGTGTCATGTGGTGTCATGTGTCATGTGTCATGTGGTGTCATGTGTCATGTGGTGTCATGTGTCATGTGGTATAATGTTTCATGTGGTGTCATGTGTTGTCATTTGGTGTTATGTGTCATCATGTGTCATGTGGTGTCATGTGGTGTCATATTACATGTGTCTTCATGTGTCATATATTATCATGTGTCATTATATGTCATGTGGTGTCATGTGTCATCATGTGTCATATGGTGTCATGTGGCATCATGTGGTGTCATGTGGTGTCATGTCATGTGGTATCACGTGATCATGTGTCATGGGGTGTCATATGTCATCATGTGTCATCATTTGTCATCATGTGGTGTCATGTGGTATAATGTGTTGTCATGTGTCATCATATGTCATGTGGTGTCCTGTGTCATGTGGTGTCATGTGTCATGTTTTATGTGGTGCCATGTGTCATCATGTGTCATCATGTGTCAGCATGTGTCATGTGTTGTCAGTCATATGATATCATGTGGTGTCCTGTATCATCATGTGTCATCATGTGTCATCATTTGGTGTCATGTGGTGTCATGTGGTATAATGTGTCATGTGGTGTCATCTGGTGTCATATCATGTGGTGTCATGTGGTGTCACGTGTCATGTGGTGTCATGTGCCATGTGGTGTCATGTGTCATGAGTCATGTGGTATCATATAGTGTCAATTGGTGTCATGTGGCGTCATGTGGTGTCATATGTCATGTGGTATCATGTGTTGTCATGTGGTATTATGTGTCATGTGGTGTCATGTGGTGTCATATGCCATGTGCCATCATATGTCATGTGTAATATGGTGTCATGTTTCATCATGTGTCATGTGGTGTCATGTGTCATCATGTGTTATGTGGTGTCATGTGTCATCATGTGTCATGTGATGTCATGTGTCATGTGGTGTCACATGGTCATGTGTCATGTGGTGTCATGTGTCATGTGGTGTCATGTGTCATCTGGTGTCATGTGTCATCATGTTTCATGTAGTGCCATGTGTCAACATGTATCATGTGTCATATGGTGTCATGTATCATGTATTGTCATATGGTTTCATGTGGTGTCATGTGCCATCATATGTCATGTGTCATGTGTCATCATGTGTCATGTGGTGTCATGTATCATCATGTGTCATGTGGTGTCTTGTGTCATGTGGTGTCATGTGGTATTGTGTGCCATGTGTCATGTGTCATCATGTGTCATGTGGTGTCATGTGTCATCATGTGTAATGTGGTGCCATGTGTCATGTGGTGTCATGTGGTGTTATATCATATGGTGTCATGTGGTGTTATGTGTCATATGGTGTTGTCATGTGGTGTCATGTGGTGTCATGTGCCATGTGTCATCATGTGTCATGTGTTATCATGTGTTGTCATGTGTCATCATATGTCATGTGGTGTCATGTGTCATGTGGTGTCATGTGTCATGTGGTGTCATGTGGTGTTATGTGTCATGTGGTGTCATGTGGTATCATGTGGTGTCAAGTGGTGTCATGTGGTGTCATACGTCATGTGGTGTCATGTGTTGTTATGTGGTGTCATGTGTCATCATGTATCATGTGTCATCATGTGGTGTCATGTGTCATGTATTGTCATGTGTTGTCATGTGGTTTCATGTGGTGTCATCTGTCATGTATTGTTATGTGGTGTCATGTGCCATCATATGTCATGTGTCATGTGGTGTCATGTGTCATGTGGTGTCATGTGCCATGTGTCATCATGTGTCATGTGGTATCATGTGTCATGTGATGTCGTGTGATGTTATATGTCATGTGGTGTTATGTGGTGTCAAGTGGTGTCATGTGGTGTCATATGTCATTTGTCATGTGGTGCCATGTGATGTCATGTGTCATCATGTGTCATGTGGTGCCATGTGTCATGTGGTGTCATGTGGTGTCATATCATAAGGTATCATGTGGTGTTATGTGTCATATGGTGTTGTCATGTGGTGTCATGTGGTGTCATGCGCCATGTGTCATCATGTATCATGTGTTATCATGTGTTGTCATGTGTCATCATATGTCATGTGGTGTCATGTGTCATGTGGTGTCATGTGTCATGTGGTGTCATGTGGTATTATGTGTCATAAGGTGTCATGTGGTGTCAAGTGGTGTCATGTGGCGTCATGTGGTGTCATACGTAATGTGGTGTCATGTGTTGTCATGTGATGTCATGTGTCATCATGTATCATGTGTCATCATGTGGTGTCATGTGATGTCATGTGTCATGTATTGTCATGTGGTGTCGTGTGCCATCATATGTCATGTGTCATGTGGTGTCATGTGTCATGTGGTGTCATGTGCCATGTGTCATCATGTGTCATGTGTTATCATGTGTTGTCATGTGTCATCATGTGTCATATGGTGTCATGTATCATCATGTGTCATGTGTGTCATGTGGTGTTGTGTGCCATGTGTCTTCATGTGTCATGTGGTGTCATGTGTCATGTATTGTCATGTGTTGTCATGTGGTTTCATGTGGTGTCATGTGTCATGTATTGTCATGTGGTGTCACATGCCATCATATGTCATGTGTCATGGGGTGTGTTATGGTGTCATGTGTCATCATGTGTCATGTGGTGTCATGTATCATCATGCGTCATGTGGTGTCATGTGTCATGTGATATCATGTGGTGTCATGTTGTGTTGTGTCATGTGTCATGTGTCATGTGGTGTCATGTGCTGTCATATGTGATGTCATGTGGTGTCATTTGTTATGTGTCGTGTGGTGTCATGTGTCATGTGATGTCATGTGTCATGTGGTATCATGTTTCATGTGGTGTCATGTGTTGTCATTTGGTGTCGTGTGTCATCATGTGTCATGTGGTGTCATGTGGTGTCATATGACATGTGTCTTCATGTGTCATGTGTTATCATGTGTCATCATGTGTCATGTGGTATCATGTGTCATCATGTGTCATATGGTATCATGTGGTATCATATGGTGTCATGTGGTGTCATGTCATGTGGTGTCACGTGATCATGTGTCATGTGGTGTCATGTGTCGTCATGTGTCATCATGTGTCATCATGTGGTGTCATGTGGTGTCATGTGGTATAATGTGGTGTCATGTGGTGTCATGTCATGTGATGTCACATGGTCAAGTGTCATGTGTCATATTGTGTCATATGGTGACATGTGGTGTTATGTGCCATGTATTGTCATGTGGTGTCATGTGCCATCATATGTCATGTGTCATGTGGTGTCATGTGTCATGTGGTGTCATGTGCCATGTGTCATCATGTGTCATGTGGTATCATGTGTCATGTGGTGTCATATGGTATCGTGTGCCATGTGTCATGTGTCATCATGTATCATGTGTCATCATGTGGTGTCATGTGTCATGTATTGTCATGTGTTGTCATGTGGTTTCATGTGGTGTCATATGTCATGTATTGTCATGTGGTGTCATGTGCCATCATATGTCATGTGTCATGTGGTGTCATGTGTCATGTGGTAGTATGTACCATGTGTCATCATGTGTCATGTGGTATCATGTGTCATGTGGTGTCATGTGGTATCGTGTGCCATGTGTCATGTGTCATCATGTGTCATGTGGTGTCATGTGTCATGTGGTGTCATGTGGTATCATGTGCCATGTGTCATGTGTCATCATGTGTCATGTGGTGTCATATGTCATCATGTGTCATGTGGTGCCATGTGTCATGTGGTGTCATATCACATGATATCATATGGTGTTATGTGTCATGTGGTGTTGTCATGTGGTGTCATGTGGTGTCATGTGCCATGTGTCATCATGTGTCATGTGTTATCATGTGTTGTCATGTGTCATCATATGTCATGTGGTGTCATGTGTCATGTGGTGTCATGTGTCATGTGGTGTCATGTGGTATTATGTGTCATGTGGTGTCATGTGGTGTCATGTGTCATTTGCCATGTGGTGTCATGTGCTGTCATGTATCAGTATGTTTCATGTGATGCCATGTGTCATCATGTGTCATCATGTGTCATGTGTTGTCAGTCATGTGGTGTCATGTGGTGTCATGTGTCATCATATGTCATCATGTGGTGTCATGTGGTGTCATGTGGCGTCATATCATGTGATTTTTTGTGGTGTCATGTGTCATGTGTCATGTTGTGTCATGTGTCATGTGGTGTCATGTGGTGTCATGTGGTGTCAGGTGTCATGAGTCATGTGGTGTCATGTAGTGTAAATTGATGTCATGTGGCGTCATGTGGTGTCATATGTCATGTGGTGTCATGTGTTGTCATGTGGTGTCATGTGTTATCATGTGGCATGTGGTTTCATGTGGTGTCATATGCCATGTGTCATGTGGTGTCATGTATTATCATGTGTTGTCATATGGTTTCATGTGGTGTCATGTGTCATATATTGTCATGTGGTGTCATGTGCCATCATATGTCATGTGTCATGTGGTGTCATGTGTCATCATGTGTCATGTGGTGTCATGTATCATCATGCGTCATGTGATGTCATGTGTCATGTGATATCATGTGGTGTCATATTGTATTGTGTCATATGTCATGTGGTGTCATGTGCTGTCATATCATGTGGTGTCATGTGTCATGTGGTGTCATGTGTCATCATGTTTCATGTGGTGCCATGTGTTATCATGTGCCATCATGTGTCATGTGTTGTCAGTCATGTGATGTCATGTGTCATCATGTATCATCATGTATCATGTCTCATCATGTGGTGTCATGTGTCATGTATTATCATGTGGTTTCATGTGGTGTCATGTGTCATGCGGTGTCATGTGTCATCTGGTGTCATGTCTCATCATGTTTCATGTGGTGCCATGTGTCATCATGTGCCATCATGTGTCATATGTTGTCAGTCATATGGTGTCATGTGGTGTCCTGTGTCGTCATGTGTCATCATGTGTAATCATGAGGTGTCATGTGGTGTCATGTGGTGTCATGTGGTGTCATGTGGTGTAATGTGTCATGTGGTGTCATGTGGTGTCATATCATGTGGTGTCATGTGGTGTCACATGTCATGTGGTGTCATGTGTCATCATGTATCCTGTGTCATGTGTCATGTATTGTCATGTGGTTTCATGTGGTGTCATGTGTCATGTGGTGTCATGTGCCATCATATGTCATGTGATATCAGGTCACATGTGGTATCATGTGCCATGTGTCATCATGTGTCATGTGTTATCATGTGTTGTCATGTGTCATCATGTGTCATGTGGTGTCATGTATCATCATTTGTCATGTGGTGTCATGTGTCATGTGGTATCATGTGGTGTCATGTGGTGTCATGTCATGTGGTGTCACATGGGCATATGTCATGTGTCATGTGGTGTCATATGTCATGTTGTGTTGTGTCATGTATCATGTGGTGTCATGTGGTGTCATATCATGTGGTGTCATGTCGTGTCATGTGGTGTCATGTGTCATGTGGTGTCATGTGCCATGTGGTGTCATATGTCATCATGTTTTATGTGTCATGTATTGTCATGTGTTGTCATGTGGTTTCATGTGGTGTCATGTGTCATGTATTGTCATGTGGTGTCATGTGCCATCATATTTCATGTGTCATGTGTCATGTGGTGTCATGTGCCATGTGTCATCATGTGTCATGTGTTATCATGTGTTGTCATGTGTCATCATGTGTCATGTGATGTCATGTATCATCATGTGTCATGTGGTGTCATGTGGTGTCATGTGCCATGTGTCATGTGTCGTCATGTGTCATGTGGTGTCATGTGTCATGTATTGTCATGGGTTGTCATGTGGTTTTATGTGGTGTCATGTGTCATGTATTGTCATGTGGTGTCATGTGCCATCATATGTCATGTGTCATGTGTCATCATGTGTCATGTATCATCATGTATCATGTGGTGTCATGTGTCATGTGATATCATGTGGTATCATGTTCTGTTGTGTCATGTGTCATATGGTGTCATGTGCTGTCATATGTGGTGTCATGTGGTGTCATGTGTCATGTAGTGTCATGTGTCATGTGGTGTCATGTGTCATGTGGTATAATGTTTCATGTGGTGTCATGTGTTGTCATTTGGTGTCGTGTGTCATCATGTGTCATGTGGTGTCATGTGGTGTCATATTACATGTGTCTTCATGTGTCATGTATTATCATGTGTCATCATATATCATGTGGTGTCATGCGTCATTATGTGTCATATGGTGTCATGTGGCATCATGTGGTGTCATGTGGTGTCATGTCATGTGGTGTCACGTGATCATGTGTCATGGGGTGTCATGTGTCATCATGTGTCATCATTTGTCATCATGTGGTGTCATGTGGTATAATGTGTTGTCATGTGTCATCATATGTCATGTGGTATACTGTGTCATGTGGTGTCATGTGTCATGTTTCATGTGGTACCATGTGTCATCATGTGTCATCATGTGTCATCATTTGGTGTCATGTGGTGTCATGTGGTATAATGTGTCATGTGGTGTCATCTGGTGTCATATCATGTGGTGTCATGTGGTGTCACGTGTCATGTGGTGTCATGTGCCATGTGGTGTCATGTGTTATGAATCATGTGGTATCATGTAGTGTCAATTGGTGTCATGTGGCGTCATGTGATGTCATATGTCATGTGGTGTCATGTGTTGTCATGTGGTGTCATGTGTCGTCATGTGTCATGTGGTGTCATGTGGTGTCATATGCCATGTGCCATCATATGTCATGTGTCATATGGTGTCATGTGTCATCATGTTTTATGTGGTGTCATGTGTCATCATGTGTTATGTGGTGTCATGTGTCATCATGTGTCATGTGTCATGTGATGTCATGTGTCATGTGGTGTCACATCGTCATGTGTCATGTGGTGTCATGTGGTGTCATGTGTCATGTGGTGTCATGTGTCATCTGGTGTCATGTGTCATCATGTTTCAAGTGGTGCCATGTGTCAACATGTATCATGTGTCATGTGATGTCATGTATCATGTATTGTCATGTGGTTTCATGTGGTGTCATGTGTCATGTGGTGTCATGTGCCATCATATGTCATGTGTCATGTGTCATCATGTGTCATGTGGTGTCATGTATCATCATGTGTCATGTGGTGTCATGTGTCATGTGGTGTCATGTGGTATTATGTGCCATGTGTCATGTGTCATCATGTGTCATGTGGTGTCATGTGTCATCATGTGTAATGTGGTGCCATGTGTCATGTGGTGTCATGTGGTGTTATATCATATGGTGTCATGTGATGTTATATGTCATATGGTATTGTCATGTGGTGTCATGTAGTGTCATGTGCCATGTGTCATCATGTGTCATGTGTTATCATGTGTTGTCATGTGTCATCATATGTCATATGGTGTCATGTGTCATGTGGTGTCATGTGTCATGTGGTGTCATGTGGTGTTATGTGTCATGTGGTGTCATGTGGTATCATGTGGTGTCAAGTGGTATCATGTGGTGTCATACGTCATGTGGTGTCATGTGTTGTCATGTGGTGTCATCTGTCATCATGTATCATGTGTCATCATGTGGTGTCATGAGACATGTTTAGTCATGTGTTGTCATGTGGTTTCATGTGATGTCATCTGTCATGTATTGTTATGTGGTTTCATGTGCCATCATATGTCATGTGTCATGTGGTGTCATATGTCATGTGGTGTCATGTGCCATGTGTCATCATGTGTTATCATGTGTTGTCATGTGTCATCATGTGTCATGTGGTGTCATGTGGTATTGTGTGCCATGTATCGTCATGTGTCATGTGGTGTCATGTATTGTCATGTGTTGTCATGTGGTTTCATGTGGTGTCATGTGTCATGTATTGTCATGTGGTGTCATGTGCCATCATATGTCATGTGTCATGTGTATTTATGTGTCATCATGTGTCATGTGGTGTCATGTATCATCATGTGTCATGTGGTGTCATGTGTCATGTGATATCATGTGGTGTCATGTTGTATTGTGTCATGTGTCATGTGGTGTCATGTGCTGTCATATCATGTGGTGTCATATGGTGTCATGTGTCATGTGTCATGTGGTGTCATGTGTCATGTGGTGTCATGTGTCATGTGGTATCATGTTTCATGTGGTGTCATGTGTTGTCATTTGGTGTCATGTGTCATCATGTGTCATGTGGTGTCATGTGGTGTCATATGCAATGTGTCATCATGTGTTATATGTTATCATGTGTCGTCATGTGTCATCATGTGTCATGTGGTGTCATGTGTCGCCATGTGTCATGTGGTATCATGTGTCATGTGGTGTCACATGGTCATGTGTCATGTGTCATGTTGTGTCAGGTGGTATGTGTCATGTGTCATGTGGTGTCAAGTGGTGTCAAGTGGTGTCATGTGGTGTCATGTGTCATCTGGTGTCATGTGTCATCATGTTTCATGTGGTGCCATGTGTCATCATGTGCCATCATGTGTCATGTGTTGTCAGTCATGTGGTGTCATGTGTCAACATGTATCATGTGTCATGTGGTGTCATGTGTCATATATTGTCATGTGGTTTCATGTGGTGTCATGTGTCATGTGGTGTCATGTGCCATCATATGCCATGTGTCATGTGTCATCATGTGTCATGTGGTGTCATGTATCATCATGTGTCATGTGGTGTCATGTGTCATGTGGTGTCATGTGGTGTCATGTGGTGTCGTGTGCCATGTGTCATGTGTCATCATGTGTTATGTGGTGTCATGTGTTATCATGTGTCATGTGGTGCCATGTGTCATGTGGTGTCATATCATATGGTGTCATGTGGTATTATGTGTCATGTGGTGTTGTCATGTGGTGTCATGTGGTGTCATGTGCCATGTGTCATTATGTGTCATGTGTTATCATGTGTTGTCATGTGTCATCATATGTCATGTGGTGTCATGTGTCATGTGGTGTCATTTGTTATGTGGTGTCATGTGGTGTTATGTGTCATGTGGTGTCATGTGGTGTCAAGTGGTGTCATGTGGCGTCATGTGATGTCATACGTCATGTGGTGTCATGTGTTGTCATGTGGTGTCATGTGTCATCATGTATCATGTGTCATCATGTGGTGTCCTGTGTCATGTGGTGTCATGTGGCATCATGTGCCATGTGTCATGTGTCCTCATGTGTCATGTGATGTCATGTGTCATCATGTGTCATGTGGTGCCATGTGTCATGTGGTATCATGTGGTGTCATATCATAAGGTGTCATGTGGTGTTATGTGTCATGTGGTGTTGTCATGTGGTGTCATGTGGTGTCATGCGCCATGTGTCATCATGTGTCATGTGTTATCATGTGTTGTCATGTGTCATCATATGTCATGTGGTGTCATGTGTCATGTGGTATCATGTGTCATGTGGTGTCATGTGGTATTATGTGTCATAAGGTGTCATGTGGTGTCAAGTGGTATCATGTGGCGTCATGTGGTGTCATACGTAATGTGGTGTCATGTGTTGTCATGTGATGTCATGTGTCATCATGTATCATGTGTCATCATGTGGTGTCATGTGTCATGTATTGTCATGTGTTGTCATGTGGTTTCATGTGATGTCATGTGTCATGTATTGTCATGTGGTGTCATGTGCCATCATATGTCATGTGTCATGTGGTGTCATGTGTCATGTGGTGTCATGTGCCATGTGTCATCATGTGTCATGTGTTATCATGTGTTGTCGTGTGTCATCATGTGTCATGTGGTGTCATGTATCATCATGTGTCATGTGTGTCATGTAGTGTTGTGTGCCATGTGTCATCATGTGTCATGTGGTGTCATGTGTCATGTATTGTCATGTGTTGTCATGTGGTTTCATGTGGTGTCATGTGTCATGTATTGTCATGTGGTATCACATGCCATCATATGTCATGTGTCATGGGGTGTCATGTGGTGTCATGTGTCATCATGTGTCATGTGGTGTCATGTATCATCATGCGTCATGTGGTGTCATGTGTCATGTGATATCATGTGGTGTCATGTTGTGTTGTGTCATGTGTCATGTGGTGTCATGTGCTGTCATATGTGATGTCATGTGGTGTCATTTGTCATGTGTCATGTGGTGTCATGTGTCATGTGATGTCATGTGTCATGTGGTATCATGTTTCATGTGGTGTCATATGACATGTGTCTTCATGTGTCATGTGTTATCATGTGTCATCATGTATCATGTGGTATCATGTGTCATCATGTGTCATATGGTATCATGTGGTATCATGTGGTGTCATGTGATGTCATGTCATGTGGTGTCACGTGATCATGTGTCATGTGGTGTCATGTGTCGTCATGTGTCATCATGTGTCATCATGTGGTGTCATGTGGTGTCATGTGGTATAATGTGGTGACATGTGGTATCATGTCATGTGGTGTCACATGGTCAAGTGTCATGTGTCATGTGGTGTCATGTGGTGACATATGGTGTTATGTGTCATGTGTCATGTGGTGTCAAGTGGTGTCATGTGGTGTCATATGTCATGTGGTGTCATGTGGTGTCATGTGTCATGTGGTGTCATGTGTCATCATGTTTCATGTGGTGCCATGTGTCATGTGTCATCATGTGTCATCATGTGTCATGTATTGTCAGTCATATGGTATCATGTGGTGTCCTGTGTTGTCATGTGTCATCATGTGTCATCATGTGTTGTCATGTGATGTCATGTGGTGTAATGTGTCATGTGGTGTCATGTGGTGTCATATCATGTGGTGTCATGTAGTGTCACGTGTCATGTGGTGTCATGTGCCAAGTGATGTCATGTGGTGTCATGTAGTGTCAATTGGTGTCATGTGGCATCATGTGGTGTCATGTGTCATCATGTGTCATGTGATGCCATTTATCATTATGTGTCATGTGGTATCATGTGTCATGTGGTATCATGTGGTGTCATGTGGTGTCATGTCATGTGGTGTCACATGGTCATGTGTCATGTGGTGTCATATAGCATGTTGTGTTGTGTCATGTGTCATGTGGTGTCATATCATGTGTTGTCATGTTGTGTCATGTGTCATGTGTCATGTGGTGTCATGTGCAATGTGGTGTCATATGTCATGTGGTATCATGTGTCGTGTGGTGTCATGTGTTGCCATGTGGTGTCATGTGTCATCATGTGTCATGTGGTGTCATATGACATGTGTCATCATGTGTCATGTGTTATCATGTGTCATCATGTGTCATGTGGTGCCATGTGTCATCATGTGTCATGTGTCATGTGGTGTCATGTGTCATGTGGTATCATGTGGTGTCATGTGGTGGCATGTCATGTGGTGTCACGTGGTTATGTGTCATGAGTTATCATGTGTCATGTGTTGTCATGTGTCATCATGTCTCATGTGTCATGTGGTATCATGTGGTGTCATGTGGTGTCAAGTCATGTGGTGTCACGTGGTCATGTGTCATGTGGTGTCATGTGTCATGTGTCATGTGGTGTCATGTGTCATGTGGTGCCATGTGTCATCATGTATCATCATGTGTCATGTGTTGTCAGTCATGTGGTGTCATGTGTCATCATGTATCATGTGTCATCATGTGGTGTCATGTGTCATATATTGTCATTTGTTGTCATGTGGTTTCATGTGGTATCATGTATCATGAATTGCCATGTGCCATCATATGTCATGTCATGTGGCATCATGTGGTGTCATGTGCCATGTGTCATCATGTGTCATGTGTTATTATGTGTAGTCATGTGTCATCATTTGTCATGTGGTGTCATGTGTCATGTGGTGTCATGTGGTGTCATGTGGTGTCATGTAGTGTCATGTGCCATGTGTCATCATGTTTGATGTGTCATCATATGTCATGTGGTGTCATGTGTCATCATGTGGCATGTGGTGTGATGTGTTTTCAAGTGGTGTCATGTGTCATCATGTGTCATGTGATGTCATGTGCCATGTGTCATCATGTGTCATGTGTTATTGTTATTGTTATTGTTAATTTAGATTTGTATCGCGCCAATCACCTACAGGTCTCTAGGCGCTCGGAAATCGATGGATTCATACAATAACTATGTGTCCCACAAGAAGATGATACAGCAACCGGACAACATTGTGCCCCGAGCCCTCCCAAACAGTAATGTCTTTAGACACTTTCTGAATCGCAGTAGATTCACCTCTCTGCGTAGTTCCTCAGGCAGCTTGTTCCACAGCTGAGGAACCAACACAGAGAAGGTTCTCCCTCCCTTGGCTACGAGCCTAAACCGAGGGCAGGTCAACAGCTGAGATTCAGAGGATCTAAGATTTCTTTTTGGACAATAAACTTCCAGCCGATCTCTAATATATCCCGGGGCATGGCCATAAATAGCCTTATGGGCCGTGCACATGCTCTTAAACTCTACTCTCTCCTTTATAGGGAGCCAATGTAGGTTCCATAACAGAGGAGATGCTCTAATCCTTCTGGGGAGTCTAAAAATCAGTCGCGCTGCGTCATTCATGACAACCTGCAGTCTGTTCATGAACGTTTTTGGGAGGCCTAGATAAAGGACATTTCCATAGTCTATTTTTGACATAATTGTTGCTGCCACAACTGTTCGCAACATAGACTGGGAAAGGATGGGTGCTAACTTACGTAGCTGTCTGATAATATTTGTGCAATTCCCGACAACGGCAGAAATTTGACTGCCCATTGACAGGTCGCAGTCCAACTTGATCCCCAAACTCTTTACATTTGCCTTTGGAATCGCAGTTGGGCCTAACTCCTGAGGCCAGTAGAGATCATTCCAAGGTGAGGTGGCTGATGAAAGTACCAAAACCTCAGTCTTGTCTGGATTGATCTTTAACAGATTTCTCATCATCCAGCCGACCGTGAACCTCAAGATCTTCTGCGCTTGCTGCTGTGCAGCCTCGGTATTATCGATGCTCAGTAAAAGCTGAGTATCGGCAGCGTAGTTAAAGACTCTACAGCCCATGTTAGCCAAAGATGCGATCAGGGGTTGAAGATACAGGTTGAACAATAGTGGGGACAATGCAGAATGAATTGAATTTGAATTTGAATTTAAAATATTTATTGAGCGCAGCATTCACCAGCGGTTTCTTGGCGCTATAGAGGGCAGGGTACCAGTGGGGGAGAGTGATCACCACACCTAAAAACTGATAGGCCTAAGGAGAAGTGAGAGCATATCACAAGGGAAAGGCCTGTTTAAAAAGAAAGGTTTTAAGGTCCTTCCGAAAGAGAAGGTAGTGTGTTGCCAGTCTTAGGTGATCCGGTAGAGAGTTCCAAAAAGTGGGTGCCAGAGTAGAAAAGTTCGACCCACCCCACTTCTTGCGCTTAAAGCGGGGGACCACCAACAAAGACTGGGAAGAAGAGCGAAGCTCTCGAGTGGGGATATACTCCCTGATCATGGAAGAAATAAAGGCGGGAGCAGAGCCCCGCCGTGAATGAAAAACCATGCAATCCAACTTAAACAAGGCCCTCTCTTTAACCGGCAACCAATGAAGTACCTTCAGAAGAGGAGTGCAATGATGCGAGCAAGAAAGGCCATGAATAAGTCCGGCTGCCTGGTTTTGAACCAACTGGAGTTTCCGTAGGCTGTACGCTGGAATGCCATTGTACAGGGCATTTGCGTAGTCCAGCCGGGAGACAACAAGAGCGGACATAATCAGCTTGAGTGCCAGAGGAGAGAAAAAGCGAGAAACAGTGCGAATAGTGCGGAGAGTGAGAAAACAACATGACTAACTTGTGAGTGAAGAGTGAGTTGATTATTGAGTTTGACACCTAATGTCTTGACTGAGGCAGAAGGAGAAGGAGGGGGCCCAAAAGAAGAAGGCCAAAATAAAGAATTCCAGGGACTGGAGCAACCACCCGTAAGAACCAGCTCGGTCTTATCCGGGTTCAACTTTAGGTGGTTGTGATTCATCCAGTCCCTGATGAAAACCATAACTGACTGAAAATTAGAAATAGAATGAGGAGAGGAAGAGAGATTAAAAATAAGCTGGAGGTCATCCGCATAGTTAAAAACGGTGACCTCCAGCTGCTGGAGAGCAAAAATCAAAGGACAGATGTAGAGATTAAACAAAAGAGGAAAAAGAGAAGAATCCTGAGGAACACCACAAGTGACAGGTAATGAGGCAGCCGAAAAGTCTCCCAGCCGGACCGCCTGGGTGCGGTCCCTTAAAAAAGGAGGAGAGCCAGACCAAGGCCGAGCCCCTGATTCCTGCCGCTCTGACACAGGACAACAAGATGGAATGGTCCACCGTGTCGAAGGCGGCGGAGAGATCGAGGAGCACCAAGGCCTGATGATGGTTTTGGTCTGCTCCCTCCCTAAAGTTGTTGAGGACCGACACCACAATGGACTCCGTGGAGTGTCTTGGCCTAAATCCTGCTTATCGGGGTGCTAAGCCCCCATTCTCCTCAATGAAGGAGCTGAAAACCATTGTTACATGCCGCTCCAGCACCTTGCCCAAATAGGGCAGCAGCGAAATTGGACGGTAATTGGCTGGAGCGGAAGGGTCAACCCCCGCTTTCTTGAGGATAGGCACTATAGTAGCGGACTTTAGGGAAGGAGTCACCACCCCTCGTGTAAAGGAATTATTAAGAAAAATAAGGGGGGGCAAAGGACAGGCAGTGTAAATGTGTTTGAGGATGCGGCCTGGACAAACATCTATCGGAGAACCCGACTTAACTTTTGGGAGAATGGCCAGAAACGCATCCTCAGTGAGCGGTAGAATAGAAGTGAGGGAGGAACGGGCAGTAGGGGGAAAGGGATCGTCAAAAGCCGGGGAAGGGAAAGGAATATTTAGTTTAATATTGGTTATTTTATCCAAAAAATAAGAGTTAAGGGAATCACATAGATGCTGAGTGGGCAGGGGTTTAGGGGATGCCCTGTCCGAGTAGGCCAGATCCTGGACTATGGAGAAAATCTCTCTGGGTTTATTTTCTGCCACCAAAATGTTGGCGGAAAAATAAGCAGTCTTTACGTCGAGTATAGCTCTCTTATACTCGCCCAGGAGGGTGGTGTATCTAACTTTCAGTGTAGGGCAGTAGTCCCTTCTCCACAGCCTCTCCGCTCGCCTAAGAGCAAGCTTCTTCTCCTTTAACTCCTCATTAAACCAACGATTGGATTCGTTGGGGCGTCTGGTTGATATCCGACGTAAGGGAGCTACCAAGTCGCATCCCCTGGCGAGCCAGGTGTTAAGGGTGGCGGCTTGGGATGAGGAGGAAAGGCCTGCCAACTTAGGCGAGGAGTCCAGCAGGGAGGATGACAAGGCCTGGAGGTCGACACGGCCCCAGTTACGTGCCCAGGTGTTTTTGGCTAATGGAACTTTCACCACTGACCTGTAATTAAGAGAACAGGCGGCTAAGAAGTGATCCGACCACGGACATGGGGAAACAGAGATGGATGAAATAGAACAATTGAGGGACCAGACCTGGTCCAACACATGACCATGTGTGTGTGTAGGAACCTGGACATGGGAAACCAAGTTCAAGGCCAAAAGAAGTTCGGAGAACTGTTTAGAAGAGGTACATTCGTGGGCAATAGTAGGCCAATAGTTAAAGTCCCCAAGTACAAGGACCGAGGCATGATTGACCACTAAGGTGGCCAAAAGATCCTGTATGGCGGGCAAAAATAAAGGTGACAGCTGGGGCGGACGATATACCAATAAACAGGTAAGAGGAGGAGATAGAGTAGGGAAAGAAACTACAAGATGGTCTATGGGCGCAATCGGGGGTGATGGGAGTAGTTGCATATTAAGGTCAGACCGGGCAATAATAGCCACTCCACCCCCCGCCTTGCTAGCCGGGCGATCTGAGCGTAGGGCAACATAGGATGGGGGAAGGGGAGCCAATAAAGAGGGCAGGGACGATTTGCTAAACCAAGTCTCGTCAGAAATAATATATCTGGCTTCTGTATGGAGCCTTGGGGCACCCCACATTTTAGAGTCCCCACATCTGAAATCAAATCCCCCAACTGTATCCTCTGAGTTCTTCCCAGAAGAAAGGACCTCAACCAGTTAAAGGCCTCACCTTTGACCCCAATGTTATCTAATCTTCCCAGGAGCAGGTCATGGCTGATAGTATCGAACGCCGCCGACAGATCTAAAAGAATCAGGGCGCTCGGTTTCTTAATGTCAGCCATGCCTCTTAACTCGTCCAATACCGATAGCATCACCATCTCGGTGCTATGGTGTGCTCGAAACCCTGCCTGTTGCTCATGGAGTAGAGAATAGGACGCCACATGAAGGGATAAGAACTTCAAAACATGCTGTTCTAAAATTTTCGCAAAGAAGGGCAACTGAGAGATCGGTCTATAATTCTTTAAGAGCGCGGGTCCGCGCCAGCCTTCTTCAACAAAGGCCTGACTCGCGCTTCTTTGGATTCGGCAATTAAATAGCCCGTTCCTAGAGATCTATTGAGGAGAGAGATGAAACGCTCCTCCAGAATAGGGCGGGCCATGCGAAATACACCAGGGGGCCATGGGTCTGCTGGAGAACTAGACTTAGTTCTACCCATCAGATGCTCCAAACTCAGTAACTTCATGATAGTACTGTGGGGTTATAGGAATCAGGATATAAAGCGGATCCATCTAACGTATTGTTTTTTTATTTCCAGGATGATATTTTCCACCTTTTCCAGGAAGTACCCTTGAAAGGTGTTACAATCTATGGTGATACCTGAGCATTCAGGTTTTTTGCTCAGCTTAGATAGGATTTTAAAAGTCTCCTTCTGGACATTCCCTTGCTTAGTCGGTCCTCATAATATGCTGTCTTTGCCTGCAGTATAAGCTTTTTATAGATATGAAGGGAGGCTTTATATTGATATTGTTATCATGTGTTGTCATGTGTCATCATGTGTCATGTGGTGTCATGTGTCATCATGTGTCATGTGGTGTCATGTGGTATCATGTGGTGTCATTTGGTGTCATGTCATGTGGTATCACATGGTCATGTGTCATGTGTCATGTGGTGTCATATGGTGTTATGTGTCATGTGTCATGTGGTGTCATGTGGTGTCAAGTGGTGTCATGTGGTGTCATGCGTCATGTGGTGTCATGTGGTGTCAAGTGGTGTCATGTGGTGTCATGTATCATTTGTCATGTGATGTCATGTGTCATCATGTGTTATCATGTGTTGTCATGTGTCATCATGTGTCATGTGGTGTCATGTGTCATCATGTGTCATGTGGTGTCATGTGGTATCATGTGGTGTCATTTGGTGTCATGTCATGTGGTATCACATGGTCATGTGTCATGTGGTGTCATGTGGTGTCATGTGGTGTTATGTGTCATGTAATATCATGTGGTGTCAAGTGGTGTCATGTGGTGTCATATGTCATGTGGTATCATGTGTCATGTGGTGTCATGTGTCATCATGCATCATGTGGTGTCATGTGTCATGTGATATCATGTGGTGTCATGTGATATCATGTCATGTGATGGCACATGGTCATGTGTCATGTGTCATGTTGTGTCATATTTCATGTGGTGTCATGTGTCACCATGTTTCATGTGATGCCATGTGGCATGATGTGTAATGATGTGTCATCATGTGTCATGTGTTGTCAGTCATATGGTGTCATGTGGTGTCCTGTGTTGTCATGTGTCATCATGTGTCATCATGTGGTGTCATGTGGTGTCACGCGTCATGTGGTGTCATGTGCCATGTGGTGTCATGTGTCATGAGTCATGTGGTGTCATGTAGTGTCAATTGGTGTCATGTGGCATCATGTGGTGTCATATGTTGTGTGGTGTCATGTGTTGTCATGTGGTGTCATGTGTCGTCATGTGTCATGTGGTGTCATGTGGTGTCATATGCCATGTGTCATCATGTATCATGTGTTATCATGTGTTGTCATGTGTCATCATATGTCATGTGTCATCATGTGTCATGTGATGTCATGTGTCATGTGGTGTCATGTCATGTGGTGTCATGTGGTCATGTGGCATGTGTCATGTTGTGTCATGTGGTGTCATGTGTCATGTGTCATGTGTCATGTGGTGTCATGTGTCATCATGTTTCATGTGGTGCCATGTGTCATCATGTGCCATCATGTGCCATCATGTGTCATGTGTTGTCAGTCATGTGGTGTCTTGTGTCATCATGTATCATGTGTCATCATGTGGTGTCATGTGTCATGTATTGTCATGTGCCATCATATGTCATGTGCCATGTGTCATCATGTGTCATGTGTTATCATGTGTTGTCATGTGTCATCATGTGTCATGTGGTGTCATGTATCATTATGTGTCATGTGGTGTCATGTGTCATGTGGTATCATGTGGTGTCATGTGGTGTCATGTCTTGTGGTGTCACATGGTCATGTTTCATATGGTACCATGTTTCATCATGTGTCATCATGAGTCGTCATGTGTCATGTGTTTTCAGTCATGTGGTGTCATGTGTCATCATGTGTCATCATGTGGTGTCATGTGGTGTCATGTGTCACGTGTCATGTGTCATCATGTTTCATGTGGTGCCATGTGTCATCATATGTCATCATGTGCCCTCATGTGTCATGTGTTATCAGTCATGTGTTGTCATGTGTCATCATGTATCATGTGTCATCATGTGATGTCATGTGTCATGTATTATCATGTGGTGTCATGTGCCATCATATGTCATGTGTCATGTGGTGTCATGTGTCATCATGTGTCATGTGGTGTCATGTGTCATCATGTGTCATCATGTGTCATATGTCATGTGGTGTCATGTGTCATATGGTATCATGTGGTGTCATGTGGTGTCATGTGGTGTCATGTGTCATGTGGTGTCATGTGGTGTAGTGTGTCATGTGATGACATGTAGTTTCATATGGTATCATGTGCCATGTGTCATCATGTGTCATGTGTCATCATGTGTTGTCATGTGTCGTCATATGTCATGTGGTGTCATGTGTCATCATGTGTCATGTGTCGTCATGTGACATTATGTGTCATGTGGTATCTTGTGTCATGTTTCATGTGGTGTCATGTGTCATGTGGTGTCATGTGGTGTCATATCATGTAGTGTCATGTGATGTTACGTGTCATGTGTCATGTGATGTCATATGTCATGGGGTGTCATGTGGTGTCTTGAGTCATGTGGTGTCATGTGTTGTCATGTGGTGCCATGTGTTGTCATGTGTCATGCTGTGTCATGTGATGTCATGTGCTATGTGTCTACATGTGTCATGTGTTATCATGTGTTGTTATGTCTTATCAAGTGTCATGTGTCATCATGTGTCATGTGGTGTAATGTGTCATCATGTAACATGTGTCATCATGTGGTGTCATGTGTCATGTATTGTCATGTGTTGTCATGTGGTTTCATGTGGAGTCATGTGTCATGTGTTATCATGTGTTATCATGTGTCATCATGTGTCATGTGGTGTCATGTATCATCATGTGTCATGTGGTGTCATGTGTCATGTGGTATCATGTGGTGTCATGTGGTGATATGTCATGTGGTGTCACATGGTCATGTGTCATGTGGTGTCATATGTCATGTTGTGTTGTGTCATGTGTCATGTGGTGTCATGTGGTGTCATATCATGTAGTGTCATGTGGTGTCATGAGTCATGTATCATGTGGTATCATGTGCCATGTGGTATCATGTGTCATGTCACATGTGTCATGTGTCATTTGGTATCATGTGGTGTCACGTGTCATGTGGTGTCATGTGTCATCATGTTTTGTGTGGTGCCATGTGTCATCATGTGTCATCATGTGTCATGTGTTGTCAGTCATGTGGTGCCATGTGTCATCATGTGTCATCATGTGTTCTGAGTTGTCAGTCATGTGGTGTCATGTGTCATGTGGTATCATGTGTCATTATGTGGTATCATGTGTCATGTATTGTCATGTGTTGTCATGTGGTTTCATGTGGTGTCATGTGTCATGTATTGTCATGTATTGTCATGTGCCATCATATGTCATGTGTCATGTGGTGTCATGTGTCATCATGTGTCATGGTGGTGTCATGTATCATCATGCGTCATGTGGTATCATGTATCATGTGATATCATGTGGTGTCATGTGGTATCATGTCATGTGATGGCACATGGTCATGTGTCATGTGTCATGTGGTGTCATGTTGTGTTGTGTCATGTGGTGTCATGTGCTGTCATATCATGTGGTGTCATGTGGTGTCATGTGTCATGTGGTGTCATGTGTCATGTGGTATCATGTTTCATGTGGTGTCATGTATTGTCATTTGGTGTCGTGTGTCATCATGTGTCATGTGGTGTCATATGACATGTGTCTTCATGTGTCATGTGTTATCATGTGTCATCATGTGTCATGTGGTGTCATGTGTCATGTGGTGTCATGTGGTGTCATGTGTATCATATGGTGTCATGTCATTTGGTGTCATGTGGTCATGTGTCATGTGGTGTCATGTGGTGTTGTGTCATGTGTCATGTGGTGTCATGTGGTATCATGTGTCATGTGTCATGTGGTGTCATGTGTCATGTGGTATCATGTGTCGTGTGGTGTCATGGGTTGTCATGTGTCATCATGTGTCATGTGGTGTCATTTATCATCATGTGTCATGTGGTGTCATGTGGTGTCATGTAGTGTCATGTGCCATGTGTCATCATGCTTCATGTGTCATCATGTGTCATGTGGTGTCATGTGTCATCATGTGTCATGTGGTGTCATGTGTTGTCAAGTGGTGTCATGTGTCATCATGTGTCATGTGGTGTCATGTGCCATGTGTCATCATGTGTCATGTGTTATCAAGTGTTGTCATGTGTCATCATGTATCATGTGGTGTCGTGTGTCATCATGTGTCATGTGGTATCATGTGGTGTCATTTGGTGTCATGTCATGTGGTATCACATGGTCATGTGTCATGTGGTGTCATGTGTCATGTGGTGTCATGTGGTGTTATGTGTCATGTGTCATGTGGTGTCATGTGGTGTCAAGTGGTGTCATGTGGTGTCATGTGTCATTTGGTGTCATGTGTCATGTGGTGTCATGTGTCATCATGTTTCATGTGGTACCATGTGTCATCATGTGTCATCATGTGTCGTCATGTGTTGTCAGTCATGTGGTGTCATGTGTCATCATGTGTCATCATGTGTCATCATGTGGTGTCATGTGGTGTCATGTGGTGTCATGTGTCATGTGTCATCATGTTTCATGTGGTAACATGTATCATCATGTGTCATCATGTGCCATCGTGTGTCATGTGTTGTCAGTCATGTGGTGTCATGTGTCATCATGTATCATGTGTCATCATGTGGTGTCATGTGTCATGTATTGTCATGTGTTGTCATGTGGTTTCATGTGGTGTCATGTGTCATGTATTGTCATGTGGTGCAATATGCCATCATATGTCATGTGTCATGTGGTGTCATGTGGAGTCATGTGTCATGTGGTAACATGTGGTGTTATATGTCATGTGGTGCCAAGTGGTATCATGTGGTGTCATATGTCATGTGATGTCATGTGTCATGTGGTATCATGTGTCATCATGTTTCATGTGGTGCCCTGTGTCATCATGTGTCATCATGTATCATCATGTGTCATGTGTTGTCCGTCATGTGGTGTCATGTATCATCATGTATCATGTGTCAAAATGTGGTGTCATGTATTGTCATGTGCTGTCATGTGGTTTCATGTGGTGTCATGTGTCATGAATTGCCATGTGCCATCATATTTCATGTGTCATGTGGTGTCATGTGCCATGTGTCATCATGTGTCATGTGTTATCATGTGTTGTCATGTGTCATGTGGTGTCATGTGGTGTCATGTATCATCATGTGTCATGTGGTGTCATGTGTCATGTGGTGTCATGTAGTGTCATGTGCCATGTGTCATCATGTTTCATGTGTCATCATGTGTCATGTGATATAATGTGTCAAGTGGTGTCATCTGTAATCATGTGTCATGTGGTGTCATGTGCCATGTGTCAACATGTGTCATGTGTTATCAAGTGTTGTCATGTGTCATGTGGTGTCATGTGTCATCATGTGTCATGTGGTGTCATGTGGTATCATGTGGTGTCATTTGGTGTCATGTCATGTGGTGTCACATGGTCATGTGTCATGTGGTGTCATGTGTCATGTGGTGTCATGTGAACCTAAAAGCAATATATATGTCACCCCTACGGCAGGCCTTACATCCCTAAGGCAGGGTGCATCATATTACATGTGAGGACATATCTGCCTGAGCAGACATGCCCTGGTGATGTCCATATCGATTCTTGGGCATTACAAACACAAGGCGATGACGGACGGAGCGCTGAAACTTTTCAAACACTCACCCCCAGTCACAGATGACCCAGATCTGTGACTGGCAGTGAGTTTGCCCTAAGTTGGCTGGGTATGCCCAGACGAGAGTGCCTAGCTCACTTTGCCACTAGATTCAAACTAGCCTGGCTGATGAGAGGTGTTACCCCGAAACATGTCCCAGGATGCTAGGTTCGGGTCCAGGGAAGAATGATGATGGATTAAACCCAGATCTGTGACTTGGGGTGAGTGTCTGAAAAGTTTCAGTGCTCTGTCCATCGTCTCCCTGTGTTTGCTTGGTTCTTGGACATTGCCAGTGAACAGGGATGTCATCTTCTTGAGTGTGTTAGGCACTGGTGCTATCAAATTCCCCAGCTACAAGATGACTTCACTGAAACTAGACATGTTTGGTATCAAACATCACATATTATTAAACCCACTCTGGTTCCAGAGATGCATTGATTAATATAGGCACACAGAGGGCACCTTAGAGATGCCCCCTGAAAACCTACCGACAACTGGTATACAAGGTGGCTGGTGTAGAAAAGACTGTCACCGCAGACCAGGTACTCAGATTCAACAGATCGAGAAGAAGAGGACAAAGAGCCCTGTTTTCCTGCACCAGTCTTGGCAATAGTGACCAAGTGACTCGTAATGCAGCTGTGCAACTACCAAGAACCACCGTAAACTGCCAACTCTTTACAAATTGTCAGCAACCTCCCTTGGAGTAGAGGAGCTACTTGCCTGCAGGCCACAGGCACCAAAGAAGTCCGGTTTGCTGTGTTGCCATTCCCTGGCCAGCCCGATGTAGCAGCCTCCCGGAAAGAGGTACCTGTGCTCCTGAATGGCAGATCTGTCCCCCTACCGAGTGAGAGGACACCAGCACTAACCGGAGAGGCACAACACCAACAATAGGGGTACCAAAGCCAGTGCAACAATTAAGACCCATTTAAATCCAATCGGGACTCAAGCAGCATCAAGACCGAACAGCTATCAAGGGATGTCGGCACCACACAGACCCACTGTCATTCAACTTGCACCTCTCCAGTAAATCTGTGCATTTGTTGGACAAGTTAATTGTCAGGATTGTGCCATACTTATTTTGTGCACATCCTCAGGATATGTCAACCTATCTTCTTGCTAGCTCGCAGTGCACCATCTCCACACATAACCTTACAGGGTAGCAAATGCGTGTGCAACCTGAGAACATGAAAACCCTGATCTAGAACAGAAATTGTGGTAGCAGATCTAGAACCCTTTCATTTGAACTTAAATGCATACCCATAGAAATACACAAGAAATCCTCAGTAAGGCATTTTAATATTTATTGAAGCATTGTGATTCTTGTATACAATATGTGTGCTGCGATAATCAGTAGAATGAAATAGAGTAGCGTAATTAGCATTATGAGAATAGTAAAAAAGATAAACAATCCCACCATTGTTGTAGTGTACTCCCAACTAGCGCTCTCTATACTAGTCTTACCTAGGGTGGGTGATCCGCCAAATCACTAGTTGGTGCTCTAACTCCCCAATACCTGCAGGTAAGTTTCATCTAGCTGTCCATCTTGGTGTAGAGCTGGTCATTCCTTGGCAAACCGGAATCAACTGAACAGGAATTCTGGCATGCAGTGACCGCACTGTGTAAGCTAAGTGCTACTCTGCCTTAAAGAGCACCCATGTGGCCATATCCATCAGGACCAGCCCCTCACTTCTGCTCTTCCGTAAGCGCTTGAAGACCTGGCTTTTTAACCAATAAAACGGCAACGGAACACTCTCTGAAGATCGTAGCTGGTTTAGCGCCGAGACGCCTACAGGTATTTGTTCGCGCTTAATAAATATCAATATTAAATAAATAATAAATAAATATCGAAACCCCAGGCCAGGCTGCAATTGTTTATTCTAGGTAGATAGCTTCATCGCCTACCAGACGATAATAACAATGACATTTGCCTAGTGAATGTAGCCCTTGTACTGAATGTTCAAGGTGCCGTGAGAGTGTGCCTGCAAAGTGTAAGTGTTAGCAATGCTGATTAGAGAATATTACCCTGAATTGTCACTGATACAAATGTATGTCAAAAGTCAATGTGTTTAAAAGAGAAGACAACTTTATAAACATGGTGATGTTCCTTGGCAGGCCTATCTGGGTCACTTGACACTACTTGCAGAGTGGCCCAGTTGTCCTGATTTCTGGGCCCTCAAACTGCAAGACCAACTACCACGAGATCCTTGTACACACAGCCGACCTATCTACTCTGCACCAGAGTGCCTCATCCCGGGTACCCAAAATCCAACTGTGCTCTATTGCTTCCAGCACCCTTGTGACCAAAGCCCCTTTTAGGGGCTCCTGGACTTGACCCCAAGACCCCCTCTGCAGCCTGTTATCAGGTAGCCTTCCCTTCTTTCCACAGGTGTAGCATGCAATGCTACCATCCCTACCAGCACCTCTTCACCCGGATTCCCCAGGGTTGGTAATGTGTAACTGGTGGTGGTACTTTGAACCTTGGTGAACTATTTATTTATTTCGAGTGTGTGTGTCATATTCGTTTATTGCCTCTGTGAGAACAAAAAAATGTTTAGCACTACCCTGGAATAAGCCTCAACTGTTCGTCCACTGTAGGAAAGTGCCCTTTCTAACATGGTCACCCCCACTTTTTTTCTGGTGTTTGATGTTATTTCGACTGGAAGTGCACAGGGTTCCTGCTAACCATGTCCCCAGTGTGAGATCTCTTTCCCAAAACTGTGCTATTGTTTCTCCCCTTGGTAATACCTTTAGTACCCTCTGTAAGTCTTTAGTAAATGGTACCTCTGGTACCTAGGGTCTAAGGTAATAAAGAGGGTCACTAAAGGCAGCAGCACAACAGTGCCACCCTAAGGACCACTCACTGAATATAAGCAAGTCTGCCATTGCAGGCTGCGTGCTTTGCTGCAGCCCCAAAAGTGAAAAGACAATATGAGACACATCAATCAATCAATCAATCAAGTGGCTTGTAAAGTGCGACTACTTTCCCGTAAGGGTCTCAAGGCACGGGGAATGTTGGGGGAAACAACTGTAGATCTGTCACAAGGCACTGTGGTGCAGGTCTTGAGATCCTTCCTGATTGGCTTAGGGAGAGATGCAGGGTGTTCCAGGTCTTTACTGGTGAGATAGGAGAAGGGTCTTCCCCCAGCCGTGGCCTTGCAGATATGTGGGATGGCAGCCAGGTACAGTTGGGCTTGAAAAGGTCTCTGGTGGATGCGTGGAATGCAAAGCAGTGGTTGAGGGATGCAGGTCCTGCTCTGTGTAGGGCTTTACAGGCATGTGTGAGGAGCTTGAAGATGATTGTTTTGTTGACTGGGAGCCAGTGGAGGTCTCTCAGGTGGCCGGTGATGTGACTGCGGTGGGGAATGTTGAGTATGAGTTTGGCGGTGGTGTTCTGGATGTTTTGCAGTTTTTGAGGAGTTTCTGGGTGATGCCATAGTAGAGTGCATAGCTGTAGTGCATTCTCCTTCTGATGAGTGCGTGGGTGACCGTATTTCTGGACTCGGTTGGGATCCACTTGAAGATCTTTTGAGGCAGGCATTGCATGTGAAAGCAGGATGATGAGACATAGTTGGTTTGGTGGTTCATGGGTAGCGCGGAGTTCAAGATGATGCCAAGATTTCTTGTGCGGTCTGTGGATGTGTTCTGAGGTCCAATATCTACAGGTCACCAGGAATCGTCCGAAACAGAGGGGGTGGACTCAAGATGAGGACTGCAGTCTTCTCTGAGTTGAGTTAGAGGCAGCTGTTCATCCAGGCGATGACAGCCTTCATCCCATCATGAGAGTTGCTCTTGGCGACTGTGGGTTCATTGATGAGGTAAAGGATAAGCGGGGTGTCGTCGACGTAGAAGAAATGCATGTAATATAACCATTGAATGTGTTTGTCCACGTCTCCCAGGATATTTCTTTTCACATTATAAATATATTTCATTTACTACAACGTTGTCCTTCAAGCCGCTCTTACATATGCTTTCAATTCTATGCAGCTTTACCCTTTGAGTGCTCTCCTGTGTGCTTTAACTTTTCAATCATTTAATCCAGTACCTTCCTTCATCATTTTTCTATGTACAAATGTGTTTTCTTACTTTTTAGGTATTTTTACTTAGCAATTCTTTAGCCATGCTTTTTCTAAGCACTCTTGGAAAATGTATGTGTTAACTCCACTTACCATATTGTCCACTCTTGGATTTTCTGCCGTTTGGTTTGCTGTTCATACCTGACTCCTCGCTGTTTCCTGAGACCTGGTGACCTGGTGTGCCCCTGCAGGGCGGAGGCGGCTTCTTTGACGACTCGCCGGACCCGCTTCGCGGGTCCCGCAGCGCGTCTGTGGCAGAGGAGCCTGATAGTCTCAGGCGTCTGTTGGGAGGAGCGCGGGAGTGGCGGCCGGACCAGCGGGGCTGCGAGCTGTTAGGCAGGGACTCCAGTCTCCAGGAGCCCCTGCGCGCCCATCAAGCAACACCTGGGCTGCTCTCCCCGCTGGCCACGCCCCCCTGCTGACGGTGTTAAAAGCGGTACTCTCCCTCACGCAGCTGGGACCCCTCTTGGATTTTCTGCCGTTTGGTTTGCTGTTCATACCTGACTCCTCGCTGTTTCCTGAGACCTGGTGACCTGGTGTGCCCCTGCAGGGCGGAGGCGGCTTCTTTGACGACTCGCCGGACCCGCTTTGCGGGTCCCGCAGCGCGTCTGTGGCAGAGGAGCCTGATAGTCTCAGGCGTCTGTTGGGAGGAGCGCGGGAGTGGCGGCCGGACCAGCGGGGCTGCGAGCTGTTAGGCAGGGACTCCAGTCTCCAGGAGCCCCTGCGCGCCCATCAAGCAACACCTGGGCTGCTCTCCCCGCTGGCCACGCCCCCTTGCTTATCAGCCAACGACAACAGTGCCCATAGTACTTAGGTCCGCGGAGCTTCCGCTACGCGGGAGCGTGCCGGGAGAAGCCCGGGACAAGGGCGGGACCGTCTGTGGCCGTCCGGGGCAGGAGGAGGCAGGGCAGGGCCACCCCTCTTTCATCCACCGTACCGGTTTCAACTTGTGGTGCCTCACTGTGGGGCCGGAACTCAGCATGTCAACTCGCTCCGGTAAGGCCTTGAGGGGTGGCGGGGAAGGTGCCCCTGGGGGCACTATGTTCGGATCTATGGACAAATTCCTGACTAGGGTGGCGGCTGTCATTGACAACGAACTCGCCATATCAGAACGGCGCCTCTCTTTTGACTTTCCTCCCTCTAAAAGCCCATCTCCAGCAATAGTGTTGTCCTCACAAAACTCTATTTCCCCTGCACTCTTACCTGGGGACCTACCTGGGGATTCTTACATTGCACCATTAGAGGGTGGTATAGATGGGGTAGAAAGTTCACAGACTGATAACCACGGTACTAGCCCTTGTGCCGTGCCTATAGATCCATGCACTGAGTTTTCCATAGCATGCCCCCCTGGCATTCAGTCCCAACACCGCCCTGAGGTTTCTGCTCTTGACCCACAACCTCCGCCTAAAACTCGACCTAACCAGGAGCTTAACAAAAGGAAGGGGAAAAGGGCAATTTACACTCGAAAGGGCTGTCCATCCAAGATTACTAACCATTCCAGGTACCCGCCCCAGAGGGGTCCTTCCCCCCCGGGTGCCGCAGGACCTGTATCTTCAGGGACACCTATCTGCGCTCCAACTGTTATTGATACAGTACTACCTTCCCTGCTGGCCCCATCAACGCCTGACCTAGCTAATGTGGGTCCCTCCCTGGAGTCGATCGAGAAGCTGGTCAGGTCTCTTTTGTTGCCACTTATAGACCAGGTCAAGAGGTTGGGGGATAGGCTTGACTGCTTTGAACAGGTTACCAGGGATAATTTCTTTGCCCTGAAAACCCTGTTCAAACTTCAGCCAAAGCTCAGTGAGGATAGGACAGATAGGATAGATAAGACCAATAGGATAGAGGTTCCAGTGAGACCCCCCTCGGGAGATCAGCTGACGCAGCCGCCCAAGCGACCAGCCCCTGGGAATACTATCTTGGTTGCCCCTAAGGATGGTCCTAGGCAGATAAAGCCGAATGCTTCCACTCATGCTGCTCAAGTGCATGCTACCCCTCCCCCAGTAGTAACAACCCCGGTGCCTATTCAAGGCCCAAGGCAACATCAGAAGGGAGGGACGGGCCCTACTTTGCAACCTGGGGCTGTTTCATCCGCTACAATTGGCGGTGTAGTATCAACTCCTAAGGTTACATCTATCCCCGTCCCACCTATAAACCCTTCACCTTTAGGCCCTCCTCAGAATATTAGACGAAAGTGCCCCCCAGTTAACCTCCCCCCTGAGTGTCACCCGTATGTTGTTATTCTTACCAAAGTCCCCCCTATTAGGAGTACCCAGCGGGAAAACCATCAGGCACTTAAGAATAAGGTCATCCACTGGCTGAAAGCCAACAGGCCCTTGCCTTTGGGAGTGGATGGTATTATTCTTGGTGTACGCAGGGTGGGATGGATTGGAAACGGGAAAAAATCGCTTGAAGGGGATTGCGTGGTGGTAAATTTCCAAGATGCTAGGGTTGCCCATCTGATATGCTCTCAAGGTCAACCCACGGTTGGAACGGGTATCGACATAGTCGACTTGACATTCTTTTACCCACGGTCCATTATGACCACTCCCACCTTCCACCTTGGACAACCCACCCATATCAGCAGTTCTGGGGGCCAATTCTCTGTGGAGAACACTGCCCACGGCCTTTCTACCCCGGGAGTTTTCCCCCAGCGGCTATGCCTAGCTCCAGTGATACCAAACTGGGGACCCTGGAGTTGCTGACTCAGTAATGTTCCCGGGGAGGTCGCTGTGGCTTCAAGCCCTGTTGCTGAGCCAACACCTTACTTTAAAACCAATGGCTCCTCCTCCTCATCGCAAATTCAGGCTATGGCCGAGCTTGTGGAGGAGAAGGGGGAGACTGGGGCATCCTATAATCTTCTGGCTAGTCCCCCTGGTGTGGGTGCTGTGGTCTTATCACTCCCTGTCGAGGATTGTAGCATTGCGGCTGTAACGGACCCCCAGATTAGGGTTTTCAGCTGGAATGTGGCGGGCCTCGAGAGGAAGCTAGCGCTGCCGGACTGGAACGAGCTTGTGGAGCAATACTCCATATGCCTGTTCCAGGAAACCTGGAGTCGGGTGCCCCTACACAAGGTGGGCTATTCCACCCACTTTTTGCCGGCAGTATAAAGTGCAACTGGCAGGGGCCGCCCTTCGGGTGGCCTACTGATCTGGGTAGCCACAGAACTCAACTGCAGGGTGGAGGAGCGGGACACCAATTGCCCTGATCTCCTAAATATTTTGCTGAGAAATTCCAAGGGCAGAGTCATTCTAAACATTTTTAACATCTACGCCCGTGGCACTAAGGGGGGAAGAGAATCCCCAGTAATAGCTTGTCTGGAAGCCCAGCTCCGCTCATCTCCTCATAGGTCTTGTACCTTGTTGGCAGGTGACCTGAACTGCACTTTCGAGCCCCTGGACCTGGAAATCCTAGCAGACCAAGAGGAACATGATAATGGGTGGGGGATTCCGCCCCTCGAGCTTAGTCCTATTAAAAAGTGGACAGAAGTGGCCCTCCAGATCAACTCACTAGCTATGGAGTTTGGTCTTAGAGCTGCCAACGGCAGGACTAGGTCCGATAAAGCAGGGGCCCACACCTACAACAGGCCAGGGCACATGTCACGGATTGATTATTTTCTCCTTGACATACACCTGTGGAGCCTGGTGGAGGACATGGTAATTGTACCTTCTGTTGAGAGTGACCACAATCTCCTGTCCCTCACCCTGTCCCACAGGTGTTTCAATAGCACTGCGAGTAGATCTCCTTGTAACCTCGCCCCGGACCCGTCAGTGGTTACAAATTGTGGTCGAAGGCTAAAGTGGGCGAAGCTAGCTCTTTCGGAGGAGAAAACTTCTGCGATTAGGCAGCTTCTGGTCTCAGCCCTAGCCAATCTTGATTGCCAAGAGGAAGGGCTGATGGAGGTGGCACCCAGGTTCTGTGTCATAATTCAGGCCATTAGCGACCTCTTTGTAGTTCCAGCTCACCCGAGTGGAAGGAAACCAAGCTCACGATCGGGCCAGGGCTGGTACAATCAGAAGTGTAGGGAGGCGAAGTCACTTCTCATCGAGGCAGTCAAGTCCAAATTACCGTCTAGGACTAGGGAGGCCAGGAGACACTATGCACTCTGCCAGAAAAATGCAAGGATGGAGTGGGAGGTTAATTTCTGGCAGGACCTCCTGGCTGCCAGTCGTGGGAAAGATGCCAAAGGTTTTTGGGACATGGTGGGCAAAAGGAATCGTCCTGACGACTCCCGGAGGACGTGTACCATCAACGCCCAGACTTGGTTCTCCCACTTCCAAAATCTTTATTCTGCTGTCGAAGGCCCACTTAATGACTCCTTTAAACTCCCACCCTTTACTCTAGTTCGCGACCTGGAACTTCTTTCTGCTTTGGATGTCACAAAGCAGATCAAAACCTTGGTTCCCTTGAAAGCAGCTGGTCCAGATGGCCTACCGGGGGATATCCTCCGTGCTTACCCGGAAGAATGGGGGGTACTAATCTCTGCACTCCTCAACGCAATTATGGGGGGAGGCCCTGTGCCTGACTCCTGGAGAGGTGCGGAGGTGGTCCCCATTTTTAAAAAGGGCAGCCGGGATTTACCCGGGAACTATAGGCCCATAAGCCTAATAGACTCAAGCCAGAAATTGGCTGGGAAAACCATCTTGGGGAGGATCACCCAATGGGTGGACGACAATCACATCCTGTCCGATATGCAAGCTGGGTTTCGTTCGGGTACAGGAACTATTGAACAGGTCTTTAGGCTCTTGTTATTACACTGGAAGGTGGTGGTGCTGGGCAAAGGCAGTCTTTACTTGGCCTTTATTGACCTTAAGACTGCCTTTGAACTGGTACCAAGGGAGGAACTTTGGAGGGTGCTTCACGGTTTAGGGATGCCCCCGTACTTACTAAACCTCCTTATTAACCTGCACACCAACACCTATGCCCAGGTTAGATGGGGGCTGAATGGGGAAAAGACCGATAAGATCAGGGTCGAGAGGGGAGTAAGACAGGGCTGTGTTTTGGCCCCTACCTTATTCTCCCTCTACATTAACGGGGTGGTAGATCATCTACTGGGCGAACCATCAGACGCTCCCATCTTGGGAGGAGTAAAAATTCCAACTCTGTTGTTCGCCGACGACACCCTCCTCATCTCTAAAACCCCCCAAGGTCTCCAGACACTGCTGAACCGCTTCCAGGACTTCTGTACCACCAAGGGCCTTGTCATTAACGTAGACAAGACTAAGTACCTAGTCATGCATCCACCTCGTAAACTTGGCCGCCCTCCAATTCTGAACTCTATACCCCTAGAAAGAGTGGCAGAATTTGATTACCTGGGGATCCGACTGAATGACGTGATGAGCTGGACTGCCCACATTGACAAAATGACATTGGCCCATAAAAGGGTGGGGGGCGCCCTTCTTAAGGAGTTTAATAACTCTACAAAACATTGTGTTGCTCCTATACTTGAGATCTACAAAGCACGTGCGGTCCCTGCGTCACTTTATGGATCGGAACTGTGGGGCTTGGGCAAAGTTGACTCATTGAGCAAGGCCGAAAATAAATTCATCAAGGATCTCCTTGCCATTCCAGCGAGCAGCCCGACCATCCCAGTGCTCATGGACACTGGCTGTAAAGCCATAAGGGACCAGGCTCGGCTTCGACCCCTTCTGCTTTGGGCACGCTTGTGGAGGGTCCCGGAGCTACAATCCTATGCCAATGGCTTGGCAGAAGTGATGCACTCTGATGGTTGGCGTAGCATCAAATGGCTGAAGGATATAAAACACCTCTTAGGGGAACTAGGTTTGGACTCCTGCTGGCATAGCCACTCCGCTCCTCCAAAGAAGATCTTAAAAAAACTTTTCTGGGAGTGGGTTTGTGTGAAGCGCTTTAGAAGTCAGCAGCACTGCAAAACCACCGCAGCTTTCCTGCTGTTCAAAGACGCTGCCTTGTACGAGCCATACATGGACATTATATCAGTTGCTATGGATAGGTCCTTGTATATTAAATTTCGGTTAGGAACCTTGCCCTTGGCCGACCTCTGCTCGAGGTGGAACAAAGCCCAGCCCACATCACGCTTCTGTGCTCTTTGCCAGGACAAGCCAGAGACGGTGCCACATTTCCTTTTCGAATGCCCAGACTATGGTCGCCCCAGATCACGTTGGCTGGGTCCCATCTGCAGAGAACTGGGGACTCTTCAGCACTCCGTTGCACTTCGGATTCTTTTAACCAATACAGCCCCTCCTATTGTTTGTGCTGTTGCTAAGTTTTTAAAATGGGCTTGGTTGATTAGACTTAGAAGACTGTCCACATCAATTTAATTCTTTTTTATCTAATTTATGCTGACCTAACGTGTTTTTAATTCTCACATTATATGTACAGTCTTACTTATTTCGACATGCTGTTTTTATCTTTTGTACTGCTTTTATGATATGTGCATATCGAAATAAAGCAATCAATCAATCAATCATATTGTCCACTTCACCCATCACAATTATTTTCATAATATTATAAATGTATTTATGTCCTGCACCCACACCCGTGCTCATTTTGCTTCTTCGCCTCCCTTCTGCTTCCCCGCCCTCCTGTTGCTACGCCTCCTCCACCGTTAATGCGCTACTCCCATCATCTGCGTTGCTTCCCTCCACCTGGGTTTCTTCCTCCTGCTCACACTACTGTTTTTTCTTCTTAGTTAGCAATCTAACTCTGATCGGTAAACAAAAACAAAAAACATTACGGAAAGGCAAGACCTACTGGCTTTGACAATGTTTTTAAACCTAGCACCTCAGCCCTCTCTTGATGTGACTTCATAACCCTTTTACCACACCAAGTGTGACATCTGAAGGGTGCCAGATAACACCCTGGACCTAGAAGGGATTATGTTTTTAGGGGTGACCAAGATAGGAGGGTGGGCTGTCAACAGATGATCAGAAATCTAAACAAGATAAACCTTCATTCAATTATTCTAAAAAGAAAGTATGTACATTAACGATAGCTAACGTCAATCCCTGAAAAGATCTATTGTTGTTGAATCCACACAGCACATGCTGTGGACCGCAGCTTTAATGGACAGAGATGCCCAATTAAGTCCTCTGTGCCACCACTGGGAATTTAACCTTGAACCAAGAGAATCCAGGCACATAGAGCAGGGTGGTGAGTGACAGAAACTGATGCCGAGGCGACCAACGAGGAGCGCATGTGCCACCACAGCCTTTAGATTAACCTTGCATTTCCCCATCCAGGAAAGTGTGCAGAGGTTTCCAATGGGAATACAAAAGCCAGTAGTAAACTTAAGAACCGCGGTAGGAGCCGCGGAACACTAGACTTCTCCTAGGACATGCTAATTGACTTGATACCCTGAAAATTAAGCAAATTAGTAAATGCAAAGGTCCTTCAGTATGACAGGAAAGTGATATTTCAAACCAATGTTTCGGCAAGTCTATTTTGTGAAGTTGCCTTCTTCAGGCTTTAGCAATCTCTAGTTTCTGTACAATCCTCATTGCCGCCATTAACAGTAAGGGTAACTGTTGTGGCATGCAGGCTTCTTCATGTTAGAGTAATTAATCACTTTGTGGAGGCAGTTTAAAACCGTATTCTTCTTCCATTATCTGGGTATAAAACTATACATTCTATAGTTCTACTTTTCCTGATGGTAAAAAGAGTATTTACCTCCATATTTTCCACTGCCCAGTATCTTTCTGATGGACCAACGTGTCAAAATAAACCTCATTGTCCGTTTGTGGGAGCAGTGTCTGGCCAGTTCCTTGTTTTCCTGACCATAGGGAGTGGAAGCAGTGAAGTGGGGAGTGGGAGTGAGGCTCGTTTGTAAGGCCAGGCCACTCTTCTGCCAACCTGGACCAAAGCCAGGGCTAACGTTAAGAATGCAAAGATGCAAAGGCAGGGCTACCGTTAAGAATGCAAAGATGCAAAGGCAGGGCTAACGTTAAGAATGCAAAGATGCAAAGGCAGGGCTAACGTTAAGAATGCAAAGATGCAAAGGCAGGACTAACGTTAAGAATGTAAAGAAGCAAAGACAAGGCTAACGTTAAGAATGCAAAGATGCAAAGGCAGGGCTAACGTTAAGAATGCAAAGATGCAAAGGCAGGACTAACGTTAAGAATGTAAAGAAGCAAAGACAAGGCTAACGTTAAGAATGCAGAGATGCAAAGGCAGGACTAACGTTAAGAATGTAAAGAAGCAAAGACAAGGCTAACGTTAAGAATGCAGAGATGCAAAGGCAGGACTAACGTTAAGAATGTAAAGAAGCAAAGGCAGGGCTAACATTAAGAATACAAAGATGCAAAGGCAGGGCTAACGTTAAGAATGCAAATATGCAAAGGCAGGGCTAACATTAAGAATGGTCACTGATTGGTGTAGTCTGTGGAATTTCCTAATCCGGTTGCTCAGTAAATTTCAGGTTTCCCTCCTGATCTTCCTTGTGGAAATTGTCTGGGCTGCAACAGTTGCAAAGTGACCCTCATAGACTAGAAAAACGTGTTGGAGTGGGTACAGAGCACGGATACACTGATCGGTTACTCTTCCAATTATACTAGAACTGCTTTAATTTAAAACTTGTGTACATCACCGCTTTTAGGGAAATCTTCTTTGAACAGCCGCGGCCGGTAGTGGGAGTACCGGTCGGGCGGTGACGTGGGGAGGGGGAGGGGCATGGTGGGGGGTAGTAATGTATGGATTACGGACTTTAAAAGGTAAGTAAACATAAAAATGTAAAAAATTAATTGCGTTGCACACACTGCATCACCAAATGCGATGCAGTGTGTGCAACTAAATTTGTTTTATTTATTTGTATGGTTACTTACCTTTTAAAGTCCGTAATCCATACATTACTACCCCCCACCCTGCCCCTCCCCCTCCCCACATCACCGCCCGGCCGGTACTCCCACTACCGGCCGCGACTGAAACACAGCCGTGATTTATAGGGCACATTAAAACACAGCCATGATTTTAAGGGCACATTTAAACACAGGCGTGACTGAAAGGGCACGTTTAAACAAAGGTGTGAATGAAAGGGCACGTTTAAACACAGGCATGATTTATAGGGCACGTTTAAACACAGGCGTGATATATAGGGCACATTTAAACACAGGCGTGATTTATAGGGCACATTTAAACACAGGTGTGATTTATAGAGCACATTTAAACACAGGCAGGATTTAACTTTGGACCCTCCTGAGGCACAGCCGGGAGTAGCAAGAAGACAGAGCTTTTCATTGTTTTTAAAACTTGTAAAACTGTAAAATTTCACAAGGATTTTAAAATCACTCACCACTCCTGGGACACAACCACTGTGTGCAGGCACCCTTCCCCGCTGAAAAACGAGCGCTGGTAAGGGCGAATTCGCCGTTTTCCCGCCTACTCCATTCCCCTCAACCTGATTGGGACACGCCCACTCGAGGCAACGCCCCCTCCTCAAAAGTTATAAAACAACGCGCTGATCGACAAGCGCTTAGATAACTTTGGACCCTCCTGAGGCACAGCCGGGAGTAGCAAGAAGATAGAGCTTTTCATTGTTTTTAAAACTTGTAACACTGTAAAATTTCACTTGGATTTTAAAATCACTCACCACTCCTGGGACACAACCACTGTGTGCAGGCACCCTTCCCCGCTGAAAAACGAGCGCTGGTAAGGGCGAAATAGCCGTTTTCCCGCCCACTCCATTCCCCTCGCCCTGATTGGGACACGCCCACTCGAGGCCACGCCCCCTCCTCAAAAGTTATAAAACAACGCGCTGATCGACAAGCGCTTAGATAACTTTGGACCCTCCTGAGGCACAGCCGGGAGTAGCAAGAAGACAGAGCTTTTCATTGTTTTTAAAACTTGTAAAACTGTAAAATTTCAATTGGATTTTAAAATCACTCACCACTCCTGGGACACAACCACTGTGTGCAGGCACCCTTCCCCGCTGAAAAACGAGCGCTGGTAAGGGTGAAATCGCCGTTTTCCCGCCTACTCCATTCCGCTCACCCTGATTGGGACACGCCCACTCGAGGCCACGCCCTCTGCCTTGTCCCCTCCCTACAAAAATGTGCCTGTTACAGAAGCGCAGCGGGCGCGACGAATGCGCGCCAAAGGCGCGCATAAGGCAAGCTCGTCTGTGCTCGTCCGTGCCGAGACCGGGCCTAGGGCCATAATCCCTGATCAATCCCCGCGATTGTACCCCCACATCTACTCCAAATCTACATTGATGGCACTGCGGACGCCTAACACTGACTGCGCTCAATATAATCCACACCTATGGTCGGATACCACAAAATGTACATGTCCTCTCTGCAACGTTAAGTTACAGATAACCAATGAAAAAATCAAAACGCATGCGGTCACAGCATCTCGACAATTTCAGGATTGGATAGGTACCGCCACCGACGCCTTAGCCCCTACCAAAAAACTCTCTAGAAATAGAGTAACGCCATCAGCCCCGTGGTTTACAGAGGAGCTACGTATTAAGAGGCAATTCTGTAGAAACAGGGAGAGACACTGGCTCAGATCCTACAGCGCTGAAAGCAAGACCAGTTATAAGGAAGCACTTGGACAATACAAAGCCCTAATTGTAGAAACAAAAAAATCCTACTTCACTGAACAAATAAATTCTGCTAAAAACTCAAGTAAAAAACTCTTCGAGATAACTAAGGCCTTAGCGGGAAGCGCACCGGACCTGAATCCTCCACAATCCCAAGTCTTTTGTGATTCTTTAGCCGATTTCTTCTTCACAAAGGTGAATGATATATATCAAGCATTCTCCACAAAAAAAGTAACCAGCTCCCCCACATCTAACAACCAAACCAATAATATCGAACTATCTCAGTTCTCAGACCTTGGAGAAACACAAATCAAGGAAATAACGACCACAATTAAATCAGGTTCAGCATTAGATCCCTCTCCTCTTAAAGTCATCCGTCCTATCATGGACTATCTCTCCCCTGAAATTGTATCAATCTGCAACACAATGTTCAGAACTGGGATATACCCAGACTCCCTTAAAAACACCTTGGTCAAACCCTTACTTAAGAAGGCTAATCTGGATAAGGACCAAACAAAAAACTACCGCCCCATAGCCAGTCTTCCCTTTCTAGCCAAGGTGGCGGAAAAGGCTATGAACTTACAACTCTCAGAGTTCATAGAAAACCACCAACTACTGGATAACACTCAATTTGGTTTCCGCAAGTTCCATGGAACCGAAACTGCCTTAATAAAAGCTACAGAGGACATAAGAGTGATCCGGGACCAGGGAGGTACAGCAATACTTGTATTGCTCGATCTGTCTGCAGCCTTTGACACGGTCGACCACAAGATCTTGGTCGACCATGCCGAAAACCTGGGTATCCGCCACTTGGCTAAAAATCAGCTTTCCTCCTTCCTGGCCGGGAGATCACAGGTGGTCACACTGGGGCCCTTCCAATCGCACAAGCTGTCACTACAGTGTGGGGTTCCTCAAGGCTCATCCCTCAGTCCGACACTATTCAATATCTATGTGTCGGACCTGGCCTCTGTCATCAAGGCCTATGGGATGAGCCTTACCTCATACATGGATGACACTCAGCTTGTGCTGGCCATCAACGGGAATGGAGACAAGGTAGCTGAAAACTTCCAAGAGGGCATGCGGGCGATCGGTGAGTAGATGGCCTCTAACTGCCTAAAGTTAAATGCTGAAAAAATGGAGGTCGTCATATTTGGACACCTCTCCCCCGGATGGTCAAACACCTGGTGGCCCCCTACGCACGGAACACCACCTACACCAGCCATCACCGTCAGAAACCTGGGGGTGATTTTTGACGATAAACTAAATTTCATGGCCCACTCAAATAAAATAGCAGCAACAGCCCATCATAAACTCAGGCTGATCAAGAAAATCATGCAGTTTCTACCAACTTCAGCAGGTAAGACGCTGGTAAGCGCTCTCGTGTCGTCATCTCTTGACTATTGTAACGGCTTATTCACCAACGCCCAAGCAAGAGTGACCAACAAAATGCAGACCATCCAGAATGCTGCAGCTCGTCTCCTGTCTGGAATCCCAAAATTCTCACCAATCTCTGATACTATGAGGGACTTGCACTGGCTTAAGATTCGAAACAGGATCAAGTTTAAAGCGCTGTGCATACTCTATAAAGCAATGCACAACTGTGGCCCACATTTCCTGAAATCCCAACTAAGATACCAGTCCTCCATAAGATCGCTCCAATCTAACAACCTTAAACTCCTACAAATACAACTAACAAAAACAGTCAACTGGGGCGATAGACGCTTCCTGGTGGCAGCCCCCAGATTATGGAATTCCCTGCCAGTTTCCATCAAAGACAGCCCATCCCTGATGCATTTTCGCAGAAGGATAAAAACCTGGCTGTTTGATCAAGAATAAACTACCGGACTAACCTTGGGAATACGTTCACAGTTTCTAGCGCCGAGACGCCTACGGGCAATTGTACGCGCTGTATAAATTTCTAAAATAAATAAATAAATAAATAAATAAAGGGCACATTTAAACAAGGACGTGATTTATAGGGCACATCAACACACAGGCGTGATTTATAGGTCATATTTAAACACTGGCATGATTTAAACGGAACATTTAAACACAGGCGGGATTTATAGGGCACATTTAAACACAGACATGATTTATAGAGCACATTTAAACACAGGCATGATTTATAGGGCACGTTTAAACACAGGCGTTGTTGGACGTGGCCCTTATGGCAGGTCCCCCCTGGAAGATTTGCTTGATAAATGTGACCTGGGGATGGTGGTTCCCCCTCGGAGTGCGTGGACATGGGTGAGGACTGGCCTCCCATAGGAATGCATGGGGAATGGGTGTGCCCATGATAGTTCCTGGTGCGTGAGGGGTACAGGCTCGAGTCTGGTATGTATGAACTCGTGTGATGGAATGCTGTAAGATGACGTATGCGACGTGTGGGTGTCTAAAAGAGAAGTGCCACTTCTAGACATCGGTGTGTGTGTGCAGTAAGCATACTGGCGCGTGATTGGCTGAAGTGAGGGAGGGGCTGGGCTTGTGTCCTGTATGGGTCTGGGCTGTCCTCCCACAATGCTGGCTCCACCCACCTGGGGTGCATCTGGTGTCCTAACCTGGCCAGTAACAAGAAATTCCTGATAACCAGTTCTAGCTGGTTCTCCTCCTGCCTGCCCCTTTTTAGACAAAGGGGTCTCATGTATAAAAGGAGGGTGTGCCCTCTTCTCTCTCTCTTTCCTGCTTGTCCTGACTGGAACCCTGCCAGGGGCTGCTGCTGCGTGGGCTCAGGGTAGGCTGGCCTCCCTGGGCCCTGCCCTGCTCCTGAACTGCTGGGGGCCCTCTTCCCCTTCTGGGAGCTGCTGTACTCCCCCTGAATGCCTGGACTTCCCATGGACCCTGCTTTTTGGGGTCTAGCGCCTGGGAGCACTTTCCCGCTGTCCTAGCGCCTCGGGGCGCTTCATTCCCGCGTCATTCAGGCTTCCCGCGCTGGGGAGCGCTTCCTTGCTGCCCTAGCGCCTTGAGGCGCTGCCTCTATGCTCCTAGCGCTGGGAGCGTTCAATCTTTCCAGCCGGTGCCCACCCGGCATTTGTCCGCTCGTGGGAGGGGGCCCGAGCCCCCAGCGAGTGCCTACCTCGCTTGCCCCTTCATGGATGCCTAATCAAGGGATCCTGGCCCTCGTCAATTTCCCCCCCGTATTCACCGCCGCAGCCCGGGACCCTTCATGAGGCCCGCCCCCGGGCCGCGCACTGATTGGCTGCTGGCCCGATGACGTCTCCCCGGGCCGCGCTCTGATTGGCTGGCGGCCCGGGGAGCTGGTGAGGAGGAGACGAACCTGCAGGGAGCGGCGGGAGCCTACTCCGCACCTCTGCGACCCCTGAGATGACTGCCGCTTCCCCCCCCGGGGCCCCCCAGGAGCGAGAGGGAGCCCTGAAGAGCGAGAGAGAGACCGGCACGCTCGACAGCCGGTGAGTGATGCAGGAGGGGAGGCGGGGCATCGGGCCACATTGCCAGTGGCCGCCCCTCCCCTCCAGCACGAGCCCGAATGTGCTTAGAGGCCCCCGGGGCCCCCAGTGATGCCGGGTCCCCCGAGGGGGGGCCCGCCTGCCCGCAGCTTGAACCCTGAGCCCCGAGAGGCTCCCTCATGGCCCGTGGGGCCACCATTGATGCCGGGTCCCCCGAGGGGGGCCCCGCCTGCCCGCAGCTTTGTCCCGAGCCCGGAGAAGGCTCCCACGTGTCCCGAGCCCCGAGAGGCTCCATCCGTATTTCACCCCCAGAGCCCCGTGAGGCTCCACCGGCATTTTAACCCCTCGAGCCCCGAGAGGCTCCACCTTTGGCCCTTCCTCCTGAGCCGGAGAGGCTCCACCTTGGCCCATGTTCCTACGAGCCGGCGAGGCTCCGCCCACCATCCTGTTTTCGAGCCCGAGATGGCTCCCATGTGTCCCTGGCTTCCCGAGCCCAGAGGGGCTCCCCCCCATTTGGCGCAATCCTCCTGAGCCTGCGAGGCTCCATCCAGCATTCCTTGTTCTCGAGCCCTGAGAGGCTCCGCTGGTGGTGATCTGCCCCGAGCCTGCGAGGCTCCATCATGTTGGCCCCTCCTTGGCCCTTCAGCTGCCCAGCACTTCGTGAGCAGCTGCCACGTGTAGGTTTGTTTATGGCTCCCTGCAGCCTGTCCTGACATTGAGACTTTGGGCGCCTTCGCCCAGGAAAGGCCGCTGGCCTGTTGGAAGTTATTGTTTGATGTTCTATGTCATCCCTGAGAGAGTATCCTATGTGCGCCTTCAAAGGTGCTCTGTTATGTTATGTGCTTGTCCTTCCTTCCCTCCTAAGTATCCTAGGTCTCATGTATATGGCTTCTGGTTAGAGTGAGTTCCACTGCTAGTTCTATTGAGTTCCAGGTTGTCATGTATTCTACTGCTAGCTCCTGGTTTTTATGTGTTCTAGTACTAGTTCTAGGAAGCTCCCAGTTGTTATGTGTCTTAAATGCCATTTCCATCATGTGCATATTCCTGGCAGTGGTCCCCTGGCCCTGTCCTGTATATATTCCCTTGTAAACCATGCCCGTGCCCCTGGCACATTGTATCGTGTGTATTCACCCCTAAGTATGTTTTTCAATACAAAGTATATTTTTCATATATCTCGTGTGGAGTTCCTTTTGTGGGGGGGCCTGGGATGTTGTTGCTGGGGGTGCGTGTGTAAATGCTTTACACATGACCTCCGAGATAATCCTGACTGCTCGTGCCAAGCTACCAAAGGGGGTGAGCAGGGGTTGTCTTGAAGGGCGACTTCCCTACCCTAACTAGAAATGGTGATTTCTGCCTGGCCTTGGCGCAAGCCTCGGCCAACCAGGGATCCCATTTCTAACAGGCGTCATTTATAGGGCACGTTTAAACACAGGCGTGATTTATAGGGCACGTTTAAACACAGACGTGATTTATAGGGCACATTTAAACACAGGCGTCATTCATAGGGCACGTTTAAACACAGGCGTGATTTATAGGGCACGTTTAAACATAGACGTGATTTATAGGGCACGTTTAAACACAGGCATCATTTATAGGGCACGTTTAAACACAGACATGATTTGTAGGGCACGTTTAAACATGATACCACATGACACCAATTGACACTACATGACACCACATGACACATGACACCACATGACACCACATGACACCACATGACACATGACACCACATGACAAATGACACCTGACACCAGATGATATGACACCCCATGACATCACATGGCACATGACACCACATGACACCACATGATGACACATGATGACACATGACACCACATGACACCACATTACTGACAATACATGACACATGATGACACATGATGACACATGACACATGACATATGACACATAACACCACATGACACCACTTGACACCACATGACACCACATGACACATGACACATAACACCATATGACACATGACTCCACATGACACATGACACATGACCATGTGACACAACATGACATGACACCACATGATACCACATGACACATAACACCACATGACACACGATGACACATGATACCATATGACACATAACAACACATGATAACACATGACACATGACACATGGCACATGACACCATGTGACATCACATGACACATGACACATGATGACACATGACACCACATGACACATGACATATGATGACACGACATCACATGACAATACATGACATATGACACCACATGAAACCACTTGACAACACATGACACAAGACACCACATGATGAAACATGATACATGATGACATATGATACCACATGACTGACAACACATGACACATGATGACACATGATGACAAATGGCACCACATGAAACATGATGACATATGACACCACATGACACATGACACCACATGACACATGACACCACATGACACCACTTGAAACCACATGACACCACATGACACCACATGACACCACATGACACATGACACCACAAGACACATGACCACGTGATACCACATGACATGACACCACATGACACCACATGATACCACATGACACATGACACCACATGACACATGACACATAACAACACATGACACCACATGACACATGACACCACATGACACATGACACCACATGATACCACATAATACATGACAACACATGACATCACATGATGACACATGATGATACATGGCATTACATGAAACATGATGACTCATTACACCACATGACACATGACACCACGTGACAACACATGACACATGACACCACATGACACCACATGACACATGACATATGATGACACATGATACCACATGGCAATACGTGACACATGACACCACATGAAACCACATGACAATACATGACACATGACACCACATGATGACACATGACACATGATGACAAATGACACCACATGATGACACATGATGACAAATGGCACCACATGAAACATGATGACATATAACACCACATGAAATATGATACATGACACCACATGAAACCACATGACAACACATGATAATACATGACTCATGACACCACATGATGACACATGACACATGATGACATATGACACCACATGATGACACATGGCACCACATGAAACATGATGACACATGACACCACATGACACATGACACCACATGACACCACTTGATACCACATGACAACACATGACACATAACACCACATGACACCACATGACATGACATGACACATGACCACATGACACCATGTGACATGACACCACATGACACCACATAATACCACATGACACATGAGACCACATGACACGACACATGATGACGCATGACATATGATGACACCACATGACAATACATGACACATGACACCACATGACACCACATGACACCACATGACACATGACACCTGACACCACATGACACCACATGATATGACACCCCATGACACCACATGACACATGACACCACATGACACCACATGATGACACATGATGACACATGACACCACATAACACCACATTACTGACAATACATGACACATGATGACACATGATGACACATGATACCACATGACACATGACATATGACACAGAACACCACATGACACCACTTGACACCACATGACACACCATGACACATGACATATAATACCACATGACACCATATGACACATGACACCACATGACACATGACACATGACCATGTGACACCACATGACATGACACCACATGATACCACATGACACATGACACCACATGACACATGATGACACATGACACCATATGACACATGACAACACATGATAACACATGGCACATAATGACACATGGCACATGACACCACGTGACATCACATGACACATGACACATGATGACACATGACACCACATGACACTTGACATATGATGACACATGACATCACATGACAATACATGACATATGACACCACATGAAACCACTTGACAACACATGACACATGACATCACATGATGAAACATGATACATGATGACACATGACACCACATGACAGGACAACACATGACACATGATGATTCATGATGACAAATGGCACATGATGTCACATGACAACATATGATAACACATGACACATGACACCACATGACATCACATGATACCACATGACAACACATGACACCACACAACACATGACATCACATGAAACATGACACCACATGATACCAATTGACACTACATGACACCACATGACACATGACACCACATGACACCACATGACACCACATGACACCACATGACACATGACACCTGACACCACATGATATGACACCCCATGACACCACATGACACATGACACCACATGACACCACATGATGACACATGATGACACATGACATCACATGATACCACATTACTGACAATACATGACACATGATGACACATGATGACACATGACATATGACACATAACACCACATGACACCACTTGACACCACATGACACCACATGACATATGACACATAACACCACATGACACCATATGACACATGACTCCACATGACACATGACACATGACCATGTGACACCACATGACATGACACCACATGATACCACATGACACGTGACACCACATGACACACGATGACACATGATACCATATGACACATAACAACACATGATAACACATGACACATGACACATGGCACATGACACCATGTGACATCACATGACACATGACTGACAACACATGACACATGATGACACATGATACCACATGACACATGACACATGATGACACATGACACCACATGACACCACATGACTGATAACACATGACACATGACGACACATGATGACACATGGCACCACATGAAACATGATGACACATGACACTACATGACTGACAGCTCATGACACATGATGACACATGACAACACATGATAACACATGACACATGATGACACTTGGCATATGACACCACATGACACCACATGACACATGACAACACATGATACCACATGACAACACATGACACCACACGACACATGACACCACATGACACATGACACCACATGATACATGACACGTGATACCACATGACACCACATGATACATGACACGTGACACCACATGACATCTCATGACACATGACACGACATGACACCACATGATGACACATGACATCACATGACACCACATGATGACACATGATGACACATGACACCATATAACACCACATTACTGACAATACATGACACATGACGACACATGATGACACATGATACCACATGACACATGACATATGACACATAATACCACATGACACCACTTGACACCACATGACACCACATGACACATGACACATAATACCACATGACACCATATGACACATGACATAACATGACACCACATGACACATGACACATGACCATGTGACACCACATGACATGACACCACATGATACCACATGACACATGACACCATATGACACATGACAACACATGATAACACATGGCACATAATGACACATGGCACATGACACCACATGACATCACATGACACATGACACATGATGACACATGACACCACATGACACTTGACATATGATGACACATGACATCACATGACAATACATGACATATGACACCACATGAAACCACTTGACAACACATGACACATGACACCACATGATGAAACATGATACATGATGACACATGATACCACATGACAGGACAACACATGACACATGATAATACATGATGACAAATGGCACATGATGTCACATGACAACATATGATAACACATGACACATGATACCACATGACATCACATGACACCACATGACAACACATGACATCACACAACCCATGACACCACATGAAACATGACACCACATGACACCAATTGACACTACATGACACCACATGACACATGACACCACATGACACCACATGACACCACATGACACATGACACCACATGACAAATGACACCTGACACCAGATGATATGACACCCCATGACATCACATGGCACATGACACCACATGACACCACATGATGACACATGATGACACATGATGACACATGACACCACATGACACCACATTACTGACAATACATGACACATGATGACACATGATGACACATGACACATGACATATGACACATAACACCACATGACACCACTTGACACCACATGACACCACATGACACATGACACATAACACCATATGACACATGACTCCACATGACACATGACACATGACCATGTGACACAACATGACATGACACCACATGATACCACATGACACATAACACCACATGACACACGATGACACATGACACCATATGACACATAACAACACATGATAACACATGACACATGACACATGGCACATGACACCATGTGACATCACATGACACATGACACATGATGACACATGACACCACATGACACATGACATATGATGACACGACATCACATGACAATACATGACATATGACACCACATGAAACCACTTGACAACACATGACACAAGACACCACATGATGAAACATGATACATGATGACATATGATACCACATGACTGACAACACATGACACATGATGACACATGATGACAAATGGCACCACATGAAACATGATGACATATGACACCACATGACACATGACACCACATGACACATGACACCACATGACACCACTTGAAACCACATGACACCACATGACACCACATGACACATGACACCACATGACACATGACCACGTGATACCACATGACATGACACTACATGACACCACATGATACCACATGACACATGACACCACATGACACATGACACATAACAACACATGACACCACATGACACATGACACCACATGACACATGACACCACATGATACCACATAATACATGACAACACATGACATCACATGATGACACATGATGATACATGGCATTACATGAAACATGATGACTCATTACACCACATGACACATGACACCACGTGACAACACATGACACATGACACCACATGACACCACATGACACATGACATATGATGACACATGACACCACATGGCAATACGTGACACATGACACCACATGAAACCACATGACAATACATGACACATGACACCACATGATGACACATGACACATGATGACAAATGACACCACATGATGACACATGATGACAAATGGCACCACATGAAACATGATGACATATAACACCACATGAAATATGATACATGACACCACATGAAACCACATGACAACACATGATAATACATGACTCATGACACCACATGATGACACATGACACATGATGACATATGACACCACATGATGACACATGGCACCACATGAAACATGATGACACATGACACCACATGACACATGACACCACATGACACCACTTGATACCACATGACAACACATGACACATAACACCACATGACACCACATGACATGACATGACACATGACCACATGACACCATGTGACATGACACCACATGACACCACATAATACCACATGACACATGAGACCACATGACACGACACATGATGACGCATGACATATGATGACACCACATGACAATACATGACACATGACACCACATGACACCACATGACACCACATGACACATGACACCTGACACCACATGACACCACATGATATGACACCCCATGACACCACATGACACATGACACCACATGACACCACATGATGACACATGATGACACATGACACCACATAACACCACATTACTGACAATACATGACACATGATGACACATGATGACACATGATACCACATGACACATGACATATGACACAGAACACCACATGACACCACTTGACACCACATGACACACCATGACACATGACATATAATACCACATGACACCATATGACACATGACACCACATGACACATGACACATGACCATGTGACACCACATGACATGACACCACATGATACCACATGACACATGACACCACATGACACATGATGACACATGACACCATATGACACATGACAACACATGATAACACATGGCACATAATGACACATGGCACATGACACCACGTGACATCACATGACACATGACACATGATGACACATGACACCACATGACACTTGACATATGATGACACATGACATCACATGACAATACATGACATATGACACCACATGAAACCACTTGACAACACATGACACATGACATCACATGATGAAACATGATACATGATGACACATGACACCACATGACAGGACAACACATGACACATGATGATTCATGATGACAAATGGCACATGATGTCACATGACAACATATGATAACACATGACACATGACACCACATGACATCACATGATACCACATGACAACACATGACACCACACAACACATGACATCACATGAAACATGACACCACATGATACCAATTGACACTACATGACACCACATGACACATGACACCACATGACACCACATGACACCACATGACACCACATGACACATGACACCTGACACCACATGATATGACACCCCATGACACCACATGACACATGACACCACATGACACCACATGATGACACATGATGACACATGACATCACATGATACCACATTACTGACAATACATGACACATGATGACACATGATGACACATGACATATGACACATAACACCACATGACACCACTTGACACCACATGACACCACATGACATATGACACATAACACCACATGACACCATATGACACATGACTCCACATGACACATGACCATGTGACACCACATGACATGACACCACATGATACCACATGACACGTGACACCACATGACACACGATGACACATGATACCATATGACACATAACAACACATGATAACACATGACACATGACACATGGCACATGACACCATGTGACATCACATGACACATGACTGACAACACATGACACATGATGACACATGATACCACATGACACATGACACATGATGACACATGACACCACATGACACCACATGACTGATAACACATGACACATGACGACACATGATGACACATGGCACCACATGAAACATGATGACACATGACACTACATGACTGACAGCTCATGACACATGATGACACATGACAACACATGATAACACATGACACATGATGACACTTGGCATATGACACCACATGACACCACATGACACATGACAACACATGATACCACATGACAACACATGACACCACACGACACATGACACCACATGACACATGACACCACATGATACATGACACGTGATACCACATGACACCACATGATACATGACACGTGACACCACATGACATCTCATGACACATGACACGACATGACACCACATGATGACACATGACATCACATGACACCACATGATGACACATGATGACACATGACACCATATAACACCACATTACTGACAATACATGACACATGACGACACATGATGACACATGATACCACATGACACATGACATATGACACATAATACCACATGACACCACTTGACACCACATGACACCACATGACACATGACACATAATACCACATGACACCATATGACACATGACATAACATGACACCACATGACACATGACACATGACCATGTGACACCACATGACATGACACCACATGATACCACATGACACATGACACCATATGACACATGACAACACATGATAACACATGGCACATAATGACACATGGCACATGACACCACATGACATCACATGACACATGACACATGATGACACATGACACCACATGACACTTGACATATGATGACACATGACATCACATGACAATACATGACATATGACACCACATGAAACCACTTGACAACACATGACACATGACACCACATGATGAAACATGATACATGATGACACATGATACCACATGACAGGACAACACATGACACATGATAATACATGATGACAAATGGCACATGATGTCACATGACAACATATGATAACACATGACACATGATACCACATGACATCACATGACACCACATGACAACACATGACATCACACAACCCATGACACCACATGAAACATGACACCACATGACACCAATTGACACTACATGACACCACATGACACATGACACCACATGACACCACATGACACCACATGACACATGACACCACATGACAAATGACACCTGACACCAGATGATATGACACCCCATGACATCACATGGCACATGACACCACATGACACCACATGATGACACATGATGACACATGATGACACATGACACCACATGACACCACATTACTGACAATACATGACACATGATGACACATGATGACACATGACACATGACATATGACACATAACACCACATGACACCACTTGACACCACATGACACCACATGACACATGACACATAACACCATATGACACATGACTCCACATGACACATGACACATGACCATGTGACACAACATGACATGACACCACATGATACCACATGACACATAACACCACATGACACACGATGACACATGACACCATATGACACATAACAACACAAGATAACACATGACACATGACACATGGCACATGACACCATGTGACATCACATGACACATGACACATGATGACACATGACACCACATGACACATGACATATGATGACACGACATCACATGACAATACATGACATATGACACCACATGAAACCACTTGACAACACATGACACAAGACACCACATGATGAAACATGATACATGATGACATATGATACCACATGACTGACAACACATGACACATGATGACACATGATGACAAATGGCACCACATGAAACATGATGACATATGACACCACATGACACATGACACCACATGACACATGACACCACATGACACCACTTGAAACCACATGACACCACATGACACCACATGACACATGACACCACATGACACATGACCACGTGATACCACATGACATGACACTACATGACACCACATGATACCACATGACACATGACACCACATGACACATGACACATAACAACACATGACACCACATGACACATGACACCACATGACACATGACACCACATGATACCACATAATACATGACAACACATGACACCACATGATGACACATGATGATACATGGCATTACATGAAACATGATGACTCATTACACCACATGACACATGACACCACGTGACAACACATGACACATGACACCACATGACACCACATGACACATGATATATGATGACACATGACACCACATGGCAATACGTGACACATGACACCACATGAAACCACATGACAATACATGACACATGACACCACATGATGACACATGACACATGATGACAAATGACACCACATGATGACACATGATGACAAATGGCACCACATGAAACATGATTACATATAACACCACATGAAATATGATACATGACACCACATGAAACCACATGACAACACATGATAATACATGACTCATGACACCACATGATGACACATGACACATGATGACACATGACACCACATGATGACACATGGCACCACATGAAACATGATGACACATGACACCACATGACACATGATACATGACACCACATGACACCACTTGATACCACATGACAACACATGACACATAACACCATATGACATCACATGACATGACATGACACATGACCACATGACACCATGTGACATGACACCACATGACACCACATAATACCACATGACACATGAGACCACATGACACGACACATGATGACGCATGACATATGATGACACCACATGACAATACATGACACATGACACCACATGACACCACATGACACATGACACCTGACACCACATGACACCACATGATATGACACCCCATGACACCACATGACACATGACACCACATGACGACACATGATGACACATGATGACACATGACACCACATAACACCACATTACTGACAATACATGACACATGACGACACATGATGACACATGATACCACATGACACATGACATATGACACAGAACACCACATGACACCACTTGACACCACATGACACACCATGACACATGACATATAATACCATATGACACCATATGACACATGACACCACATGACACATGACCATGTGACACCACATGACATGACACCACATGATACCACATGACACATGACACCACATGACACATGATGACACATGACACCATATGACACATGACAACACATGATAACACATGGCACATAATGACACATGGCACATGACACCACGCGACATCACATGACACATGACACATGATGACACATGACACCACATGACACTTGACATATGATGACACATGACATCACATGACAATACATGACATATGACACCACATGAAACCACTTGACAACACATGACACATGACATCACATGATGAAACATGATACATGATGACACATGACACCACATGACAGGACAACACATGACACATGATGATACATGTTGACAAATGGCACATGATGTCACATGACAACATATGATAACACATGACACATGACACCACATGACATCACATGATACCACATGACAACACATGACACCACACAACACATGACACCACATGAAACATGACACCACATGATACCAATTGACACTACATGACACCACATGACACATGACACCACATGACACCACATGACACCACATGACACCACATGACACATGACACCTGACACCACATGATATGACACCCCATGACACCACATGACACATGACACCACATGACACCACATGATGACACATGATGACACATGACATCACATGATACCACATTACTGACAATACATGACACATGATGACACATGACATATGACACATAACACCACATGACACCACTTGACACCACATGACACCACATGACATATGACATATAACACCACATGACACCATATGACACATGACTCCACATGACACATGACACATGACCATGTGACACCACATGACATGACACCACATGATACCACATGACACGTGACACCACATGACACACGATGACACATGATACCATATGACACATAACAACACATGATAACACATGACACATGACACATGGCACATGACACCATGTGACATCACATGACACATGACTGACAACACATGACACATGATGACACATGATACCACATGACACATGACACATGATGACACATGACACCACATGACACCACATGACTGATAACACATGACACATGACGACACATGATGACACATGGCACCACATGAAACATGATGACACATGACACTACATAACTGACAGCTCATGACACATGATGACACATGACAACACATGATAACACATGACACATGATGACACTTGGCATATGACACCACATGACACCACATGACACATGACAACACATGATACCACATGACAACACATGACACCACACGACACATGACACCACATGACACATGACACCACATGATACATGACATGTGATACCACATGACACCACATGATACATGACACGTGACACCACATGACATCTCATGACACATGACACGACATGACACCACATGATGACACATGACACCACATGACACCACATGACTGACAACACATGAAACATGACGACACATGATGACAAATGATGACCCATGGCATCACATTAAACATGATGACACATGACACTACATGACTGACAACACATGACACATGATTACACATGACACCACATGACACACAACACATGACCATGTGACATCACATGACATGACACCACATGATACCACATGACACATGACACCACATGACATTACACATGACAACACATGACACCACTTGATACCATATGACATATGACACATAACACAACATGACACCACATGACACATGACACCACATGACACATGACACGTGACACCACATGACACCACATGACATGACACCACATAATACCACATGACACATGACACCACATGATACCACATGACACATCATGTGATGACACGTGACATCACATGACACCACGTGACACATGACACCACATGGCACCACATGACACATGACACCATATGACACATGACCATGTGACACCACATGACATGACACCACATGATACCACATGACACCACATGATACCATATGACACATGACACTACATGACACATGACACATGACACCACATGACACATGACATATGATGATACATGACACCACATGGCAATACATGACACTACATGAAACCACATGACAATATATGACACATGACAGCACATGATGACTAATGACACATGATGACAAATGACACCACATGATGACACATGATGACACATGGCACCACATGAAACATGATGACATATAACACCACATGACACAAGACACCACATGACACCACTTGACACCATATCACACCACATGACACATGACAAGTTACACCACATTACACCACATGACACATGACTCCGTGACACCATGTGACATGACACTACATGAGACCACATGACACATGATACCACATGACACATGACACATGATGACACATGGCACCACATGACACATGATGACACATGACACCACATGACAATACATGACACATGACACCACATGACACATGACACCACATGACACCACATGACATGTGACACCACATGACATGACACCACATGATACCACATGACACCACATGATATCACATGATACCACATGACACGTGACACCACATGACACAACATGACACATGACACCACATGGCACCACATGACACATGACACCACATGACACATGATGACACATGATACCACATGACACATGATGACACATGAAGACACATGACACCACATGACACCACATGATGACATATGATACCACATGACACATGACATCACATGACACCACATGAAACATGACACATAACACCACATGACACATGACACCACATGACACCACATGAAACATGATACATAACACCACATGATACCACATGACACATGACATCACATGACATGACACATGATGACACATGACAACACATGATAATACAGGACACATGATGACACATGGCATATGACACCACATGATACCACATGACACATGACAACAAATGACACCACATGACAACACATGACACCACACGACACATGACACCATATGACATATGACACCACATGACACATGACACCACATGACACCACATGACACGTGACACCACATGACATGACACCACATGATACCACATGACACATGACACCACATGATACCACATGATACCACATGACATGTGACACCACATGACACCACATGACACATGACACCACATGGCAACACATGACACCACATGACACATGAGACACATGACACCACATGACACATGATGACACATGAAGACACATGACACCACATGATGACACATGACACCACATGACACCACATGAAACATGACACATAACACCACATGATACCACATGACACATGACAAGACACATGATGACACATGACAACACATGATAATACATGACACATGATGACACATGGCAAATGACACCACATGACACCACATGACACATGACAACACATGACACCACATGAAAACACATGACACGTGACACCACATGATATGACACCACATGATACCACATGATGCCACATGACACATAACACCACATGACACCACATGACACATGACACCACATGGCCCCACATGACACATGGCACCACATGACACATGACACCACATGACATATAACACCACATGGCATTTGATACCACATGACACATGTAGACACTTGACACCACATGATGACACATGACACCACATGACAAATGATACCACATGACACCACATGAAACATGACACAAAACACCATATGACACCAAATGACACCATGTGACACATGATGCATTATCATGTGAAACCATATGACATGACACCATATGATACCATATGACAAATGATACCACATGACACATGACACCTGACATATGATGACACATGACACCACATGACAATACATGACACATGACACCCCATGAAAATACATGACAACACATGACAATACATGACACATGACACCACATGTTGACACATGTGACATGACACTACATGACACCACATGATACAACATGACACATGACACCACATGACACATGACACATGATGACACATGGCACCACATGACACATGACACATGATGGCACATGACACCAGATGACAATAGATGACACATGACACCCCATGACACCACATGTTGACACATGTGACATGACACTACATGACACCACATGATACAACATGACACATGACACCACATGACACATGACACATGATGACACATGGCACCACATGACACATGACACATGATGGCACATGACACCAGATGACAATAGATGACACATGACACCCCATGACACCACATGTCACATGACACCACATGACACATGACACAACATGACACAACATGACACCACTTGACACATGACACCACATGACATTACACATGACAATACATGACATCACTTGATACCACATGACACATAATACAATATGACACAACATGACACCACATGACACATGACACCACATGATACCATATGACACATCATGTGGTGACATGTGACACCACATGACACCATATGACACATGATACCACATGACACCACATGACACCACAAAATACCATATGACACATATGACACAACTGGGATGGTGCAGTGAGCTAAAAAACGGTGTTGGATCTAGCCCTGATCTCTTGACTGGGTGAGAGTATTCTGATTAATTCAGAGACTCTGTCCCTCACCACCCCTTGTTGTAAATATTTTTGTCCACCCTAAGCGTGGAAGGGTATACTCAGACATGAGTCCCTTGCTCATTGCAACATCAGGATTCAAGCAAGCCGGGCCGAAGATGGCTGAAGTGCTAGAAACCGGTCCCCGGAAGCTTGTTTCCTTCCCAGTGTAAGAATTGGCTTTTGTAGTCTGGTCAGCCCTGTTCCCATGATGCACTGGGCCAGGGACAGACTAATTTGCATACAGCCAGGTTCTGAAATTGGGATGGTGCAATGAGCTAAAAAACGGTGTTGGATCTAGCCCTGATCTCTTGACTGGGTGAGAGTACTCTGCTTAATTCAGAGACTCTGTCCATCACCACCCCTTGTTGTAAATTATTTTGTCCACCCTAAGCGTGGAAGTGTATACTCAGATGTGAGTCCCTTGCTCATTGCACCATCAGGATTCAAGCAAGCCGGGCCGAAGATGGCTGAAATGCCAGAAACCGGTCCCCGGAAGCTTGTTTCCTTCCCAGTGTAAGAATTGGCTTTTGTAGTCTGGTCTGCCCTGTTCCCATGATGCACTGGGCCAGGGACAGACTAATTTGCATACAGCCAGGTTCTGAAACTGGGATGGTGCAATGAGCTAAAAAACGGTGTTGGATCTAGCCCTGATCTCTTGACTGGGTGAGAGTACTCTGCTTAATTCAGAGACTCTGTCCATCACCACCCCTTGTTGTAAATTATTTTGTCCACCCTACGCGTGGAAGGGTATACTCAGATGTGAGTCCCTTGCTCATTGCACCATCAGGATTCAAGCAAGCCGGGCCGAAGACGGCTGAAATGCCAGAAACCGGTCCCCGGAAGCTTGTTTCCTTCCCAGTGTAAGAATTGGCTTTTGTAGTCTTGTCTGCCCTGTTCCCATGATGCACTGGGCCAGGGACAGACTAATTTGCATACAGCCAGGTTCTGAAACTGGGATGGTGCAATGAGCTAAAAAACGGTGTTGGATCTAGCCCTGATCTCTTGACTGGGTGAGAGTACTCTGCTTAATTCAGAGACTGTCCATCACCACCCCTTGTTGTAAATTACATGATACATGATGACACATGGCACCACATGACACATGACACATGATGACACATGACACCACATGACAATACATGACACATGACACCACATGACACATGACACATGACACCACATGACACATGACACCACATGACACCACATGATACCACATGACACCACATGACACGTGACACCACATGACATGACACCACATGATACCACATTATACATGACACCACATGATACCACATGATACCACATGACATGTGACACCACATGACACCACATGACACATGACGCCACATGGCACCACATGACACATGACACCACATGACACATGACACATGATACCACATGACACATGATGACACATGAAGACAAATGACATCACATGACACCACATGATGACACATGACACCACATGACACATGACACCACATGACACCACATGAAACATGACACATAACACCACATGACACATGACACCACATGACACCATATGAAACATGACACATAACACCACATGATACCACATGACACATGACACCACATGACACGACACATGATGACACATGACATCACATGACAACACATGATAATACATGACACATGATGCCACATGGCATATGACACCACATGACACCACATGACAACACATGACACCACATGATAACACATGACACCACATGACACATTACACCACATGACACATGACACCACATGACAAATGATACCATATGACACGTGACACCACATGACATGACACCACATGATACCACATGACACCACATGATACCACATGATACCACATGACACGTGACACCACATGACATCACATGACACATGACACCACATGGCACCACATGACACATGACACCACATGACACATGATGACACATGATACCACATGACACATGATGACACATGAAGACACATGACACCACATGACACCACATGATGACACATGACAACACATGACACATGACAAAACATGATAACACATGGCACATGATGACACATGGCACATGACACCATGTGACATCACGTGACACATGACACATGATGACACATGACACCACATGACACTTGACATATGATGACACATGATATCACATGACACATGATTCATGACACCACATGACACCACTTGACACCACATGGCACCACATGAAACATGATGACATATAACACCACATGAAACATTACACCACATGACACCACATGATATGACACCACATGACACCACATGACACATGACACCACATGACATCACATGATGACACATGATGACATATGACATCACATGACACCACATGACTGACAACATATGACACATGACAAAACATGATGACACATGATGACACATGGCACCACATGAAACATGACACATGACACTACATGACTGACAACACATGACACATGATGACACATGATATCACATGACACATGACACCACATGGCCCCATATGACACATGACACCACATGATACCACATGACATGTGACACCACATGACACATGATACCACATGGCACCACATGACACATGACACCACATGACACATGACACCACATGATACATGATGACACATGATACCACATGACACATGATGACGCATGAAGACACATGACACCACATGACACATGACACCACATGATACCACATGAAACATGACACATAACACCACATGATACCACATGACACATGACACCACATGACATGACACATGATGACACATGACACCACATGACACATGATGACACATGACAACACATGATAACATATGACACATGATGACACATGGCATATGACACCACATGACACCAGATGACACATGACAACACATGACACCACATGACAACACATGACACCACATGACACATGACACCACATGACACATGATACCACATGACACATGACACCACATGACACCATATGATGACACATGATGACACATGATGACATATGATGACACATGACGGACAACACATGACACATGATGACACATGATAACACATGATGATACATGGCACCACATGAAACATGATGACACATGACACTACATGACTGACAACACATGACACATGATGACACATGATACCACATGACACATGACACATGATGACACATGACACCACATGCACCACATGACTGACAACACATGACACATGACGACACATGATGACACATGGCACCACATGAAACATGATGATACATGACACTATATGACTGACAGCTCATGACACATGATGACACATGACAACACATGATAACACATGACACATGATGACACATGGCATATGACACCACATGACACCACATGACACATGACAATACATGACACCACATGACAACACATGACACCACACGACACATGACACCACATGACACATGACACCACATGACACATGAAACCACATGATACATGACACGTGATACCACATGACACCACATGATACATGACACATGACACCACATGATATATGACACGTGACACCATATGACATCTCATGACACATGACACCACATGACACCACATGAGGACACATGACACCACATGACACCACATGACTGACAACACATGAAACATGACGACACATGGTGACAAATGATGACACATGGCATCACATTAAACATGATGACACATGACACTACATGACTGACATTACATGACACATGATTACACGACACCACATGACACACAACACATGACCATGTGACATCACATGACATGACACCACATGATACCACATGACACATGACACCACATGACACATGACACATGATGACCCATGACACCACATGATAATATATGACACATGACACAACATGATGACACATGATGACACATGCCACCACATGACTGACACCACATGACATATGACACATTATGACACATGACACCAAATGACACATGACATATGATGACACATGACACCACATAGCAATACATGACACATGACACCACATAAAACCACATGACAACACATGACAATACATGACACATGACACTACATGATCACACATGACACATGACACCACATGATAACACATGATGAGACATGGCACCACATGAAACATGATGACACATGACACCACATGACACATTATACATGACAAAACATGACACCACTTGACACCACATGACACCACATGACACATAACCCCACATGACACCACATGACATGACATGACATATAACCCCACATGACACCACATGACATGACACATGACCACATGACACCATGTGACATGACACCACATGACACCACATGATACCACATGACACATGACACCACATTACATGACACATGATGACACATGACATATGATGATACCACATGACAATACATGACACATGACACCACATGAAACCACATCACAACACATTACAATACATGACACATGACACCACATGATGACACATGATATATGATGACACATGACACCACATGACATTATACATTACACATGACACATGATGACACATGTCACCACATGACACATGACAACATATGATAACACATGACACATGATGACCCATGACATATGACACCACATGATACCACATGACAACACATGACACCAATTGACACTAAATGACACCACATGAGTCATGACACATGACACCACATGATACCACATGACACATTACACCACATGACACATGACACCTGACACCACATGACACCACATGATGACACATGATTACACATGTTGACACATGACACCACATGACACCGCATTACTGACAATACATGACACATGATGACACATGATGACACATGATACCACTTGACACCACATGACACATGACACATAACATCACATGACACCATATGACACATGACACCACATGACACATGACCATGTGACACCACATGACATGACACCACATGACTCATGACACCACATGACACACGATGACACATGACACCATATGACATATGACAACACATGATAACACATAGCACATGATGACACATGGCACATGACACCACATGACACCACATGACACATGACATATGACACCACATGAAACCACTTGAAAACACATGACACATGACACCACATGATGAAACATGATAAAAGATGACACATGACACCACATGACTGACAACATATGACACATGATGATACATGATGACAAATGACACCACATGAAACATGATGACAAATGACACCACATGAAACATGATGCAACATGACACCACATGACACATGACCCCACATGACACATGACACCACATGACACCACTTGAAACCACATGACACCACATGACATAAACCACATGACACCACATGACACATGACACCACATGATACATGACCACGTGACACCACATGACATGACACCACATGACACCACATTATACCACATGACACCATGATGACAAATGACACCACATGAAACATGATGCAACATGACACCACATGACACATGACACCACATGACACCACATGACACATGACACCACATGACACCACTTGAAACCACATGACACCACATGACATAAACCACATGACACCACATGACACATGACACCACATGACACATGACACATAACAACACATGACACATGACACCACATGATGCCACATTATACATTATTTAGGCCCAGCAAGCCGGGCCGAAGACGGCTGAAATGCCAGAAAGCGGTCCCCGGAAGCTTGTTTCCTTCCCAGTGTAAGAATTGGCTTTTGTAGTCTGGTCTGCCCTGTTCCCATGATGCACTGGGCCAGGGACAGACTAATTTGCATACAGCCAGGTTCTGAAACTGGGATGGTGCAATGAGCTAAAAAACGGTGTTGGATCTAGCCCTGATCTCTTGACTGGGTGAGAGTACTCTGCTTAATTCAGAGACTCTGTCCATCACCACCCCTTGTTGTAAATTATTTTGTCCACCCTAAGCGTGGAAGGGTATACTCAGATGTGAGTCCCTTGCTCATTGCACCATCAGGATTCAAGCAAGCCGGGCCGAAGACGGCTGAAATGCCAGAAACCGGTCCCCGGAAGCTTGTTTCCTTCCCAGTGTAAGAATTGGCTTTTGTAGTCTGGTCTGCCCTGTTCCCATGATGCACTGGGCCAGGGACAGACTAATTTGCATACAGCCAGGTTCTGAAACTGGGATGGTGCAATGAGCTAAAAAACGGTGTTGGATCTAGCCCTGATCTCTTGACTGGGTGAGAGTACTCTGCTTAATTCAGAGACTCTGTCCATCACCACCCCTTGTTGTAAATTATTTTGTCCACCCTAAGCGTGAAAGGGTATACTCAGATGTGAGTCCCTTGCTCATTGCACCATCAGGATTCAAGCAAGCCGGGCCAAAGACGGCTGAAATGCCAGAAACCGGTCCCCGGAAGCTTGTTTCCTTCCCAGTGTAAGAATTGGCTTTTGTATTCTGGTCTGCCCTGTTCCCATGATGCACTGGGTAAGGGACAGACTAATTTGCATACAGCCAGGTTCTGAAACTGGGATGGTGCAATGAGCTAAAAAACGGTGTTGGATCTAGCCCTGATCTCTTGACTGGGTGAGAGTACTCTGCTTAATTCAGAGACTCTGTCCATCACCACCCCTTGTTGTAAATTACATGACACATGATGACACATGGCACCACATGACACATAACACATGATGACACATGATACCACATGACAATACATGACACATGACACCACATGACACATGACACCACATGACGCCACATGACACCACATGACACGTGACACCACATGACATGACACCACATGATACCACATGATATATGACACCACATGATACCACATGATACCACATGACACGTGACACCACATGACACCACATGACACATGACACCACATGACACATGACACCACATGACACATGATGACACATGATATCACATGACACATGATGACACATGAAGACACATGACACCACATGATACCACATGATGACACATGACACCACATGACACATGACACCACATGACACCACATGAAACATGACACATAACACCACATGACACATGACACCACATGACACCACATGAAACATGACACATAACACCACATGATACCACATGACACATGACACCACATGACACGACACATGATGACACATGACACCACATGACAACACATGATAATACATGACACATGATGCCACATGGCATATGACACCACATGACATCACATGACAACACATGATACCACATGACAACACATGACACCACATGACACATTACACCACATGACACATGATACCACATGACACATGATACCATATGACACGTGACACCACATGACATGATACCACATGATACCACATGACACCACATGATACCACATGATACCACATGACACGTGACACCACATGACATCACATGACACATGACACCACATGGCACCACATGACACATGACACCACATGACACATGATGACACATGATACCACATGACACATGATGACATATGAAGACACATGACACCACATGACACCACATGATGACACATGACACCACATGACACATGACAGAACATGATAACACATGGCACATGATGACACATGGCACATGACACCACATGACATCACGTGCCACATGACACATGATGACACATGACACCACATGACACTTGACATATGATGACACATGATATCACATGACACATGATTCATGACACCACATGACACCACTTGACACCACATGGCACCACATGAAACATGATGACATATAACACCACATGAAACATGACACCACATGACACCACATGATATGACACCACATGACACCACATGGCACATGACACCACATGACATCACATGATGACACATGATGACATATGACACCACATGACACCACATGACTGACAACATATGACACATGACGACACATGATGACACATGATGACACATGGCACCACATGAAACATGACACATGACACTATATGACTGACAACACATGACACATGATGACACATGATATCACATGACACATGACACCACATGGCCCCATATGACACATGACACCACATGATACCACATGACACATGACACCACATGACACCACATGACACATGACACCACATGGCACCACATGACACATGACACCACATGACACATGACACCACATGACACATGATGACACATGATACCACATGACACATGATGACGCATGAAGACACATGACATCACATGACACATGACACCACATGACACCACATGAAACATGACACATAACACCACATGACACATGACACCACATGACACCACATGAAACATGACACATAACACCACATGATACCACATGACACATGATACCACATGACATGACACACGATGACACATGACACCACATGACACATGATGACACATGACAACACATGATAACATATGACACATGATGACACATGGCATATGACACCACATGACACCAGATGACACATGACAACACATGATACCACATGATAACACATGACACCACATGACACATGACACCACATGACACATGACACCACATGACACATGACACCACATGACACCATATGATGACACATGATGACACATGATGACACATGATGACACATGACGGACAACACATGACACATGACGACACATGATGACACATGATGATACATGGCACCAGATGAAACATGATGACACATGACACTATATGACTGACAACACATAACACATGATGACACATGATACCACATGACACATGACACATGACACCACATGACACCACATGACTGACAACACATGACACATGACGACACATGATGACACATGGCACCACATGAAACATGATGATACATGACACTACATGACTGACAGCTCATGACACATGATGACACATGACAACACATGATAACACATGACACATGATGACACATGGCATATGACACCACATGACACCACATGACACATGACAATACATGACACCACATGACAACACATGACATCACATGACACATGACACCACATGACACATGACACCACATGACACATGTCACCACATGAAACATGATGACACATGACACTACATGATTGACAACACATGACACATGATGACACATGACACCACATGACACATAACACATGACCATGTGACATCACATGACATGACACCACATGATACCACATGACACATGACACCACATGACACATTAACACATGATGACCCATGATACCACATGACAATATATGACACGTGACACCACATGAAACCACATGACAATACATGACACATGACACAACATGATGACACATGATGACACATGCCACCACATGACTGACAACACATGACACATGATGACACATGATGACACATGATGACACATGGCACCACATGAAACATGATGACACATGACACTACATGACTGACAACACATGACATATGATGACACATGATACCACATGACACATGACAGAACATGATAACACATGGCACATGATGACACATGGCACATGACACCACATGACATCACGTGACACATGACACATGATGACACATGAAGGGTATACTCAGACATGAGTCCCTTGCTCATTGCAACATCAGGATTCAAGCAAGCCGGGCCGAAGATGGCTGAAGTGCTAGAAACCGGTCCCCGGAAGCTTGTTTCCTTCCCAGTGTAAGAATTGGCTTTTGTAGTCTGGTCTGCCCTGTTCCCATGATGCACTGCGCCAGGGACAGACTAATTTGCATACAGCCAGGTTCTGAAACTGGGATGGTGCAATGAGCTAAAAAACGGTGTTGGATCTAGCCCTGATCTCTTGACTGGGTGAGAGTACTCTGCTTAATTCAGAGACTCTGCCCATCACCACCCCTTGTTGTAAATTACATGACACATGATGACACATGGCACCACATGACACATAACACATGATGACACATGACACCACATGACAATACATGACACATGACACCACATGACACATGACACCACATGACACATGACACCACATGACACCACATGACACCACATGACACGTGACACCACATGACATGACACCACATGATACCACATGATACATAACACCACATGATACCACATGATACCACATGACACGTGACACCACATGACACCACATGACACATGATACCACATGGCACCACATGACACATGACACCACATGACACATGATGACACATGATATCACATGACACATGATGACACATGAAGACACATGACACCACATGATACCACATGATGACACATGACACCACATGACACATGACACCACATGACCACATGAAACATGACACATAACACCACATGACACATGACACCACATGACACCACATGAAACATGACACATAACACCACATGATACCACATGACACATGACACCACATGACATGACACATGATGACACATGACACCACATGACAACACATGATAATACATGACACATGATGCCACATGGCATATGACACCACATGACATCACATGACAACACATGATACCACATGACAACACATGACACCACATGACACATTACACCACATGACACATGACACCACATGACACATGATACCATATGACACGTGACACCACATGACATGACACCACATGATACCACATGACACCACATGATACCACATGATACCACATGACACGTGACACCACATGACATCACATGACACATGACACCACATGGCACCACATGACACATGACACCACATGACACATGATGACACATGATACCACATGACACATGATGACATATGAAGACACATGACACCACATGACACCACATGATGACACATGACACCACATGACACATGACAGAACATGATAACACATGGCACATGATGACACATGGCACATGACACCACATGACATCACGTGACACATGACACATGATGACACATGACACCACATGACACTTGACATATGATGACACATGATATCACATGACACATGATTCATGACACCACTCGACACCACTTGACACCACATGGCACCACATGAAACATGATGACATATAACACCACATGAAACATGACACCACATGACACCACATGATATGACACCACATGACACCACATGGCACATGACACCACATGACATCACATGATGACACATGATGACATATGACACCACATGACACCACATGACTGACAACATATGACACATGACGACACATGATGACACATGATGACACATGGCACCACATGAAACATGACACATGACACTACATGACTGACAACACATGACACATGATGACACATGATATCACATGACACATGACACCACATGGCCCCATATGACACATGACACCACATGATACCACATGACACATGACACCACATGACACCACATGACACATGACACCACATGGCACCACATGACACATGACACCACATGACACATGACACCACATGACACATGATGACACATGATGACACATGATACCACATGACACATGATGACGCATGAAGACACATGACACCACATGACACATGACACCACATGACACCACATGAAACATGACACATAACACCACATGACACATGACACCACATGACACCACATGAAACATGACACATAACACCACATGATACCACATGACACATGATACCACATGACATGACACACGATGACACATGACACCACATGACACATGATGACACATGACAACACATGATAACATATGACACATGATGACACATGGCATATGACACCACATGACACCAGATGACACATGACAACACATGATACCACATGATAACACATGACACCACATGACACATGACACCACATGACACATGACACCACATGACACATGACACCACATGACACCATATGATGACACATGATGACACATGATGACACATGACGGACAACACATGACACATGACGACACATGATGACACATGATGATACATGGCACCAGATGAAACATGATGACACATGACACTATATGACTGACAACACATAACACATGATGACACATGATACCACATGACACATGACACATGACACCACATGACACCACATGACTGACAACACATGACACATGACGACACATGATGACACATGGCACCACATGAAACATGATGATACATGACACTACATGACTGACAGCTCATGACACATGATGACACATGACAACACATGATAACACATGACACATGATGACACATGGCATATGACACCACATGACACCACATGACACATGACAATACATGACACCACATGACAACACATGACATCACATGACACATGACACCACATGACACATGACACCACATGACACATGTCACCACATGAAACATGATGACACATGACACTACATGATTGACAACACATGACACATGATGACACATGACACCACATGACACACAACACATGACCATGTGACATCACATGACATGACACCACATGATACCACATGACACATGACACCACATGACACATTAACACATGATGACCCATGATACCACATGACAATATATGACACGTGACACCACATGAAACCACATGACAATACATGACACATGACACAACATGATGACACATGATGACATATGCCACCACATGACTGACAACACATGACACATGATGACACATGATGACACATGGCACCACATGAAACATGATGACACATGACACTACATGACTGACAACACATGACATATGATGACACATGATACCACATGACACATGACACCACATGGTCCCACATGACACATGATACCACATGATACCACATGATACCACATGACACATGACACCACATGACACCACATGACACATGACACCACATGGCACCACATGACACATGACACCAGTGGGGCTGGTTTTAGCTAAAGCCTTATAGACCATACACATGGACTTAAAAAGGATGCAGTCCACAACGGGAAGCCAGTGCAGCTGCTTCCGAGCAGCGATGGCAGAGGCACGTTGGGGTAGGTCGAGAACAAATCTGGCTGCTGCGTTCTGAACCACCTGCAAGCGCTGCAGCTGGCATTTATTAAGCCCAGCATACAGCGCATTGCAATAGTCCAGACGCGAGCCCAACAGGGCAATAGCCAGTTGCTTTCTTGCCTGTAAGGAGAGATAATGCCTGATTTTCCTTGGAATATGGATGATCCCCCAACAGGTTGAAACAGTCCTGTTGACCTGTTGGCACATGCTAAGGATAGGATCGATCATGACCCCCAGGTTTTTAGCTGAGGATGTGGGATCGGGACAGGCACCCAGTGAGTCTGGCCACCATTCAGCAGACCAGATATCTTCCCTTCCTCCAAACACCATCACCTCAGTCTTCTCCCCATTCAGTTTCAATGAATTGTGAATCATCCATTGGCCGACTGCCTCCATACAGGATCTAAAGTTGGCGGCAGTCGACGTAACTGACTGGGAGAGAGAGACGAGGATCTGGGTGTCGTCCACATAAGAGACTACCTCCATCCCATAAGATCTGATAAGTCTGGAAATGGGGGTCACATAGATATTAAAAAGGGTAGGACTTATCGCTGACCCTTGAGGGACCCCACAATGCACAGACAGGGATGGAGATAGAAACTGACCCAGCATCACCCTTTGCTCTCTATGATCGAGAAAAGAGGAAAGGAGACTCAGGGCCGCCCCCCGAACCCCAATGTCCCTCAGTCGAGATGTTAAGACTGAGGGAGAGAGGGTATCGAAAGCAGCCGTGAGGTCTAGAAGGATCAGGAGGGAGGTCTGTCCCCCATCAACCCGTGTGCGGATGTTATCAAGCACTATGGTGAGGGCAGACTCGGTGGTATGTTCCCTCCTGAATCCATGCTGGGAAAGATCCAAACAGCTGGAACTCTCCACGAATGCAGCAAGATGTTTATTTAGGTGGGCTGTTAACATCTTTGCGGGAGCCGGGAGCAGCGAAATGGGGCGAAAGTTTTTTAATACCCCAGGGTCAAGGGAAGGCTTCTTGAGCAGAGGTTTTACCATAGCATTTTTCCACTGCTGGGGAAAAATGCCCTCCTTCATCGCCCTGTTCATGATGTCGACCAGAGGGGGAAGGAGGGATTCTCTGCACTGCTTAAGGATCTTTAGCGCATGACACTACATGTCTGACAACACATGACACATGATGACACATACCACATGACCCATGACACCACATTGCCCCACATGACACATGATACCACATGATACCACATGATACCACATGACACGTGATGACATATGATACCACATGACACATGACACCACATGGCCCCACATGACACATGATACCACATGATACCACATGACACGTGACACCACATGATAACACATGACACCACATGGCAAGACATGACACATGACACAACATGACACCACACGACACATGACAATACATGACACCACATGACACATGACACCACATGACACATGACACCACATGATACATGACATGTGACACCACATGACACCACATGATATGACACCACATGACACCATATGACACCACATGACACCACATGACACCACATGACATCACATGATGACACATGATGACACATGACACCACATGACACCGCATGACTGACAACACATGACACATGACGACACATGATGACACATGATGACACATGGCACCACATGAAACATGATGACACATGACACTACATGACTGACAACACATGACACATGATGACACATGATACCAAATGACACATGACACCACATGGCCCCACATGACACATGATACCACATGATACCACATGATACCACATGACACGTGACACCACATGACACCACATGGCACCACCTGACACATGACACCACATGACACCACATGACACATGATGACACATGATACCATATGACACATGATGACGCATGAAGACACATGACACCACATGATACCACATGATGACACATGACACCACATGACACCACATTAAACATGACATATAATACCACATGACACATGACATCACATGACACCACATGAAACAGACACATAACACCACATGATATCACATGACACATGATACCACATGACACGATACATGAAGACACATGACACCACATGACACATGATGACACATGACAACACATGATAACACATGACACATGATGACACATGGCATATGACACCACATGACACCACATGACACATGACAACACATGACATCACATGACAACACATGACACCACACAACACATGACACCACATGACACCACATGACACATGACACAACATGATACATGACACGTGACACCACATGACACCACATGATATGACACCACATGACACCACATGACACATGACACCACATGACACCACATGATGACACATGATGACACATGATGACACATGACACCACATGACTGACAACACATGACACATGACGACACATGATGACACATGATGACACATGGCACCACATGAAACATGATGACACATGACACCACATGACACATTACCACATGATGACACATGGCATATGACACCACATGACAGCACATGACACATGACAATACATGACATCACATGACACATGACACCACATGACACATGACACCACATGATACATGACATGTGACACCACATGACACCACATGATATGACACCACATGACACCACATGACACCACATGACACATGACACCACATGATATCACATGATGACACATGATGACACATGACACCACATGACACTGCATGACTAACAACACATGACACATGACAATACATGATGACACATGGCACCACATGAAACATGATGATACATGACACTACATGACTGACAACACATGACACATGATGACACATGATACCACATGACACATGACACCACATGGCCCCACATGACACATGATACCACATGATACCATATGATACCACATGACATGTGACACCACATGACACCACATGACACCACATGGCACCACATGACACATGACACCACATGACACCACATGACACATGATGACACATGATACCATATGACACATGATGACGCATGAAGACACATGACGCCACATGACACCACATGATGACACATGACACCACATGACACCACATTAAACATGACACATAATACCACATGACACATGACACCACATGACACAACAAGAAACATGACACATAACACCACATGATACCACATGACACATGATACCACATGACACGACACATGATGACACATGACACCACATGACACATGATGACACATGATAACACATGACACATGATGACACATGGCATATGACACCACATGACACCATATGACACATGACAACACATGACAATATATGACATCACACAACACATGACACCACATGACACATGACACCACATGACACATGACACCACATGATACATGACACGTGACACCACATGACACCACATGATATGACACCACATGACACATGACACCACATGACACCACATGATGACACATGATGACACATGATGACATATGACACCATATGACTGATAACACATAACACATGACACATGACGACACATGATGACACATGATGACACATGGCACCACATGAAACATGATGACACATGACACTACATGACACCACATGACACATTACCACGTGACACCACATGACATGACACCACATGGCACCACATGACAATACATGACACATGACACCACATGACGACACATGACACATGATGACAAATGACACCACATGATGACACATGATGACACATGGCACCACATGAAACATGATGACATATAACACCATAGGACACATGACACCACTTGACACAATATCACACCACATGACACATGACAAGTAACACCACATGACACCACATGACACATGACACCGTGACACCATGTGACATGACACCACATGACACATGATACCACATGACACATGACACATGATGACACATGGCACCACAGGACACATGATGACACATGACACCACATGACAATACATGACAGATGACATCACATGACACATGACACCACATGACAAATGACACCACATGACACCACATGACACGTGACACCACATGACATGACACCACATGATACCACATGACACATGACACCACATGATATCACATGATACCACATGACACGTGACACCAATGACACCACATGACACATGACACCACATGGCACCACATGACACATGACACCACATGACACATGATGACACATGACACCACATGACACATGATGACGCATGAAGACACATGACACCACATGATGACACATAACACCACATGAAACATGACACCACATGACACCACATGAAACATGACACATAACACCACATGACACATGACACCACATGACACCACATGAAACATGACACATAACACCACAGGATACCACATGACACTTGACATGGCACATGATGACACATGACACCACATGACACATGATGACACATGACAAAACATGATTACACATGACACATGATGACACATGGCATATGACCCCACATGATACCACATGACAACACATGACACCACATGACAACACATGACAACACATGACACCACATGACACATGACACCACATGACACATGGCACCACATGACACCACATGATACATGACATGTGACACCACATGACACCACATGATATGACACCACATGATACCACATGACACCACATGACACATGACACCACATAATACAACATGATGACACATGACACATGACACAAGGGCAAGCACTACAGATTGAGGAAGCAATTTCCTCCTTGGACTTCACTCAATAAGTGAAGGGACCAACACACGAGAAGGGACATATGCTTGATTTAGGTTGGACCACTATGCCAGTCCAGGGCTCTACAAAGATCTTGCCATGCACCTGGTCTGACCACTCTTTAATAAGGGGCAGAATTCTATTGAACGGCCACCTGTCCAAGCCTCGGGAAGGTTGGAAAATGGCCCAGAAGTGGAAAAACATCGATGGGGAGAAAATGGTGCATCTCCTGGAAGAGTCTCCTCCAGTAAAGGAGCAGGACGCTAATATTGATGCCCTTTGTGGACACCTTCAGCATAGACTGGGGAGAGCCATTGATTTGGTGGCACCCCTTCGTAGGGTGAAGAAGGTGGAGAGAGGAGTTGGGGCTCCTTGGTATAATGACTCCTTATGGGATATGAAACGTGGGGTGAGGAGGAAAGAACGAGCATGGCGGAAAGAGTATGACGCCACTGCCAAGAAAGAATACATTTCATCCTTAGCGATTTACAAACTAGCCATCCAAACTAGGAAGGCTGCTTTCTTTGAGGAAAGAATAGTTGCAGCTAGAAATCCACAGAAGGAAATCTTTCGAGTCCTGGCTGAGCTCAGGATAAACAAAGAGCAAAGCACTGAGTTCACCCAGGAGGATTGCCAGAGGTTCCAGGACTTCTTTGTGAACAAGATCTCTGATATTCTGGGAGAAATTGCTACAACTACACCCCTCGACTGTCCCCGCCCACCTGATCATACTGCCCCGTCAGATACTATACTGTTAGCTGAGTTCTCCCCAATTGCAAAACAGGAACTACTTATGATTACGGACCGAGTCAAATCTGGCTCTCAGGTTGATCCATGCCCTCCTGATGTGTTCAAATTGGCACTGCCAGGTATTGAGAAAGAAGTTTTGCATCTGTTGAACACTTCCCTTCACACAGGACAGGTCCCTCTAGCTTTCAAAGAGGCTCGCCTGATTCCTCTACTAAAAAAACCTGGATCGGACACGAAGTGTTTGAAGAACTTCCGACCCATTTCCCAGCTGCCTTTTTTGGCTAAGGTGATCGAGCAGCATGTGCTGGCATTGCTCTCAGGACATCTAGAGAGCAACAACCTGCTGGAGTCCAATCAGGCAGGGTTCCGTGCCAACCATAGCACGGAATTAGTCATGCTATCAATCCTGGATGAATTGAGGAGTCGAGCTGATATAAAAACACCGAGTGCCCTGGTACTACTCAATCTCTCCGCGGCCTTTGATACCGTGTGTCATGGACAACTATTGTCGCGGTTGAGGTCTTTTGGTATCAGGGGTACAGCACATGCATGGCTTACATCATTCCTGCAGGGCAGGACACAAAGAGTACAGTTGGGGGATCTCCTTTCCACCTCTGCTCCCATCATTTGTGGGGTGCCACAGGGTTCTGCCCTGTCACCCCTACTCTTTAATATTTACTTGCAGCCATTAATTGCACTCCTGAATAGGATGGACTGCCTAGTATACAACTACGCCGATGACACCCAGATAATCATCCGGCTGGATGATGGCCCGGGAGCGTCTACCAGGTTGCAGGACATACTCAAAGCCACGGTTAATTGGATGTCCGAGAATTCCTTATAAATCAACCCGGACAAGACAGAAGTGTTGCCTATTTCCATCACGGGCAACCCCTGGAGCGAGAAATGCTGGCCTGTGGAGCTGGGTGTGCCACCGGAACCGGCGTCTGCAGTCAAAAGTTTGGGCTTATACGTGGATGATAAACTCTCCATGAAAAAACAAGTCACCACGGTAGTGGGCACCTGTATAGGCCTGATGCGACAATTGAGGAAGATCTCTGCACTACTCTCATTTTCCACCTTGAGACACGTGGTTTCAGCCACAATCCTGGCTAGGCTGGACTATGGAAACTCCCTGTATATCGGTCTACCCCAGCGGCTGCTGGATATGCTACAGGGGGTTATGAACGACGCAGCCCAGCTGATTTACAAGAAACCTAGGACTGCCCACTCTGCCCCTCTGATGCAGGAGCTACATTGGCTCCCGATTCGGCAGAGGGTTGTATTTAAAGGATTGTGTATCGTACATAAGGCGCTGTATGGTAATGCACCAAGATACTTGAAATCCCGCCTGTCCCCATATACACCGAGCAGGACTTTGCGCTCGTCGGATGCTACCCTCTTGTCCCAATCCTGTTTTAAACTGGCCACGGTGGGGGGACGTGCTTTCTCCAACACACTCCCAGCTTTATGGAACAAACTGGCCCCAGAACTAAGGAAGGAATGCAATCTGTTATCCTTCAGGAAAAAGTTAAAAACCGTATTGTTCAAGCAAGCATGGAGTAGCCTCTAGGCATTGTGTTAAGATCAAGTAAATACCGAACCCCACTACGTAATCTGGATAAACAGCGCTTAGAGACCCCGGTGGTTATAACGCGCTATACAAATTAAATAAATAAATAAATAAAATAAACATGACACCACATGACACCACATGACTGACAACACATGACACATGACAACACATGATGACACATGACACATGGCAACAAATAAAACATCATGACACTAAATGACTGACAACACATGACACATGATGACACATGACACCACATGACACATGACACATGACACATGATAACACATGACACCACTTGACACCACATGACTGACAACACATGGCACATGACGACACATGATACATGATGACACATGGCACCACATGAAACATGATGACACATGACACTATATGACTGATACCACACGACACATGATGACACATGACAACACATGATAACACATGACACATGATGACACATGGCATATGACACCACATGATACCACATGACACATGACAACACATGACACCACATGACAACACATGACACCACATGACACATGACACCACATGGCACATGACACCATATGACACATGACACCACATGATACATGACACGTGACACCACATGATACCACATGACGCCACATGACACATGACACCACATGACACCACATGATGACACATGATGACACATGATACCACATGACACCACATGACTGACAATACATGACACATGATGACACATGATGACACATGATGACACATGTCATCACATGAAACATGATGACACATGACACTACATGACTGACAACACATGACACATGATGACACATGACACCACATTACACACAACAGATGACCATGTGACATCATATGACATGACACCACATGATACCACATGACACATGACACCACATGACACATTGACACATGATGACCCATGACACCACATGACAATATATGACACGTGACACCACATGAAACCACATGACAATACATGACACATGACACAACATGATGACACATGATGACACATGCCACCACATGACTGACAACACATGACACATGATGACACATGATGGCACATGGCACCACATGAAACATGATGACAAATGACACCACATGATATCACATGATACATGACACCACATGACACATAGCCATGTGAGAACACATGACATGACACCACATTATACCACATGACACATGACACCACATGACACATGACACATGATGACACATGGCACATGACATATGATGACACATGACACCACATGGCAATACATGACACATGACACCACATGAAACCACATGACAACACATGACAATACATGACACATGACACCACATGATCACACATGACACATGATGACATATGACACCACATGATGACACATGATGACACATGGCACCACATGAAACATGATGACATATGACATCACATGACACATGATACATGACACCACATGACACCACTTGACACCACATGACACCACATGACACATGACACATAACCCCACATGACACCACATGACATGACATGACACATGACCACATGACACCATGTGACATGAAACCACATGACACCACATGACACCACATGAAACGACATATGATGACACATGACATATGATGACACCACATGACAATATATGACACATGACACCACATGAAACCACATCACAACACATTACAATACATGACACATGACACCACATGATGACACATGACATATGATGACACATGACACCACATGACATTACACATTACACATGACACATGATGACACATGACACCACATGACACATGTTGTCACATGACAACATATGATAACACATGACACATGACACCACATGATATCACATGACACCACATGACAACACATGACACCACATGACACATGACACCACATGAAACATGACACCACATGACACCAATTGACACTACATGACACCACATGACACATGACACCACATGACACCACATGCCACCACATGACAACACATGACACCAATTGACACTAAATGACACCACATGAGTCATGACACATGACACCACATGATACCACATGACACATGACACCACATGAAACCACTTGAAACCACATGACACCACATGACATAAACCACATGACACCACATGACACATGACACCACATGACACATGACCACGTGACACCACATGACATGACACCACATGACACCACATGATACCACATGACACATGACACCACATGACACATGACACATAACAACACATGACACATCACACCACATGATACCATATAATACATGACAACACATGACACCACATGATGACACATGATGACACATGGCATTACATGAAACATGATGACACATTACACCACATGACACACAACATGACACCACATGACACATGACACCACATGACACATGACACGTGACACCACATGACACCACATGATACCATATGACACATGACACCACATGATACCACATGATACCACATGACACGTGACACTACATGACACCACATGACACATGACACCACATGACACCACATGACACATGACACCACATGACACATGATGACACATGACACCACATGATATATGATGATGCATGAAGACACATGACACCACATGATACCACATGATGACACATGACACCACATGACACATGACACCACATGACACCACATGAAACATGACACATAACACCACATGACACATGACACCACATGACACCACATGAAACATGACACATAATACCACATGATACCACATGACACATGACACCACATGACACGACACATGATGACACATGACACCACATGACAACACATGATAACACATGACACATGATGACACATGGCATAAGACACCACATGACACCACATGACACATGACAACACATGATACCACACGACACATGACACCACATGACACATGACACCACATGATACATGACATGTGACACCACATGACACCACATGATATGACACCACATGACACCACATGATACCACATGACACATGATACCACATGATATCACATGATGACACATGATGACACATGACACCACATGACACCACATGACTGACAACACATGACACATGACGACACATGATGACACATGATGACACATGGCACCACATGAAACATGATGACACATGACACTACATGACTGACAATATATTACACATGACACCACATGGCCCCACATGACACATGACACCACATGATACCACATGATACCACATGACACGTGACACCACATGACACCACATGACACATGATACCACATGGCACCACATGACACATGACACCACATGACACATGACACCATATGACACCACATGATGACATATGACACCACATGACACATGTGGAGTGGTGTGGCTCACTGGTTAGAGGCGGCAGACCCGGAAGCAGAGGTCAGCCCGGGACCAGGGTTCGATTCCCGATGCGGCAGGGTCTTGGGCCATGGTCAGCGGACTCGATAATTCTCGCCTCGGTGCCTACTCCAACCATGGGTCACACTCAGCAACTCTAGGCAATAGCTTGCTTAATCTCTACTAACGGCCCCATCAGCGCCAGGGATGCTTGTCTTCACCTTGGAGATGCCCAGGAGGGACCATCTCACAGGGAAAGCCAGGATGGGTTCCCCAGTGGTATACAGCATCGGGACGCCCCTTTGCTGGGGCAGCTGTGCGCTTTACAAGTATACGACATTTAACATTTAACATGACACATGATGACACATGATACCACATGACACATGATGACGCATGAAGATACATGACACCACATGATGACACATGACACCACATGACACCACATGAAACATGACACATAACACCACATGACACATGACACCACATGACACCACATGAAACATGACACATAACATCACATGATACCACATGACACATGATACTACATGACACAACACATGATAACACATGACACATGATGACACATGGCATATGACACCACATGACACCACATGACACATGACAACACATGACACCACATGACAACACATGACACCACACGACACATGACACCATATGACACATGACACCACATGACACATGACACCACATGATACATGACATGTGACACCACATGACATCACATGATATGACACCACATGACACCACATGACACATGACACCACATGACACCACATGATAACACATGATGATACATGATGACACATGATACTACATGACTGACAACACATGACACATGACGACACATGATGACACATGATGACACATGGCACCACATGAAACATGATGACACATGACACCACATGACACCACATGACACATTACCACGTGACACCACATGACATGACATCACATGACGACACTTGACACATGATGACAAATGACACCACATGATGGCACATGATGACACATGGCACCACATGAAACATGATGAGATATAACACCACAGGACACATGACACCACTTGACACCACATCACACCACATGACACCACATGACACATGACACATGACACCATGACACCATGTGACATGATACCACATGACACCACATGACACATGATACCACATGACACATTACACTTGATGACACATGGCACCACAGGACACATGACACATGATGACACATGACACCACATGACAATACATGACAGATGACACCACATGACACATGACACCACATGACACATGACACCACATGACACGTGACACCACATGACATGACACCACATGATACCACATGACACATGACACCACATGATATCACATGATACCACATGGCATGTGACACCACATGACACCACATGACACATGACACCACATGGCACCACATGACACATGACACCACATGACACATGATGACACATGACACCACATGACACATGATGACCCATGAAGACACATGACACCACATGATGACACATGACACCACATGAAACATGACACTACATGATACCACATGAAACATGACACATAACACCACATGACACATGTCACCACATGACACCACATGAAACATGACACATAATATGACATGATACCACATGACACATGACATGGCACATGATGACACATGACACCACATGACACATGATGACACATGACAACACATGATAACACATGACACATGATGACACATGGCATATGACACCACATGATACCACATGACAACACATGACACCACATGACAACACATTACACCACACGACACATGACACCACATGACACATGACACGACATGACACATGACACCATATGATACATGACATGTGACACCACATGACACCACATGATATGACACCACATGATACCACATGACACCACATGACACATGGCACCACATGACACATGACACCACATGACACCACATGATACCACATGACACATGACACCACATGACACATGACACATAACAACACATGACACATCACACCACATGATACCACATAATACATGACAACACATGACACCACATGATGACACATGATGACACATGGCATTACATGAAACATGATGACACATTATACCACATGACACACAACATGACACCACATGACACATGACACCACATGACACATGACACGTGACACCACATGACACCAGATGATACCATATGACACATGACACCACATGATACCACATGATACCACATGACACGTGACACTACATGACACCACATGACACATGACACCACATGGCACCACATGACACATGACACCGCATGACACCACATCACACATTACCACGTGACACCACATGACATGACACCACATGATACCACATGACACCACATGACACATGACTCCACATGACACATGATGACACATGACACCACATGATATATGATGATGCATGAAGACACATGACACCACATGACACCACATGATGACACATGACACCACATGACACATGACACCACATGACACCACATGAAACATGACACATAACACCACATGACACATGACACCACATGACACCACATGAAACATGACACATAATACCACATGATACCACATGACACATGACACCACATGACACGACACATGATGACACATGACACCACATGACAACACATGATAACACATGACACATGATGACACATGGCATAAGACACCACATGACACCACATGACACATGACAACACATGATACCACACGACACATGACACCACATGACACATGACACCACATGATACATGACATGTGACACCACATGACACCACATGATATGACACCACATGACACCACATGACACCACATGATACCATATGACACATGACACTACATGACACATGACACATGACACATGACACATGACACCACATGACACATGACATATGATGATACATGACACCACATGGCAATACATGACACTACATGAAACCACATGACAATATATGACACATGACAGCACATGATGACTAATGACACATGATGACAAATGACACCACATGATGACACATGATGACACATGGCACCACATGAAACATGATGACATATAACACCACATGACACAAGACACCACATGACACCACTTGACACCATATCACACCACATGACACATGACAAGTTACATCACATGACACCACATGACACATGACTCCGTGACACCATGTGACATGACACCACATGAGACCACATGACACATGATACCACATGACACATGACACATGATGACACATGGCACCACATGACACATGATGACACATGATACCACATGACAATACATGACACATGACACCACATGACACATGACACCACATGACACCACATGACATGTGACACCACATGACATGACACCACATGATACCACATGACACATGACACCACATGATATCACATGATACCACATGACACGTAACACCACATGACACAACATGACACATGACACCACATGGCACCACATGACACATGACACCACATGACACATGATGACACATGATACCACATGACACATGATGACACATGAAGACACATGACACCACATGATACCACATGATGACATATGATACCACATGACACGTGACACCACATGACACCACATGAAACATGACACATAACACCACATGACACATGACACCACATGACACCACATGAAACATGATACATAACACCACATGATACCACATGACACATGACATCACATGACATGACACATGATGACACATGACACCACATGACAACACATGATAATACAGGACACATGATGACACATGGCATATGACACCACATGATACCACATGACACATGACAACAAATGACACCACATGACAACACATGACATCACACGACACATGACACCATATGACACATGACACCACATGACACATGACACCACATGACACCACATGACACGTGACACCACATGACATGACACCACATGATACCACATGACACATGACACCACATGATACCACATGATACCACATGACACGTGACACCACATGACACCACATGACACATGACACCACATGGCGACACATGACACCACATGACACATGAGACACATGACACCACATGACACATGATGACACATGAAGACACATGACACCACATGATGACACATGACACCACATGACACCACATGAAACATGACACATAACACCACATGATACCACATGACACATGACAAGACTCATGATGACACATGACAACACATGATAATACATGACACATGATGACACATGGCAAATGACACCACATGACACCACATGACACATGACAACACATGACACCACATGAAAACACATGACACGTGACACCACATGATATGACACCACATGATACCACATGATGCCACATGACACATAACACCACATGACACCACATGACACATGACACCACATGGCCCCACATGACACATGGCACCACATGACACATGACACCACATGACACATAACACCACATGGCATTTGATACCACATGACACATGTAGACACTTGACACCACATGATGACACATGACACCACATGACAAATGATACCACATGACACCACATGAAACATGACACAAAACACCATATGACACCACATGACACCATGTGACACATGATGCATTATCATGTGAAACCATATGACATGACACCATATGATACCATATGACAAATGATACCACATGACACATGACACCTGACATATGATGACACATGACACCACATGACAATACATGACACATGACACCCCATGAAAATACATGACAACACATGACAATACATGACACATGACACCACATGTTGGCACATGTGACATGACACTACATGACACCACATGATACAACATGACACATGACACCACATGACACATGACACATGATGGCACATGACACCAGATGACAATAGATGACACATGACACCCCATGACACCACATGTCACATGACACCACATGACACATGACACAACATGACACCACTTGACACATGACACCACATGACATTACACATGACAATACATGACATCCCTTGATACCACATGACACATAATACAACATGACACCACATGATACCATATGACACATCATGTGGTGACATGTGACACCACATGACACCATATGACACATGATACCACATGACACCACATGACACCACAAAATACCATATGACACATATGACACAACTGGGATGGTGCAGTGAGCTAAAAAACGGTGTTGGATCTAGCCCTGATCTCTTGACTGGGTGAGAGTATTCTGATTAATTCAGAGACTCTGTCCCTCACCACCCCTTGTTGTAAATATTTTTGTCCACCCTAAGCGTGGAAGGGTATACTCAGACATGAGTCCCTTGCTCATTGCAACATCAGGATTCAAGCAAGCCGGGCCGAAGATGGCTGAAGTGCTAGAAACCGGTCCCCGGAAGCTTGTTTCCTTCCCAGTGTAAGAATTGGCTTTTGTAGTCTGGTCAGCCCTGTTCCCATGATGCACTGGGCCAGGGACAGACTAATTTGCATACAGCCAGGTTCTAAAATTGGGATGGTGCAATGAGCTAAAAAACGGTGTTGGATCTAGCCCTGATCTCTTGACTGGGTGAGAGTACTCTGCTTAATTCAGAGACTCTGTCCATCACCACCCCTTGTTGTAAATTATTTTGTCCACCCTAAGCGTGGAAGTGTATACTCAGATGTGAGTCCCTTGCTCATTGCACCATCAGGATTCAAGCAAGCCGGGCCGAAGATGGCTGAAATGCCAGAAACCGGTCCCCGGAAGCTTGTTTCCTTCCCAGTGTAAGAATTGGCTTTTGTAGTCTGGTCTGCCCTGTTCCCATGATGCACTGGGCCAGGGACAGACTAATTTGCATACAGCCAGGTTCTGAAACTGGGATGGTGCAATGAGCTAAAAAACGGTGTTGGATCTAGCCCTGATCTCTTGACTGGGTGAGAGTACTCTGCTTAATTCAGAGACTCTGTCCATCACCACCCCTTGTTGTAAATTATTTTGTCCACCCTACGCGTGGAAGGGTATACTCAGATGTGAGTCCCTTGCTCATTGCACCATCAGGATTCAAGCAAGCCGGGCCGAAGACGGCTGAAATGCCAGAAACCGGTCCCCGGAAGCTTGTTTCCTTCCCAGTGTAAGAATTGGCTTTTGTAGTCTTGTCTGCCCTGTTCCCATGATGCACTGGGCCAGGGACAGACTAATTTGCATACAGCCAGGTTCTGAAACTGGGATGGTGCAATGAGCTAAAAAACGGTGTTGGATCTAGCCCTGATCTCTTGACTGGGTGAGAGTACTCTGCTTAATTCAGAGACTGTCCATCACCACCCCTTGTTGTAAATTACATGATACATGATGACACATGGCACCACATGACACATGACACATGATGACACATGACACCACATGACAATACATGACACATGACACCACATGACACATGACACATGACACCACATGACACATGACACCACATGACACCACATGATACCACATGACACCACATGACACGTGACACCACATGACATGACACCACATGATACCACATTATACATGACACCACATGATACCACATGATACCACATGACATGTGACACCACATGACACCACATGACACATGACGCCACATGGCACCACATGACACATGACACCACATGACACATGACACATGATACCACATGACACATGATGACACATGAAGACAAATGACATCACATGACACCACATGATGACACATGACACCACATGACACATGACACCACATGACACCACATGAAACATGACACATAACACCACATGACACATGACACCACATGACACCATATGAAACATGACACATAACACCACATGATACCACATGACACATGACACCACATGACACGACACATGATGACACATGACATCACATGACAACACATGATAATACATGACACATGATGCCACATGGCATATGACACCACATGACACCACATGACAACACATGACACCACATGATAACACATGACACCACATGACACATTACACCACATGACACATGACACCACATGACAAATGATACCATATGACACGTGACACCACATGACATGACACCACATGATACCACATGACACCACATGATACCACATGATACCACATGACACGTGACACCACATGACATCACATGACACATGACACCACATGGCACCACATGACACATGACACCACATGACACATGATGACACATGATACCACATGACACATGATGACACATGAAGACACATGACACCACATGACACCACATGATGACACATGACAACACATGACACATGACAAAACATGATAACACATGGCACATGATGACACATGGCACATGACACCATGTGACATCACGTGACACATGACACATGATGACACATGACACCACATGACACTTGACATATGATGACACATGATATCACATGACACATGATTCATGACACCACATGACACCACTTGACACCACATGGCACCACATGAAACATGATGACATATAACACCACATGAAACATTACACCACATGACACCACATGATATGACACCACATGACACCACATGACACATGACACCACATGACATCACATGATGACACATGATGACATATGACATCACATGACACCACATGACTGACAACATATGACACATGACAAAACATGATGACACATGATGACACATGGCACCACATGAAACATGACACATGACACTACATGACTGACAACACATGACACATGATGACACATGATATCACATGACACATGACACCACATGGCCCCATATGACACATGACACCACATGATACCACATGACATGTGACACCACATGACACATGATACCACATGGCACCACATGACACATGACACCACATGACACATGACACCACATGATACATGATGACACATGATACCACATGACACATGATGACGCATGAAGACACATGACACCACATGACACATGACACCACATGATACCACATGAAACATGACACATAACACCACATGATACCACATGACACATGACACCACATGACATGACACATGATGACACATGACACCACATGACACATGATGACACATGACAACACATGATAACATATGACACATGATGACACATGGCATATGACACCACATGACACCAGATGACACATGACAACACATGACACCACATGACAACACATGACACCACATGACACATGACACCACATGACACATGATACCACATGACACATGACACCACATGACACCATATGATGACACATGATGACACATGATGACATATGATGACACATGACGGACAACACATGACACATGATGACACATGATAACACATGATGATACATGGCACCACATGAAACATGATGACACATGACACTACATGACTGACAACACATGACACATGATGACAAATGATACCACATGACACATGACACATGATGACACATGACACCACATGACACCACATGACTGACAACACATGACACATGACGACACATGATGACACATGGCACCACATGAAACATGATGATACATGACACTATATGACTGACAGCTCATGACACATGATGACACATGACAACACATGATAACACATGACACATGATGACACATGGCATATGACACCACATGACACCACATGACACATGACAATACATGACACCACATGACAACACATGACACCACACGACACATGACACCACATGACACATGACACCACATGACACATGACACCACATGATACATGACACGTGATACCACATGACACCACATGATACATGACACATGACACCACATGATATATGACACGTGACACCATATGACATCTCATGACACATGACACCACATGACACCACATGAGGACACATGACACCACATGACACCACATGACTGACAACACATGAAACATGACGACACATGGTGACAAATGATGACACATGGCATCACATTAAACATGATGACACATGACACTACATGACTGACATTACATGACACATGATTACACGACACCACATGACACACAACACATGACCATGTGACATCACATGACATGACACCACATGATACCACATGACACATGACACCACATGACACATGACACATGATGACCCATGACACCACATGATAATATATGACACATGACACAACATGATGACACATGATGACACATGCCACCACATGACTGACAACACATGACACATGATAACACATGATGACACATGATGACACATGGCACCACATGAAACATGATGAGAAATAACACCACATGATATCATATGATACCACATGACACATGACACCACATGACATATGACACATTATGACACATGACACCAAATGACACATGACATATGATGACACATGACACCACATAGCAATACATGACACATGACACCACATAAAACCACATGACAACACATGACAATACATGACACATGACACTACATGATCACACATGACACATGACACCACATGATAACACATGATGAGACATGGCACCACATGAAACATGATGACACATGACACCACATGACACATTATACATGACAAAACATGACACCACTTGACACCACATGACACCACATGACACATAACCCCACATGACACCACATGACATGACATGACATATAACCCCACATGACACCACATGACATGACACATGACCACATGACACCATGTGACATGACACCACATGACACCACATGATACCACATGACACATGACACCACATTACATGACACATGATGACACATGACATATGATGATACCACATGACAATACATGACACATGACACCACATGAAACCACATCACAACACATTACAATACATGACACATGACACCACATGATGACACATGATATATGATGACACATGACACCACATGACATTATACATTACACATGACACATGATGACACATGTCACCACATGACACATGACAACATATGATAACACATGACACATGATGACCCATGACATATGACACCACATGATACCACATGACAACACATGACACCAATTGACACTAAATGACACCACATGAGTCATGACACATGACACCACATGATACCACATGACACATTACACCACATGACACATGACACCTGACACCACATGACACCACATGATGACACATGATTACACATGTTGACACATGACACCACATGACACCGCATTACTGACAATACATGACACATGATGACACATGATGACACATGATACCACTTGACACCACATGACACATGACACATAACATCACATGACACCATATGACACATGACACCACATGACACATGACCATGTGACACCACATGACATGACACCACATGACTCATGACACCACATGACACACGATGACACATGACACCATATGACATATGACAACACATGATAACACATAGCACATGATGACACATGGCACATGACACCACATGACACCACATGACACATGACATATGACACCACATGAAACCACTTGAAAACACATGACACATGACACCACATGATGAAACATGATAAAAGATGACACATGACACCACATGACTGACAACATATGACACATGATGATACATGATGACAAATGACACCACATGAAACATGATGACAAATGACACCACATGAAACATGATGCAACATGACACCACATGACACATGACCCCACATGACACATGACACCACATGACACCACTTGAAACCACATGACACCACATGACATAAACCACATGACACCACATGACACATGACACCACATGATACATGACCACGTGACACCACATGACATGACACCACATGACACCACATTATACCACATGACACCATGATGACAAATGACACCACATGAAACATGATGCAACATGACACCACATGACACATGACACCACATGACACCACATGACACATGACACCACATGACACCACTTGAAACCACATGACACCACATGACATAAACCACATGACACCACATGACACATGACACCACATGACACATGACACATAACAACACATGACACATGACACCACATGATGCCACATTATACATTATTTAGGCCCAGCAAGCCGGGCCGAAGACGGCTGAAATGCCAGAAACCGGTCCCCGGAAGCTTGTTTCCTTCCCAGTGTAAGAATTGGCTTTTGTAGTCTGGTCTGCCCTGTTCCCATGATGCACTGGGCCAGGGACAGACTAATTTGCATACAGCCAGGTTCTGAAACTGGGATGGTGCAATGAGCTAAAAAACGGTGTTGGATCTAGCCCTGATCTCTTGACTGGGTGAGAGTACTCTGCTTAATTCAGAGACTCTGTCCATCACCACCCCTTGTTGTAAATTATTTTGTCCACCCTAAGCGTGGAAGGGTATACTCAGATGTGAGTCCCTTGCTCATTGCACCATCAGGATTCAAGCAAGCCGGGCCGAAGACGGCTGAAATGCCAGAAACCGGTCCCCGGAAGCTTGTTTCCTTCCCAGTGTAAGAATTGGCTTTTGTAGTCTGGTCTGCCCTGTTCCCATGATGCACTGGGCCAGGGACAGACTAATTTGCATACAGCCAGGTTCTGAAACTGGGATGGTGCAATGAGCTAAAAAACGGTGTTGGATCTAGCCCTGATCTCTTGACTGGGTGAGAGTACTCTGCTTAATTCAGAGACTCTGTCCATCACCACCCCTTGTTGTAAATTATTTTGTCCACCCTAAGCGTGAAAGGGTATACTCAGATGTGAGTCCCTTGCTCATTGCACCATCAGGATTCAAGCAAGCCGGGCCAAAGACGGCTGAAATGCCAGAAACCGGTCCCCGGAAGCTTGTTTCCTTCCCAGTGTAAGAATTGGCTTTTGTATTCTGGTCTGCCCTGTTCCCATGATGCACTGGGTAAGGGACAGACTAATTTGCATACAGCCAGGTTCTGAAACTGGGATGGTGCAATGAGCTAAAAAACGGTGTTGGATCTAGCCCTGATCTCTTGACTGGGTGAGAGTACTCTGCTTAATTCAGAGACTCTGTCCATCACCACCCCTTGTTGTAAATTACATGACACATGATGACACATGGCACCACATGACACATAACACATGATGACACATGACACCACATGACAATACATGACACATGACACCACATGACACATGACACCACATGACGCCACATGACACCACATGACACGTGACACCACATGACATGACACCACATGATACCACATGATATATGACACCACATGATACCACATGATACCACATGACACGTGACACCACATGACACCACATGACACATGACACCACATGACACATGACACCACATGACACATGATGACACATGATATCACATGACACATGATGACACATGAAGACACATGACACCACATGATACCACATGATGACACATGACACCACATGACACATGACACCACATGACACCACATGAAACATGACACATAACACCACATGACACATGACACCACATGACACCACATGAAACATGACACATAACACCACATGATACCACATGACACATGACACCACATGACACGACACATGATGACACATGACACCACATGACAACACATGATAATACATGACACATGATGCCACATGGCATATGACACCACATGACATCACATGACAACACATGATACCACATGACAACACATGACACCACATGACACATTACACCACATGACACATGACACCACATGACACATGATACCATATGACACGTGACACCACATGACATGATACCACATGATATCACATGACACCACATGATACCACATGATACCACATGACACGTGACACCACATGACATCACATGACACATGACACCACATGGCACCACATGACACATGACACCACATGACACATGATGACACATGATACCACATGACACATGATGACATATGAAGACACATGACACCACATGACACCACATGATGACACATGACACCACATGACACATGACAGAACATGATAACACATGGCACATGATGACACATGGCACATGACACCACATGACATCACGTGACACATGACACATGATGACACATGACACCACATGACACTTGACATATGATGACACATGATATCACATGACACATGATTCATGACACCACATGACACCACTTGACACCACATGGCACCACATGAAACATGATGACATATAACACCACATGAAACATGACACCACATGACACCACATGATATGACACCACATGACACCACATGGCACATGACACCACATGACATCACATGATGACACATGATGACATATGACACCACATGACACCACATGACTGACAACATATGACACATGACGACACATGATGACACATGATGACACGTGACACCACATGACATGACACCACATGATACCACATGATATATGACACCACATGATACCACATGATACCACATGACACGTGACACCACATGACACCACATGACACATGACACCACATGACACATGACACCACATGACACATGATGACACATGATATCACATGACACATGATGACACATGAAGACACATGACACCACATGATACCACATGATGACACATGACACCACATGACACATGACACCACATGACACCACATGAAACATGACACATAACACCACATGACACATGACACCACATGACACCACATGAAACATGACACATAACACCACATGATACCACATGACACATGACACCACATGACACGACACATGATGACACATGACACCACATGACAACACATGATAATACATGACACATGATGCCACATGGCATATGACACCACATGACATCACATGACAACACATGATACCACATGACAACACATGACACCACATGACACATTACACCACATGACACATGACACCACATGACACATGATACCATATGACACGTGACACCACATGACATGATACCACATGATATCACATGACACCACATGATACCACATGATACCACATGACACGTGACACCACATGACATCACATGACACATGACACCACATGGCACCACATGACACATGACACCACATGACACATGATGACACATGATACCACATGACACATGATGACATATGAAGACACATGACACCACATGACACCACATGATGACACATGACACCACATGACACATGACAGAACATGATAACACATGGCACATGATGACACATGGCACATGACACCACATGACATCACGTGACACATGACACATGATGACACATGACACCACATGACACTTGACATATGATGACACATGATATCACATGACACATGATTCATGACACCACATGACACCACTTGACACCACATGGCACCACATGAAACATGATGACATATAACACCACATGAAACATGACACCACATGACACCACATGATATGACACCACATGACACCACATGGCACATGACACCACATGACATCACATGATGACACATGATGACATATGACACCACATGACACCACATGACTGACAACATATGACACATGACGACACATGATGACACATGATGACACATGGCACCACATGAAACATGACACATGACACTATATGACTGACAACACATGACACATGATGACACATGATATCACATGACACATGACACCACATGGCCCCATATGACACATGACACCACATGATACCACATGACACATGACACCACATGACACCACATGACACATGACACCACATGGCACCACATGACACATGACACCACATGACACATGACACCACATGACACATGATGACACATGATACCACATGACACATGATGACGCATGAAGACACATGACACCACATGACACATGACACCACATGACACCACATGAAACATGACACATAACACCACATGACACATGACACCACATGACACCACATGAAACATGACACATAACACCACATGATACCACATGACACATGATACCACATGACATGACTTACGATGACACATGACACCACATGACACATGATGACACATGACAACACATGATAACATATGACACATGATGACACATGGCATATGACACCACATGACACCAGATGACACATGACAACACATGATACCACATGATAACACATGACACCACATGACACATGACACCACATGACACATGACACCACATGACACATGACACCACATGACACCATATGATGACACATGATGACACATGATGACACATGATGACACATGACGGACAACACATGACACATGACGACACATGATGACACATGATGATACATGGCACCAGATGAAACATGATGACACATGACACTATATGACTGACAACACATAACACATGATGACACATGATACCACATGACACATGACACATGACACCACATGACACCACATGACTGACAACACATGACACATGACGACACATGATGACACATGGCACCACATGAAACATGATGATACATGACACTACATGACTGACAGCTCATGACACATGATGACACATGACAACACATGATAACACATGACACATGATGACACATGGCATATGACACCACATGACACCACATGACACATGACAATACATGACACCACATGACAACACATGACATCACATGACACATGACACCACATGACACATGACACCACATGACACATGTCACCACATGAAACATGATGACACATGACACTACATGATTGACAACACATGACACATGATGACACATGACACCACATGACACATAACACATGACCATGTGACATCACATGACATGACACCACATGATACCACATGACACATGACACCACATGACACATTAACACATGATGACCCATGATACCACATGACAATATATGACACGTGACACCACATGAAACCACATGACAATACATGACACATGACACAACATGATGACACATGATGACACATGCCACCACATGACTGACAACACATGACACATGATGACACATGATGACACATGATGACACATGGCACCACATGAAACATGATGACACATGACACTACATGACTGACAACACATGACATATGATGACACATGATACCACATGACACATGACAGAACATGATAACACATGGCACATGATGACACATGGCACATGACACCACATGACATCACGTGACACATGACACATGATGACACATGAAGGGTATACTCAGACATGAGTCCCTTGCTCATTGCAACATCAGGATTCAAGCAAGCCGGGCCGAAGATGGCTGAAGTGCTAGAAACCGGTCCCCGGAAGCTTGTTTCCTTCCCAGTGTAAGAATTGGCTTTTGTAGTCTGGTCTGCCCTGTTCCCATGATGCACTGGGCCAGGGACAGACTAATTTGCATACAGCCAGGTTCTGAAACTGGGATGGTGCAATGAGCTAAAAAACGGTGTTGGATCTAGCCCTGATCTCTTGACTGGGTGAGAGTACTCTGCTTAATTCAGAGACTCTGCCCATCACCACCCCTTGTTGTAAATTACATGACACATGATGACACATGGCACCACATGACACATAACACATGATGACACATGACACCACATGACAATACATGACACATGACACCACATGACACATGACACCACATGACACATGACACCACATGACACCACATGACACCACATGACACGTGACACCACATGACATGACACCACATGATACCACATGATACATAACACCACATGATACCACATGATACCACATGACACGTGACACCACATGACACCACATGACACATGATACCACATGGCACCACATGACACATGACACCACATGACACATGATGACACATGATATCACATGACACATGATGACACATGAAGACACATGACACCACATGATACCACATGATGACACATGACACCACATGACACATGACACCACATGACCACATGAAACATGACACATAACACCACATGACACATGACACCACATGACACCACATGAAACATGACACATAACACCACATGATACCACATGACACATGACACCACATGACATGACACATGATGACACATGACACCACATGACAACACATGATAATACATGACACATGATGCCACATGGCATATGACACCACATGACATCACATGACAACACATGATACCACATGACAACACATGACACCACATGACACATTACACCACATGACACATGACACCACATGACACATGATACCATATGACACGTGACACCACATGACATGACACCACATGATACCACATGACACCACATGATACCACATGATACCACATGACACGTGACACCACATGACATCACATGACACATGACACCACATGGCACCACATGACACATGACACCACATGACACATGATGACACATGATACCACATGACACATGATGACATATGAAGACACATGACACCACATGACACCACATGATGACACATGACACCACATGACACATGACAGAACATGATAACACATGGCACATGATGACACATGGCACATGACACCACATGACATCACGTGACACATGACACATGATGACACATGACACCACATGACACTTGACATATGATGACACATGATATCACATGACACATGATTCATGACACCACTCGACACCACTTGACACCACATGGCACCACATGAAACATGATGACATATAACACCACATGAAACATGACACCACATGACACCACATGATATGACACCACATGACACCACATGGCACATGACACCACATGACATCACATGATGACACATGATGACATATGACACCACATGACACCACATGACTGACAACATATGACACATGACGACACATGATGACACATGATGACACATGGCACCACATGAAACATGACACATGACACTACATGACTGACAACACATGACACATGATGACACATGATATCACATGACACATGACACCACATGGCCCCATATGACACATGACACCACATGATACCACATGACACATGACACCACATGACACCACATGACACATGACACCACATGGCACCACATGACACATGACACCACATGACACATGACACCACATGACACATGATGACACATGATGACACATGATACCACATGACACATGATGACGCATGAAGACACATGACACCACATGACACATGACACCACATGACACCACATGAAACATGACACATAACACCACATGACACATGACACCACATGACACCACATGAAACATGACACATAACACCACATGATACCACATGACACATGATACCACATGACATGACACACGATGACACATGACACCACATGACACATGATGACACATGACAACACATGATAACATATGACACATGATGACACATGGCATATGACACCACATGACACCAGATGACACATGACAACACATGATACCACATGATAACACATGACACCACATGACACATGACACCACATGACACATGACACCACATGACACATGACACCACATGACACCATATGATGACACATGATGACACATGATGACACATGACGGACAACACATGACACATGACGACACATGATGACACATGATGATACATGGCACCAGATGAAACATGATGACACATGACACTATATGACTGACAACACATAACACATGATGACACATGATACCACATGACACATGACACATGACACCACATGACACCACATGACTGACAACACATGACACATGACGACACATGATGACACATGGCACCACATGAAACATGATGATACATGACACTAAATGACTGACAGCTCATGACACATGATGACACATGACAACACATGATAACACATGACACATGATGACACATGGCATATGACACCACATGACACCACATGACACATGACAATACATGACACCACATGACAACACATGACATCACATGACACATGAAACCACATGACACATGACACCACATGACACATGTCACCACATGAAACATGATGACACATGACACTACATGATTGACAACACATGACACATGATGACACATGACACCACATGACACACAACACATGACCATGTGACATCACATGACATGACACCACATGATACCACATGACACATGACACCACATGACACATTAACACATGATGACCCATGATACCACATGACAATATATGACACGTGACACCACATGAAACCACATGACAATACATGACACATGACACAACATGATGACACATGATGACATATGCCACCACATGACTGACAACACATGACACATGATGACACATGATGACACATGGCACCACATGAAACATGATGACACATGACACTACATGACTGACAACACATGACATATGATGACACATGATACCACATGACACATGACACCACATGGTCCCACATGACACATGATACCACATGATACCACATGATACCACATGACACATGACACCACATGACACCACATGACACATGACACCACATGGCACCACATGACACATGACACCAGTGGGGCTGGTTTTAGCTAAAGCCTTATAGACCATACACATGGACTTAAAAAGGATGCGGTCCACAACGGGAAGCCAGTGCAGCTGCTTCCGAGCAGCGATGGCAGAGGCACGTTGGGGTAGGTCGAGAACAAATCTGGCTGCTGCGTTCTGAACCACCTGCAAGCGCTGCAGCTGGCATTTATTAAGCCCAGCATACAGCGCATTGCAATAGTCCAGACGCGAGCCCAACAGGGCAATAGCCAGTTGCTTTCTTGCCTGTAAGGAGAGATAATGCCTGATTTTCCTTGGAATATGGATGATCCCCCAACAGGTTGAAACAGTCCTGTTGACCTGTTGGCACATGCTAGGGATAGGATCGATCATGACCCCCAGGTTTTTAGCTGAGGATGTGGGATCGGGACAGGCACCCAGTGAGTCTGGCCACCATTCAGCAGACCAGATATCTTCCCTTCCTCCAAACACCATCACCTCAGTCTTCTCCCCATTCAGTTTCAATGAATTGTGAATCATCCATTGGCCGACTGCCTCCATACAGGATCTAAAGTTGGCGGCAGTCGACGTAACTGACTGGGAGAGAGAGACGAGGATCTGGGTGTCGTCCACATAAGAGACTACCTCCATCCCATAAGATCTGATAAGTCTGGAAATGGGGGTCACATAGATATTAAAAAGGGTAGGACTTAGCGCTGACCCTTGAGGGACCCCACAATGCACAGACAGGGATGGAGATAGAAACTGACCCAGCATCACCCTTTGCTCTCTATGATCGAGAAAAGAGGAAAGGAGACTCAGGGCCGCCCCCCGAACCCCAATGTCCCTCAGTCGAGATGTTAAGACTGAGGGAGAGAGGGTATCGAAAGCAGCCGTGAGGTCTAGAAGGATCAGGAGGGAGGTCTGTCCCCCATCAACCCGTGTGCGGATGTTATCAAGCACTATGGTGAGGGCAGACTCGGTGGTATGTTCCCTCCTGAATCCATGCTGGGAAAGATCCAAACAGCTGGAACTCTCCACGAATGCAGCAAGATGTTTATTTAGGTGGGCTGTTAACATCTTTGCGGGAGCCGGGAGCAGCGAAATGGGGCGAAAGTTTTTTAATACCCCAGGGTCAAGGGAAGGCTTCTTGAGCAGAGGTTTTACCATAGCATTTTTCCACTGCTGGGGAAAAATGCCCTCCTTCATCGCCCTGTTCATGATGTCGACCAGAGGGGGAAGGAGGGATTCTCTGCACTGCTTAAGGATCTTTAGCGCATGACACTACATGTCTGACAACACATGACACATGATGACACATACCACATGACCCATGACACCACATTGCCCCACATGACACATGATACCACATGATACCACATGATACCACATGACACGTGATGACATATGATACCACATGACACATGACACCACATGGCCCCACATGACACATGATACCACATGATACCACATGACACGTGACACCACATGATAACACATGACACCACATGGCAAGACATGACACATGACACAACATGACACCACACGACACATGACAATACATGACACCACATGACACATGACACCACATGACACATGACACCACATGATACATGACATGTGACACCACATGACACCACATGATATGACACCACATGACACCATATGACACCACATGACACCACATGACATCACATGATGACACATGATGACACATGACACCACATGACACCGCATGACTGACAACACATGACACATGACGACACATGATGACACATGATGACACATGGCACCACATGAAACATGATGACACATGACACTACATGACTGACAACACATGACACATGATGACACATGATACCAAATGACACATGACACCACATGGCCCCACATGACACATGATACCACATGATACCACATGATACCACATGACACGTGACACCACATGACACCACATGGCACCACCTGACACATGACACCACATGACACCACATGACACATGATGACACATGATACCATATGACACATGATGACGCATGAAGACACATGACACCACATGATACCACATGATGACACATGACACCACATGACACCACATTAAACATGACATATAATACCACATGACACATGACATCACATGACACCACATGAAACAGACACATAACACCACATGATATCACATGACACATGATACCACATGACACGATACATGAAGACACATGACACCACATGACACATGATGACACATGACAACACATGATAACACATGACACATGATGACACATGGCATATGACACCACATGACACCACATGACACATGACAACACATGACATCACATGACAACACATGACACCACACAACACATGACACCACATGACACCACATGACACATGACACAACATGATACATGACACGTGACACCACATGACACCACATGATATGACACCACATGACACCACATGACACATGACACCACATGACACCACATGATGACACATGATGACACATGATGACACATGACACCACATGACTGACAACACATGACACATGACGACACATGATGACACATGATGACACATGGCACCACATGAAACATGATGACACATGACACCACATGACACATTACCACATGATGACACATGGCATATGACACCACATGACAGCACATGACACATGACAATACATGACACCACATGACACATGACACCACATGACACATGACACCACATGATACATGACATGTGACACCACATGACACCACATGATATGACACCACATGACACCACATGACACCACATGACACATGACACCACATGATATCACATGATGACACATGATGACACATGACACCACATGACACTGCATGACTAACAACACATGACACATGACAATACATGATGACACATGGCACCACATGAAACATGATGATACATGACACTACATGACTGACAACACATGACACATGATGACACATGATACCACATGACACATGACACCACATGGCCCCACATGACACATGATACCACATGATACCATATGATACCACATGACATGTGACACCACATGACACCACATGACACCACATGGCACCACATGACACATGACACCACATGACACCACATGACACATGATGACACATGATACCATATGACACATGATGACGCATGAAGACACATGACACCACATGACACCACATGATGACACATGACACCACATGACACCACATTAAACATGACACATAATACCACATGACACATGACACCACATGACACAACAAGAAACATGACACATAACACCACATGATACCACATGACACATGATACCACATGACACGACACATGATGACACATGACACCACATGACACATGATGACACATGATAACACATGACACATGATGACACATGGCATATGACACCACATGACACCATATGACACATGACAACACATGACAATATATGACATCACACAACACATGACACCACATGACACATGACACCACATGACACATGACACCACATGATACATGACACGTGACACCACATGACACCACATGATATGACACCACATGACACATGACACCACATGACACCACATGATGACACATGATGACACATGATGACATATGACACCATATGACTGATAACACATGACACATGACGACACATGATGACACATGATGACACATGGCACCACATGAAACATGATGACACATGACACCACATGACACCACATGACACATTACCACGTGACACCACATGACATGACACCACATGGCACCACATGACAATACATGACACATGACACCACATGACGACACATGACACATGATGACAAATGACACCACATGATGACACATGATGACACATGGCACCACATGAAACATGATGACATATAACACCATAGGACACATGACACCACTTGACACAATATCACACCACATGACACATGACAAGTAACACCACATGACACCACATGACACATGACACCGTGACACCATGTGACATGACACCACATGACACATGATACCACATGACACATGACACATGATGACACATGGCACCACAGGACACATGATGACACATGACACCACATGACAATACATGACAGATGACATCACATGACACATGACACCACATGACAAATGACACCACATGACACCACATGACACGTGACACCACATGACATGACACCACATGATACCACATGACACATGACACCACATGATATCACATGATACCACATGACACGTGACACCAATGACACCACATGACACATGACACCACATGGCACCACATGACACATGACACCACATGACACATGATGACACATGACACCACATGACACATGATGACGCATGAAGACACATGACACCACATAATGACACATAACACCACATGAAACATGACACCACATGACACCACATGAAACATGACACATAACACCACATGACACATGACACCACATGACACCACATGAAACATGACACATAACACCACAGGATACCACATGACACTTGACATGGCACATGATGACACATGACACCACATGACACATGATGACACATGACAAAACATGATTACACATGACACATGATGACACATGGCATATGACCCCACATGATACCACATGACAACACATGACACCACATGACAACACATGACAACACATGACACCACATGACACATGACACCACATGACACATGGCACCACATGACACCACATGATACATGACATGTGACACCACATGACACCACATGATATGACACCACATGATACCACATGACACCACATGACACATGACACCACATAATACAACATGATGACACATGACACATGACACAAGGGCAAGCACTACAGATTGAGGAAGCAATTTCCTCCTTGGACTTCACTCAATAAGTGAAGGGACCAACACACGAGAAGGGACATATGCTTGATTTAGGTTGGACCACTATGCCAGTCCAGGGCTCTACAAAGATCTTGCCATGCACCTGGTCTGACCACTCTTTAATAAGGGGCAGAATTCTATTGAACGGCCACCTGTCCAAGCCTCGGGAAGGTTGGAAAATGGCCCAGAAGTGGAAAAACATCGATGGGGAGAAAATGGTGCATCTCCTGGAAGAGTCTCCTCCAGTAAAGGAGCAGGACGCTAATATTGATGCCCTTTGTGGACACCTTCAGCATAGACTGGGGAGAGCCATTGATTTGGTGGCACCCCTTCGTAGGGTGAAGAAGGTGGAGAGAGGAGTTGGGGCTCCTTGGTATAATGACTCCTTATGGGATATGAAACGTGGGGTGAGGAGGAAAGAACGAGCATGGCGGAAAGAGTATGACGCCACTGCCAAGAAAGAATACATTTCATCCTTAGCGATTTACAAACTAGCCATCCAAACTAGGAAGGCTGCTTTCTTTGAGGAAAGAATAGTTGCAGCTAGAAATCCACAGAAGGAAATCTTTCGAGTCCTGGCTGAGCTCAGGATAAACAAAGAGCAAAGCACTGAGTTCACCCAGGAGGATTGCCAGAGGTTCCAGGACTTCTTTGTGAACAAGATCTCTGATATTCTGGGAGAAATTGCTACAACTACACCCCTCGACTGTCCCCGCCCACCTGATCATACTGCCCCGTCAGATACTATACTGTTAGCTGAGTTCTCCCCAATTGCAAAACAGGAACTACTTATGATTACGGACCGAGTCAAATCTGGCTCTCAGGTTGATCCATGCCCTCCTGATGTGTTCAAATTGGCACTGCCAGGTATTGAGAAAGAAGTTTTGCATCTGTTGAACACTTCCCTTCACACAGGACAGGTCCCTCTAGCTTTCAAAGAGGCTCGCCTGATTCCTCTACTAAAAAAACCTGGATCGGACACGAAGTGTTTGAAGAACTTCCGACCCATTTCCCAGCTGCCTTTTTTGGCTAAGGTGATCGAGCAGCATGTGCTGGCATTGCTCTCAGGACATCTAGAGAGCAACAACCTGCTGGAGTCCAATCAGGCAGGGTTCCGTGCCAACCATAGCACGGAATTAGTCATGCTATCAATCCTGGATGAATTGAGGAGTCGAGCTGATATAAAAACACCGAGTGCCCTGGTACTACTCAATCTCTCCGCGGCCTTTGATACCGTGTGTCATGGACAACTATTGTCGCGGTTGAGGTCTTTTGGTATCAGGGGTACAGCACATGCATGGCTTACATCATTCCTGCAGGGCAGGACACAAAGAGTACAGTTGGGGGATCTCCTTTCCACCTCTGCTCCCATCATTTGTGGGGTGCCACAGGGTTCTGCCCTGTCACCCCTACTCTTTAATATTTACTTGCAGCCATTAATTGCACTCCTGAATAGGATGGACTGCCTAGTATACAACTACGCCGATGACACCCAGATAATCATCCGGCTGGATGATGGCCCGGGAGCGTCTACCAGGTTGCAGGACATACTCAAAGCCACGGTTAATTGGATGTCCGAGAATTCCTTATAAATCAACCCGGACAAGACAGAAGTGTTGCCTATTTCCATCACGGGCAACCCCTGGAGCGAGAAATGCTGGCCTGTGGAGCTGGGTGTGCCACCGGAACCGGCGTCTGCAGTCAAAAGTTTGGGCTTATACGTGGATGATAAACTCTCCATGAAAAAACAAGTCACCACGGTAGTGGGCACCTGTATAGGCCTGATGCGACAATTGAGGAAGATCTCTGCACTACTCTCATTTTCCACCTTGAGACACGTGGTTTCAGCCACAATCCTGGCTAGGCTGGACTATGGAAACTCCCTGTATATCGGTCTACCCCAGCGGCTGCTGGATATGCTACAGGGGGTTATGAACGACGCAGCCCAGCTGATTTACAAGAAACCTAGGACTGCCCACTCTTCCCCTCTGATGCAGGAGCTACATTGGCTCCCGATTCGGCAGAGGGTTGTATTTAAAGGATTGTGTATCGTACATAAGGCGCTGTATGGTAATGCACCAAGATACTTGAAATCCCGCCTGTCCCCATATACACCGAGCAGGACTTTGCGCTCGTCGGATGCTACCCTCTTGTCCCAATCCTGTTTTAAACTGGCCACGGTGGGGGGACGTGCTTTCTCCAACACACTCCCAGCTTTATGGAACAAACTGGCCCCAGAACTAAGGAAGGAATGCAATCTGTTATCCTTCAGGAAAAAGTTAAAAACCGTATTGTTCAAGCAAGCATGGAGTAGCCTCTAGGCATTGTGTTAAGATCAAGTAAATACCGAACCCCACTACGTAATCTGGATAAACAGCGCTTAGAGACCCCGGTGGTTATAACGCGCTATACAAATTAAATAAATAAATAAATAAAATAAACATGACACCACATGACACCACATGACTGACAACACATGACACATGACAACACATGATGACACATGACACATGGCAACAAATAAAACATCATGACACTAAATGACTGACAACACATGACACATGATGACACATGACACCACATGACACATGACACATGACACATGATAACACATGACACCACTTGACACCACATGACTGACAACACATGGCACATGACGACACATGATACATGATGACACATGGCACCACATGAAACATGATGACACATGACACTATATGACTGATACCACACGACACATGATGACACATGACAACACATGATAACACATGACACATGATGACACATGGCATATGACACCACATGATACCACATGACACATGACAACACATGACACCACATGACAACACATGACACCACATGACACATGACACCACATGGCACATGACACCATATGACACATGACACCACATGATACATGACACGTGACACCACATGATACCACATGACGCCACATGACACATGACACCACATGACACCACATGATGACACATGATGACACATGATACCACATGACACCACATGACTGACAATACATGACACATGATGACACATGATGACACATGATGACACATGTCATCACATGAAACATGATGACACATGACACTACATGACTGACAACACATGACACATGATGACACATGACACCACATTACACACAACAGATGACCATGTGACATCATATGACATGACACCACATGATACCACATGACACATGACACCACATGACACATTGACACATGATGACCCATGACACCACATGACAATATATGACACGTGACACCACATGAAACCACATGACAATACATGACACATGACACAACATGATGACACATGATGACACATGCCACCACATGACTGACAACACATGACACATGATGACACATGATGGCACATGGCACCACATGAAACATGATGACAAATGACACCACATGATATCACATGATACATGACACCACATGACACATAGCCATGTGAGAACACATGACATGACACCACATTATACCACATGACACATGACACCACATGACACATGACACATGATGACACATGGCACATGACATATGATGACACATGACACCACATGGCAATACATGACACATGACACCACATGAAACCACATGACAACACATGACAATACATGACACATGACACCACATGATCACACATGACACATGATGACATATGACACCACATGATGACACATGATGACACATGGCACCACATGAAACATGATGACATATGACATCACATGACACATGATACATGACACCACATGACACCACTTGACACCACATGACACCACATGACACATGACACATAACCCCACATGACACCACATGACATGACATGACACATGACCACATGACACCATGTGACATGAAACCACATGACACCACATGACACCACATGAAACGACATATGATGACACATGACATATGATGACACCACATGACAATATATGACACATGACACCACATGAAACCACATCACAACACATTACAATACATGACACATGACACCACATGATGACACATGACATATGATGACACATGACACCACATGACATTACACATTACACATGACACATGATGACACATGACACCACATGACACATGTTGTCACATGACAACATATGATAACACATGACACATGACACCACATGATATCACATGACACCACATGACAACACATGACACCACATGACACATGACACCACATGAAAAATGACACCACATGACACCAATTGACACTACATGACACCACATGACACATGACACCACATGACACCACATGCCACCACATGACAACACATGACACCAATTGACACTAAATGACACCACATGAGTCATGACACATGACACCACATGATACCACATGACACATGACACCACATGAAACCACTTGAAACCACATGACACCACATGACATAAACCACATGACACCACATGACACATGACACCACATGACACATGACCACGTGACACCACATGACATGACACCACATGACACCACATGATACCACATGACACATGACACCACATGACACATGACACATAACAACACATGACACATCACACCACATGATACCATATAATACATGACAACACATGACACCACATGATGACACATGATGACACATGGCATTACATGAAACATGATGACACATTACACCACATGACACACAACATGACACCACATGACACATGACACCACATGACACATGACACGTGACACCACATGACACCACATGATACCATATGACACATGACACCACATGATACCACATGATACCACATGACACGTGACACTACATGACACCACATGACACATGACACCACATGACACCACATGACACATGACACCACATGACACATGATGACACATGACACCACATGATATATGATGATGCATGAAGACACATGACACCACATGATACCACATGATGACACATGACACCACATGACACATGACACCACATGACACCACATGAAACATGACACATAACACCACATGACACATGACACCACATGACACCACATGAAACATGACACATAATACCACATGATACCACATGACACATGACACCACATGACATGACACATGATGACACATGACACCACATGACAACACATGATAACACATGACACATGATGACACATGGCATAAGACACCACATGACACCACATGACACATGACAACACATGATACCACACGACACATGACACCACATGACACATGACACCACATGATACATGACATGTGACACCACATGACACCACATGATATGACACCACATGACACCACATGATACCACATGACACATGATACCACATGATATCACATGATGACACATGATGACACATGACACCACATGACACCACATGACTGACAACACATGACACATGACGACACATGATGACACATGATGACACATGGCACCACATGAAACATGATGACACATGACACTACATGACTGACAATATATTACACATGACACCACATGGCCCCACATGACACATGACACCACATGATACCACATGATACCACATGACACGTGACACCACATGACACCACATGACACATGATACCACATGGCACCACATGACACATGACACCACATGACACATGACACCATATGACACCACATGATGACATATGACACCACATGACACATGTGGAGTGGTGTGGCTCACTGGTTAGAGGCGGCAGACCCGGAAGCAGAGGTCAGCCCGGGACCAGGGTTCGATTCCCGATGCGGCAGGGTCTTGGGCCATGGTCAGCGGACTCGATAATTCTCGCCTCGGTGCCTACTCCAACCATGGGTCACACTCAGCAACTCTAGGCAATAGCTTGCTTAATCTCTACTAACGGCCCCATCAGCGCCAGGGATGCTTGTCTTCACCTTGGAGATGCCCAGGAGGGACCATCTCACAGGGAAAGCCAGGATGGGTTCCCCAGTGGTATACAGCACCGGGACGCCCCTTTGCTGGGGCAGCTGTGCGCTTTACAAGTATACGACATTTAACATTTAACATGACACATGATGACACATGATACCACATGACACATGATGACGCATGAAGATACATGACACCACATGATGACACATGACACCACATGACACCACATGAAACATGACACATAACACCACATGACACATGACACCACATGACACCACATGAAACATGACACATAACATCACATGATACCACATGACACATGATACTACATGACACAACACATGATAACACATGACACATGATGACACATGGCATATGACACCACATGACACCACATGACACATGACAACACATGACACCACATGACAACACATGACACCACACGACACATGACACCATATGACACATGACACCACATGACACATGACACCACATGATACATGACATGTGACACCACATGACATCACATGATATGACACCACATGACACCACATGACACATGACACCACATGACACCACATGATAACACATGATGATACATGATGACACATGATACTACATGACTGACAACACATGACACATGACGACACATGATGACACATGATGACACATGGCACCACATGAAACATGATGACACATGACACCACATGACACCACATGACACATTACCACGTGACACCACATGACATGACATCACATGACGACACTTGACACATGATGACAAATGACACCACATGATGGCACATGATGACACATGGCACCACATGAAACATGATGAGATATAACACCACAGGACACATGACACCACTTGACACCACATCACACCACATGACACCACATGACACATGACACATGACACCATGACACCATGTGACATGATACCACATGACACCACATGACACATGATACCACATGACACATTACACTTGATGACACATGGCACCACAGGACACATGACACATGATGACACATGACACCACATGACAATACATGACAGATGACACCACATGACACATGACACCACATGACACATGACACCACATGACACGTGACACCACATGACATGACACCACATGATACCACATGACACATGACACCACATGATATCACATGATACCACATGGCATGTGACACCACATGACACCACATGACACATGACACCACATGGCACCACATGACACATGACACCACATGACACATGATGACACATGACACCACATGACACATGATGACCCATGAAGACACATGACACCACATGATGACACATGACACCACATGAAACATGACACTACATGATACCACATGAAACATGACACATAACACCACATGACACATGTCACCACATGACACCACATGAAACATGACACATAATATGACATGATACCACATGACACATGACATGGCACATGATGACACATGACACCACATGACACATGATGACACATGACAACACATGATAACACATGACACATGATGACACATGGCATATGACACCACATGATACCACATGACAACACATGACACCACATGACAACACATTACACCACACGACACATGACACCACATGACACATGACACGACATGACACATGACACCATATGATACATGACATGTGACACCACATGACACCACATGATATGACACCACATGATACCACATGACACCACATGACACATGGCACCACATGACACATGACACCACATGACACCACATGATACCACATGACACATGACACCACATGACACATGACACATAACAACACATGACACATCATACCACATGATACCACATAATACATGACAACACATGACACCACATGATGACACATGATGACACATGGCATTACATGAAACATGATGACACATTATACCACATGACACACAACATGACACCACATGACACATGATACCACATGACACATGACACGTGACACCACATGACACCAGATGATACCATATGACACATGACACCACATGATACCACATGATACCACATGACACGTGACACTACATGACACCACATGACACATGACACCACATGGCACCACATGACACATGACACCGCATGACACCACATCACACATTACCACGTGACACCACATGACATGACACCACATGATACCACATGACACCACATGACACATGACTCCACATGACACATGATGACACATGACACCACATGATATATGATGATGCATGAAGACACATGACACCACATGACACCACATGATGACACATGACACCACATGACACATGACACCACATGACACCACATGAAACATGACACATAACACCACATGACACATGACACCACATGACACCACATGAAACATGACACATAATACCACATGATACCACATGACACATGACACCACATGACACGACACATGATGACACATGACACCACATGACAACACATGATAACACATGACACATGATGACACATGGCATAAGACACCACATGACACCACATGACACATGACAACACATGATACCACACGACACATGACACCACATGACACATGACACCACATGATACATGACATGTGACACCACATGACACCACATGATATGACACCACATGACACCACATGACACCACATGATACCATATGACACATGACACTACATGACACATGACACATGACACATGACACATGACACCACATGACACATGACATATGATGATACATGACACCACATGGCAATACATGACACTACATGAAACCACATGACAATATATGACACATGACAGCACATGATGACTAATGACACATGATGACAAATGACACCACATGATGACACATGATGACACATGGCACCACATGAAACATGATGACATATAACACCACATGACACAAGACACCACATGACACCACTTGACACCATATCACACCACATGACACATGACAAGTTACATCACATGACACCACATGACACATGACTCCGTGACACCATGTGACATGACACCACATGAGACCACATGACACATGATACCACATGACACATGACACATGATGACACATGGCACCACATGACACATGATGACACATGATACCACATGACAATACATGACACATGACACCACATGACACATGACACCACATGACACCACATGACATGTGACACCACATGACATGACACCACATGATACCACATGACACATGACACCACATGATATCACATGATACCACATGACACGTAACACCACATGACACAACATGACACATGACACCACATGGCACCACATGACACATGACACCACATGACACATGATGACACATGATACCACATGACACATGATGACACATGAAGACACATGACACCACATGATACCACATGATGACATATGATACCACATGACACATGACACCACATGACACCACATGAAACATGACACATAACACCACATGACACATGACACCACATGACACCACATGAAACATGATACATAACACCACATGATACCACATGACACATGACATCACATGACATGACACATGATGACACATGACACCACATGACAACACATGATAATACAGGACACATGATGACACATGGCATATGACACCACATGATACCACATGACACATGACAACAAATGACACCACATGACAACACATGACACCACACGACACATGACACCATATGACACATGACACCACATGACACATGACACCACATGACACCACATGACACGTGACACCACATGACATGACACCACATGATACCACATGACACATGACACCACATGATACCACATGATACCACATGACACGTGACACCACATGACACCACATGACACATGACACCACATGGCGACACATGACACCACATGACACATGAGACACATGACACCACATGACACATGATGACACATGAAGACACATGACACCACATGATGACACATGACACCACATGACACCACATGAAACATGACACATAACACCACATGATACCACATGACACATGACAAGACTCATGATGACACATGACAACACATGATAATACATGACACATGATGACACATGGCAAATGACACCACATGACACCACATGACACATGACAACACATGACACCACATGAAAACACATGACACGTGACACCACATGATATGACACCACATGATACCACATGATGCCACATGACACATAACACCACATGACACCACATGACACATGACACCACATGGCCCCACATGACACATGGCACCACATGACACATGACACCACATGACACATAACACCACATGGCATTTGATACCACATGACACATGTAGACACTTGACACCACATGATGACACATGACACCACATGACAAATGATACCACATGACACCACATGAAACATGACACAAAACACCATATGACACCACATGACACCATGTGACACATGATGCATTATCATGTGAAACCATATGACATGACACCATATGATACCATATGACAAATGATACCACATGACACATGACACCTGACATATGATGACACATGACACCACATGACAATACATGACACATGACACCCCATGAAAATACATGACAACACATGACAATACATGACACATGACACCACATGTTGGCACATGTGACATGACACTACATGACACCACATGATACAACATGACACATGACACCACATGACACATGACACATGATGGCACATGACACCAGATGACAATAGATGACACATGACACCCCATGACACCACATGTCACATGACACCACATGACACATGACACAACATGACACCACTTGACACATGACACCACATGACATTACACATGACAATACATGACATCCCTTGATACCACATGACACATAATACAACATGACACCACATGATACCATATGACACATCATGTGGTGACATGTGACACCACATGACACCATATGACACATGATACCACATGACACCACATGACACCACAAAATACCATATGACACATATGACACAACTGGGATGGTGCAGTGAGCTAAAAAACGGTGTTGGATCTAGCCCTGATCTCTTGACTGGGTGAGAGTATTCTGATTAATTCAGAGACTCTGTCCCTCACCACCCCTTGTTGTAAATATTTTTGTCCACCCTAAGCGTGGAAGGGTATACTCAGACATGAGTCCCTTGCTCATTGCAACATCAGGATTCAAGCAAGCCGGGCCGAAGATGGCTGAAGTGCTAGAAACCGGTCCCCGGAAGCTTGTTTCCTTCCCAGTGTAAGAATTGGCTTTTGTAGTCTGGTCTGCCCTGTTCCCATGATGCACTGGGCCAGGGACAGACTAATTTGCATACAGCCAGGTTCTGAAACTGGGATGGTGCAATGAGCTAAAAAACGGTGTTGGATCTAGCCCTGATCTCTTGACTGGGTGAGAGTACTCTGCTTAATTCAGAGACTCTGTCCATCACCACCCCTTGTTGTAAATTATTTTGTCCACCCTAAGCGTGGAAGTGTATACTCAGATGTGAGTCCCTTGCTCATTGCACCATCAGGATTCAAGCAAGCCGGGCCGAAGATGGCTGAAATGCCAGAAACCGGTCCCCGGAAGCTTGTTTCCTTCCCAGTGTAAGAATTGGCTTTTGTAGTCTGGTCTGCCCTGTTCCCATGATGCACTGGGCCAGGGACAGACTAATTTGCATACAGCCAGGTTCTGAAACTGGGATGGTGCAATGAGCTAAAAAACGGTGTTGGATCTAGCCCTGATGTCTTGACTGGGTGAGAGTACTCTGCTTAATTCAGAGACTCTGTCCATCACCACCCCTTGTTGTAAATTATTTTGTCCACCCTACGCGTGGAAGGGTATACTCAGATGTGAGTCCCTTGCTCATTGCACCATCAGGATTCAAGCAAGCCGGGCCGAAGACGGCTGAAATGCCAGAAACCGGTCCCCGGAAGCTTGTTTCCTTCCCAGTGTAAGAATTGGCTTTTGTAGTCTTGTCTGCCCTGTTCCCATGATGCACTGGGCCAGGGACAGACTAATTTGCATACAGCCAGGTTCTGAAACTGGGATGGTGCAATGAGCTAAAAAACGGTGTTGGATCTAGCCCTGATCTCTTGACTGGGTGAGAGTACTCTGCTTAATTTAGAGACTCTGTCCATCACCACCCCTTGTTGTAAATTACATGATACATGATGACACATGGCACCACATGACACATGACACATGATGACACATGACACCACATGACAATACATGACACATGACACCACATGACACATGACACATGACACCACATGACACATGACACCACATGACACCACATGACACCACATGACACCACATGACACGTGACACCACATGACATGACACCACATGATATCACATGATACATGACACCACATGATACCACATGATACCACATGACATGTGACACCACATGACACCACATGACACATGACGCCACATGGCACCACATGACACATGACACCACATGACACATGACACATGATACCACATGACACATGATGACACATGACATCACATGACACCACATGATGACACATGACACCACATGACACATGACACCACATGACACCACATGAAACATGACACATAACACCACATGACACATGACACCACATGACACCATATGAAACATGACACATAACACCACATGATACCACATGACACATGACACCACATGACACGACACATGATGACACATGACATCACATGACAACACATGATAATACATGACACATGATGCCACATGGCATATGACACCACATGACACCACATGACAACACATGACACCACATGATAACACATGACACCACATGACACATTACACCACATGACACATGACACCACATGACACATGATACCATATGACACGTGACACCACATGACATGACACCACATGATACCACATGACACCACATGATACCACATGATACCACATGACACGTGACACCACATGACATCACATGACACATGACACCACATGGCACCACATGACACATGACACCACATGACACATGATGACACATGATACCACATGACACATGATGACACATGAAGACACATGATACCACATGACACCACATGATGACACATGACAACACATGACACATGACAAAACATGATAACACATGGCACATGATGACACATGGCACATGACACCATGTGACATCACGTGACACATGACACATGATGACACATGACACCACATGACACTTGACATATGATGATACATGATATCACATGACACATGATTCATGACACCACATGACACCACTTGACACCACATGGCACCACATGAAACATGATGACATATAACACCACATGAAACATTACACCACATGACACCACATGATATGACACCACATGACACCACATGACACATGACACCACATGACATCACATGATGACACATGATGACATATGACATCACATGACACCACATGACTGACAACATATGACACATGACAACACATGATGACACATGATGACACATGGCACCACATGAAACATGACACATGACACTACATGACTGACAACACATGACACATGATGACACATGATATCACATGACACATGACACCACATGGCCCCATATGACACATGACACCACATGATACCACATGACATGTGACACCACATGACACCACATGACACATGATACCACATGGCACCACATGACACATGACACCACATGACACATGACACCACATGATACATGATGACACATGATACCACATGACACATGATGACGCATGAAGACACATGACACCACATGACACATGACACCACATGACACCACATGAAACATGACACATAACACCACATGATACCACATGACACATGACACCACATGACATGACACATGATGACACATAACACCACATGACACATGATGACACATGACAACACATGATAACATATGACACATGATGACACATGGCATATGACACCACATGACACCAGATGACACATGACAACACATGACACCACATGACAACACATGACACCACATGACACATGACACCACATGACACATGACACCACATGACACATGACACCACATGACACCATATGATGACACATGATGACACATGATGACATATGATGACACATGACGGACAACACATGACACATGATGACACATGATAACACATGATGATACATGGCACCACATGAAACATGATGACACATGACACTACATGACTGACAACACATGACACATGATGACACATGATACCACATGACACATGACACATGATGACACATGACACCACATGACACCACATGACTGACAACACATGACACATGACGACACATGATGACACATGGCACCACATGAAACATGATGATACATGACACTACATGACTGACAGCTCATGACACATGATGACACATGACAACACATGATAACACATGACACATGATGACACATGGCATATGACACCACATGACACCACATGACACATGACAATACATGACACCACATGACAACACATGACACCACACGACACATGACACCACATGACACATGACACCACATGACACATGACACCACATGATACATGACACGTGATACCACATGACACCACATGATACATGACACATGACACCACATGATATATGACACGTGACACCATATGACATCTCATGACACATGACACGACATGACACCACATGATGACACATGACACCACATGACACCACATGACTGACAACACATGAAACATGACGACACATGATGACAAATGATGACACATGGCATCACATTAAACATGATGACACATGACACTACATGACTGACATTACATGACACATGATTACATGACACCACATGACACACAACACATGACCATGTGACATCACATGACATGACACAACATGATACCACATGACACATGACACCACATGACACATGATGACCCATGACACCACATGATAATATATGACACGTGACATCACATGAAACCACATTACAATATATGACACATGACACAACATGATGACACATGATGACACATGCCACCACATGACTGACAACACATGACACATGATAACACATGATGACACATGATGACACATGGCACCACATGAAACATGATGACAAATAACACCACATGATATCATATGATACCACATGACACATGACACCACATGACATATGACACATTATGACACATGACACCAAATGACACATGACATATGATGACACATGACACCACATAGCAATACATGACACATGACACCACATAAAACAACATGACATCACATGACAAAACATGACACATGACACTACATGATCACACATGACACATGACACCACATGATAACACATGATGAGACATGGCACCACATGAAACATGATGACACATGACACCACATGACACATTATACATGACACAACATGACACCACTTGACACCACATGACACCACATGACACATAACCCCACATGACACCACATGACATGACATGACATATAACCCCACATGACACCACATGACATGACACATGACCACATGACACCATGTGACATGACACCACATGACACCACATGATACCACATGACACATGACACCACATTACACGACACATGATGACACATGACATATGATGATACCACATGACAATACATGACACATGACACCACATGAAACCACATCACAACACATTACAATACATGACACATGACACCACATGATGACACATGATATATGATGACACATGACACCACATGACATTATACATTACACATGACACATGATGACACATGTCACCACATGACACATGACAACATATGATAACACATGACACATGATGACCCATGACATATGACACCACATGATACCACATGACAACACATGACACCAATTGACACTAAATGACACCACATGAGTCATGACACATGACACCACATGATACCACATGACACATTACACCACATGACACATGACACCTGACACCACATGACACCACATGATGACACATGATTACACATGTTGACACATGACACCACATGACACCGCATTACTGACAATACATGACATATGATGACACATGATGACACATGATACCACTTGACACCACATGACACATGACACATAACATCACATGACACCATATGACACATGACACCACATGACACATGACCATGTGACACCACATGACATGACACCACATGACTCATGACACCACATGACACACGATGACACATGACACCATATGACATATGACAACACATGATAACACATAGCACATGATGACACATGGCACATGACACCACATGACACCACATGACACATGACATATGACACCACATGAAACCACTTGAAAACACATGACACATGACACCACATGATGAAACATGATAAAAGATGACACATGACACCACATGACTGACAACATATGACACATGATGATACATGATGACAAATGACACCACATGAAACATGATGCAACATGACACCACATGACACATGACACCACATGACACATGACACCACATGACACCACTTGAAACCACATGACACCACATGACATAAACCACATGACACCACATGACACATGACACCACATGATACATGACCACGTGACACCACATGACATGACACCACATGACACCACATTATACCACATGACACCATGATGACAAATGACACCACATGAAACATGATGCAACATGACACCACATGACACATGACACCACATGACACCACATGACACATGACACCACATGACACCACTTGAAACCACATGACACCACATGACATAAACCACATGACACCACATGACACATGACACCACATGACACATGACACATAACAACACATGACACATGACACCACATGATGCCACATAATACATTATTTAGGCCCAGCAAGCCGGGCCGAAGACGGCTGAAATGCCAGAAACCGGTTTCCGGAAGCTTGTTTCCTTCCCAGTGTAAGAATTGGCTTTTGTAGTCTGGTCTGCCCTGTTCCCATGATGCACTGGGCCAGGGACAGACTAATTTGCATACAGCCAGGTTCTGAAACTGGGATGGTGCAATGAGCTAAAAAACGGTGTTGGATCTAGCCCTGATCTCTTGACTGGGTGAGAGTACTCTGCTTAATTCAGAGACTCTGTCCATCACCACCCCTTGTTGTAAATTATTTTGTCCACCCTAAGCGTGGAAGGGTATACTCAGATGTGAGTCCCTTGCTCATTGCACCATCAGGATTCAAGCAAGCCGGGCCGAAGACGGCTGAAATGCCAGAAACCGGTCCCCGGAAGCTTGTTTCCTTCCCAGTGTAAGAATTGGCTTTTGTAGTCTGGTCTGCCCTGTTCCCATGATGCACTGGGCCAGGGACAGACTAATTTGCATACAGCCAGGTTCTGAAACTGGGATGGTGCAATGAGCTAAAAAACGGTGTTGGATCTAGCCCTGATCTCTTGACTGGGTGAGAGTACTCTGCTTAATTCAGAGACTCTGTCCATCACCACCCCTTGTTGTAAATTATTTTGTCCACCCTAAGCGTGAAAGGGTATACTCAGATGTGAGTCCCTTGCTCATTGCACCATCAGGATTCAAGCAAGCCGGGCCAAAGACGGCTGAAATGCCAGAAACCGGTCCCCGGAAGCTTGTTTCCTTCCCAGTGTAAGAATTGGCTTTTGTATTCTGGTCTGCCCTGTTCCCATGATGCACTGGGTAAGGGACAGACTAATTTGCATACAGCCAGGTTCTGAAACTGGGATGGTGCAATGAGCTAAAAAACGGTGTTGGATCTAGCCCTGATCTCTTGACTGGGTGAGAGTACTCTGCTTAATTCAGAGACTCTGTCCATCACCACCCCTTGTTGTAAATTACATGACACATGATGACACATGGCACCACATGACACATAACACATGATGACACATGACACCACATGACAATACATGACACATGACACCACATGACACATGACACCACATGACGCCACATGACACCACATGACACGTGACACCACATGACATGACACCACATGATACCACATGATACATGACACCACATGATACCACATGATACCACATGACACGTGACACCACATGACACCACATGACACATGACACCACATGACACATGACACCACATGACACATGATGACACATGATATCACATGACACATGATGACACATGAAGACACATGACACCACATGATACCACATGATGACACATGACACCACATGACACATGACACCACATGACACCACATGAAACATGACACATAACACCACATGACACATGACACCACATGACACCACATGAAACATGACACATAACACCACATGATACCACATGACACATGACACCACATGACATGACACATGATGACACATGACACCACATGACAACACATGATAATACATGACACATGATGCCACATGGCATATGACACCACATGACATCACATGACAACACATGATACCACATGACAACACATGACACCACATGACACATTACACCACATGACACATGACACCACATGACACATGATACCATATGACACGTGACACCACATGACATGACACCACATGATACCACATGACACCACATGATACCACATGACACGTGACACCACATGACATCACATGACACATGACACCACATGGCACCACATGACACATGACACCACATGACACATGATGACACATGATACCACATGACACATGATGACATATGAAGACACATGACACCACATGACACCACATGATGACACATGACACCACATGACACATGACAGAACATGATAACACATGGCACATGATGACACATGGCACATGACACCACATGACATCACGTGACACATGACACATGATGACACATGACACCACATGACACTTGACATATGATGACACATGATATCACATGACACATGATTCATGACACCACATGACACCACTTGACACCACATGGCACCACATGAAACATGATGACATATAACACCACATGAAACATGACACCACATGACACCACATGATATGATACCACATGACACCACATGGCATTTGACACCACATGATATCACATGATGACACATGATGACATATGACACCACATGACACCACATGACTGACAACATATGACACATGACGACACATGATGACACATGATGACACATGGCACCACATGAAACATGACACATGACACTATATGACTGACAACACATGACACATGATGACACATGATATCACATGACACATGACACCACATGGCCCCATATGACACATGACACCACATGATACCACATGACACATGACACCACATGACACCACATGACACATGACACCACATGGCACCACATGACACATGACACCACATGACACATGACACCACATGACACATGATGACACATGATACCACATGACACATGATGACGCATGAAGACACATGACACCACATGACACATGACACCACATGACACCACATGAAACATGACACATAACACCACATGACACATGACACCACATGACACCACATGAAACATGACACATAACACCACATGATACCACATGACACATGATACCACATGACATGACACACGATGACACATGACACCACATGACACATGATGACACATGACAACACATGATAACATATGACACATGATGACACATGGCATATGACACCACATGACACCAGATGACACATGACAACACATGATACCACATGATAACACATGACACCACATGACACATGACACCACATGACACATGACACCACATGACACATGACACCACATGACACCATATGATGACACATGATGACACATGATGACACATGATGACACATGACGGACAACACATGACACATGACGACACATGATGACACATGATGATACATGGCACCAGATGAAACATGATGACACATGACACTATATGACTGACAACACATAACACATGATGACACATGATACCACATGACACATGACACATGACACATGACACCACATGACACCACATGACTGACAACACATGACACATGACGACACATGATGACACATGGCACCACATGAAACATGATGATACATGACACTACATGACTGACAGCTCATGACACATGATGACACATGACAACACATGATAACACATGACACATGATGACACATGGCATATGACACCACATGACACGACATGACACATGACAATACATGACACCACATGACAACACATGACATCACATGACACATGACACCACATGACACATGACACCACATGACACATGTCACCACATGAAACATGATGACACATGACACTACATGATTGACAACACATGACACATGATGACACATGACACCACATGACACATAACACATGACCATGTGACATCACATGACATGACACCACATGATACCACATGACACATGACACCACATGACACATTAACACATGATGACCCATGATACCACATGACAATATATGACACGTGACACCACATGAAACCACATGACAATACATGACACATGACACAACATGATGACACATGATGACACATGCCACCACATGACTGACAACACATGACACATGATGACACATGATGACACATGATGACACATGGCACCACATGAAACATGATGACACATGACACTACATGACTGACAACACATGACATATGATGACACATGATACCACATGACACATGACACCACATGACACATGACAGAACATGATAACACATGGCACATGATGACACATGGCACATGACACCACATGACATCACGTGACACATGACACATGATGACACATGACACCACATGACACTTGACATATGATGACACATGATATCACATGACACATGATTCATGACACCACATGACACCACTTGACACCACATGGCACCACATGAAACATGATGACATATAACACCACATGAAACATGACACCACATGACACCACATGATATGACACCACATGACACCACATGGCACATGACACCACATGACATCACATGATGACACATGATGACATATGACACCACATGACACCACATGACTGACAACATATGACACATGACGACACATGATGACACATGATGACACATGGCACCACATGAAACATGACACATGACACTACATGACTGACAATACATGACACATGATGACACATGATATCACATGACACATGACACCACATGGCCCCATATGACACATGACACCACATGATACCACATGACACATGACACCACATGACACCACATGACACATGACACCACATGGCACCACATGACACATGACACCACATGACACATGACACCACATGACACATGATGACACATGATACCACATGACACATGATGACGCATGAAGACACATGACACCACATGACACATGACACCACATGACACCACATGAAACATGACACATAACACCACATGACACATGACACCACATGACACCACATGAAACATGACACATAACACCACATGATACCACATGACACATGATACCACATGACATGACACACGATGACACATGACACCACATGACACATGATGACACATGACAACACATGATAACATATGACACATGATGACACATGGCATATGACACCACATGACACTAGATGACACATGACAACACATGATACCACATGATAACACATGACACCACATGACACATGACACCACATGACACATGACACCACATGACACATGACACCACATGACACCATATGATGACACATGATGACACATGATGACACATGATGACACATGACGGACAACACATGACACATGATGACACATGATGACACATGATGATACATGGCACCAGATGAAACATGATGACACATGACACTATATGACTGACAACACATAACACATGATGACACATGATACCACATGACACATGACACATGACACCACATGACACCACATGACTGACAACACATGACACATGACGACACATGATGACACATGGCACCACATGAAACATGATGATACATGACACTACATGACTGACAGCTCATGACACATGATGACACATGACAACACATGATAACACATGACACATGATGACACATGGCATATGACACCACATGACACCACATGACACATGACAATACATGACACCACATGACAACACATGACATCACATGACACATGACACCACATGACACATGACACCACATGACACATGTCACCACATGAAACATGATGACACATGACACTACATGATTGACAACACATGACACATGATGACACATGACACCACATGACACACAACACATGACCATGTGACATCACATGACATGACACCACATGATACCACATGACACATGACACCACATGACACATTAACACATGATGACCCATGATACCACATGACAATATATGACACGTGACACCACATGAAACCACATGACAATACATGACACATGACACAACATGATGACACATGATGACACATGCCACCACATGACTGACAACACATGACACATGATGACACATGATGACACATGATGACACATGGCACCACATGAAACATGATGACACATGACACTACATGACTGACAACACATGACATATGATGACACATGATACCACATGACACATGACACCACATGGTCCCACATGACACATGATACCACATGATACCACATGATACCACATGACACATGACACCACATGACACCACATGACACATGACACCACATGGCACCACATGACACATGACATCAGTGGGGCTGGTTTTAGCTAAAGCCTTATAGACCATACACATGGACTTAAAAAGGATGCGGTCCACAACGGGAAGCCAGTGCAGCTGCTTCCGAGCAGCGATGGCAGAGGCACGTTGGGGTAGGTCGAGAACAAATCTGGCTGCTGCGTTCTGAACCACCTGCAAGCGCTGCAGCTGGCATTTATTAAGCCCAGCATACAGCGCATTGCAATAGTCCAGACGCGAGCCCAACAGGGCAATAGCCAGGTTGAAACAGTCCTGTTGACCTGTTGGCACATGCTAAGGATAGGATCGATCATGACCCCCAGGTTTTTAGCTGAGGATGTGGGATCGGGACAGGCACCCAGTGAGTCTGGCCACCATTCAGCAGACCAGATATCTTCCCTTCCTCCAAACACCATCACCTCAGTCTTCTCCCCATTCAGTTTCAATGAATTGTGAATCATCCATTGGCCGACTGCCTCCATACAGGATCTAAAGTTGGCGGCAGTCGACGTAACTGACTGGGAGAGAGAGACGAGGATCTGGGTGTCGTCCACATAAGAGACTACCTCCATCCCATAAGATCTGATAAGTCTGGAAAGGGGGGTCACATAGATATTAAAAAGGGTAGGACTTAGCGCTGACCCTTGAGGGACCCCACAATGCACAGACAGGGATGGAGATAGAAACTGACCCAGCATCACCCTTTGCTCTCTATGATCGAGAAAAGAGGAAAGGAGACTCAGGGCCGCCCCCCGAACCCCAATGTCCCTCAGTCGAGATGTTAAGACTGAGGGAGAGAGGGTATCGAAAGCAGCCGTGAGGTCTAGAAGGATCAGGAGGGAGGTCTGTCCCCCATCAACCCGTGTGCGGATGTTATCAAGCACTATGGTGAGGGCAGACTCGGTGGTATGTTCCCTCCTGAATCCATGCTGGGAAAGATCCAAACAGCTGGAACTCTCCACGAATGCAGCAAGATGTTTATTTAGGTGGGCTTCTAACATCTTTGCGGGAGCCGGGAGCAGCGAAATGGGGCGAAAGTTTTTTAATACCCCAGGGTCAAGGGAAGGCTTCTTGAGCAGAGGTTTTACCATAGCATTTTTCCACTGCTGGGGAAAAATGCCCTCCTTCATCGCCCTGTTCATGATGTCGACCAGAGGGGGAAGGAGGGATTCTCTGCACTGCTTAAGGATCTTTAGCGCATGACACTACATGACTGACAACACATGACACATGATGACACATACCACATGACCCATGACACCACATTGCCCCACATGACACATGATACCACATGATACCACATGATACCACATGACACGTGATGACACATGATACCACATGACACATGACACCACATGGCCCCACATGACACATGATACCACATGATACCACATGACACGTGACACCACATGATAACACATGACACCACATGACAAGACATGACACATGACACCACATGGCCCCACATGACACATGATACCACATGATACCACATGACACGTGACACCACATGATAACACATGACACCACATGACAAGACATGACACATGACACAACATGACACCACACGACACATGACAATACATGACACCACATGACACATGACACCACATGACACATGACACCACATGATACATGACATGTGACACCACATGACACCACATGATATGACACCACATGATACCATATGACACCACATGACACCACATGACACCACATGACATCACATGATGACACATGATGACACATGACACCACATGACACCGCATGACTGACAACACATGACACATGACGACACATGATGACACATGATGACACATGGCACCACATGAAACATGATGACACATGACACTACATGACTGACAACACATGACACATGATGACACATGATACCAAATGACACATGACACCACATGGCCCCACATGACACATGATACCACATCATACCACATGATACCACATGACATGTGACACCACATGACACCACATGACACCACATGGCACCACCTGACACATGACACCACATGACACCACATGACACATGATGACACATGATACCATATGACACATGATGACGCATGAAGACACATGACACCACATGATACCACATGATGACACATGACACCACATGACACCACATTAAACATGACATATAATACCACATGACACATGACATCACATGACACCACATGAAACATGACACATAACACCACATGATACCACATGACACATGATACCACATGACACGATACATGAAGACACATGACACCACATGACACATGATGACACATGACAACACATGATAACACATGACACATGATGACACATGGCATATGACACCACATGACACCACATGACACATGACAACACATGACATCACATGACAACACATGACACCACACAACACATGACACCACATGACACATGACACCACATGACACATGACACAACATGATACATGACACGTGACACCACATGACACCACATGATATGACACCACATGACACCACATGACACATGACACCACATGACACCACATGATGACACATGATGACACATGATGACACATGACACCACATGACTGACAACACATGACACATGACGACACATGATGACACATGATGACACATGGCACCACATGAAACATGATGACACATGACACCACATGACACATTACCACATGATGACACATGGCATATGACACCACATGACAGCACATGACACATGACAATACATGACACCACATGACACATGACACCACATGACACATGACACCACATGATACATGACATGTGACACCACATGACACCACATGATATGACACCACATGACACCACATGACACCACATGACACATGACACCACATGATATCACATGATGACACATGATGACACATGACACCACATGACACTGCATGACTAACAACACATGACACATGACAATACATGATGACACATGGCACCACATGAAACATGATGACACATGACACTACATGACTGACAACACATGACACATGATGACACATGATACCACATGACACATGACACCACATGGCCCCACATGACACATGATACCACATGATACCATATGATACCACATGACATGTGATACCACATGACACCACATGACACCACATGGCACCAAATGACACATGACACCACATGACACCACATGACACATGATGACACATGATACCATATGACACATGATGACGCATGAAGACACATGACACCACATGACACCACATGATGACACATGACACCACATGACACCACATTAAACATGACACATAATACTACATGACACATGACACCACATGACACAACAAGAAACATGACACATAACACCACATGATACCACATGACACATGATACCACATGACACGACACATGATGACACATGACACCACATGACACATGATGACACATGATAACACATGACACATGATGACACATGGCATATGACACCACATGACACCATATGACACATGACAACACATGACAATATATGACATCACACAACACATGACACCACATGACACATGACACCACATGACACATGACACCACATGATACATGACACGTGACACCACATGACACCACATGATATGACACCACATGACACATGATACCACATGACACCACATGATGACACATGATGACACATGATGACATATGACACCATATGACTGATAACACATGACACATGACGACACATGATGACACATGATGACACATGGCACCACATGAAACATGATGACACATGACACCACATGACACCACATGACACATTACCACGTGACACCACATGACATGACACCACATGGCACCACATGACAATACATGACACATGACACCACATGACGACACATGACACATGATGACAAATGACACCACATGATGACACATGATGACACATGGCACCACATGAAACATGATGACATATAACACCATAGGACACATGACACCACTTGACACAATATCACACCACATGACACATGACAAGTAACACCACATGACACCACATGACACATGACACCGTGACACCATGTGACATGACACCACATGACACATGATACCACATGACACATGACACATGATGACACATGGCACCACAGGACACATGATGACACATGACACCACATGACAATACATGACAGATGACATCACATGACACCACATGACAAATGACACCACATGACACCACATGACACGTGACACCACATGACATGACACCACATGATACCACATGACACATGACACCACATGATATCACATGATACCACATGACACGTGACACCACATGACACCACATGACACATGACACCACATGGCACCACATGACACATGACACCACATGACACATGATGACACATGACACCACATGACACATGATGACGCATGAAGACACATGACACCACATGATGACACATAACACCACATGAAACATGACATCACATGACACCACATGAAACATGACACATAACACCACATGACACATGACACCACATGAAACATGACACATAACACCACAGGATACCACATGACACTTGACATGGCACATGATGACACATGACACCACATGACACATGATGACACATGACAAAACATGATTACACATGACACATGATGACACATGGCATATGACCCCACATGATACCACATGACAACACATGACACCACATGACAACACATGACAACACATGACACCACACGACACATGACATCACATGACACATGACACCACATGACACCACATGATACATGACATGTGACACCACATGATACCACATGATATGACACCACATGATATCACATGACACCACATGACACATGACACCACATGATACAACATGATGACACATGACACATGACACAAGGGCAAGCACTACAGATTGAGGAAGCAATTTCCTCCTTGGACTTCACTCAATAAGTGAAGGGACCAACACACGAGAAGGGACATATGCTTGATTTAGGTTGGACCACTATGCCAGTCCAGGGCTCTACAAAGATCTTGCCATGCACCTGGTCTGACCACTCTTTAATAAGGGGCAGAATTCTATTGAACGGCCACCTGTCCAAGCCTCGGGAAGGTTGGAAAATGGCCCAGAAGTGGAGAAACATCGATGGGGAGAAAATGGTGCATCTCCTGGAAGAGTCTCCTCCAGTAAAGGAGCAGGACGCTAATATTGATGCCCTTTGTGGACACCTTCAGCATAGACTGGGGAGAGCCATTGATTTGGTGGCACCCCTTCGTAGGGTGAAGAAGGTGGAGAGAGGAGTTGGGGCTCCTTGGTATAATGACTCCTTATGGGATATGAAACGTGGGGTGAGGAGGAAAGAACGAGCATGGCGGAAAGAGTATGACGCCACTGCCAAGAAAGAATACATTTCATCCATAGCGATTTACAAACTAGCCATCCAAACTAGGAAGGCTGCTTTCTTTGAGGAAAGAATAGTTGCAGCTAGAAATCCACAGAAGGAAATCTTTCGAGTCCTGGCTGAGCTCAGGATAAACAAAGAGCAAAGCACTGAGTTCACCCAGGAGGATTGCCAGAGGTTCCAGGACTTCTTTGTGAACAAGATCTCTGATATTCTGGGAGAAATTGCTACAACTACACCCCTCGACTGTCCCCGCCCACCTGATCATACTGCCCCGTCAGATACTATACTGTTAGCTGAGTTCTCCCCAATTGCAAAACAGGAACTACTTATGATTACGGACCGAGTCAAATCTGGCTCTCAGGTTGATCCATGCCCTCCTGATGTGTTCAAATTGGCACTGCCAGGTATTGAGAAAGAAGTTTTGCATCTGTTGAACACTTCCCTTCACACAGGACAGGTCCCTCTAGCTTTCAAAGAGGCTCGCCTGATTCCTCTACTAAAAAAACCTGGATCGGACACGAAGTGTTTGAAGAACTTCCGACCCATTTCCCAGCTGCCTTTTTTGGCTAAGGTGATCGAGCAGCATGTGCTGGCATTGCTCTCAGGACATCTAGAGAGCAACAACCTGCTGGAGTCCAATCAGGCAGGGTTCCGTGCCAACCATAGCACGGAATTAGTCATGCTATCAATCCTGGATGAATTGAGGAGTCGAGCTGATATAAAAACACCGAGTGCCCTGGTACTACTCAATCTCTCCGCGGCCTTTGATACCGTGTGTCATGGACAACTATTGTCGCGGTTGAGGTCTTTTGGTATCAGGGGTACAGCACATGCATGGCTTACATCATTCCTGCAGGGCAGGACACAAAGAGTACAGTTGGGGGATCTCCTTTCCACCTCTGCTCCCATCATTTGTGGGATGCCACAGGGTTCTGCCCTGTCACCCCTACTCTTTAATATTTACTTGCAGCCATTAATTGCACTCCTGAATAGGATGGACTGCCTAGTATACAACTACGCCGATGACACCCAGATAATCATCCGGCTGGATGATGGCCCGGGAGCGTCTACCAGGTTGCAGGACATACTCAAAGCCACGGTTAATTGGATGTCCGAGAATTCCTTATAAATCAACCCGGACAAGACAGAAGTGTTGCCTATTTCCATCACGGGCAACCCCTGGAGCGAGAAATGCTGGCCTGTGGAGCTGGGTGTGCCACCGGAACCGGCGTCTGCAGTCAAAAGTTTGGGCTTATACGTGGATGATAAACTCTCCATGAAAAAACAAGTCACCACGGTAGTGGGCACCTGTATAGGCCTGATGCGACAATTGAGGAAGATCTCTGCACTACTCTCATTTTCCACCTTGAGACACGTGGTTTCAGCCACAATCCTGGCTAGGCTGGACTATGGAAACTCCCTGTATATCGGTCTACCCCAGCGGCTGCTGGATATGCTACAGGGGGTTATGAACGACGCAGCCCAGCTGATTTACAAGAAACCTAGAACTGCCCACTCTTCCCCTCTGATGCAGGAGCTACATTGGCTCCCGATTCGGCAGAGGGTTGTATTTAAAGGATTGTGTATCGTACATAAGGCGCTGTATGGTAATGCACCAAGATACTTGAAATCCCGCCTGTCCCCATATACACCGAGCAGGACTTTGCGCTCGTCGGATGCTACCCTCTTGTCCCAATCCCGTTTTAAACTGGCCACGGTGGGGGGACGTGCTTTCTCCAACACACTCCCAGCTTTATGGAACAAACTGGCCCCAGAACTAAGGAAGGAATGCAATCTGTTATCCTTCAGGAAAAAGTTAAAAACTGTATTGTTCAAGCAAGCATGGAGTAGCCTCTAGGCATTGTGTTAAGATCAAGTAAATACCGAACCCCACTACGTAATCTGGACAAACAGCGCTTAGAGACCCCGGTGGTTATAACGCGCTATACAAATTAAATAAATAAATAAATAAAATAAACATGACACCACATGACACCACATGACTGACAACACATGACACATGACAACACATGATGACACATGACACATGGCAACAAATAAAACATCATGACACTAAATGACTGACAACACATGACACATGATGACACATGACACCACATGACACATGACACATGACACATGATAACACATGACACCACTTGACACCACATGACTGACAACACATGGCACATGACGACACATGATACATGATGACACATGGCACCACATGAAACATGATGACACATGACACTATATGACTGATACCACATGACACATGATGACACATGACAACACATGACAACACATGACACCACATGACACATGACACCACATGGCACATGACACCACATGACACATGACACCACATGATACATGACACGTGACACCACATGATACCACATGACGCCACATGACACATGACACCACATGACACCACATGATGACACATGATGACACATGATACCACATGACACCACATGACTGACAATACATGACACATGATGACACATGATGACACATGATGACACATGTCATCACATGAAACATGATGACACATGACACTACATGACTGATGACACATGATGACACATGACACCACATTACACACAACAGATGACCATGTGACATCATATGACATGACACCACATGACACATGATACCACATGACACATTGACACATGATGACCCATGACACCACATGACAATATATGACACGTGACACCACATGAAACCACATGACAATACATGACACATGACACAACATGATGACACATGATGACACATGCCACCACATGACTGACAACACATGACACATGATGACACATGATGGCACATGGCACCACATGAAACATGATGACAAATGACACCACATGATATCACATGATACATGACACCACATGACACATAGCCATGTGAGAACACATGACATGACACCACATTATACCACATGACACATGACACCACATGACACATGACACATGATGACACATGACATCACATGGCACATGACATATGATGACACATGACACCACATGGCAATACATGACACATGACACCACATGAAACCACATGACAACACATGACAATACATGACACATGACACCACATGATCACACATGACACATGATGACACATGACACCACATGATGACACATGATGACACATGGCACCACATGAAACATGATGACATATGACATCACATGACACATGATACATGACACCACATGACACCACTTGACACCACATGACACCACATGACACATGACACATAACCCCACATGACACCACATGACATGACATGACACATGACCACATGACACCATGTGACATGAAACCACATGACACCACATGACACCACATGAAACGACATATGATGACACATGACATATGATGACACCACATGACAATACATGACACATGACACCACATGAAGCCACATCACAACACATTACAATACATGACACATGACACCACATGATGACACATGACATATGATGACACATGACACCACATGACATTACACATTACACATGACACATGATGACACATGACACCACATGACACATGTTGTCACATGACAACATATGATAACACATGAAACATGACACCACATGACATCACATGACACCACATGACAACACATGACACCACATGACACATGACACCACATGAAACATGACACCACATGACACCAATTGACACTACATGACACCACATGACACATGACACCACATGACACCACATGCCACCACATGACAACACATGACACCAATTGACACTAAATGACACCACATGAGTCATGACACATGACACCACATGACACCACATGACACATGACACCACATGAAACCACTTGAAACCACATGACACCACATGACATAAACCACATGACACCACATGACACATGACACCACATGACACATGACCATGTGACACCACATGACATGACACCACATGACATCACATGATACCATATGACACATGACACCACATGACACATGACACATAACAACACATGACACATCACACCACATGATACCACATAATACATGACAACACATGACACCACATGATGACACATGATGACACATGGCATTACATGAAACATGATGACACATTACACCACATGACACACAACATGACACCACATGACACCACATGACACATGACACGTGACACCACATGACACCACATGATACCATATGACACATGACACCACATGATACCACATGATACCACATGACACGTGACACTACATGACACCACATGACACATGACACCACATGGCACCACATGACACATGACACCACATGACACCACATCACACATTACCACGTGACATCACATGACATGACACCACATGATACCACATGACACCACATGACACATGACACCACATGACACATGATGACACATGACACCACATGATATATGATGATGCATGAAGACACATGACACCACATGATACCACATGATGACACATGACACCACATGACACATGACACCACATGACACCACATGAAACATAACACATAACACCACATGACACATGACACCACATGACACCACATGAAACATGACACATAATACCACATGATACCACATGACACATGACACCACATGACACGACACATGATGACACATGACACCACATGACAACACATGATAACACATGACACATGATGACACATGGCATAAGACACCACATGACACCACATGACACATGACAACACATGATACCACACGACACATGACACCACATGACACATGACACCACATGATACATGACATGTGACACCACATGACACCACATGATATGACACCACATGACACCACATGACACCACATGACACATGATACCACATGATATCACATGATGACACATGACACCACATGACACCACATGACACCACATGACTGACAACACATGACACATGATGACACATGATGACACATGATGACACATGGCATCACATGAAACATGATGACACATGACACTACATGACTGACAATATATTACACATGATGACACATGATACCACATGACACATGACACCACATGGCCCCACATGACACATGACACCACATGATACCACATGATACCACATGACACGTGACACCACATGACACCACATGACACATGACACCACATGGCACCACATGACACATGACACCACATGACACATGACACCATATGACACCACATGATGACATATGACACCACATGACACATGTGGAGTGGTGTGGCTCACTGGTTAGAGGCGGCAGACCCAGAAGCAGAGGTCAGCCCGGGACCAGGGTTCGATTCCCGATGCGGCAGGGTCTTGGGCCATGGTCAGCGGACTCGATAATTCTCGCCTCGGTGCCTACTCCAACCATGGGTCACACTCAGCAACTCTAGGCAATAGCTTGCTTAATCTCTACTAACGGCCCCATCAGCGCCAGGGATGCTTGTCTTCACCTTGGAGATGCCCAGGAGGGACCATCTCACAGGGAAAGCCAGGATGGGTTCCCCAGTGGTATACAGCACCGGGACGCCCCTTTGCTGGGGCAGCTGTGCGCTTTACAAGTATACGACATTTAACATTTAACATGACACATGATGACACATGATACCACATGACACATGATGACGCATGAAGATATATGACACCACATGATGACACATGACACCACATGACACCACATGAAACATGACACATAACACCACATGACACATGACACCACATGACACCACATGAAACATGACACATAACACCACATGATACCACATGACACATGATACTACATGACACAACACATGATAACACATGACACATGATGACACATGGCATATGACACCACATGACACCACATGACACATGACAACACATGACACCACATGACAACACATGACACCACACGACATATGACACCATATGACACATGACACCACATGACACATGACACCACATGATACATGACATGTGACACCACATGACATCACATGATATGACACCACATGACACCACATGACACATGACACCACATGATGACACATGATGATACATGATGACACATGATACTACATGACTGACAACACATGACACATGACGATACATGATGACACATGATGACACATGGCACCACATGAAACATGATGACACATGACACCACATGACACATTACCACGTGACACCACATGACATGACATCACATGACGACACTTGACACATGATGACAAATGACACCACATGATGGCACATGATGACACATGGCACCACATGAAACATGATGAGATATAATACCACAGGACACATGACACCACTTGACACCACATCACACCACATGACACCACATGACACATGACACATGACACCATGACACCATGTGACATGATACCACATGATACCACATGACACATGATACCACATGACACATGACACTTGATGACACATGGCACCACAGGACACATGACACATGATGACACATGACACCACATGACAATACATGACAGATGACACCACATGACACATGACACCACATGACACATGACACCACATGACACGTGACACCACATGACATGACACCACATGATACCACATGACACATGACACCACATGATATCACATGATACCACATGGCATGTGACACCACATGACACCACATGACACATGACACCACATGGCACCACATGACACATGACACCACATGACACATGATGACACATGACACCACATGACACATGATGACCCATGAAGACACATGACACCACATGATGACACATGACACCACATGAAACATGACACCACATGATACCACATGAAACATGACACATAACACCACATGACACATGTCACCACATGACACCACATGAAACATGACACATAATACGACATGATATCACATGACATATGACATGGCACATGATGACACATGACACCACATGACACATGATGACACATGACAACACATGATAACACATGACACATGATGACACATGGCATATGACACCACATGATACCATATGACAACACATGACACCACATGACAACACATTACACCACACGACACATGACACCACATGACACATGACACGACATGACACATGACACCATATGATACATGACATGTGACACCACATGACACCACATGATATGACACCACATGATACCACATGACACCACATGACACATGGCACCACATGACACATGACACCACATGACACCACATGATACCACATGACACATGACACCACATGACACATGACACATAACAACACATGACACATCACACCACATGATACCACATAATACATGACAACACATGACACCACATGATGACACATGATGACACATGGCATTACATGAAACATGATGACACATTACACCACATGACACACAACATGACACCACATGACACATGACACCACATGACACATGACACGTGACACCACATGACACCACATGATACCATATGACACATGACACCACATGATACCACATGATACCACATGACACGTGACACTACATGACACCACGTGACGCATGACACCACATGGCACCACATGACACATGACACCGCATGACACCACATCACACATTACCACGTGACACCACAAGACATGACACCACATGATACCACATGACACCACATGACACATGACACCACATGACACATGACACATGACACCACATGATATATGATGATGCATGAAGACACATGACACCACATGACACCACATGATGACACATGACACCACATGACACATGACACCACATGACACCACATGAAACATGACACATAACACCACATGACACATGACACCACATGATACCACATGAAACATGACACATAATACCACATGATACCACATGACACATGACACCACATGACACGACACATGATGACACATGACACCACATGACAACACATGATAACACATGACACATGATGACATATGGCATAAGACACCACATGACACCACATGACACATGACAACACATGATACCACACGACACATGACACCACATGACACATGACACCACATGATACATGACATGTGACACCACATGACACCACATGATATGACACCACATGACACCACATGACACCACATGACACATGATACCACATGATATCACATGATGACACATGATGACACATGACACCACATGACACCACATGACTGACAACACATGACACATGACGACACATGATGACACATGATGACACATGGCACCACATGAAACATGATGACACATGACACTACATGACTGACAATATATTACACATGATGACACATGATACCACATGACACATGACACCACATGGCCCCACATGACACATGACACCACATGATACCACATGATACCACATGACACGTGACACCACATGACACCACATGACACATGACACCACATGGCACCACATGACACATGACACCACATGACACATGACACCATATGATACCACATGATGACATATGACACCACATGACCTGTTGGAGTGGTGTGGCTCACTGGTTAGAGGCGGCAGACCCGGAAGCAGAGATCAGCCCGGGACCAGGGTTCGATTCCCGATGCGGCAGGGTCTTGGGCCATGGTCAGCGGACTCGATAATTCTCGCCTCGGTGCCTACTCCAACCATGGGTCACACTCAGCAACTCTAGGCAATAGCTTGCTTAATCTCTACTAACGGCCCCATCAGCGCCAGGGATGCTTGTCTTCACCTTGGAGATGCCCAGGAGGGACCATCTCACAGGGAAAGCCAGGATGGGTTCCCCAGTGGTATACAGCACCGGGACGCCCCTTTGCTGGGGCAGCTGTGCGCTTTACAAGTATATGACATTTAACATGACACATGATGACACATGATACCACATGACACATGATGACGCATGAAGACACATGACACCACATGATGACACATGACACCACATGACACCACATGAAACATGACACATAACACCACATGACACATGACACCACATGACACCACATGAAACATGACACATAACACCACATGATATCACATGACACATGATACTACATGACACAACACATGATAACACATGACACATGATGACACATGGCATATGACACCACATGACACCACATGACACATGACAACACATGACACCACATGACAACACATGACACCACACGACACATGACACCATATGACATATGACACCACATGACACATGACACCACATGATACATGACACGTGACACCACATGACATCACATGATATGACACCAAATGACACCACATGACACATGACACCACATGACACCACATGATGACACATGATGATACATGATGACACATGATACTACATGACTGACAACACATGACACATGACGACACATGATGACACATGATGACACATGGCACCACATGAAACATGATGACACATGACACCACATGACACCACATGACACATTACCACGTGACACCACATGACATGACATCACATGACGACACTTGACACATGATGACAAATGACACCACATGATGACACATGGCACCACATGAAACATGATGAGATATAACACCACAGGACACATGACACCACTTGACACCACATCACACCACATGACACCACATGACACATGACACATGACACCATGACACCATGTGACATGATACCACATGACACCACATGACACATGATACCACATGACACATGACACTTGATGACACATGGCACCACAGGACACATGACACATGATGACACATGACACCACATGACAATACATGATAGATGATACCACATGACACATGACACCACATGACACATGACACCACATGATACGTGACACCACATGACATGACACCACATGATACCACATGACACATGACACCACGTGATATCACATGATACCACATGGCATGTGACACCACATGACACCACATGACACATGACACCACATGACACCACATGACACATGACACCACATGACACATGATGACACATGACACCACATGACACATGATGACCCATGAAGACACATGATACCACATGATGACACATGACACCACATGAAACATGACACCACATGATACCACATGAAACATGACACATAACACCACATGACACATGTCACCACATGACACCACATGAAACATGACACATAATACGACATGATACCACATGACATATGACATGGCACATGATGACACATGACACCACATGACACATGATGACACATGACAACACATGATAACACATGACACATGATGACACATGGCATATGACACCACATGATACCACATGACAACACATGACACCACATGACAACACATTACACAACACGACACATGACACCACATGACACATGACACGACATGACACATGACACCATATGATACATGACATGTGACACCACATGACACCACATGATATGACACCACATGATACCACATGACACCACATGACACATGATACCACATGATACAACATGATGACACATGATGACACATGACACCACATGACACCACATGACTGACAACACATGACATGACGACACATGATGACACATGACACATGGCAACACATGAAACATCATGACACTACATGACTGACAACACATGACACATGACACATGATATCATTCGAAGATGGGCTGCACTCCTGTTTTTTTCACGTTTTTCATTTTAACTTGATCGTCCTTAAATCTACGAAGCGTGCTGACTGGTCACGCGCCCAGCCCCTGCGGCACGTAAAACAATGATTCGCAACATTGGGACACTGTATAGTGCCCCCAACCATAGCACAATTGCTGCTGCATGTGCAATTTATAAACCAAAATTCGTCATTTTTCAACCTTTTCAATCCGTACTTTTACTTTTTCCATTCATTATGTTCATTAACCGTTTGCAATCCACATGCAGGATAATGCCAATTTTCTAGGTTTCAAGTATTCCTGATGGGCCATCCGAACCTCTTCATTCAAGAATATGCACTGAAGCAGATTTCATTAAAATAGTAGTTTATTTGCAAACCCAATGCATTTCGGGCCTCCATGGGCCCTTCGTCAGGGGTAACTAGAAAATTAATTAAAAATAGGTGTTACTATACATTTTTCCACGAGATATATGCTGTTTACATTATTATCCATTGTTGACTGGTCTACAAACATCATTATTAAACTCTGCTCTGACGCATTGCACTTAACTGTGTCATCTTACTGTACCACTGGTTTATACCATCACATTTATCACTGAATTCATGTCGACTGAATGTCGTTCAACAAGACATTTACAACATCACCAAACATGCTTAATCTGTTCTAACATTTATCAACCCTCCTCGAGGTGTGACTAGAATCCATATGCTGAGTACCTTCACTCGTATAAATGAAACGCTTTTCCGTGGCCTGCTTTGTTTAACATGCTAACTAACCGTCTACCCTCCCCTGACAGTTACACATAATGGTTTTCATCATTACCATGCATCCTGGGTAATGTAGTGTTTAAATAAGAATAACATAGCTAGTGCGCAACAGGTGGGTTTAATTGGGAGGAGGGGCGCAATGTGGTTTTAAAGGTACGGATTGAAAAGGTTGAAAAATGACGAATTTTGGTTTATAAATTGCACATGCAGCAGCAATTGTGCTATGGTTGGGGGCACTATACAGTGTCCCAATGTTGTGAAACATGACACATGATGACACATGACACCACTTGACACCACATGACTGACAACACATGACACATGACAACACATGACACATGATGACACATGGCATCACATGAAACATGATGACACATGACACTACATGACTGACACCACATGACACATGATGACACATGACAACACATGATAACACATGACACATGATGACACATGGCATATGACACCACATGACACCACATGACACATGACAACACATGATACCACATGACAACACATGATATCACATGACACATGATACCACATGGCACATGACACCACATGACACATGACACCACATGATACATGACATGTGACACCACATGACACCACATGATGCCACATGACACATGACACCACATGACACCACATGATGACACATGATGACACATGACACCACATGACACCCAATGACTGACAACACATGACACATGACGACACATTATGACACATGATGACACATGTCACCACATGAAACATGATGACACATGACACTACATGATTGACAACACATGACACATGATGACACATGACACCACATGACACACAACACATGACCATGTGACATCACATGACATGACATCACATGATACCACATGACACATGACACCACATGACACATTAACACATGATGACCCATGATACCACATGACAATATATGACACGTGACACCACATGAAACCACATGACAATACATGACACATGACACAACATGATGACACATGATGACACATGCCACCACATGACTGACAACACATGACACATGATGACACATGATGACACATGATGACACATGGTACCACATGAAACATGATGACAAATGACACCACATGATATCACATGATACATGACACCACATGACACATAGCCACATGAGAACACATGACATGACACCACATGATATCACATGACACATGACACCACATGACACATGATGACAAATGACATCACATGGCACATGACATATGATGACACATGACACCACATGGCAATACATGACACATGACACCACATGAAACCACATGATAACACATGACAATACATGACACATGACACCACATGATCATACATGACACATGATGACACATGACACCACATGATGACACATGATGACACATGGCACCACATGATGACACATGATGACACATGGCACCACATGACACCACATTACTGACAATACATGACACATGATGACTCATGATGACACATGACATATGACATATGACACATAACACCACATGACACCACTTGACACCACATGACACCACATGACACATGACACATAACACCACATGACACCATATGACACATGACTCCACGTGACACATGACACATGACCATGTGACACCACATGACATGACACCACATGACACATGACACCACAAGACACATGATGACACACGAGACCATATGACACATGACAACACATGATAACACATGACACATGACACATGGCACATGACACCACGTGACATCACATGACACATGATGACACATGACACCACATGACATATGACATATGATGACACGACATCACATGACACTACATGACATATGACACCACTTGAAACCACTTGACAATACATGACACAAGACACCACATGATGAAATATGATACATGATGACACATGACACCACATGACTGACAACACATGACACATGATGACACATGATGACAAATGGCACCACATGAAACATGATGACACATGACACCACATGACACATGACACCACATGACACATGACACCACATGACACCACTTGAAACCACATGACACCACATGACACCACATGACACATGACACCACATGACACATGACCACGTGATACCACATGACATGACACCACATGACACCACATGATACCACATGACACATGACACCACATTACACATGACACATAACAACACATGACACCACATGACACATGACACCACATGACACATGACACCACATGATACCACATAATACATGACAACACATGACACCACATGATGACACATGATGACACATGGCATTACATGAAACATGATGACACATTACACCACATATATAGGAAATGGTTGGTCAGGCGCACTGCGTTCAGTTGAGAAAATTCAATTAAGTAAAAGTTAATGGTTGAGTTTTGAACGTAAAGGTGCTCCAACAGGTGACGCAACTGTCCAGGTGCGTCGGATTAACGAAAGAAGTTGAGTGCGCTACAGAGGTGTAAGCGCATCCCTGTGTATTGGGCACACTTGTGGGGTTCAGTGTAAGACGTCACTGACTCCAAGAAATTCAATAAAGAAAGTATTTTTTTCAAATGTTTCAGTATTTTTTAATTTCCAAAAATTTCTGTTCAGTTCTGGAATGCGTTACATCACGCAGTTCATTAAGTTCAAAATCATCCAACTTTATCAAAGGATGCTCCGATGCATTTCGGACTCGAAAAGTCCTTTCTCAAGGAGCGCTACAAAAAGAATACAAAAAATTGCATTTAGATCAATGGTTCACGGTGTGATTTTAACTATACAATTGTCAAAACAACAATGAGTGACAACAGCATTCAACCGCCTGTGTTTAAAATAAATAACAATGCTATAGTTGTATGTGTTATACCAGGAGTGATGTTGTGGGGGTTTAAATAGCTAAGGAAGGTGAAGAAAAGTTCAAAAAGTGTTGGCATGCCAGCTGAGGGAAGGGACCGCTCGAAACGAGCAAAAGCTTACGTGCGGGTGTTCAATGGTTGGCTCTCATAGGCACTAAGGAAACAAAGAGGTGGAAGACCGTCAAATGGGTTAAGTGGCCAAAGCGTCTAGAGTGAAAGCGACAGAGTCGATTGACGGGACTTACTGGAGATTGCTGAAGTCGCTTGGAGCGTGAAGGTGGAATCTGTGATTGTGGTCCTGGAATTACGCGGAGTAGCTGCGGAGTTCTGGGGAAGTGAAGGAGGGTGATGGAAACTAACGATGGACAAATAAAAGGAGGGGAATTCGGCGGCCATGATGTAATGGTTAACAAAAGTTACTCACAAATCACTGGAAGGGGTGACATACGTTAACAAATGAAAACAGAGCAAATGTACAATGTATCAATCATGTACCAAAAAGGCACTAAAGGTAACAACTGAATTCAGTCCGGTCATTAAGACCAAAAGGTTTAAGCGTTTGAAGTCTATAAATCCAAGATGTCTCCCGTTGTAGGAGAATTTTGTTGTTGTCTCTTCCCTCTATATTCGGCACCATTTCAAGGACCAAATATTTCAATTGTGCCACGTTGTGGTTTGCTTCAATAAAGTGGGTTGCCACACTGGATTTGACATTTTTGGTGCGAATGTTCGACTTATGTTCATTTAAGCGTGTTTTTATTTTTCTACTGGTTTTTCCAACGTAGGTTTTCCCACATGGGCATTTGAGTAAGTAGATCAAATTTGTGGAGTCGCACGTGGCGTCTACATTCAATTTAATTTCAAAACCTCTCATAGGGTGATTAATGGTGGTGCCTCTGATGATATTATTGCAGTTGTTGCAGTGATGACAGGGGCGTGTGCCCGTGTGTTTAGTGGGTGTAGAGCTGGTTTTAGACAAGATCTCCTTGATGTTCATGGGTCGAGTGTATGCGAAAATGGGAGGTTGCTGAAAAAGTTCACCGAAATCTGGTTCGGATGACAGTATACGCCAATGCTTCAGGATGATTCTCTTGAAGGTCTTACTGGAGGTTGAATATCTAGAAACTAGGGCCATTCTTTGGTCATTTTGTTTCGTTTTGCTTTTTAAAGCTTCTGAGCGCAAAATGGTATTTGCCCTGTTGATGGCTTCATTGATAATTTCCTCTGGGTATCCTCTGTTGAGGAATCTGGTTGCCATGGTGTTAATTTGAGCACTTCTGATGTTGGGGTCAGATACAATACGTGTAACTTTCGTAAGACTACTGACCGGAACAACGCTCTACAATACAACAGCTTTCATCAAGAGTCCCTTAAGAGACACTTACCATTCAGCCAAATGCTAAGGGTTATGACACCACTTGACATCACATGATACATGACACAACATGACATATGACATCACATGACACATGACCATGTGATACCACATGACACATGATACCACATGACACATGACACCACATGACACATGATGACACATGACAACACATGATAACACATGATACATGATGACACATGGCACATGACACCACATGACACCTGATACCACATGACACATGACATATGATGGCACATGACACCACATGACAATACATGACACATGACACCACATGAAACCACATGACAATACATGACACATGACACCACATGATAACACATGATACATGATGACACATGACACCACATGACTGTCAACACATGACACATGATGGCACATGATGAAACATGGCAGCACATGAAACATGATACATGACACCTCATAACACATGACACCACATGACACCACATGACACATGACACCACATGACACCACACGACACATACCACATGACACAACATGACACATGACACATGACCACGTGACACCACATGACATGACACCACATGACACATGACACCACATGACACATGACAGCACATGACACATGACACATGACACATGATGACACATGACACCACATGACACATGATGACACATGACAACACATGATAACACATGACACATGATGACACAGGGTATATATGACACCACATGACACCACATGACACATGATGACACATGACACCACATGACAACACATGACACCACATGACATATGATTCAAAAAGGGGGGTGGTGATGGACAGAGTATCTGAATTAAGCAGAACACTCCTACCCAGTGAAAAGATCAGGGCTTGATCCATCACCGTTTTTTAGCTCACTGCACCATCCCAGTTCAGAACCTGGCTACATGCAAATTAGTCTGTCCCTGGCCCAGTGCATCATGGGAACAGGCCAGACAAAACTACCAAACCAATTCTTTACTGGTTAGCTTGTCTCCTTTCTGGTGAAGAATTGGCTTGGTAGTTTGGTCTGCCCTGTTCCCATGATGCACTGGGCCAGGGACAGACTAATTTGCATATAGCCAGGTTCTGAGCTGGGATGGGGCAGTGAGCTAAATAACAGTGATGGATCAAGCCCTGATCTTTGGACTGGGTAAGAGTGGTCTGCTTAATTCAGACACTCTGTTCATCACCACCCCCTTTTCTGTATCATTTTTGGCCACTATAGGTGTGCAGGGTATACTCAGACATGAGTCCCTTGCTCACTGCTCCATCAGGATTCAAGCAAGCCGGGCCGACGAGGCTGAAATGCCAGAAACCGGTCCCCGGTAGCTTGTCTCCTTTCTGGTGAAGAATTGGCTTGGTAGTTTGGTCTGCCCTGTTCCCATGATGCACTGGGCCAGGGACAGACTAATTTGCATATAGCCAGGTTCTGAGCTGGGATGGGGCAGTGAGCTAAATAACGGTGATGGATCAAGCCCTGATCTTTGGACTGGGTAAGAGTGGTCTGCTTAATTCAGACACTCTGTTCATCACCACCCCCTTTTCTGTATCACCACATGACATATGACACCACGTGACGCCACATGACACCAATTGACACTACATGACACCACATGACACCACATGACACCACATGATGACACATGATGACACATGACACCACATGACACCACATGACTGACAATACATGACACATAACGACACATGATGACACATGATGACACATGGCACCACATGAAACATACTAACACATGACACCACATGACAAATGACACATGACATCACATGACACCACTTGACACCACATGACACATAACACCACATGACACCACATGACACATGACACCACATGACACATGACAACACATGATAACACATGACACGTGATGACACATGGCACATGACACCACATGACAACACCACATGACACATAACACCACATGACACCACATGATATGACACCACATGATACCACATGATACATGGTACTACATGACACATGATGACACATGACACCACATGACAGATGACGACACATGACACATGACATCACATGACACATGACACCACATGACACATGATGATACATGACACCACATGACACATGATGACACATGACAACACATGATAACACATGCCACATGATGACACATGGCACATGACACCACATGCCACATGACACCACATGACACATGACATATGATGGCACATGACAACACATGACAATACATGACACATGACACCACATGACAACACATGACAACACATGAAACATGACACCACATGATGACACATGATACATGATGACACATGACACCACATGACTAACAACACATGACACATGATAACACATGATGACACATGGCACCACATAATACATGATGACACATGACACCACAAGCCACATGACACCACATGACACCAAATGACACATGGCACATACCACATGACACATGATGGCACATGACACCACATGACACATGACACCACATGACACCACAGGATATGACACCACATGATATCACATGACACATGACACAACACAACATGATATATGATACCACATGACACATGCCTCATGACCATGTGACTCCACATGACATGACACCACATGACACCACATGATACCACATGACACCACATGACACATGATGATACATGACACCACATGACACATGATGACACATGACAACACATGATAACACATGACACATGATGACACATGGCACATGACACCACATGACAATACCACATGACACATAACACCACATGACACCATATGATATGACACCACATGACACCACATGACACATGGCACCACATGACACATGATGACACATGATACCACATGACACATGATGACACATGACACATGGCACATGATACCACATGATACCACATGACACATGACACCACATGACTGACAACACATGACACATGATGGCACATGATGACACATGGCACCACATGAAACATTATGACACATGACACCACATGACACATGACACCACATGATACCACATGACACATGACATCACATGATACCACATGACACATACCACATGATACAACATGACACATGACACATGACACATGACACCACATGACATGACACCACATGACACATGACACCACATGACACATGACACATGATGACACATGATGACACATGACACATGATGACACATGACAACACATGATAACACATGACACATGATGACACATGGCATATGACACACATGAAACCACATGACACATGGCAACACATGACACCACATGACAACCCATGACACCACATGACATATGACACCACATGATGCCACATGACACCAATTGATACTACATGATACCACATGACTCATGACACATGCCACCACATGACACCACATGACACCACATGACACCACATGACGCATGACACCAAATGACACATGACACATGACACCACATGACTGACAACACATGACACATGACAATACATGGTGACAAATGATGACACATGGAACCACATGAAACATACTGACACATGACATCACATGACACATGACACATGATGGCACATGACACCACATGACAATACATGACACATGACACCACATGAAACCACATGACAACACATGACAATACATGACACATGACACCACATGACACATGATGACACATGACACATGGCATACAATACCACATGACACCACATGACAACACATGACACCACACGACATATGACACCACATGAAGCCACATGACATCAATTGACACTACATGACACCACATGACTCATGACACATGACACCACATGGCACATGATACCACATGACACGTGACACCACATGACACCACATGATATGACACCACATGACACCACATGACACATTACACCACATGACACCACATGACACCACATCATGACACATGATGACACATGACAACACAGGACACCACATGACACGATATGAATGACAACACATGACACATGATGACACATGATGACATATGGCACCACTTGAAACATGATGACACATGACACCAAATGACACATGACAACACATGCCAGCACATGACATATGACACCACATGATACCACTTGACACCACATGACACATGACACATAACACCACATGTCATCACATGACACATGACACCACATGACACTTGACCATGTGACTCCACATGACATGACACCACATGACACCACATTATACCACATGACACCACATGACACCACATGATGACACATGATGACACATGATGACACATGACACCACATGGCACATCACCACGTGACACTAAATGATATGACACCACATGACACCACTTGACACCACATGACACATGACACATAACACCACATGTCACCACATGACACATGACACAACATGACATATGACACTTGACCATGTGACTCCACATGACATGACACTACATGACACCACATGATACCACATGACACCACATGACACATGATGACACATGACACCACATGACACATGATGACACATGATAACACATGACACATGAAGACACATGTCATATGATACCACATCAGCAAATCAAAAAGGAGAGAGAGGACTAGGTAAGCTAGTCCGGATCCCCTGGTTATATGTAGGAATATCAAAAAGGGACTAGCTAAGTTGTGTTAATGAGGCTCAGAAGATACGTCTGTAGGCAAACCATTTGGTTTGATCATGAAGCCCTCACACACCAACCTAGTTGGTGTCATGCTTCATCATCGGGCCCACCACAGTGACACCGAATGTGTCCCGGGTGTGCTGCGACTCGAGATTACTGAGGAGCAGGTATGCTTACTGAGTGTGCAGTGAATAGTGGGTATGAACGTGATGTTAAAAGCTATACAGGTGGTCCCAGTTCCCGAGGGTATAAGGATAATTTTAATTCCTGGGCCCCTGTTAGCAAATAAAAAAGGCTTGCGGACGTTGTGGAGTGTATTAAGAGCTCCTACGTCCTGTGTGGTCTACATGTTTCAGCCAGGCCTTTTGTTAAAACTGGCTTTCCTCAGGACCAATGAGTATGTGTGGGTGAAGAATAAACTATATTAAGTGATTTTGTGTGTGGTAAAAGTGTCGCACTCGCTAAGGTGCTGTACGTGTTAGAGGGGGATTCCCTCTGCTTTAACTTGCTACTTGCTGTTAAAGCCTCCTGGGTCACCTGGCAGGGGGAGAAGGAGACCGGTATTTCCGATCAGAGTGCTCCTGCGACCTATCGTCCTGCTCCGGTGTCCCGAGGACACCGGAGCAGGACATGTGTCATGTGGTTTCATGTGGTGTCATGTGTCATGTGGTGTCATGTGCCATCATATATCATGTGTCATGTGGTATCAGGTGTCATGTGGTGTCATGTGCCATGTTTCATCATGTGTCATGTGTTATCATGTGTTGTCATGTGTCATCATGTGTCATGTGATGTCATTTATCATTATGTGTATCAAATAAGAGGAACCCAGTCGCTGTTTCTTTCTACTGCTTTATTTTATTTAGAGCAGATTACACCCAACTTTTTTTTAATTTCATGGGTGTTGTGATTTATTTATTCATAACCACATTTACAAGTTGCTTCACTTGGATGAACCAATATATTAGTCCGAGGACATTTTTTTGTCAAACACCAGAGGCTAGTGTTTTGTATACAAATTTTACAAAAAACATTCAAACAAACAATTTAAACAACAACACTATACATTACTATACATTTTTACATAAATTTACATGTGATTTGCAACAAACTATTGTTGAACCCTACTAACAATTTTTACTACCAGGCCGTAATTATATAACTTCAATGAAATTAGGGACTGGTTGCGCCAGGGCATGCCATTTTTCATGCACCTTTCTGTGTAAATTCACAGTATTCAACTACTGGCCCTTGGCGCATTAAATGTTCGAGAACGAATCAGGTACTAAACAAGCCGACGCATTTCCAAGCCTGTGTGTTGCTCGCCAGGCTTTTCTTCAGGGCTTTTGTTAGTTGGGTACCTAAAAGATTGAGGGGAGATCTTATTTACAATGGGACCTTGCATTTGCATCAGTTTTGTACTATAAGCCGTTTGCGATGGTATTACCTTTATGGGCGTTGGGTTGAATCTATAATGGTGGGAACTGCAGGGCATTCAATGATTCTGTAAGGGTAAGAGGAACTAGTTATATCCCTAATCTGCATTTATGCAACCAGTTGTCACAATGATTCGGAAGGTCAGGGGACTTACTTTTTTGGGACCTCGTTTTTTGTGTTGAAGGATGGGAATCTGTTTTTCTTTATGCTGTGTTTTCCTTCTCTTTTCCGTCTCATTTATCTGGGCTGCTACGGCAGGGTCTGTTTTTAGTGAGACGTGTGGAGAGCCCTTAGTAAACAGTTCAAATATTTTCTGATCATAAAACAGTAACCTTTTGTTAGATTTGCTTACTTGTGGGTTTAGTCCGCGGTGCACCGCCGCTTTTTTTTGATGCACAGTGCCGCCTGTGGCTTTGTTTTCATAAAGCTCACGTGTAGCTTAAAAAACAATAATAAAAGGCAGAAAGATTCATTAAGAATTTGTGCCATGTGGACGCCTCGTTTGCCCCGCGGTTCACTGCCCTTACCTTTGGGTCTTTTAGACGCTCGTAATTTTCCTTGCTGCTTCCATGACAAACTGGTGTTCAGTGGTGTTTAGTCACATGACCACTTCTGTTTAAATCTAGTCATGTGATGAAGGGATTATGGGAGATGTAGTCCTAAAATAAAAAATGGTAGATCAGTGTCTTTACAGCAGACATCAGTGTGCGTTCAAATTTCAAGTTGTTCGTTCATGTGTCATGTGGTGTCATGTGTCATGTGGTATCATGTGGTGTCATGTGGTGTCATGTCATGTGGTGTCACATGGTCATGTGTCATGTGGTGTCATATAGCATGTTGTGTTGTGTCATGTGTTATGTGGTGTCATATCATGTGTTATCATGTGGTGTCATGTGTCATGTGTCATGTGGTGTCATGTGCAATGTGGTGTCATGTGTCATGTGGTATCATGTGTGTGTGGTGTCATGTGTTGTCATGTGTCATCATGTGTCATGTGTTATCATGTGTTGTCATGTGTCATGTGGTGTCATGTTTCATCATGTTTCATGTGGTGTCATGTAAATATAAATGTAAAATGTAAATGTAGGTGTACTTATATAGCGCAAACCTGCCACCCAAAGGGCATCCTGGCGCTTGCTTAGGGAACCCATCCTGGTATTCCCCTGTGAGAAACCCCGGCAGGGTGTCCACAAGGTGAAAGCCAGGCATCCCGCCGCGAGGGGCCGTCGTGGAGATTAAGCAAGCTATTGCCCAGAGTTGCAGAGTGTGACCCCGTGATTCGAGTAGGCACCGGAGCGAGAATTGTCGAGTCCGTGGAATTTTGAGCCCGAGACCCGCCGAGGCGGGGAATCGAACCCTGGTCCACGGTCGATCTCAGCTTCCGGGTCTGCCGCCTCTAACCACTGAGCCACGCTATTATGTGCCATGTGTCATGTGTCGTCATGTGTCATGTGGTGTCATGTGTCATGTATTGTCATGTGTTGTCATGTGGTTTCATGTGGTGTCATGTGTCATGTGCCATCATGTGTCATGTGTCATGTGGTGCCATGTGTCATCATGTGTCATGTGGTGTCATGTATCGTCATGCGTCATGTGGTGTCATGTGTCATGTGATATCATGTGGTATCATGTTGTGTTGTGTCATCTGTCATGTGCTGTCATATCATGTGGTGTCATGTGGTTTCATGTGTCATGTGATGTCATGTGTCATGTGGTATCATGTGTCATGTGGTATCATGTTTCATGTGGTGTCATGTGTTGTCATTTGGTGTCATGTGTCATCATGAGTCATGTGATGTCATGTGGTGTCATATGACATGTGTCTTCATGTGTCATGTGTTATCATGTGTCATCATGTGTCATGTGGTATAATGTGTCATCATGTGTCATATGGTGTCATGTGGTATCATGTGGTGTCATGTGGTGTCATGTCATGTGTTGTCATGTGATCATGTGTCATGTGGTGTCATGTGTCATCATGTGTCATCATGTGTCATAATGTGGTGTCATGTGGTGTCATGTGGTATAATGTGGTGTCATGTGGTGTCATGTCATGTGGTGTCACATGGTCAAGTGACATGTGTCATGTGGTGTCATGTGGTGACATGTGTTATTATGTGTCATGTATTGTCATGTGGTGTCATGTGCCATAATATGTCATGTGTCATGTGGTGTCATGTGTCATGTGGTGTCATGTGCCATGTGTCATCATATGTCATGTGGTATCATGTGTCATGTGGTGTCATGTGGTATTGTGTGCCATGTGTCATGTGTCATCATGTATCATATGTCATCATGTGTTATCATGTGTCATGTATTGTCATGTGTTGTCATGTGGTTTCATGTGGTGTCATGTGTCATGTATTGTCATGTGGTGTCATGTGCCATCATATGTCATGTGTCATGTGGTGTCATGTGTCATGTGGTGTCATGTGCCATGTGTCATCATGTGTCATGTGGTATCATGTGTCATGTGGTGTCATATGGTATTGTGTGCCATGTGTCATGTGTCATCATGTGTCATGTGGTGTCATGTGTCATGTGGTGTCATGTGGTATTGTGTGCCATGTGTCATGTGTCATCATGTGTCATGTGGTGTCATGTGGTGCCATGTGTCATGTGGTGTCATATCATATGGTGTCATGTGATGTTTTGTGTCATGTGGTGTTGTCATGTGGTGTCATGTGGTATCATGTGCCATGTGTCATCATGTGTCATCATGTGTCATGTGTTATCATGTGTTGTAATGTGTCATCATATGTCATGTGGTGTCATGTGTCATGTGGTGTCATGTGTCATGTGGTGTTATGTGTCATGTGGTGTCATGTGGTGTCAAGTGGTGTCACGTGGTGTCATGTGTCATTTGTCATGTGGTGTCATGTGATATCATGTATCAGTGTGTTTCATGTGGTGCCATGTGTCATCATGTGTCATGTGTTGTCAGTCATGTGGTGTCATGTGTCATCATGTGTCATCATGTGGTGTCATGTGGTGTCATGTGGCATCATATCATGTGATGTTATGTGGTGTCATGTGTCATGTGTCATGTGGTGTCATGTGTCATGTGGTGTCATGTGGTGTCATATGGTGTCATGTGTCATGAGTCATGTGGTTTCATGTAGTGTCAATTGGTGTCATATGGTGTCATATGTCATGTGGTGTCATGTGATGTCATGTGTCGTCATGTGTCATGTGGTGTCATGTGGTGTCATATGCCATGTGTCATGTGGTGTCATGTATTATCATGTGTTGTCATGTGGTTTCATGTGATGTCATGTGTCATGTATCATCATGTGGTGTCATGTGCCATCATATATCATGTGTCATGTGGTGTCATGTGTCATCATGTGTCATGTGGTATCATATGTCGTCATGCGTCATGTGGTGTCATGTATCATCATGTTTCATGTGGTGTCATGTGGTATTGTGTGCCATGTGTCATGTGTCAGCATGTGTCATGTGGTGTCATGTGTCATGTATTGTCATGTGGTGTCATGTGCCGTCATGTGTCATGTGTTGTCATGTGGTTTCATGTGGTGTCATGTGTCATGTATTGTCATGTGGTGTCATGTGCCATCATGTGTCATGTGTCATGTGGTGTCATGTGTCATCATGTGTCATATGGTGTCATGTGGTATCATGTGTCATGAGTCATGTGATGTCATGTAGTGTCAATTGGTGTCATGTGTCATGTGATGTGATGTGTCATTTGGTGTAATGTGTTGTCATGTGTCGTCATGTGTCATGTGTTGTCATGTGTAATCATGTGTCATATGTTGTCATGTGTCATCATGTCTCATGTGTCATATGTCATGTGGTATAATGTGGTGTCATGTGGTCATATGTCATGTGTCATGTGTCATGTGGTGTCATGTGTCATCATGTGGTGTCATGTGGTGTCATGTGGTATAATGTGGTGTCATGTGGTGTCATGTCATGTGGTGTCACATGGTCAAGTGTCATGTGTCATATGGTGTCATGTGTCATGTGGTAACATGTGGTGTTATGTGTCATGTGGTGCAATGTTTCATCATGTGTCATCATGTGTCATCATGTGTCATGTGTTATCAGTCATATGTGTCATGTGGTGTCCTGTGTGATCATGTATCATGTGGTATCATATGGTGTATTGTGGTGTCATGTGTCATGTGGTATCATGTGGTGTCATATCATGTGGTATCATGTGGTGTCATGTGTCCTGTGGTGTCATATACCATGTGGTGTCATGTGTCATGTGGTGTCATGTAGTATCAATTGGTATCATGTGCCATGAGGTGTCATATGTTGTGTGGTATCATGTGTTGTCATGTGGTGTCATGTGTCGTCATGTGTCATGTGGTGTCATGTGGTGTCATATGCCATGTGTCATCATGTGTCATGTGTTATCATGTGGTGCCATATGTCATCATGTGCCATCATGTGTCATGTGTTGTCAGTCATGTGGTGTCATGTGTCATTATGCAACATGTGTCATCATGTGGTGTCATGTGTCATGTATTGTCATGTGTTGTCATGTGGAGTCATGTGGAGTCATGTGTCATGTATTGTCATGTGTTGTCATGTGGTTTCATGTGTCATCATGTGTCATGTGGTGTCATGTATCATCATGCGTCATATGGTGTCATATGTCATGTGATATCATGTGATGTCATGTGGTATCATGTCATGTGATAGCACATGGTCATGTGGTGACATGTGTTGTGTCATGTGTCATGTGGTGTCATGTGTCATGTGGTGTCATGTGTCATGTGGTGTCATGTGGCATGTGGTATCATGTTTCATGTGGTTTCATGTGTTGTCATTTGGTGTCATGTGTCATCATGTGTCATGTGGTGTCATGTGGTATCATATGACATGTGTCTTCATGTGTCATGTGTTATCATGTGTCATCATGTGTCATGTGGTGTCATGTATCATCATGTGTCATGTGGTGTTATGTGGTATCATGTGGTGTCATGTAGTGTCATGTCATGTGGAGTCACATGGTCAAGTGTCATGTGTCATGTTGTGTCATGTGTCATGTGGTGACATGTGGTGTTAGGTGTCATGTGTCATGTGGTGTCAAGTGGTGTCATGTGGTGTCATGTCATTTAGTGTCACGTGGTGATGTGCCATGTGGTGTCATGTGTCATCATGTGTCATCATGTGTCATCATGTGTCATCATGTGGTGTCATGTGGTGTCATGTGGTATAATGTGGTGTCATGTGATGTCATGTCATGTGGAGTCATATGGTCAAGTGTCATGTGGTGTCATGTGTCATGTGATGACATGTGGTGTTATGTGTCATGTGTCATGTGGTGTCAAGTGGTGTCATGTGGTGTCATATGTCATGTGCTGGCATGTTTTGTCATGTGTCATTTGGTGTCATGTGTCATCATGTTTCAAGTGGTGCCATATGTCATCATGTGTCATCATGTGTCATGTGTTGCCATTCATATCGTGTCATGTGGTGTCCTGTGTCGTCATGTGTCATCATGTGTCATGATGTGGTGTCATGTGGTGTCATGTGGTGTAATGTGTCATGTGGTGTCATGTGGTGTCATATCATGTGGTGTCATGTGGTGTCACATGTCATGTGGTATCATGTGCCATGTGGTGTCATGTGTCATGAGTCATGTGGTGTCATGTAATGTCAATTGGTGTCATGTGGCATCATGTGGTGTCATATGTCGTGTGGTGTCATGTGTTGTCATGTGGTGTCATGTGGTATTGTATGCCATGTGTCATGTGTCGTCATGTGTCATGTGGTGTCATGTGTCATGTATTGTCATATGTTGTCATGTGGTTTCATGTGGTGTCATGTGTCATGTATTGTCATGTGGTGTCATGTGCCATCATGTGTCATGTGTCATGTGATGTCATGTGTCAGTATGTTTCATGTGGTGCCATGTGTCATCATTTGTCACCATGTGTTGTCATGTGTCATGTGTTGTCAGTCATGTGGTGTCATGTGGCGTCATGTGTCATCATGTGTCATCATGTGGTGTCATGTGGTATCATATCATGTGATGTTATGTGGTGTCATGTGTAAAGGGGTCATTTGGTGTCATGTGTCATGTGGTGTCATGTGGTGTCATGTGGTGTCATGTGTCATGAGTCATGTGGTGTCATGTAATATCAATTGGTGTCATGTGGCATCATGTGGTATCATATGTCATATGGTGTCATGTGTTGTCATGTGGTGTCATGTGTTGTCATGTGTCATGTGGTGTCATGTGTGTCATATGCCATGTGTCATCATGTATCATGTGTTATCATGTGTTGTCATGTGTCATCATGTGTCATGTGTCATGTGGTGTCATGTGTCATGTGGTGTCATGTCATGTGGTGTCACGTGGTCATGTGTCATGTGTCATGTTGTATCATGTGGTATGTGTCATGTGGTATCATGTGATGTCATGTGTCATGTGGTATCATGTGGTGTCATGTGTCATGTGGTGTCATGTGTCATAATGTTTCATGTGGTGCCATGTGTCATCATGTACCATCATGGGTCATGTGTTGTCAGTCATGTGGTGTCATGTGTCATGTGGTATCATGTGGTATCATGTGCCATGTGTCATGTGTCATCATGTGTCATGTGGTGTCATGTGTTATCATGTGTCATGTGGTGCCATGTGTCATGTGGTGTCATGTGGTGTCATATTATATGGTGTCATGTGGTGTTATGTGTCATGTGGTATTGTCATGTGGTGTCATGTGCCATGTGTCATCATGTGTCATGTGTTATCATGTGTTGTCATGTGTCATCATGTGTCATGTGGTGTCATGTATCATCATGTGTCATGTGGTGTCATGTGTCATGTGGTATCATGTGGTGTCATGTGGTGTCATGTCATGTGGAGTCACATGGTCATGAGGCATGTGTCATGTGGTGTCATATATCATGTTGTGTTGTGTCATGTGTCATGTGATATCATGTGGTGTCATATCCTGTGATGTCATGTGGTGTCATGTGTCATGTGGTGTCATGTGCCATCATGTGTCATGTGGTATGTGCCATGTGTCATTTGGTGTCATGTGGTGTCATGTGGCATGTGGTGTCATGTGTCATCATGTTTTATGTGGTGCCATGTGTCATCATGTGTTATCATGTGTCATGTGTTGTCAGTCATGTGGTGTCATGTGTCATCATGTATCATGTGTCATCATGTGGTGTCATGTTTCATGTGTTGTCATGTGTTGTCATGTGGTGTCATGTGTCATGTATTGTCATGTGTTGTCATGTGCCATCATATGTCATGTGTCATGTGGTGTCATGTGGCATGTGGTGTCATGTGCCATGTGTCATCATGTGGCATGTGTTATCATGTGTCATCATGTGTCATGTGGTGTCATGTATCATCATGTGTCATGTGGTGTCATGTGTCATGTGATGTCATGTGTCATGTGTCGTCATCTGTCATGTGGTGTCATGTGTCATCATGTGTCATGTGATACCATGTATCATGTGGTGTCATGTGGTGTCATATCATGTGGTGTCATGTGGTGTTATGGGTCATGTGGTGTTGTCATGTGGTGTCATGTGCCATGTGTCATCATGTGTCATGTGTTATCTAGTGTTGTCATATGTCATGTGGTGTCATGTATCATGTGGTGTCATGTGTCATGTGGTATTATGTGTCATGTGGAGTCAAGTGGTGTCATGTGATGTCATGTGTCATTTGTCATGTGGTGTCATGTGTTAGTATGTTTCATGTGTTGTTATGTGTCATGTATTGTCAGTCATGTGGTGTCATGTGGTGTCATGTGTCATCATGTGTCATCATGTGGTGTCATGTGGTGTCATGTGGTGTCATGTAGTGTCAATTGGTGTCATGTGGCGTCACGTGGTGTCATATGTCATGTGGTGTCATGTGTTGTCATGTGGTGTCATGTGTTATCATGTGTCATGTGGTGTCATGTGGTGTCATATATACCCTGTGTCATCATGTGTCATGTGTTATCATGTGTTGTCATGTGTCATCATGTGTCATGTGGTGTCATGTGTCATCATGTGTCATGTGTCATGTGGTGTCATGTGTCATGTGGTGTCATGTCATGTGGTGTCACGTGGTCATGTGTCATGTGTCATGTTGTGTCATGTGGTATGTGTCATGTGGTGTCATGTGGTGTCATGTGTCATGTGGTGTCATGTGGTGTCATGTGTCATGTGGTGTCATGTATCATGTTTCATGTGCTGCCATGTTTCATCATGTGCCATCATGTGTCATGTGTTGACAGTCATGTGGTGTCATGTGTCATCATGTATCATGTGTTATCATGTGGTGTCATGTGTCATGTATTGTCATGTGGTTTCATGTGGTATCATGTGTCATGTATTGTCATGTGGTATCATGTGCCATCATATGTCATGTGTCATGTGGTATCAGGTGTCATGTGGTGTCATGTGCCATGTGTCATCATGAGTCATATGTTACCATGTGTTGTCATGTGTCATTGTGTCATGTGGTGTCATCTATCATCATGCGTCATGTGGTATCAGGTGGTATCATGTGGTGTGATGTCATGTGATGTCACATGGTCATGTGTCATGTGATGTCATATGTCATGTTGTGTCATGTATCATGTGGTGTCAAGTGGTGTCATATCATGTGGTGGCATGTGGTGTCATGTGTCATGTGTCATGTGGTATCATGTGTCATGTGGTGTCATGTGTCATGTGGTATCATGTGTCATGTGGTGTCATGTGTTGTCATGTGGTATCATGTGTCATCATGTGTCATGTGGTATCATGGGATGTCATATGACATGTGTCATCATGTGTCATGTGGTGTCATGTATCATCATGTGTCATGTGGTGTCATGTGATATTGTGTGCCATGTGTCATGTGTCGTCATGTGTCATGTGGTGTCATGTGGTGCCATGTGTCATCATGTGCCATCATGTGTCATGTGTTGTCAGTCATGTGATGTCATGTGTCATCATGTATCATGTGTCATCATGTGGTGTCATGTGTCATATATTGTCATGTGGTTTCATGTGGTGTCATGTGTCATGTGGTGTCATGTGCCATCATATATCATGTGTCATGTGGTATCAGGTGTCATGTGGTGTCATGTGCCATGTGTCATCATGTGTCATGTGTTATCATGTGATGTCATTTATCATTATGTGTATCAAATAAGAGGAACCCAGTCGCTGTTTCTTTCTACTGCTTTATTTTATTTAGAGCAGATTACACCCAACTTTTTTTTAATTTCATGGGTGTTGTGATTTATTTATTCATAACCACATTTACAAGTTGCTTCAATTGGATGAACCAGTATATTAGTCCGAGGAAATTTTTTTGTCAAACACCAGAGGCTAGTGTTTTGTATACAAATTTTACAAAAAACATTCAAACAAACAATTTAAACAACAACACTATACATTACTATACATTTTTACATAAATTTACATGTGATTTGCAACAAACTATTGTTGAACCCTACTAACAATTTTTACTACCAGGCCGTAATTATATAACTTCAATGAAATTAGGGACTGGTTGCGCCAGGGCATGCCATTTTTCATGCACCTTTCTGTGTAAATTCACAGTATTCAACTACTGGCCCTTGGCGCATTAAATGTTCGAGAACGAATCAGGTACTAAACAAGCCGACGCATTTCCAAGCCTGTGTGTTGCTCGCCAGGCTTGTCTTCAGGGCTTTTGTTAGTTGGGTACCTAAAAGATTGAGGGGAGATCTTATTTACAATGGGACCTTACATTTGCATCAGTTTTGTACTATAAGCCGTTTGCGATGATATTACCTTTATGGGCGTTGGGTTGAATCTATCATGGTGGGAACTGCAGGGCATTCAATGATTCTGTAAGGGTAAGAGGAACTAGTTATATCCCTAATCTGCATTTATGCAACCAGTTGTCACAATGATTCGGAAGGTCAGGGGACTTACTTTTTTGGGACCTCGTTTTTTGTGTTGAAGGATGGGAATCTGTTTTTCTTTATGCTGTGTTTTCCTTCTCTTTTCCGTCTCATTTATCTGGGCTGCTACGGCAGGGCCTGTTTTTAGTGAGACGTGTGGAGAGCCCTTAGTAAACAGTTCAAATATTTTCTGATCATAAAACAGTAACCTTTTGTTAGATTTGCTTACTTGTGGGTTTAGTCCGCGGTGCACCGCCGCTTTTTTTTGATGCACAGTGCCGCCTGTGGCTTTGTTTTCATAAAGCTCACGTGTAGCTAAAAAAACAATAATAAAAGGCAGAAAGATTCATTAAGAATTTGTGCCATGTGGACGTCTCGTTTGCCCCGCGGTTCACTGCCCTTACCTTTGGGTCTTTTAGACGCTCGTAATTTTCCTTGCTGCTTCCATGACAAACTGGTGTTCAGTGGTGTTTAGTCACATGACCACTTCTGTTTAAATCTAGTCATGTGATGAAGGGATTATGGGAGATGTAGTCCTAAAATAAAAAATGGTAGATCAGTGTCTTTACAGCAGACATCAGTGTGCGTTCAAATTTCAAGTTGTTCGTTCATGTGTCATGTGGTGTCATGTGTCATGTGGTATCATGTGGTGTCATGTGGTATCATGTCATGTGGTGTCACATGGTCATGTGTCATGTGGTGTCATATAGCATGTTGTGTTGTGTCATGTGTCATGTGGTGTCATATCATGTGTTATCATGTGGTGTCATGTGTCATGTGTCATGTGGTGTCATGTGCAATGTGGTGACATGTGTCATGTGGTATCATGTGTGTGTGGTGTCATGTATTGTCATGTGTCATCATGTGTCATGTGTTATCATGTGTTGTCATGTGTCATGTGGTGTCATGTTTCATCATGTTTCATGTGGTGTCATGTAAATGTAAATGTAAAATGTAAATGTAGGTGTACTTATATAGCGCAAACCTGTCACCCAAAGGGCATCCTGGCGCTTGCTTAGGGAACCCATCCTGGTATTCCCCTGTGAGAAACCCCAGCAGGGTGTCCACAAGGTGAAAGCCAGGCATCCCGCCGCGAGGGGCCGTCGTGGAGATTAAGCAAGCTATTGCCCAGAGTTGCAGAGTGTGACCCCGTGATTCGAGTAGGCACCGGAGCGAGAATTGTCGAGTCCATGGAATTTTGAGCCCGAGACCCGCCGAGGCGGAGAATCGAACCCTGGTCCACGGTCGATCTCAGCTTCCGGGTCTGCCGCCTCTAACTACTGAGCCACGCTATTGTGTGCCATGTGTTATGTGTCGTCATGTGTCATGTGGTGTCATGTGTCATGTATTGTCATGTGTTGTCATGTGGTTTCATGTGGTGTCATGTGTCATGTATTGTCATGTGGTGTCATGTGCCATCATGTGTCATGTGTCATGTGGTATCATGTGTCATCATGTGTCATGTGGTGTCATGTATCGTCATGCGTCATGTGGTGTCATGTGTCATGTGATATCATGTGGCATCATGTTGTGTTGTGTCATATATCATGTGCTGTCATATCATGTGGTGTCATGTGGTTTCATGTGTCATGTGATGTCATGTGTCATGTGGTGTCATGTGTAATGTGGTATCATGTTTCATGTGGTGTCATGTGTTGTCATTTGGTGTCATGTGTCATCATGTGTCATGTGGTGTCATGTGGTGTCATATGACATGTGTCTTCATGTGTCATGTGTTATCATGTGTCATCATGTATCATGTGGTGTAATGTGTCATCATGTGTCATATGGTGTCATGTGGTATCATGTGGTGTCATGTGGTGTCATGTCATGTGTTGTCACGTGATCATGTGTCATGTGGTGTCATGTGTCGTCATGTGTCATCATGTGTCATAATGTGGTGTCATGTGGTGTCATGTGGTATAATGTGGTGTCATGTGGTTTCATGTGGTGTCATGTGTCATGTATTGTCATGTGGTGTCATGTGTAACCCTGGGCGAAGAACTACTCCTCCGTTCGCGGAGCTTGCGGAGTTTTGGCAACTCCGCGTTCTACGGAGAACGCGAAGCTGTCGATTACTCCGCGATCCGGTGCGTAGCGTAGTTCTCGCGCGCTGAATAACATTATCGCGTGCGCCGGGGTAAGTTCGCGCGATATTTGACGCGATCACGCACTTTGGCAGTGCGAACGAGAAGATGAGTTCCCGAACATGTCTAACACACAGCTATCTCGAGCATGCAGGCAGCGCCCCGAACACGCGCACCGCGCTCCCGAAGACGAAAAACGGCACGCGAACGGGTCTAGCAAGCTACTACGCATGTCCGCGGAGCTACGCGAAGGTCGCGGAGTGCAACTGCGTCTTCGCGTAGCTCCGCGGAGTGCGGCTCTGCGAACTACGCCCAGGGTTAGTCATGTGCCATCATATGTCATGTGTCATGTGGTGTCATGTGTCATGTGGTGTCATGTCATGTGGTGTCACGTGGTCATGTGTCATGTGTCATGTTGTGTCATGTGGTATGTGTCATGTGGTGTCATGTGGTGTCATGTGTCATGTGGTGTCATGTGGTGTCATGTGTCATGTGGTGTCATGTATCATGTTTCATGTGCTGCCATGTTTCATCATGTGCCATCATGTGTCATGTGTTGACAGTCATGTGGTGTCATGTGTCATCATGTATCATGTGTTATCATGTGGTGTCATGTGTCATGTATTGTCATGTGGTTTCATGTGGTATCATGTGTCATGTATTGTCATGTGGTATCATGTGCCATCATATGTCATGTGTCATGTGGTATCAGGTGTCATGTGGTGTCATGTGCCATGTGTCATCATGAGTCATATGTTACCATGTGTTGTCATGTGTCATTGTGTCATGTGGTGTCATCTATCATCATGCGTCATGTGGTATCAGGTGGTATCATGTGGTGTGATGTCATGTGATGTCACATGGTCATGTGTCATGTGATGTCATATGTCATGTTGTGTCATGTATCATGTGGTGTCAAGTGGTGTCATATCATGTGGTGGCATGTGGTGTCATATGTCATGTGTCATGTGGTATCATGTGTCATGTGGTGTCATGTGTCATGTGGTATCATGTGTCATGTGGTGTCATGTGTTGTCATGTGGTATCATGTGTCATCATGTGTCATGTGGTATCATGGGATGTCATATGACATGTGTCATCATGTGTCATGTGGTGTCATGTATCATCATGTGTCATGTGGTGTCATGTGATATTGTGTGCCATGTGTCATGTGTCGTCATGTGTCATGTGGTGTCATGTGGTGCCATGTGTCATCATGTGCCATCATGTGTCATGTGTTGTCAGTCATGTGATGTCATGTGTCATCATGTATCATGTGTCATCATGTGGTGTCATGTGTCATATATTGTCATGTGGTTTCATGTGGTGTCATGTGTCATGTGGTGTCATGTGCCATCATATATCATGTGTCATGTGGTATCAGGTGTCATGTGGTGTCATGTGCCATGTGTCATCATGTGTCATGTGTTATCATGTGATGTCATTTATCATTATGTATATCAAATAAGAGGAACCCAGTCGCTGTTTCTTTCTACTGCTTTATTTTATTTAGAGCAGATTACACCCAACTTTTTTTTAATTTCATGGGTGTTGTGATTTATTTATTCATAACCACATTTACAAGTTGCTTCAATTGGATGAACCAGTATATTAGTCCGAGGAAATTTTTTTGTCAAACACCAGAGGCTAGTGTTTTGTATACAAATTTTACAAAAAACATTCAAACAAACAATTTAAACAACAACACTATACATTACTATACATTTTTACATAAATTTACATGTGATTTGCAACAAACTATTGTTGAACCCTACTAACAATTTTTACTACCAGGCCGTAATTATATAACTTCAATGAAATTAGGGACTGGTTGCGCCAGGGCATGCCATTTTTCATGCACCTTTCTGTGTAAATTCACAGTATTCAACTACTGGCCCTTGGCGCATTAAATGTTCGAGAACGAATCAGGTACTAAACAAGCCGACGCATTTCCAAGCCTGTGTGTTGCTCGCCAGGCTTGTCTTCAGGGCTTTTGGTAGTTGGGTACCTAAAAGATTGAGGGGAGATCTTATTTACAATGGGACCTTACATTTGCATCAGTTTTGTACTATAAGCCGTTTGCGATGATATTACCTTTATGGGCGTTGGGTTGAATCTATCATGGTGGGAACTGTAGGGCATTCAATGATTCTGTAAGGGTAAGAGGAACTAGTTATATCCCTAATCTGCATTTATGCAACCAGTTGTCACAATGATTCGGAAGGTCAGGGGACTTACTTTTTTGGGACCTCGTTTTTTGTGTTGAAGGATGGGAATCTGTTTTTCTTTATGCTGTGTTTTCCTTCTCTTTTCCGTCTCATTTATCTGGGCTGCTACGGCAGGGCCTGTTTTTAGTGAGACGTGTGGAGAGCCCTTAGTAAACAGTTCAAATATTTTCTGATCATAAAACAGTAACCTTTTGTTAGATTTGCTTACTTGTGGGTTTAGTCCGCGGTGCACCGCCGCTTTTTTTTGATGCACAGTGCCGCCTGTGGCTTTGTTTTCATAAAGCTCACGTGTAGCTAAAAAAACAATAATAAAAGGCAGAAAGATTCATTAAGAATTTGTGCCATGTGGACGCCTCGTTTGCCCCGCGGTTCACTGCCCTTACCTTTGGGTCTTTTAGACGCTCGTAATTTTCCTTGCTGCTTCCATGACAAACTGGTGTTCAGTGGTGTTTAGTCACATGACCACTTCTGTTTAAATCTAGTCATGTGATGAAGGGATTATGGGAGATGTAGTCCTAAAATAAAAAATGGTAGATCAGTGTCTTTACAGCAGACATCAGTGTGCGTTCAAATTTCAAGTTGTTCGTTCATGTGTCATGTGGTGTCATGTGTCATGTGGTATCATGTGGTGTCATGTGGTATCATGTCATGTGGTGTCACATGGTCATGTGTCATGTGGTGTCATATAGCATGTTGTGTTGTGTCATGTGTCATGTGGTGTCATATCATGTGTTATCATGTGGTGTCATGTGTCATGTGTCATGTGGTGTCATGTGCAATGTGGTGACATGTGTCATGTGGTATCATGTGTGTGTGGTGTCATGTATTGTCATGTGTCATCATGTGTCATGTGTTATCATGTGTTGTCATGTGTCATGTGGTGTCATGTTTCATCATGTTTCATGTGGTGTCATGTAAATGTAAATGTAAAATGTAAATGTAGGTGTACTTATATAGCGCAAACCTGTCACCCAAAGGGCATCCTGGCGCTTGCTTAGGGAACCCATCCTGGTATTCCCCTGTGAGAAACCCCAGCAGGGTGTCCACAAGGTGAAAGCCAGGCATCCCGCCGCGAGGGGCCGTCGTGGAGATTAAGCAAGCTATTGCCCAGAGTTGCAGAGTGTGACCCCGTGATTCGAGTAGGCACCGGAGCGAGAATTGTCGAGTCCGTGGAATTTTGAGCCCGAGACCCGCCGAGGCGGAGAATCGAACCCTGGTCCACGGTCGATCTCAGCTTCCGGGTCTGCCGCCTCTAACTACTGAGCCACGCTATTGTGTGCCATGTGTTATGTGTCGTCATGTGTCATGTGGTGTCATGTGTCATGTATTGTCATGTGTTGTCATGTGGTTTCATGTGGTGTCATGTGTCATGTATTGTCATGTGGTGTCATGTGCCATCATGTGTCATGTGTCATGTGGTGTCATGTGTCATCATGTGTCATGTGGTGTCATGTATCGTCATGCGTCATGTGGTGTCATATGTCATGTGATATCATGTGGCATCATGTTGTGTTGTGTCATATATCATGTGCTGTCATATCATGTGGTGTCATGTGGTTTCATGTGTCATGTGATGTCATGTGTCATGTGGTGTCATGTGTAATGTGGTATCATGTTTCATGTGGTGTCATGTGTTGTCATTTGGTGTCATGTGTCATCATGTGTCATGTGGTGTCATGTGGTGTCATATGACATGTGTCTTCATGTGTCATGTGTTATCATGTGTCATCATGTATCATGTGGTGTAATGTGTCATCATGTGTCATATGGTGTCATGTGGTATCATGTGGTGTCATGTGGTGTCATGTCATGTGTTGTCACGTGATCATGTGTCATGTGGTGTCATGTGTCGTCATGTGTCATCATGTGTCATAATGTGGTGTCATGTGGTGTCATGTGGTATAATGTGGTGTCATGTGGTTTCATGTGGTGTCATGTGTCATGTATTGTCATGTGGTGTCATGTGTAACCCTGGGCGAAGAACTACGCTCCGTTCGCGGAGCTTGCGGAGTTTTGGCAACTCCACGTTCTACGGAGAACGCGAAGCTGTCGATTACTCCGCGATCCGGTGCGTAGCGTAGTTCTCGCGCGCTGAATAACATTATCGCGTGCGCCGGGGTAAGTTCGCGCGATATTTGACGCGATCACGCACTTTGGCAGTGCGAACGAGAAGATGAGTTCCCGAACATGTCTAACACACAGCTATCTCGAGCATGCAGGCAGCGCCCTGAACACGCGCACCGCGCTCCCGAAGACGAAAAACGGCACGCGAACGGGTCTAGCAAGCTACTACGCATGTCCGCGGAGCTACGCGAAGGTCGCGGAGTGCAACTGCGTCTTCGCGTAGCTCCGCGGAGTGCGGCTCTGCGAACTACACCCAGGGTTAGTCATGTGCCATCATATGTCATGTGTCATGTGGTGTCATGTGTCATGTGGTGTCATGTGCCATGTGTCATCATGTGTCATGTGGTATCATGTGTCATGTAGTGTCATATGGTATCATGTGCCATGTGTCATGTGTCATCATATGTCATGTGGTGTCATGTGTCATGTGTTGTCATGTGGTATTGTGTGCCATGTGTCATGTGTCATCATGTGTCATGTGGTGTCATGTGTCATCATGTGTCATGTGGTGCCATGTATCATGTGGTGTCATATCATATGGTGTCATATGGTGTTTTGTGTGTCATGTGCCATGTGTCATCATGTGTCATCATGTGTCATGTGTTATCATGTGTTGTAATGTGTCATCATATGTCATGTGGTGTCATGTGTCATGTGGTGTCATGTGTCATGTGGTGTCATGTGGTGTTATGTGTCATGTGGTGTCATGTGGTGTCAAGTGGTGTCATGTGGTGTCATGTGTCATTTGTCATGTGGTGTCATGTGATGTCATGTATCAGTGTGTTTCATGTGGTGCCATTTGTCATCATGTGTCATCATGTGTCATGTGTTGTCAGTCATGTGGTGTCATGTGGTATCATGTGTCATCATGTGTCATCATGTGGTGTCATGTGGTGTCATGTGGTATCATGTGGCATCATATCATGTGATGTTATGTGGTGTCATGTGTCATGTGGTGTCATGTGTCATGTGGTGTCATGTGGTGTCATGTGGTGTCATGTGTCATGAGTCATGTGGTTTCATGTAGTGTCAATTGGTGTCATGTGGTGTCATATGTCATGTGGTGTCATGTGATGTCATGTGTCGTCATGTGGTATCATATGGTGTCATATGCCATGTGTCATGTGTCATGTGGTATCATGTATTATCATGTGTTGTCATGTGGTTTCATGTGATGTCATGTGTCATGTATCATCATGTGGTGTCATGTGCCATCATATATCATGTGTCATGTGGTGTCATGTGTCATCATGTGTCATGTGGTGTCATGTGTCGTCATGCATCATGTGGTGTCATGTATCATCATGTTTCATGTGGTATCATGTGGTATTGTGTGCCATGTGTCATGTGTCAGCATGTGTCATGTGGTGTCATGTGTCATGTATTGTCATGTGTTGTCATGTGGTTTCATGTGGTGTCATGTGTCATGTATTGTCATGTGGTGTCATGTGCCATCATGTGTCATGTGTCATGTGGTGCCATGTGTCATCATGTGTCATATGGTGTCATGTGGTATCATGTGTCATGAGTCATGTGGTGTCATGTAGTGTCAATTGGTGTCATGTGTCATGTGGTGTGATGTGTCTTTTGGTGTCATGTGGTGTCATGTGTAATCATGTGTCATATGTTGTCAGGTGTCATCATGTCTCATGTGTCATATGTCATGTGATATAATGAGGTGTCATGTGGTCATATGTCATGTGTCATGTGTCATGTGGTGTCATGTGTCATCATGTGGTATCATGTGGTGTCATGTGGTATAATGTGGTGTCATGTGGTGTCATGTCATGTGGTGTCACATGGTCAAGTGTCATGTGTCATATGGTGTCATGTGTCATGTGGTAACATGTGGTGTTATGTGTCATGTATCATGTGGTGTCATATGGTGTCATGTGTCATGTGGTGTCATGTGTCATCATGTTTCATGTGGTGCAATGTTTCATCATGTGTCATCATGTGTCATCATGTGTCATGTGTTATCAGTCATATGTGTCATGTGGTGTCCTGTATGATCATGTATCATGTGGTGTCATGTGGTGTCATGTGGTGTCATGTGTCATGTGGTGTCATGTGGTGTCATATCATGTGGTATCATGTGGTGTCATGTGTCCTGTGGTGTCATGTACCATGTGGTATCATGTGTCATGTGGTATCATGTAGTATCAATTGGTGTCATGTGCCATGTGGTGTCATATGTTGTGTGGTATCATGTGTTGTCATGTGGTGTCATGTGTCGTCATGTGTCATGTGGTGTCATGTGGTGTCATATGCCATGTGTCATCATGTGTCATGTGTTATCATGTGGTGCCATATGTCATCATGTGCCATCATGTATCATGTGTTGTCAGTCATGTGGTGTCATGTATCATCGTGTATCATGTGTCATCATGTGGTGTCATGTGTCATGTATTGTCATGTGGTTTCATGTGGTGTTATGTGTCATGTGGTGTCATATGCCATCATATGTCATGTGTCATGTGGTATCAGGTGTCATGTGGTATCATGTGCCATGTGTCATCATGTGTCATGTGTTATCATGTGTTGTCATGTGTCGTCATGTGTCATGTGGTGTCATGTGTCATGTATTGTCATGTGTTGTCATGTGGTTTCATGTGGTGTCATGTGTCATGTATTGTCATGTGGTGTCATGTGCCATCATGTGTCATGTGTCATGTGGTGTCATGTGTCATCATGTGTCATGTGGTGTCATGTATCGTCATGCGTCATGTGGTGTCATATGTCATGTGATATCATGTGGCATCATGTTGTGTTGTGTCATATATCATGTGCTGTCATATCATGTGGTGTCATGTGGTTTCATGTGTCATGTGATGTCATGTGTCATGTGGTGTCATGTGTAATGTGGTATCATGTTTCATGTGGTGTCATGTGTTGTCATTTGGTGTCATGTGTCATCATGTGTCATGTGGTGTCATGTGGTGTCATATGACATGTGTCTTCATGTGTCATGTGTTATCATGTGTCATCATGTATCATGTGGTGTAATGTGTCATCATGTGTCATATGGTGTCATGTGGTATCATGTGGTGTCATGTGGTGTCATGTCATGTGTTGTCACGTGATCATGTGTCATGTGGTGTCATGTGTCGTCATGTGTCATCATGTGTCATAATGTGGTGTCATGTGGTGTCATGTGGTATAATGTGGTGTCATGTGGTTTCATGTGGTGTCATGTGTCATGTATTGTCATGTGGTGTCATGTGTAACCCTGGGCGAAGAACTACGCTCCGTTCGCGGAGCTTGCGGAGTTTTGGCAACTCCACGTTCTACGGAGAACGCGAAGCTGTCGATTACTCCGCGATCCGGTGCGTAGCGTAGTTCTCGCGCGCTGAATAACATTATCGCGTGCGCCGGGGTAAGTTCGCGCGATATTTGACGCGATCACGCACTTTGGCAGTGCGAACGAGAAGATGAGTTCCCGAACATGTCTAACACACAGCTATCTCGAGCATGCAGGCAGCGCCCTGAACACGCGCACCGCGCTCCCGAAGACGAAAAACGGCACGCGAACGGGTCTAGCAAGCTACTACGCATGTCCGCGGAGCTACGCGAAGGTCGCGGAGTGCAACTGCGTCTTCGCGTAGCTCCGCGGAGTGCGGCTCTGCGAACTACACCCAGGGTTAGTCATGTGCCATCATATGTCATGTGTCATGTGGTGTCATGTGTCATGTGGTGTCATGTGCCATGTGTCATCATGTGTCATGTGGTATCATGTGTCATGTAGTGTCATATGGTATCATGTGCCATGTGTCATGTGTCATCATATGTCATGTGGTGTCATGTGTCATGTGTTGTCATGTGGTATTGTGTGCCATGTGTCATGTGTCATCATGTGTCATGTGGTGTCATGTGTCATCATGTGTCATGTGGTGCCATGTATCATGTGGTGTCATATCATATGGTGTCATATGGTGTTTTGTGTGTCATGTGCCATGTGTCATCATGTGTCATCATGTGTCATGTGTTATCATGTGTTGTAATGTGTCATCATATGTCATGTGGTGTCATGTGTCATGTGGTGTCATGTGTCATGTGGTGTCATGTGGTGTTATGTGTCATGTGGTGTCATGTGGTGTCAAGTGGTGTCATGTGGTGTCATGTGTCATTTGTCATGTGGTGTCATGTGATGTCATGTATCAGTGTGTTTCATGTGGTGCCATGTGTCATCATGTGTCATCATGTGTCATGTGTTGTCAGTCATGTGGTGTCATGTGGTATCATGTGTCATCATGTGTCATCATGTGGTGTCATGTGGTGTCATGTGGTGTCATGTGGCATCATATCATGTGATGTTATGTGGTGTCATGTGTCATGTGGTGTCATGTGTCATGTGGTGTCATGTGGTGTCATGTGGTGTCATGTGTCATGAGTCATGTGGTTTCATGTAGTGTCAATTGGTGTCATGTGGTGTCATATGTCATGTGGTGTCATGTGATGTCATGTGTCGTCATGTGGTATCATATGGTGTCATATGCCATGTGTCATGTGTCATGTGGTGTCATGTATTATCATGTGTTGTCATGTGGTTTCATGTGATGTCATGTGTCATGTATCATCATGTGGTGTCATGTGCCATCATATATCATGTGTCATGTGGTGTCATGTGTCATCATGTGTCATGTGGTGTCATGTGTCGTCATGCATCATGTGGTGTCATGTATCATCATGTTTCATGTGGTATCATGTGGTATTGTGTGCCATGTGTCATGTGTCAGCATGTGTCATGTGGTGTCATGTGTCATGTATTGTCATGTGTTGTCATGTGGTTTCATGTGGTGTCATGTGTCATGTATTGTCATGTGGTGTCATGTGCCATCATGTGTCATGTGTCATGTGGTGCCATGTGTCATCATGTGTCATATGGTGTCATGTGGTATCATGTGTCATGAGTCATGTGGTGTCATGTAGTGTCAATTGGTGTCATGTGTCATGTGGTCTGATGTGTCTTTTGGTGTCATGTGGTGTCATGTGTAATCATGTGTCATATGTTGTCAGGTGTCATCATGTCTCATGTGTCATATGTCATGTGATATAATGAGGTGTCATGTGGTCATATGTCATGTGTCATGTGTCATGTGGTGTCATGTGTCATCATGTGGTATCATGTGGTGTCATGTGGTATAATGTGGTGTCATGTGGTGTCATGTCATGTGGTGTCACATGGTCAAGTGTCATGTGTCATATGGTGTCATGTGTCATGTGGTAACATGTGGTGTTATGTGTCATGTATCATGTGGTGTCATATGGTGTCATGTGTCATGTGGTGTCATGTGTCATCATGTTTCATGTGGTGCAATGTTTCATCATGTGTCATCATGTGTCATCATGTGTCATGTGTTATCAGTCATATGTGTCATGTGGTGTCCTGTATGATCATGTATCATGTGGTGTCATGTGGTGTCATGTGGTGTCATGTGTCATGTGGTGTCATGTGGTGTCATATCATGTGGTATCATGTGGTGTCATGTGTCCTGTGGTGTCATGTACCATGTGGTGTCATGTGTCATGTGGTATCATGTAGTATCAATTGGTGTCATGTGCCATGTGGTGTCATATGTTGTGTGGTATCATGTGTTGTCATGTGGTGTCATGTGTCGTCATGTGTCATGTGGTGTCATGTGGTGTCATATGCCATGTGTCATCATGTGTCATGTGTTATCATGTGGTGCCATATGTCATCATGTGCCATCATGTATCATGTGTTGTCAGTCATGTGGTGTCATGTATCATCGTGTATCATGTGTCATCATGTGGTGTCATGTGTCATGTATTGTCATGTGGTTTCATGTGGTGTTATGTGTCATGTGGTGTCATATGCCATCATATGTCATGTGTCATGTGGTATCAGGTGTCATGTGGTATCATGTGCCATGTGTCATCATGTGTCATGTGTTATCATGTGTTGTCATGTGTCATCATGTGTCATGTGATGTCATTTACGACATCATATGTCGTCATGTGGTGTCATGTTTCAAGTTGTGTCATGTGTCCTTTGGTGTCATGTGTTTTGTCATGTGGTGTCATGTGTCATGTGGTGTCATGTGGTGTCAAATGCCATGTGTCATCATGTGTCATGTGTTATCATATGTTGTCATGTGTCATCATGTGTCATGTGTCATCATGTGTCATCATGTGGTGTCATGTGGTGCCATGTGGTGTCAAGTGGCATCATATCATGTTATGTTATGTGGTGTCATGTGTCATATGTCATGTGGTATCATGTGGTGTCATGTGGTCATATGTCATGTCAAGTTGTGTCATGTGTCCTTTGGTGTCATGTGTTTTGTCATGTGGTGTCATGTGTCATGTGGTGTCATGTGGTGTCAAATGCCATGTGTCATCATGTGTCATGTGTTATCATATGTTGTCATGTGTCATCATGTGTCATGTGTCATCATGTGTCATCATGTGGTGTCATGTGGTGCCATGTGGTGTCAAGTGGCATCATATCATGTTATGTTATGTGGTGTCATGTGTCATATGTCATGTGGTATCATGTGGTGTCATGTGGTCATATGTCATGTGTCATGTGGTGTCATGTGTCATCATGTGGTGTCATGTGGTGTCATGTGGTATAATGTGGTGTCATGATGTGTCATGTGTCATGTGGTATCATATGGTGTCATGTGTCATGTGGTGTCATGTGTCATCATGTTTCATGTGGTGCAATGTTTCATCATGTGTCATCATGTGTCATGTGTTAGCAGTCATATGTGTCATGTGGTGTCCTGTGTGATCATGTATCATGTGGTGTCATGTGGTGTCATGTGGTGTCATCTGTCATGTGGTGTCATGTGGTGTCATATCATGTGGTATCATGTGGTGTCATGTGGTGTCCTGTGTGATCATGTATCATGTGGTGTCATGTGGTGTCATGTGGTGTCATCTGTCATGTGGTGTCATGTGGTGTCATATCATGTGGTATCATGTGGTGTCATGTGTCCTGTGGTGTCATGTACCATGTGGTGTCATAAGTCATGTGGTGTCATGTAGTGTCAATTGGTGTCATGTGCCATGTGGTATCATATGTTGTGTGGTATCATGTGTTGTCATGTGGTGTCATGTGTCGTCATGTGTCATGTGGTGTCATGTGGTGTCATATGCCATGTGTCATCATGTGTCATGTGTTATCATGTGGTGCCATATGTCATCATGTGCCATCATGTATCATGTGTTGTCAGTCATGTGGTATCATGTGTCATCGTGTATCATGTGTCATCATGTGGTGTCATGTGTCATGTATTGTCATGTGGTTTCATGTGGTGTTATGTGTCATGTGGTGTCATATGCCATCATATGTCATGTGTCATGTGGTATCATGTGTCATGTGGTGTCATGTGTCATCATGTTTCATGTGCTGCCATGTTTCATCATGTGCCATCATGTGTCATGTATTGTCAGTCATGTGGTGTCATGTGTCATTATGTAACATGTGTCATCATGTGGTGTCATGTGTCATGTATTGTCATGTGTTGTCATGTGGTTTCATGTCGAGTCATGTGTCATGTATTGTCATGTGTTGTCATGTGGTTTCATGTGTCATCATGTGTCATGTGGTATCATGTATCATCATGCGTCATATGGTGTCATATGTCATGTGATATCATGTGGTATCATGTGGTATCATGTCATGTGATAGCACATGGTCATGTGTCATGTGGTGTCATGTGTTGTGTCATGTGTCATGTGGTGTCATGTGTCATGTGGTGTCATGTGTCATGTGATATCATGTTTCATGTGGTTTCATGTGTTGTCATTTGGTGTCATGTGTCATCATATGTCATGTGGTGTCATGTGGTATCATATGACATGTGTCTTCATGTGTCATGTGTTATCATGTGTCATCATGTGTCATGTGGTGTCATGTGTCATCATGTGTCATGTGGTGTCATGTGGTATCATGTGGTGTCATGTAGTGTCATGTCATGTGGAGTCACATGGTCAAGTGTAATGTGTCATATTGTGTCATGTGTCATGTGGTGACATGTGGTGTTATGTGTCATGTGTCATGTGGTGTCAAGTGGTGTCATGTGGTGTCATATCATTTAGTGTCACGTGGTGATGTGCCATGTGGTGTCATGTGTCATCATGTGTCATCATGTGTCATCATGTGTCATCATGTGGTGTCATGTGGTGTCATGTGGTATAATGTGGTGTCATGTGGTGTCATGTCATGTGGAGTCACATGGTCAAGTGCCATGTGTCATGTGATGACATGTGGTGTTATGTGTCATGTGTCATGTGGTGTCAAGTGGTGTCATGTGGTGTCATATGTCATGTGCTGGCATGTGTTGTCATGTGTCATTTGGTGTCATGTGTCATCATGTTTCAAGTGGTGCCATATGTCATCATGTGTCATCATGTGTCATGTGTTGTCATTCATATCGTGTCATTTGGTGTCCTGTGTCATCATGTGTCATCATGTGTCATCATGTGGTGTCATGTGGTGTCATGTGGTGTAATGTGTCATGTGGTGTCATGTGGTGTCATATCATGTGGTGTCATGTGGTGTCACGTGTCATGTGGTATCATGTGCCATGTGGTGTCATGTGTCATGAGTCATGTAGTGTCATGTAGTGTCAATTGATGTCATGTGGTATCATGTGGTGTCATATGTCGTGTGGTGTCATGTGGTGTCATGTGGTGTCATGTGGTATTGTATGCCATGTGTCATGTGTCGTCATGTGTCATGTGGTGTCATGTGTCATGTATTGTCATGTGTTGTCATGTGGTTTCATGTGGTGTCATGTGTCATGTATTGTCATGTGGTGTCATGTGCCATCATGTGTCATGTGATGTCATGTGTCAGTATGTTTCATGTGGTGCCATCTGTCATGATTTGTCACCATGTGTTGTCATGTGTCATGTGTTGTCAGTCATGTGGTGTCATGTGGCGTCATGTGTCATCTGTGTCATCATGTGGTGTCATGTGGTGTCATATCATGTGATGTTATGTGGTGTCATGTGTCATGTGTCATTTGGTGTCATGCGTCATGTGGTGTCATGTGGTGTCATGTGGTGTCATGTGTCATGAGTCATGTGGTGTCATATAGTATCAATTGGTGTCATGTGGCATCATGTGGTGTCATATGTCATGTGGTGTCATGTGTTGTCATGTGGTGTCATGTGTTGTCATGTGTCATGTGGTGTCATGTGTGTCATATGCCATGTGTCATCATGTGTCACGTGTTATCATGTGTTGTCATGTGTCATCATGTGTCATGTGTCATCATGTGTCATCATGTGTCATCATGTGTCATGTGTCATGTGGTGTCATGTGTCATGTGGTGTCATGTCATGTGGTGTCACGTGGTCATGTGTCATGTGTCATGTTGTATCATGTGGTATGTGTCATATGGTATCATGTGGTATCATGTGTCATGTGGTATCATGTGGTGTCATGTGTCATGTGGTGTCATGTGTCATAATGTTTCATGTGGTGCCATGTGTCATCATGTGCCATCATGTGTCATGTGTTGTTAGTCATGTGGTGTCATGTGTCATGTGGTGTCATGTGGTATCATGTGCCATGTGTCATGTGTCATCATGTGTCATGTGGTGTCATGTGTCATCATGTGTCATGTGGTGCCATGTGTCATGTGGTGTCATGTGGTGTCATATCATATGGTGTCATGTGGTGTTATGTGTCATGTGGTATTGTCATGTGGTGTCATGTGGTGTCATGTGCCATGTGTCATCATGTGTCATGTGTTATCATGTGTTGTCATGTGTCATCATGTGTCATGTGGTGTCATGTATCATCATGTGTCATGTGGTGTCATGTGTCATGTGGTATCATGTGGTGTCATGTGGTGTCATGTCATGTGGAGTCACATGGTCATGAGGCATGTGTCATTTGTTGTCATATATCATGTTGTGTTGTGTCATGTGTCATGTGATGTCATGTGGTGTCATATCCTGTGGTGTCATGTGGTGTCATGTGTCATGTGGTGTCATGTGCCATCATGTGTCATGTGGTATGTGTCATGTGTCATTTGGTGTCATGTGGTGTCATGTGGCATGTGGTGTCATGTGTCATCATGTTTTATGTGGTGCCATGTGTCATCATGTGTTATCATGTGTCATGTGTTGTCAGTCATGTGATGTCATGTGTCATCATGTATCATGTGTCATCATGTGGTGTCATGTTTCATGTATTGTCATGTGTTGTCATGTGGTGTCATGTGTCATGTATTGTCATGTGTTGTCATGTGCCATCATATGTCATGTGTCATGTGGTGTCATGTGGCATGTGGTGTCATGTGCCATGTGTCATCATGTGGCATGTGTTATCATGTGTTGTCATGTGTCATCATGTGTCATGTGGTGTCATGTATCATCATGTGTCATGTGGTGTCATGTGTCATGTGATGTCATGTGTCATGTGTCGTCATCTGTCATGTGGTGTCATGTGTCATCATGTGTCATGTGGTACCATGTATCATGCGGTGTCATGTGGTGTCATATCATGTGGTATCATGTGGTGTTATGTGTCATGTGGTGTTGTCATGTGGTGTCATGTGCCATGTGTCATCATGTGTCATGTGTTATCATGTGTTGTCATGTGTCATGTGGTGTCATGTGTCATGTGGTGTCATGTGTCATGTTGTGTTATGTGTCATGTGGTGTCAAGTGGTGTCATGTGATGTCATGTGTCATTTGTCATGTGGTGTCATGTGTTAGTATGTTTCATGTGGTGCCATGTGTCATCATGTGTTATCATGTGTCGTTATGTGTCATGTATTGTCAGTCATGTGGTGTCATGTGGTGTCATGTGTCATCATGTGTCATCATGTGGTGTCATGTAGTATCATGTGGTGTCATGTAGTGTCAATTGGTGTCATGTGGCGTCACGTGGTGTCATATGTCATGTGGTGTCATGTATTGTCATGTGGTGTCATGTGTCATCATGTGTCATGTGGTGTCATGTGGTGTCATATATACCCTGTGTCATCATGTGTCATGTGTTATCATGTGTTGTCATGTGTCATCATGTGTCATGTGGTGTGATGTGTCATCATGTGTCATGTGTCATGTGGTGTCATGTGTCATGTGGTGTCATGTCATGTGGTATCACGTGGTCATGTGTCATGTGTCATGTTGTGTCATGTGGTATGTGTCATGTGGTGTCATGTGGTGTCATGTGTCATGTGGTGTCATGTGGTGTCATGTGTCATGTGGTGTCATGTATCATGTTTCATGTGCTGCCATGTTTCATCATGTGCCATCATGTGTCATGTGTTGACAGTCATGTGGTGTCATGTGTCATCATGTATCATGTGTCATCATGTGGTGTCATGTGTCATGTATTGTCATGTGGTTTCATGTGGTGTCATGTGTCATGTATTGTCATGTGGTGTCATGTGCCATCATATGTCATGTGTCATGTGGTATCAGGTGTCATGTGGTGTCATGTGCCATGTGTCATCGTGTATCATGTGTTATCATGTGTTGTCATGTGTCATCATGTGTCATGTGGTGTCCTGTGTCATGTGGTGTCATGTGGTGTCATGTCATGTGGTGTCATGTGGTCATGTGTCATGTTGTATCATGTGATATGTGTCATGTGTCATGTGGTGTAAAGTAGTGTCATGTGGAGTCATGTGTCATGTGGTGTCATGTCATGTGGTGTCATGTGTCATCATGTTTCATGTGGTGCCATGTGTCATTATGTGCCATCATGTGTCATGTGTTTTCAGTCATGTGGTGTCATGTGTCATCATGTATCATGTGTCATCATGTGGTGTCATGTGTCATGTATTGTCATGTGGTTTCATGTGGTGTCATGTATCATGTATTGTCATGTGGTGTCATGTGCCATCATATGTCATGTGTCATGTGGTATCAGGTATCATGTGGTGTCATGTGCCATGTGTCATCATGAGTCATGTGTTACCATATGTTGTCATGTGTCATTGTGTGTCATGTGGTGTCATCTATCATCATGCGTCATGTGGTATCATGTGGTATCATGTGGTATAATGTCATGTGATGTCACATGGTCATATGTCATGTGATGTCATATGTCATATTGAGTCATGTATCATGTGGTGTCAAGTGGTGTCATATCATGTGGTGGCATGTGGTGTCATGTGTCATGTGTCATGTGGTATCATGTGTCATGTGGTGTCATGTGTCATGTGGTATCATGTGTCATGTGGTGTCATGTGTTGTCATGTGGTATCATGTGTCATCATGTGTCATGTGCTATCATGTGGTGTCATATGACATGTGTCATCATGTGTCATGTGTTATCATGTGTCATCATGTGTCATGTGGTGTCATGTCTAATCATGTGTTATGTGTCATGTGGTGTCATGTGTCATGTGGTATCATGTGGTGTCATGTCATGTGATGTTACATGGTCATGTATCATGTGGTGTCATGTGTCATGTGGTGTCATGTGGTGTCAAGTGGTGTCATGTGGTGTCATGTGTCAGTATGTTTCATGTGGTGCCATGTGTCATCATGTGTCATCATGTGTCATCATGTGTGATAATGTGTTGTCAGTCATGTGGTGTCATGTGGCATCATTTGTCATCATATATCATCATGTGGTGTCATGTGGTATCATGTGGTGTCATATCATGTGATGTTATGTGGTATCATGTGTCATGTGTCATGTGGTGTCATGTGTCATGTGTTATCATGTGTTGTCATGTGTCATCATATGTCATGTGGTATCATGTGTCATGTGGTATCATGTGTCATGTGTTTTCATTTGTCATGTGGTGTCATGTGGTGTTATATGTCATTTGTCATGTGGTGCCATGTGATGTCATGTGTCATCATGTTTCATGTGGTGCCATGTGTCATGTTGTATCATGTGGTATATATCATGTAGTGTCATGTGATATAATGTGGTGTCATGTGTCATGTGGTGTCATGTGGTGTCATGTGTCATGTGGTGTCATATGTCATCATGTTTCATGTGCTGCCATGTTTCATCATGTGCCATCGTGTGTTATGTGTTGTCAGTCATGTGATGTCATGTGTCATCATGTATCATGTGTCATCATGTGGTGTCATGTGTCATGTATTGTCATGTGGTTTCATGTGGTGTCATGTGTCATGTATTGTCATGTGGTGTCATGTGCCATCATATGTCATGTGTCATGTGGTATCAGGTGTCATGTGCCATGTGTCATCATGTATCATCATGTGTCATGTGGTGTCCTGTGGTGTCATGTGGTGTCATGTGTCATGTGGTGTCAGGTGTCATCATGTTTCATGTGATGCAATGTTTCATCATGTATCGTCATGTGTCATGTGTTGTCAGTCATGTGGTGTCATGTGGTGTCAAGTGGTGTCATGTGGTGTCATATGTCATTTGTCATGTGGTGCCATGTGATGTCATGTGTCATCATATTTCATGTGGTGCCATGTGTCATGTTGTATCATGTGGTATATGTCATGTAGTGTCATGTGATATAATGTGGTGTCATGTGTCATATGGTGTCATGTGGTGTCATGTGTCATGTGGTGTCATATGTCATCATGTTTCATGTGCTGCCATGTTTCATCATGTGCCATCGTGTGTTATGTGTTGTCAGTCATGTGATGTCATGTGTCATCATGTATCATGTGTCATCATGTGGTGTCATGTGTCATGTATTGTCATGTGGTTTCATGTGGTGTCATGTGTCATGTATTGTCATGTGGTGTCATGTGCCATCATATGTCATGTGTCATGTGATATCAGGTGTCATGTGCCATGTGTCATCATGTATCATCATGTGTCATGTGGTGTCCTGTGGTGTCATGTGGTGTCATGTGTCATGTGGTGTCAGGTGTCATCATGTTTCATGTGATGCAATGTTTCATCATGTGTCGTCATGTGTCATGTGTTGTCAGTCATGTGGTGTCATGTGGTGTCATGTGTCATCATGTGTCATATGGTGTCATGTGGTGTCATGTGTCATGAGTCATGTTGTGTCATGTAGTATCAATTGGTGTCATGTGTCATGTGATGTGATGTGTCGTTTGGTGTCATGTGTTGTCATGTGTCGTCATGTGTCATGTGTTGTCATGTATAATCATGTGTCATATGTTGTCATGTGTCATCATGTCTCATGTGTCATATGTCATTTGGTATCATGTGGTGTCATGTGGTCATGTGTCATGTGGTGTCATGTGTCATCATGTGGTGTCATGTGGTGTCATGTGGTATAATGTGGTGTCATGTCATGTGGTGTCACATGGTCAAGTGTCATGTGTCATATGGTGTCATGTGTCATGTGGTAACATGTGGTGTTATGTGTCATGTGTCATGTGGTGTCATATGGTGTCATGTGTCATGTGGTGTCATGTGTCATCATGTTTCATGTGATGCAATGTTTTATCATGTGTCATCATGTCTCATCATGTGTCATGTGTTATCAGTCATATGTGTCATGTGGTGTGCTGTGTGATCATGTATCATGTGGTGTCATGTGGTATCATGTGGTGTCATGTTTCATGTAGTGTCATGTGGTGTCATATCATGTGGTATCATGTGGTGTCATGTGTCCTGTGGTGTCATGTACCATGTGGTGTCATGTGTCATGTGGTGTCATGTAGTGTCAATTGGTGTCATGTGCCATGTGGTGTCCTATGTTGTGTGGTATCATGTGTTGTCATGTGGTGTCATGTGTTGTCATGTGTCATGTGGTATCATGTGGTGTCATATGCCATGTGTCATCATGTGTCATGTGTTATCATGTGGTGCCATATGTCATCATGTGTCATGTGTTGTCAGTCATGTGGTGTCATGTGTCATCATGTGGTGTCATGTGTCATGTATTGTCATGTGTTGTCATGTGGTTTCATGTGGAGTCATGTGTCATGTATTGTCATGTGGTGTCATGTGCCATCATATGTCATGTGTCATGTGGTGTCATGTGGTGTCATGTGTCATCATGTGTCATCATGTGGTGTCATGTGGTGTCATGTAGTGTCAATTGGTGTCATGTGGCGTCACGTGGTGTCATATGTCATGTGGTGTCATGTGTTGTCATGTGGTGTCATGTGTCATCATGTGTCATGTGGTGTCATGTGGTGTCATATATACCCTGTGTCATCATGTGTCATGTGTTATCATGTGTTGTCATGTGTCATCATGTGTCATGTGGTGTGATGTGTCATCATGTGTCATGTGTCATGTGGTGTCATGTGTCATGTGGTGTCATGTCATGTGATGTCACGTGGTCATGTGTCATGTTGTGTCATGTGGTATGTGTCATGTGGTGTCATGTGGTGTCATGTGTCATGTGATGTCATGTGGTGTCATGTGTCATGTGGTGTCATGTATCATGTTTCATGTGCTGCCATGTTTCATCATGTGCCATCATGTGTCATGTGTTGACAGTCATGTGGTGTCATGTGTCATCATGTATCATGTGTCATCATGTGGTGTCATGTGTCATGTGGTGTCATGTGTCATGTGGTGTCATGTGGTGTCATGTCATGTGGTGTCATGTGGTCATGTGTCATGTTGTATCATGTGATATGTGTCATGTGTCATGTGGTGTCAAGTAGTGTCATGTGGAGTCATGTGTCATGTGGTGTCATGTCATGTGGTGTCATGTGTCATCATGTTTCATGTGGTGCCATGTGTCATTATGTGCCATCATGTGTCATGTGTTTTCAGTCATGTGGTGTCATGTGTCATCATGTATCATGTGTCATCATGTGGTGTCATGTGTCATGTATTGTCATGTGGTTTCATGTGGTGTCATATGTCATGTATTGTCATGTGGTGTCATGTGCCATCATATGTCATGTGTCATGTGGTATCAGGTGTCATGTGGTGCCATGTGCCATGTGTCATCATGAGTCATGTGTTACCATGTGTTGTCATGTGTCATTGTGTGTCATGTGGTGTCATCTATCATCATGCGCCATGTGGTATCATGTGGTATCATGTGGTGTGATGTCATGTGATGTCACATGGTCATGTGTCATGTGATGTCATATGTCATGTTGTGTCATGTATCATGTGGTGTCAAGTGGTGTCATATCATGTGGTGGCATGTGGTGGCATGTGTCATGTGTCATGTGGTATGTGTCATGTGGTGTCATGTGTCATGTGGTATCATGTGTCATGTGGTATCATGTGTTGTCATGTGGTATCATGTGTCATCATGTGTCATATGGTATCATGTGGTGTCATATGACATGTGTCATCATGTGTCATGTGTTATCACGTGTCATCATGTGTCATGTGGTGTCATGTCTCATCATGTGTTATGTGTCATGTGGTGTCATGTGTCATGTGGTATCATGTGGTGTCATGTCATGTGATGTTACATGGTCATGTATCATGTGGTGTCATGTGTCATGTGGTGTCATGTGGTGTCAAGTGGTGTCATGTGGTGTCATGTGTCAGTATGTTTCATGTGGTGCCATGTGTCATCATGTGTCATCATGTGTCATCATGTGTTGTCAGTCATGTGGTATCATGTTGCATCATGTGTCATCATGTATCATCATGTGGTGTCATGTGGTATCATGTGGTGTCATATCATGTAATGTTATGTGGTATCATGTGTCATGTGTCATGTGGTGTCATGTGTCATGTGTTATCATGTGTTGTAATGTGTCATCATATGTCATGTGGTATCATGTGACATGTGGTATCATGTGTCATGTGATGTCATGTGTCATGTGGTGTCATGTGATGTTATATGTCATGTGGTGTCATGTGGTGTCAAGTGGTGTCATGTGGTGTCATATGTCATTTGTCATGTGGTGCCATGTGATGTCATGTGTCATCATGTTTCATGTGGTGCCATGTGTCATGTTGTGTCATGTGGTATATGTCATGTGGTGTCATGTGATATAATGTGGTGTCATGTGTCATGTGGTATCATGTGGTGTCATGTGTCATGTGGTGTCTTGTGTCATCATGTTTCATGTGCTGCCATGTTTCATCATGTGCCATCATGTGTCATGTGTTGTCAGTCATGTGGTGTCATGTATCATCATGTATCATGTGTCATCATGTGGTGTCATGTGTCATGTATTGTCATGTGGTTTCATGTGGTGTCATGTGTCATGTTTTGTCATGTGGTGTCATGTGCCATCATATGTCATGTGTCATATGGTATCAGGTGTCATGTGCCATGTGTCATCATGTATCATCATGTGTCATGTGGTGTCATGTGGTGTCATGTGGTGTCATGTGTCATGTGGTGTCAGGTGTCATCATGTTTCATGTGGTGCAATGTTTCATCATGTTGTCATGTGTCATGTGTTGTCAGTCATGTGGTGTCATGTGGTGTCATGTGTCATCATGTGTCATATGGTGTCATGTGGTGTCATGTGTCATGAGTCATGTGGTGTCATGTAGTATCAATTGGTGTCATGTGTCATGTGGTGTGATGTGTCGTTTGGTGTCATGTGTTGTCATGTGTCGTCATGTGTCATGTGTTGTCATGTGTAATCATGTGGCATATGTTGTCATGTGTCATCATGTCTCATGTGGCATATGTCATGTGGTATCATGTGGTGTCATGTGGTCATGTGTCATGTGTCATGTGGTGTCATGTGTCATCATGTGGTGTCATGTGGTGTCATGTGGTATAATGTGGTGTCATGTGGTGTCATGTCATGTGGTGTCACATGGTCAAGTGTCATTTGTCATATGGTGTCATGTGTCATGTGGTAACATGTGGTGTTATGTGTCATGTGTCATGTGGTGTCATATGGTGTCATGTGTCATGTGGTGTCATGTGTCATCATGTTTCATGTGGTGCAATGTTTTATCATGTGTCATCATGTGTCATCATGTGCCATGTGTTATCAGTCATATGTGTCATGTGGTGTCCTGTGTGATCATGTATCATGTGGTGTCATGTGGTATCATGTGGTGTCATGTGTCATGTAGTGTCATGTGGTGTCATATCATGTGGTATCATCTGGTGTCATGTGTCCTGTGGTGTCATGTACCATGTGGTGTCATGTGTCATGTGGTGTCATGTAGTGTCAATTGGTGTCATGTGCCATGTGATGTCATATGTTGTGTGGTATCATGTGTTGTCATGTGGTGTCATGTGTCATCATGTGTCATGTGGTATCATGTGGTGTCATATGCCATGTGTCATCATGTGTCATGTGTTATCATGTGGTGCCATATGTCATCATGTGTCATGTGTTGTCAGTCATGTGGTGTCATGTGTCATCATGTGGTGTCATGTGTCATATATTGTCATGTGTTGTCATGTGGTTTCATGTGGAGTCATGTGTCATGTATTGTCATGTGGTGTCATGTGCCATCATATTTCATATGTCATGTGGTGTCATGTGTCATCATGTGTCATCATGTGGTGTCATGTGATGTCATATCATGTGATGTTATGTGGTATCATGTGTCATGTGTCATTTGGTGTCATGTGTCATGTGGCGTCATGTGGTGTCATGTGGTGTCATGTGTCATGAGTCATGTGGTGTCATGTAGTGTCAATTGGTGTCATGTGGCATGTGGTGTCATATGTCATGTGGTATCATGTGGTGTCATGTGTTGTCATGTGTCATGTGGTGTCATGTGTGTCATATGCCATGTGTCATCATGTGTCATATGTTATCATGTGTTGTCATGTGTCATCATGTGTCATGTGTCATCATGTGTCATCATGTGTCATGTGTCATGTATCATGTGGTGTCATGTGGTGTCATGTGGTGTCATGTGTCATGTGGTGTCATGTGGTGTCATATCATGTGGTATCATGTGGTGTCATGTGTCCTGTGGTGTCATGTACCATGTGGTGTCATAAGTCATGTGGTGTCATGTAGTGTTAATTGGTGTCATGTGCCATGTGGTGTCATATGTTGTGTGGTATCATGTGTTGTCATGTGGTGTCATGTGTCGTCATGTGTCATGTGGTGTCATGTGGTGTCATATGCCATGTGTCATCATGTGTCATGTGTTATCATGTGGTGCCATATGTCATCATGTGCCATCATGTATCATGTGTTGTCAGTCATGTGGTGTCATGTGTCATCGTGTATCATGTGTCATCATGTGGTGTCATGTGTCATGTATTGTCATGTGGTTTCATGTGGTGTTATGTGTCATGTGGTGTCATATGCCATCATATGTCATGTATCATGTGGTATCAGGTGTCATGTGGTATCATGTGCCATGTGTCATCATGTGTCATGTGTTATCATGTGTTGTCATGTGTCATCATGTGTCATGTGATGTCATTTACGACATCATATGTAGTCATGTGGTATCATGTTTCAAGTTGTGTCATGTGTCCTGTGGTGTCATGTGTTTTGTCATGTGGTGTCATGTGTCATGTGGTGTCATTTGGTGTCAAATGCCATGTGTCATGTGTCATCATGTGTCATGTGTTAGCAGTCATATGTGTCATGTGGTGTCCTGTGTGATCATGTATCATGTGGTGTCATGTGGTGTCATGTGGTGTCATGTGTCATGTGGTGTCATGTGGTGTCATATCATGTGGTATCATGTGGTGTTATATGTCCTGTGGTGTCATGTACCATGTGGTGTCATAAGTCATGTGGTGTCATATAGTGTCAATTGGTGTCATGTGCCATGTGGTGTCATATGTTGTGTGGTATCATGTGTTGTCATGTGGTGTCATGTGTCGTCATGTGTCATGTGGTGTCATGTGGTGTCATATGCCATGTGTCATCATGTGTCGTATGTTATCATGTGGTGCCATATGTCATCATGTGCCATCATGTATCATGTGTTGTCAGTCATGTGATGTCATGTGTCATCGTGTATCATGTGTCATCATGTGGTGTCATGTGTCATGTATTGTCATGTGGTTTCATGTGGTGTTATGTGTCATGTGGTGTCATATGCCATCATATGTCATGTGTCATGTGGTATCAGGTGTCATGTTTCAGGTTGTGTCATGTGTCCTGTGGTGTCATGTGTTTTGTCATGTGGTGTCATCTATCATCATGCGTCATGTGGTATCATGTGGTATCATGTGGTGTGATGTCATGTGATGTCACATGGTCATGTGTCATGTGATGTCATATGTCATGTTGTGTCATATATCATGTGGTGTCAAGTGGTGTCATATCATGTGGTGGCATGTGGTGTCATGTGTCATGTGTCATGTGGTATGTGTCATGTGGTGTCATGTGTCATGTGGTATCATGTGTCATGTGGTGTCATGTGTTGTCATGTGGTATCATGTGTCATGTGGTATCATGTGGTGTCATATGACATGTGTCATCATGTGTCATGTGTTATCACGTGTCATCATGTGTCATGTGGTGTCATGTCTCATCATGTGTTATGTGTCATGTGGGGTCATGTGTCATGTGGTATCATGTGGTGTCATGTCATGTGATGTTACATGGTCATGTATCATGTGGTGTCATGTGTCATGTGGTGTCATGTGATGTCAAGTGGTGTCATGTGGTGTCATGTGTCAGTATGTTTCATGTGGTGCCATGTGTCATCATGTGTCATCATGTGTCATCATGTGTTGTCAGTCATGTGGTGTCATGTGGCATCATGTGTCATCATGTATCATCATGTGGTGTCATGTGATATTATGTGGTGTCATATCATGTGATGTTATGTGGTATCATGTGTCATGTGTCATGTGGTGTCATGTGTCATGTGTTATCATGTGTTATAATGTGTCATCATATGTCATGTGGTATCATGTGTCATGTGGTATCATGTGTCATGTGGTGTCATGTGTCATGTGGTGTCATGTGGTGTTATATGTCATGTGGTGTCATGTGGTGTCAAGTGGTGTCATGTGGTGTCATATGTCATTTGTCATGTGGTGCCATGTGATGTCATGTGTCATCATGTTTCATGTGGTGCCATGTGTCATGTTGTTTCATGTGGTATATGTCATGTGGTGTCATGTGATATCATGTGGTGTCATGTGTCATGTGGTGTCATGTGGTGTCATGTGTCATGTGGTGTCATGTGTCATGGATTGTCATGTGGTTTCATGTGGTGTCATGTGTCATGTATTGTCATGTGGTGTCATGTGCCATCATATGTCATGTGTCATGTGGTATCAGGTGTCATGTGCCATGTGTCATCATGTATCGTCATGTGTCATGTGGTGTCATGTGGTATCATGTGTCATGTGGTGTCATGTGTCATCATGTTTCATGTGGTGCAATGTGTCATCATGTGTTGTCATGTGTCATGTGTTGTCAGTCATGTGGTGTCATGTGGTGTCATGTGTCATCATGTGTCATATGGTGTCATGTGGTGTCATGTGTCATGAGTCATGTGGTGTCATGTAGTGTCAATTGGTATCATGTGTCATGTGATGTGATGTGTCGTTTGGTGTCATGTGTTGTCATGTGTCGTCATGTGTCATGTGTTGTCATGTGTAATCATGTGTCATATGTTGTCATGTGTCATCATGTCTCATGTGTCATATGTCATGTGGTATCATGTGGTGTCATGTGGTCATATGTCATGTGTCATGTGTCATGTGGTGTCATGTGTCATCATGTGGTGTCATGTGGTGTCATGTGGTATAATGTGGTGTCATGATGTGTCATGTGTCATGTGGTATCATATGGTGTCATGTGTCATGTGGTGTCATGTGTCATCATGTTTCATGTGGTGCAATGTTTCATCATGTGTCATCACGTGTCATCATGTGTCATGTGTTAGCAGTCATATGTGTCATGTGGTGTCCTGTGTGATCATATATCATGTGGTGTCATGTGGTGTCATGTGGTGTCATGTGGTGTCATATCATGTGGTATCATGTGGTGTCATGTGTCCTGTGGTGTCATGTACCATGTGGTGTCATAAGTCATGTGGTGTCATGTAGTGTCAATTGGTGTCATGTGCCATGTGGTGTCATATGTTGTGTGGTATCATGTGTTGTCATGTGGTGTCATGTGTCGTCATGTGTCATGTGGTGTCATGTGGTGTCATATGCCATGTGTCATCATGTGTCATGTGTTATCATGTGGTGCCATATGTCATCATGTGCCATCATGTATCATGTATTGTCAGTCATGTGGTGTCATGTGTCATTGTGTATCATGTGTCATCATGTGGTGTCATGTGTCATGTATTGTCATGTGGTTTCATGTGGTGTTATGTGTCATGTGGTGTCATATGCTATCATATGTCATGTGTCATATGGTATCAGGTGTCATGTGGTATCATGTGCCATGTGTCATCATGTGTCATGTGTTATCATGTGTTGTCATGTGTCATCATGTGTCATGTGATGTCATTTACGACATCATATGTTGTCATGTGGTGTCATGTTTCAAGTTGTGTCATGTGTCCTGTGGTGTCATGTGTTTTGTCATGTGGTGTCATGTGGTGTCATGTGGTGTCAAATGCCATGTGTCATCATGTGTCATGTGTTATCATATGTTGTCATGTGTCATCATGTGTCATGTGTCATCATGTGTCATCATGTGGTGTCATGTGGTGCCATGTGGTGTCAAGTGGCATCATATCATGTTATGTTATGTGGTGTCATGTGTCATGCCATGTGGTATCATGTGGTGTCATGTGGTCATATGTCATGTGTCATGTGTCATGTGGTGTCATGTGTCATCATGTGGTGTTATGTGGTGTCATGTGGTATAATGTGGTGTCATGATGTGTCATGTGTCATGTGGTATCATATGGTGTCATGTGTCATGTGGTGTCATGTGTCATCATGTTTCATGTGGTGCAATGTTTCATCATGTGTCATCATGTGTCATCATGTGTCATGTGTTAGCAGTCATATGTGTCATGTGGTGTCCTGTGTGATCATGTATCATGTGGTGTCATGTGGTGTCATGTGGTGTCATGTGTCATGTGGTGTCATGTGGTGTCATATCATGTGGTATCATGTGGTGTCATGTGTCCTGTGGTGTCATGTACCATGTGGTGTCATAAGTCATGTGGTGTCATGTAGTGTCAATTGGTGTCATGTGCCATGTGGTGTCATATGTTGTGTGGTATCATGTGTTGTCATGTGGTGTCATGTGTCGTCATGTGTCATGTGGTGTCATGTGGTGTCATATGCCATGTGTCATCATGTGTCAGGTGTTATCATGTGGTGCCATATGTCATCATGTGCCATCATGTATTATGTGTTGTCAGTCATGTGGTGTCATGTGTCATCGTGTATCATGTGTCATCATGTGGTGTCATGTGTCATGTATTGTCATGTGGTTTCATGTGGTGTTATGTGTCATGTGATGTCATATGCCATCATATGTCATGTGTCATGTGGTATCAGGTATCATGTGGTATCATGTGCCATGTGTCATCATGTGTCATGTGTTATCATGTGTTGTCATGTGTCATGTGGTGTCATGTCATGTGGTGTCACGTGGTCATGTGTCATGTGTCATGTTGTGTCATGTGGTATGTGTCATGTGGTGTCATGTGGTGTCATGTGTCATGTGGTGTCATGTGGTGTCATGTGTCATGTGGTGTCATGTATCATGTTTCATGTGCTGCCATGTTTCATCATGTGCCATCATGTGTCATGTGTTGACAGTCATGTGGTGTCATGTGTCATCATGTATCATGTGTTATCATGTGGTGTCATGTGTCATGTATTGTCATGTGGTTTCATGTGGTATCATGTGTCATGTATTGTCATGTGGTATCATGTGCCATCATATGTCATGTGTCATGTGGTATCAGGTGTCATGTGGTGTCATGTGCCATGTGTCATCATGAGTCATATGTTACCATGTGTTGTCATGTGTCATTGTGTCATGTGGTGTCATCTATCATCATGCGTCATGTGGTATCAGGTGGTATCATGTGGTGTGATGTCATGTGATGTCACATGGTCATGTGTCATGTGATGTCATATGTCATGTTGTGTCATGTATCATGTGGTGTCAAGTGGTGTCATATCATGTGGTGGCATGTGGTGTCATGTGTCATGTGTCATGTGGTATCATGTGTCATGTGGTGTCATGTGTCATGTGGTATCATGTGTCATGTGGTGTCATGTGTTGTCATGTGGTATCATGTGTCATCATGTGTCATGTGGTATCATGGGATGTCATATGACATGTGTCATCATGTGTCATGTGGTGTCATGTATCATCATGTGTCATGTGGTGTCATGTGATATTGTGTGCCATGTGTCATGTGTCGTCATGTGTCATGTGGTGTCATGTGGTGCCATGTGTCATCATGTGCCATCATGTGTCATGTGTTGTCAGTCATGTGATGTCATGTGTCATCATGTATCATGTGTCATCATGTGGTGTCATGTGTCATATATTGTCATGTGGTTTCATGTGGTGTCATGTGTCATGTGGTGTCATGTGCCATCATATATCATGTGTCATGTGGTATCAGGTGTCATGTGGTGTCATGTGCCATGTGTCATCATGTGTCATGTGTTATCATGTGATGTCATTTATCATTATGTGTATCAAATAAGAGGAACCCAGTCGCTGTTTCTTTCTACTGCTTTATTTTATTTAGAGCAGATTACACCCAACTTTTTTTTAATTTCATGGGTGTTGTGATTTATTTATTCATAACCACATTTACAAGTTGCTTCAATTGGATGAACCAGTATATTAGTCCGAGGAAATTTTTTTGTCAAACACCAGAGGCTAGTGTTTTGTATACAAATTTTACAAAAAACATTCAAACAAACAATTTAAACAACAACACTATACATTACTATACATTTTTACATAAATTTACATGTGATTTGCAACAAACTATTGTTGAACCCTACTAACAATTTTTACTACCAGGCCGTAATTATATAACTTCAATGAAATTAGGGACTGGTTGCGCCAGGGCATGCCATTTTTCATGCACCTTTCTGTGTAAATTCACAGTATTCAACTACTGGCCCTTGGCGCATTAAATGTTCGAGAACGAATCAGGTACTAAACAAGCCGACGCATTTCCAAGCCTGTGTGTTGCTCGCCAGGCTTGTCTTCAGGGCTTTTGTTAGTTGGGTACCTAAAAGATTGAGGGGAGATCTTATTTACAATGGGACCTTACATTTGCATCAGTTTTGTACTATAAGCCGTTTGCGATGATATTACCTTTATGGGCGTTGGGTTGAATCTATCATGGTGGGAACTGCAGGGCATTCAATGATTCTGTAAGGGTAAGAGGAACTAGTTATATCCCTAATCTGCATTTATGCAACCAGTTGTCACAATGATTCGGAAGGTCAGGGGACTTACTTTTTTGGGACCTCGTTTTTTGTGTTGAAGGATGGGAATCTGTTTTTCTTTATGCTGTGTTTTCCTTCTCTTTTCCGTCTCATTTATCTGGGCTGCTACGGCAGGGCCTGTTTTTAGTGAGACGTGTGGAGAGCCCTTAGTAAACAGTTCAAATATTTTCTGATCATAAAACAGTAACCTTTTGTTAGATTTGCTTACTTGTGGGTTTAGTCCGCGGTGCACCGCCGCTTTTTTTTGATGCACAGTGCCGCCTGTGGCTTTGTTTTCATAAAGCTCACGTGTAGCTAAAAAAACAATAATAAAAGGCAGAAAGATTCATTAAGAATTTGTGCCATGTGGACGCCTCGTTTGCCCCGCGGTTCACTGCCCTTACCTTTGGGTCTTTTAGACGCTCGTAATTTTCCTTGCTGCTTCCATGACAAACTGGTGTTCAGTGGTGTTTAGTCACATGACCACTTCTGTTTAAATCTAGTCATGTGATGAAGGGATTATGGGAGATGTAGTCCTAAAATAAAAAATGGTAGATCAGTGTCTTTACAGCAGACATCAGTGTGCGTTCAAATTTCAAGTTGTTCGTTCATGTGTCATGTGGTGTCATGTGTCATGTGGTATCATGTGGTGTCATGTGGTATCATGTCATGTGGTGTCACATGGTCATGTGTCATGTGGTGTCATATAGCATGTTGTGTTGTGTCATGTGTCATGTGGTGTCATATCATGTGTTATCATGTGGTGTCATGTGTCATGTGTCATGTGGTGTCATGTGCAATGTGGTGACATGTGTCATGTGGTATCATGTGTGTGTGGTGTCATGTATTGTCATGTGTCATCATGTGTCATGTGTTATCATGTGTTGTCATGTGTCATGTGGTGTCATGTTTCATCATGTTTCATGTGGTGTCATGTAAATGTAAATGTAAAATGTAAATGTAGGTGTACTTATATAGCGCAAACCTGTCACCCAAAGGGCATCCTGGCGCTTGCTTAGGGAACCCATCCTGGTATTCCCCTGTGAGAAACCCCAGCAGGGTGTCCACAAGGTGAAAGCCAGGCATCCCGCCGCGAGGGGCCGTCGTGGAGATTAAGCAAGCTATTGCCCAGAGTTGCAGAGTGTGACCCCGTGATTCGAGTAGGCACCGGAGCGAGAATTGTCGAGTCCGTGGAATTTTGAGCCCGAGACCCGCCGAGGCGGAGAATCGAACCCTGGTCCACGGTCGATCTCAGCTTCCGGGTCTGCCGCCTCTAACTACTGAGCCACGCTATTGTGTGCCATGTGTTATGTGTCGTCATGTGTCATGTGGTGTCATGTGTCATGTATTGTCATGTGTTGTCATGTGGTTTCATGTGGTGTCATGTGTCATGTATTGTCATGTGGTGTCATGTGCCATCATGTGTCATGTGTCATGTGGTATCATGTGTCATCATGTGTCATGTGGTGTCATGTATCGTCATGCGTCATGTGGTGTCATGTGTCATGTGATATCATGTGGCATCATGTTGTGTTGTGTCATATATCATGTGCTGTCATATCATGTGGTGTCATGTGGTTTCATGTGTCATGTGATGTCATGTGTCATGTGGTGTCATGTGTAATGTGGTATCATGTTTCATGTGGTGTCATGTGTTGTCATTTGGTGTCATGTGTCATCATGTGTCATGTGGTGTCATGTGGTGTCATATGACATGTGTCTTCATGTGTCATGTGTTATCATGTGTCATCATGTATCATGTGGTGTAATGTGTCATCATGTGTCATATGGTGTCATGTGGTATCATGTGGTGTCATGTGGTGTCATGTCATGTGTTGTCACGTGATCATGTGTCATGTGGTGTCATGTGTCGTCATGTGTCATCATGTGTCATAATGTGGTGTCATGTGGTGTCATGTGGTATAATGTGGTGTCATGTGGTTTCATGTGGTGTCATGTGTCATGTATTGTCATGTGGTGTCATGTGTAACCCTGGGCGAAGAACTACTCCTCCGTTCGCGGAGCTTGCGGAGTTTTGGCAACTCCGCGTTCTACGGAGAACGCGAAGCTGTCGATTACTCCGCGATCCGGTGCGTAGCGTAGTTCTCGCGCGCTGAATAACATTATCGCGTGCGCCGGGGTAAGTTCGCGCGATATTTGACGCGATCACGCACTTTGGCAGTGCGAACGAGAAGATGAGTTCCCGAACATGTCTAACACACAGCTATCTCGAGCATGCAGGCAGCGCCCCGAACACGCGCACCGCGCTCCCGAAGACGAAAAACGGCACGCGAACGGGTCTAGCAAGCTACTACGCATGTCCGCGGAGCTACGCGAAGGTCGCGGAGTGCAACTGCGTCTTCGCGTAGCTCCGCGGAGTGCGGCTCTGCGAACTACGCCCAGGGTTAGTCATGTGCCATCATATGTCATGTGTCATGTGGTGTCATGTGTCATGTGGTGTCATGTCATGTGGTGTCACGTGGTCATGTGTCATGTGTCATGTTGTGTCATGTGGTATGTGTCATGTGGTGTCATGTGGTGTCATGTGTCATGTGGTGTCATGTGGTGTCATGTGTCATGTGGTGTCATGTATCATGTTTCATGTGCTGCCATGTTTCATCATGTGCCATCATGTGTCATGTGTTGACAGTCATGTGGTGTCATGTGTCATCATGTATCATGTGTTATCATGTGGTGTCATGTGTCATGTATTGTCATGTGGTTTCATGTGGTATCATGTGTCATGTATTGTCATGTGGTATCATGTGCCATCATATGTCATGTGTCATGTGGTATCAGGTGTCATGTGGTGTCATGTGCCATGTGTCATCATGAGTCATATGTTACCATGTGTTGTCATGTGTCATTGTGTCATGTGGTGTCATCTATCATCATGCGTCATGTGGTATCAGGTGGTATCATGTGGTGTGATGTCATGTGATGTCACATGGTCATGTGTCATGTGATGTCATATGTCATGTTGTGTCATGTATCATGTGGTGTCAAGTGGTGTCATATCATGTGGTGGCATGTGGTGTCATGTGTCATGTGTCATGTGGTATCATGTGTCATGTGGTGTCATGTGTCATGTGGTATCATGTGTCATGTGGTGTCATGTGTTGTCATGTGGTATCATGTGTCATCATGTGTCATGTGGTATCATGGGATGTCATATGACATGTGTCATCATGTGTCATGTGGTGTCATGTATCATCATGTGTCATGTGGTGTCATGTGATATTGTGTGCCATGTGTCATGTGTCGTCATGTGTCATGTGGTGTCATGTGGTGCCATGTGTCATCATGTGCCATCATGTGTCATGTGTTGTCAGTCATGTGATGTCATGTGTCATCATGTATCATGTGTCATCATGTGGTGTCATGTGTCATATATTGTCATGTGGTTTCATGTGGTGTCATGTGTCATGTGGTGTCATGTGCCATCATATATCATGTGTCATGTGGTATCAGGTGTCATGTGGTGTCATGTGCCATGTGTCATCATGTGTCATGTGTTATCATGTGATGTCATTTATCATTATGTGTATCAAATAAGAGGAACCCAGTCGCTGTTTCTTTCTACTGCTTTATTTTATTTAGAGCAGATTACACCCAACTTTTTTTTAATTTCATGGGTGTTGTGATTTATTTATTCATAACCACATTTACAAGTTGCTTCAATTGGATGAACCAGTATATTAGTCCGAGGAAATTTTTTTGTCAAACACCAGAGGCTAGTGTTTTGTATACAAATTTTACAAAAAACATTCAAACAAACAATTTAAACAACAACACTATACATTACTATACATTTTTACATAAATTTACATGTGATTTGCAACAAACTATTGTTGAACCCTACTAACAATTTTTACTACCAGGCCGTAATTATATAACTTCAATGAAATTAGGGACTGGTTGCGCCAGGGCATGCCATTTTTCATGTACCTTTCTGTGTAAATTCACAGTATTCAACTACTGGCCCTTGGCGCATTAAATGTTCGAGAACGAATCAGGTACTAAACAAGCCGACGCATTTCCAAGCCTGTGTGTTGCTCGCCAGGCTTGTCTTCAGGGCTTTTGGTAGTTGGGTACCTAAAAGATTGAGGGGAGATCTTATTTACAATGGGACCTTACATTTGCATCAGTTTTGTACTATAAGCCGTTTGCGATGATATTACCTTTATGGGCGTTGGGTTGAATCTATCATGGTGGGAACTGTAGGGCATTCAATGATTCTGTAAGGGTAAGAGGAACTAGTTATATCCCTAATCTGCATTTATGCAACCAGTTGTCACAATGATTCGGAAGGTCAGGGGACTTACTTTTTTGGGACCTCGTTTTTTGTGTTGAAGGATGGGAATCTGTTTTTCTTTATGCTGTGTTTTCCTTCTCTTTTCCGTCTCATTTATCTGGGCTGCTACGGCAGGGCCTGTTTTTAGTGAGACGTGTGGAGAGCCCTTAGTAAACAGTTCAAATATTTTCTGATCATAAAACAGTAACCTTTTGTTAGATTTGCTTACTTGTGGGTTTAGTCCGCGGTGCACCGCCGCTTTTTTTTGATGCACAGTGCCGCCTGTGGCTTTGTTTTCATAAAGCTCACGTGTAGCTAAAAAAACAATAATAAAAGGCAGAAAGATTCATTAAGAATTTGTGCCATGTGGACGCCTCGTTTGCCCCGCGGTTCACTGCCCTTACCTTTGGGTCTTTTAGACGCTCGTAATTTTCCTTGCTGCTTCCATGACAAACTGGTGTTCAGTGGTGTTTAGTCACATGACCACTTCTGTTTAAATCTAGTCATGTGATGAAGGGATTATGGGAGATGTAGTCCTAAAATAAAAAATGGTAGATCAGTGTCTTTACAGCAGACATCAGTGTGCGTTCAAATTTCAAGTTGTTCGTTCATGTGTCATGTGGTGTCATGTGTCATGTGGTATCATGTGGTGTCATGTGGTATCATGTCATGTGGTGTCACATGGTCATGTGTCATGTGGTGTCATATAGCATGTTGTGTTGTGTCATGTGTCATGTGGTGTCATATCATGTGTTATCATGTGGTGTCATGTGTCATGTGTCATGTGGTGTCATGTGCAATGTGGTGACATGTGTCATGTGGTATCATGTGTGTGTGGTGTCATGTATTGTCATGTGTCATCATGTGTCATGTGTTATCATGTGTTGTCATGTGTCATGTGGTGTCATGTTTCATCATGTTTCATGTGGTGTCATGTAAATGTAAATGTAAAATGTAAATGTAGGTGTACTTATATAGCGCAAACCTGTCACCCAAAGGGCATCCTGGCGCTTGCTTAGGGAACCCATCCTGGTATTCCCCTGTGAGAAACCCCAGCAGGGTGTCCACAAGGTGAAAGCCAGGCATCCCGCCGCGAGGGGCCGTCGTGGAGATTAAGCAAGCTATTGCCCAGAGTTGCAGAGTGTGACCCCGTGATTCGAGTAGGCACCGGAGCGAGAATTGTCGAGTCCGTGGAATTTTGAGCCCGAGACCCGCCGAGGCGGAGAATCGAACCCTGGTCCACGGTCGATCTCAGCTTCCGGGTCTGCCGCCTCTAACTACTGAGCCACGCTATTGTGTGCCATGTGTTATGTGTCGTCATGTGTCATGTGGTGTCATGTGTCATGTATTGTCATGTGTTGTCATGTGGTTTCATGTGGTATCATGTGTCATGTATTGTCATGTGGTGTCATGTGCCATCATGTGTCATGTGTCATGTGGTGTCATGTGTCATCATGTGTCATGTGGTGTCATGTATCGTCATGCGTCATGTGGTGTCATATGTCATGTGATATCATGTGGCATCATGTTGTGTTGTGTCATATATCATGTGCTGTCATATCATGTGGTGTCATGTGGTTTCATGTGTCATGTGGTGTCATGTGTAATGTGGTATCATGTTTCATGTGGTGTCATGTGTTGTCATTTGGTGTCATGTGTCATCATGTGTCATGTGGTGTCATGTGGTGTCATATGACATGTGTCTTCATGTGTCATGTGTTATCATATGTCATCATGTATCATGTGGTGTAATGTGTCATCATGTGTCATATGGTGTCATGTGGTATCATGTGGTGTCATGTGGTGTCATGTCATGTGTTGTCACGTGATCATGTGTCATGTGGTGTCATGTGTCGTCATGTGTCATCATGTGTCATAATGTGGTGTCATGTGGTGTCATGTGGTATAATGTGGTGTCATGTGGTTTCATGTGGTGTCATGTGTCATGTATTGTCATGTGGTGTCATGTGTAACCCTGGGCGAAGAACTACGCTCCGTTCGCGGAGCTTGCGGAGTTTTGGCAACTCCGCGTTCTACGGAGAACGCGAAGCTGTCGATTACTCCGCGATCCGGTGCGTAGCGTAGTTCTCGCGCGCTGAATAACATTATCGCGTGCGCCGGGGTAAGTTCGCGCGATATTTGACGCGATCACGCACTTTGGCAGTGCGAACGAGAAGATGAGTTCCCGAACATGTCTAACACACAGCTATCTCGAGCATGCAGGCAGCGCCCTGAACACGCGCACCGCGCTCCCGAAGACGAAAAACGGCACGCGAACGGGTCTAGCAAGCTACTACGCATGTCCGCGGAGCTACGCGAAGGTCGCGGAGTGCAACTGCGTCTTCGCGTAGCTCCGCGGAGTGCGGCTCTGCGAACTACGCCCAGGGTTAGTCATGTGCCATCATATGTCATGTGTCATGTGGTGTCATGTGTCATGTGGTGTCATGTGCCATGTGTCATCATGTGTCATGTGGTATCATGTGTCATGTAGTGTCATATGGTATCATGTGCCATGTGTCATGTGTCATCATATGTCATGTGGTGTCATGTGTCATGTGTTGTCATGTGGTATTGTGTGCCATGTGTCATGTGTCATCATGTGTCATGTGGTGTCATGTGTCATCATGTGTCATGTGGTGCCATGTATCATGTGGTGTCATATCATATGGTGTCATATGGTGTTTTGTGTGTCATGTGCCATGTGTCATCATGTGTCATCATGTGTCATGTGTTATCATGTGTTGTAATGTGTCATCATATGTCATGTGGTGTCATGTGTCATGTGGTGTCATGTGTCATGTGGTGTCATGTGGTGTTATGTGTCATGTGGTGTCATGTGGTGTCAAGTGGTGTCATGTGGTGTCATGTGTCATTTGTCATGTGGTGTCATGTGATGTCATGTATCAGTGTGTTTCATGTGGTGCCATGTGTCATCATGTGTCATCATGTGTCATGTGTTGTCAGTCATGTGGTGTCATGTGGTATCATGTGTCATCATGTGTCATCATGTGGTGTCATGTGGTGTCATGTGGTGTCATGTGGCATCATATCATGTGATGTTATGTGGTGTCATGTGTCATGTGGTGTCATGTGTCATGTGGTGTCATGTGGTGTCATGTGGTGTCATGTGTCATGAGTCATGTGGTTTCATGTAGTGTCAATTGGTGTCATGTGGTGTCATATGTCATGTGGTGTCATGTGATGTCATGTGTCGTCATGTGGTATCATATGGTGTCATATGCCATGTGTCATGTGTCATGTGGTGTCATGTATTATCATGTGTTGTCATGTGGTTTCATGTGATGTCATGTGTCATGTATCATCATGTGGTGTCATGTGCCATCATATATCATGTGTCATGTGGTGTCATGTGTCATCATGTGTCATGTGGTGTCATGTGTCGTCATGCATCATGTGGTGTCATGTATCATCATGTTTCATGTGGTATCATGTGGTATTGTGTGCCATGTGTCATGTGTCAGCATGTGTCATGTGGTGTCATGTGTCATGTATTGTCATGTGTTGTCATGTGGTTTCATGTGGTGTCATGTGTCATGTATTGTCATGTGGTGTCATGTGCCATCATGTGTCATGTGTCATGTGGTGCCATGTGTCATCATGTGTCATATGGTGTCATGTGGTATCATGTGTCATGAGTCATGTGGTGTCATGTAGTGTCAATTGGTGTCATGTGTCATGTGGTGTGATGTGTCTTTTGGTGTCATGTGGTGTCATGTGTAATCATGTGTCATATGTTGTCAGGTGTCATCATGTCTCATGTGTCATATGTCATGTGATATAATGAGGTGTCATGTGGTCATATGTCATGTGTCATGTGTCATGTGGTGTCATGTGTCATCATGTGGTATCATGTGGTGTCATGTGGTATAATGTGGTGTCATGTGGTGTCATGTCATGTGGTGTCACATGGTCAAGTGTCATGTGTCATATGGTGTCATGTGTCATGTGGTAACATGTGGTGTTATGTGTCATGTATCATGTGGTGTCATATGGTGTCATGTGTCATGTGGTGTCATGTGTCATCATGTTTCATGTGGTGCAATGTTTCATCATGTGTCATCATGTGTCATCATGTGTCATGTGTTATCAGTCATATGTGTCATGTGGTGTCCTGTATGATCATGTATCATGTGGTGTCATGTGGTGTCATGTGGTGTCATGTGTCATGTGGTGTCATGTGGTGTCATATCATGTGGTATCATGTGGTGTCATGTGTCCTGTGGTGTCATGTACCATGTGGTGTCATGTGTCATGTGGTATCATGTAGTATCAATTGGTGTCATGTGCCATGTGGTGTCATATGTTGTGTGGTATCATGTGTTGTCATGTGGTGTCATGTGTCGTCATGTGTCATGTGGTGTCATGTGGTGTCATATGCCATGTGTCATCATGTGTCATGTGTTATCATGTGGTGCCATATGTCATCATGTGCCATCATGTATCATGTGTTGTCAGTCATGTGGTGTCATGTATCATCGTGTATCATGTGTCATCATGTGGTGTCATGTGTCATGTATTGTCATGTGGTTTCATGTGGTGTTATGTGTCATGTGGTGTCATATGCCATCATATGTCATGTGTCATGTGGTATCAGGTGTCATGTGGTATCATGTGCCATGTGTCATCATGTGTCATGTGTTATCATGTGTTGTCATGTGTCATCATGTGTCATGTGATGTCATTTACGACATCATATGTCGTCATGTGGTGTCATGTTTCAAGTTGTGTCATGTGTCCTTTGGTGTCATGTGTTTTGTCATGTGGTGTCATGTGTCATGTGGTGTCATGTGGTGTCAAATGCCATGTGTCATCATGTGTCATGTGTTATCATATGTTGTCATGTGTCATCATGTGTCATGTGTCATCATGTGTCATCATGTGGTGTCATGTGGTGCCATGTGGTGTCAAGTGGCATCATATCATGTTATGTTATGTGGTGTCATGTGTCATATGTCATGTGGTATCATGTGGTGTCATGTGGTCATATGTCATGTCAAGTTGTGTCATGTGTCCTTTGGTGTCATGTGTTTTGTCATATGGTGTCATGTGTCATGTGGTGTCATGTGGTGTCAAATGCCATGTGTCATCATGTGTCATGTGTTATCATATGTTGTCATGTGTCATCATGTGTCATGTGTCATCATGTGTCATCATGTGGTGTCATGTGGTGCCATGTGGTGTCAAGTGGCATCATATCATGTTATGTTATGTGGTGTCATGTGTCATATGTCATGTGGTATCATGTGGTGTCATGTGGTCATATGTCATGTGTCATGTGGTGTCATGTGTCATCATGTGGTGTCATGTGGTGTCATGTGGTATAATGTGGTGTCATGATGTGTCATGTGTCATGTGGTATCATATGGTGTCATGTGTCATGTGGTGTCATGTGTCATCATGTTTCATGTGGTGCAATGTTTCATCATGTGTCATCATGTGTCATGTGTTAGCAGTCATATGTGTCATGTGGTGTCCTGTGTGATCATGTATCATGTGGTGTCATGTGGTGTCATGTGGTGTCATCTGTCATGTGGTGTCATGTGGTGTCATATCATGTGGTATCATGTGGTGTCATGTGGTGTCCTGTGTGATCATGTATCATGTGGTGTCATGTGGTGTCATGTGGTGTCATCTGTCATGTGGTGTCATGTGGTGTCATATCATGTGGTATCATGTGGTGTCATGTGTCCTGTGGTGTCATGTACCATGTGGTGTCATAAGTCATGTGGTGTCATGTAGTGTCAATTGGTGTCATGTGCCATGTGGTATCATATGTTGTGTGGTATCATGTGTTGTCATGTGGTGTCATGTGTCGTCATGTGTCATGTGGTGTCATGTGGTGTCATATGCCATGTGTCATCATGTGTCATGTGTTATCATGTGGTGCCATATGTCATCATGTGCCATCATGTATCATGTGTTGTCAGTCATGTGGTGTCATGTGTCATCGTGTATCATGTGTCATCATGTGGTGTCATGTGTCATGTATTGTCATGTGGTTTCATGTGGTGTTATGTGTCATGTGGTGTCATATGCCATCATATGTCATGTGTCATGTGGTATCATGTGTCATGTGGTGTCATGTGTCATCATGTTTCATGTGCTGCCATGTTTCATCATGTGCCATCATGTGTCATGTATTGTCAGTCATGTGGTGTCATGTGTCATTATGTAACATGTGTCATCATGTGGTGTCATGTGTCATGTATTGTCATGTGTTGTCATGTGGTTTCATGTCGAGTCATGTGTCATGTATTGTCATGTGTTGTCATGTGGTTTCATGTGTCATCATGTGTCATGTGGTATCATGTATCATCATGCGTCATATGGTGTCATATGTCATGTGATATCATGTGGTATCATGTGGTATCATGTCATGTGATAGCACATGGTCATGTGTCATGTGGTGTCATGTGTTGTGTCATGTGTCATGTGGTGTCATGTGTCATGTGGTGTCATGTGTCATGTGATATCATGTTTCATGTGGTTTCATGTGTTGTCATTTGGTATCATGTGTCATCATATGTCATGTTGTGTCATGTGGTATCATATGACATGTGTCTTCATGTGTCATGTGTTATCATGTGTCATCATGTGTCATGTGGTGTCATGTGTCATCATGTGTCATGTGGTGTCATGTGGTATCATGTGGTGTCATGTAGTGTCATGTCATGTGGAGTCACATGGTCAAGTGTCATGTGTCATATTGTGTCATGTGTCATGTGGTGACATGTGGTGTTATGTGTCATGTGTCATGTGGTGTCAAGTGGTGTCATGTGGTGTCATATCATTTAGTGTCACGTGGTGATGTGCCATGTGGTGTCATGTGTCATCATGTGTCATCATGTGTCATCATGTGTCATCATGTGGTGTCATGTGGTGTCATGTGGTATAATGTGGTGTCATGTGGTGTCATGTCATGTGGAGTCACATGGTCAAGTGCCATGTGTCATGTGATGACATGTGGTGTTATGTGTCATGTGTCATGTGGTGTCAAGTGGTGTCATGTGGTGTCATATGTCATGTGCTGGCATGTGTTGTCATGTGTCATTTGGTGTCATGTGTCATCATGTTTCAAGTGGTGCCATATGTCATCATGTGTCATCATGTGTCATGTGTTGTCATTCATATCGTGTCATTTGGTGTCCTGTGTCATCATGTGTCATCATGTGTCATCATGTGGTGTCATGTGGTGTCATGTGGTGTAATGTGTCATGTGGTGTCATGTGGTGTCATATCATGTGGTGTCATGTGGTGTCACGTGTCATGTGGTATCATGTGCCATGTGGTGTCATGTGTCATGAGTCATGTGGTGTCATGTAGTGTCAATTGATGTCATGTGGTGTCATGTGGTGTCATATGTCGTGTGGTGTCATGTGGTGTCATGTGGTGTCATGTGGTATTGTATGCCATGTGTCATGTGTCGTCATGTGTCATGTGGTGTCATGTGTCATGTATTGTCATGTGTTGTCATGTGGTTTCATGTGGTGTCATGTGTCATGTATTGTCATGTGGTGTCATGTGCCATCATGTGTCATGTGATGTCATGTGTCAGTATGTTTCATGTGGTGCCATCTGTCATCATTTGTCACCATGTGTTGTCATGTGTCATGTGTTGTCAGTCATGTGGTGTCATGTGGCGTCATGTGTCATCTGTGTCATCATGTGGTGTCATGTGGTGTCATATCATGTGATGTTATGTGGTGTCATGTGTCATGTGTCATTTGGTGTCATGCGTCATGTGGTGTCATGTGGTGTCATGTGGTGTCATGTGTCATGAGTCATGTGGTGTCATATAGTATCAATTGGTGTCATGTGGCATCATGTGGTGTCATATGTCATGTGGTGTCATGTGTTGTCATGTGGTGTCATGTGTTGTCATGTGTCATGTGGTGTCATGTGTGTCATATGCCATGTGTCATCATGTGTCATGTGTTATCATGTGTTGTCATGTGTCATCATGTGTCATGTGTCATCATGTGTCATCATGTGTCATCATGTGTCATGTGTCATGTGGTGTCATGTGTCATGTGGTGTCATGTCATGTGGTGTCACGTGGTCATGTGTCATGTGTCATGTTGTATCATGTGGTATGTGTCATATGGTATCATGTGGTATCATGTGTCATGTGGTATCATGTGGTGTCATGTGTCATGTGGTGTCATGTGTCATAATGTTTCATGTGGTGCCATGTGTCATCATGTGCCATCATGTGTCATGTGTTGTTAGTCATGTGGTGTCATGTGTCATGTGGTGTCATGTGGTATCATGTGCCATGTGTCATGTGTCATCATGTGTCATGTGGTGTCATGTGTCATCATGTGTCATGTGGTGCCATGTGTCATGTGGTGTCATGTGGTGTCATATCATATGGTGTCATGTGGTGTTATGTGTCATGTGGTATTGTCATGTGGTGTCATGTGGTGTCATGTGCCATGTGTCATCATGTGTCATGTGTTATCATGTGTTGTCATGTGTCATCATGTGTCATGTGGTGTCATGTATCATCATGTGTCATGTGGTGTCATGTGTCATGTGGTATCATGTGGTGTCATGTGGTGTCATGTCATGTGGAGTCACATGGTCATGAGGCATGTGTCATTTGTTGTCATATATCATGTTGTGTTGTGTCATGTGTCATGTGATGTCATGTGGTGTCATATCCTGTGGTGTCATGTGGTGTCATGTGTCATGTGGTGTCATGTGCCATCATGTGTCATGTGGTATGTGCCATGTGTCATTTGGTGTCATGTGGTGTCATGTGGCATGTGGTGTCATGTGTCATCATGTTTTATGTGGTGCCATGTGTCATCATGTGTTATCATGTGTCATGTGTTGTCAGTCATGTGATGTCATGTGTCATCATGTATCATGTGTCATCATGTGGTGTCATGTTTCATGTATTGTCATGTGTTGTCATGTGGTGTCATGTGTCATGTATTGTCATGTGTTGTCATGTGCCATCATATGTCATGTGTCATGTGGTGTCATGTGGCATGTGGTGTCATGTGCCATGTGTCATCATGTGGCATATGTTATCATGTGTTGTCATGTGTCATCATGTGTCATGTGGTGTCATGTATCATCATGTGTCATGTGGTGTCATGTGTCATGTGATGTCATGTGTCATGTGTCGTCATCTGTCATGTGGTGTCATGTGTCATCATGTGTCATGTGGTACCATGTATCATGCGGTGTCATGTGGTGTCATATCATGTGGTATCATGTGGTGTTATGTGTCATGTGGTGTTGTCATGTGGTGTCATGTGCCATGTGTCATCATGTGTCATGTGTTATCATGTGTTGTCATGTGTCATGTGGTGTCATGTGTCATGTGGTGTCATGTGTCATGTTGTGTTATGTGTCATGTGGTGTCAAGTGGTGTCATGTGATGTCATGTGTCATTTGTCATGTGGTGTCATGTGTTAGTATGTTTCATGTGGTGCCATGTGTCATCATGTGTTATCATGTGTCGTTATGTGTCATGTATTGTCAGTCATGTGGTGTCATGTGGTGTCATGTGTCATCATGTGTCATCATGTGGTGTCATGTAGTGTCATGTGGTGTCATGTAGTGTCAATTGGTGTCATGTGGCGTCACGTGGTGTCATATGTCATGTGGTGTCATGTATTGTCATGTGGTGTCATGTGTCATCATGTGTCATGTGGTGTCATGTGGTGTCATATATACCCTGTGTCATCATGTGTCATGTGTTATCATGTGTTGTCATGTGTCATCATGTGTCATGTGGTGTGATGTGTCATCATGTGTCATGTGTCATGTGGTGTCATGTGTCATGTGGTGTCATGTCATGTGGTATCACGTGGTCATGTGTCATGTGTCATGTTGTGTCATGTGGTATGTGTCATGTGGTGTCATGTGGTGTCATGTGTCATGTGGTGTCATGTGGTGTCATGTGTCATGTGGTGTCATGTATCATGTTTCATGTGCTGCCATGTTTCATCATGTGCCATCATGTGTCATGTGTTGACAGTCATGTGGTGTCATGTGTCATCATGTATCATGTGTCATCATGTGGTGTCATGTGTCATGTATTGTCATGTGGTTTCATGTGGTGTCATGTGTCATGTATTGTCATGTGGTGTCATGTGCCATCATATGTCATGTGTCATGTGGTATCAGGTGTCATGTGGTGTCATGTGCCATGTGTCATCATGTATCATGTGTTATCATGTGTTGTCATGTGTCATCATGTGTCATGTGGTGTCCTGTGTCATGTGGTGTCATGTGGTGTCATGTCATGTGGTGTCATGTGGTCATGTGTCATGTTGTATCATGTGATATGTGTCATGTGTCATGTGGTGTAAAGTAGTGTCATGTGGAGTCATGTGTCATGTGGTGTCTTGTCATGTGGTGTCATGTGTCATCATGTTTCATGTGGTGCCATGTGTCATTATGTGCCATCATGTGTCATGTGTTTTCAGTCATGTGGTGTCATGTGTCATCATGTATCATGTGTCATCATGTGTTGTCATGTGTCATGTATTGTCATGTGGTTTCATGTGGTGTCATGTATCATGTATTGTCATGTGGTGTCATGTGCCATCATATGTCATGTGTCATGTGGTATCAGGTATCATGTGGTGTCATGTGCCATGTGTCATCATGAGTCATGTGTTACCATATGTTGTCATGTGTCATTGTGTGTCATGTGGTGTCATCTATCATCATGCGTCATGTGGTATCATGTGGTATCATGTGGTATAATGTCATGTGATGTCACATGGTCATATGTCATGTGATGTCATATGTCATATTGAGTCATGTATCATGTGGTGTCAAGTGGTGTCATATCATGTGGTGGCATGTGGTGTCATGTGTCATGTGTCATGTGGTATCATGTGTCATGTGGTGTCATGTGTCATGTGGTATCATGTGTCATGTGGTGTCATGTGTTGTCATGTGGTATCATGTGTCATCATGTGTCATGTGCTATCATGTGGTGTCATATGACATGTGTCATCATGTGTCATGTGTTATCATGTGTCATCATGTGTCATGTGGTGTCATGTCTAATCATGTGTTATGTGTCATGTGGTGTCATGTGTCATGTGGTATCATGTGGTGTCATGTCATGTGATGTTACATGGTCATGTATCATGTGGTGTCATGTGTCATGTGGTGTCATGTGGTGTCAAGTGGTGTCATGTGGTGTCATGTGTCAGTATGTTTCATGTGGTGCCATGTGTCATCATGTGTCATCATGTGTCATCATGTGTGATAATGTGTTGTCAGTCATGTGGTATCATGTGGCATCATTTGTCATCATGTATCATCATGTGGTGTCATGTGGTATCATGTGGTGTCATATCATGTGATGTTATGTGGTATCATGTGTCATGTGTCATGTGGTGTCATGTGTCATGTGTTATCATGTGTTGTCATGTGTCATCATATGTCATGTGGTATCATGTGTCATGTGGTATCATGTGTCATGTGTTTTCATTTGTCATATGGTGTCATGTGGTGTTATATGTCATTTGTCATGTGGTGCCATGTGATGTCATGTGTCATCATGTTTCATGTGGTGCCATGTGTCATGTTGTATCATGTGGTATATGTCATGTAGTGTCATGTGATATAATGTGGTGTCATGTGTCATGTGGTGTCATGTGGTGTCATGTGTCATGTGGTGTCATATGTCATCATGTTTCATGTGCTGCCATGTTTCATCATGTGCCATCGTGTGTTATGTGTTGTCAGTCATGTGATGTCATGTGTCATCATGTATCATGTGTCATCATGTGGTGTCATGTGTCATGTATTGTCATGTGGTTTCATGTGGTGTCATGTGTCATGTATTGTCATGTGGTGTCATGTGCCATCATATGTCATGTGTCATGTGGTATCAGGTGTCATGTGCCATGTGTCATCATGTATCATCATGTGTCATGTGGTGTCCTGTGGTGTCATGTGGTGTCATGTGTCATGTGGTGTCAGGTGTCATCATGTTTCATGTGATGCAATGTTTCATCATGTGTCGTCATGTGTCATGTGTTGTCAGTCATGTGGTGTCATGTGGTGTCAAGTGGTGTCATGTGGTGTCATATGTCATTTGTCATGTGGTGCCATGTGATGTCATGTGTCATCATATTTCATGTGGTGCCATGTGTCATGTTGTATCATGTGGTATATGTCATGTAGTGTCATGTAATATAATGTGGTGTCATGTGTCATGTGGTGTCATGTGGTGTCATGTGTCATGTGGTGTCATATGTCATCATGTTTCATGTGCTGCCATGTTTCATCATGTGCCATCGTGTGTTATGTGTTGTCAGTCATGTGATGTCATGTGTCATCATGTATCATGTGTCATCATGTGGTGTCATGTGTCATGTATTGTCATGTGGTTTCATGTGGTGTCATGTGTCATGTATTGTCATGTGGTGTCATGTGCCATCATATGTCATGTGTCATGTGGTATCAGGTGTCATGTGCCATGTGTCATCATGTATCATCATGTGTCATGTGGTGTCCTGTGGTGTCATGTGGTGTCATGTGTCATGTGGTGTCAGGTGTCATCATGTTTCATGTGATGCAATGTTTCATCATGTGTCGTCATGTGTCATGTGTTGTCAGTCATGTGGTGTCATGTGGTGTCATGTGTCATCATGTGTCATATGGTGTCATGTGGTGTCATGTGTCATGAGTCATGTTGTGTCATGTAGTATCAATTGGTATCATGTGTCATGTGGTGTGATGTGTCGTTTGGTGTCATGTGTTGTCATGTGTCGTCATGTGTCATGTGTTGTCATGTATAATCATGTGTCATATGTTGTCATGTGTCATCATGTCTCATGTGTCATATGTCATGTGGTATCATGTGGTGTCATGTGGTCATGTGTCATGTGTCATGTGGTGTCATGTGTCATCATGTGGTGTCATGTGGTGTCATGTGGTATAATGTGGTGTCATGTCATATGGTGTCACATGGTCAAGTGTCATGTGTCATATGGTGTCATGTGTCATGTGGTAACATGTGGTGTTATGTGTCATGTGTCATGTGGTGTCATATGGTGTCATGTGTCATGTGGTGTCATGTGTCATCATGTTTCATGTGATGCAATGTTTTATCATGTGTCATCATGTCTCATCATGTGTCATGTGTTATCAGTCATATGTGTCATGTGGTGTGCTGTGTGATCATGTATCATGTGGTGTCATGTGGTATCATGTGATGTCATGTTTCATGTAGTGTCATGTGGTGTCATATCATGTGGTATCATGTGGTGTCATGTGTCCTGTGGTGTCATGTACCATGTGGTGTCATGTGTCATGTGGTGTCATGTAGTGTCAATTGGTGTCATGTGCCATGTGGTGTCCTATGTTGTGTGGTATCATGTGTTGTCATGTGGTGTCATGTGTTGTCATGTGTCATGTGGTATCATGTGGTGTCATATGCCATGTGTCATCATGTGTCATGTGTTATCATGTGGTGCCATATGTCATCATGTGTCATGTGTTGTCAGTCATGTGGTGTCATGTGTCATCATGTGGTGTCATGTGTCATGTATTGTCATGTGTTGTCATGTGGTTTCATGTGGAGTCATGTGTCATGTATTGTCATGTGGTGTCATGTGCCATCATATGTCATGTGTCATGTGGTGTCATGTGGTGTCATGTGTCATCATGTGTCATCATGTGGTGTCATGTGGTGTCATGTAGTGTCAATTAGTGTCATGTGGCGTCACGTGGTGTCATATGTCATGTGGTGTCATGTGTTGTCATGTGGTGTCATGTGTCATCATGTGTCATGTGGTGTCATGTGGTGTCATATATACCCTGTGTCATCATGTGTCATGTGTTATCATGTGTTGTCATGTGTCATCATGTGTCATGTGGTGTGATGTGTCATCATGTGTCATGTGTCATGTGGTGTCATGTGTCATGTGGTGTCATGTCATGTGATGTCACGTGGTCATGTGTCATGTTGTGTCATGTGGTATGTGTCATGTGGTGTCATGTGGTGTCATGTGTCATGTGATGTCATGTGGTGTCATGTGTCATGTGGTGTCATGTATCATGTTTCATGTGCTGCCATGTTTCATCATGTGCCATCATGTGTCATGTGTTGACAGTCATGTGGTGTCATGTGTCATCATGTATCATGTGTCATCATGTGGTGTCATGTGTCATGTGGTGTCATGTGTCATGTGGTGTCATGTGGTGTCATGTCATGTGGTGTCATGTGGTCATGTGTCATGTTGTATCATGTGATATGTGTCATGTGTCATGTGGTGTCAAGTAGTGTCATGTGGAGTCATGTGTCATGTGGTGTCATGTCATGTGGTGTCATGTGTCATCATGTTTCATGTGGTGCCATGTGTCATTATGTGCCATCATGTGTCATGTGTTTTCAGTCATGTGGTGTCATGTGTCATCATGTATCATGTGTCATCATGTGGTGTCATGTGTCATGTATTGTCATGTGGTTTCATGTGGTGTCATATGTCATGTATTGTCATGTGGTGTCATGTGCCATCATATGTCATGTGTCATGTGGTATCAGGTGTCATGTGGTGCCATGTGCCATGTGTCATCATGAGTCATGTGTTACCATGTGTTGTCATGTGTCATTGTGTGTCATGTGGTGTCATCTATCATCATGCGCCATGTGGTATCATGTGGTATCATGTGGTGTGATGTCATGTGATGTCACATGGTCATGTGTCATGTGATGTCATATGTCATGTTGTGTCATGTATCATGTGGTGTCAAGTGGTGTCATATCATGTGGTGGCATGTGGTGGCATGTGTCATGTGTCATGTGGTATGTGTCATGTGGTGTCATGTGTCATGTGGTATCATGTGTCATGTGGTATCATGTGTTGTCATGTGGTATCATGTGTCATCATGTGTCATATGGTATCATGTGGTGTCATATGACATGTGTCATCATGTGTCATGTGTTATCACGTGTCATCATGTGTCATGTGGTGTCATGTCTCATCATGTGTTATGTGTCATGTGGTGTCATGTGTCATGTGGTATCATGTGGTGTCATGTCATGTGATGTTACATGGTCATGTATCATGTGGTGTCATGTGTCATGTGGTGTCATGTGGTGTCAAGTGGTGTCATGTGGTGTCATGTGTCAGTATGTTTCATGTGGTGCCATGTGTCATCATGTGTCATCATGTGTCATCATGTGTTGTCAGTCATGTGGTATCATGTTGCATCATGTGTCATCATGTATCATCATGTGGTGTCATGTGGTATCATGTGGTGTCATATCATGTAATGTTATGTGGTATCATGTGTCATGTGTCATGTGGTGTCATGTGTCATGTGTTATCATGTGTTGTAATGTGTCATCATATGTCATGTGGTATCATGTGACATGTGGTATCATGTGTCATGTGGTGTCATGTGTCATGTGGTGTCATGTGGTGTTATATGTCATGTGGTGTCATGTGGTGTCAAGTGGTGTCATGTGGTGTCATATGTCATTTGTCATGTGGTGCCATGTGATGTCATGTGTCATCATGTTTCATGTGGTGCCATGTGTCATGTTGTGTCATGTGGTATATGTCATGTGGTGTCATGTGATATAATGTGGTGTCATGTGTCATGTGGTATCATGTGGTGTCATGTGTCATGTGGTGTCTTGTGTCATCATGTTTCATGTGCTGCCATGTTTCATCATGTGCCATCATGTGTCATGTGTTGTCAGTCATGTGGTGTCATGTATCATCATGTATCATGTGTCATCATGTGGTGTCATGTGTCATGTATTATCATGTGGTTTCATGTGGTGTCATGTGTCATGTATTGTCATGTGGTGTCATGTGCCATCATATGTCATGTGTCATATGGTATCAGGTGTCATGTGCCATGTGTCATCATGTATCATCATGTGTCATGTGGTGTCATGTGGTGTCATGTGGTGTCATGTGTCATGTGGTGTCAGGTGTCATCATGTTTCATGTGGTGCAATGTTTCATCATGTTGTCATGTGTCATGTGTTGTCAGTCATGTGGTGTCATGTGGTGTCATGTGTCATCATGTGTCATATGGTGTCATGTGGTGTCATGTGTCATGAGTCATGTGGTGTCATGTAGTATCAATTGGTGTCATGTGTCATGTGGTGTGATGTGTCGTTTGGTGTCATGTGTTGTCATGTGTCGTCATGTGTCATGTGTTGTCATGTGTAATCATGTGTCATATGTTGTCATGTGTCATTATGTCTCATGTGGCATATGTCATGTGGTATCATGTGGTGTCATGTGGTCATGTGTCATGTGTCATGTGGTGTCATGTGTCATCATGTGGTGTCATGTGGTGTCATGTGGTATAATGTGGTGTCATGTGGTGTCATGTCATGTGGTGTCACATGGTCAAGTGTCATGTGTCATATGGTGTCATGTGTCATGTGGTAACATGTGGTGTTATGTGTCATGTGTCATGTGGTGTCATATGGTGTCATGTGTCATGTGGTGTCATGTGTCATCATGTTTCATGTGGTGCAATGTTTTATCATGTGTCATCATGTGTCATCATGTGCCATTTGTTATCAGTCATATGTGTCATGTGGTGTCCTGTGTGATCATGTATCATGTGGTGTCATGTGGTATCATGTGGTGTCATGTGTCATGTAGTGTCATGTGGTGTCATATCATGTGGTATCATCTGGTGTCATGTGTCCTGTGGTGTCATGTACCATGTGGTGTCATGTGTCATGTGGTGTCATGTAGTGTCAATTGGTGTCATGTGCCATGTGATGTCATATGTTGTGTGGTATCATGTGTTGTCATGTGGTGTCATGTGTCGTCATGTGTCATGTGGTATCATGTGGTGTCATATGCCATGTGTCATCATGTGTCATGTGTTATCATGTGGTGCCATATGTCATCATGTGTCATGTGTTGTCAGTCATGTGGTGTCATGTGTCATCATGTGGTGTCATGTGTCATATATTGTCATGTGTTGTCATGTGGTTTCATGTGGAGTCATGTGTCATGTATTGTCATGTGGTGTCATGTGCCATCATATTTCATATGTCATGTGGTGTCATGTGTCATCATGTGTCATCATGTGGTGTCATGTGATGTCATATCATGTGATGTTATGTGGTATCATGTGTCATGTGTCATTTGGTGTCATGTGTCATGTGGCGTCATGTGGTGTCATGTGGTGTCATGTGTCATGAGTCATGTGGTGTCATGTGGTGTCATATGCCATGTGTCATCATGTGTCATGTGTTATCATGTGGTGCCATATGTCATCATGTGCCATCATGTATCATGTGTTGTCAGTCATGTGGTGTCATGTGTCATCGTGTATCATGTGTCATCATGTGGTGTCATGTGTCATGTATTGTCATGTGGTTTCATGTGGTGTTATGTGTCATGTGGTGTCATATGCCATCATATGTCATGTATCATGTGGTATCAGGTGTCATGTGGTATCATGTGCCATGTGTCATCATGTGTCATGTGTTATCATGTGTTGTCATGTGTCATCATGTGTCATGTGATGTCATTTACGACATCATATGTAGTCATGTGGTATCATGTTTCAAGTTGTGTCATGTGTCCTGTGGTGTCATGTGTTTTGTCATGTGGTGTCATGTGTCATGTGGTGTCATTTGGTGTCAAATGCCATGTGTCATGTGTCATCATGTGTCATGTGTTAGCAGTCATATGTGTCATGTGGTGTCCTGTGTGATCATGTATCATGTGGTGTCATGTGGTGTCATGTGTCATGTGGTGTCATGTGGTGTCATATCATGTGGTATCATGTGGTGTTATATGTCCTGTGGTGTCATGTACCATGTGGTGTCATAAGTCAAGTGGTGTCATATAGTGTCAATTGGTGTCATGTGCCATGTGGTGTCATATGTTGTGTGGTATCATGTGTTGTCATGTGGTGTCATGTGTCGTCATGTGTCATGTGGTGTCATGTGGTGTCATATGCCATGTGTCATCATGTGTCGTATGTTATCATGTGGTGCCATATGTCATCATGTGCCATCATGTATCATGTGTTGTCAGTCATGTGATGTCATGTGTCATCGTGTATCATGTGTCATCATGTGGTGTCATGTGTCATGTATTGTCATGTGGTTTCATGTGGTGTTATGTGTCATGTGGTGTCATATGCCATCATATGTCATGTGTCATGTGGTATCAGGTGTCATGTTTCAGGTTGTGTCATGTGTCCTGTGGTGTCATGTGTTTTGTCATGTGGTGTCATCTATCATCATGCGTCATGTGGTATCATGTGGTATCATGTGGTGTGATGTCATGTGATGTCACATGGTCATGTGTCATGTGATGTCATATGTCATGTTGTGTCATATATCATGTGGTGTCAAGTGGTGTCATATCATGTGGTGGCATGTGGTGTCATGTGTCATGTGTCATGTGGTATGTGTCATGTGGTGTCATGTGTCATGTGGTATCATGTGTCATGTGGTGTCATGTGTTGTCATGTGGTATCATGTGTCATGTGGTATCATGTGGTGTCATATGACATGTGTCATCATGTGTCATGTGTTATCACGTGTCATCATGTGTCATGTGGTGTCATGTCTCATCATGTGTTATGTGTCATGTGGGGTCATGTGTCATGTGGTATCATGTGGTGTCATGTCATGTGATGTTACATGGTCATGTATCATGTGGTGTCATGTGTCATGTGGTGTCATGTGATGTCAAGTGGTGTCATGTGGTGTCATGTGTCAGTATGTTTCATGTGGTGCCATGTGTCATCATGTGTCATCATGTGTCATCATGTGTTGTCAGTCATGTGGTGTCATGTGGCATCATGTGTCATCATGTATCATCATGTGGTGTCATGTGGTATTATGTGGTGTCATATCATGTGATGTTATATGGTATCATGTGTCATGTGGTGTCATGTGTCATGTGTTATCATGTGTTATAATGTGTCATCATATGTCATGTGGTATCATGTGTCATGTGGTATCATGTGTCATGTGGTGTCATGTGTCATGTGGTGTCATGTGGTGTTATATGTCATGTGGTGTCAAGTGGTGTCATGTGGTGTCATATGTCATTTGTCATGTGGTGCCATGTGATGTCATGTGTCATCATGTTTCATGTGGTGCCATGTGTCATGTTGTTTCATGTGGTATATGTCATGTGGTATCATGTGATATCATGTGGTGTCATGTGTCATGTGGTGTCATGTGGTGTCATGTGTCATGTGGTGTCATGTGTCATGGATTGTCATGTGGTTTCATGTGGTGTCATGTGTCATGTATTGTCATGTGGTGTCATGTGCCATCATATGTCATGTGTCATGTGGTATCAGGTGTCATGTGCCATGTGTCATCATGTATCGTCATGTGTCATGTGGTGTCATGTGGTATCATGTGTCATGTGGTGTCATGTGTCATCATGTTTCATGTGGTGCAATGTGTCATCATGTGTTGTCATGTGTCATGTGTTGTCAGTCATGTGGTGTCATGTGGTGTCATGTGTCATCATGTGTCATATGGTGTCATGTGGTGTCATGTGTCATGAGTCATGTGGTGTCATGTAGTGTCAATTGGTATCATGTGTCATGTGATGTGATGTGTCGTTTGGTGTCATGTGTTGTCATGTGTCGTCATGTGTTGTCATGTGTAATCATGTGTCATATGTTGTCATGTGTCATCATGTCTCATGTGTCATATGTCATGTGGTATCATGTGGTGTCATGTGGTCATATGTCATGTGTCATGTGTCATGTGGTGTCATGTGTCATCATGTGGTGTCATGTGGTGTCATGTGGTATAATGTGGTGTCATGATGTGTCATGTGTCATGTGGTATCATATGGTGTCATGTGTCATGTGGTGTCATGTGTCATCATGTTTCATGTGGTGCAATGTTTCATCATGTGTCATCACGTGTCATCATGTGTCATGTGTTAGCAGTCATATGTGTCATGTGGTGTCCTGTGTGATCATATATCATGTGGTGTCATGTGGTGTCATGTGGTGTCATGTGGTGTCATATCATGTGGTATCATGTGGTGTCATGTGTCCTGTGGTGTCATGTACCATGTGGTGTCATAAGTCATGTGGTGTCATGTAGTGTCAATTGGTGTCATGTGCCATGTGGTGTCATATGTTGTGTGGTATCATGTGTTGTCATGTGGTGTCATGTGTCGTCATGTGTCATGTGGTGTCATGTGGTGTCATATGCCATGTGTCATCATGTGTCATGTGTTATCATGTGGTGCCATATGTCATCATGTGCCATCATGTATCATGTATTGTCAGTCATGTGGTGTCATGTGTCATTGTGTATCATGTGTCATCATGTGGTGTCATGTGTCATGTATTGTCATGTGGTTTCATGTGGTGTTATGTGTCATGTGGTGTCATATGCTATCATATGTCATGTGTCATATGGTATCAGGTGTCATGTGGTATCATGTGCCATGTGTCATCATGTGTCATGTGTTATCATGTGTTGTCATGTGTCATCATGTGTCATGTGATGTCATTTACGACATCATATGTTGTCATGTGGTGTCATGTTTCAAGTTGTGTCATGTGTCCTGTGGTGTCATGTGTTTTGTCATGTGGTGTCATGTGGTGTCATGTGGTGTCAAATGCCATGTGTCATCATGTGTCATGTGTTATCATATGTTGTCATGTGTCATTATGTGTCATGTGTCATCATGTGTCATCATGTGGTGTCATGTGGTGCCATGTGGTGTCAAGTGGCATCATATCATGTTATGTTATGTGGTGTCATGTGTCATGCCATGTGGTATCATGTGGTGTCATGTGGTCATATGTCATGTGTCATGTGTCATGTGGTGTCATGTGTCATCATGTGGTGTTATGTGGTGTCATGTGGTATAATGTGGTGTCATGATGTGTCATGTGTCATGTGGTATCATATGGTGTCATGTGTCATGTGGTGTCATGTGTCATCATGTTTCATGTGGTGCAATGTTTCATCATGTGTCAACATGTGTCATCATGTGTCATGTGTTAGCAGTCATATGTGTCATGTGGTGTCCTGTGTGATCATGTATCATGTGGTGTCATGATGTGTCATGTGTCATGTGGTATCCCATGGTGTCATGTGTCATGTGGTGTCATGTGTCATCATGTTTCATGTGGTGCAATGTTTTATCATGTGTCATCATGTGTCATCATGTGTCATGTGTTAGCAGTCATATGTGTCATGTGGTGTCCTGTGTGATCATGTATCATGTGGTGTCATGTGGTGTCATGTGGTGTCATGTGTCATGTGGTGTCATGTGGTGTCATATCATGTGGTATCATGTGGTGTCATGTGTCCTGTGGTGTCATGTACCATGTGGTGTCATAAGTCATGTGGTGTCATGTAGTGTCAATTGGTGTCATGTGCCATGTGGTGTCATATGTTGTGTGGTATCATGTGTTGTCATGTGGTGTCATGTGTCGTCATGTGTCATGTGGTGTCATGTGGTGTCATATGCCATGTGTCATCATGTGTCATGTGTTATCATGTGGTGCCATATGTCATCATGTGCCATCATGTATCATGTGTTGTCAGTCATGTGGTGTCATGTGTCATCGTGTATCATGTGTCATCATGTGGTGTCATGTGTCATGTATTGTCATGTGGTTTCATGTGGTGTTATGTGTCATGTGGTGTCATATGCCATCATATGTCATGTGTCATGTGGTATCAGGTGTCATGTGGTATCATGTGCCATGTGTCATCATGTGTCATGTGTTATCATGTGTTGTCATGTGTCATCATGTGTCATGTGATGTCATTTACGACATCATATGTCGTCATGTGGTGTCATGTTTCAGGTTGTGTCATGTGTCCTGTGGTGTCATGTGTTTTGTCATGTGGTGTCATCTATCATCATGCGTCATGTGGTATCATGTGGTATCATGTGGTGTGATGTCATGTGATGTCACATGGTTATGTGTCATGTGATGTCACATGTCATGTTGTGTCATGTATCATGTGGTGTCAAGTGGTGTCATATCATGTGGTGGCATGTGGTGTCATGTGTCATGTGTCTTGTGGTATGTGTCATGTGGTGTCATGTGTCATGTGGTATCATGTGTCATATGGTGTCATGTGTTGTCATGTGGTATCATGTGTCATCATGTGTCATGTGGTATCATGTGGTGTCATATGACATGTGTCATCATGTGTCATGTGTTATCACGTGTCATCATGTGTCATGTGGTGTCATGTCTCACAATGTGTTATGTGTCATGTGGTGTCATGTGTCATGTGGTATCATGTGGTGTCATGTCATGTGATGTTACATGGTCATGTATCATGTGGTGTCATGTGTCATGTGATGTCATGTGGTGTCAAGTGGTGTCATGTGGTGTCATGTGTCAGTATGTTTCATGTGGTGCCATGTGTCATCATGTGTCATCATGTGTTGTCAGTCATGTGGTGTCATGTGGCATCATGTGTCATCATGTATCATCATGTGGTGTCATGTGGTATCATGTGGTGTCATATCATGTGATGTTATGTGGTATCATGTGTCATGTGTCATGTGGTATCATGTGTCATGTGTTATCATGTGTTGTAATGTGTCATCATATGTCATGTGGTATCATGTGTCATGTGGTATCATGTGTCATGTGGTGTCATGTGTCATGTGGTGTCATGTGGTGTTATATGTCATGTGGTGTCATGTGGTGTCAAGTGGTGTCATGTGGTGTCATATGTCATTTGTCATGTGGTGCCATGTGATGTCATGTGTCATCATGTTTCATGTGGTGCCATGTGTCATGTTGTGTCATGTGGTATATGTCATGTGGTGTCATGTGATATAATGTGGTGTCATGTGTCATGTGGTGTCATGTGGTGTCATGTGGTGTCATGTGTCATGTGGTGTCATGTGTCATCATGTTTCATGTGCTGCCATGTTTCATCATGTGCCATCATGTGTTATGTGTTGTCAGTCATGTGGTGTCATGTGTCATCATGTATCATGTGTCATCATGTGGTGTCATGTGTCATGTATTGTCATGTGGTTTCATGTGGTGTCATGTGTCATGTATTGTCATGTGGTGTCATGTGCCATCATATGTCATGTGTCATGTGGTATCAGGTGTCATGTGCCATGTGTCATCATGTATCATCATGTGTCATGTGGTGTCATGTGGTGTCATGTGGTGTCATGTGTCATGTGGTGTCAGGTGTCATCATGTTTCATGTGGTGCAATGTTTCATCATGTGTCGTCATGTGTCATGTGTTGTCAGTCATGTGGTGTCATGTGATGTCATGTGTCATCATGTGTCATATGGTGTCATGTGGTGTCATGTGTCATGAGTCATGTGGTGTCATGTAGTATCAATTGGTGTCATGTGTCATGTGGTGTGATGTGTCGTTTGGTGTCATGTGTTGTCATGTGTCGTCATGTGTCATATGTTGTCATGTGTAATCATGTGTCATATGTTGTCATGTGTCATCATGTCTCATGTGGTTTCATGTGTCATCATGTGGTGTCATGTGGTGTCATGTGGTATAATGTGGTGTCATGTGGTGTCATGTTTCATGTGGTGCAATGTTTCATCATGTGTCATCATGTGTCATCATGTGTCATGTGTTAGCAGTCATATGTGTCATGTGGTGTCCTGTGTGATCATGTATCATGTGGTGTCATGTGGTGTCATGTGGTGTCATGTGTCATGTGGTGTCATGTGGTGTCATATCATGTGGTATCATGTGGTGTCATGTGTCCTGTGGTGTCATGTACCATGTGGTGTCATAAGTCATGTGGTGTCATGTAGTGTCAATTGGTGTCATGTGCCATGTGGTGTCATATGTTGTGTGGTATCATGTGTTGTCATGTGGTGTCATGTGTCGTCATGTGTCATGTGGTGTCATGTGGTGTCATATGCCATGTGTCATCATGTGTCAGGTGTTATCATGTGGTGCCATATGTCATCATGTGCCATCATGTATCATGTGTTGTCAGTCATGTGGTGTCATGTGTCATCGTGTATCATGTGTCATCATGTGGTGTCATGTGTCATGTATTGTCATGTGGTTTCATGTGGTGTTATGTGTCATGTGATGTCATATGCCATCATATGTCATGTGTCATGTGGTATCAGGTATCATGTGGTATCATGTGCCATGTGTCATCATGTGTCATGTGTTATCATGTGTTGTCATGTGTCATCATGTGTCATGTGATGTCATTTACGACATCATATGTCGTCATGTGGTGTCATGTTTCAAGTTGTGTCATGTGTCCTGTGGTGTCATGTGTTTTGTCATGTGGTGTCATATGTCATGTGGTGTCAAATGCCATGTGTCATCATGTGTCATGTGTTATCATATGTTGTCATGTGTCATCATGTGTCATGTGTCATCATGTGTCATCATGTGGTGTCATGTGGTGCCATGTGGTGTCAAGTGGCATCATATCATGTTATGTTATGTGGTGTCATGTGTCATATGTCATGTGGTATCATGTGGTGTCATGTGGTCATATGTCATGTGTCATGTGTCATGTGGTGTCATGTGTCATCATGTGGTGTCATGTGGTGTCATGTGGTATAATGTGGTGTCATGATGTGTCATGTGTCATGTAGTATCATATGGTTTCATGTGTCATGTGGTGTCATGTGTCATCATGTTTCATGTGGTGCAATGTTTCATCATGTGTCATCATGTGTCATAATGTGTCATGTGTTAGCAGTCATATGTGTCATGTGGTGTCCTGTGTGATCATGTATCATGTGGTGTCATGTGGTGTCATGTGGTGTCATGTGTCATGTGGTGTCATGTGGTGTCATATCATATGGTATCATATGGTGTCATGTGTCCTGTGGTGTCATGTACCATGTGGTGTCATAAGTCATGTGGTGTCATGTAGTGTCAATTGGTGTCATGTGCCATGTGGTGTCATGTGGTGTCATATGCCATGTGTCATCATGTGTCATGTGATGTCATTTACGACATCATATGTCGTCATGTGGTGTCATGTTTCAGGTTGTGTCATGTGTCCTGTGGTGTCATGTGTTTTGTCATGTGGTGTCGTGTGTCATGTGGTGTCATATGGTGTCAAATGCCATGTGTCATCATGTGTCATGTGTTATCATATGTTGTCATGTGTCATCATGTGTCATGTGTCATCATGTGTCATCATGTGGTGTCATGTGGTGCCATGTGGTGTCAAGTGGCATCATATCATGTTATGTTATGTGGTGTCATGTGTCATGTGGTGTCATGTGTCATGTGGTGTCATGTGCTGTCATGTGGTGTCATGTGTCATGAGTCATGTGGTGTCATGTAGTGTCAATTGGCGTCATGTGGTGTCATATGTCATGTGGTGTCATGTGTTATCATGTGGTGTCATGTGTCATCATGTGTCATGTGGTGTCATGTGGTGTCATATGCCATGTGTCATTTGTCATGTGGTGTCATGTATTGTCATGTGTTGTCATGTGGTTTCATGTGGTGTCATGTGTCATGTATTGTCATGTGGTGTCATGTGTCATCATATGTCATGTATCATGTGGTGTCATGTGTCATCATGTGTCATGTATCATGTGGTGTCAAGTGGTGTCATATCATGTGGTGGCATGTGGTGTCATGTGTCATGTGTCTTGTGGTATGTGTCATGTGGTGTCATGTGTCATGTGGTATCATGTGTCATATGGTGTCATGTGTTGTCATGTGGTATCATGTGTCATCATGTGTCATGTGGTATCATGTGGTGTCATATGACATGTGTCATCATGTGTCATGTGTTATCACGTGTCATCATGTGTCATGTGGTGTCATGTCTCACAATGTGTTATGTGTCATGTGGTGTCATGTGTCATGTGGTATCATGTGGTGTCATGTCATGTGATGTTACATGGTCATGTATCATGTGGTGTCATGTGTCATGTGATGTCATGTGGTGTCAAGTGGTGTCATGTGGTGTCATGTGTCAGTATGTTTCATGTGGTGCCATGTGTCATCATGTGTCATCATGTGTTGTCAGTCATGTGGTGTCATGTGGCATCATGTGTCATCATGTATCATCATGTGGTGTCATGTGGTATCATGTGGTGTCATATCATGTGATGTTATGTGGTATCATGTGTCATGTGTCATGTGGTATCATGTGTCATGTGTTATCATGTGTTGTAATGTGTCATCATATGTCATGTGGTATCATGTGTCATGTGGTATCATGTGTCATGTGGTGTCATGTGTCATGTGGTGTCATGTGGTGTTATATGTCATGTGGTGTCATGTGGTGTCAAGTGGTGTCATGTGGTGTCATATGTCATTTGTCATGTGGTGCCATGTGATGTCATGTGTCATCATGTTTCATGTGGTGCCATGTGTCATGTTGTGTCATGTGGTATATGTCATGTGGTGTCATGTGATATAATGTGGTGTCATGTGTCATGTGGTGTCATGTGGTGTCATGTGGTGTCATGTGTCATGTGGTGTCATGTGTCATCATGTTTCATGTGCTGCCATGTTTCATCATGTGCCATCATGTGTTATGTGTTGTCAGTCATGTGGTGTCATGTGTCATCATGTATCATGTGTCATCATGTGGTGTCATGTGTCATGTATTGTCATGTGGTTTCATGTGGTGTCATGTGTCATGTATTGTCATGTGGTGTCATGTGCCATCATATGTCATGTGTCATGTGGTACCAGGTGTCATGTGCCATGTGTCATCATGTATCATCATGTGTCATGTGGTGTCATGTGGTGTCATGTGGTGTCATGTGTCATGTGGTGTCAGGTGTCATCATGTTTCATGTGGTGCAATGTTTCATCATGTGTCGTCATGTGTCATGTGTTGTCAGTCATGTGGTGTCATGTGATGTCATGTGTCATATGGTGTCATGTGGTGTCATGTGTCATGAGTCATGTGGTGTCATGTAGTATCAATTGGTGTCATGTGTCATGTGGTGTGATGTGTCGTTTGGTGTCATGTGTTGTCATGTGTCGTCATGTGTCATATGTTGTCATGTGTAATCATGTGTCATATGTTGTCATGTGTCATCATGTCTCATGTGGTTTCATGTGTCATCACGTGGTGTCATGTGGTGTCATGTGGTATAATGTGGTGTCATGTGGTGTCATGTTTCATGTGGTGCAATGTTTCATCATGTGTCATCATGTGTCATCATGTGTCATGTGTTAGCAGTCATATGTGTCATGTGGTGTCCTGTGTGATCATGTATCATGTGGTGTCATGTGGTGTCATGTGGTGTCATGTGCCATGTGGTGTCATGTGGTGTCATATCATGTGGTATCATGTGGTGTCATGTGTCCTGTGGTGTCATGTACCATGTGGTGTCATAAGTCATGTGGTGTCATGTAGTGTCAATTGGTGTCATGTGCCATGTGGTGTCATATGTTGTGTGGTATCATGTGTTGTCATGTGGTGTCATGTGTCGTCATGTGTCATGTGGTGTCATGTGGTGTCATATGCCATGTGTCATCATGTGTCAGGTGTTATCATGTGGTGCCATATGTCATCATGTGCCATCATGTATCATGTGTTGTCAGTCATGTGGTGTCATGTGTCATCGTGTATCATGTGTCATCATGTGGTGTCATGTGTCATGTATTGTCATGTGGTTTCATGTGGTGTTATGTGTCATGTGATGTCATATGCCATCATATGTCATGTGTCATGTGGTATCAGGTATCATGTGGTATCATGTGCCATGCGTCATCATGTGTCATGTGTTATCATGTGTTGTCATGTGTCATCATGTGTCATGTGATGTCATTTACGACATCATATGTCGTCATGTGGTGTCATGTTTCAAGTTGTGTCATGTGTCCTGTGGTGTCATGTGTTTTGTCATGTGGTGTCATATGTCATGTGGTGTCAAATGCCATGTGTCATCATGTGTCATGTGTTATCATATGTTGTCATGTGTCATCATGTGTCATGTGTCATCATGTGTCATCATGTGGTGTCATGTGGTGCCATGTGGTGTCAAGTGGCATCATATCATGTTATGTTATGTGGTGTCATGTGTCATATGTCATGTGGTATCATGTGGTGTCATGTGGTCATATGTCATGTGTCATGTGTCATGTGGTGTCATGTGTCATCATGTGGTGTCATGTGGTGTCATGTGGTATAATGTGGTGTCATGATGTGTCATGTGTCATGTGGTATCATATGGTTTCATGTGTCATGTGGTGTCATGTGTCATCATGTTTCATGTGGTGCAATGTTTCATCATGTGTCATCATGTGTCATAATGTGTCATGTGTTAGCAGTCATATGTGTCATGTGGTGTCCTGTGTGATCATGTATCATGTGGTGTCATGTGGTGTCATGTGGTGTCATGTGTCATGTGGTGTCATGTGGTGTCATATCATATGGTATCATATGGTGTCATGTGTCCTGTGGTGTCATGTACCATGTGGTGTCATAAGTCATGTGGTGTCATGTAGTGTCAATTGGTGTCATGTGCCATTTGGTGTCATGTGGTGTCATATGCCATGTGTCATCATGTGTCATGTGATGTCATTTACGACATCATATGTCGTCATGTGGTGTCATGTTTCAGGTTGTGTCATGTGTCCTGTGGTGTCATGTGTTTTGTCATGTGGTGTCGTGTGTCATGTGGTGTCATATGGTGTCAAATGCCATGTGTCATCATGTGTCATGTGTTATCATATGTTGTCATGTGTCATCATGTGTCATGTGTCATCATGTGTCATCATGTGGTGTCATGTGGTGCCATGTGGTGTCAAGTGGCATCATATCATGTTATGTTATGTGGTGTCATGTGTCATGTGGTGTCATGTGTCATGTGGTGTCATGTGCTGTCATGTGGTGTCATGTGTCATGAGTCATGTGGTGTCATGTAGTGTCAATTGGCGTCATGTGGTGTCATATGTCATGTGGTGTCATGTGTTATCATGTGGTGTCATGTGTCATCATGTGTCATGTGGTGTCATGTGGTGTCATATGCCATGTGTCATTTGTCATGTGGTGTCATGTATTGTCATGTGTTGTCATGTGGTTTCATGTGGTGTCATGTGTCATGTATTGTCATGTGGTGTCATGTGTCATCATATGTCATGTATCATGTGGTGTCATGTGTCATCATGTGTCATGTGGTGTCATGTATCATCATGCGTCATGTGGTATCATATGTCATATGATATCATGTAGTGTCATGTTGTGTTGTGTCATGTGTCATATGCTGTCATGTGCTGTCATATCATGTGGTGTCATGTGGTGTCATGTGTCATGTGTCATGTGGTGTCATGTGTCATGTGGTGTCATGTGTCATGTGGTATCATGTTTCATGTGGTGTCATGTGTTGTTATTTGGTGTTGTGTGTTATCATGTGTTATGTGGTGTCATGTGGTGTCATATGACATGTGTCTTCATGTGTCATGTATCATGTGTCATCATATGTCATGTGGTGTCATGTATCATGTTGTGTCATGTGGTATCATGTGGTGTCATGTGGTGTCATGTCATGTGGTGTCACGTGATCATGTGTCATGTGGTGTCATATGTCGTCATGTGTCATCATGTGTCATCATGTGGTGTCATGTGGTGTCATGTGGTATAATGTGGTGTCATGTGGTGTCATGTCATGTGGTGTCACATGGTCATGTATCATGTTGTGTCATGTGGTGTCATGTGTCATGTGGTGTCAGGTGTCATCATGTTTCATGTGGTGCAATGTTTCATCATGTTGTCATGTGTCATGTGTTGTCAGTCATGTGGTGTCATGTGGTGTCATGTGTCATCATGTGTCATATGGTGTCATGTGGTGTCATGTGTCATGAGTCATGTGGTGTCATGTAGTATCAATTGGTGTCATGTGTCATGTGGTGTGATGTGTCGTTTGGTGTCATGTGTTGTCATGTGTCGTCATGTGTCATGTGTTGTCATGTGTAATCATGTGTCATATGTTGTCATGTGTCATCATGTCTCATGTGGCATATGTCATGTGGTATCATGTGGTGTCATGTGGTCATGTGTCATGTGTCATGTGGTGTCATGTGTCATCATGTGGTGTCATGTGGTGTCATGTGGTATAATGTGGTGTCATGTGGTGTCATGTCATGTGGTGTCACATGGTCAAGTGTCATGTGTCATATGGTGTCATGTGTCATGTGGTAACATGTGGTGTTATGTGTCATGTGTCATGTGGTGTCATATGGTGTCATGTGTCATGTGGTGTCATGTGTCATCATGTTTCATGTGGTGCAATGTTTTATCATGTGTCATCATGTGTCATCATGTGCCATTTGTTATCAGTCATATGTGTCATGTGGTGTCCTGTGTGATCATGTATCATGTGGTGTCATGTGGTATCATGTGGTGTCATGTGTCATGTAGTGTCATGTGGTGTCATATCATGTGGTATCATCTGGTGTCATGTGTCCTGTGGTGTCATGTACCATGTGGTGTCATGTGTCATGTGGTGTCATGTAGTGTCAATTGGTGTCATGTGCCATGTGATGTCATATGTTGTGTGGTATCATGTGTTGTCATGTGGTGTCATGTGTCGTCATGTGTCATGTGGTATCATGTGGTGTCATATGCCATGTGTCATCATGTGTCATGTGTTATCATGTGGTGCCATATGTCATCATGTGTCATGTGTTGTCAGTCATGTGGTGTCATGTGTCATCATGTGGTGTCATGTGTCATATATTGTCATGTGTTGTCATGTGGTTTCATGTGGAGTCATGTGTCATGTATTGTCATGTGGTGTCATGTGCCATCATATTTCATATGTCATGTGGTGTCATGTGTCATCATGTGTCATCATGTGGTGTCATGTGATGTCATATCATGTGATGTTATGTGGTATCATGTGTCATGTGTCATTTGGTGTCATGTGTCATGTGGCGTCATGTGGTGTCATGTGGTGTCATGTGTCATGAGTCATGTGGTGTCATGTGGTGTCATATGCCATGTGTCATCATGTGTCATGTGTTATCATGTGGTGCCATATGTCATCATGTGCCATCATGTATCATGTGTTGTCAGTCATGTGGTGTCATGTGTCATCGTGTATCATGTGTCATCATGTGGTGTCATGTGTCATGTATTGTCATGTGGTTTCATGTGGTGTTATGTGTCATGTGGTGTCATATGCCATCATATGTCATGTATCATGTGGTATCAGGTGTCATGTGGTATCATGTGCCATGTGTCATCATGTGTCATGTGTTATCATGTGTTGTCATGTGTCATCATGTGTCATGTGATGTCATTTACGACATCATATGTAGTCATGTGGTATCATGTTTCAAGTTGTGTCATGTGTTCTGTGGTGTCATGTGTTTTGTCATGTGGTGTCATGTGTCATGTGGTGTCATTTGGTGTCAAATGCCATGTGTCATGTGTCATCATGTGTCATGTGTTAGCAGTCATATGTGTCATGTGGTGTCCTGTGTGATCATGTATCATGTGGTGTCATGTGGTGTCATGTGGTGTCATGTGTCATGTGGTGTCATGTGGTGTCATATCATGTGGTATCATGTGGTGTTATATGTCCTGTGGTGTCATGTACCATGTGGTGTCATAAGTCATGTGGTGTCATATAGTGTCAATTGGTGTCATGTGCCATGTGGTGTCATATGTTGTGTGGTATCATGTGTTGTCATGTGGTGTCATGTGTCGTCATGTGTCATGTGGTGTCATGTGGTGTCATATGCCATGTGTCATCATGTGTCGTATGTTATCATGTGGTGCCATATGTCATCATGTGCCATCATGTATCATGTGTTGTCAGTCATGTGATGTCATGTGTCATCGTGTATCATGTGTCATCATGTGGTGTCATGTGTCATGTATTGTCATGTGGTTTCATGTGGTGTTATGTGTCATGTGGTGTCATATGCCATCATATGTCATGTGTCATGTGGTATCAGGTGTCATGTTTCAGGTTGTGTCATGTGTCCTGTGGTGTCATGTGTTTTGTCATGTGGTGTCATCTATCATCATGCGTCATGTGGTATCATGTGGTATCATGTGGTGTGATGTCATGTGATGTCACATGGTCATGTGTCATGTGATGTCATATGTCATGTTGTGTCATATATCATGTGGTGTCAAGTGGTGTCATATCATGTGGTGGCATGTGGTGTCATGTGTCATGTGTCATGTGGTATGTGTCATGTGGTGTCATGTGTCATGTGGTATCATGTGTCATGTGGTGTCATGTGTTGTCATGTGGTATCATGTGTCATGTGGTATCATGTGGTGTCATATGACATGTGTCATCATGTGTCATGTGTTATCACGTGTCATCATGTGTCATGTGGTGTCATGTCTCATCATGTGTTATGTGTCATGTGGGGTCATGTGTCATGTGGTATCATGTGGTGTCATGTCATGTGATGTTACATGGTCATGTATCATGTGGTGTCATGTGTCATGTGGTGTCATGTGATGTCAAGTGGTGTCATGTGGTGTCATGTGTCAGTATGTTTCATGTGGTGCCATGTGTCATCATGTGTCATCATGTGTCATCATGTGTTGTCAGTCATGTGGTGTCATGTGGCATCATGTGTCATCATGTATCATCATGTGGTGTCATGTGGTATTATGTGGTGTCATATCATGTGATGTTATATGGTATCATGTGTCATGTGGTGTCATGTGTCATGTGTTATCATGTGTTATAATGTGTCATCATATGTCATGTGGTATCATGTGTCATGTGGTATCATGTGTCATGTGGTGTCATGTGTCATGTGGTGTCATGTGGTGTTATATGTCATGTGGTGTCATGTGGTGTCAAGTGGTGTCATGTGGTGTCATATGTCATTTGTCATGTGGTGCCATGTGATGTCATGTGTCATCATGTTTCATGTGGTGCCATGTGTCATGTTGTTTCATGTGGTATATGTCATGTGGTGTCATGTGATATCATGTGGTGTCATGTGTCATGTGGTGTCATGTGGTGTCATGTGTCATGTGGTGTCATGTGTCATGGATTGTCATGTGGTTTCATGTGGTGTCATGTGTCATGTATTGTCATGTGGTGTCATGTGCCATCATATGTCATGTGTCATGTGGTATCAGGTGTCATGTGCCATGTGTCATCATGTATCGTCATGTGTCATGTGGTGTCATGTGGTATCATGTGTCATGTGGTGTCATGTGTCATCATGTTTCATGTGGTGCAATGTGTCATCATGTGTTGTCATGTGTCATGTGTTGTCAGTCATGTGGTGTCATGTGGTGTCATGTGTCATCATGTGTCATATGGTGTCATGTGGTGTCATGTGTCATGAGTCATGTGGTATCATGTAGTGTCAATTGGTATCATGTGTCATGTGATGTGATGTGTCGTTTGGTGTCATGTGTTGTCATGTGTCGTCATGTGTTGTCATGTGTAATCATGTGTCATATGTTGTCATGTGTCATCATGTCTCATGTGTCATATGTCATGTGGTATCATGTGGTGTCATGTGGTCATATGTCATGTGTCATGTGTCATGTGGTGTCATGTGTCATCATGTGGTGTCATGTGGTGTCATGTGGTATAATGTGGTGTCATGATGTGTCATGTGTCATGTGGTATCATATGGTGTCATGTGTCATGTGGTGTCATGTGTCATCATGTTTCATGTGGTGCAATGTTTCATCATGTGTCATCACGTGTCATCATGTGTCATGTGTTAGCAGTCATATGTGTCATGTGGTGTCCTGTGTGATCATATATCATGTGGTGTCATGTGGTGTCATGTGGTGTCATGTGGTGTCATATCATGTGGTATCATGTGGTGTCATGTGTCCTGTGGTGTCATGTACCATGTGGTGTCATAAGTCATGTGGTGTCATGTAGTGTCAATTGGTGTCATGTGCCATGTGGTGTCATATGTTGTGTGGTATCATGTGTTGTCATGTGGTGTCATGTGTCGTCATGTGTCATGTGGTGTCATGTGGTGTCATATGCCATGTGTCATCATGTGTCATGTGTTATCATGTGGTGCCATATGTCATCATGTGCCATCATGTATCATGTATTGTCAGTCATGTGGTGTCATGTGTCATTGTGTATCATGTGTCATCATGTGGTGTCATGTGTCATGTATTGTCATGTGGTTTCATGTGGTGTTATGTGTCATGTGGTGTCATATGCTATCATATGTCATGTGTCATATGGTATCAGGTGTCATGTGGTATCATGTGCCATGTGTCATCATGTGTCATGTGTTATCATGTGTTGTCATGTGTCATCATGTGTCATGTGATGTCATTTACGACATCATATGTTGTCATGTGGTGTCATGTTTCAAGTTGTGTCATGTGTCCTGTGGTGTCATGTGTTTTGTCATGTGGTGTCATGTGGTGTCATGTGGTGTCAAATGCCATGTGTCATCATGTGTCATGTGTTATCATATGTTGTCATGTGTCATTATGTGTCATGTGTCATCATGTGTCATCATGTGGTGTCATGTGGTGCCATGTGGTGTCAAGTGGCATCATATCATGTTATGTTATGTGGTGTCATGTGTCATGCCATGTGGTATCATGTGGTGTCATGTGGTCATATGTCATGTGTCATGTGTCATGTGGTGTCATGTGTCATCATGTGGTGTTATGTGGTGTCATGTGGTATAATGTGGTGTCATGATGTGTCATGTGTCATGTGGTATCATATGGTGTCATGTGTCATGTGGTGTCATGTGTCATCATGTTTCATGTGGTGCAATGTTTCATCATGTGTCAACATGTGTCATCATGTGTCATGTGTTAGCAGTCATATATGTCATGTGGTGTCCTGTGTGATCATGTATCATGTGGTGTCATGATGTGTCATGTGTCATGTGGTATCCCATGGTGTCATGTGTCATGTGGTGTCATGTGTCATCATGTTTCATGTGGTGCAATGTTTTATCATGTGTCATCATGTGTCATCATGTGTCATGTGTTAGCAGTCATATGTGTCATGTGGTGTCCTGTGTGATCATGTATCATGTGGTGTCATGTGGTGTCATGTGGTGTCATGTGTCATGTGGTGTCATGTGGTGTCATATCATGTGGTATCATGTGGTGTCATGTGTCCTGTGGTGTCATGTACCATGTGGTGTCATAAGTCATGTGGTGTCATGTAGTGTCAATTGGTGTCATGTGCCATGTGGTGTCATATGTTGTGTGGTATCATGTGTTGTCATGTGGTGTCATGTGTCGTCATGTGTCATGTGGTGTCATGTGGTGTCATATGCCATGTGTCATCATGTGTCATGTGTTATCATGTGGTGCCATATGTCATCATGTGCCATCATGTATCATGTGTTGTCAGTCATGTGGTGTCATGTGTCATCGTGTATCATGTGTCATCATGTGGTGTCATGTGTCATGTATTGTCATGTGGTTTCATGTGGTGTTATGTGTCATGTGGTGTCATATGCCATCATATGTCATGTGTCATGTGGTATCAGGTGTCATGTGGTATCATGTGCCATGTGTCATCATGTGTCATGTGTTATCATGTGTTGTCATGTGTCATCATGTGTCATGTGATGTCATTTACGACATCATATGTCGTCATGTGGTGTCATGTTTCAGGTTGTGTCATGTGTCCTGTGGTGTCATGTGTTTTGTCATGTGGTGTCATCTATCATCATGCGTCATGTGGTATCATGTGGTATCATGTGGTGTGATGTCATGTGATGTCACATGGTTATGTGTCATGTGATGTCACATGTCATGTTGTGTCATGTATCATGTGGTGTCAAGTGGTGTCATATCATGTGGTGGCATGTGGTGTCATGTGTCATGTGTCTTGTGGTATGTGTCATGTGGTGTCATGTGTCATGTGGTATCATGTGTCATATGGTGTCATGTGTTGTCATGTGGTATCATGTGTCATCATGTGTCATGTGGTATCATGTGGTGTCATATGACATGTGTCATCATGTGTCATGTGTTATCACGTGTCATCATGTGTCATGTGGTGTCATGTCTCACAATGTGTTATGTGTCATGTGGTGTCATGTGTCATGTGGTATCATGTGGTGTCATGTCATGTGATGTTACATGGTCATGTATCATGTGGTGTCATGTGTCATGTGATGTCATGTGGTGTCAAGTGGTGTCATGTGGTGTCATGTGTCAGTATGTTTCATGTGGTGCCATGTGTCATCATGTGTCATCATGTGTTGTCAGTCATGTGGTGTCATGTGGCATCATGTGTCATCATGTATCATCATGTGGTGTCATGTGGTATCATGTGGTGTCATATCATGTGATGTTATGTGGTATCATGTGTCATGTGTCATGTGGTATCATGTGTCATGTGTTATCATGTGTTGTAATGTGTCATCATATGTCATGTGGTATCATGTGTCATGTGGTATCATGTGTCATGTGGTGTCATGTGTCATGTGGTGTCATGTGGTGTTATATGTCATGTGGTGTCATGTGGTGTCAAGTGGTGTCATGTGGTGTCATATGTCATTTGTCATGTGGTGCCATGTGATGTCATGTGTCATCATGTTTCATGTGGTGCCATGTGTCATGTTGTGTCATGTGGTATATGTCATGTGGTGTCATGTGATATAATGTGGTGTCATGTGTCATGTGGTGTCATGTGGTGTCATGTGGTGTCATGTGTCATGTGGTGTCATGTGTCATCATGTTTCATGTGCTGCCATGTTTCATCATGTGCCATCATGTGTTATGTGTTGTCAGTCATGTGGTGTCATGTGTCATCATGTATCATGTGTCATCATGTGGTGTCATGTGTCATGTATTGTCATGTGGTTTCATGTGGTGTCATGTGTCATGTATTGTCATGTGGTGTCATGTGCCATCATATGTCATGTGTCATGTGGTATCAGGTGTCATGTGCCATGTGTCATCATGTATCATCATGTGTCATGTGGTGTCATGTGGTGTCATGTGGTGTCATGTGTCATGTGGTGTCAGGTGTCATCATGTTTCATGTGGTGCAATGTTTCATCATGTGTCGTCATGTGTCATGTGTTGTCAGTCATGTGGTGTCATGTGATGTCATGTGTCATCATGTGTCATATGGTGTCATGTGGTGTCATGTGTCATGAGTCATGTGGTGTCATGTAGTATCAATTGGTGTCATGTGTCATGTGGTGTGATGTGTCGTTTGGTGTCATGTGTTGTCATGTGTCGTCATGTGTCATATGTTGTCATGTGTAATCATGTGTCATATGTTGTCATGTGTCATCATGTCTCATGTGGTTTCATGTGTCATCATGTGGTGTCATGTGGTGTCATGTGGTATAATGTGGTGTCATGTGGTGTCATGTTTCATGTGGTGCAATGTTTCATCATGTGTCATCATGTGTCATCATGTGTCATGTGTTAGCAGTCATATGTGTCATGTGGTGTCCTGTGTGATCATGTATCATGTGGTGTCATGTGGTGTCATGTGGTGTCATGTGTCATGTGGTGTCATGTGGTGTCATATCATGTGGTATCATGTGGTGTCATGTGTCCTGTGGTGTCATGTACCATGTGGTGTCATAAGTCATGTGGTGTCATGTAGTGTCAATTGGTGTCATGTGCCATGTGGTGTCATATGTTGTGTGGTATCATGTGTTGTCATGTGGTGTCATGTGTCGTCATGTGTCATGTGGTGTCATGTGGTGTCATATGCCATGTGTCATCATGTGTCAGGTGTTATCATGTGGTGCCATATGTCATCATGTGCCATCATGTATCATGTGTTGTCAGTCATGTGGTGTCATGTGTCATCGTGTATCATGTGTCATCATGTGGTGTCATGTGTCATGTATTGTCATGTGGTTTCATGTGGTGTTATGTGTCATGTGATGTCATATGCCATCATATATCATGTGTCATGTGGTATCAGGTATCATGTGGTATCATGTGCCATGTGTCATCATGTGTCATGTGTTATCATGTGTTGTCATGTGTCATCATGTGTCATGTGATGTCATTTACGACATCATATGTCGTCATGTGGTGTCATGTTTCAAGTTGTGTCATGTGTCCTGTGGTGTCATGTGTTTTGTCATGTGGTGTCATATGTCATGTGGTGTCAAATGCCATGTGTCATCATGTGTCATGTGTTATCATATGTTGTCATGTGTCATCATGTGTCATGTGTCATCATGTGTCATCATGTGGTGTCATGTGGTGCCATGTGGTGTCAAGTGGCATCATATCATGTTATGTTATGTGGTGTCATGTGTCATATGTCATGTGGTATCATGTGGTGTCATGTGGTCATATGTCATGTGTCATGTGTCATGTGGTGTCATGTGTCATCATGTGGTGTCATGTGGTGTCATGTGGTATAATGTGGTGTCATGATGTGTCATGTGTCATGTGGTATCATATGGTTTCATGTGTCATGTGGTGTCATGTGTCATCATGTTTCATGTGGTGCAATGTTTCATCATGTGTCATCATGTGTCATAATGTGTCATGTGTTAGCAGTCATATGTGTCATGTGGTGTCCTGTGTGATCATGTATCATGTGGTGTCATGTGGTGTCATGTGGTGTCATGTGTCATGTGGTGTCATGTGGTGTCATATCATATGGTATCATATGGTGTCATGTGTCCTGTGGTGTCATGTACCATGTGGTGTCATAAGTCATGTGGTGTCATGTAGTGTCAATTGGTGTCATGTGCCATGTGGTGTCATGTGGTGTCATATGCCATGTGTCATCATGTGTCATGTGATGTCATTTACGACATCATATGTCGTCATGTGGTGTCATGTTTCAGGTTGTGTCATGTGTCCTGTGGTGTCATGTGTTTTGTCATGTGGTGTCGTGTGTCATGTGGTGTCATATGGTGTCAAATGCCATGTGTCATCATGTGTCATGTGTTATCATATGTTGTCATGTGTCATCATGTGTCATGTGTCATCATGTGTCATCATGTGGTGTCATGTGGTGCCATGTGGTGTCAAGTGGCATCATATCATGTTATGTTATGTGGTGTCATGTGTCATGTGGTGTCATGTGTCATGTGGTGTCATGTGCTGTCATGTGGTGTCATGTGTCATGAGTCATGTGGTGTCATGTAGTGTCAATTGGCGTCATGTGGTGTCATATGTCATGTGGTGTCATGTGTTATCATGTGGTGTCATGTGTCATCATGTGTCATGTGGTGTCATGTGGTGTCATATGCCATGTGTCATTTGTCATGTGGTGTCATGTATTGTCATGTGTTGTCATGTGGTTTCATGTGGTGTCATGTGTCATGTATTGTCATGTGGTGTCATGTGTCATCATATGTCATGTATCATGTGGTGTCATGTGTCATCATGTGTCATGTATCATGTGGTGTCAAGTGGTGTCATATCATGTGGTGGCATGTGGTGTCATGTGTCATGTGTCTTGTGGTATGTGTCATGTGGTGTCATGTGTCATGTGGTATCATGTGTCATATGGTGTCATGTGTTGTCATGTGGTATCATGTGTCATCATGTGTCATGTGGTATCATGTGGTGTCATATGACATGTGTCATCATGTGTCATGTGTTATCACGTGTCATCATGTGTCATGTGGTGTCATGTCTCACAATGTGTTATGTGTCATGTGGTGTCATGTGTCATGTGGTATCATGTGGTGTCATGTCATGTGATGTTACATGGTCATGTATCATGTGGTGTCATGTGTCATGTGATGTCATGTGGTGTCAAGTGGTGTCATGTGGTGTCATGTGTCAGTATGTTTCATGTGGTGCCATGTGTCATCATGTGTCATCATGTGTTGTCAGTCATGTGGTGTCATGTGGCATCATGTGTCATCATGTATCATCATGTGGTATCATGTGGTATCATGTGGTGTCATATCATGTGATGTTATGTGGTATCATGTGTCATGTGTCATGTGGTATCATGTGTCATGTGTTATCATGTGTTGTAATGTGTCATCATATGTCATGTGGTATCATGTGTCATGTGGTATCATGTGTCATGTGGTGTCATGTGTCATGTGGTGTCATGTGGTGTTATATGTCATGTGGTGTCATGTGGTGTCAAGTGGTGTCATGTGGTGTCATATGTCATTTGTCATGTGGTGCCATGTGATGTCATGTGTCATCATGTTTCATGTGGTGCCATGTGTCATGTTGTGTCATGTGGTATATGTCATGTGGTGTCATGTGATATAATGTGGTGTCATGTGTCATGTGGTGTCATGTGGTGTCATGTGGTGTCATGTGTCATGTGGTGTCATGTGTCATCATGTTTCATGTGCTGCCATGTTTCATCATGTGCCATCATGTGTTATGTGTTGTCAGTCATGTGGTGTCATGTGTCATCATGTATCATGTGTCATCATGTGGTGTCATGTGTCATGTATTGTCATGTGGTTTCATGTGGTGTCATGTGTCATGTATTGTCATGTGGTGTCATGTGCCATCATATGTCATGTGTCATGTGGTATCAGGTGTCATGTGCCATGTGTCATCATGTATCATCATGTGTCATGTGGTGTCATGTGGTGTCATGTGGTGTCATGTGTCATGTGGTGTCAGGTGTCATCATGTTTCATGTGGTGCAATGTTTCATCATGTGTCGTCATGTGTCATGTGTTGTCAGTCATGTGGTGTCATGTGATGTCATGTGTCATCATGTGTCATATGGTGTCATGTGGTGTCATGTGTCATGAGTCATGTGGTGTCATGTAGTATCAATTGGTGTCATGTGTCATGTGGTGTGATGTGTCGTTTGGTGTCATGTGTTGTCATGTGTCGTCATGTGTCATATGTTGTCATGTGTAATCATGTGTCATATGTTGTCATGTGTCATCATGTCTCATGTGGTTTCATGTGTCATCATGTGGTGTCATGTGGTGTCATGTGGTATAATGTGGTGTCATGTGGTGTCATGTTTCATGTGGTGCAATGTTTCATCATGTGTCATCATGTGTCATCATGTGTCATGTGTTAGCAGTCATATGTGTCATGTGGTGTCCTGTGTGATCATGTATCATGTGGTGTCATGTGGTGTCATGTGGTGTCATGTGTCATGTGGTGTCATGTGGTGTCATATCATGTGGTATCATGTGGTGTCATGTGTCCTGTGGTGTCATGTACCATGTGGTGTCATAAGTCATGTGGTGTCATGTAGTGTCAATTGGTGTCATGTGCCATGTGGTGTCATATGTTGTGTGGTATCATGTGTTGTCATGTGGTGTCATGTGTTGTCATGTGTCATGTGGTGTCATGTGGTGTCATATGCCATGTGTCATCATGTGTCAGGTGTTATCATGTGGTGCCATATGTCATCATGTGCCATCATGTATCATGTGTTGTCAGTCATGTGGTGTCATGTGTCATCGTGTATCATGTGTCATCATGTGGTGTCATGTGTCATGTATTGTCATGTGGTTTCATGTGGTGTTATGTGTCATGTGATGTCATATGCCATCATATGTCATGTGTCATGTGGTATCAGGTATCATGTGGTATCATGTGCCATGTGTCATCATGTGTCATGTGTTATCATGTGTTGTCATGTGTCATCATGTGTCATGTGATGTCATTTACGACATCATATGTCGTCATGTGGTGTCATGTTTCAAGTTGTGTCATGTGTCCTGTGGTGTCATGTGTTTTGTCATGTGGTGTCATATGTCATGTGGTGTCAAATGCCATGTGTCATCATGTGTCATGTGTTATCATATGTTGTCATGTGTCATCATGTGTCATGTGTCATCATGTGTCATCATGTGGTGTCATGTGGTGCCATGTGGTGTCAAGTGGCATCATATCATGTTATGTTATGTGGTGTCATGTGTCATATGTCATGTGGTATCATGTGGTGTCATGTGGTCATATGTCATGTGTCATGTGTCATGTGGTGTCATGTGTCATCATGTGGTGTCATGTGGTGTCATGTGGTATAATGTGGTGTCATGATGTGTCATGTGTCATGTGGTATCATATGGTTTCATGTGTCATGTGGTGTCATGTGTCATCATGTTTCATGTGGTGCAATGTTTCATCATGTGTCATCATGTGTCATAATGTGTCATGTGTTAGCAGTCATATGTGTCATGTGGTGTCCTGTGTGATCATGTATCATGTGGTGTCATGTGGTGTCATGTGGTGTCATGTGTCATGTGGTGTCATGTGGTGTCATATCATATGGTATCATATGGTGTCATGTGTCCTGTGGTGTCATGTACCATGTGGTGTCATAAGTCATGTGGTGTCATGTAGTGTCAATTGGTGTCATGTGCCATGTGGTGTCATGTGGTGTCATATGCCATGTGTCATCATGTGTCATGTGATGTCATTTACGACATCATATGTCGTCATGTGGTGTCATGTTTCAGGTTGTGTCATGTGTCCTGTGGTGTCATGTGTTTTGTCATGTGGTGTCGTGTGTCATGTGGTGTCATATGGTGTCAAATGCCATGTGTCATCATGTGTCATGTGTTATCATATGTTGTCATGTGTCATCATGTGTCATGTGTCATCATGTGTCATCATGTGGTGTCATGTGGTGCCATGTGGTGTCAAGTGGCATCATATCATGTTATGTTATGTGGTGTCATGTGTCATGTGGTGTCATGTGTCATGTGGTGTCATGTGCTGTCATGTGGTGTCATGTGTCATGAGTCATGTGGTGTCATGTAGTGTCAATTGGCGTCATGTGGTGTCATATGTCATGTGGTGTCATGTGTTATCATGTGGTGTCATGTGTCATCATGTGTCATGTGGTGTCATGTGGTGTCATATGCCATGTGTCATTTGTCATGTGGTGTCATGTATTGTCATGTGTTGTCATGTGGTTTCATGTGGTGTCATGTGTCATGTATTGTCATGTGGTGTCATGTGTCATCATATGTCATGTATCATGTGGTGTCATGTGTCATCATGTGTCATGTGGTGTCATGTATCATCATGCGTCATGTGGTATCATATGTCATATGATATCATGTAGTGTCATGTTGTGTTGTGTCATGTGTCATATGCTGTCATGTGCTGTCATATCATGTGGTGTCATGTGGTGTCATGTGTCATGTGTCATGTGGTGTCATGTGTCATGTGGTGTCATGTGTCATGTGGTATCATGTTTCATGTGGTGTCATGTGTTGTTATTTGGTGTTGTGTGTTATCATGTGTTATGTGGTGTCATGTGGTGTCATATGACATGTGTCTTCATGTGTCATGTATCATGTGTCATCATATGTCATGTGGTGTCATGTATCATGTTGTGTCATGTGGTATCATGTGGTGTCATGTGGTGTCATGTCATGTGGTGTCACGTGATCATGTGTCATGTGGTGTCATATGTCGTCATGTGTCATCATGTGTCATCATGTGGTGTCATGTGGTGTCATGTGGTATAATGTGGCGTCATGTGGTGTCATGTCATGTGGTGTCACATGGTCAAGTGGCATGTGTCATGTGGTGTCATGTGTCATGTAGGGACATGTGGTGTTATCTGTCATGTGTCATGTGGTGTCAAGTGGTGTCATGTGGTGTCATATGTCATGTGGTATCATGTGGTGTCATGTGTCATGTAGTGTCATGTGTCATCATGTTTCATCTGGTGCCATGTGTCATCATGTGTCATCATGTGTCGTGTGTTGTCAGTCATATGGTGTCATGTGGTGTCCTGTATCGTCATGTGTCATCATGTGTCATTATGTGGTATCATGTGGTGTCATGTGGTGTCATGTGGTGTAATGTGTCATGTAGTGTCATGTGGTGTCATATCATGTGGTGTCACATGTCATGTGGTGTCATGTGCCATGTGGTATCATGTGTCATGAGTCATGTGGTGTCATCTAGTGTCAATTGGTGTCATGTGGCATCATGTGGTGTCATATGTCATGTGGTGTCATGTGTTGTCATGTGGTGTCATATGTCATGTGGTGTCATGTGGTGTCATATGCCATGTGTCATCATGTGTTATATGTTATCATGTGTTGTCATGTGTCATCATGTGTCATGAGGTGTCATGTGTCGCCATGTGTCATGTGGTATCATGTGTCATGTGGTGTCACATGGTCATATGTCATGTGTCATGTTGTGTCATGTGGTATGTGTCATGTGTCATGTGGTGTCATGTGGTGTCAAGTGGTGTCATATGGTGTCATGTGTCATGTGGTGTCATGTGTCATCTGGTGTCATGTGTCATCATGTTTCATGTGGTGCCATGTGTCATCATGTGCCATCATGTGTCATGTGTTGTCAGTCATGTGGTGTCATGTGTCAACATGTATCATGTGTCATGTGGTGTCATGTGTCATGTATTGTCATGTGGTTTCATGTGGTGTCATGTGTCATGTGGTGTCATGTGCCATCATATGCCATGTGTCATGTGTCATCATGTGTCATGTGGTGTCATGTATCATCATGTGTCATGTGATGTCATGTGTCATGTGGTGTCATGTGGTATTGTGTGCCATGTGTCATGTGTCATCATGTGTTATGTGGTGTCATGTGTCATCATGCGTCATGTGGTGCCATGTGTCATGTGGTGTCATGTGGTGTCATATCATATGGTGTCATGTGGTATTATGTGTCATGTGGTGTTGTCATGTGGTGTCATGTGGTGTCATGTGCCATGTGTCATCATGTGTCATGTGTTATCATGTGTTGTCATGTGTCATCATATGTCATGTGGTGTCATGTGTCATGTGGTGTCATGTGTTATGTGGTGTCATGTGATGTTATATGTCATGTGGTGTCAAGTGGTGTCATGTGGCATCATGTGGTGTCATACGTCATGTGGTGTCATGTGTTGTCATGTGGTTCCATGTGTCATCATGTATCATGTGTCATCATGTGGTGTCCTGTATCATGTGGTGTCATGTGGCATCATGTGCCATGTGTCATGTGTCCTCATGTGTCATGTGATGTCATGTGTCATGTGGTGTCATGTGGTATTGTGTGCCATGTGTCATGTGTCATCATGTGTTATGTGGTGTCATGTGTCATCATGTGTCATGTGGTGCCATGTGTCATGTGGTGTCATGTGGTGTCATATCATATGGTGTCATGTGGTATGTGTCATGTGGTGTTGTCATATGGTGTCATGTGGTGTCATGTGCCATGTGTCATCATGTGTCATGTGTTATCATGTGTTGTCATGTGTCATCATATGTCATGTGGTGTCATGTGTCATGTGGTGTCATGTGTCATGTGGTGTCATGTGATATTATGTGTCATAAGGTGTCATGTGGTGTCAAGTGGCGTCATGTGGCGTCATGTGGTGTCATACGTAATGTGGTGTCATGTGTTGTCATGTGATGTCATGTGTCATCATGTATCATGTGTCATCGTGTGGTGTCATGTGTCATGTATTGTCATGTGTTGTCATGTGGTTTCATGTGATGTCATGTGTCATGTATTGTCATGTGGTGTCATGTGCCATCATATGTCATGTGTCATGTGGTGTCATGTGTCATGTGGTGTCATGTGCCATGTGTCATCATGTGTCATGTGTTATCATGTGTTGTCATGTGTCATCATGTGTCATGTGGTGTCATGTATCATTATGTGTCATGTGTGTCATGTGGTGTTGTGTGCCATGTGTCATCATGTGTCATGTGGTGTCATATGTCATGTATTGTCATGTGTTGTCATGTGGTTTTCATATGGTGTCATTTGTCATGTATTGTCATGTGGTGTCACATGCCATCATATGTCATGTGTCATGGGGTGTCATGTGGTGTCATGTGTCATCATGTGTCATGTGGTGTCATGTATCATCATGCGACATGTGGTGTCATGTTGTGTTGTGTCATGTGTCATGTGGTGTCATGTGCTGTCATATGTGATGTCATATGGTGTCATTTGTCATGTATCATGTGGTGTCATGTGTCATGTGATGTCATGTGTCATGTGGTATAATGTTTCATCATGTGTCATGTGGTATCATGTGTCATCATGTGTCATGTGGTGTCATGTGGTGTCATATGACATGTGTCTTCATGTGTCATGTGTTATCATGTGTTATCATGTGTCATGTGGTATCATGTGTCATCATGTGTCATATGGTATCATGTGGTATCATGTGGTGTCATGTGGTGTCATGTCATGTGGTGTCACGTGATCATGTGTCATGTGGTGTCATGTGTCATCATGTATCATCATGTGTCATCATGTGTCATCATGTGGTATCATGTGGTGTCATGTGGTATAATGTGGTGTCATGTGGTGTCATGTCATGTGATGTCACATGGTCAAGTGTCATGTGTCATATGGTGTCATGTGGTGTCATGTGCCATCATATGTCATGTGTCATGTGGTGTTATGTGCCATGTATTGACATATGGTGTCATGTGCCATCATATGTCATGTGTCATGTGGTGTCATGTGTCATGTGGTGTCATGTGCCATGTGTCATCATGTGTCATGTGGTATCATGTGTCATGTGGTGTCATATGGTATCGTGTGCCATGTGTCATGTGTCATCATGTATCATGTGTCATCATGTGGTGTCATGTGTCATGTATTGTCATATGTTGTCATGTGGTTTCATGTGGTGTCATGTGTCATGTATTGTCATGTGGTGTCATGTTCCATCATATGTCATGTGTCATGTGGTATCATGTGTCATGTGGTATTATGTGCCATGTGTCATCATGTGTCATGTGATATCATGTGTCATGTGGTGTCATGTGGTATCATGTGCCATGTGTCATGTGTCATCATGTGTCATGTGGTGTCATGTGTCATGTGGTGTCATGTGGTATCGTGTGCCATGTGTCATGTGTCATCATGTGTCATGTGGTGTTATGTGTCATCATGTGTCATGTGGTGCCATGTGTCATGTGGTGTCATGTGGTGTCATGTGGTGTCATATCATATGGTGTCATGTGGTGTTATGTGTCATGTGGTGTTGTCATGTGGTGTCATATGGTGTCATGTGCCATGTGTCATCATGTGTCATGTGTCATCATATGTCATGTGGTGTCATGTGTCATGTGGTGTCATGTGTCATGTGGTGTCATGTGGTATTATGTGTCATGTGGTGTCAAGTGGTGTCATGTGGTGTCATGTGTCATTTGTCATGTGGTGTCATGTGATGTCATGTATCAGTATGTTTCATGTGATGCCATGTGTCATCATGTGTCATCATGTGTCATGTGTTGTCAGTCATGTGGTGTCATGTGGTGTCATGTGTCATCATGTGTCATCATGTGGTGTCATGTTGCGTTATATCATGTGATGTTTTGTGATGTCATGTGTCATGTGTCATGTTGTGTCATGTGTCATGTGGTGTCATGTGGTGTCATGTGGTGTCAGGTGTCATGAGTCATGTGGTGTCATGTAGTGTAAATTGGTGTCATGTGGCGTCATGTGGTGTCATATGTCATGTGGTGTCATGTGTTGTCATGTGGTGTCATGTGTTATCATGTGGCATGTGGTTTTATGTGGTGTCATATGCCATGTGTCATGTGGTGTCATGTATTGTCATGTGTTGTAATATGGTTTCATGTGGTGTCATGTGTCATATATTGTCATATGGTGTCATGTGCCATCATATGTCATGTGTCATGTGGTGTCATGTGTCATCATGTGTCATGTGGTGTCATGTATCATCATGCGTCATGTGGTGTCATGTGTCATGTGATATCATGTGGTGTCATGTTGTGTTGTGTCATGTGTCATGTGGTGTCATGTGCTGTCATATCATGTGGTGTCATGTGTCATGTGGTGTCATGTGTCATCATGTTTCATGTGGTGCCATGTGTTATCATGTGCCACCATGTGTCATGTGTTGTCAGTCATGTGGTGTCATGTGTCATCATGTATCATCATGTATCATGTATCATGTCTCATCATGTGGTGTCATGTGTCATGTATTATCATGTGGTTTCATGTGGTGTCATGTGTCATGCAGTGTCATGTGTCATCTGGTGTCATGTCTCATCATGTTTCATGTGGTGCCATGTGTCATCATGTGCCATCATGTGTCATGTGTTGTCAGTCATATGGTGTCATGTGGTGTCCTGTGTCGTCATGTGTCATCATGTGTAATCATGAGGTGTCATGTGGTGTCATGTGGTGTCATGTGGTGTCATGTGGTATAATGTGTCATGTGGTGTCATGTGGTGTCATATCATGTGGTGTCATGTGGTGTCACATGTCATGTGGTGTCATGTGTCATCATGTATCCTGTGTCATGTCATGTATTGTCATATGGTTTCATGTGGTGTCATTTGTCATGTGGTGTCATGTGCCATCATATGTCATGTGTCATGTGATATCAGGTCACATGTGGTGTCATGTGCCATGTGTCATCATGTGTCATGTGTTATCATGTGTTGTCATGTGTCATCATGTGTCATGTGGTGTCATGTATCATCATTTGTCATGTGGTGTCATGTGTCATGTGGTATCATGTGGTGTCATGTGGTGTCATGTCATGTGGTGTCACAAGGGCATGTGTCATGTGTCATGTGGTGTCATATGTCATGTTGTGTCATGTATCATGTGGTGTCATGTGGTGTCATATCATGTGGTATCATGTCGTGTCATGTGGTGTCATGTGTCATGTGGTGTCATGTGCCATGTGGTGTCATATGTCATCATGTTTTATGTGTCATGTATTGTCATGTGTTGTCATGTGGTTTCATGTGGTGTCATGTGTCATGTATTGTCATGTGGTGTCATGTGCCATCATATTTCATGTGTCATGTGTCATGTGATGTCATGTGCCATATGTCATCATGTGTCATGTGTTATCATGTATTGTCATGTGTCATCATGTGTCATGTGGTGTCATGTATCATCATGTGTCATGTGGTGTCATGTGGTGTCATGTGCCATGTGTCATGTGTCGTCATGTGTCATGTGGTGTCATGTGTCATGTATTGTCATGTGTTGTCATGTGGTTTTATGTGGTGTCATGTGTCATGTATTGTCATGTGGTGTCATGTGCCAACATATGTCATGTGTCATGTGGTGTCATGTGTCATCATGTGTCATGTATCATCATGCGTCATGTGGTATAATGTGTCATATGATATCATGTGGTATCATGTTCTGTTGTGTCATTTGTCATGTGGTGTCATGTGCTGTCATATGTGGTGTCATGTGGTGTCATGTGTCATGTGTCATGTGGTGTCATGTGTCATGTGGTGTCATGTGTCATGTGGTATAATGTTTCATGTGGTGTCATGTGTTGTCATTTGGTGTTGTGTGTCATCATGTGTCATGTGGTGTCATGTGGTGTCATATTACATGTGTCTTCATGTGTCATATATTATCATGTGTCATTATATGTCATGTGGTGTCATGTGTCATCATGTGTCATATGGTGTTATGTGGCATCATGTGGTGTCATGTGGTGTCATGTCATGTGGTGTCACGTGATCATGTGTCATGGGGTGTCATATGTCATCATGTGTCATCATTTGTCATCATGTGGTGTCATGTGGTATAATGTGTTGTCATGTGTCATCATATGTCATGTGGTGTCCTGTGTCATGTGGTGTCATGTGTCATGTTTTATGTGGTGCCATGTGTCATCATGTGTCAGCATGTGTCATGTGTTGTCAGTCATATGATATCATGTGGTGTCCTGTATCATCATGTGTCATCATGTGTCATCATTTGGTGTCATGTGGTGTCATGTGGTATAATGTGTCATGTGGTGTCATCTGGTGTCATATCATGTGGTGTCATGTGGTGTCACGTGTCATGTGGTGTCATGTGCCATGTGGTGTCATGTGTCATGAGTCATGTGGTATCATATAGTGTCAATTGGTGTCATGTGGCGTCATGTGGTGTCATATGTCATGTGGTGTCATGTGTTGTCATGTGGTATTATGTGTCATGTGGTGTCATATGGTGTCATATGCCATGTGCCATCATATGTCATGTGTAATATGGTGTCATGTTTCATCATGTGTCATGTGGTGTCATGTGTCATCATGTGTTATGTGGTGTCATGTGTCATCATGTGTCATGTGATGTCATGTGTCATGTGGTGTCACATGGTCATGTGTCATGTGGTGTCATGTGTCATGTGGTGTCATGTGTCATCTGGTGTCATGTGTCATCATGTTTCATGTAGTGCCATGTGTCAACATGTATCATGTGTCATATGGTGTCATGTATCATGTATTGTCATGTGGTTTCATGTGGTGTCATGTGTCATGTGGTGTCATGTGCCATCATATGTCATGTGTCATGTGTCATCATGTGTCATGTGGTGTCATGTATCATCATGTGTCATGTGGTGTCTTGTGTCATGTGGTGTCATGTGGTATTGTGTGCCATGTGTCATGTGTCATCATGTGTCATGTGGTGTCATGTGTCATCATGTGTAATGTGGTGCCATGTGTCATGTGGTGTCATGTGGTGTTATATCATATGGTGTCATGTGGTGTTATGTGTCATATGGTGTTGTCATGTGGTGTCATGTGGTGTCATGTGCCATGTGTCATCATGTGTCATGTGTTATCATGTGTTGTCATGTGTCATCATATGTCATGTGGTGTCATGTGTCATGTGGTGTCATGTGTCATGTGGTGTCATGTGGTGTTATGTGTCATGTGGTGTCATGTGGTATCATGTGGTGTCAAGTGGTGTCATGTGGTGTCATACGTCATGTGGTGTCATGTGTTGTTATGTGGTGTCATGTGTCATCATGTATCATGTGTCATCATGTGGTGTCATGTGTCATGTATTGTCATGTGTTGTCATGTGGTTTCATGTGGTGTCATCTGTCATGTATTGTTATGTGGTGTCATGTGCCATCATATGTCATGTGTCATGTGGTGTCATGTGTCATGTGGTGTCATGTGCCATGTGTCATCATGTGTCATGTGGTATCTTGTGCCATGTGATGTCGTGTGATGTTATATGTCATGTGGTGTTATGTGGTGTCAAGTGGTGTCATGTGGTGTCATATGTCATTTGTCATGTGGTGCCATGTGATGTCATGTGTCATCATGTTTCATGTGATGCCATGTGTCATGTTATGTCATGTGGTATATGTCATGTGGTGTCATGTGATATCATGTGGTGTCATGTGTCATGTGGTGTCATGTGGTATCATGTGTCATGTGGTGTCATGTGTCATCATGTTTCATGTGCTGCCATGTTTCATCATGTGCCATCATGTGTCATGTGTTGTCAGTCATGTGGTGTCATGTGTCATCATGTATCATGTGTCATCATGTGGTGTCATGTGTCATGGATTGTCATGTGGTTTCATGTGGTGTCATGTGTCATGTATAGTCATGTGGTGTCATTTGCCATCATATGTCATGTGTCATGTGGTATCAGGTGTCATGTGCCATGTGTCATCATGTATCGTCATGTGTCATGTGGTGTCATGTGGTGTCATGTGTCATGTGGTGTCATGTATCATGTATTGTCATGTGGTTTCATGTGGTGTCATGTGTCATGCGGTGTCATGTGCCATCATATGCCATGTGTTATGTGTCATCATGTGTCATGTGGTGTCATGTATCATCATGTGTCATGTGGTGTCATGTGTCATGTGGTGTCATGTGGTATTGTGTGCCATGTGTCATGTGTCATCATGTGTTATGTGGTGTCATGTGTCATCATGTGTCATGTGGTGCCATGTGTCATGTGGTGTCCTGTGGTGTCATATCATATAGTGTCATGTGGTATTATGTATCATGTGGTGTTGTCATGTGGTGTCATGTGGTGTTATGTGCCATGTGTCATCATGTGTCATGTGTTATCATGTATTGTCATGTGTCATCATATGTCATGTGGTGTCATGTGTCATGTGGTGTCATGTGTTATGTGGTGTCATGTGGTGTTATGTGTCATGTGGTATCATGTGGTGTCAAGTGGTGTCATGTGGTGTCATGTGGTGTCATACATCATGTGGTGTCATGTGTTGTCATGTGGTGTCATGTGTCATCATGTATCATGTGTCATCATGTGGTGTCCTGTGTCATGTGGTGTCATGTGGCATCATGTGCCATGTGTCATGTGTCCTCATGTGTCATGTGATGCCATGTGTCATCATGTGTCATGTGGTGCCATGTGTCATGTGGTGTCATGTGGTGTCATATCGTAAGGTGTCATGTGGTGTTATGTGTCATGTGGTGTTGTCATGTGGTGTCATGTGGTGTCATGCGCCATGTGTTATCATGTGTCATGTGTTATCATGTGTTGTCATGTGTCATCATATGTCATGTGGTGTCATGTGTCATGTGGTGTCATGTGTCATGTGGTGTCATGTGGTATTATGTGTCATAAGGTGTCATGTGGTGTCAAGTGGTATCATGTGGCGTCATGTGGTGTCATATGTAATGTGGTGTCATGTGTTGTCATGTGATGTCATGTGTCATCATGTATCATGTGTCATCATGTGGTGTCATGTGTCATGTATTGTCATGTGTTGTCATGTGGTTTCATGTGATGTCATGTGTCATGTATTGTCATGTGATGTCATGTGCCATCATATGTCATGTGTCATGTGGTGTCATGTGTCATATGGTGTCATGTGCCATGTGTCATCATGTGTCATGTGTTATCATGTGTTGTCATGTGTCATCATGTGTCATGTGGTGTCATGTATCATCATGTGTCATGTGTGTCATGTGGTGTTGTGTGCCATGTGTCATCATGTGTCATGTGGTGTCATGTGTCATGTATTGTCATGTGTTGTCATGTGGTTTCATGTGGTGTCATGTGTCATGTATTGTCATGTGGTGTCACATGCCATCATATGTCATGTGTCATGGGGTGTCATGTGGTGTCATGTGTCATCATGTGTCATGTGGTATCATGTATCATCATGCGTCATGTGGTGTCATGTGTCATGTGATATCATGTGGTGTCATGTTGTGTTGTGTCATGTGGTGTCATGTGCTGTCATATGTGATGTCATGTGGTGTCATTTGTCATGTGTCATGTGGTGGCATGTGTCATGTGATGTCATGTGTCATGTGGTATCATGTTTCATGTGGTGTCATGTGTTGTCATTTGGTGTCATGTGTCATCATGTGTCATGTGGTGTCATGTGGTGTCATATGATATGTGTCTTCATGTGTCATGTGTTATCATGTGTCATCATGTGTCATGTGGTATCATGTGTCTTCATGTGTCATATGGTATCATGTGGTATCATGTGGTGTCATGTGGTGTCATGTCAAGTCAAGTCAAGTCAAAAAATTTGTATAGCGCACTACATACCCAGAGGGTTTCAAGGCGCTTAGGAAGGGGAGGAGGATTATTTGTCAAATATCCACGTTTTAAGCTGCTTTCTGAACGCTAGGTGGTTCTGGGTGAGGCGAAGGTAAGCGGGGAGTGAGTTCCATGTTTTAGCAGCCAGGTATGAAAAGGATCTGCCTCCCATGGTGGTCTTGTTGATGCGAGGTACAGTGGCGAAGGCTTGGCTGGAAGAGCGTAGTTGTCGGGAGGGGGTGTAGAAGGACAGTCGAGAGTTGAGGCAATCTGGTCCGATGTCGTAGAGTGATTTGTGTGCGTGGGTAAGCAGTCGGAAAGTGATCCTCTTATTGACGGGTAGCCAGTGGAGGTCTTTAAGGTGACCGGAGATGTGTTCGTTGCGTGGGATGTCTAATATGAGCCTGGCTGAGGCGTTTTGGATTCGTTGGAATTTCTTCTGGAGTTTAGCGGTGGTACCTGCGTAGAGGGTGTTTCCGTAGTCCAATCGGCTCGTGACCAGAGCGTGGGTGACTGTTTTCCTTGTTTCGGAGGGGATCCAGCGAAATGTTTTTCTGAGCATGCGAAGAATGTTGAAGCAGGAAGAGGATACGGCGTTGACTTGTCTGTTCATTGAGAGTGAAGAGTCCAGGATGACGCCAAGGTTCCGTGCGTGGTCTGTCGGAATGGGTGCTTTTCTGAGGGCTTCCGGCCACCAGGAGTCGTCCCAAGCAGAGGGGGATGTGCCTAAGATGAGGACTTCTGTTTTATCTGAGTTCAGTTTCAGACGGCTTTGTTTCATCCATTCAGCGACTTCTTTCATTCCTTCGTGTAGGTTCGTTTTGGCGGTGCTAGGGTCCTTGGTGAGAGAAAGGATCAGTTGAGTGTCGTCCGCGTAAGAGATGATGTTGAGGTTGTGTTGGCGGGCAATGGCCGCGAGGGGGCTCATGTATACGTTGAAGAGGGTGGGGCTGAGTGATGATCCTTGGGGCACGCCGCAGATGACTTCAGAGGCCTCGGACTTGAATGGAGGAAGGCGGACTCTCTGGGTTCTTCCGGTGAGGAATGAGGTGATCCATTCAAGTGCTTTTCCTTGGATTCCGATGTTATTGAGGCGTTGTAGAAGGGTGCTGTGGCAGACTGTGTCGAATGCTGCAGAGAGGTCGAGGAGGATGAGGGCGACTGTGTCTCCGTTGTCCAGTAGAGTTCGAATGTCGTCTGTTGCTGCGATGAGGGCGGTTTCAGTGCTGTGTTTAGCTCGGAAGCCAGATTGTGAGGGGTCGAGTGATTTGTTGGCTTCGAGGAAGGCGGCGAGCTGGTTGTTGACGGCTTTCTCGATGACTTTGGCCGGGAATGGGAGAAGCGAGATGGGGCGGTAATTTTTGAGTTCGGTGGGGTCCGCTGTGGGTTTTTTCAGAAGGGCGGTGAGTTCAGCGTGTTTCCAGTCTTCTGGGAAGGTCGCGGATATCAAGGAGCAGTTGATGACGTCTCGGAGGTGCGGTGCTATGATGGAGTCTGCTTTGTTGAAGATGTGGTGAGGGCATGGGTCTGTGGGGGATCCAGAGTGAATGGAATTCATCAGGCGGATGGTTTCCTCGGTGGAGATTGGGTTCCAGGCGTTAAGGGTGTTTACGGGGGGAAGATGGTCAACAGATGGTGGGGTGGGTTGGTTTCCGGGTTGGTTGTCAAAGCTGTTGTGGATGTCTGCGATCTTGTTGTGGAAGAAGGAGGCTAGGGAGTCGCAGAGGGTTTGAGAGGGGGTGATGTCGTTGGAGTTGGCCGATGGGTTGGAAAATTCCTTGACGATGTTGAAAAGTTCCTTGCTGTTGTGGGCGTTGTTGTCAAGTCGATCCTTGAATGCTGTTTTCTTGGCTTTTCGGATCAGTTGGTGGTGAGTGCGGGTGGCGCTTTTGAAGGCGTCCTTGGTGCTGGTGGATGGGTCTTTTTTCCAGGCTTTTTCAAGGGAGCGGCAGAGTTTCTTGGATTTCTTAAGATCATCGTTGAACCATGAGGCCTTCTTGCTGCCAGGTTTGCTTTGACGTTTTTTCAGTGGTGCTAAGGTGTCAGCGGTGTTGGATAGCCATAGGGTGAGGTTGGCTGCGGCTTCGTTGGCGTTAGAAGAGAGGGCTGGGGAGTTTCGAAGGAGCGATGCGGAGATTTGGTCCGTGGTGATTTTCTTCCAGTTTCTTTGCAGGGTAGGTTGGGGGTGGTTGATGGGTTTCGGCTTGTTGTAGGTGAAGTGAACGCAGCTGTGGTCGGTCCATAGGAGGTCCGTAGTGTGGCTGAAGGAGACATGATTGCTGGAAGTGAAGATGGGGTCGAGTGTGTGGCCTGCGATGTGGGTTGGGGAAGTGACTAGTTGTTTAAGTCCAAGGTTGGCGAGGTTGTCCACGAGGGTGGCGGTGTTGTGGTCGTTTATCTTTTCAAGATGAAAGTTGAAGTCTCCTAGAAGAATATAGTCTTTGGAGGGGAGCGCGTGTGGAGAGATGAAGTCCGTGATGTCTTCACTGAATTTTGCGCGGGGTCCTGGTGGTCTGTAGAGGAGAGTGCCTCTGAGAGTGGTTTTGGGGTCGATGTGGATCTGGAAGTGAAGGTGTTCGGAGTTGGCGAGGTTGGTGTCAGAGCTGGTTGAGATGCGGATAGATTTCTTATGGACGATAGCGATTCCTCCTCCTGTGTGGCTGGTACGGTCTTTGTGAGTGATCTTATAGTCTTCAGGGATGGCAATGGTGATGTCTGGTGCGGAGGAAGCGTTCATCCATGTTTCCGTTAGGAAGGCGACGTCTGGAGAGAAGGTGTCTAGAAGGTTCCATAGGTCAATGGCGTGTCTGTGGACCGAGCGGGTGTTGAGAAGGATGCATTGTAGGTGGTTGGGGTTGGGAATCTGTGGTGTAGTCGTATCGGAGATGTTGTCGGTGCCGCTGAATTTGCAGGAGTAGCAGGAGAAAGGTCCATGGGTGTGTCCAGGAGCGGCTTGGACGCAGTTGGGGGCGCGACCGGGGTTAAGGGCTAGGAGGGAGGCGGCATCATAGGTAACGCGGGGGGGCTGGGCTGCGCGAGGGGCAGGGGGTCTGGCGCTGGGCGCGGTCCAGGCGCGGACGGGCGTAGACGGGCTTACCTTTGGCACACCTTCGGCGTGGCCGAAGCGCGTGGACGCTGCGCGTGGGGGCATTGGCCATAAATGGATGGTGGAGGGGGCGGAGGGTGGGAGGGGCAGCAGCTGGGAGGCGGTAGCAGGGAGGAGGGGCGGGCCAGGGGACACACAACAAGATGGAGGGTCACAGGGCACCGGGGGCTAAAGGCTAAATTTATAAACCAACACAGCGCGAGGCTGAAATAAATAAATGAACACACCGCAAGGCGGAATTAATTAAATAAATGCAGCGCGAGGCTGAAAGAAAGTAAATAAACACACTGCAAGGCTGAAATAATTAAATAAATGCAGTTACAGTTCTGTAGTCTCGGCCAGATCGTCAACAGGAGCTGGGATCAGGGAGCATGGGGGGAGCGACCGTGCTGGAGGAGGTCCAGGTGATCACAGCGCGTCAGAGGAGGTAGGGAGCACTCTGTTCGTGGGTGGGAGGGGCAGCAGCTGGGAGGCGGTAGCAGGGAGGAGGGGCGGGCCAGGGGACACACAACAAGATGGAGGGTCACAGGGCACCGGGGGCTAAAGGCTAAATTTATAAACCAACACAGCGCGAGGCTGAAATAAATAAATGAACACACCGCAAGGCGGAATTAATTAAATAAATGCAGCGCGAGGCTGAAAGAAAGTAAATAAACACACTGCAAGGCTGAAATAATTAAATAAATGCAGTTACAGTTCTGTAGTCTCGGCCAGATCGTCAACAGGAGCTGGGATCAGGGAGCATGGGGGGAGCGACCGTGCTGGAGGAGGTCCAGGTGATCACAGCGCGTCAGAGGAGGTAGGGAGCACTCTGTTCGTGGGTGGGAGGGGCAGCAGCTGGGAGGCGGTAGCAGGGAGGAGGGGCGGGCCAGGGGACACACAACAAGATGGAGGGTCACAGGGCACCGGGGGCTAAAGGCTAAATTTATAAACCAACACAGCGCGAGGCTGAAATAAATAAATGAACACACCGCAAGGCGGAATTAATTAAATAAATGCAGCGCGAGGCTGAAAGAAAATAAATAAACACACCGCAAGGCGGAATTAATTAAATAAATGCAGCGCGAGGCGGAATGAAAGTAAATAAACACACTGCAAGGCTGAAATAATTAAATAAATGCAGTTACAGTTCTGTAGTCTCGGCCAGATCGTCAACAGGAGCTGGGATCAGGGAGCATGGGGGGAGCGACCATGCTGGAGGAGGTCCAGGTGATCACCTGGACCTCCTCCAGCATGTCATGTGGTGTCATGTGTCATCATGTTTCATGTGGTGTCATGTGACACCACATGACACAACATGTCATGTGGTGTCACATGATCATGTGTCATGTGGTGTCATGTGTCGTCATGTGTCATCGTGTGTCATCATGTGGTGTCATGTGGTGTCATGTGGTATAATGTGGTGTCATGTGGTGTCATGTCATGTGATGTCACATGGTCAAGTGTCATGTGTCATATGATGTCATGTGGTGACATGTGGTTTTATGTGCCATGTATTGTCATGTGGTGTCATGTGCCATCATATGTCATGTGTCATGTGGTGTCATGTGTCATGTGGTGTCATGTGCCATGTGTCATCATGTGTCATGTGGTATCATGTGTCATGTGGTGTCATATGGTATCGTGTGCCATGTGTCATGTGTCATCATGTATCATGTGTTATCATGTGGTATCATGTGTCATGTATTGTCATGTGTTGTCATGTGGTTTCATGTGGTGTCATGTGTCATGTATTGTCATGTGGTATCATGTGCCATCATATGTCATGTGTCATGTGGTGTCATGTGTCATGTGGTATTATGTGCCATGTGTCATCATGTGTCATGTGGTATCATGTGTCATGTGGTATCGTGTGCCATGTGTCATGTGTCATCATGTGTCATGTGGTGTCATATGTCATGTGGTGTCATGTGGTATCGTGTGCCATGTGTCATGTGTCATCATGTGTCATGTGGTGTCATGTGTCATCATGTGTCATGTGGTGCCATGTGTCATGTGGTGTCATGTGGTGTCATATCATATGGTGTCATGTGGTGTTATGTGTCATGTGGTGTTATCATGTGGTGTCATGTGGTGTCATGTGCCATGTGTCATCATGTGTCATGTGTTATCATGTGTTGTCATGTGTCATCATATGTCATGTGGTGTCATGTGTCATGTGGTGTCATGTGTCATGTGGTGTCATGTGGTATTATGTGTCATGTGGTGTCATGTGGTGTCAAGTGATGTCTTGTGGTATCATGTGTCATTTGTCATGTGATGTCATGTGATGTCATGAATCAGTATGTTTCATGTGATGCCATGTGTCATCATGTGTCATCATGTGTCATGTGTTGTAAGTCATGTGGTGTCATGTGGTGTCATGTGTCATCATGTGTCATCATGTGGTGTCATGTGGTGTCATGTGGCATCATATCATGTGATGTTTTGTGGTGTCATGTGTCATGTGTCATGTTGTGTCATGTGTCATGTGGTGGCATGTGGTGTCATGTGGTGTCAGGTGTCATGAGTCATGTGGTGTCATGTAGTGTAAATTGGTGTCATGTGGCGTCATGTGGTGTCATATGTCATGTGGTGTCATGTGTTGTCATGTGGTGTCATGTGTTATCATGTGGCATGTGGTTTCATGTGGTGTCATATGCCATGTGTCATGTGGTATCATGTATTGTCATGTGTTGTCATATGGTTTCATGTGGTGTCATGTGTCATATATTGTCATGTGGAGTCATGTGCCATCATATGTCATGTGTCATGTGTGTCATGTGGTGTCATGTGTCATCATGTGTCATGTGGTGTCATGTATCATCATGCATCATGTGGTGTCATGTGTCATGTGATATCATGTGGTGTCATGTTGTATTGTGTCATGTGTCATGTGGTGTCATGTGCTGTCATATCATGTGGTGTCATGTGTCATGTGGTGTCATGTGTCATCATGTTTCATGTGGTGCCATGTGTTATCATGTGCCATCATGTGTCATGTGTTGTCAGTCATGTGGTATCATGTGTCATCATGTATCATCATGTATCATGTATCATGTCTCATCATGTGGTATCATGTGTCATGTATTATCATGTGGTTTCATGTGGTGTCATGTGTCATGCGGTGTCATGTGTCATCTGGTGTCATGTCGCATCATGTTTCATGTGGTGCCATGTATCATCATGTTTTTGAACAACAACAGTGGTCCCAAGCATAAAGGAGTATCACAAGAATAAAATATAGACAGAGTCAATCTATATTTTCAGGACAGACATGTCCAGCCGGACAGGGGTCTTCCAGAGTTTTTACTCAAGATTTATGTATTGAAATCACATAAAGATACCATTCAACAATCAACCAGAGTGGACAACAAGCCTGTGTCCAGTACTAACAGAGCGAGTACAAGAGGTGATGTAGACAGCAGAGAAGGGCTTTGCAAGGCGAAACAACGTTACTCTATAAACAGTACAATTGTACAGAGTATAACAAACATGCACTGGACATTACAGTAGTAATCACAGTTAAGTTCACGTGCATAAAAGGTCGACGGCGTTTCGGACCCCTATAAAGTATCAGGGACCATCATCAGGACAATTACAATGAAAAGCCTTAGGTTAATTAAGCCTCTAAATGCCGGGTAGCCTCGTTAGATAGAGGCTGGCTCCTCGGGCAAAAGATACGCGATCACCCAGAATCGGGTCGCGACGGCCGCGGACAATTTGGATTCCGTCGGCTTGACCAGGATACCGGGTTAATCGGCATGAATCATTCCCTGGCGTGTTGTCAGTCATATGGTGTCATGTGGTATCCTGTGTCGTCATGTGTCATCATGTGTAATCATGAGGTGTCATGTGGTATCATGTGGTGTCATGTGGTGTCATGTGGTGTAATGTGTCAGGTGGTGTCATGTGGTGTCATATAATGTGGTGTCATGTGGTGTCACATGTCATGTGGTGTCATGTGTCATCATGTATCCTGTGTCATGTGGTTTCATGTGGTGTCATGTGTCATGTGGTGTCATGTGCCATCAAATGTCATGTGTCATGTGATATCAGGTCACATGTGGTGTCATGTGCCATGTGTCATCATGTGTCATGTGTTATCATGTGTTGTCATGGGTCATCATGTGTCATGTGGTGTCATGTATCATCATTTGTCATGTGGTGTCATGTGTCATGTGGTATCATGTGGTGTCATGTGGTATCATGTCATGTGGTGTCACATGGGCATGTGTCATGTGTCATGTGGTGTCATATGTCATGTTGTGTTGTGTCATGTATCATGTGGTGTCATGTGGTGTCATATCATGTGGTGTCAGGTGGTGTCATGTGTCATGTGGTGTCATGTGCCATGTGGTGTCATATGTCATCATGTTTTATGTGTCATGTATTGTCATGTGTTGTCATGTGGTTTCATGTGGTGTCATGTGTCATGTATTGTCATGTGGTGTCATGTGCCATCATATTTCATGTGTCATGTGTCATGTGGTGTCATGTGCCATGTGTCATCATATGTCATGTGGTGTCATGTATCATCATGCGTCATGTGGTGTCATGTGTCATGTGATATCATGTGGTATCATGTTCTGTTGTATCATGTGTCATGTGGTGTCATGTGCTGTCATATGTGGTGTCATGTGGTGTCATGTGTCATGTGTCATGTAGTGTCATGTGTCATGTGGTGTCATGTGTCATGTGGTATAATGTTTCATGTGGTGTCATGTGTTGTTATTTGGTGTCGTGTGTCATCATGTGTCATGTGGTGTCATGTGGTGTCATATTACATGTGTCTTCATGTGTCATGTGTTATCATGTGTCATCATGTGTCATGTGGTGTCATGTGTCATTATGTGTCATATGGTGTCATGTGGCATCATGTGGTGTCATGTGGTGTCATGTCATGTGGTGTCACGTGAACATGTGGTGTCATGTGGTATAATATGTTGTCATGTGTCATCATATATCATGTGGTGTCCTGTGTCATGTGGTGTCATGTGTCATGTTTCATGTGGTGCCATGTGTCATCATGTGTCATCATGTATCAGCATGTGTCATGTGTTGTCAGTCATATGGTATCATGTGGTGTCCTGTATCATCATGTGTCATCATGTGTCATCATTTGGTGTCATGTGGTGTCATGTGGTATAATGTGTCATGTGGTATCATCTGGTGTCATATCATGTGGTGTCATGTGGTGTCACGTGTCATGTGGTGTCATGTGCCATGTGGTGTCATGTGTCATGAGTCATGTGGTATCATGTAGTGTCAATTGGTGTCATGTGGTGTCATGTGGTGTCATATGTCATGTGGTGTCATGTGTTGTCATGTGGTGTCATGTGTCGTCATGTGTCATGTGGTGTTATGTGGTGTCATATGCCATGTGCCATCATATGTCATGTATCATATGGTGTCATGTGTCATCATGTGTCATGTGGTGTCATGTGTCATCATGTGTTATGTGGTGTCATGTGTCATCATGTGTCATGTGTCATGTGATGTCATGTGTCATATGGTGTCACATGGTCATGTGTCATGTGGTGTCATGTGGTGTCATGTGTCATGTGGTGTCATGTGTCATCTGGTGTCATGTGTCATCATGTTTCATGTGGTGCCATGTGTCAATATGTATCATGTGGTGTCATGTATCATGTATTGTCATGTGGATTCATGTGGTGTCATGTGTCATGTGGTGTCATGTGCCATCATATGTCATATGTCATGTGTCATCATGTGTCATATGGTGTCATGTATCATCATGTGTCAAGTGGTGTCATGTGTCATGTGGTGTCATGTGGTATCATGTGCCATGTGTCATGTGTCATGTGGTGTCATGTGTCATCATGTGTAATGTGGTGCCATGTGTCATGTGGTGTCATGTGGTGTTATATCATATGGTGTCATGTGGAGTTATTTGTCATATGGTGTTGTCATGTGGTGTCATGTGGTGTCATGTGCCATGTGTCATCATGTGTCATGTGTTATCATGTGTTGTCATGTGTCATCATATGTCATGTGGTGTCATGTGTCATGTGGTGTCATGTGTCATGTGGTGTCATGTGGTGTTATGTGTCATGTGGTGTCATGTGGTATCATGTGGTGTCATGTGGTGTCATACGTCATGTGGTGTCATGTGTTGTCATGTGGTGTCATGTGTCATCATGTATCATGTGTCATCATGTGGTTTCATGTGTCATGTATTGTCATGTGTTGTCATGTGGTTTCATGTGGTGTCATGTGTCATGTATTATCATGTGGTGTCATGTGTCATCATATGTCATGTATCATGTGGTGTCATGTGTTATCATGTGTCATGTGGTGTCATGTATCATCATGCGTCATGTGGTGTCATGTGTCATGTGATATCATGTAGTATCATGTTGTGTTGTGTCATGTGTCATATGCTGTCATGTGCTGTCATATCATGTGGTGTCATGTGGTGTCATGTGTCATGTGTCATGTGGTGTCATGTGTCATGTGGTGTCATGTGTCATGTGGTATCATGTTTCATGTGGTGTCAGGTGTTGTTATTTGGTGTTGTGTGTTATCATGTGTCATGTGGTATCATGTGGTGTCATATGACATGTGTCTTCATGTGTCATGTATCATGTGTCATCATGTGTCATGTGGTGTCATGTATCATGTTGTGTCATGTGGTATCATGTGGTGTCATGTTGTATCATGTCATGTGGTGTCACGTGATCATGTGTCATGTGGTGTCATATGTTGTCATGTGTCATCATGTGTCATCATGTGGTGTCATGTGGTGTCATGTGGTATAATGTGGTGTCATGTGGTGTCATGTGGTGTCACATGGTCAAGTGTCATGTGTCATGTGGTGTCATGTGTCATGTAGGGACATGTGGTGTTATCTGTCATGTGTCATGTGGTGTCAAGTGGTGTCATGTGGTGTCATATGTCATGTGGTATCATGTGGTGTCATGTGTCATGTGGTGTCTTGTGTCATCATGTTTCATCTGGTGCCATGTGTCATCATGTGTCATCATGTGTCGTGTGTTGTCAGTCATATGGTGTCATGTGGTGTCCTGTGTCGTCATGTGTCATCATGTGTCATCATGTGGTGTCATGTGGTGTCATGTGGTGTCATGTGTCATGTAGTGTCATGTGGTGTCATATCATGTGGTGTCATGTGGTGTCACGTGTCATGTGGTGTCATGTTTAGTCATGTGGTGTCATGTGTCATGTGGTGTCATGTGGTGTCATATGCCATGTGTCATCATGTGTTATATGTTATCATGTGTCGTCATGTGTCATCATGTGTCATGTGGTATCATGTGTCATGTGGTGCCACATGGTCATGTGTCATGTGTCATGTTGTGTCATGTGGTATGTGTCATGTATCATGTGGTGTCATGTGGTGTCAAGTGGTGTCATGTGGTGTCATGTGTCATGTGGTGTCATATGTCATCTGGTGTCATGTGTCATCATGTTTCATGTGGTGCCATGTGTCATCATGTGCCATCATGTGTCATGTGTTGTCAGTCATGTGGTGTCATGTGTCAACATGTATCATGTGTCATGTGGTGTCATGTGTCATGTATTGTCATGTGGTTTCATGTGGTGTCATGTGTCATGTGGTGTCATGTGCCATCATATGCCATGTGTCATCATGTGTCATGTGGTGTCATGTATCATCATGTGTCATGTGGTGTCATGTGTCATGTGTCACCATGTGCCATCATGTGTCATGTGTTGTCAGTCATGTGGTGTCATGTGTCAACATGTATCATGTGTCATGTGGTGTCATGTGTCATGTATTGTCATGTGGTTTCATGTGGTGTCATGTGTCATGTGGTGTCATGTGCCATCATATGCCATGTGTCATCATGTGTCATGTGGTGTCATGTGTCATCATGTGTCATGTGGTGCCATGTGTCATGTGGTGTCATGTGGTGTTATATCATATGGTGTCATGTGGTATTATGTGTCATGTGGTGTTGTCATGTGGTGTCATGTGGTGTCATGTGCCATGTGTCATCATGTGTCATGTGTTATCATGTGTTGTCATGTGTCATCATATGTCATATGGTGTCATGTGTCATGTGGTGTCATGTGTTATGTGGTGTCATGTGGTGTTATGTGTCATGTGGTGTCATGTGGTGTCAAGTGGTGTCATGTGGCGTCATGTGGTGTCATACGTCATGTGGTGTCATGTGTTGTCATGTGTTGTCATGTGTCATCATGTATCATGTGTCATCATGTGGTGTCCTGTGTCATGTGGTCTCATGTGGCATCATGTGCCATGTGTCATGTGTCCTCATGTGTCATGTGATGTCATGTGTCATCATGTGTCATGTGGTGCCATGTGTCATGTGGTGTCATGTGGTGTCATATCATAAGGTATCATGTGGTGTTATGTGTCATATGGTGTTGTCATGTGGTGTCATGTGGTGTCATGCGCCATGTGTCATCATGTATCATGTGTTATCATGTGTTGTCATGTGTCATCATATGTCATGTGGTGTCATGTGTCATGTGGTGTCATGTGTCATGTGGTGTCATGTGGTATTATGTGTCATAAGGTGTCATGTGGCGTCAAGTGGTGTCATGTGGCGTCATGTGGTGTCATACGTAATGTGGTGTCATGTGTTGTCATGTGATGTCATGTGTCATCATGTATCATGTGTCATCATGTGGTGTCATGTGATGTCATGTGTCATGTATTGTCATGTGGTGTCGTGTGCCATCATATGTCATGTGTCATGTGGTGTCATGTGTCATGTGGTGTCATGTGCCATGTGTCATCATGTGTCATGTGTTATCATGTGTTGTCATGTGTCATCATGTGTCATATGGTGTCATGTATCATCATGTGTCATGTGTGTCATGTGGTGTTGTGTGCCATGTGTCCTCATGTGTCATGTGGTGTCATGTGTCATGTATTGTCATGTGTTGTCATGTGGTTTCATGTGGTGTCATGTGTCATGTATTGTCATGTGGTGTCACATGCCATCATATGTCATGTGTCATGGGGTGTGTTATGGTGTCATGTGTCATCATGTGTCATGTGGTGTCATGTATCATCATGCGTCATGTGGTGTCATGTGTCATGTGATATCATGTGGTGTCATGTTGTGTTGTGTCATGTGTCATGTGTCATGTGGTGTCATGTGCTGTCATATGTGATGTCATGTGGTGTCATTTGTTATGTGTCGTGTGGTGTCATGTGTCATGTGATGTCATGTGTCATGTGGTATCATGTTTCATGTGGTGTCATGTGTTGTCATTTGGTGTCGTGTGTCATCATGTGTCATGTGGTGTCATGTGGTGTCATATGACATGTGTCTTCATGTGTCATGTGTTATCATGTGTCATCATGTGTCATGTGGTATCATGTGTCATCATGTGTCATATGGTATCATGTGGTATCATATGGTGTCATGTGGTGTCATGTCATGTGGTGTCACGTGATCATGTGTCATGTGGTGTCATGTGTCGTCATGTGTCATCATGTGTCATCATGTGGTGTCATGTGGTGTCATGTGGTATAATGTGGTGTCATGTGGTGTCATGTCATGTGATGTCACATGGTCAAGTGTCATGTGTCATATTGTGTCATATGGTGACATGTGGTGTTATGTGCCATGTATTGTCATGTGGTGTCATGTGCCATCATATGTCATGTGTCATGTGGTGTCATGTGTCATGTGGTGTCATGTGCCATGTGTCATCATGTGTCATGTGGTATCATGTGTCATGTGGTGTCATATGGTATCGTGTGCCATGTGTCATGTGTCATCATGTATCATGTGTCATCATGTGGTGTCATGTGTCATGTATTGTCATGTGTTGTCATGTGGTTTCATGTGGTGTCATATGTCATGTATTGTCATGTGGTGTCATGTGCCATCATATGTCATGTGTCATGTGGTGTCATGTGTCATGTGGTAGTATGTACCATGTGTCATCATGTGTCATGTGGTATCATGTGTCATGTGGTGTCATGTGGTATCGTGTGCCATGTGTCATGTGTCATCATGTGTCATGTGGTGTCATGTGTCATGTGGTGTCATGTGGTATCGTGTGCCATGTGTCATGTGTCATCATGTGTCATGTGGTGTCATATGTCATCATGTATCATGTGGTGCCATGTGTCATGTGGTGTCATATCACATGATATCATATGGTGTTATGTGTCATGTGGTGTTGTCATGTGGTGTCATGTGGTGTCATGTGCCATGTGTCATCATGTGTCATGTGTTATCATGTGTTGTCATGTGTCATCATATGTCATGTGGTGTCATGTGTCATGTGGTGTCATGTGTCATGTGGTGTCATGTGGTATTATGTGTCATGTGGTATCATGTGGTGTCATGTGTCATTTGCCATGTGGTGTCATGTGCTGTCATGTATCAGTATGTTTCATGTGATGCCATGTGTCATCATGTGTCATGTGTTGTCAGTCATGTGGTGTCATGTGGTGTCATGTGTCATCATATGTCATCATGTGGTGTCATGTGGTGTCATGTGGCGTCATATCATGTGATTTTTTGTGGTGTCATGTGTCATGTGTCATGTTGTGTCATGTGTCATGTGGTGTCATGTGGTGTCATGTGGTGTCAGGTGTCATGAGTCATGTGGTGTCATGTAGTGTAAATTGATGTCATGTGGCATCATGTGGTATCATATGTCATGTGGTGTCATGTGTTGTCATGTGGTGTCATGTGTTATCATGTGGCATGTGGTTTCATGTGGTGTCATATGCCATGTGTCATGTGGTGTCATGTATTGTCATGTGTTGTCATATGGTTTCATGTGGTGTCATGTGTCATATATTGTCATGTGGTGTCATGTGCCATCATATGTCATGTGTCATGTGGTGTCATGTGTCATCATGTGTCATGTGGTGTCATGTATCATCATGCGTCATGTGATGTCATGTGTCATGTGATATCATGTGGTGTCATGTTGTATTGTGTCATATGTCATGTGGTGTCATGTGCTGTCATATCATGTGGTGTCATGTGTCATGTGGTGTCATGTGTCATCATGTTTCATGTGGTGCCATGTGTTATCATGTGCCATCATGTGTCATGTGTTGTCAGTCATGTGGTGTCATGTGTCATCATGTATCATCATGTATCATGTCTCATCATGTGGTGTCATGTGTCATGTATTATCATGTGGTTTCATGTGGTGTCATGTGTCATGCGGTGTCATGTGTCATCTGGTGTCATGTCTCATCATGTTTCATGTGGTGCCTTGTGTCATCATGTGCCATCATGTGTCATATGTTGTCAGTCATATGGTGTCATGTGGTGTCCTGTGTCGTCATGTGTCATCATGTGTAATCATGAGGTGTCATGTGGTGTCATGTGGTGTCATGTGGTGTCATGTGGTGTAATGTGTCATGTGGTGTCATGTGGTGTCATATCATGTGGTGTCATGTGGTGTCACATGTCATGTGGTGTCATGTGTCATCATGTATCCTGTGTCATGTGTCATGTATTGTCATGTGGTTTCATGTGGTGTCATGTGTCATGTGGTGTCATGTGCCATCATATGTCATGTGATATCAGGTCACATGTGGTATCATGTGCCATGTGTCATCATGTGTCATGTGTTATCATGTGTTGTCATGTGTCATCATGTGTCATGTGGTGTCATGTATCATCATTTGTCATGTGGTGTCATGTGTCATGTGGTATCATGTGGTGTCATGTGGTGTCATGTCATGTGGTGTCACATGGGCATATGTCATGTGTCATGTGGTGTCATATGTCATGTTGTGTTGTGTCATGTATCATGTGGTGTCATGTGGTGTCATATCATGTGGTGTCATGTCGTGTCATGTGGTGTCATGTGTCATGTGGTGTCATGTGCCATGTGGTGTCATATGTCATCATGTTTTATTTGTCATGTGTTGTCATGTGGTGTCATGTGGTGTCATGTGTCATGTATTGTCATGTGGTGTCATGTGCCATCATATTTCATGTGTCATGTGTCATGTGGTGTCATGTGCCATGTGTCATCATGTGTCATGTGTTATCATGTGTTGTCATGTGTCATCATGTGTCATGTGATGTCATGTATCATCATGTGTCATGTGGTGTCATGTGGTGTCATGTGCCATGTGTCATGTGTCGTCATATGTCATGTGGTGTCATGTGTCATGTATTGTCATGGGTTGTCATGTGGTTTTATGTGGTGTCATGTGTCATGTATTGTCATGTGGTGTCATGTGCCATCATATGTCATGTGTCATGTGTCATCATGTGTCATGTATCATCATGTATCATGTGGTGTCATGTGTCATGTGATATCATGTGGTATCATGTTCTGTTGTGTCATGTGTCATATGGTGTCATGTGCTGTCATATGTGGTGTCATGTGGTGTCATGTGTCATGTGTCATGTAATGTCATGTGTCATGTGGTGTCATGTGTCATGTGGTATAATGTTTCATGTGGTGTCATGTGTTGTCATTTGGTGTCGTGTGTCATCATGTGTCATGTGGTGTCATGTGGTGTCATATTACATGTGTCTTCATGTGTCATGTATTATCATGTGTCATCATGTGTCATGTGGTGTCATGCGTCATCATGTGTCATATGGTGTCATGTGGCATCATGTGGTGTCATGTGGTGTCATGTCATGTGGTGTCACGTGATCATGTGTCATGGGGTGTCATGTGTCATCATGTGTCATCATTTGTCATCATGTGGTGTTATGTGGTATAATGTGTTGTCATGTGTCATCATATGTCATGTGGTGTACTGTGTCATGTGGTGTCATGTGTCATGTTTCATGTGGTACCATGTGTCATCATGTGTCATCATGTGTCATCATTTGGTGTCATGTGGTGTCATGTGGTATAATGTGTCATGTGGTGTCATCTGGTGTCATATCATGTGGTGTCATGTGGTGTCACGTGTCATGTGGTGTCATGTGCCATGTGGTGTCATGTGTTATGAATCATGTGGTATCATGTAGTGTCAATTGGTGTCATGTGGCGTCATGTGGTGTCATATGTCATGTGGTGTCATGTGTTGTCATGTGGTGTCATGTGTCGTCATGTGTCATGTGGTGTCATGTGGTGTCATATGCCATGTGCCATCATATGTCATGTGTCATATGGTGTCATGTGTCATCATGTTTTATGTGGTGTCATGTGTCATCATGTGTTATGTGGTGTCATGTGTCATCATGTGTCATGTGTCATGTGATGTCATGTGTCATGTGGTGTCACATCGTCATGTGTCATGTGGTGTCATGTGGTGTCATGTGTCATGTGGTGTCATGTGTCATCTGGTGTCATGTGTCATCATGTTTCATGTGGTGCCATGTGTCAACATGTATCATGTGTCATGTGATGTCATGTATCATGTATTGTCATGTGGTTTCATGTGGTGTCATGTGTCATGTGGTGTCATGTGCCATCATATGTCATGTGTCATGTGTCATCATGTGTCATGTGGTGTCATGTATCATCATGTGTCATGTGGTGTCATGTGTCATGTGGTGTCATGTGGTATTGTGTGCCATGTGTCATGTGTCATCATGTGTCATGTGGTGTCATGTGTCATCATGTGTAATGTGGTGCCATGTGTCATGTGGTGTCATGTGGTGTTATATCATATGGTGTCATGTGGTGTTATATGTCATATGGTATTGTCATGTGGTGTCATGTAGTGTCATGTGCCATGTGTCATCATGTGTCATGTGTTATCATGTGTTGTCATGTGTCATCATATGTCATATGGTGTCATGTGTCATGTGGTGTCATGTGTCATGTGGTGTCATGTGGTGTTATGTGTCATGTGGTGTCATGTGGTATCATGTGGTGTCAAGTGGTATCATGTGGTGTCATACGTCATGTGGTGTCATGTGTTGTCATGTGGTGTCATCTGTCATCATGTATCATGTGTCATCATGTGGTGTCATGAGACATGTTTAGTCATGTGTTGTCATGTGGTTTCATGTGGTGTCATCTGTCATGTATTGTTATGTGGTTTCATGTGCCATCATATGTCATGTGGTGTCATATGTCATGTGGTGTCATGTGCCATGTGTCATCATGTGTTATCATGTGTTGTCATGTGTCATCATGTGTCATGTGGTGTCATGTGGTATTGTGTGCCATGTATCGTCATGTGTCATGTGGTGTCATGTATTGTCATGTGTTGTCATGTGGTTTCATGTGGTGTCATGTGTCATGTATTGTCATGTGGTGTCATGTGCCATCATATGTCATGTGTCATGTGTATTTATGTGTCATCATGTGTCATGTGGTGTCATGTATCATCATGTGTCATGTGGTGTCATGTGTCATGTGATATCATGTGGTGTCATGTTGTATTGTGTCATGTGTCATGTGGTGTCATGTGCTGTCATATCATGTGGTGTCATATGGTGTCATGTGTCATGTGTCATGTGGTGTCATGTGTCATGTGGTGTCATGTGTCATGTGGTATCATGTTTCATGTGGTGTCATGTGTTGTCATTTGGTGTCATGTGTCATCAAGTGTCATGTGGTGTCATGTGGTGTCATATGCAATGTGTCATCATGTGTTATATTTTATCATGTGTCGTCATGTGTCATCATGTGTCATGTGGTGTCATGTGTCGCCATGTGTCATGTGGTATCATGTGTCATGTGGTGTCACATGGTCATGTGTCATGTGTCATGTTGTGTCAGGTGGTATGTGTCATGTGTCATGTGGTGTCAAGTGGTGTCAAGTGGTGTCATGTGGTGTCATGTGTCATCTGGTGTCATGTGTCATCATGTTTCATGTGGTGCCATGTGTCATCATGTGCCATCATGTGTCATGTGTTGTCAGTCATGTGGTGTCATGTGTCAACATGTATCATGTGTCATGTGGTGTCATATATTGTCATGTGGTTTCATGTGGTGTCATGTGTCATGTGGTGTCATGTGCCATCATATGCCATGTGTCATGTGTCATCATGTGTCATGTGGTGTCATGTATCATCATGTGTCATGTGGTGTCATGTGTCATGTGGTGTCATGTGGTGTCATGTGGTGTCGTGTGCCATGTGTCATGTGTCATCATGTGTTTTGTGGTGTCATGTGTTATCATGTGTCATGTGGTGCGATGTGTCATGTGGTGTCATATCATATGGTGTCATGTGGTATTATGTGTCATGTGGTGTCATGTGGTGTCATGTGCCATGTGTCATTATGTGTCATGTGTTATCATGTGTTGTCATGTGTCATCATATGTCATGTGGTGTCATGTGTCATGTGGTGTCATGTGTTATGTGATGTCATGTGGTGTTATGTGTCATGTGGTGTCATGTGGTGTCAAGTGGTGTCATGTGGCGTCATGTGATGTCATACGTCATGTGGTGTCATGTGTTGTCATGTGGTGTCATGTGTCATCATGTATCATGTGTCATCATGTGGTGTCCTGTGTCATGTGGTGTCATGTGGCATCATGTGCCATGTGTCATGTGTCCTCATGTGTCATGTGATGTCATGTGTCATCATGTGTCATGTGGTGCCATGTGTCATGTGGTATCATGTGGTGTCATATCATAAGGTGTCATGTGGTGTTATGTGTCATGTGGTGTTGTCATGTGGTGTCATGTGGTATCATGTGCCATGTGTCATCATGTGTCATGTGTTATCATGTGTTGTCATGTGTCATCATATGTCATGTGGTGTCATGTGTCATGTGGTATCATGTGTCATGTGGTGTCATGTGGTATTATGTGTCATAAGGTGTCATGTGGTGTCAAGTGGTATCATGTGGCGTCATGTGGTGTCATACGTAATGTGGTGTCATGTGTTGTCATGTGATGTCATGTGTCATCATGTATCATGTGTCATCATGTGGTGTCATGTGTCATGTATTGTCATGTGTTGTCATGTGGTTTCATGTGATGTCATGTGTCATGTATTGTCATGTGGTGTCATGTGCCATCATATGTCATGTGTCATGTGGTGTCATGTGTCATGTGGTGTCATGTGCCATGTGTCATCATGTGTCATGTGTTATCATGTGTTGTCATGTGTCATCATGTGTCATGTGGTGTCATGTATCATCATGTGTCATGTGTGTCATGTAGTGTTGTGTGCCATGTGTCATCATGTGTCATGTGGTGTCATGTGTCATGTATTGTCATGTGTTGTCATGTGGTTTCATGTGGTGTCATGTGTCATGTATTGTCATGTGGTGTCACATGCCATCATATGTCATGTGTCATGGGGTGTCATGTGGTGTCATGTGTCATCATGTGTCATGTGGTGTCATGTATCATCATGCGTCATGTGGTGTCATGTGTCATGTGATATCATGTGGTGTCATGTTGTGTTATGTCATGTGTCATGTGGTGTCATGTGCTGTCATATGTGATGTCATGTGGTGTCATTTGTCATGTGTCATGTGGTGTCATGTGTCATGTGATGTCATGTGTCATGTGGTATCATGTTTCATGTGGTGTCATATGACATGTGTCTTCATGTGTCATGTGTTATCATGTGTCATCATGTATCATGTGGTATCATGTGTCATCATGTGTCATATGGTATCATGTGGTATCATGTGGTGTCATGTGATGTCATGTCATGTGGTGTCACGTGATCATGTGTCATGTGGTGTCATGTGTCGTCATGTGTCATCATGTGTCATCATGTGGTGTCATGTGGTGTCATGTGGTATAATGTGGTGACATGTGGTATCATGTCATGTGGTGTCACATGGTCAAGTGTCATGTGTCATGTGGTGTCATGTGGTGACATATGGTGTTATGTGTCATGTGTCATGTGGTGTCAAGTGGTGTCATGTGGTGTCATATGTCATGTGGTGTCATGTGGTGTCATGTGTCATGTGGTGTCATGTGTCATCATGTTTCATGTGGTGCCATGTGTCATGTGTCATCATGTGTCATCATGTGTCATGTATTGTCAGTCATATGGTGTCATGTGGTGTCCTGTGTCGTCATGTGTCATCATGTGTCATCATGTGTTGTCATGTGATGTCATGTGGTGTAATGTGTCATGTGGTGTCATGTGGTGTCATATCATGTGGTGTCATGTAGTGTCACGTGTCATGTGGTGTCATGTGCCAAGTGATGTCATGTGGTGTCATGTAGTGTCAATTGGTGTCATGTGGCATCATGTGGTGTCATATGTCGTGTGGTGTCATGTGTTGTCATGTGGTGTCATGTATCATGACATTGATCCACATTCTGTCCATCATTGTTGTGTTTGCAATTACCGCTCTAAGTGTACTGGGGATGCTCAGACGTGAGTCCCAGGCACTCCACACCATTGGAATCAAGCTAGCCGGGCTGATGAGAGGTGTTACCTCGAAACCGGGCCGGTCCTCGGATGCTTGTTTCCGTTCTGGGAAGGACATGGCTTTTGTAGTTCGGACTGGACTGTTCCCATGGGGCACAGGGTCAGCGCTGATTTGCATGTCGCCATTGTCTAACCCAGGGTGGTGTGGAGTGGAAAAACGATGGATTTGGGCCCAGATCTTTGGACTGGGGTGAATGTGTGACATTGATCCACATTCTGTCCATCATTGTTGTGTTTGCAATTACCGCTCTAAGTGTACTGGGGATGCTCAGACGTGAGTCCCAGGCACTCCACACCACTGGAATCAAGCTAGCCGGGCTGATGAGAGGTGTTACCCCGAAACCGGGCCGGTCCTCGGATGCTTGTTTCCGTTCTGGGAAGGACATGGCTTTTGTAGTTCGGACTGGACTGTTCCCATGGGGCACAGGGTCAGCGCTGATTTGCATATCGCCATTGTCTAACCCAGGGTGGTGTGGAGTGGAAAAACGATGGATTTGGGCCCAGATCTTTGGACTGGGGTAAATGTGTGACATTGATCCACATTCTGTCCATCATTGTTGTGTTTGCAATTACCGCTCTAAGTGTACTGGGGATGCTCAGACGTGAGTCCCAGGCATGTGGTGTCATGTGTCATGTGTCATCATGTGGTGTCATGTGGTGTCATATCATGTGATGTTATGTGGTGTCATGTGTCATGTGTCATGTGGTGTCATGTGTCATGTGGTGTCATGTGGTGTCATGTGGTGTCATGTGGTGTCATGTGGTGTCATGTGTCATGTAGTGTCATGTAGTGTCAATTGGTGTCATGTGGCGTCATGTGGTGTCATATGTCATGTGGTGTCATGTGTAGTCATGTGGTGTCATGTGTCGTCATGTGTCGTCATGTGTCATGTGGTGTCATGTGGTGTCATATGCCATGTGTCATGTGTCATGTGGTGTCATGTATTGTCATGTGTTGTCATGTGGTTTCATGTGATGTCATGTGTCATGTATTGTCCTATGGTGTCATGTGCCATCATATGTCATGTGTCATGTGGTGTCATGTGTCATCATGTGTCATGTGGTGTCATGTATCATCATGCGTCATGTGGTATCATGTGTCATGTGATATCATGTGGTGTCATGTTGTGTTGTGTCATGTGTCATGTGGTGTCATGTGCTGTCATATCATGTGGTGTCATGTGGTTTCATGTGTCATGTGGTGTCATGTGTCATGTGTTGTCATATGTCATGTGGTATAATGTTTCATGTGGTGTCATGTGTTGTCATTTGGTGTCATGTGTTATCATGTGTCATGTGGTGTCATGTGGTGTCATATGACATGTGTCTTCATGTGTCATGTATCATGTGTCATCATGTGTCATGTGGTGCCATGTATCATAATGTGTCATGTGGTATCATGTGGTGTCATGTGGTGTCATGTGTCATGTGTCATCATGTGGTGTCATATGGTGTCATGTGGTATCATATCATGTGATGTTATGTGGTGTCATGTGTCATGTGGTGTCATGTGTCATGTGGTGTCATGTGGTGTCATATGGTGTCATGTGATGTCATGTAGTATCAATTGGTGTCATGTGGCGTCATGTGGTGTCATATGTCATGTGGTGTCATGTGTTGTCATGTGTCGTCATGTGTCATGTGGTGTCATGTGGTGTCATATGCCATGTGTCATGTGTCATGTGGTGTCATGTATTGTCATGTGTTGTCAGGTGGTTTCATGTGATGTCATGTGTCATGTATTGTCATGTGGTGTCATGTGCCATCATATGTCATGTGTCATGTGGTGTCATGTGTCATCATGTGTCATGTGGTGTCATGTATCATCATGCGTCATGTGGTGTCATGTGTCATGTGATATCATGTGGTGTCATGTTGTATTGTGTCATGTGTCATGTGGTGTCATGTGCTGTCATATCATATGGTGTCATGTGGTGTCATGTGTCATGTGGTATCATGTATCATGTGGTGTCATGTGCCATGTGGTATAATGTTTCATGTGTTGTCATTTGGTGTCTTGTGTTATCATGTGTCATGTGGTGTCATATGACATGTGTCTTCATGTGTCATGTATCATGTGTCATCATGTGTCATGTGGTGCCATGTAACATAATGTGTCATGTGGTGTCATGTGGTATCATGTGGTATCATGTGGTGTCATGTCATGTGGTGTCATGTGATCATGTGTCATGTGGAGTCATGTGTCGTCATGTGTCATCATGTGTCATCATGTGGTGTCATGTGGTGTCATGTGGTAAAATGTGGTGTCATGTGGTGTCATGTCATGTGGTATCACATGGTCAAGTGCCATGTGTCATATGGTGTCATGTGTCATGTGGTGACATGTGGTGTTATGTGTCATGTGTCATGTAGAGTCAAGTGATGTCATGTGGTGCCTTTTGTCATGTGGTGTCATGTGTCATGTGGTGTCGTGTCATCATGTTTCATGTGGTGCAATGTTTCATCATGTGTCATCATGTGTCAACTTGTGTCATGTGTTGTCAGTCATATGTGTCATGTGGTGTCCTGTGTCATTATGTGGCATCATGTGGTGTCATGTGGTGTCATGTGTCATGTGGTGTCATATCATGTGGTGTCATGTGGTGTCACGTGTCATGTGGTGTCATGTGCCATGTGGTGTCATGTGTCATGTGGTGTCATGTAGTGTCAATTGGTGTCATGTGGCATCATGTGGTGTCATATGTTGTATGGTGTCATGTGTTGTCATGTGGTGTCATGTGTCGTCATGTGTCATATGGTGTCATATGCCATGTGTCATCATGTTTCATGGTTTATCATGTGGTGCCATGTGTCATCATGTGCCATCATGTGTCATGTGTCATGTATTGTCATGTGGTTTCATGTGGTGTCATGTGTCATGTGGTGTCATGTGCCATCATATATCATGTGTCATGTGGTATCAGGTGTCATGTGGTGTCATGTGCCATGTGTCATCATGTGTCATGTGTTATCATGTGTTGTCATGTGTCATCATGTGTCATGTGATGCCATTTATCATTATGTGTCATGTGGTATCATGTGTCATGTGGTATCATGTGGTGTCATGTGGTGTCATGTCATGTGGTGTCACATGGTCATGTGTCATGTGGTGTCATATAGCATGTTGTGTTGTGTCATGTGTCATGTGGTGTCATATCATGTGTTGTCATGTTGTATCATGTGTCATGTGTCATGTGGTGTCATGTGCAATGTGGTGTCATATGTCATGTGGTATCATGTGTCGTGTGGTGTCATGTGTTGCCATGTGGTGTCATGTGTCATCATGTGTCATGTGGTGTCATATGACATGTGTCATCATGTGTCATGTGTTATCATGTGTCATCATGTGTCATGTGGTGCTATGTGTCATCATGTGTCATGTGTCATATGGTGTCATGTGTCATGTGGTATCATGTGGTGTCATGTGGTGGCATGTCATGTGGTGTCACGTGGTTATGTGTCATGAGTTATCATGTGTCATGTGTTGTCATGTGTCATCATGTCTCATGTGTCATGTGGTATCATGTGGTGTCATGTGGTGTCAAGTCATGTGGTGTCACGTGGTCATGTGTCATGTGGTGTCATGTGTCATGTGTCATGTGGTGTCATGTGTCATGTGGTGCCATGTGTCATCATGTATCATCATGTGTCATGTCTTGTCAGTCATGTGGTGTCATGTGTCATCATGTATCATGTGTCATCATGTGGTGTCATGTGTCATATATTGTCATTTGTTGTCATGTGGTTTCATGTGGTATCATGTATCATGAATTGCCATGTGCCATCATATGTCATGTCATGTGGCATCATGTGGTGTCATGTGCCATGTGTCATCATGTGTCATGTGTTATTATGTGTAGTCATGTGTCATCATTTGTCATGTGGTGTCATGTGTCATATGGTGTCATGTGGTGTCATGTGGTGTCATGTAGTGTCATGTGCCATGTGTCATCATGTTTGATGTGTCATCATGTGTCATGTGGTGTCATGTGTCATCATGTGGCATGTGGTGTGATGTGTTTTCAAGTGGTGTCATGTGTCATCATGTGTCATGTGATGTCATGTGCCATGTGTCATCATGTGTCATGTGTTATTGTTATTGTTATTGTTAATTTAGATTTGTATCGCGCCAATCACCTACAGGTCTCTAGGCGCTCGGAAATCGATGGATTCATACAATAACTATGTGTCCCACAAGAAGATGATACAGCAACCGGACAACATTGTGCCCCGAGCCCTCCCAAACAGTAATGTCTTTAGACACTTTCTGAATCGCAGTAGATTCACCTCTCTGCGTAGTTCCTCAGGCAGCTTGTTCCACAGCTGAGGAACCAACACAGAGAAGGTTCTCCCTCCCTTGGCTACGAGCCTAAACCGAGGGCAGGTCAACAGCTGAGATTCAGAGGATCTAAGATTTCTTTTTGGACAATAAACTTCCAGCCGATCTCTAATATATCCCGGGGCATGGCCATAAATAGCCTTATGGGCCGTGCACATGCTCTTAAACTCTACTCTCTCCTTTATAGGGAGCCAATGTAGGTTCCATAACAGAGGAGATGCTCTAATCCTTCTGGGGAGTCTAAAAATCAGTCGCGCTGCGTCATTCATGACAACCTGCAGTCTGTTCATGAACGTTTTTGGGAGGCCTAGATAAAGGACATTTCCATAGTCTATTTTTGACATAATTGTTGCTGCCACAACTGTTCGCAACATAGACTGGGAAAGGATGGGTGCTAACTTACGTAGCTGTCTGATAATATTTGTGCAATTCCCGACAACGGCAGAAATTTGACTGCCCATTGACAGGTCGCAGTCCAACTTGATCCCCAAACTCTTTACATTTGCCTTTGGAATCACAGTTGGGCCTAACTCCTGAGGCCAGTAGAGATCATTCCAAGGTGAGGTGGCTGATGAAAGTACCAAAACCTCAGTCTTGTCTGGATTGATCTTTAACAGATTTCTCATCATCCAGCCGACCGTGAACCTCAAGATCTTCTGCGCTTGCTGCTGTGCAGCCTCGGTATTATCGATGCTCAGTAAAAGCTGAGTATCGGCAGCGTAGTTAAAGACTCTACAGCCCATGTTAGCCAAAGATGCGATCAGGGGTTGAAGATACAGGTTGAACAATAGTGGGGACAATGCAGAATGAATTGAATTTGAATTTGAATTTAAAATATTTATTGAGCGCAGCATTCACCAGCGGTTTCTTGGCGCTATAGAGGGCAGGGTACCAGTGGGGGAGAGTGATCACCACACCTAAAAACTGATAGGCCTAAGGAGAAGTGAGAGCATATCACAAGGGAAAGGCCTGTTTAAAAAGAAAGGTTTTAAGGTCCTTCCGAAAGGGAAGGTAGTGTGTTGCCAGTCTTAGGTGATCCGGTAGAGAGTTCCAAAAAGTGGGTGCCAGAGTAGAAAAGTTCGACCCACCCCACTTCTTGCGCTTAAAGCGGGGGACCACCAACAAAGACTGGGAAGAAGAGCGAAGCTCTCGAGTGGGGATATACTCCCTGATCATGGAAGAAATAAAGGCGGGAGCAGAGCCCCGCCGTGAATGAAAAACCATGCAATCCAACTTAAACAAGGCCCTCTCTTTAACCGGCAACCAATGAAGTACCTTCAGAAGAGGAGTGCAATGATGCGAGCAAGAAAGGCCATGAATAAGTCCGGCTGCCTGGTTTTGAACCAACTGGAGTTTCCGTAGGCTGTACGCTGGAATGCCATTGTACAGGGCATTTGCGTAGTCCAGCCGGGAGACAACAAGAGCGGACATAATCAGCTTGAGTGCCAGAGGAGAGAAAAAGCGAGAAACAGTGCGAATAGTGCGGAGAGTGAGAAAACAACATGACTAACTTGTGAGTGAAGAGTGAGTTGATTATTGAGTTTGTCACCTAATGTCTTGACTGAGGCAGAAGGAGAAGGAGGGGGCCCAAAAGAAGAAGGCCAAAATAAAGAATTCCAGGGACTGGAGCAACCACCCGTAAGAACCAGCTCGGTCTTATCCGGGTTCAACTTTAGGTGGTTGTGATTCATCCAGTCCCTGATGAAAACCATAACTGACTGAAAATTAGAAATAGAATGAGGAGAGGAAGAGAGATTAAAAATAAGCTGGAGGTCATCCGCATAGTTAAAAACGGTGACCTCCAGCTGCTGGAGAGCAAAAATCAAAGGACAGATGTAGAGATTAAACAAAAGAGGAAAAAGAGAAGAATCCTGAGGAACACCACAAGTGACAGGTAATGAGGCAGCCGAAAAGTCTCCCAGCCGGACCGCCTGGGTGCGGTCCCTTAAAAAAGGAGGAGAGCCAGACCAAGGCCGAGCCCCTGATTCCTGCCGCTCTGACACGGGACAACAAGATGGAATGGTCCACCGTGTCGAAGGCGGCGGAGAGATCGAGGAGCACCAAGGCCTGATGATGGTTTTGGTCTGCTCCCTCCCTAAAGTTGTTGAGGACCGACACCACAATGGACGCCGTGGAGTGTCTTGGCCTAAATCCTGCTTATCGGGGTGCTAAGCCCCCATTCTCCTCAATGAAGGAGCTGAAAACCATTGTTACATGCCGCTCCAGCACCTTGCCCAAATAGGGCAGCAGCGAAATTGGACGGTAATTGGCTGGAGCGGAAGGGTCAACCCCCGCTTTCTTGAGGATAGGCACTATAGTAGCGGACTTTAGGGAAGGAGTCACCACCCCTCGTGTAAAGGAATTATTAAGAAAAATAAGGGGGGGCAAAGGACAGGCAGTGTAAATGTGTTTGAGGATGCGGCCTGGACAAACATCTATCGGGGAACCCGACTTAACTTTTGGGAGAATGGCCAGAAACGCATCCTCAGTGAGCGGTAGAATAGAAGTGAGGGAGGAACGGGCAGTAGGGGGAAAGGGATCGTCAAAAGCCGGGGAAGGGAAAGGAATATTTAGTTTAATATTGGTTATTTTATCCAAAAAATAAGAGTTAAGGGAATCACATAGATGCTGAGTGGGCAGGGGTTTAGGGGATGCCCTGTCCGAGTAGGCCAGATCCTGGACTATGGAGAAAATCTCTCTGGGTTTATTTTCTGCCACCAAAATGTTGGCGGAAAAATAAGCAGTCTTTACGTCGAGTATAGCTCTCTTATACTCGCCCAGGAGGGTGGTGTATCTAACTTTCAGTGTAGGGCAGTAGTCCCTTCTCCACAGCCTCTCCGCTCGCCTAAGAGCAAGCTTCTTCTCCTTTAACTCCTCATTAAACCAACGATTGGATTCGTTGGGGCGTCTGGTTGATATCCGACGTAAGGGAGCTACCAAGTCGCATCCCCTGGCGAGCCAGGTGTTAAGGGTGGCGGCTTGGGATGAGGAGGAAAGGCCTGCCAACTTAGGCGAGGAGTCCAGCAGGGAGGATGACAAGGCCTGGAGGTCGACACGGCCCCAGTTACGTGCCCAGGTGTTTTTGGCTAATGGAACTTTCACCACTGACCTGTAATTAAGAGAACAGGCGGCTAAGAAGTGATCCGACCACGGACATGGGGAAACAGAGATGGATGAAATAGAACAATTGAGGGACCAGACCTGGTCCAACACATGACCATGTGTGTGTGTAGGAACCTGGACATGGGAAACCAAGTTCAAGGCCAAAAGAAGTTCGGAGAACTGTTTAGAAGAGGTACATTCGTGGGCAATAGTAGGCCAATAGTTAAAGTCCCCAAGTACAAGGACCGAGGCATGATTGACCACTAAGGTGGCCAAAAGATCCTGTATGGCGGGCAAAAATAAAGGTGACAGCTGGGGCAGACGATATACCAATAAACAGGTAAGAGGAGGAGATAGAGTAGGGAAAGAAACTACAAGATGGTCTATGGGCGCAATCGGGGGTGATGGGAGTAGTTGCATATTAAGGTCAGACCGGGCAATAATAGCCACTCCACCCCCCGCCTTGCTAGCCGGGCGATCTGAGCGTAGGGCAACATAGGATGGGGGAAGGGGAGCCAATAAAGAGGGCAGGGACGATTCGCTAAACCAAGTCTCGTCAGAAATAATATATCTGGCTTCTGTATGGAGCCTTGGGGCACCCCACATTTTAGAGTCCCCACATCTGAAATCAAATCCCCCAACTGTATCCTCTGAGTTCTTCCCAGAAGAAAGGACCTCAACCAGTTAAAGGCCTCACCTTTGACCCCAATGTTATCTAATCTTCCCAGGAGCAGGTCATGGCTGATAGTATCGAACGCCAATCATGTGTCATCATGTGGTGTCATGTGATGTCACGCGTCATGTGATGTCATGTGCCATGTGGTGTCATGTGTCATGAGTCATGTGGTGTCATGTAGTGTCAATTGGTGTCATGTGGCATCATGTGGTGTCATATGTTGTGTGGTGTCATGTGTTATCATGTGGTGTCATGTGTCGTCATGTGTCATGTGGTGTCATGTGGTGTCATATGCCATGTGTCATCATGTATCATGTGTTATCATGTGTTGTCATGTGTCATCATATGTCATGTGTCATCATGTGTCATGTGATGTCATGTGTCATGTGGTGTCATGTCATGTGGTGTCATGTGGTCATGTGGCATGTGTCATGTTGTGTCATGTGGTGTCATGTGTCATGTGTCATGTGTCATGTGGTGTCATGTGTCATCATGTTTCATGTGGTGCCATGTGTCATCATGTGCCATCATGTGCCATCATGTGTCATGTGTTGTCAGTCATGTGGTGTCTTGTGTCATCATGTATCATGTGTCATCATGTGGTGTCATGTGTCATGTATTGTCATGTGCCATCATATGTCATGTGCCATGTGTCATCATGTGTCATGTGTTATCATGTGTTGTCATGTGTCATCATGTGTCATGTGGTGTCATGTATCATTATGTGTCATGTGGTGTCATGTGTCATGTGGTATCATGTGGTGTCATGTGGTGTCATGTCTTGTGGTGTCACATGGTAATGTTTCATATGGTACCATGTGTCATCATGTGTCATCATGAGTCGTCATGTGTCATGTGTTTTCAGTCATGTGGTATCATGTGTCATCATGTGTCATCATGTGGTGTCATGTGGTGTCATGTGTCACGTGTCATGTGTCATCATGTTTCATGTGGTGCCATGTGTCATCATATGTCATCATGTGCCCTCATGTGTCATGTGTTGTCAGTCATGTGTTGTCATGTGTCATCATGTATCATGTGTCATCATGTGATGTCATGTGTCATGTATTATCATGTGGTGTCATGTGCCATCATATGTCATGTGTCATGTGGTGTCATGTGTCATCATGTGTCATGTGGTGTCATGTGTCATCATGTGTCATATGTCATGTGGTGTCATGTGTCATATGGTATCATGTGGTGTCATGTGGTGTCATGTGGTGTCATGTGTCATGTGGTGTCATGTGGTGTAGTGTGTCATGTGATGACATGTAGTTTCATATGGTATCATGTGCCATGTGTCATCATGTGTCATGTGTCATCATGTGTTGTCATGTGTCGTCATATGTCATGTGGTGTCATGTGTCATCATGTGTCATGTGTCGTCATGTGACATTATGTGTCATGTGGTATCTTGTGTCATGTTTCATGTGGTGTCATGTGTCATGTGGTGTTATGTGGTGTCATATCATGTGGTGTCATGTGATGTTACGTGTCATGTGTCATGTGATGTCATATGTCATGGGGTGTCATGTGGTGTCTTGAGTCATGTGGTGTCATGTGTTGTCATGTGGTGCCATGTGTTGTCATGTGTCATGCTGTGTCATGTGGTGTCATGTGCCATGTGTCTACATGTGTCATGTGTTATCATGTGTTGTTATGTGTCATCAAGTGTCATGTGTCATCATGTGTCATGTGGTGTAATGTGTCATCATGTAACATGTGTCATCATGTGGTGTCATGTGTCATGTATTGTCATGTGTTGTCATGTGGTTTCATGTGGAGTCATGTGTCATGTGTTATCATGTGTTATCATGTGTCATCATGTGTCATGTGGTGTCATGTATCATCATGTGTCATGTGGTGTCATGTGTCATGTGGTATCATGTGGTGTCATGTGGTGATATGTCATGTGGTGTCACATGGTCATGTGTCATGTGGTGTCATATGTCATGTTGTGTTGTGTCATGTGTCATGTGGTGTCATGTGGTGTCATATCATGTGGTGTCATATGGTGTCATGAGTCATGTATCATGTGGTATCATGTGCCATGTGGTATCATGTGTCATGTCACATGTGTCATGTGTCATTTGGTATCATGTGGTGTCACGTGTCATGTGGTGTCATGTGTCATCATGTTTTGTGTGGTGCCATGTGTCATCATGTGTCATCATGTGTCATGTGTTGTCAGTCATGTGGTGCCATGTGTCATCATGTGTCATCATGTGTTCTGAGTTGTCAGTCATGTGGTGTCATGTGTCATGTGGTATCATGTGTCATTATGTGGTATCATGTGTCATGTATTGTCATGTGTTGTCATGTGGTTTCATGTGGTGTCATGTGTCATGTATTGTCATGTATTGTCATGTGCCATCATATGTCATGTGTCATGTGGTGTCATGTGTCATCATGTGTCATGGTGGTGTCATGTATCATCATGCGTCATGTGGTATCATGTATCATGTGATATCATGTGGTGTCATGTGGTATCATGTCATGTGATGGCACATGGTCATGTGTCATGTGTCATGTGGTGTCATGTTGTGTTGTATCATGTGGTGTCATGTGCTGTCATATCATGTGGTGTCATGTGGTGTCATGTGTCATGTGGTGTCATGTGTCATGTGGTATCATGTTTCATGTGGTGTCATGTATTGTCATTTGGTGTCGTGTGTCATCATGTGTCATGTGGTGTCATATGACATGTGTCTTCATGTGTCATGTGTTATCATGTGTCATCATGTGTCATGTGGTGTCATGTGTCATGTGGTGTCATGTGGTGTCATGTGTATCATATGGTGTCATGTCATTTGGTGTCATGTGGTCATGTGTCATGTGGTGTCATGTGGTGTTGTGTCATGTGTCATGTGGTGTCATGTGGTATCATGTGTCATGTGTCATGTGGTGTCATGTGTCATGTGGTATCATGTGTCGTGTGGTGTCATGGGTTGTCATGTGTCATCATGTGTCATGTGGTGTCATTTATCATCATGTGTCATGTGGTGTCATGTGGTGTCATGTAGTGTCATGTGCCATGTGTCATCATGCTTCATGTGTCATCATGTGTCATGTGGTGTCATGTGTCATCATGTGTCATGTGGTGTCATGTGTTGTCAAGTGGTGTCATGTGTCATCATGTGTCATGTGGTGTCATGTGCCATGTGTCATCATGTGTCATGTGTTATCAAGTGTTGTCATGTGTCATCATGTGTCATGTGGTGTCATGTGTCATCATGTGTCATGTGGTATCATGTGGTGTCATTTGGTGTCATGTCATGTGGTATCACATGGTCATGTGTCATGTGTCATGTGGTGTCATGTGTCATGTGGTGTCATGTGGTGTTATGTGTCATGTGTCATGTGGTGTCATGTGGTGTCAAGTGGTGTCATGTGGTGTCATGTGTCATTTGGTGTCATGTGTCATGTGGTGTCATGTGTCATCATGTTTCATGTGGTACCATGTGTCATCATGTGTCATCATGTGTCGTCATGTGTTGTCAGTCATGTGGTGTCATGTGTCATCATGTGTCATCATGTGTCATCATGTGGTGTCATGTGGTGTCATGTGGTGTCATGTGTCATGTGTCATCATGTTTCATGTGGTGACATGTATCATCATGTGTCATCATGTGCCATCATGTGTCATGTGTTGTCAGTCATGTGGTGTCATGTGTCATCATGTATCATGTGTCATCATGTGGTGTCATGTGTCATGTATTGTCATGTGTTGTCATGTGGTTTCATGTGGTGTCATGTGTCATGTATTGTCATGTGGTGCAATATGCCATCATATGTCATGTGTCATGTGGTGTCATGTGGAGTCATGTGTCATGTGGTAACATGTGGTGTTATATGTCATGTGGTGCCAAGTGGTGTCATGTGGTGTCATATGTCATGTGATGTCATGTGTCATGTGGTATCATGTGTCATCATGTTTCATGTGGTGCCATGTGTCATCATGTGTCATCATGTATCATCATGTGTCATGTGTTGTCCGTCATGTGGTGTCATGTATCATCATGTATCATGTGTCAAAATGTGGTGTCATGTATTGTCATGTGCTGTCATGTGGTTTCATGTGGTGTCATGTGTCATGAATTGCCATGTGCCATCATATTTCATGTGTCATGTGGTGTCATGTGCCATGTGTCATCATGTGTCATGTGTTATCATGTGTTGTCATGTGTCATGTGGTGTCATGTGGTGTCATGTATCATCATGTGTCATGTGGTGTCATGTGTCATGTGGTGTCATGTAGTGTCATGTGCCATGTGTCATCATGTTTCATGTGTCATCATGTGTCATGTGGTATAATGTGTCATCATGTGTCATGTGCTGTGATGTGTTGTCAAGTGGTATCATCTGTAATCATGTGTCATGTGGTGTCATGTGCCATGTGTCAACATGTGTCATGTGTTATCAAGTGTTGTCATGTGTCATGTGGTGTCATGTGTCATCATGTGTCATGTGGTGTCATGTGGTATCATGTGGTGTCATTTGGTGTCATGTCATGTGGTGTCACATGGTCATGTGTCATGTGGTGTCATGTGTCATGTGGTGTCATGTGAACCTAAAAGCAATATATATGTCACCCCTACGGCAGGCCTTACATCCCTAAGGCAGGGTGCATCATATTACATGTGAGGACATATCTGCCTGAGCAGACATGCCCTGGTGATGTCCATATCGATTCTTGGGCATTACAAACACAAGGCAATGACGGACGGAGCGCTGAAACTTTTCAAACACTCACCCCCAGTCACAGATGACCCAGATCTGTGACTGGCAGTGAGTTTGCCCTAAGTTGGCTGGGTATGCCCAGACGAGAGTGCCTAGCTCACTTTGCCACTAGATTCAAGCTAGCCTGGCTGATGAGAGGTGTTACCCCGAAACATGTCCCAGGATGCTAGGTTCGGGTCCAGGGAAGAATGATGATGGATTAAACCCAGATCTGTGACTTGGGGTGAGTGTCTGAAAAGTTTCAGTGCTCTGTCCATCGTCTCCCTGTGTTTGCTTGGTTCTTGGACATTGCCAGTGAACAGGGATGTCATCTTCCTGAGTGTGCTAGGCACTGGTGCTATCAAATTCCCCAGCTACAAGATGACTTCACTGAAACTAGACATGTTTGGTATCAAACATCACATATTATTAAACCCACTCTGGTTCCAGAGATGCATTGATTAATATAGGCACACAGAGGGCACCTTAGAGATGCCCCCTGAAAACCTACCGACAACTGGTATACAAGGTGGCTGGTGTAGAAAAGACTGTCACCGCAGACCAGGTACTCAGATTCAACAGATCGAGAAGAAGAGGACAAAGAGCCCTGTTTTCCTGCACCAGTCTTGGCAATAGTGACCAAGTGACTCGTAATGCAGCTGTGCAACTACCAAGAACCACCGTAAACTGCCAACTCTTTACAAATTGTCAGCAACCTCCCTTGGAGTAGAGGAGCTACTTGCCTGCAGGCCACAGGCACCAAAGAAGTCCGGTTTGCTGTGTTGCCATTCCCTGGCCAGCCCGATGTAGCAGCCTCCCGGAAAGAGGTACCTGTGCTCCTGAATGGCAGATCTGTCCCCCTACCGAGTGAGAGGACACCAGCACTAACCGGAGAGGCACAACACCAACAATAGGGGTACCAAAGCCAGTGCAACAATTAAGACCCATTTAAATCCAATCGGGACTCAAGCAGCATCAAGACCGAACAGCTATCAAGGGATGTCGGCACCACACAGACCCACTGTCATTCAACTTGCACCTCTCCAGTAAATCTGTGCATTTGTTGGACAAGTTAATTGTCAGGATTGTGCCATACTTATTTTGTGCACATCCTCAGGATATGTCAACCTATCTTCTTGCTAGCTCGCAGTGCACCATCTCCACACATAACCTTACAGGGTAGCAAATGCGTGTGCAACCTGAGAACATGAAAACCCTGATCTAGAACAGAAATTGTGGTAGCAGATCTAGAACCCTTTCATTTGAACTTAAATGCATACCCATAGAAATACACAAGAAATCCTCAGTAAGGCATTTTAATATTTATTGAAGCATTGTGATTCTTGTATACAATATGTGTGCTGCGATAATCAGTAGAATGAAATAGAGTAGCGTAATTAGCATTATGAGAATAGTAAAAAAGATAAACAATCCCACCATTGTTGTAGTGTACTCCCAACTAGCGCTCTCTATACTAGTCTTACCTAGGGTGGGTGATCCGCCAAATCACTAGTTGGTGCTCTAACTCCCCAATACCTGCAGGTAAGTTTCATCTAGCTGTCCATCTTGGTGTAGAGCTGGTCATTCCTTGGCAAACCGGAATCAACTGAACAGGAATTCTGGCATGCAGTGACCGCACTGTGTAAGCTAAGTGCTACTCTGCCTTAAAGAGCACCCATGTGGCCATATCCATCAGGACCAGCCCCTCACTTCTGCTCTTCCGTAAGCGCTTGAAGACCTGGCTTTTTAACCAATAAAACGGCAACGGAACACTCTCTGAAGATCGTAGCTGGTTTAGCGCCGAGACGCCTACAGGTATTTGTTTGCGCTTAATAAATATCAATATTAAATAAATAATAAATAAATATCGAAACCCCAGGCCAGGCTGCAATTGTTTATTCTAGGTAGATAGCTTCATCGCCTACCAGACGATAATAACAATGACATTTGCCTAGTGAATGTAGCCCTTGTACTGAATGTTCAAGGTGCCGTGAGAGTGTGCCTGCAAAGTGTAAGTGTTAGCAATGCTGATTAGAGAATATTACCCTGAATTGTCACTGATACAAATGTATGTCAAAAGTCAATGTGTTTAAAAGAGAAGACAACTTTATAAACATGGTGATGTTCCTTGGCAGGCCTATCTGGGTCACTTGACACTACTTGCAGAGTGGCCCAGTTGTCCTGATTTCTGGGCCCTCAAACTGCAAGACCAACTACCACGAGATCCTTGTACACACAGCCGACCTATCTACTCTGCACCAGAGTGCCTCATCCCGGGTACCCAAAATCCAACTGTGCTCTATTGCTTCCAGCACCCTTGTGACCAAAGCCCCTTTTAGGGGCTCCTGGACTTGACCCCAAGACCCCCTCTGCAGCCTGTTATCAGGTAGCCTTCCCTTCTTTCCACAGGTGTAGCATGCAATGCTACCATCCCTACCAGCACCTCTTCACCCGGATTCCCCAGGGTTGGTAATGTGTAACTGGTGGTGGTACTTTGAACCTTGGTGAACTATTTATTTATTTCGAGTGTGTGTGTCATATTCGTTTATTGCCTCTGTGAGAACAAAAAAATGTTTAGCACTACCCTGGAATAAGCCTCAACTGTTCGTCCACTGTAGGAAAGTGCCCTTTCTAACATGGTCACCCCCACTTTTTTTCTGGTGTTTGATGTTATTTCGACTGGAAGTGCACAGGGTTCCTGCTAACCATGTCCCCAGTGTGAGATCTCTTTCCCAAAACTGTGCTATTGTTTCTCCCCTTGGTAATACCTTTAGTACCCTCTGTAAGTCTTTAGTAAATGGTACCTCTGGTACCTAGGGTCTAAGGTAATAAAGAGGGTCACTAAAGGCAGCAGCACAACAGTGCCACCCTAAGGACCACTCACTGAATATAAGCAAGTCTGCCATTGCAGGCTGCGTGCTTTGCTGCAGCCCCAAAAGTGAAAAGACAATATGAGACACATCAATCAATCAATCAATCAAGTGGCTTGTAAAGTGCGACTACTTTCCCGTAAGGGTCTCAAGGCACGGGGAATGTTGGGGGAAACAACTGTAGATCTGTCACAAGGCACTGTGGTGCAGGTCTTGAGATCCTTCCTGATTGGCTTAGGGAGAGATGCAGGGTGTTCCAGGTCTTTACTGGTGAGATAGGAGAAGGGTCTTCCCCCAGCCGTGGCCTTGCAGATATGTGGGATGGCAGCCAGGTACAGTTGGGCTTGAAAAGGTCTCTGGTGGATGCGTGGAATGCAAAGCAGTGGTTGAGGGATGCAGGTCCTGCTCTGTGTAGGGCTTTACAGGCATGTGTGAGGAGCTTGAAGATGATTGTTTTGTTGACTGGGAGCCAGTGGAGGTCTCTCAGGTGGCCGGTGATGTGACTGCGGTGGGGAATGTTGAGTATGAGTTTGGCGGTGGTGTTCTGGATGTTTTGCAGTTTTTGAGGAGTTTCTGGGTGATGCCATAGTAGAGTGCATAGCTGTAGTGCATTCTCCTTCTGATGAGTGCGTGGGTGACCGTATTTCTGGACTCGGTTGGGATCCACTTGAAGATCTTTTGAGGCAGGCATTGCATGTGAAAGCAGGATGATGAGACATAGTTGGTTTGGTGGTTCATGGGTAGCGCGGAGTTCAAGATGATGCCAAGATTTCTTGTGCGGTCTGTGGATGTGTTCTGAGGTCCAATATCTACAGGTCACCAGGAATCGTCCGAAACAGAGGGGGTGGACTCAAGATGAGGACTGCAGTCTTCTCTGAGTTGAGTTAGAGGCAGCTGTTCATCCAGGCGACGACAGCCTTCATCCCATCATGAGAGTTGCTCTTGGCGACTGTGGGTTCATTGATGAGGTAAAGGATAAGCGGGGTGTCGTCGACGTAGAAGAAATGCATGTAATATAACCATTGAATGTGTTTGTCCACTTCTCCCAGGATATTTCTTTTCACATTATAAATATATTTCATTTACTACAACGTTGTCCTTCAAGCCGCTCTTACATATGCTTTCAATTCTATGCAGCTTTACCCTTTGAGTGCTCTCCTGTGTGCTTTAACTTTTCAATCATTTAATCCAGTACCTTCCTTCATCATTTTTCTATGTACAAATGTGTTTTCTTACTTTTTAGGTATTTTTACTTAGCAATTCTTTAGCCATGCTTTTTCTAAGCACTCTTGGAAAATGTATGTGTTAACTCCACTTACCATATTGTCCACTCTTGGATTTTCTGCCGTTTGGTTTGCTGTTCATACCTGACTCCTCGCTGTTTCCTGAGACCTGGTGACCTGGTGTGCCCCTGCAGGGCGGAGGCGGCTTCTTTGACGACTCGCCGGACCCGCTTCGCGGGTCCCGCAGCGCGTCTGTGGCAGAGGAGCCTGATAGTCTCAGGCGTCTGTTGGGAGGAGCGCGGGAGTGGCGGCTGGACCAGCGGGGCTGCGAGCTGTTAGGCAGGGACTCCAGTCTCCAGGAGCCCCTGCGCGCCCATCAAGCAACACCTGGGCTGCTCTCCCCGCTGGCCACGCCCCCCTGCTGACGGTGTTAAAAGCGGTACTCTCCCTCACGCAGCTGGGACCCCTCTTGGATTTTCTGCCGTTTGGTTTGCTGTTCATACCTGACTCCTCGCTGTTTCCTGAGACCTGGTGACCTGGTGTGCCCCTGCAGGGCGGAGGCGGCTTCTTTGACGACTCGCCGGACCCGCTTCGCGGGTCCCGCAGCGCGTCTGTGGCAGAGGAGCCTGATAGTCTCAGGCGTCTGTTGGGAGGAGCGCGGGAGTGGCGGCCGGACCAGCGGGGCTGCGAGCTGTTAGGCAGGGACTCCAGTCTCCAGGAGCCCCTGCGCGCCCATCAAGCAACACCTGGGCTGCTCTCCCCGCTGGCCACGCCCCCTTGCTTATCAGCCAACGACAACAGTGCCCATAGTACTTAGGTCCGCGGAGCTTCCGCTACGCGGGAGCGTGCGGGAGCGTGCCGGGAGAAGCCCGGGACAAGGGCGGGACCATCTGTGGCCGTCCGGGGCAGGAGGAGGCAGGGCAGGGCCACCCCTCTTTCATCCACCGTACCGGTTTCAACTTGTGGTGCCTCACTGTGGGGCCGGAACTCAGCATGTCAACTCGCTCCGGTAAGGCCTTGAGGGGTGGCGGGGAAGGTGCCCCCGGGGGCACTATGTTCGGATATATGGACAAATTCCTGACTAGGGTGGCGGCTGTCATTGACAACGAACTCGCCATATCAGAACGGCGCCTCTCTTTTGACTTTCCTCCCTCTAAAAGCCCATCTCCAGCAATAGTGTTGTCCTCACAAAACTCTATTTCCCCTGCACTCTTACCTGGGGACCTACCTGGGGATTCTTACATTGCACCATTAGAGGGTGGTATAGATGGGGTAGAAAGTTCACAGACTGATAACCACGGTACTAGCCCTTGTGCCGTGCCTATAGATCCATGCACTGAGTTTTCCATAGCATGCCCCCCTGGCATTCAGTCCCAACACCGCCCTGAGGTTTCTGCTCTTGACCCACAACCTCCGCCTAAAACTCGACCTAACCAGGAGCTTAACAAAAGGAAAGGGAAAAGGGCAATTTACACTCGAAAGGGCTGTCCATCCAAGATTACTAACCATTCCAGGTACCCGCCCCAGAGGGGTCCTTCCCCCCCGGGTGCCGCAGGACCTGTATCTTCAGGGACACCTATCTGCGCTCCAACTGTTATTGATACAGTACTACCTTCCCTGCTGGCCCCATCAACGCCTGACCTAGCTAATGTGGGTCCCTCCCTGGAGTCGATCGAGAAGCTGGTCAGGTCTCTTTTGTTGCCACTTATAGACCAGGTCAAGAGGTTGGGGGATAGGCTTGACTGCTTTGAACAGGTTACCAGGGATAATTTCTTTGCCCTGAAAACCCTGTTCAAACTTCAGCCAAAGCTCAGTGAGGATAGGACAGATAGGATAGATAAGACCAATAGGATAGAGGTTCTAGTGAGACCCCCCTCGGGAGATCAGCTGACGCAGCCGCCCAAGCGACCAGCCCCTGGGAATACTATCTTGGTTGCCCCTAAGGATGGTCCTAGGCAGATAAAGCCGAATGCTTCCACTCATGCTGCTCAAGTGCATGCTACCCCTCCCCCAGTAGTAACAACCCCGGTGCCTATTCAAGGCCCAAGGCAACATCAGAAGGGAGGGACGGGCCCTACTTTGCAACCTGGGGCTGTTTCATCCGCTACAATTGGCGGTGTAGTATCAACTCCTAAGGTTACATCTATCCCCGTCCCACCTATAAACCCTTCACCTTTAGGCCCTCCTCAGAATATTAGACGAAAGTGCCCCCCAGTTAACCTCCCCCCTGAGTGTCACCCGTATGTTGTTATTCTTACCAAAGTCCCCCCTATTAGGAGTACCCAGCGGGAAAACCATCAGGCACTTAAGAATAAGGTCATCCACTGGCTGAAAGCCAACAGGCCCTTGCCTTTGGGAGTGGATGGTATTATTCTTGGTGTACGCAGGGTGGGATGGATTGGAAACGGGAAAAAATCGCTTGAAGGGGATTGCGTGGTGGTAAATTTCCAAGATGCTAGGGTTGCCCATCTGATATGCTCTCAAGGTCAACCCACGGTTGGAACGGGTATCGACATAGTCGACTTGACATTCTTTTACCCACGGTCCATTATGACCACTCCCACCTTCCACCTTGGACAACCCACCCATATCAGCAGTTCTGGGGGCCAATTCTCTGTGGAGAACACTGCCCACGGCCTTTCTACCCCGGGAGTTTTCCCCCAGCGGCTATGCCTAGCTCCAGTGATACCAAACTGGGGACCCTGGAGTTGCTGACTCAGTAATGTTCCCGGGGAGGTCGCTGTGGCTTCAAGCCCTGTTGCTGAGCCAACACCTTACTTTAAAACCAATGGCTCCTCCTCCTCATCGCAAATTCAGGCTATGGCCGAGCTTGTGGAGGAGAAGGGGGAGACTGGGGCATCCTATAATCTTCTGGCTAGTCCCCCTGGTGTGGGTGCTGTGGTCTTATCACTCCCTGTCGAGGATTGTAGCATTGCGGCTGTAACGGACCCCCAGATTAGGGTTTTCAGCTGGAATGTGGCGGGCCTCGAGAGGAAGCTAGCGCTGCCGGACTGGAACGAGCTTGTGGAGCAATACTCCATATGCCTGTTCCAGGAAACCTGGAGTCGGGTGCCCCTACACAAGGTGGGCTATTCCACCCACTTTTTGCCGGCAGTACAAAGTGCAACTGGCAGGGGCCGCCCTTCGGGTGGCCTACTAATCTGGGTAGCCACAGAACTCAACTGCAGGGTGGAGGAGCGGGACACCAATTGCCCTGATCTCCTAAATATTTTGCTGAGAAATTCCAAGGGCAGAGTCATTCTAAACATTTTTAACATCTACGCCCGTGGCACTAAGGGGGGAAGAGAATCCCCAGTAATAGCTTGTCTGGAAGCCCAGCTCCGCTCATCTCCTCATAGGTCTTGTACCTTGTTGGCAGGTGACCTGAACTGCACTTTCCAGCCCCTGGACCTGGAAATCCTAGCAGACCAAGAGGAACATGATAATGGGTGGGGGATTCCGCCCCTCGAGCTTAGTCCTATTAAAAAGTGGACAGAAGTGGCCCTCCAGATCAACTCACTAGCTATGGAGTTTGGTCTTAGAGCTGCCAACGGCAGGACTAGGTCCGATAAAGCAGGGGCCCACACCTACAACAGGCCAGGGCACATGTCACGGATTGATTATTTTCTCCTTGACATACACCTGTGGAGCCTGGTGGAGGACATGGTAATTGTACCTTCTGTTGAGAGTGACCACAATCTCCTGTCCCTCACCCTGTCCCACAGGTGTTTCAATAGCACTGCGAGTAGATCTCCTTGTAACCTCGCCCCGGACCCGTCAGTGGTTACAAATTGTGGTCGAAGGCTAAAGTGGGCGAAGCTAGCTCTTTCGGAGGAGAAAACTTCTGCGATTAGGCAGCTTCTGGTCTCAGCCCTAGCCAATCTTGATTGCCAAGAGGAAGGGCTGATGGAGGTGGCACCCAGGTTCTGTGTCATAATTCAGGCCATTAGCGACCTCTTTGTAGTTCCAGCTCACCCGAGTGGAAGGAAACCAAGCTCACGATCGGGCCAGGGCTGGTACAATCAGAAGTGTAGGGAGGCGAAGTCACTTCTCATCGAGGCAGTCAAGTCCAAATTACCGTCTAGGACTAGGGAGGCCAGGAGACACTATGCACTCTGCCAGAAAAATGCAAGGATGGAGTGGGAGGTTAATTTCTGGCAGGACCTCCTGGCTGCCAGTCGTGGGAAAGATGCCAAAGGTTTTTGGGACATGGTGGGCAAAAGGAATCGTCCTGACGACTCCCGGAGGACGTGTACCATCAACGCCCAGACTTGGTTCTCCCACTTCCAAAATCTTTATTCTGCTGTCGAAGGCCCACTTAATGACTCCTTTAAACTCCCACCCTTTACTCTAGTTCGCGACCTGGAACTTCTTTCTGCTTTGGATGTCACAAAGCAGATCAAAACCTTGGTTCCCTTGAAAGCAGCTGGTCCAGATGGCCTACCGGGGGATATCCTCCGTGCTTACCCGGAAGAATGGGGGGTACTAATCTCTGCACTCCTCAACGCAATTATGGGGGGAGGCCCTGTGCCTGACTCCTGGAGAGGTGCGGAGGTGGTCCCCATTTTTAAAAAGGGCAGCCGGGATTTACCCGGGAACTATAGGCCCATAAGCCTAATAGACTCAAGCCAGAAATTGGCTGGGAAAACCATCTTGGGGAGGATCACCCAATGGGTGGACGACAATCACATCCTGTCCGATATGCAAGCTGGGTTTCGTTCGGGTACAGGAACTATTGAACAGGTCTTTAGGCTCTTGTTATTACACTGGAAGGTGGTGGTGCTGGGCAAAGGCAGTCTTTACTTGGCCTTTATTGACCTTAAGACTGCCTTTGAACTGGTACCAAGGGAGGAACTTTGGAGGGTGCTTCACGGTTTAGGGATGCCCCCGTACTTACTAAACCTCCTTATTAACCTGCACACCAACACCTATGCCCAGGTTAGATGGGGGCTGAATGGGGAAAAGACCGATAAGATCAGGGTCGAGAGGGGAGTAAGACAGGGCTGTGTTTTGGCCCCTACCTTATTCTCCCTCTACATTAACGGGGTGGTAGATCATCTACTGGGCGAACCATCAGACGCTCCCATCTTGGGAGGAGTAAAAATTCCAACTCTGTTGTTCGCCGACGACACCCTCCTCATCTCTAAAACCCCCCAAGGTCTCCAGACACTGCTGAACCGCTTCCAGGACTTCTGTACCACCAAGGGCCTTGTCATTAACGTAGACAAGACTAAGTACCTAGTCATGCATCCACCTCGTAAACTTGGCCGCCCTCCAATTCTGAACTCTATACCCCTAGAAAGAGTGGCAGAATTTGATTACCTGGGGATCCGACTGAATGACGTGATGAGCTGGACTGCCCACATTGACAAAATGACATTGGCCCATAAAAGGGTGGGGGGCGCCCTTCTTAAGGAGTTTAATAACTCTACAAAACATTGTGTTGCTCCTATACTTGAGATCTACAAAGCACGTGCGGTCCCTGCGTCACTTTATGGATCGGAACTGTGGGGCTTGGGCAAAGTTGACTCATTGAGCAAGGCCGAAAATAAATTCATCAAGGATCTCCTTGCCATTCCAGCGAGCAGCCCGACCATCCCAGTGCTCATGGACACTGGCTGTAAAGCCATAAGGGACCAGGCTCGGCTTCGACCCCTTCTGCTTTGGGCACGCTTGTGGAGGGTCCCGGAGCTACAATCCTATGCCAATGGCTTGGCAGAAGTGATGCACTCTGATGGTTGGCGTAGCATCAAATGGCTGAAGGATATAAAACACCTCTTAGGGGAACTAGGTTTGGACTCCTGCTGGCATAGCCACTCCGCTCCTCCAAAGAAGATCTTAAAAAAACTTTTCTGGGAGTGGGTTTGTGTGAAGCGCTTTAGAAGTCAGCAGCACTGCAAAACCACCGCAGCTTTCCTGCTGTTCAAAGACGCTGCCTTGTACGAGCCATACATGGACATTATATCAGTTGCTATGGATAGGTCCTTGTATATTAAATTTCGGTTAGGAACCTTGCCCTTGGCCGACCTCTGCTCGAGGTGGAACAAAGCCCAGCCCACATCACGCTTCTGTGCTCTTTGCCAGGACAAGCCAGAGACGGTGCCACATTTCCTTTTCGAATGCCCGGACTATGGTCGCCCCAGATCACGTTGGCTGGGTCCCATCTGCAGAGAACTGGGGACTCGTCAGCACTCCGTTGCACTTCGGATTCTTTTAACCAATACAGCCCCTCCTATTGTTTGTGCTGTTGCTAAGTTTTTAAAATGGGCTTGGTTGATTAGACTTAGAAGACTGTCCACATCAATTTAATTCTTTTTTATCTAATTTATGCTGACCTAACGTGTTTTTAATTCTCACATTATATGTACAGTCTTACTTATTTCGACATGCTGTTTTTATCTTTTGTACTGCTTTTATGATATGTGCATATCGAAATAAAGCAATCAATCAATCAATCATATTGTCCACTTCACCCATCACAATTATTTTCATAATATTATAAATGTATTTATGTCCTGCACCCACACCCGTGCTCATTTTGCTTCTTCGCCTCCCTTCTGCTTCCCCGCCCTCCTCTTGCTACGCCTCCTCCACCGTTAATGCGCTACTCCCATCATCTGCGTTGCTTCCCTCCACCTGGGTTTCTTCCTCCTGCTCACACTACTGTTTTTTCTTCTTAGTTAGCAATCTAACTCTGATCGGTAAACAAAAACAAAAAACATTACGGAAAGGCAAGACCTACTGGCTTTGACAATGATTTTAAACCTAGCACCTCAGCCCTCTCTTGATGTGACTTCATAACCCTTTTACCACACCAAGTGTGACATCTGAAGGGTGCCAGATAACACCCTGGACCTAGAAGGGATTATGTTTTTAGGGGTGACCAAGATAGGAGGGTGGGCTGTCAACAGATGATCAGAAATCTAAACAAGATAAACCTTCATTCAATTATTCTAAAAAGAAAGTATGTACATTAACGATAGCTAACGTCAATCCCTGAAAAGATCTATTGTTGTTGAATCCACACAGCACATGCTGTGGACCGCAGCTTTAATGGACAGAGATGCCCAATTAAGTCCTCTGTGCCACCACTGGGAATTTAACCTTGAACCAAGAGAATCCAGGCACATAGAGCAGGGTGGTGAGTGACAGAAACTGATGCCGAGGCGACCAACGAGGAGCGCATGTGCCACCACAGCCTTTAGATTAACCTTGCATTTCCCCATCCAGGAAAGTGTGCAGAGGTTTCCAATGGGAATACAAAAGCCAGTAGTAAACTTAAGAACCGCGGTAGGAGCCGCGGAACACTAGACTTCTCCTAGGACATGCTAATTGACTTGATACCCTGAAAATTAAGCAAATTAGTAAATGCAAAGGTCCTTCAGTATGACAGGAAAGTGATATTTCAAACCAATGTTTCGGCAAGTCTATTTTGTGAAGTTGCCTTCTTCAGGCTTTAGCAATCTCTAGTTTCTGTACAATCCTCATTGCCGCCATTAACAGTAAGGGTAACTGTTGTGGCATGCAGGCTTCTTCATGTTAGAGTAATTAATCACTTTGTGGAGGCAGTTTAAAACCGTATTCTTCTTCCATTATCTGGGTATAAAACTATACATTCTATAGTTCTACTTTTCCTGATGGTAAAAAGAGTATTTACCTCCATATTTTCCACTGCCCAGTATCTTTCTGATGGACCAACGTGTCAAAATAAACCTCATTGTCCGTTTGTGGGAGCAGTGTCTGGCCAGTTCCTTGTTTTCCTGACCATAGGGAGTGGAAGCAGTGAAGTGGGGAGTGGGAGTGAGGCTCGTTTGTAAGGCCAGGCCACTCTTCTGCCAACCTGGACCAAAGTCAGGGCTAACGTTAAGAATGCAAAGATGCAAAGGCAGGGCTACCGTTAAGAATGCAAAGATGCAAAGGCAGGGCTAACGTTAAGAATGCAAAGATGCAAAGGCAGGGCTAACGTTAAGAATGCAAAGATGCAAAGGCAGGACTAACGTTAAGAATGTAAAGAAGCAAAGACAAGGCTAACGTTAAGAATGCAAAGATGCAAAGGCAGGGCTAACGTTAAGAATGCAAAGATGCAAAGGCAGGACTAACGTTAAGAATGTAAAGAAGCAAAGACAAGGCTAACGTTAAGAATGCAGAGATGCAAAGGCAGGACTAACGTTAAGAATGTAAAGAAGCAAAGACAAGGCTAACGTTAAGAATGCAGAGATGCAAAGGCAGGACTAACGTTAAGAATGTAAAGAAGCAAAGGCAGGGCTAACATTAAGAATACAAAGATGCAAAGGCAGGGCTAACGTTAAGAATGCAAATATGCAAAGGCAGGGCTAACATTAAGAATGGTCACTGATTGGAGTAGTCTGTGGAATTTCCTAATCCGGTTGCTCAGTAAATTTCAGGTTTCCCTCCTGATCTTCCTTGTGGAAATTGTCTGGGCTGCAACAGTTGCAAAGTGACCCTCATAGACTAGAAAAACGTGTTGGAGTGGGTACAGAGCACGGATACACTGATCGGTTACTCTTCCAATTATACTAGAACTGCTTTAATTTAAAACTTGTGTACATCACCGCTTTTAGGGAAATCTTCTTTGAACAGCCGCGGCCGGTAGTGGGAGTACCGGTCGGGCGGTGACGTGGGGAGGGGCATGGTGGGGGGTAGTAATGTATGGATTACGGACTTTAAAAGGTAAGTAAACATAAAAATGAAAAAAATTAATTGCGTTGCACACACTGCATCACCAAATGCGATGCAGTGTGTGCAACTAAATTCGTTTTATTTATTTGTATGGTTACTTACCTTTTAAAGTCCGTAATCCATACATTACTACCCCCCACCCTGCCCCTCCCCCTCCCCACATCACCGCCCGGCCGGTACTCCCACTACCGGCCGCGACTGAAACACAGCCGTGATTTATAGGGCACATTAAAACACAGCCATGATTTTAAGGGCACATTTAAACACAGGCGTGACTGAAAGGGCACGTTTAAACAAAGGTGTGAATGAAAGGGCACGTTTAAACACAGGCATGATTTATAGGGCACGTTTAAACACAGGCGTGATATATAGGGCACATTTAAACACAGGCGTGATTTATAGGGCACATTTAAACACAGGTGTGATTTATAGAGCACATTTAAACACAGGCAGGATTTAACTTTGGACCCTCCTGAGGCACAGCCGGGAGTAGCAAGAAGACAGAGCTTTTCATTGTTTTTAAAACTTGTAAAACTGTAAAATTTCACAAGGATTTTAAAATCACTCACCACTCCTGGGACACAACCACTGTGTGCAGGCACCCTTCCCCGCTGAAAAACGAGCGCTGGTAAGGGCGAATTCGCCGTTTTCCCGCCTACTCCATTCCCCTCAACCTGATTGGGACACGCCCACTCGAGGCAACGCCCCCTCCTCAAAAGTTATAAAACAACGCGCTGATCGACAAGCGCTTAGATAACTTTGGACCCTCCTGAGGCACAGCCGGGAGTAGCAAGAAGATAGAGCTTTTCATTGTTTTTAAAACTTGTAACACTGTGTGCAGGCACCCTTCCCCGCTGAAAAACGAGCGCTGGTAAGGGCGAAATCGCCGTTTTCCCGCCCACTCCATTCCCCTCGCCCTGATTGGGACACGCCCACTCGAGGCCACGCCCCCTCCTCAAAAGTTATAAAACAACGCGCTGATCGACAAGCGCTTAGATAACTTTGGACCCTCCTGAGGCACAGCCGGTAGTAGCAAGAAGACAGAGCTTTTCATTGTTTTTAAAACTTGTAAAACTGTAAAATTTCAATTGGATTTTAAAATCACTCACCACTCCTGGGACACAACCACTGTGTGCAGGCACGCTTCCCCGCTGAAAAACGAGCGCTGGTAAGGGTGAAATCGCCGTTTTCCCGCCTACTCCATTCCGCTCACCCTGATTGGGACACGCCCACTCGAGGCCACGCCCTCTGCCTTGTCCCCTCCCTACAAAAATGTGCCTGTTACAGAAGCGCAGCGGGCGCGATGAATGCGCGCCAAAGGCGCGCATAAGGCAAGCTCGTCTGTGCTCGTCCGTGCCGAGACCGGGCCTAGGGCCATAACCCCTGATCAATCCCCGCGATTGTACCCCCACATCTACTCCAAATCTACATTGATGGCACTGCGGACGCCTAACACTGACTGCGCTCAATATAATCCACACCTATGGTCGGATACCACAAAATGTACATGTCCTCTCTGCAACGTTAAGTTACAGATAACCAATGAAAAAATCAAAACGCATGCGGTCACAGCATCTATGTCTACCGAAATCACCGCTGCACTAATCAATGCTCGATCCCTTGTCAAGCACCGGCAAGAAATACACGACCTCATTGTCAATAACAACCTTGATTGTCTCTTTGTCACGGAGACATGGACGGATGGAGCATCCGACCCTGACATGGTAGTTGCAACCCCCCCAGCCTATAACGCCTACAGCCTAGATAGAGTAGGGCAGCGCGGAGGAGGACTAGCCATCATCGTCCGCGACCACATAACGGTCAGAATATCTCACATCCCCTCCACCTCCTGCGAAGCCCTTTTTTTCGATCTCAAACTCACCCCATCGTTTCATTTTAAAGGCATCCTCCTATATCGACCACCAGGCCCTCGCACCAACTTTCTATCAAATCTGGGTACAATTTTAGAAGCACCATCATTGGATAACTCATTCACAGTATTGGGCGACTTGAACTTCCATCTTGAGAATGCATCCAACAAGGACACCTGTTCCTTGATATCTGACATGCACACTATGAGTCTTCGGCAACTAGTAACCTCCCCTACCCATATAGCCGGTCACACGTTAGACGGCATCTTCTCTAACATGCAAGGCGTTAATATAATAGACACCTTACCAATGCCATGGACCGATCACTTTGCCATCCTAATAAAAATATCAGTCCAATTAAATAGACTCAGACCCCACTCTGTATTAAAACCACAAACCATCAAAGTATGGAAGGACATCAATCAAGTTGAGCTAACGACCTTACTCGAAAATACCCGTCCTGATTCAACATCTGATCCAAACTTGGCCACTCGACAATTTCAGGATTGGATAGGTACCGCCACCGACGCCTTAGCCCCTACCAAAAAACTCTCTAGAAATAGAGTAACGCCATCAGCCCCGTGGTTTACAGAGGAGCTACGTATTAAGAGGCAATTCTGTAGAAACAGGGAGAGACACTGGCTCAGATCCTACAGCGCTGAAAGCAAGACCAGTTATAAGGAAGCACTTGGACAATACAAAGCCCTAATTGTAGAAACAAAAAAATCCTACTTCACTGAACAAATAAATTCTGCTAAAAACTCAAGTAAAAAACTCTTCGAGATAACTAAGGCCTTAGCGGGAAGCGCACCGGACCTGAATCCTCCACAATCCCAAGTCTTTTGTGATTCTTTAGCCGATTTCTTCTTCACAAAGGTGAATGATATATATCAAGCATTCTCCACAAAAAAAGTAACCAGCTCCCCCACATCTAACAACCAAACCAATAATATCGAACTATCTCAGTTCTCAGACCTTGGAGAAACACAAATCAAGGAAATAACGACCACAATTAAATCAGGTTCAGCATTAGATCCCTCTCCTCTTAAAGTCATCCGTCCTATCATGGACTATCTCTCCCCTGAAATTGTATCAATCTGCAACACAATGTTCAGAACTGGGATATACCCAGACTCCCTTAAAAACACCTTGGTCAAACCCTTACTTAAGAAGGCTAATCTGGATAAGGACCAAACAAAAAACTACCGCCCCATAGCCAGTCTTCCCTTTCTAGCCAAGGTGGCGGAAAAGGCTATGAACTTACAACTCTCAGAGTTCATAGAAAACCACCAACTACTGGATAACACTCAATTTGGTTTCCGCAAGTTCCATGGAACCGAAACTGCCTTAATAAAAGCTACAGAGGACATAAGAGTGATCCGGGACCAGGGAGGTACAGCAATACTTGTATTGCTCGATCTGTCTGCAGCCTTTGACACGGTCGACCACAAGATCTTGGTCGACCATGCCGAAAACCTGGGTATCCGCCACTTGGCTAAAAATCTGCTTTCCTCCTTCCTGGCCGGGAGATCACAGGTGGTCACACTGGGGCCCTTCCAATCGCACAAGCTGTCACTACAGTGTGGGGTTCCTCAAGGCTCATCCCTCAGTCCGACACTATTCAATATCTATGTGTCGGACCTGGCCTCTGTCATCAAGGCCTATGGGATGAGCCTTACCTCATACGTGGATGACACTCAGCTTGTGCTGGCCATCAACGGGAATGGAGACAAGGTAGCTGAAAACTTCCAAGAGGGCATGCGGGCGATCGGTGAGTAGATGGCCTCTAACTGCCTAAAGTTAAATGCTGAAAAAATGGAGGTCGTCATATTTGGACACCTCTCCCCCGGATGGTCAAACACCTGGTGGCCCCCTACGCACGGAACACCACCTACACCAGCCATCACCGTCAGAAACCTGGGGGTGATTTTTGACGATAAACTAAATTTCATGGCCCACTCAAATAAAATAGCAGCAACAGCCCATCATAAACTCAGGCTGATCAAGAAAATCATGCAGTTTCTACCAACTTCAGCAGGTAAGACGCTGGTAAGCGCTCTCGTGTCGTCATCTCTTGACTATTGTAACGGCTTATTCACCAACGCCCAAGCAAGAGTGACCAACAAAATGCAGACCATCCAGAATGCTGCAGCTCGTCTCCTGTCTGGAATCCCAAAATTCTCACCAATCTCTGATACTATGAGGGACTTGCACTGGCTTAAGATTCGAAACAGGATCAAGTTTAAAGCGCTGTGCATACTCTATAAAGCAATGCACAACTGTGGCCCACATTTCCTGAAATCCCAACTAAGATACCAGTCCTCCATAAGATCGCTCCAATCTAACAACCTTAAACTCCTACAAATACAACTAACAAAAACAGTCAACTGGGGCGATAGACGCTTCCTGGTGGCAGCCCCCAGATTATGGAATTCCCTGCCACTTTCCATCAAAGACAGCCCATCCCTGATGCATTTTCGCAGAAGGATAAAAACCTGGCTGTTTGATCAAGAATAAACTACCGGACTAACCTTGGGAATACGTTCACAGTTTCTAGCGCCGAGACGCCTACGGGCAATTGTACGCGCTGTATAAATTTCAAAAATAAATAAATAAATAAATAAATAAAGGGCACATTTAAACAAGGACGTGATTTATAGGGCACATCAACACACAGGCGTGATTTATAGGTCATATTTAAACACTGGCATGATTTAAACGGAACATTTAAACACAGGCGGGATTTATAGGGCACATTTAAACACAGACATGATTTATAGAGCACATTTAAACACAGGCATGATTTATAGGGCACGTTTAAACACAGGCGTTGTTGGACGTGGCCCTTATGGCAGGTCCCCCCTGGAAGATTTGCTTGATAAATGTGACCTGGGGATGGTGGTTCCCCCTCGGAGTGCGTGGACATGGGTGAGGACTGGCCTCCCATAGGAATGCATGGGGAATGGGTGTGCCCATGATAGTTCCTGGTGCGTGAGGGGTACAGGCTCGAGTCTGGTATGTATGAACTCGTGTGATGGAATGCTGTAAGATGACGTATGCGACGTGTGGGTGTCTAAAAGAGAAGTGCCACTTCTAGACATCGGTGTGTGTGTGCAGTAAGCATACTGGCGCGTGATTGGCTGAAGTGAGGGAGGGGCTGGGCTTGTGTCCTGTATGGGTCTGGGCTGTCCTCCCACAATGCTGGCTCCACCCACCTGGGGTGCATCTGGTGTCCTAACCTGGCCAGTAACAAGAAATTCCTGATAACCAGTTCTAGCTGGTTCTCCTCCTGCCTGCCCCTTTTTAGACAAAGGGGTCTCATGTATAAAAGGAGGGTGTGCCCTCTTCTCTCTCTCTTTCCTGCTTGTCCTGACTGGAACCCTGCCAGGGGCTGCTGCTGCGTGGGCTCAGGGTAGGCTGGCCTCCCTGGGCCCTGCCCTGCTCCTGAACTGCTGGGGGCCCTCTTCCCCTTCTGGGAGCTGCTGTACTCCCCCTGAATGCCTGGACTTCCCATGGACCCTGCTTTTTGGGGTCTAGCGCCTGGGAGCACTTTCCCGCTGTCCTAGCGCCTCGGGGCGCTTCATTCCCGCGTCATTCAGGCTTCCCGCGCTGGGGAGCGCTTCCTTGCTGCCCTAGCGCCTTGAGGCGCTGCCTCTATGCTCCTAGCGCTGGGAGCGTTCAATCTTTCCAGCCGGTGCCCACCCGGCATTTGTCCGCTCGTGGGAGGGGGCCCGAGCCCCCAGCGAGTGCCTACCTCGCTTGCCCCTTCATGGATGCCTAATCAAGGGATCCTGGCCCTCGTCAATTTCCCCCCCGTATTCACCGCCGCAGCCCAGGACCCTTCGTGAGGCCCGCCCCCGGGCCGCGCACTGATTGGCTGCTGGCCCGATGACGTCTCCCCGGGCCGCGCTCTGATTGGCTGGCGGCCCGGGGAGCTGGTGAGGAGGAGAAGAACCTGCAGGGAGCGGCGGGAGCCTACTCCGCACCTCTGCGACCCCCGAGATGACTGCCGCTTCCCCCCCCGGGAGCGAGAGGGAGCCCCGAAGAGCGAGAGAGAGACCGGCACGCTCGACAGCCGGTGAGTGATGCAGGAGGGGAGGCGGGGCATCGGGCCACATTGCCAGTGGCCGCCCCTCCCCTCCAGCACGAGCCCGAATGTGCTTAGAGGCCCCCGGGGGCCCCCAGTGATGCCGGGTCCCCCGAGGGGGGGCCCGCCTGCCCGCAGCTTGAACCCTGAGCCCCGAGAGGCTCCCTCATGGCCCGTGGGGCCACCATTGATGCCGGGTCCCCCGAGGGGGGCCCCGCCTGCCCGCAGCTTTGTCCCGAGCCCGGAGAAGGCTCCCACGTGTCCCGAGCCCCGAGAGGCTCCATCCGTATTTCACCCCCAGAGCCCCGTGAGGCTCCACCGGCATTTTAACCCCTCGAGCCCCGAGAGGCTCCACCTTTGGCCCTTCCTCCTGAGCCGGAGAGGCTCCACCTTGGCCCATGTTCCTACGAGCCGGCGAGGCTCCGCCCACCATCCTGTTTTCGAGCCCGAGATGGCTCCCACGTGTCCCTGGTTTCCCGAGCCCAGAGGGGCTCCCCCCCATTTGGCGCAATCCTCCTGAGCCTGCGAGGCTCCATCCAGCATTCCTTGTTCTCGAGCCCTGAGAGGCTCCGCTGGTGGTGATCTGCCCCGAGCCTGCGAGGCTCCATCATGTTGGCCCCTCCTTGGCCCTTCAGCTGCCCAGCACTTCGTGAGCAGCTGCCACGTGTAGGTTTGTTTATGGCTCCCTGCAGCCTGTCCTGACATTGAGACTTTGGGCGCCTTCGCCCAGGAAAGGCCGCTGGCCTGTTGGAAGTTATTGTTTGATGTTCTATGTCATCCCTGAGAGAGTATCCTATGTGCGCCTTCAAAGGTGCTCTGTTATGTTATGTGCTTGTCCTTCCTTCCCTCCTAAGTATCCTAGGTGTCATGTATATGGCTTCTGGTTAGAGTGAGTTCCACTGCTAGTTCTATTGAGTTCCAGGTTGTCATGTATTCTACTGCTAGCTCCTGGTTGTTATGTGTTCTAGTACTAGTTCTAGGAAGCTCCCAGTTGTTATGTGTCTTAAATGCCATTTCCATCATGTGCATATTCCTGGCAGTGGTCCCCTGGCCCTGTCCTGTATATATTCCCTTGTAAACCATGCCCGTGCCCCTGGCACATTGTATCGTGTGTATTCACCCCTAAGTATGTTTTTCAATACAAAGTATATTTTTCATATATCTCGTGTGGAGTTCCTTTTGTGGGGGGGCCTCGGATGTTGTTGCTGGGGGTGCGTGTGTAAATGCTTTACACATGACCTCCGAGATAAGCCTGACTGCTCGTGCCAAGCTACCAAAGGGGGTGAGCAGGGGTTGTCTTGAAGGGCGACTTCCCTACCCTAACTAGAAATGGTGATTTCTGCCTGGCCTTGGCGCAAGCCTCGGCCAACCAGGGATCCCATTTCTAACAGGCGTCATTTATAGGGCACGTTTAAACACAGGCGTGATTTATAGGGCACGTTTAAACACAGACGTGATTTATAGGGCACATTTAAACACAGGCGTCATTCATAGGGCACGTTTAAACACAGGCGTGATTTATAGGGCACGTTTAAACATAGACGTGATTTATAGGGCACGTTTAAACACAGGCATCATTTATAGGGCACGTTTAAACACAGACATGATTTGTAGGGCACGTTTAAACATGATACCACATGACACCAATTGACACTACATGACACCACATGACACATGACACCACATGACACCACATGACACCACATGACACATGACACCACATGACAAATGACACCTGACACCAGATGATATGACACCCCATGACATCACATGGCACATGACACCACATGATACCACATGATGACACATGATGACACATGATGACACATGACACCACATGACACCACATTACTGACAATACATGACACATGATGACACATGATGACACATGACACATGACATATGACACATAACACCACATGACACCACTTGACACCACATGACACCACATGACACATGACACATAACACCATATGACACATGACTCCACATGACACATGACACATGACCATGTGACACAACATGACATGACACCACATGATACCACATGACACATAACACCACATGACACACGATGACACATGACACCATATGACACATAACAACACATGATAACACATGACACATGACACATGGCACATGACACCATGTGACATCACATGACACATGACACATGATGACACATGACACCACATGACACATGACATATGATGACACGACATCACATGACAATACATGACATATGACACCACATGAAACCACTTGACAACACATGACACAAGACACCACATGATGAAACATGATACATGATGACATATGATACCACATGACTGACAACACATGACACATGATGACACATGATGACAAATGGCACCACATGAAACATGATGACATATGACACCACATGACACATGACACCACATGACACATGACACCATATGACACCACTTGAAACCACATGACACCACATGACACCACATGACACATGACACCACAAGACACATGACCACGTGATACCACATGACATGACACCACATGACACCACATGATACCACATGACACATGACACCACATGACACATGACACATAACAACACATGACACCACATGACACATGACACCACATGACACATGACACCACATGATACCACATAATACATGACAACACATGACATCACATGATGACACATGATGATACATGGCATTACATGAAACATGATGACTCATTACACCACATGACACATGACACCACGTGACAACACATGACACATGACACCACATGACACCACATGACACATGACATATGATGACACATGACACCACATGGCAATACGTGACACATGACACCACATGAAACCACATGACAATACATGACACATGACACCACATGATGACACATGACACATGATGACAAATGACACCACATGATGACACATGATGACAAATGGCACCACATGAAACATGATGACATATAACACCACATGAAATATGATACATGACACCACATGAAACCACATGACAACACATGATAATACATGACTCATGACACCACATGATGACACATGACACATGATGACATATGACACCACATGATGACACATGGCACCACATGAAACATGATGACACATGACACCACATGACACATGACACCACATGACACCACTTGATACCACATGACAACATATGACACATAACACCACATGACACCACATGACATGACATGACACATGACCACATGACACCATGTGACATGACACCACATGATACCACATAATACCACATGACACATGAGACCACATGACACGACACATGATGACGCATGACATATGATGACACCACATGACAATACATGACACATGACACCACATGACACCACATGACACCACATGACACATGACACCTGACACCACATGACACCACATGATATGACACCCCATGACACCACATGACACATGACACCACATGACACCACATGATGACACATGATGACACATGACACCACATAACACCACATTACTGACAATACATGACACATGACGACACATGATGACACATGATACCATATGACACATGACATATGACACAGAACACCACATGACACCACTTGACACCACATGACACACCATGACACATGACATATAATACCACATGACACCATATGACACATGACACCACATGACACATGACACATGACCATGTGACACCACATGACATGACACCTCATGATACCACATGACACATGACACCACATGACACATGATGACACATGACACCATATGACACATGACAACACATGATAACACATGGCACATAATGACACATGGCACATGACACCACATGACATCACATGACATGATGACACATGACACCACATGACACTTGACATATGATGACACATGACATCACATGACAATACATGACATATGACACCACATGAAACCACTTGACAACACATGACACATGACATCACATGATGAAACATGATACATGATGACACATGACACCACATGACAGGACAACACATGACACATGATGATTCATGATGACAAATGGCACATGATGTCACATGACAACATATGATAACACATGACACATGACACCACATGACATCACATGATACCACATGACAACACATGACACCACACAACACATGACATCACATGAAACATGACACCACATGATACCAATTGACACTACATGACACCACATGACACATGACACCACATGACACCACATGACACCACATGACACCACATGACACATGACACCTGACACCACATGATATGACACCCCATGACACCACATGACACATGACACCACATGACACCACATGATGACACATGATGACACATGACATCACATGATACCACATTACTGACAATACATGACACATGATGACACATGATGACACATGACATATGACACATAACACCACATGACACCACTTGACACCACATGACACCACATGACATATGACACATAACACCACATGACACCATATGACACATGACTCCACATGACACATGACACATGACCATGTGACACCACATGACATGACACCACATGATACCACATGATACGTGACACCACATGACACACGATGACACATGATACCATATGACACATAACAACACATGATAACACATGACACATGACACATGGCACATGACACCATGTGACATCACATGACACATGACTGACAACACATGACACATGATGACACATGATACCACATGACACATGACACATGATGACACATGACACCACATGACACCACATGACTGATAACACATGATACATGATGACACATGGCACCACATGAAACATGATGACACATGACACTACATGACTGACAGCTCATGACACATGATGACACATGACAACACATGATAACACATGACACATGATGACACTTGGCATATGACACCACATGACACCACATGACACATGACAACACATGATACCACATGACAACACATGACACCACACGACACATGACACCACATGACACATGACACCACATGATACATGACACGTGATACCACATGACACTACATGATACATGACACGTGACACCACATGACATCTCATGACACATGACACGACATGACACCACATGATGACACATGACATCACATGACACCACATGATGACACATGATGACACATGACACCACATAACACCACATTACTGACAATACATGACACATGACGACACATGATGACACATGATACCACATGACACATGACATATGACACATAATACCACATGACACCACTTGACACCACATGACACCACATGACACATGACACATAATACCACATGACACCATATGACACATGACACCACATGATACCACATGACACATGACACCATATGACACATGACAACACATGATAACACATGGCACATAATGACACATGGCACATGACACCACATGACATCACATGACACATGACACATGATGACACATGACACCACATGACACTTGACATATGATGACACATGACATCACATGACAATACATGACATATGACACCACATGAAACCACTTGACAACACATGACACATGACACCACATGATGAAACATGATACATGATGACACATGATACCACATGACAGGACAACACATGACACATGATAATACATGATGACAAATGGCACATGATGTCACATGACAACATATGATAACACATGACACATGATACCACATGACATCACATGACACCACATGACAACACATGACATCACACAACCCATGACACCACATGAAACATGACACCACATGACACCAATTGACACTACATGACACCACATGACACATGACACCACATGACACCACATGACACCACATGACACATGACACCACATGACAAATGACACCTGACACCAGATGATATGACACCCCATGACATCACATGGCACATGACACCACATGACACCACATGATGACACATGATGACACATGATGACACATGACACCACATGACACCACATTACTGACAATACATGACACATGATGACACATGATGACACATGACACATGACATATGACACATAACACCACATGACACCACTTGACACCACATGACACCACATGACACATGACACATAACACCATATGACACATGACTCCACATGACACATGACACATGACCATGTGACACAACATGACATGACACCACATGATACCACATGACACATAACACCACATGACACACGATGACACATGACACCATATGACACATAACAACACATGATAACACATGACACATGACACATGGCACATGACACCATGTGACATCACATGACACATGACACATGATGACACATGACACCACATGACACATGACATATGATGACACGACATCACATGACAATACATGACATATGACACCACATGAAACCACTTGACAACACATGACACAAGACACCACATGATGAAACATGATACATGATGACATATGATACCACATGACTGACAACACATGACACATGATGACACATGATGACAAATGGCACCACATGAAACATGATGACATATGACACCACATGACACATGACACCACATGACACATGACACCACATGACACCACTTGAAACCACATGACACCACATGACACCACATGACACATGACACCACATGACACATGACCACGTGATACCACATGACATGATACTACATGACACCACATGATACCACATGACACATGACACCACATGACACATGACACATAACAACACATGACACCACATGACACATGACACCACATGATACCACATAATACATGACAACACATGACACCACATGATGACACATGATGATACATGGCATTACATGAAACATGATGACTCATTACACCACATGACACATGACACCACGTGACAACACATGACACATGACACCACATGACACCACATGACACATGATATATGATGACACATGACACCACATGGCAATACGTGACACATGACACCACATGAAACCACATGACAATACATGACACATGACACCACATGATGACACATGACACATGATGACAAATGACACCACATGATGACACATGATGACAAATGGCACCACATGAAACATGATTACATATAACACCACATGAAATATGATACATGACACCACATGAAACCACATGACAACACATGATAATACATGACTCATGACACCACATGATGACACATGACACATGATGACACATGACACCACATGATGACACATGGCACCACATGAAACATGATGACACATGACACCACATGACACATGATACATGACACCACATGACACCACTTGATACCACATGACAACACATGACACATAACACCACATGACACCACATGACATGACATGACACATGACCACATGACACCATGTGACATGACACCACATGACACCACATAATACCACATGACACATGAGACCACATGACACGACACATGATGACGCATGACATATGATGACACCACATGACAATACATGACACATGACACCACATGACACCACATGACACATGACACCTGACACCACATGACACCACATGATATGACACCCCATGACACCACATGACACATGACACCACATGACACCACATGATGACACATGATGACACATGACACCACATAACACCACATTACTGACAATACATGACACATGACGACACATGATGACACATGATACCACATGACACATGACATATGACACAGAACACCACATGACACCACTTGAAACCACATGACACACCATGACACATGACATATAATACCACATGACACCATATGACACATGACACCACATGACACATGACACATGACCATGTGACACCACATGACATGACACCACATGATACCACATGACACATGACACCACATGACACATGATGACACATGACACCATATGACACATGACAACACATGATAACACATGGCACATAATGACACATGGCACATGACACCACGTGACATCACATGACACATGACACATGATGACACATGACACCACATGACACTTGACATATGATGACACATGACATCACATGACAATACATGACATATGACACCACATGAAACCACTTGACAACACATGACATATGACATCACATGATGAAACATGATACATGATGACACATGACACCACATGACAGGACAACACATGACACATGATGATACATGATGACAAATGGCACATGATGTCACATGACAACATATGATAACACATGACACATGACACCACATGACATCACATGATACCACATGACAACACATGACACCACACAACACATGACACCACATGAAACATGACACCACATGATACCAATTGACACTACATGACACCACATGACACATGACACCACATGACACCACATGACACCACATGACACCACATGACACATGACACCTGACACCACATGATATGACACCCCATGACACCACATGACACATGACACCACATGACACCACATGATGACACATGATGACACATGACATCACATGATACCACATTACTGACAATACATGACACATGATGACACATGATGACACATGACATATGACACATAACACCACATGACACCACTTGACACCACATGACACCACATGACATATGACACATAACACCACATGACACCATATGACACATGACTCCACATGACACATGACACATGACCATGTGACACCACATGACATGACACCACATGATACCACATGACACGTGACACCACATGACACACGATGACACATGATACCATATGACACATAACAACACATGATAACACATGACACATGACACATGGCACATGACACCATGTGACATCACATGACACATGACTGACAACACATGACACATGATGACACATGATACCACATGACACATGACACATGATGACACATGACACCACATGACACCACATGACTGATAACACATGACACATGACGACACATGATGACACATGGCACCACATGAAACATGATGACACATGACACTACATAACTGACAGCTCATGACACATGATGACACATGACAACACATGATAACACATGACACATGATGACACTTGGCATATGACACCACATGATACCACATGACACATGACAACACATGATACCACATGACAACACATGACACCACACGACACATGACACCACATGACACATGACACCACATGATACATGACACGTGATACCACATGACACCACATGATACATGACACGTGACACCACATGACATCTCATGACACATGACATGACATGACACCACATGATGACACATGACACCACATGACACCACATGACTGACAACACATGAAACATGACAACACATGATGACAAATGATGACACATGGCATCACATTAAACATGATGACACATGACACTATATGACTGACAACACATGACACATGATTACACATGACACCACATGACATACAACACATGACCATGTGACATCACATGACATGACACCACATGATACCACATGATATATGACACCACATGACACATGATGACCCATGACACCACATGACAATATATGACACGTGACATCACATGAAACCACATTACAATATATGACACATGACACAACATGATGACACATGATGACACATGCCACCACATGACTGACAACACATGACACATGATGACACATGGTACCACATGAAACATGATGACAAATGACACCACATGATATCACATGACACATGACACCATATGACACATAGCCACGTGAGAACACATGACATGATACCACATGACACCACATGATACCACATGACACATGACACCACATGACATATGACACATTATGACACATGACACCAAATGACACATGACATATGATGACACATGACACCACATAGCAATACATGACACATGACACCACATAAAACCACATGACAACACATGACAATACATGACACATGACACCACATGATCACACATGACACATGACACATGACACCACATGATAACACATGATGAGACATGCCACCACATGAAACATGATGACACATGACACCACATGACACATGATACATGACACAACATGACACAACATGACACCACTTGACACCACATGACACCACATGACACATAACCCCACATGACACCACATGACATGACATGACACATAACCCCACATGACACCACATGACATGACATGACATATGATCACATGACACCATGTGACATGACACCACATGACACCACATGATACCACATGACACCACATTACATGACGCATGATGACACATGACATATGATGACACCACATGACAATACATGACACATGACACCACATCAAACCACTTAACAACACATTACAATACATGGCACATGACACCACATGATGACACATGATATATGATGACACATGACACCACATGACATTACACATTACACATGACACATGATGACACATGTCACCACATGACACATGACAACATATGATAACACATGACACATGATGACACATAACATATGACACCACATGACACCACATGACAACACATGACACCAATTGACACTAAATGATACCACATGAGTCATGACACATGACACCACATGATACCACATGACACATGACACCACATGACACATGACACCTGATACCACATGACACCACATGATGACACATGATGACACATGATACCACATGACATTGCATTACTGACAATACATGACACATGACGACACGATGACACATGATACCATATGACACCACATGACACATGACACATAACACCACATGACACCATATGACACATGACACCACATGACACATGACCATGTGACACCACATGACATGACACCACATGATACCACATGACTCATGACACCACATGACACACGATGACACATGACACCATATGACACATGACAACACATGATAACACATAGCACATTGTGGTAAATAAATAATTAATTACCGGTACTATTTTTGAATACATTAATAAAACAGATAGCTCAATAAATAAGAGGCAAGATCCGATGTATCTGAGTCGAACGGGCTTTATTCAGGCATAAGGGAAGGGACAGGATCGGGACAGCCTGAAATAGAATGGCATAGAAGGCAGCTGCAATGTTTCATCAACAGTACAAGGTATATATAGTAAAACATCACAATTACATTACATACAGTAGGCGTAACAAGTGACAAGCGTAAGATAAGAACACATGGGCATGAAAAGAAGGCGTGCACAGGGCGTGCACGTAGACATGTGATGAAAACGTCACAGAAGTGTCATAAAGTGGGTGGATACATAGAGGGGGCTACCTGAGCAGCTGGAACCTTTAACCTAGTAGTGCGCGCAAACGGGCCATGACGTGTTACCGGGGAGAACTGGGGGCTATGACTTCTGCACTAGATGAGGAGACGAAAGTCTGCGATGTCAGGACGACATGTACCTATAGCATATCTGGTATCTGGTGTTTTGGAGTACATGTTGATAGAATCTAAAAGTTATCAGGGCAAAGGCTACTTGACACTAAGGCTGATGCATGCATATATTCTTCGTGTATTGCGTGTGCTATGAATCTTCTATGAATATTAGTACAGTAATTCACTTGCATGGAGACAGAAAGACTAGACTATAGCTGAAGCTGTTTATGCGGTTCGTTAGCTTAGGAATGTGAAGACGGAGAGCTGAACTGATAACTAGAGGCATAACATATTCTTGGCAGACAGGCAGGCAGAGCCAGGCCGGGCACCGCGCTGTGCGGCAGGAAGTAAGTGAAGGGTCAGGGATGCAGGTGGGGGCTGCATCGCTCCTCGGAGTGGGTTCAGGAGACTGGAGCTTGAATCTGGTGTCCGGGCCCTTTTGAGGCCTAGAAACGGGGACAATTCAATGAATTAACGTGCATAATATAAAACGTGGGCAACATAGGCCTAATACTCGTTGCTTTCACAGGAACTGGAAACTGGCATACTAACATTGGACACAACTATAATTGCGTCTTTAATCGATCATAGGGGGATATATGCATATCAATCATGTACATATATCATAGGATGGGGAACACGTAGGCACATATGACAAGGCAAAATTCAATTTTCCTCATTCCCTCCTTGTGCCCTACGTTTCCATCAGGAAACATCAATATTCATGATACCATCTATCTGTTCATAGAGCATCATTTGCTCGTCTCGAATTGTCTTGGAACGGGACTTAGGACTATGAATACAAGAGGTAGCGCACAAGCCGCAAATCGCAGGGCCACATTGTAAACAGAGGCAGCAACTGAATATGATCATTACTGCTATATCCAGGAATGACAATACTTTCCATCCCCAGGCAGATACTATACTCCAGAGCCAAAGTCCACATTTGTAAAGTAAAGTCCACATTTGTAAAGCGCACAATCACCCGTGAGGGTCTCTAGGCGCTGGGGGCCGTCGGGAAGATTAAGCGAGCTATTGCCCAGAGTCACATGGTGCTGGGCTAATCTGCCGCCGGAGCCGGGGATCGAACCGTGGTCCCCAGATTCCAGCATCAGTCGCCCTGGCCGCGGCGCCACACCTCTTCCAACCATGTCCAGGTGCCTGGATTCTGGTGTAACTGATGGGCAATTTTATGAAGTCTGGTTATAGCTGAATAAACAGACGGTGCGTTATTAGGAATGAAAATGCAGCAACTAGATCCGATGACTCTACAAGCTCCTCCCCTATCGGCCAGTATGACGTCAAGGACGAGACGATTTTGGAGCACGACAAATCTCATAGCAGATTGCTCTTCAGTTAAGTTACCTAGAGCGGAAGTAGTCTCATTCACTACTGCTTCAAGGGTTCTGGTTAGCCTACGTATTAACTTACTATTCTGAACAGGACCTATGAAGAAAAAGAAACCTTTATTGAAGTCTTGATACTGTTCTAAGGTAGTTTCAGTTTGATCGACAATTGGGGACTCAGTCTCCCTTCTATGTCTAACGTGTACTAGATGTGTGTTTCTGTGATAATCGGATGGGGCTAGAAAAACTGGTGGCAGTAGGAAGGCAATGTAACATGTTCCATCCCAATCGAGGGGCAGACGAACATATGCGGTCTGGCCACATACAAAATAAGAATGACGTGAGGCTTTGAAAATAGATTTCCCACTGTCACTATACTCGACCACAGTAGTACAATCACTATGACCTACATGTGCGGAACCATTCTTTCTGACACATAATTCACCTTTAACGGGTAGAACTGAAATAGCAGGCAAATCTGGAGTAGTTTCGGACTGAACATTCAAAACCATGAAATTCGAGGAATAATTACCTAGATCATATACTTCATTTTCTAGATCTAACCCTGTTCTATGGGAAGGACCTTCCTTGTCTGGGAAACATGTCTGATTCAGGAGAAAATATCATTTGAGGATGACGTTAACATGGACCATGCTCCACACGAACCATTATGTGAAAATGGATAGGGAAAGAGTGGCAGAACTCTCTTCGGTGTCTGGAAAGGGGGGAGTCGACCACACACCCAACAATTAGTGGCATTGCTGGTCTGGTGTGAATAGTGTAACATTCGGATAAATGTATTATTGCGCATGGCAAGACGATAGGATAACTCGTGAGGAGGCAGGTCACTAAAAGTGTGCTCTACTGTAACATTAGAAAACATATGTACATGTGAATTAATAGGAAAACATAAATGTAAGGCATAACTTATGCAGGTAACCATAAGACTCAGAAATAGCATAAAAAAAAAAGTAACAATACATCTACTTCGAAGATTCTTTTGATAACGTATTCTCTTAGAGTTTTGACTAACTCTCTCACTGTGTGGGTCTATCTCATACATGTCAGGAACCTGTCTAACCGTTTCACCCGAGAGGGACTTAGACAATTAAACTGGTTGACTTACTAGACCGAAGCTTATCTTTATACTCCTGCTGCGGAGTTTTCTCTAACAGGGGAAGTTTAGATTCAGTGTCTGGGCAGTCCTTGAGAACGGGGCAGTCCTTGAAAACAGTCTTTGGTCGAAGTCCATGGAATCTCTTTACATGACTGGAGTGCAACCACCCCTTCCTGCCTTCGATCTTCACGGCGGTCCTTGTTGTTAGTAGGACAAGTCGGGGCTCCTTCCAGCAGGGCTCCAGCGGACTTGAACGATCAAAATTTCTCACGAGGACGAGGTCGCCTGGTATGACCTCATGCGGTTTCACTTCGGTGTTGTCTGGAAAAGCAGCGGCAACCTGTGAACGACAAGAGTGTAGTGCAGACATCAAGGAGGCCAGGTAATCTGTCAGCATATTACTGTCAACATCAGTTATTGTACGTGGTCTAGGTGTACCCCACATGTTTGGGGGACGACCGAAAATTACCTCGAAAGGGGACAGACCTGAACGGGAGTGAGCGACCATTCTCATATAGAAAAGAGCGACTGGCAGTGCTACTATCCAATCTACGCCTTTCTCTGCGCATACTTTGGCAATGCGGATTTTCAGAGTCTGATTATGTCTCTCTACGAGACCGGCTGCTTCAGGATGTCGTACACAATGGAACTTCCACTGGTACCCTAACAGAAGGGATACTTGTTTCATGAGTTCGGATGAGAATGGCTGGCCATTATCTGAATACACGACCCTAGGCAATCCATAGCGGGGGGAAAACTCACGAACCAACTGCCTGGCAGTGGTCGCGGCAGTGTAATCTGGAACTGGATATGCTTCTGTCCATCTGGACAAAGCGCATACAACTACGAGGACATACTTGAAACCTCGACATCGCTCCATCTGAATATAATCCATCTGGAGGACTTCAAAAGGGTGGTCAGGAGGATGGAATCCACCTTGTTCCACCGGGACACCTTTACCTGGATTGAACTGACAACAGATCATGCAGGTATGCACTTTCTGCTTGGCTGCTGCTCGTAAATGCTTGTTAAACCAAAGGTTCTGAATACTGTCTAACATGGCCTTTTCTCCTAGGTGTGCTGGACTATGTGCGGTGTTAATAATGACTTGAACCATAGAGTCGGGGAGAAACCATGTGGCTTTTCCCTTCGTCAACCATCCTTGATCTGTCTGGACCCCTCCTTGTTCAGACCATTTCTTGATTTCATCGGGAGTAGCATGTAATTGTATATCTAGTACATCTTGTGTAGGGTCCTTAACTGTCATACAAGTAGTCTGATCGGGAATGTCTGTCTGTGTCGGGTTAACTGGAATGTCTGAAGTCTGAGCTGTAAGCTTGGCTGTTCGATCTGCCAGGTCGTTACCCTGGGAAATGATGTCAGTGACTTTCGTATGTGCCTTGCACTTCATGATAGCGATAGCTGTCGGTAAATGTATTGCATCTAACAGAGCTTGAATGAGGGGGCCATGCTGAATCTTGGTTCCATGAGAAGTCATAAAACCTCTTTCTTGCCAGAGCACTCCAAAATCGTGTACGACTCCGAATGCATAACGTGAATCCGTGTATATGTTTACTTTCAGGTTCTTCGCTCGTATGCAGGCTTGGGTCAGAGCGACAAGCTCTGCTGCTTGAGCAGACAGGGTGTCAATACGATGTGTTTCTATAACTTCAGTGTCAGTAGTCACTGCATACGCGGCTACTAGTTCTCCTGTACTTGTTCTCATACATGAACCATCCACATAAAGTGTCAGGTCGGGATTAGGTAATGCAATGTCTGTCAAGTCTTGTCTTGGTTTTGTCATGGTGTTAACAACTTCCACACATTCATGTGTGGCAGGATTTGGGGTAACTGACAGTAACAGTGTAGCTGGATTTAAAATGTTGCAGCATCTGATTTCTATATGTGGCTGAAACAGTGTCAGTTCATAACCTGTTAAACGTGCAATTGTCAAGTGCTGAGTCTGTGTTCGGTTTAAAAGAACTTCCACGGAGTGTGGAACTTGTACTGTCAGGGAATGTCCTAACACTATGGAATCACTTTGTCTGATAGCTAGAGCTGTGGCTGCAACTGACTTGAGGCACGCAGGCAGCGCCTGGGCCACTGGATCTAATGTGCTAGAGAAATAAGCACAGGGCTTGTATTGTCCTGCTTGATCTTGTGTGAGAACAGATAATGCAGTACCATCACGTTCAGTGACAAAAAGTGTAAAAGGCTTACTGTAGTTCGGTGTTGCTAGAACAGGTGCTTGGCATAAGGCTTTCTTTAACTCATTGAAAACAAGTGTGTGTTCCTGGGTCCAAGGGAGGACAGTCGATATGGCTGCCTCCTGTGTCGTTAACTGTATCAGTGGCTTAGCTAGAAATGCATACTGAGGAATCCATTGTCTGCAATAAGAAGTGAGGCCGATAAAAGCTCGTACCTCCTTCTGAGTCTTGGGCTGTGGAAGATGTGCTATTAACTGGATACGGTCAGGTGTCAACTGCCTACCCCTCTTGGACAGTAAGTGTCCTAGGTAGACCACTTGCTGGACACAGAATTGCAATTTAGACAGGGACACCTTGTGCCCCATCTCGGCCAGGAAATACAAGACTGTAAGTGACGCACGCTCGCAGTCACGTTCAGAACGGGCTGTGATCAATAGATCATCGACATACTGGAGCAGGGCAGTGTCAGTTGGCATGTGAATATTGTCTAGTTGTCTTTTAAGCGCTTGACTGTAAATACTAGGACTTTCTGTGAAACCTTGAGGAGCTTGTGTGAATTTATAGCTCCTTCCATTTAAACAGAATCCGAAAAGGAATTGGCTGTCTGGATGAATGGGGACACTAAAGAATGCGTTCTTGAGATCAATAACAGTGAAGAACGTAGCTTCAGAATCAATGGCAGTCAATAGGGAAGAAATATCTGGAACCACTGGGTACTGGGGTATGATACATTTATTAAGTTCTCGAAGGTCAATCACTAATCGATAAACTGGAGGTGCATTTGGATCAGTACGTTTCAGAATCGGAATGATAGGAGAATTACATACATTGGAGTCAGTTTCTACAACTACTCCTTGAGCAATAAGCTCGTCAATAATTTTGGATAAGGCTGCTACAGCCTCAGGTGGCAATTTGTACTGTCGGATTCGTGGTAATACAACACCTTGTTTCAGAGTGACACGATAGGGTGTAATGTGCATACAACCTACATCAGTTGGACCTTGCGCCCATAAATGCTGAGGTATATTCAATAATCGTGGATCAAAATCACGTAATACATAATGACCTTTAAAATCTCGCAGAAACAGTCGCACCCCTTCTGGGGAGCAGCATATAACTGCTCCTAATTCTTTCAGAGTCTTTATACCAAGTAAGTTCTCTGGACAGGATTTCGTTAGTAACAAGTCTGTAGTTCGGGACAATGGACCAACTTCTAGAGTAACTGGTTTCGATATTTCATTAACAATAGGCTTTCCTGAAAATCCAAGGGAAACATTTCTAGAGCCTGAGAGTGGAGCCCCTGGAACCTCGTCATGACTGATGGTAGTCCTACTTGCCCCTGTATCAATCAGAAACTTTCTGTCTTTCCCTAATACTTGACTATGTACATAGGGACCCTCTTGATCTACAGGAATCTCAATGAGAGGCAAGCCAACCTCCCTCTCTAGGCTGTTTCATGAATACGGCTGATAATCTGGATACTCTGACTGTGCGTACTGGTACATCTGCTGTGTAACGTGCTGTGTGGCAGCTATAGGCTGCGGTACTGTAACTGTCTATTGTGCATTCTGCGGCTGGGAAGTCTGTGAAACTTGTTCTTGTCTAGGAGGACGTGGTCTCTCTTTTGTCTTACCAGTAGCTATGTTGTGTTTCAGAACTGCACATTCGTTTATATAATGACCTGGCTGTTTACAGTAATTGCATGTCCCTTTAACGGGAGTTGCAGGGTGACTGGCTTGATTCGGACCCCTCTTCTGACTGTCTTGCGGAACGGACTGTGCAACTAGTACTTTCATTTTTGTGTCTTTCATATGCCTCCTTTCATGTTCCTGCTCTTCCCTAATTCTGTTCTGGTGATACTGTAACATCTGGAGCATTTGTGACGGAGTATTAGCTTGCCAGGTACTTTCGACTTTCAGTACTCGATTTTTAACTTGTGGACTTGAATTCTCGACTAGTTTGGTAACAAAAAGATGTGGATAAGATTCACTACTTGTTTTCAGACCACTATTAATAATGAAACATTTCTCAAATCTAGAATAAAAATCACTAGTATCTTTGTCTTGTTTCTGTTTACAGGCTGAGATGGCATCCCAGTCTTCCTTTTTCGTGGCAAGTAATCTTGGCAAGACTTGTATCAGTAACTCGGGCAATGCTTTAGCTTTATCCCCAAGACCGGTACCTGGAACTCGTGTGTTATCTTCAATCTCTAATGCGGTCCAATCTATCTTTTTCTCTCCCACCTCCCATTCTTTTTCTTTAAGTTTTTCATATATGCCCGCAGGCAACAGGACCTTTAACATTTTAATGATATCGGGATACGTGTATTCTCCCATACGGAGCATGTCCTTTAGTTCACGGTGGAACCCTGCTGGATCTTTATCGTGACAGGGTATTAACTTTTTCATTTCCAGAAGTTCTATTTTTGTGATAGGGGTGTAAACAAATACTCGTTCTAGATCACCCCCTCTCCCTTAACTGGATGTACTTCTCGCAACGGATTCTGTCTATCTATGTAGAATGATTTTCTTACTGGAGGTGGAACAGGAACAAAATGTGGATTCAAGAACGTTCTGTATTTGTTGCGCTGTTCTAGTATGACACTAATTAAATCGGTACCTAGACCTTTCCATCTGTATTGGAGTAACTCGTTCAGCACATCATGTAAAGGACCTGGATCAGAATGCTGACCCTCATACAATGTAATGAGGTGTTGGATCATATACGTACCCACCAGACGCTGCTCGGCTGGGGGCAGTTTCAGAAACGTTTGGGCCACTATTTCATCTGGAAACGTGGTGGAATCACTAGTCCATCGTACTGCTGATCGGGCTAGTTCTTGTTCATGCATGGTACTGAGTTCACTATAACCTATTCGTGATTTCAGAATTTGGTTGGTGGCCTGGAATACTTGTTCAAGAGAACACTGTTCTGGTACTGGAGGAGGAAAAACTTTCTTGTAATCTAGACATGAATGTCGGTCGGAAAGTCTAGTTCTACCTACATACGCTATTCTGGAGGGATTCTCGCTGTCTACCTCTTCACTGGAAGAGTCATTCTCTTTCTCGGTTGCTCTTTTTTCTTCCTCCTTCTGGTGTATACTTATAATTTCCTTACGAATTTTCCTGTACATACTTTCTATACTACCTAGTGTCTTGTGTTTTCCCTCGGCTATATTGTCACTCCACTTAGTCAGACCTTTCATCTCGTCTTTGTCTTTATCAGGATAATCTTGTTCTCTTATTAAACAGTTAATCAAGAACTGTAAAATCATATGTTGGATCTCGGCTTTTCTGTGTGCCATAGCTTCGTGAATACTTCCTGGATTCTCTCCTGTACGGACAAAACGATATATTCTGTCTAGATGATCCTTCATATCGGGCAGGGTGACCAAAAAGTTGGCAACCCGTCTTAAACGTACTGAATATAATACCATGTGATCTTCGCCTGGGACTGGATCATATATACAGTCGGTAAGAAGTCTCTTGAGGTCTGCGTATGTAGCCACCTTTGGCGTACGCTGTAACGCTGCGTCTCGCGGCGTCAGTCGTCTTACTTGAGGCGGGGTGATCCCCCCGCACCTCCTGAACTGGAATCGTCAGTTAATATTGTACGTGCTGGTAGAGTGGCTGGCAAAACGGGTACATTTAATGTGGGCTGGTCCGGGGGCACGGGCACATTAACAGAGTACCCGGGACCAGTGGCTGGAGGAACAGGAATTACATTATTTACAGGATGCTGAGCGTGAGCAGGCGGAATACGATTTGCATATTCTGGGACTGTGTCGTCCAAGTAGGACGAAAGAAAAATTTCAGCTGCTGTCGGTTTATGACGTAGCTTAATCGGGACCAATGGTGGCGGTAGATTACAGGGTGCTTCCGGGGTTGCCTTCGGCAAGCCCTCGGCAAGAAGAGGATACATGCCTTTAATAAGGGCATTTCTCCGCCTGTCTGACTGTTCTGCTCTAACTCGTTCACCTTCTTCAATTAATTCCCTTTCTTGGGCTTTTTCTGAGGATTCCCTACTTAATTCTGCTTTTCTGAATTCTTTTTCGGTTCTTTTATGAGATTCTTTGCGCCATAACTCGATGGCATCTTTCTGGGACTGTCTGGCTTTCTTTTTCCATAATGCTTCTTCTACTCGTATGATGCACTCGGCATCCCATGTACCTGATACAGGCCATCTATATTTCTCTTCAAGATGTTTGGTGTAATCCACCCATAAGTCTAGATATAATATGGCATTTAAACCATGCTTGTGATACATAAAATGTCCAGGACTGTCCCTAGGAGGGACAGGAACTGATTCTTCGAGTAACCCCTTTCTGGTTCTGATCTGACGTAATTTCGAGAACAGAGGCATGGCTGAATTATACTTGCGAACACAATACACAATAATCACAGTAATGAAATGGCAAACAAATCACTCATACCACGACATAGAAATACATTAATAACAGTTCGAACAGAATTCTACCTGATACACTGAAAACATAACACTTGAATTTCTCGAGAACGGACTTACTAGAATTACTGGATGCACTGCTAAAACAGTACAGAACATACCGGTCTCATAAAGAGACACGTCATACCGTATCCACCTAGATGGACACGTCGGACTGGATCTATGTACCCAAACCCATCGGACCAGGAACAAACTAATGAACCTGTCTAGATACTTCCCCCGCAACGGTACTCACCGGGAAGCAGAAACTGAAGGCCTCGGACTGGACTGGACTGCTACGACGTCTGACTACAAACTTCGGACTTCAGGAACAGGTGGGCCTCCGGATACCTCGGACCTGGCTCTCTCGGCTTGGGCTCTGGTCGGGACAAACCGCATTCCACACCGCCTCGTCTGGATGCCGGACCGCAGTTTCCATCTCCTCCGTGGGCCTGAGGGAGACTTGAAGCAGAAATATCTGCACGTGCACGGTAGAGTTCCGTCACGGCTGTAGAAGGGTCAGGGGGCCTGCGTTACATCGCCGGCGCGTGGGGAAAGGGCACGTCCCTATTCGGGCGCCATTATGTGGTAAATAAATAATTAATTACCGGTACTATTTTTGAATACATTAATAAAACAGATAGCTCAATAAATAAGAGGCAAGATCCGATGTATCTGAGTCGAACGGGCTTTATTCAGGCATAAGGGAAGGGACAGGATTGGGACAGCCTGAAATAGAATGGCATAGAAGGCAGCTGCAACGTTTCATCAACAGTACAAGGTATATATAGTAAAACATCACAATTACATTACATACAGTAGGCGTAACAAGTGACAAGCGTAAGATAAGAACACATGGGCGTGAAAAGAAGGCGTGCACAGGGCGTGCACGTAGACATGTGATGAAAACGTCACAGAAGTGTCATAAAGTGGGTGGATACATAGAGGGGGCTACCTGAGCAGCTGGAACCTTTAACCTAGTAGTGCGCGCAAACGGGCCATGACGTGTTACCGGGGAGAACTGGGGGCTATGACTTCTGCACTAGATGAGGAGACGAAAGTCTGCGATGTCAGGACGACATGTACCTATAGCATATCTGGTATCTGGTGTTTTGGAGTACATGTTGATAGAATCTAAAAGTTATCAGGGCAAAGGCTACTTGACACTAAGGCTGGTGCATGCATGTATTCTTCGTGTATTGCGTGTGCTATGAATCTTCTATGAATATTAATACAGTAATTCACTTGCATGGAGACAGAAAGACTAGACTATAGCTGAAGCTGTTTATGCGGTTCGTTAGCTTAGGAATGTGAAGACGGAGAGCTGAACTGATAACTAGAGGCATAACATATTCTTGGCAGACAGGCAGGCAGAGCCAGGCCGGGCACCGCGCTGCGCGGCAGGAAGTAAGTGAAGGGTCAGGGATGCAGGTGGGGGCTGCATCGCTCCTCGGAGTGGGTTCAGGAGACTGGAGCTTGAATCTGGTGTCCGGGCCCTTTTGAGGCCTAGAAACGGGGACAATTCAATGAATTAACGTGCATAATGTAAATCGTGGGCAACATAGGCCTAATACTCGTTGCTTTCACAGGAACTGGAAACTGGCATACTAACATTGGACACAACTATAATTGCGTCTTTAATCGATCATAGGGGGATATATGCATATCGATCATGTACATATATCATAGGATGGGGAACACGTAGGCACATATGACAAGGCAAAATTCAATTTTCCTCAACATGATGACACATGGCACATGACACCACATGACACATGACATATGATGACACATGACATCAAATGATAATACATGACATATGACACCACATGAAACCACTTGACAACACATGACACATGACACCACATGATGAAACATGATACATGATGACACATGACACCACATGACTGACAACACATGACACATGATGACACATGATGACAAATGATACCACATGAAACATGATGACACATGACACCACATGACACATGACACCACATGACACAACATGATACATGACCATGTGACACCACATGCCATGACACCACATGACACCACATGACACCACATGACACATGACACCACATGACACATGACACATAACAACACATGACACATGATACCACATGATACCACATAATACATGACAACACATGACACCACATGATGACACATGATGACACATGGCATTACATGAAACATGATGACACATTACACCACATGACACATAACACAACATGATACCACATGACACATGATACCACATGACACATGACACGTGACACCACATGACACCATGTGACATGACACCACATGATACCACATGACACATTACACCACATGATACCACATGACACGTGACACCACATTGCACCACATGACACATGACACCATATTACACCACATGAAACATTACCATGTGACGCCACATGACATGACACCACATGACATCACATGACACCACATGATACCACATGACACATGACACCACATAATAACACATGATACCACATGACATGTGACACCACATGACACATGACACCACATGGCACCACATGACACATGACACCACATGACACATGATGACACATGACACCACATGACACATGATGACGCATGAAGACACATGATACCACATGACACCACATGATGACACATGTCACCACATGACACATGACACCACATGACACCACATGACACCACATGAAACATGACACATAACACCACATGACACATGACACCACATGACAACACATGATAACACATGACACATGATGACACATGGCATATGACACCACATGACACCACATGACACATGACAACACATGACACCACATGACACATGACTCCACATGACACATGACACCACATGATATATGACATGTGACACCACATGACTCCACATGATATGACACCACATGACACCACATGACACATGACACCACATGACATCACATGATGACACATGATGACACATGACACCACATGACACCACATGACTGACAACACATGACACATGACAACACATGATGACACATGATGACACATGGCACCACATGAAACATGATGACACATGACACTACATGACTGACAACACATGACACATAATGACACATGATACCACATGACACATAACACCACATGGTCCCACATGACACATGATACCACATGATACCACATGATACCACATGACACGTGTCACCACATGACACCACATGACACATGACACCACATGGCACCACATGACACATGACACCACATGACACATGATGACACATGATACCATATGACACATGATGACGCATGAAGACAAATGACATCACATGACACCATATGATGACACATGACACCACATGACACCACATGAAACATGACACATAACACCACATGACAAATGACACCACATGACACCACATGAAACATGACACATAACACCACATGATACCACATGACACGACACATGATGACACATGACACCACATGACACATGATGACACATGATGACACATGATAACACATGACACATGATGACACATTGCATAGGACACCACATGACACCACATGACACATGACAACACATGACACCACATGACACATGACACCACATGACACATGACACCACATGACACATGACACCACATGATACATGACACGTGACACCACATGACACCACATGATATGACACCACATGACACCACATGACACATGACACCACATGACACTACATGATGACACATGATGACACATGACACCACATGACTGACAACATATGACACATGACGACACATGATGACACATGATGACACATGGCACCACATGAAACATGATGACACATGATACCACATGACTCCACATGACACATTACCACATGATGATACATGGCATATGACACCACATGAGTCATATGAGTCATGACACATGACAATACATGACACCGCATGACACATGACACCACATGACACATGACACCACATGATACATGACATGTGACACCACATGAAACCACATGACACATGACACCACATGACATCACATGATGACACATGATGACACATGATACCACATGACACCGCATGACTGACAACACATGACACATGACAACACATGATGACACATGATGACACATGGCACCACATGAAACATGATGACAAATGACACTCCATGACTGATAACACATGACACATGATGACACATGATACCACATGACACATGACACCACATGGCCCCACATGACACATGATACCACATGATACCACATGATACCATATGACACGTGATACCACATGATACCATATGACACATGACACCACATGGCACCACATGACACATGACACCACATGTCACCACATGACACATGATGACACATGATACCATATGACACATGATGACGCATGAAGACACATGACACCACATGACACCACATGATGACACATGACACCACATGACACCACATGAAACATGACACATAACACCACATGACACATGACACCACATGTAACATGACACATAACACAACATGATACCACATGACACATGATACCACATGACACGACACATGATGACACATGACACCACATGACACATTATGACACATGACAACACATGATAACACATGATACATGATGACACATGGTATATGACACCACATGACACCACATGACAGATGACAACACATGACACTACATGACAACATATGACACCACACGACACATGACACCACATGACACATGACACCATATGACACATGACACCACATGATACATGACACATGACATCACATGACACCACATGATATGACACCACATGATACCACATGACACATGACACCACATGACACCACATGATGACACATGATGACACATGATGACACATGACACCATATGACTGATAACACATGACACATGACGACACATGATGACACATGATGACACATGGCACCACATGAAACATGATGACACATGACACCACATGACACCACATGACACATTACCACGTGACACCACATGATATGACACTATATGACACCACATGACGACACATGACACATGATGACAAATGACACCACATGACGACACATGATGACACATGGCACCACATAAAACATGATGACATATAACACCACAGGACACATGACACCACTTGACACCACATCATACCACATGACACATGACAAGTAACACCACATGACACCACATGACACATGACACATGACACCGTGATACCATGTGACATGACACCACATGACACCACATGACACATGATACCACATGACACATGACACATGATGACACATGGCACCACAGGACACATGACACATGATGACATATGACACCACATGACAATACATGACAAATGACACCACATGACACATGACACCACATGTCACATGACACCACATGACACGACATGACATTTGACACCACATGACATGATACCACATGATACCACATGACACCACATGATATCACATGATACCACATGACATGTGACACCATATGATACCACATGACACATGACACCACATGGCACCACATGACACATGACACATGATGACACAAGACACCACATGACACATGATGACGCATGAAGACATATGACACCACATGACACATGACACCACATGGCACCACATGACACATGACACCACATGACACATGATGACACATGACACCACATGACACATGACACATTACACCACATGACACATGATGACGCATGAAGACACATGACACCACATGATACATGATATGTGACACCACATGACACCATATGATATGATACCACATGACACCACATGACACCACATGACACATGGCACCACATGACGTCACATGATAACACATGATGACACATGACACCACATGACACATGATGACACATGATGACACATGATAACACATGATGACACATTGCATATGACACCACATGACACATGACAACACATGACACCACATGACACATGACACCACATGACACATGACACCACATGACACATGACACCACATGACACTACATGATGACACATGATGACACATGATGACACATGACACCACATGACTGACAACATATGACACATGATGACACATGATGACACATGATGACACATGGCACCACATGAAACATGATGACACATGATACCACATGACACCACATGACACATTACCACATGATGACACATGGCATATGACACCACATGAGTCATATGAGTCATGACACATGACAATATATGACACCGCATGACACATGACACCACATGACACATGACACCACATGATACATGACATGTGACACCAAATGAAACCACATGACACATGACACCACATGACATCACATGATGACACATGATGACACATGATACCACATGACACCACATGACTGACAACACATGACACATGACAACACATGATGACACATGATGACACATGGCACCACATGAAACATGATGACAAATGACACTCCATGACTGACAACACATGACACATGATGACACATGATACCACATGACACATGACACCACATGGCCCCACATGACACATGATACCACATGATACCACATGATACCATATGACACGTGATACCACATGATACCACATGACACATGACACCACATGGCACCACATGACACATGACACCACATGACACCACATGACACATGATGACACATGATACCATATGACACATGATGACGCATGAAGACACATGACACCACATGACACCACATGATGACACATGACACCACATGACACCACATGAAACATGACACATAACACCACATGACACATGACACCACATGTAACATGACACATAATACCACATGATACCACATGACACATGATACCACATGACACGACACATGATGACACATGACACCACATGACACAATATGACACATGACAACACATGATAACACATGACACATGATGACACATGGTATATGACACCACATGACACCACATGACAGATGACAACACATGTCACTACATGACAACATATGACACCACACGACACATGACACCACATGACACATGACACCATATGACACATGACACCACATGATACATGATACATGACATCACATGACACCACATGATGACACATGATGACACATGATGACACATGACACCATATGACTGATAACACATGACACATGACGACACATGATGACACATGATGACACATGGCACCACATGAAACATGATGACACATGACACCACATGACACCACATGACACATTACCACGTGACACCACATGACATGACACTACATGACACCACATGACGACACATGACACATGATGACAAATGACACCACATGACGACACATGATGACACATGGCACCACATAAAACATGATGACATATAACACCACAGGACACATGACACCACTTGACACCACATCATACCACATGACACATGACACATGACACCGTGATACCATGTGACATGACACCACATGACACCACATGACACATGATACCACATGACACATGACACATGATGACACATGGCACCACAGGACACATGACACATGATGACATATGATACCACATGACAATACATGACAGATGACACCACATGACACATGACACCACATGTCACATGACACCACATGACACGACATGACATGTGACACCACATGACATGATACCACATGATACCACATGATACCACATGATATAACATGATACCACATGACATGTGACACTATATGACACCACATGACACATGACACCACATGGCACCACATGACACATGACACCACATGACACATGATGACACATGACACCACATGACACACGATGACGCATGAAGACATATGACACCACATGACACATGACACCACATGGCACCACATGACACATGATGACACATGACACCACATGACACATGATGACACATGACACCACATGACACATGATGATGCATGAAGACACATGACACCACATGATACATGACATGTGACACCACATGACACCATATGATATGATACCACATGACACCACATGACACATGGCACCACATGACATCACATGATAACACATGATGACACATGACACCACATGACACCACATGACTGACAACACATGACACATGACGACACATGATGACACATGATGACACATGGCACCACATGAAACATGATGACACATGACACTACATGACTGACAACACATGACACATGATGACACATGATATCACATGACACATGACACATGACAACACATGATAACACATGACACATGATGACACATGGCATAAGACACCACATGACACCACATGACACATGACAACACATGACACCACATGACAACACATGACACCACACAACACATGACACCACATGACACATGACACCACATGACACATGACACCACATGATACATGACACATGATGACACATGGCACCACATGAAACATGATGATACATGACACTACATGACTGACAACACATGACACATAATGACACATGATACCACATGACACATGACACCACATGGTCCCACATGACACATGATACCACATGATACCACATGATACCACATGACACGTGACACCACATGACACCACATGACACATGACACCACATGGCACCACATGACACATGACACCACATGACACATGATGACACATGATACCATATGACACATGATGACGCATGAAGACAAATGACACAACATGACACCATATGATGACACATGACACCACATGAAACATGACACATAACACCACATGACACATGACATCACATGACACCACATGAAACATGACACATAACACCACATGATACCACATGACACGACACATGATGACACATGACACCACATGACACATGATGACACATGATGACACATGATAACACATGACACATGATGACACATTGCATATGACACCACATGACACCACATGACACATGACAACACATGACACCACATGACAACACATGACACCACACGACACTTAACACCACATGACACATGACACCACATGACACATGACAACACATGATACATGACACGTGACACCACATGACACCACATGATATGACACCACATGACACCACATAACACATGACACCACATGACACTACATGATGACACATGATGACACATGATGACACATGACATCACATGACTGACAACACATGACACATGACGACACATGATGACACATGATGACACATGGCACCACATGAAACATGATGACACATGACACCACATGATACCACATGACACATTACCACATGATGAAACATGGCATATGACACCACATGAGTCATATGAGTCATGACACATGACAATACATGACACCGCATGACACATGACACCACATGACACATGACACCATATGATACATGACATGTGACACCACATGATATGACACCACATGATACCACATGACACCACATGACACATGACACCACATGACATCACATGATGACACATGATGACACATGATACCACATGACACCGCATGACTGACAACACATGACACATGACAACACATGATGACACATGATGACACATGGCACCACATGAAACATGATGACACATGACACTTCATGACTGACAACACATGACACATGATGACACATGATACCACATGACACATGACCCCACATGACACATGATACCACATGATTCCACATGATACCACATGACACGTGATACCACATGACATCACATGACACATGACACCACATGGCACCACATGACACATGACACCACATGACACCACATGACACCACATGACACATGATGACACATGATACCACATGACACATGATGACGCATGAAGCCACATGACACCACATGACACCACATGATGACACATAACACCACATGACACCACATGAAACATGACACATAATACCACATGACACATGATACCACATGTAACATGACACATAACACCACATGATACCACATGACACATGATACCACATGACACGACACATGATGACACATGACACCACATGACACATTATGACACATGACAACACATGATAACACATGACACATGATGACACATGGTATATGACACCACATGACACCACATGACAGATGACAACACATGACACCATATGACAACACATGACACCACATGACACCACATGACATATGACACCACATGACACATGACACCACATGATACATGACATGTGACACCACATGACACCACATGATATGACACCACATGACACCACATGACACATGACACCACATGACACCACATGATGACACATGATGACACATGATGACACATGACACCATATGATTGATAACACATGACACATGACGACACATGATGACACATGATGACACATGGCACTACATAAAACATGATGACACGACACCACATGACACATTACCACATGACACCACATGACATGACACTACATGACACCACATGACGACACATGACATATGATGACAAATGACACCACATGATGACACATGATGACACATGGCACCACATGAAACATGATGACATATAACACCACAGGACACATGACACCACTTGACACCACATCACACCACATGACACATGACAAGTAACACCACATGACACCACATGACACATGACACATGACACCGCGATACCATGTGACATGACACCACATGACACCACATGACACATGATACCACATGACACATGACACATGATGACACATGGCACCACAGGACACATGACACATGATGACACATGATACCACATGACAATACATGACAGATGACACCACATGACACATGACACCACATGTCACATGACACCACATGACACAACATGACACGTGACACCACATGACATGACACCACATGATACCACATAACACATGACACCACATGATATCACATGATACCATATGACATGTGACACCACATGACACCACATGACACATGACACCACATGGCACCACATGACACATGACACCACATGACACATGATGACACATGACACCACATGACACATGATGACGCATGAAGACATATGATACCACATGACACATGACATCACATGGCACCACATGACACATGACACCACATGACACATGATGACATATGACATCACATGACACTTGATGACACATGACACCACATGATACATGATGACGAATGAAGACACATGACACCACATGATGACACATGACACCACATGGAACATGACACCACATGACACCACATGAAACATGACACATAACACCACATGACACATGACACCACATGACACCACATGAAACATGACACATAATACCACATGATACCACATGACACATGACATGGCACATGATGACACATGACACCACATGACACATGATGACACATGACAACACATGATAACACATGACACATGATGACATATGGCATATGACACCACATGACACCACATGATAACAAATGACACCACATGACAACACATGACACCACACGACACATGACACCACATGACACATGACACCACATGACACATGACACCATATGATACATGACATGTGACACCACATGACACCACATGATATGACACCACATGATACCACATGACACCACATGACACATGACACCACATGATACAACATGATGACACATGATGACACATGACACCACATGACACCACATGACTGACAACACATGACATATGACGACACATGATGACACATGACACATGGCAACACATGAAACATCATGACACTACATGACTGACAACACATGACACATGATGACACATGACACCACATGACACATGATGACACATGACACCACTTGACACCACATGACTGACAACACATGACATATGATGACACATGACACATGATGACACATGGCACCACATGAAACATGATGACACATGACACTACATGACTGACACCACATGACACATGATGACACATGACAACACATGATAACACATGACACATGATGACACATGGCATATGACACCACATGACACATGACAACACATGACACCATATGACAACACATGACACCACATGACACATGATACCACAGGGAAACATGACACCACATAACACATGACACCACATGATGACACATGATGACACATGGCATCACATGAAACATGATGACATATAACACCTAAGGACACATGACACCACTTGACACCACATCACACCACATGACATATGACAAGTAACACCACATGACACCACATGACACATGACACCGTGATACCATGTGACATGACACCACATGACACCACATGACACATGATACCACATGACACATGATACATGATGACACATGGCACCACAGGACACATGACACATGATGACACATGACACCACATGACAATACATGACAGATGACACCACATGACACATGACACCACATGTCACATGACACCACATGACACCACATGACACGTGATACCACATGACATGATACCACATGATACCACATGACACATGACACCACATGATATCACATGATACCACATGACATGTGACACCACATGACACCACATGACACATGACATCACATGGCACCACATGACACGACACCACATGACACATGACACCACATGACACATGATGACGCATGAAGACACATGACACCATATGACACCACATGATGACACATGACACCACATGACACATGACAACACATGACACCACATGAAACATGATACAAAACACCACATGACACCACATGACACATGACACCACATGACACATGACACATTATCATGTGAAACCACATGATATGATACCATATGATACCATATGACAAATGACACCACATGATACATGACACCTGACATATGATGACACATGACACCACATGACAATACATGACACATGACACCCCATGACACCACATGTCACATGACACCACATGACACATGACACAACATGACACCACTTGACACATGATACCACATGACATTACACATGACAACACATGACACCACTTGATACCATATGACACATGACACATAACACAACATGACACCACATGACACATGACATCACATGACACATGACATGTGACACCACATGACACCACATGACATGACACCACATAATACCATATGACACATGACACCACATGATACCACATGACACATCATATGGTGACACGTGACACCACATGACACCACGTGACACATGACACCACATGGCACCACATGACACATGACACCATATGACACATGACCACGTGACACCACATGACATGACACCACATGATACCACATGACACCACATGATACCATATGACACATGACACTACATGACACATGACACATGACACATGACACCACATGACACATGACATATGATGATACATGACACCACATGGCAATACATGACACTACATGAAACCACATGACAATACATGACACATGACACCACATGATGACTAATGACACATGATGACAAATGACACCACATGATGACACATGATGACACATGGCACCACATGAAACATGATGACATATAACACCACATGACACAAGACACCACATGACACCACTTGACACCACATCACACGCCACATGACAAGCTACACCACATGACACCACATGACACATGACTCCGTGACACCATGTGACATGACACCACATGAGACCACATGACACATGATACCACATGACACATGATGACACATGGCACCATATGACACATGATGACACATGACACCACATGACAATACATGACACATGACACCACATGACACATGACACCACATGACACCACATGACATGTGACACCTCATGACATGACACCACATGATACCACATGACACATGACACCACATGATATCACATGATACCACATGACACGTGACACCACATGACACAACATGACACATGACATCACATGGCACCACATGACACCACATGACACATGATGACACATGATACCACATGACACATGATGACACATGAAGACACATGACACCACATGACACCACATGATGACATATGACACCACATGACACATGACACCACATGACACCACATGAAACATGACGCATAACACCACATGACACATGACACCACATGACACCACATGAAACATGACACATAACACCACATGATACCACATGACACATGACATCACATGACATGACACATGATGACACATGACACCACATGACACCACATGATAATACAGGACACATGATGACACATGGCATATGACACCACATGACACCACATGACACATGACAACACATGACACCACATGACAACACATGATATCACATGACACATGACACCATATGACACATGACACCACATGACACATGACACCACATGACACCACATGACACGTGACACCACATGACATGACACCACATGATACCACATGACACATGACACCACATGATACCACATGATACCACATGACACGTGACACCACATGACAGAACATGACACATGACACCACATGGCGACACATGACACCACATGACACATGAGACACATGACACATGATGACACATGAAGACACATGACACCACATGATGACACATGACACATGACACCACATGACATCACATGAAACATGACACATAACACCACATGACACATGACACCACATGACACCACATGAAACATGACACATAACACCACATGATACCACATGACACATGACATGACACATGATGACACATGACAACACATGATAATACATGACACATGATGAAACATGGCAAATGACACCACATGACACCACATGACACATGACAACACATGACACCACATGAAAACACATGACATGAGACACCACATGACATGACACCACATGATACCACATGATGCCACATGACACATAACACCACATGACACCACATGACACATGACACCACATGGCCCCACATGACACATGACACCACATGACACATGACACCACATGACACATGACACCATATGATACATGACATGTGACACCACATGACACCACATGATATGACACCACATGATACCACATGACACCACATGATACATGACACCAAATGATACAACATGATGACACATGATGACACATGACACCACATGACACCACATGACTGACAACACATGACATATGACAACACATGATGACACATGACACATGGCAACACATGAAACATCATGACACTACATGACTGACAACACATGACACATGATGACACATGACACCACATGACACATGATGACACATGACACCACTTGACACCACATGACTGACAACACATGCCACATGATGACACATGACACATGATGACACATGGCACCACATGAAACATGATGACACATGACACTACATGACTGACACCACATGACACATGATGACACATGACAACACATGATAACACATGACACATGATGACACATGGCATATGACACCACATGACACATGACAACACATGACACCATATGACAACACATGACACCACATGACACATGATACCACAGGGAAACATGACACCACATGACACATGACACCACATGATGACACATGATGACACATGGCACCACATGAAACATGATGACATATAACACCACAGGACACATGACACCACTTGATACCACATCACACCACATGACATATGACAAGTAACACCACATGACACCACATGACACATGACACCGTGATACCATGTGACATGACACCACATGACACCACATGACACATGATACCACATGACACATGACACATGATGACACATGGCACCACAGGACACATGACACATGATGACACATGACACCACATGACAATACATGACAGATGACACCACATGACACATGACACCACATGTCACATGACACCACATGACACCACATGACACGTGATACCACATGACATGACACCACATGATACCACATGACACATGACACCACATGATATCACATGATACCACATGACATGTGACACCACATGACACCACATGACACATGACATCACATGGCACCACATGACACGACACCACATGACACATGACACCACATGACACATGATGACGCATGAAGACACATGACACCATATGACACCACATGATGACACATGACACCACATGACACATGACAACACATGACACCACATGAAACATGATACAAAACACCACATGACACCACATGACACATGACACCACATGACACATGACACATTATCATGTGAAACCACATGATATGATACCATATGATACCATATGACAAATGACACCACATGATACATGACACCTGACATATGATGACACATGACACCACATGACAATACATGACACATGACACCCCATGACACCACATGTCACATGACACCACATGACACATGACACAACATGACACCACTTGACACATGATACCACATGACATTACACATGACAACACATGACACCACTTGATACCATATGACACATGACACATAACACAACATGACACCACATGACACATGACATCACATGACACATGACATGTGACACCACATGACACCACATGACATGACACCACATAATACCATATGACACATGACACCACATGATACCACATGACACATCATATGGGAACACGTGACACCACATGACACCACGTGACACATGACACCACATGGCACCACATGACACATGACACCATATGACACATGACCACGTGACACCACATGACATGACACCACATGATACCACATGACACCACATGATACCATATGACACATGACACTACATGACACATGACACATGACACATGACACCACATGACACATGACATATGATGATACATGACACCACATGGCAATACATGACACTACATGAAACCACATGACAATACATGACACATGACACCACATGATGACTAATGACACATGATGACAAATGACACCACATGATGACACATGATGACACATGGCACCACATGAAACATGATGACATATAACACCACATGACACAAGACACCACATGACACTACTTGAAACCACATCACATCACACGCCACATGACAAGCTACACCACATGACACCACATGACACATGACTCCGTGACACCATGTGACATGACACCACATGAGACCACATGACACATGATACCACATGACACATGATGACACATGGCACCATATGACACATGATGACACATGACACCACATGACAATACATGACACATGACACCACATGACACCACATGACACCACATGACATGTGACACCACATGACATGACACCACATGATACCACATGACACATGACACCACATGATATCACATGATACCACATGACACGTGACACCACATGACACAACATGACACATGACATCACATGGCACCACATGACACCACATGACACATGATGACACATGATACCACATGACACATGATGACACATGAAGACACATGACACCACATGACACCACATGATGACATATGACACCACATGACACATGACACCACATGACACCACATGAAACATGACGCATAACACCACATGACACATGACACCACATGACACCACATGAAACATGACATCACATGACATGACACATGATGACACATGACACCACATGACACCACATGATAATACAGGACACATGATGACACATGGCATATGACACCACATGATACCACATGACACATGACAACACATGACACCACATGACAACACATGATATCACATGACACATGACACCATATGACACATGACACCACATGACACATGACACCACATGACACCACATGACACGTGACACCACATGACATGACACCACATGATACCACATGACACATGACACCACATGATACCACATGATACCACATGACACGTGACACCACATGACAGAACATGACACATGACACCACATGGCGACACATGACACCACATGACACATGAGACACATGACACATGATGACACATGAAGACACATGACACCACATGATGACACATGACACATGACACCACATGACATCACATGAAACATGACACATAACACCACATGACACATGACACCACATGACACCACATGAAACATGACACATAACACCACATGATACCACATGACACATGACATGACACATGATGACACATGACAACACATGATAATACATGACACATGATGAAACATGGCAAATGACACCACATGACACCACATGACACATGACAACACATGACACCACATGAAAACACATGACATGAGACACCACATGACATGACACCACATGATACCACATGATGCCACATGACACATAACACCACATGACACCACATGACACATGACACCACATGGCCCCACATGACACATGACACCACATGACACATGACACCACATGACACATGACACCATATGATACATGACATGTGACACCACATGACACCACATGATATGACACCACATGATACCACATGACACCACATGATACATGAAACCAAATGATACAACATGATGACACATGATGACACATGACACCACATGACACCACATGACTGACAACACATGACATATGACAACACATGATGACACATGACACATGGCAACACATGAAACATCATGACACTACATGACTGACAACACATGACACATGATGACACATGACACCACATGACACATGATGACACATGACACCACTTGACACCACATGACTGACAACACATGCCACATGATGACACATGACACATGATGACACATGGCACCACATGAAACATGATGACACATGACACTACATGACTGACACCACATGACACATGATGACACATGACAACACATGATAACACATGACACATGATGACACATGGCATATGACACCACATGACACATGACAACACATGACACCATATGACAACACATGACACCACATGACACATGATACCACAGGGAAACATGACACCACATGACACATGACACCACATGATGACACATGATGACACATGGCACCACATGAAACATGATGACATATAACACCACAGGACACATGACACCACTTGATACCACATCACACCACATGACATATGACAAGTAACACCACATGACACCACATGACACATGACACCGTGATACCATGTGACATGACACCACATGACACCACATGACACATGATACCACATGACACATGACACATGATGACACATGGCACCACAGGACACATGACACATGATGACACATGACACCACATGACAATACATGACAGATGACACCACATGACACATGACACCACATGTCACATGACACCACATGACACCACATGACACGTGATACCACATGACATGACACCACATGATACCACATGACACATGACACCACATGATATCACATGATACCACATGACATGTGACACCACATGACACCACATGACACATGACACCACATGGCACCACATGACACGACACCACATGACACATGATACCACATGACACATGATGACACATGAAGACACATGACACCATATGACACCACATGATGATACATGACACCACATGACACATGACAACACATGACACCACATGAAACATGATACAAAACACCACATGACACCACATGACACATGACACCACATGACACATGACACATTATCATGTGAAACCACATGATATGATACCATATGATACCACATGACAAATGACACCACATGATACATGACACCTGACATATGATGACACATGACACCACATGACAATACATGACACATGACACCCCATGACACCACATGTCACATGACACCACATGACACATGACACAACATGACACCACTTGACACATGATACCACATGACATTACACATGACAACACATGACACCACTTGATACCATATGACACATGACACATAACACAACATGACACCACATGACACATTACACCACATGACACATGACATGTGACACCACATGACACCACATGACATGACACCACATAATACCACATGACACATGACACCACATGATACCACATGACACATCATGTGGTGACACGTGACACCACATGACACCACGTGACACATGACACCACATGGCACCACATGACACATGACACCATATGACACATGACCACGTGACACCACATGACATGACACCACATGATACCACATGACACCACATGATACCATATGACACATGACACTACATGACACATGACACATGACACCACATGACACATGACATATGATGATACAGGACACCACATGGCAATACATGACACTACATGAAACCACATGACAATACATGACACATGACACCACATGATGACTAATGACACATGATGACAAATGACACCACATGATGAAACATGATGACACATGGCACCACATGAAACATGTAACATATAACACCACATGACACAAGATACCACATGACACCACTTGACACCACATCATATCACATGCCACATGACAAGTTACACCACATGACACCACATGACACATGACTCAGTGACACCATGTGACATGACACCACATGAGACCACATGACACATGATACCACATGACACATGATGACACATGGCACCATATGACACATGATGACACATGACACCACATGACAATACATGACACATGACACCACATGACGCATGACACCACATGATACCACATGACATGTGACACCACATGACATGACACCACATGATACCACATGACACATGACACCACATGATATCACATGATACCACATGACACGTGACACCACATGACACAACATGACACATGACATCACATGGCACCACATGACACATGACACCACATGACACATGATGACACATGATACCACATGACACATGATGACACATGAAGACACATGACACCACATGACACCACATGATGACATATGACACCACATGACACATGACACCACATGACACCACATGAAACATGACGCATAACACCACATGACATATGACACCACATGACACCACATGAAACATGACACATAACACCACATGATACCACATGACACATGACATCACATGACATGACACATGATGACACATGACACCACATGACAACACATGATAATACAGGACACATGATGACACATGGCATATGACACCACATGACACCACATGACACATGACAACACATGACACCACATGACAACACATGATACCACACGACACATGACACCATATGACACATGACACCACATGACACATGACACCACATGACACCACATGACACATGACACCACATGACATGACACCACATGATACCACATGACACATGACACCACATGATACCACATGATACCACATGACACATGACACCACATGACATTACATGACACATGACACCATATGGCGACACATGACACCACATTACACATGAGACACATGACACCACATGACACATGATGACACATGAAGACACATGACACCACATGATGACACATGACACCACATGACACATGACACCATATGACATCACATGAAACATGACACATAACACCACATGACACATGACACCACATGACACCAAATGAAACATGACACATAACACCACATGATACCACATGACACATGACACGACACATGATGACACATGACAACACATGATAATACATGACACATGATGAAACATGGCAAATGACACCACATGACACCACATGACACATGACAACACATGACACCACATGAAAACACATGACATGAGACACCACATGACATGACACCACATGATACCACATGATGCCACATGACACATAACACCACATGACACCACATGACACATGACACCACATGGCCCCACATGACACATGGCACCACATGACACATGACACCACATGACACATAACACCACATGGCATTTGATACCACATGACACATGTAGACACTTGACACCACATGATGACACATGACACCACATGACAAATTATACCACATGACACCACATGAAACATGACACAAAACACCATATGACACCACATGACACATGATACCATGTGACACATGATGCATTACCATGTGAAACCATATGACATGACACCATATGATACCATATGACAAATGATACCACATGACACATGACACTTGACATATGATGACACATGACACCACATGACAATACATTTCACATGACACCCCATGAAAATACATGACAACACATGACAATACATGATACATGACACCACATGTTGACACATGTGACATGACACTACATGACACCACATGATACAACATGACACATGACACCACATGACACATGACACATGATGACACATGGCACCACATGACACATGACACATGATGGCACATGACACCAGATGACAATATATGACACATGACACCCCATTACACCACATGTCACATGACACCACATGACACATGACACCACATGATACCATATGACACATCATGTGGTGACATGTGACACAACATGACACCATATGACACATGACACCACATGACACCACATGACACCACAAGATACCATATGACACATATGACACAACTGGGATGGTGCAGTGAGCTAAAAATCGGTGTTGGATCCTTCCCAGTGTAAGAATTGGCTTTTGTAGTCTGGTCTGCCCTGTTCCCATGATGCACTTGGCCAGGGACAGACTAATTTGCATACAGCCAGGTTCTGAAACTGGGATGGTGCAATGAGCTAAAAAACGGTGTTGGATCTAGCCCTGATCTCTTGACTGGGTGAGAGTACTCTGCTTAATTCAGAGACTCTGTCCATCACCACCCCTTGTTGTAAATTATTTTGTCCACCCTAAGCGTGGAAGGGTATACTCAGATGTGAGTCCCTTGCTCATTGCACCATCAGGATTCAAGCAAGCCGGGCCGAAGACGGCTGAAATGCCAGAAACCGGTCCCCGGAAGCTTGTTTCCTTCCCAGTGTAAGAATTGGCTTTTGTAGTCTGGTCTGCCCTGTTCCCATGATGCACTGGGCCAGGGACAGACTAATTTGCATACAGCCAGGTTCTGAAACTGGGATGGTGCAATGAGCTAAAAAACGGTGTTGGATCTAGCCCTGATCTCTTGACTGGGTGAGAGTACTCTGCTTAATTCAGAGACTCTGTCCATCACCACCCCTTGTTGTAAATTACATGACACATGATGACACATGGCACCACATGACACATGACACATGATCACACATGACACCACATGACAATACATGACACATGACACCACATGACACATGACACCACATGACACATGACACCACATGACACCACATGACACCACATGACACCACATGACACATGACACCACATGATACCACATGATACATGACACCACATGATACCACATGATACCACATGACATATGACACCACATGACACCACATGACACATGACACCACATGGCAAAACATGACACATGACACCACATGACACATGATGACACATGATACCACATGATAAATGATGACACATGAAGACACATGACACCACATGACACCACATGATGACACATGACACCACATGACACATGACACCACATGACACCACATGAAACATGACACATAACACCACATGACACATGACACCACATGACACCACATGAAACATGACACATAACACCACATGATACCACATGACACATGACACCACATGACATGACACATGATGACACATGACATCACATGACAACACATGATAATACATGACACATGATGCCACATGGCATATGACACCACATGACACCACATGACAACACATGACACCACATGACAACACATGACACCACATGACACATTACACCACATGACACATGACACCATATGACACATGATACCATATGACACGTGACACCACATGACATGACACCACATGATACCACATGACACCACATGATACCACATGATACCACATGACACGTGACACCACATGACATCACATGACACATGACACCACATGGCACCACATGACACATGACACCACATGACACATGATGACACATGATACCACATTACACATGATGACACATGAAGACACATGACACCACATGACACCACATGATGACACATGACACCACATGACACATGACAAAACATGATAACACATGGCACATGATGACACATGGCACATGACACCATGTGACATGACACATGATGACACATGACACCACATGACACATGATGACACATGACAGCACATGATAACATATGACACATGATGACATATGGCATATGACAAAACATGACACCAGATGACACATGACAATACATAACACCACATGACAACACATGACACCACATGACACATGACACCACATGACACATGACACCACATGACACATGACAACACATGATGACACATGATGACACATGATGACACATGATGACACATGACAGACAACACATGACACATGATGACACATGATGACACATGATGATACATGGCACCACATGAAACATGATGACACATGACACTACATGACTGACAACACATGACACATGATGACACATGATACCACATGACACATGACACATGATGACACATGACACCACATGACTGACAACACATGACACATGATGACACATGATGACACATGGCACCACATGAAACATGATGATACATGACACTACATGACTGACAGCTCATGACACATGATGACACATGACAACACATGATAACACATGACACATGATGACACATGGCATATCACACCACATGACACATGACAATACATGACACCACATGACAACACATGACACCACACGACACATGACACCACATGACACATGACACCACATGACACATGACACCACATGATACATGACACGTGATACCACATGACACCACATGATACATGACACATGACACCACATGATATATGACACGTGACACTATACGACATGACACCACATGATGACACATGACACCACATGACACCACATGACTGACAACACATGAAACATGACGACACATGATGACAAATGATGACACATGGCATCACATTAAACATGATGACACATGACACTACATGACTGACATTACATGACACATGATTACACATGACACCACATGACCATGTGACATCACATGACATGACACCACATGATACCACATGACACATGACACCACATGACACATGACACATGATGCCACATGGCATATGACACCACATGACACCACATGACAACACATGACACCACATGACACATTACACCACATGACACATGACACCATATGACTCATGATACCATATGACACGTGACACCACATGACATGACACCACATGATACCACATGACACCACATGATACCACATGATACCACATGACACGTGACACCACATGACATCACATGACACATGACACCACATGGCACCACATGACACATGACACCACATGACACATGATGACACATGATACCACATGACACATGATGACACATGAAGACACATGACACCACATGATACCACATGATGACACATGACACCACATGACACATGACAAAACATGATAACACATGGCACATGATGACACATGGCACATGACACCATGTGACATGACACATGATGACACATGACACCACATGACACATGATGACACATGACAGCACATGATAACATATGACACATGATGACATATGGCATATGACAAAACATGACACCAGATGACACATGACAACACATGACACCACATGACAACACATGACACCACATGACACATGACACCACATGACACATGACACCACATGACACATGACAACACATGATGACACATGATGACACATGATGACACATGATGACACATGACGGACAACACATGACACATGATGACACATGATGACACATGATGATACATGGCACCACATGAAACATGATGACACATGACACTACATGACTGACAACACATGACACATGATGACACATGATACCACATGACACATGACACATGATGACACATGACACCACATGACTGACAACACATGACACATGATGACACATGATGACACATGGTACCACATGAAACATGATGATACATGACACTACATGACTGACAGCTCATGACACATGATGACACATGACAACACATGATAACACATGACACATGATGACACAGGGCATATCACACCACATGACACATGACACCACATGATACATGACACGTGATACCACATGACACCACATGATACATGACACATGACACCACATGATATATGACACGTGACACTATATGACATGACACCACATGATGACACATGACACCACATGACACCACATGACTGACAACACATGAAACATGACGACACATGATGACAAATGATGACACATGGCATCACATTAAACATGATGACACATGACACTACATGACTGACATTACATGACACATGATTACACATGACACCACATGACCATGTGACATCACATGACATGACACCACATGATACCACATGACACATGACACCACATGACACATGACACATGATGACCCATGACACCACATGATAATATATGACACGTGACATCACATGAAACCACATTACAATATATGACACATGACACAACATGATGACACATGATGACACATGCCACCACATGACTGACAACACATGACACATGATGACACATGATGACACATGGCACCACATGAAACATGATAACAAATGATACCACATGATATCATATGATACCACATGACACATGACACCACATGACATATGACACATGACACCAAATGACACATGACATATGATGACACATGACACCACATAGCAATACATGACACATGACACCACATAAAACCACATGACAACACATGACAATACATGACACATGACACTACATGATCACACATGACACATGACACCACATGATAACACATGATGAGACATGGCACCACATGAAACATGATGACACATGACACCACATGACACATGATACATGACACAACATGACACCACTTGATACCACATGACACCACATGACACATAACCCCACATGACACTACATGACATGACATGACACATAACCCCACATGACACCACATGACATGACATGACACATGACCACTTGACACCATGTGACATGACAACACATGACACCACATGATACCACATGACACATGACACCACATTACACGACACATGATGACACATGACATATGATGACACCACATGACAATACATGACACATGACACCACATGAAACCACATCACAACACATTACAATACATGACACATGACACCACATGATGACACATGATATATGATGACACATGACACCACATGACATTATACATTACACATGACACATGATGACACATGTCACCACATGACACATGACAACATATGATAACACATGACACATGATGACCCATGACATATGACACCACATGATACCACATGACAACACATGACACCAATTGACACTAAATGACACCACATGAGTCATGACACATGACACCACATGATACCACATGACACATTACACCACATGACACATGACACCTGACATCACATGACACCACATGATGACACATGATGACACATGTTGACACATGACACCACATGACACCGCATTACTGACAATACATGACACATGATGACACATGATGACACATGATACCACATGACACCACATGACACATGACACATAACATCACATGACACCATATGACACATGACACCACATGACACATGACCATGTGACACCACATGACATGACACCACATGATACCACATGACTCATGACACCACATGACACATGATGACACATGACACCATATGACATATGACAACACATGATAACACATAGCACATGATGACACATGGCACATGATACCACATGACACCACATGACACATGACATATGACACCACATGAAACCACTTGACAACACATGACACATGATACCACATGATGAAACATGATAAAAGATGACACATGACACCACATGACTGACAACATATGACACATGATGACACATGATGACAAATGACACCACATGAAACATGATGCAACATGACACCACATGACACATGACACTACATGACACCACATGACACATGACACCACATGACACCACTTGAAACCACATGACACCACATGACATAAACCACATGACACCACATGACATATGACACCACATGATACATGACCACGTGACACCACATGACATGACACCACATGACACCACATGATACCACATGACACATGACACCACATGACACATGACACATAACAACACATGACACATGACACCACATGATGCCACATAATACATGACAACACATGACGCCACATGATGACACATGATGACACATGGCATTACATGAAACATGATGACACATTACACCACATGACACATAACACAACATGACACCACATGATACATGATATCACATGACACATGACATGTGACACCACATGACACCATATGACATTATACCACATGATATCACATGACACATTACACCACATGACATCACATGATACCACATGACACGTGACACCACATGACACCACATGACACATGACACCACATGGCACCACATGACACATGACACCACATGACACATTACCACATGACACCACATGACATGACACCACATGACACCACATGACACCACATGATACCACATGACACATGACACCACATGATACCACATGATACCACATGACATGTGACACCACATGACACCACATGACACAGGACACCATATGGCACCACATGACACATGACACCACATGACTCATGATGACACATGACACCACATGACACATGATGACGCATGAAGACACATGACACCACATGACACCACATGATGACACATGTCACCACATGACACATGACACCACATGACACCACATGAAACATGACACATAACACCACATGACACATGACACCACATGACACCACATGAAACATGACACATAACACCACATGATACCACATTACACATGACACCACATGACACGACACATGATGACACATGACACCACATGACAACACATGATAACACATGACACATGATGAGCACATGGCATATGACACCACATGACACCACATGACACATGACAACACATGACACATGACACTACATGATGCATGACATGTGACACCACATGACACCACATGACACAGGACACCACATGGCACCACATGACACATGACACCACATGACTCATGATGACACATGACACCACATGACACATGATGACGCATGAAGACACATGACACCACATGACACCACATGATGACACATGTCACCACATGACACATGACACCACATGACACCACATGAAACATGACACATAACACCACATGACACATGACACCACATGACACCACATGAAACATGACACATAACACCACATGATACCACATTACACATGACACCACATGACACGACACATGATGACACATGACACCACATGACAACACATGATAACACATGACACATGATGAGCACATGGCATATGACACCACATGACACCACATGACACATGACACCACATGACACATGACACCACATGATGCATGACATGTGACACCACATGACACCACATGATATGACACCACATGACACCACATAACACCACATGACACATGACACCACATGACATCACATGATGACACATGACACCACATGACACCACATGACACTGCATGACTGACAACACATGACACATGACGACACATGATGACACATGATGACACATGGCACCACATGAAACATGATGACACATGACACTACATGACTGACAACACATGACATATGATGACACATGATACCACATGACACATGACACCACATGGTCCCACATGACACATGATACCACATGATACCACATGACACATGATACCACATGACATATGACACCACATGGCACCACATGACACATGACACCACATGACACATGATGATACATGATACCATATGACACATGATGACGCATGAAGACATATGACACCACATGACACCACATGATGACACATAACACCACATGACACCACATGAAACATGACACATAACACCACATGACACATGACACCACATAACACCACATGAAACATGACACATAACACCACATGATACCACATGACACATGATACCACATGACACGACACATGATGACACATGACACCACATGACACATGATGACACATGACAACACATGATAACACATGACACATGATGACACATGACATATGACACCACATGACACCACATGACACATGACAACACATGACATCACATGACAACACATTACACCACATGACATCACATGACACATGACACCACATGACACATGACACCTCATGATACATGACACATGACACCACATGACACCACATGATATGACACCACATGACACATGGCACCACATGACACATGACACCACATGACACATGTAGAAACTTGACACCACATGATGACACATGACACCACATGACAAATGACACCACATGACACCACATCAAACATGACACAAAACACCACATGACACCACATGACACATGACACCATGTGACACATGATGCATTACCATGTGAAACCATATGACATGACACCATATGATACCATATGACAAATGATACCATATGACACATGACACCTGACATATGATGACACATGACACCACATGACAATACATGACACATGACAACCCATGAAAATACATGACAACACATGACAATACATGACACATGACACCACATGTTGACACATGTGACATGACACTACATGACACCACATGATACAACATGACACATGACACCACATGACACATGACACATGATGACACATGGCACCACATGACACATGACACATGATGGCACATGACACCAGATGATAATACATGACACATGACACCCCATGACACCACATGTCACATGACACCACATGATACATGACACAACATGACACCACTTGACACATGACACCACATGACATTACATATGACATCACTTGATACCACATGACACATGACACATAACACAATATGACACCACATGACACCACATGACACATGACACCACATGATACCATATGACACATCATGTGGTGACATGTGACACCACATGACACCACATGACACATGACACCACATGACACCACATGACACCACATGACACCACAAGATACCATATGACACATGACACTACATGACACATGACACATGACACCACATGACATATGACATATGATGACACATGACACCACATGGCAATACATGACACATGACACCACATGAAACCCCATGACAATACATGACACATGACATCACATGACGACACATGACACATGATGACAAATGATGACACATGGCACAACATGAAACATGATGACATATAACACCACATGGCACATGACACCACATGACACCACTTGACACCACATCACACCACATGACACATGACAAGTAACACCACATGACACCACATGACACATGTGACAATGTGTTGTGATGTGGTTTCATGTGGTGTCATGTGTCATGTATTGTCATGTGGTGTCATCATATGTCATGTGTCTTGCTCATTGCACCATCAGGATTCAAGCAAGCTGGGCCGAAGACGGCTGAAATGCCAGACACCGGTCCCCGGAAGCTTGTTTCCTTCCCAGTGTAAGAATTGGCTTTTGTATTCTGGTCTGCCCTGTTCCCATGATGCACTGGGCCAGGGACAGACTAATTTGCATACAGCCAGGTTCTGAAACTGGGATGGTGCAATGAGCTAAAAAACGGTGTTGGATCTAGCCCTGATCTCTTGACTGGGTAAGAGTACTCTGCTTAATTCAGAGACTCTGTCCATCACCACCCCTTTTTGTAAATTACATGACACATGATGACACATGGCACCACATGACACATGACACATGATGACACATGACACCACATGACAATACCTGACACATGACACCACATGACACATGACACCACATGACACATGACACCACATGATACCACATGACACCACATGACACGTGACACCACATGACATGACACCACATGATACCACATGATACATGACACCACATGATACCACATGATACCACATGACACGTGACACCACATGACACCACATGACACATGACACCACATGGCACCACATGACACATGACACCACATGACACATGATGACACATGATATCACATGACACATGATGACACATGAAGACACATGACACCACATGACACCACATGATGACACATGACACCACATGACACATGACACCACATGACACCACATGAAACATGACACATAACACCACATGACACATGACACCACATGACACCACATGAAACATGACACATAATACCACATGATACCACACAACACATGACACCACATGACACGACACATGATGACACATGACACCACATGACAACACATTATAATACATGACACATGATGCCACATGGCATATGACACCACATGACACCACATGACAACACATGACACCACATGACAACACATGACACTACATGACACATTACACCACATGACACATGACATCACATGACACATGATACCATATGACACGTGACACCACATGACATGACACCACATGATACCACATGACACCACATGATACCACATGATACCACATGACACGTGACACCACATGACATCACATGACACATGACACCACATGGCACCACATGACACATGATGACACATGACACATGATGACACATGATACCACATGACACATGATGACACATGAAGACACATGACACCACATGATGACACATGACACCACATGACACACAACACATGACCATGTGACATCACATGACATGACACCACATGATACCACATGACACATGATACCACATGACATTACACATGACAACACATAACACCACTTGATACCATATGACATATGACACATAACACAACATGACACCACATGACACATGACACCACATGACACATGACACGTGACACCACATGACACCACATGACATGACACCACATAATACCACATGACACATGACACCTCATGATACCACATGACACATCATGTGGTGACACGTGACATAACATGACACCACGTGACACATGACACCACATGGCACCACATGAAACATGACACCATATGACACATGACCACGTGACACCACATGACATGACACCACATGATACCACATGACACCACATGATACCATATGACACATGACACTACATGACACATGACACATGACACATGACACCACATGACACATGACATATGATGATACATGACACCACATAGCAATACATGACACTACATGAAACCACATGACAATATATGACACATGACAGCACATGATGACTAATGACACATGATGACAAATGACACCACATGATGACACATGATGACACATGGCACCACATGAAACATGATGACATATAACACCACATGACACAAGACACCACATGACACCACTTGACACCACATCACACCACATGACACATGACAAGTTACACCACATGACACCACATGACACATGACTCCGTGACACCATGTGACATGACACCACATGAGACCACATGACACATGATACCACATGACACATGATGACACATGGCACCACATGACACATGATGACACATGACACCACATGACAATACATGACACATGACACCACATGACACATGACACCACATGATACCACATGACATGTGACACCACATGACATGACACCACATGATACCACATGACACATGACACCACATGATATCACATGATACCACATGACACGTGACACCACATGACACAACATGACACATGACACCACATGGCACCACATGACACATGACACCACATGACACATGATGACACATGATACCACATGACACATGATGACACATGAAGACACATGACACCACATGACACCACATGATGACATATGACACCACATGACACATGATACCACATGACAACACATGAAACATGACACATAACACCACATGACACATGACACCACATGACACCACATGAAACATGACACATAACACCACATGATTCCACATGACACATGACATCACATGACATGACACATGATGACACATGACACCACATGACAACACATGATAATACAGGACACATGATGACACATGGCATATGACACCAAATGACACCACATGACACATGACAACACATGACACCACATGACAACACATGACACCACACGACACATGACACCATATGACACATGACACCACATGAAACATGACACCACATGACACCACATGACACGTGACACCACATGACATGACACCACATGATACCACATGACACATGACACCACATGATACCACATGATACCACATGACACGTGACACCACATGACACCACATGACACATGACACCACATGGTGACACATGACACCACATGACACATGAGACACATGACACCACATGACACATGATGACACATGAAGACACATGACATCACATGATGACACATGACACCACATGACACATGACACCACATGACATCACATGAAACATGACACATAACACCACATGACATATGACACCACATGACACCACATGAAACATGACACATACCACCACATGATACCACATGACACATGACACGACACATGATGACACATGACAACACATGATAATACATGACACATGATGACACATGGCAAATGACACCACATGACACCACATGACACATGACAACACATGACACCACATGAAAACATATGACACGTGACACCACATGACATGACACCACATGATACCACATGATGCCACATGACACATAACACCACATGACACCACATGACACATGACACCACATGGCCCCACATGACACATGGCACCACATGACACATGACACCACATGACACATAACACCACATGGCATTTGATACCACATGACACATGTAGACACTTGATACCACATGATGACACATGACACCACATGACAAATGATACCACATGACACCACATGAAACATGACACAAAACATCATATGACACCACATGACACATGACACCATGTGACACATGATGCATTACCATGTGAAACCATATGACATGACACCATATGATACCATATGACAAATGATACCACATGACACATGACACCTGACATATGATGACACATGACACCACATGACAATACATGACACATGACACCCCATGAAAATACATGACAACACATGACAATACATGACACATGACACCACATGTTGACACATGTGACATGACACTACATGACACCACATGATACAACATGACACATGACACCACATGACACATGACACATGATGACACATGGCACCACATGACACATGACACATGATGGCACATGACACCAGATGACAATAGATGACACATGACACCCCATGACACCACATATCACATGACACCACATGACACATGACACAACATGACACCACTTGACACATGACACCACATGACATTACACATGACAATACATGACATCACTTGATACCACATGACACATAATACAACATGACACAACATGACACCACATGACACATGACACCACATGATACCATATGACACATCATGTGGTGACATGTGACACTACATGACACCATATGACACATGACACCACATGACACCACATGACACCACAAGATACCATATGACACATATGACACAACTGGGATGGTGCAGTGAGCTTGTTGTAAATATTTTTGTCCACCCTAAGCGTGGAAGGGTATACTCAGACATGAGTCCCTTGCTCATTGCACCATCAGGATTCAAGCAAGCCGGGCCGAAGATGGCTGAAGTACCAGAAACCGGTCCCCGGAAGCTTGTTTCCTTCCCAGTGTAAGAATTGGCTTTTGTAGTCTGGTCTGCCCTGTTCCCATGATGCACTGGGCCGGGGACAGACTAATTTGCATACAGCCAGGTTCTGAAACTGGGATGGTGCAATGAGCTAAAAAACGGTGTTGGATCTAGCCCTGATCTCTTGACTGGGTGAGAGTACTCTGCTTAATTCAGAGACTCTGTCCATCACCACCCCTTGTTGTAAATTATTTTGTCCACCCTAAGCGTGGAAGGGTATACTCAGATATGAGTCCCTTGCTCATTGCACCATCAGGATTCAAGCAAGCCGGGCCAAAGACGGCTGAAATGCCAGAAACCGGTCCCCGGAAGCTTGTTTCCTTCCCAGTGTAAGAATTGGCTTTTGTAGTCTGGTCTGCCCTATTCCCATGATGCACTGGGCCAGGGACAGACTAATTTGCATACAGCCAGGTTCTGAAACTGGGATGGTGCAATGAGCTAAAAAACGGTGTTGGATCTAGCCCTGATCTCTTGACTGGGTGAGAGTATTCTGCTTAATTCAGAGACTCTGTCCATCACCACCCCTTGTTGTAAATTACATGACACATGATGACACATGGCACCACATGACACATGACACATGATGACACATGATACCACATGACAATACATGACACATGACACCACATGACACATGACACCACATGACACATGACACCACATGACACCACATGACACCACATGACACATGACACCACATGACATGACACCACATGATACCACATGATACATGACACCACATGATACCACATGATACCACATGACATATGACACCACATGACACCACATGACACATGACACCACATGGCAAAACATGACACATGACACCACATGACACATGATGACACATGATACCACATGATACATGATGACACATGAAGACACATGACACCACATGACACCACATGATGACACATGACACCACATGACACATGACACCACATGACACCACATGAAACATGACACATAACACCACATGACACATGACACCACATGACACCACATGAAACATGACACATAACACCACATGATACCACATGACACATGACACCACATGACATGACACATGATGACACATGACATCACATGACAACACATGATAATACATGACACATGATGCCACATGGCATATGACACCACATGATACCACATGACAACACATGACACCACATGACAACACATGACACCACATGACACATTACACCACATGACACATGACACCACATGACACATGATACCATATGACACGTGACACCACATGACATGACACCACATGATACCACATGACACCACATGATACCACATGATACCACATGACACGTGACACCACATGACATCACATGACACATGACACCACATGGCACCACATGACACATGACACCACATGACACATGATGACACATGATACCACATGACACATGATGACACATGAAGACACATGACACCACATGACACCACATGATGACACATGACACCACATGACACATGACAAAACATGATAACACATGGCACATGATGACACATGGCACATGACATCATGTGATATCACGTGACACATGACACATGATGACACATGACACCACATGACACTTGACATATGATGACACATGATATCACATGACACATGATTCATGACACCACATGACACCACTTGACACCACATGGCACCACATGAAACATGATGACATATAACATCACATGAAACATTACATCACATGACACCACATGATATGACATGACATGACACCACATGACACATGACACCACATGACATCACATGATGACACATGATGACATATGACACCACATGACACCACATGACTGACAACATATGACACATGACGACACATGACGACACATGATGACACATGGCACCACATGAAACATGACACATGACACTACATGACTGACAACACATGACACATGATGACACATGATATCACATGACACATGATACCACATGGCCCCATATGACACATGACACCACATGATACCACATGACATGTGACACCACATGACACATGACACCACATGGCACCACATGACACATGACACCATATGACACATGACACCACATGACACATGATACCACATGACACATGATGACGCATGAAGACACATGACACCACATGACACATGACACCACATGACACCACATGAAACATGACACATAACACCACATGACACATGACACCACATGACATCACATGAAACATGACACATAATATCACATGATACCACATGACACATGACACCACATGACATGACACATGATGACACATGACACCACATGACACATGATGACACATGACAACACATGATAACATATGACACATGATGACACATGGCATATGATAAAACATGACACCAGATAACACATGACAACCCATGACACCACATGACAACACATGACACCACATGACACATGACACCACATGACACATGACACCACATGACACATGACAACACATGACACCATATGATGACACATGATGACACATGATGACACATGACGGACAACACATGACACATGATGACACATGATGACACATGATGATACATGGCACCACATGAAACATGATGACACATGACACTACATGACTGACAACACATGACACATGATGACACATGATACCACATGACACATGACACATGATGACACATGACACCACATGACACCACATGACTGACAACACATGACACATGATGACACATGATGACACATGGCACCACATGAAACATGATGATACATGACACTACATGACTGACAGCTCATGACACATGATGACACATGACAACACATGATAACACATGACACATGATGACACATGGCATATCACACCACATGACACATGACAATACATGACACCACATGACACCACATGACACCACACGACACATGACACCACATGACACATGACACCACATGACACATGACACCACATGATACATGACACGTGATACCATATGACACCACATGATACATGACACATGACACCACATGATATATGACACGTGACACCATACGACATGACACCACATGATGACACATGACACCACATGACACCACATGACTGACAACACATGAAACATGATGACACATGATGACAAATGATGACACATGGCATCACATTAAACATGATGACACATGACACTACATGACTGACATTACATGACACATGATTACACATGACACCACATGACCATGTGACATCACATGACATGACACCACATGATACCACATGACACATGACACCACATGACACATGACACATGATGACCCATGACACCACATGATAATATATGACACGTGACATCACATGAAACCACATTACAATATATGACACATGACACAACATGATGACACATGATGACACATGCCACCACATGACTGACAACACATGACACATGATGACACATGATGACACATGATGACACATGGCACCACATGAAACATGATAACAAATGACACTACATGATATCATATGATACCACTTGACACATGACACCACATGACATATGACACATTATGACACATGACACCAAATGACACATGACATATGATGACACATGACACCACATAGCAATACATGACACATGACACCACATAAAACCACATGACAACACATGACAATACATGACACATGACACTACATGATAACACATGACACATGACACCACATGATAACACATGATGAGACATGGCACCACATGAAACATGATGACACATGACACCACATGACACATGATACATGACACAACATGACACCACTTGACACCACATGACACCACATGACACATAACCCCACATGACACTACATGACATGACATGACACATAACCCCACATGACACCACATGACATGACATGACACATGACCACATGACACCATGTGACATGACACCACATGACACCACATGATACCACATGACACATGACACCACATTACACGACACATGATGACACATGACATATGATGACACCACATGACAATACATGACACATGACACCACATGAAACCACATCACAACACATTATAATACATGACACATGACACCACATGATGACACATGATATATGATGACACATGATACCACATGACATTATACATTACACATGACACATGATGACACATGTCACCACATGACACATGACAACATATGATAACACATGACACATGATGACCCATGACATATGACACCACATGATACCACATGATAACACATGACACCAATTGACACTAAATGACACCACATGAGTCATGACACATGACACCACATGATACCACATGACACATTACACCACATGACACATGACACCTGACATCACATGACACCACATGATGACACATGATGACACATGTTGACACATGACACCACATGACACCGCATTACTGACAATACATGACACATGATGACACATGATGACACATGATACCACATGACACCACATGACACATGACACATAACATCACATGACACCATATGACACATGACACCACATGACACATGACCATGTGAAACCACATGACATGACACCACATGATACCACATGACTCATGACACCACATGACACACGATGACACATGACACCATATGACATATGACAACACATGATAACACATAGCACATGATGACACATGGCACATGATACCACATGATACCACATGACACATGACATATGACACCACATGAAACCACTTGACAACACATGACACATGATACCACATGATGAAACATGATAAAAGATGACACATGACACCACATGACTGACAACATATGACACATGATGACACATGATGACAAATGACACCACATGAAACATGATGCAACATGACACCACATGACACATGACACCACATGACACCACATGACACATGACACCACATGACACCACTTGAAACCACATGACACCACATGACATAAACCACATGACACCACATGACACATGACACCACATGATACATGACCACGTGACACCACATGACATGACACCTCATGATACCACATGATACCACATGACACATGACACCACATGACACATGACACATAACAACACATGAAACATGACACCACATGATGCCACATAATACATGACAACACATGACACCACATGATGACACATGATGACACATGGCATTACATGAAACATGATGACACATTACACCACATGACACATAACACAACATGACACCACATGATACATGATATCACATGACACATGACATGTGACACCACATGACACCATATGACATTACACCACATGATATCACATGACACATTACACCACATGACATCACATGATACCACATGACACGTGACACCACATGACACCACATGACACATGACACCACATGGCACCACATGACACATGACACCACATGACACATTACCACATGACACCACATGACATGACACCACATGACACCACATGACACCACATGATATCACATGACACATGACACCACATGATACCACATGATACCACATGACACGTGACACCACATGACACCACATGACACATGACACCACATGGCACCACATGACACATGACACCACATGACTCACGATGACACATGACACCACATGACACATGATGACGCATGAAGACACATGACACCACATGACACCACATGATGACACATGTCACCACATGACACATGACACCACATGACACCACATGAAACATGACACATAACACCACATGACACATGACACCACATGATACCACATGAAACATGACATATAACACCACATGATACCACATTACACATGACACCACATGACACGACACATGATGACACATGACACCACATGACACCACATGATAACACATGACACATGATGAGCACATGGCATATGACACCACATGACACCACATGACACATGACAACACATGACACCACATGACACATGACACCACATGATACATGACACCACATGATACTTGACATGTGACACCACATGACACCACATGATATGACACCACATGACACCACATAACACCACATGACACATGACACCACATGATATCACATGATGACACATGACACCACATGACACCACATGACACTGCATGACTGACAACACATGACACATGACGACACATGATGACACATGATGACACATGGCACCACATGAAACATGATGACACATGACACTACATGACTGACAACACATGACATATGATGACACATGATACCACATGACACATGACACCACATGGTCCGACATGACACATGATACCACATGATACCACATGACACATGACACCACATGACACATGACACCACATGGCACCACATGACACATGACACCACATGACACATGACACCACATGACACATGATGATACATGATACCATATGACACATGATGACGCATGAAGACACATGACACCACATGACACCACATGATGACACATAACACCACATGACACCACATGAAACATGACATAAAACACCACATGACACATGACACCACATGACATCACATGAAACATGACACATAACACCACATGATACCACATGACACATGATACCACATGACACGACACATGATGACACATGACACCACATGACACATGATGACACATGACAACACATGATAACACATGACACATGATGACACATGGCATATGACACCACATGACACAACATGACACATGACAACACATGACATCACATGACAACACATGACACCACATGACACATGACATCACATGACACATGACACCACATGACACATGACACCTCATGATACATGACACATGACACCACATGACACCACATGATATGACACCACATGACACCACATGACACATGGCACCACATGACACATGACACCACATGACACATAACACCACATGGCATTTGATACCACATGACACATGTAGACACTTGACATCACATGATGACACATGACACCACATGACAAATGACACCACATGACACCACATCAAACATGACACAAAACACCACATGACACCACATGACACATGACACCATGTGACACATGATGCATTACCATGTGAAACCATATGACATGACACCATATGATACCATATGACAAATGATACCATATGACACATGACACCTGACATATGATGACACATGACACCACATGACAATACATGATAGATGACAACCCATGAAAATACATGACAACACATGACAATACATGACACATGACACCACATGTTGACACATGTGACATGACACTACATGACACCACATGATACAACATGACACATGACACCACATGACACATGACACATGATGACACATGGCACCACATGACACATGACACATGATGGCACATGACACCAGATGATAATACATGACACATGACACCCCATGACACCACATGTCACATGACACCACATGATACATGACACAACATGACACCACTTGACACATGACACCACATGACATTACACATGACAATACATGACATCACTTGATACCACATGACACATGACACATAACACAACATGACACCACATGACACATGACACCACATGATACCATATGACACATCATGTGGTGACATGTGACACCACATGACACCACATGACACATGACACCACATGACACCACATGACACCACACGATACCATATGACACATGACACTACATGACACATGATACCACATGACATATGACATATGATGACACATGACACCACATGGCAATACATGACACATGACACCACATGAAACCCCATGCCAATACATGACACATGACACCACATGATGACACATGATGACAAATGACACCACATGATGACACATGATGACACATGGCACCACATGAAACATGATGACATATAACACCACATGGCACATGACACCACATGACACCACTTGACACCACATCACACCACATGACACATGACAAGTAACACCACATGACACCACATGACACATGACACTGTGTCACCATGTGACATGACACCACATGATACCACATGACACCACATGACACATGACACATCATATTTACAACAAGGGGTGGTGAGGGACAGAGTCTCTGAATTAAGCAGAATACTCTCACCCAGTCAAGAGATCAGGGCTAGATCCAACACCGTTTTTTAGCTCACTACACCATCCGAGTTTCAGAACCTGGCTGTATGCAAATTAGTCTGTTCCTGTCCCAGTGCATGATGGGAACAGGGCAACCAAACTACAAAAGCCAATTCTTACACTGGGAAGGAAACAAGCTTCCGGGGACCGGTTTCTGGCATTACAGCCGTCTTCGGCCCGGCTTGCTTGAATCCTGATGGTGCAATGAGCAAGGGACTCATGTCTGAGTATACCCTTCCATGCTTAGGTTGGACAAAAATATTTACAACAAGGGGTGGTGAGGGACAGAGTCTCTGAATTAATCAGAATACTCTCACCCAGTCAAGAGATCAGGGCTAGATCCAACACCGTTTTTTAGCTCACTGCACCATCCCAGTTTCAGAACCTGGCTGTATGCAAATTAGTCTGTTCCTGTCCCAGTGCATGATGGGAACAGGGCAAACCAAACTACAAAAGCCAAATAGTCTTGTCTGCCCTGTTCCCATGATGCACTGGGCCAGGGACGGACTAATTTGCATATAGCCAGGTTCTGAAACTGGGATGGTGCGATGAGCTAAAAAACGGTGTTGGATCTAGCCCTGATCTCTTGACTGGGTGAGAGTACTCTGCTTAATTCAGAGACTCTGTCCATCACCACCCCTTGTTGTAAATTATTTTGTCCACCCTAAGCGTGGAAGGGTATACTCAGATGTGAGTCCCTTGCTCATTGCACCATCAGGATTCAAGCAAGCCAGGCCGAAGACGGCTGAAATGCCAGAAACCGGTCCCCGGAAGCTTGTTTCCTTCCCAGTGTAAGAATTGGCTTTTGTAGTCTGGTCTGCCCTGTTCCCATGATGCACTGGGCCAGGGACAGACTAATTTGCATACAGCCAGGTTCTGAAACTGGGATGGTGCAATGAGCTAAAAAACGGTGTTGGATCTAGCCCTGATCTCTTGACTGGGTGAGAGTACTCTGCTTAATTCAGAGACTCTGTCTATCACCACCCCTTGTTGTAAATTATTTTGCCCACCCTAAGCGTGGAAGGGTATACTCAGATGTGAGTCCCTTGCTCATTGCACCATCAGGATTCAAGCAAGCCGGGCCGAAGATGGCTGAAATGCCAGAAACCGGTCCCCGGAAGCTTGTTTCCTTCCCAGTGTAAGAATTGGCTTTTGTAGTCTGGTCTGCCCTGTTCCCATGATGCACTGGGCCAGGGACAGACTAATTTGCATACAGCCAGGTTCTGAAACTGGGATGGTGCAATGAGCTAAAAAACGGTGTTGGATCTAGCCCTGATCTCTTGACTGGGTGGGAGTACTCTGCTTAATTCAGAGACTCTGTCCATCACCACCCCTTGTTGTAAATTATTTTGTCCACCCTAAGCGTGGAAGGGTATACTCAGATGTGAGTCCCTTTGCTCATTGCACCATCAGGATTCAAGCAAGCCGGGCTGAAGACGGCTGAAATGCCAGAAACCGGTCCCCGGAAGCTTGTTTCCTTCCCAGTGTAAGAATTGGCTTTTGTAGTCTGGTCTGCCCTGTTCCCATGATGCACTGGGCCAGGGACAGACTAATTTGCATACAGCCAGGTTCTGAAACTGGGATGGTGCAATGAGCTAAAAAACGGTGTTGGATCTAGCCCTGATCTCTTGACTGGGTGAGAGTACTCTGCTTAATTCAGAGACTCTGTCCATCACCACCCCTTGTTGTAAATTATTTTGTCCACCCTAAGCGTGGAAGGGTATACTCAGATGTGAGTCCCTTGCTCATTGCACCATCAGGATTCAAGCAAGCCGGGCCGAAGACGGCTGAAATGCCAGAAACCGGTCCCCGGAAGCTTGTTTCCTTCCCAGTGTAAGAATTGGCTTTTGTATTCTGGTCTGCCCTGTTCCCATGATGCACTGGGCCAGGGACAGACTAATTTGCATACAGCCAGGTTCTGAAACTGGGATGGTGCAATGAGCTAAAAAACGGTGTTGGATCTAGCCCTGATCTCTTGACTGGGTGAGAGTACTCTGCTTAATTCAGAGACTCTGTCCATCACCACCCCTTGTTGTAAATTACATGACACATGATGACACATGGCACCACATGACACATGACACATGATGACACATGACACCACATGACAATACCTGACACATGACACCACATGACACATGACACCACATGACACATGACACCACATGATACCACATGACATCACATGACACGTGACACCACATGACATGACACCACATGATACCACATGATACATGACACCACATGATACCACATGATACCACATGACACGTGACACCACATGACACCACATGACACCACCTGGCACCACATGACATATGACACCACATGACACATGATGACACATGATATCACATGACACATGATGACACATGAAGACACATGACACCACATGACACCACATGATGACACATGACACCACATGACACATGACACCACATGACACCACATGAAACATGACACATAACACCACATGACACATGACACCACATGACACCACATGAAACATGACACATAACACCACATGATACCACATGACACATGACACCACATGACACGACACATGATGACACATGACACCACATGACAACACATGATAATACATGACACATGATGCCACATGGCATATGACACCACATGACACCACATGACAACACATGACACCACATGACAACACATGACACTACATGACACATTACACCACATGACACATGACATCACATGACACATGATACCATATGACACGTGACACCACATGACATAACACCACATGATACCACTTGACACCACATGATACCACATGATACCACATGACACGTGACACCACATGACATCACATGACACATGACACCACATGGCACCACATGACACATGATGACACATGACACATGATGACACATGATACCACATGACACATGATGACACATGAAGACACATGACACCACATGACACCACATGATGACACATGACACCACATGACACATGACAAAACATGATAATACATGGCACATGATGACACATGGCACATGACACCACGTGACATCACGTGACACATGACACATGATGACACATGACACCACATGACACTTGACATATGATGACACATGATATCACATGACACATGATTCATGACACCACATGACACCACTTGACACTACATGGCACCACATGAAACATGATGACATATAATACCACATGAAACATGACACCACATGACACCACATGATATGACACCACATGACACCACATGACACATGACACCACATGACATCACATGATGACACATGATGACATATGACACCACATGACACCACATGACTGACAATATATGACACATGATGACACATGATGACACATGATGACACATGGCACCACATGAAACATGACACTATATGACTGACAACACATGACACATGATGACAAATGATATCACATGACACATGACAACACATGGCCCCATATGACATATGACACCACATGATACCAGATGACACGTGACACCACATGACACCACATGACACATGACACCACATGGCACCACATGACACATGATACCACATGACACATGACACCACATGACACATGATGACACATGATACCACATGACACATGATGACGCATGAAGACACATGACACCACATGACACATGACACCACATGACACCACATGAAACATGACACATAACACCACATGACACATGACACCACATGACACCACATGAAACATGACACATAACACCACATGATACCACATAACACATGATAGCACATGACATGACACACGATGACACATGACACCACATGACACATGATGACACATGACAACACATGATAACATATGAAACATGATGACACATGGCATATGACATCACATGACACCAGATGACACATGACAACACATGACACCACATGACAGCACATGACACCACATGACACATGACACCACATGACACATGACACCACATGACACATGACACCACATGACACCATATGATGACACATGATGACACATGATGACACATGATGGACAACACATGACACATGATGACACATGATGATACATGGCACCACATGAAACATGATGACACATGACACTACATGACTGACAACACATGACACATGATGACACATGATACCACATGACACATGACACATGATGACACATGACACCACATGACACCACATGACTGACAACACATGACACATGACGACACATGATGACACATGGCACCACATGAAACATGATGATACATGACACTACATGACTGACAGCTCATGACACATGATGACACATGACAACACATGATAACACATGACACATGATGACACATGGCATATGACACCACATGACACCACATGACACATGACAATACATGACACCACATGACACATGACACCACATGATACATGACACGTGATACCACATGACACCACATGATACATGACACATGACACCACATGATATATGACACGTGACACCATATGACATCTCATGACACATGACACGACATGACACCACATGATGACACATGACACCACATGACACCACATGACTGACAACACATGAAACATGACGACACATGATGACAAATGATGACACATGGCATCACATTAAACATGATGACACATGATACTACATGACTGACATTACATGACACATGATTACACGACACCACATGACACAACACATGACCATGTGACATCACATGACATGACACCACATGATACCACATGACACATGACACCACATGACACATGACACATGATGACCCATGACACCACATGATAATATATGACACGTGACATCACATGAAACCACATTACAATATATGACACATGACACAACATGATGACACATGATGACACATGCCACCACATGACTGACAACACATGACACATGATAACACATGATGACACATGATGACACATGGCACCACATGAAACATGATGACAAATAACACCACATGATATCATATGATACCACATGACACATGACACCACATGACATATGACACATTATGACACATGACACCAAATGACACATGACATATGATGACACATGACACCACATAGCAATACATGACACATGACACCACATAAAACCACATGACAACACATGACAATACATGACACATGACACTACATGATCACACATGACACATGACACCACATGATAACACATGATGAGACATGGCACCACATGAAACATGATGACACATGACACCACATGACACATTATACATGACACAACATGACACCACTTGACACCACATGACACCACATGACACATAACCCCACATGACACCACATGACATGACATGACATATAACCCCACATGACACCACATGACATGACACATGACCACATGACACCATGTGACATGACACCACATGATACCACATGATACCACATGACACATGACACCACATTACATGACACATGATGACACATGACATATGATGACACCACATGACAATACATGACACATGACACCACATGAAACCACATCACAACACATTACAATACATGACACATGACACCACATGATGACACATGATATATGATGACACATGACACCACATGACATTATACATTACACATGACACATGATGACACATGTTACCACATGACACATGACAACATATGATAACACATGACACATGATGACCCATGACATATGACACCACATGATACCACATGACAACACATGACACCAATTGACACTAAATGACACCACATGAGTCATGACACATGACACCACATGATACCACATGACACATTACACCACATGACACATGACACCTGACACCACATGACACCACATGATGACACATGATTACACATGTTGACACATGACACCACATGACACCGCATTACTGACAATACATGACACATGATGACACATGATGACACATGATACCACTCGACACCACATGACACATGACACATAACATCACATGACACCATATGACACATGACACCACATGACACATGACCATGTGACACCACATGACAAGACACCACATGACTCATGACACCACATGAAACACGATGACACATGACACCATATGACATATGACAACACATGATAACACATAGCACATGATGACACATGGCACATGACACCACATGATACCACATGACACATGACATATGACACCACATGAAACCACTTGACAACACATGACACATGACACCACATGATGAAACATGATAAAAGATGACACATGACACCACATGACTGACAACATATGACACATGATGATACATGATGACAAATGACACCACATGAAACATGATGCAACATGACACCACATGACACATGACACCACATGACACCACATGACACCACATGACACCACTTGAAACCACATGACACCACATGACATAAACCACATGACACCACATGACACATGACACCACATGATACATGACCACGTGACACCACATGACATGACACCACATGACACCACATTATACCACATGACACCATGATGACAAATGACACCACATGAAACATGATGCAACATGACACCACATGACACATGACACCACATGACACCACATGACACATGACACCACATGACACCACTTGAAACCACATGACACCACATGACATAAACCACATGACACCACATGACACATGACACCACATGACACATGACACATAACAACACATGACACATGACACCACATGATGCCACATAATACATTATTTAGGCCCAGCAAGCCGGGCCGAAGATGGCTGAAATGCCAGAAACCGGTCCCCGGAAGCTTGTTTCCTTCCCAGTATAAGAATTGGCTTTTGTAGTCTGGTCTGCCCTGTTCCCATGATGCACTGGGCCAGGGACAGACTAATTTGCATAAAGCCAGGTTCTGAAACTGGGATGGTGCAATGAGCTAAAAAACGGTGTTGGATCTAGCCCTGATCTCTTGACTGGGTGAGAGTACTCTGCTTAATTCAGAGACTCTGTCCATCACCACCCCTTGTTGTAAATTATTTTGTCCACCCTAAGCGTGGAAGGGTATACTCAGATGTGAGTCCCTTGCTCATTGCACCATCAGGATTCAAGCAAGCCGGGCCGAAGACGGCTGAAATGCCAGAAACCGGTCCCCGGAAGCTTGTTTCCTTCCCAGTGTAAGAATTGGCTTTTGTAGTCTGGTCTGCCCTGTTCCCATGATGCACTGGGCCAGGGACAGACTAATTTGCATACAGCCAGGTTCTGAAACTGGGATGGTGCAATGAGCTAAAAAACGGTGTTGGATCTGGCCCTGATCTCTTGACTGGGTGAGAGTACTCTGCTTAATTCAGAGACTCTGTCCATCACCACCCCTTGTTGTAAATTATTTTGTCCACCCTAAGCGTGAAAGGGTATACTCAGATGTGAGTCCCTTGCTCATTGCACCATCAGGATTCAAGCAAGCCGGGCCAAAGACGGCTGAAATGCCAGAAACCGGTCCCCGGAAGCTTGTTTCCTTCCCAGTGTAAGAATTGGCTTTTGTATTCTGGTCTGCCCTGTTCCCATGATGCACTGGGCCAGGGACAGACTAATTTGCAAACAGCCAGGTTCTGAAACTGGGATGGTGCAATGAGCTAAAAAACGGTGTTGGATCTAGCCCTGATCTCTTGACTGGGTGAGAGTACTCTGCTTAATTCAGAGACTCTGTCCATCACCACCCCTTGTTGTAAATTACATGACACATGATGACACATGGCACCACATGACACATAACACATGATGACACATGACACCACATGACAATACATGACACATGACACCACATGACACATGACACCACATGACACATGACACCACATGACACCACATGACACGTGACACCACATGACATGACACCACATGATACCACATGATACATGACACCACATGATACCACATGATACCACATGACACGTGACACCACATGACACCACATGACACATGACACCACATGGCACCACATGACACATGACACCACATGACACATGATGACACATGATATCACATGACACATGATGACACATGAAGACACATGACACCACATGATACCACATGATGACACATGACACCACATGACACATGACACCACATGACACCACATGAAACATGACACATAACACCACATGACACATGACACCACATGACACCACATGAAACATGACACATAACACCACATGATACCACATGACACATGACACCACATGACACGACACATGATGACACATGACACCACATGACAACACATGATAATACATGACACATGATGCCACATGGCATATGACACCACATGATACCACATGACAACACATGATACCACATGACAACACATGACACCACATGACACATTACACCACATGACACATGACACCACATGACACATGATACCATATGACACGTGACACCACATGACATGACACCACATGATACCACATGACACCACATGATACCACATGATACCACATGACACGTGACACCACATGACATCACATGACACATGACACCACATGGCACCACATGACACATGACACCACATGACACATGATGACACATGATACCACATGACACATGATGACATATGAAGACACATGACACCACATGACACCACATGATGACACATGACACCACATGACACATGACAGAACATGATAACACATAGCACATGATGACACATGGCACATGACACCACATGACATCACGTGACACATGACAAATGATGACACATGACACCACATGACACTTGACATATGATGACACATGATATCACATGACACATGATTCATGACACCACATGACACCACTTGACACCACATGGCACCACATGAAACATGATGACATATAACACCACATGAAACATGACACCACATGACACCACATGATATGACACCACATGACACCACATGGCACATGACACCACATGACATCACATGATGACACATGATGACATATGACACCACATGACACCACATGACTGACAACATATGACACATGACGACACATGATGACACATGATGACACATGGCACCACATGAAACATGACACATGACACTACATGACTGACAACACATGACACATGATGACACATGATATCACATGACACATGACACCACATGGCCCCATATGACACATGACACCACATGATACCACATGACACATGACACCACATGACACATGACACCACATGGCACCACATGACACATGACACCACATGACACATGACACCACATGACACATGATGACACATGATACCACATGACACATGATGACGCATGAAGACACATGACACCACATGACACATGACACCACATGACACCACATGAAACATGACAAATAACACCACATGACACATGACACCACATGACACCACATGAAACATGACACATAACACCACATGATACCACTCGACATGACACACGATGACACATGACACCACATGACACATGATGACACATGACAACACATGATAACATATGACACATGATGACACATGGCATATGACACCACATGACACCAGATGACACATGACAACACATGATACCACATGATAACACATGACACCACATGACACATGACACCACATGACACATGACACCACATGACACATGACACCACATGACACCATATGATGACACATGATGACACATGATGACACATGATGACACATGACGGACAACACATGACACATGACGACACATGATGACACATGATGATACATGGCACCAGATGAAACATGATGACACATGACACTATATGACTGATAACACATAACACATGATGACACATGATACCACATGACACATGACACATGACACCACATGACACCACATGACTGACAACACATGACACATGACGACACATGATGACACATGGCACCACATGAAACATGATGATACATGATACTACATGACTGACAGCTCATGACACATGATGACACATGACAACACATGATAACACATGACACATGATGACACATGGCATATGACACCACATGACACCACATGACACATGACAATACATGACACCACATGACAACACATGACATCACATGACACATGACACCACATGACACATGACACCACATGACACATGTCACCACATGAAACATGATGACACATGACACTACATGATTGACAACACATGACACATGATGACACATGACACCACATGATACACAACACATGACCATGTGACATCACATGACATGACACCACATGATACCACATGACACATGACACCACATGACACATTAACACATGATGACCCATGATACCACATGACAATATATGACACGTGACACCACATGAAACCACATGACAATACATGACACATGACACAACATGATGACACATGATGACACATGCCACCACATGACTGACAACACATGACACATGATGACACATGATGACACATGATGACACATGGCACCACATGAAACATGATGACACATGACACTACATGACTGACAACACATGACATATGATGACACATGATACCACATGACACATGACACCACATGACACATGACAGAACATGATAACATATGGCACATGATGACACATGGCACATGACACCACATGACATCATGTGACACATGACACATGATGACACATGACACCACATGACACTTGACATATGATGACACATGATATCACATGACACATGATTCATGACACCACATGACACCACTTGACACCACATGGCACCACATGAAACATGATGACATATAACACCACATGAAACATGACACCACATGACACCACATGATATGACACCACATGACACCACATGGCACATGACACCACATGACATCACATGATGACACATGATGACATATGACACCACATGACACCACATGACTGACAACATATGACACATGACGACACATGATGACACATGATGACACATGGCACCACATGAAACATGACACATGACACTACATGACTGACAATACATGACACATGATGACACATGATATCACATGACACATGACACCACATGGCCCCATATGACACATGACACCACATGATACCACATGACACATGATACATGACACCACATGACACCACATGACACATGACACCACATGGCACCACATGACACATGACACCACATGACACATGACACCACATGACACATGATGACACATGATACCACATGACACATGATGATGCATGAAGACACATGACACCACATGACACATGACACCACATGACACCATATGAAACATGACACATAACACCACATTACACATGACACCACATGATACCACATGAAACATGACACATAACACCACATGATACCACATGACACATGATACCACATGACATGACACACGATGACACATGACACCACATGACACATGATGACACATGACAACACATGATAACATATGAAACATGATGACACATGGCATATGACACCACATGACACCAGATGACACATGACAACACATGATACCACATGATAACACATGACACCACATGACACATGACACCACATGACACATGACACCACATGACACATGACACCACATGACACCATATGATGACACATGATGACACATGATGACACATGATGACACATGACGGACAACACATGACACATGACGACACATGATGACACATGATGATACATGGCACCAGATGAAACATGATGACACATGACACTATATGACTGACAATACATAACACATGATGACACATGATACCACATGACACATGACACATGACACCACATGACACCACATGACTGACAACACATGACACATGACGACACATGATGACACATGGCACCACATGAAACATGATGATACATGACACTACATGACTGACAGCTCATGACACATGATGACACATGACAACACATGATAACACATGACACATGATGACACATGGCATATGACACCACATGACACCACATGACACATGACAATACATGACACCACATGACAACACATGACATCACATGACACATGACACCACATGACACATGACACCACATGACACATGTCACCACATGAAACATGATGACACATGACACTACATGATTGACAACACATGACACATGATGACACATGACACCACATGACACACAACACATGACCATGTGACATCACATGACATGACACCACATGATACCACATGACACATGACACCACATGACACATTAACACATGATGACCCATGATACCACATGACAATATATGACACGTGACACCACATGAAACCACATGATAATACATGACACATGACACAACATGATGACACATGATGACACATGCCACCACATGACTGACAACACATGACACATGATGACACATGATGACACATGATGACACATGGCACCACATGAAACATGATGACACATGACACTACATGACTGACAACACATGACATATGATGACACATGATACCACATGACACATGACACCACATGGTCCCACATGACACATGATACCACATGATACCACATGATACCACATGACACATGACACCACATGACACCACATGACACATGACACCACATGGCACCACATGACACATGACACCAGTGGGGCTGGTTTTAGCTAAAGCCTTATAGACCATACACATGGACTTAAAAAGGATGCGGTCCACAACGGGAAGCCAGTGCAGCTGCTTCCGAGCAGCGATGGCAGAGGCACGTTGGGGTAGGTCGAGAACAAATCTGGCTGCTGCGTTCTGAACCACCTGCAAGCGCTGCAGCTGGCATTTATTAAGCCCAGCATACAGCGCATTGCAATAGTCCAGACGCGAGCCCAACAGGGCAATAGCCAGTTGCTTTCTTGCCTGTAAGGAGAGATAATGCCTGATTTTCCTTGGAATATGGATGATCCCCCAACAGGTTGAAACAGTCCTGTTGACCTGTTGGCACATGCTAAGGATAGGATCGATCATGACCCCCAGGTTTTTAGCTGAGGATGTGGGATCGGGACAGGCACCCAGTGAGTCTGGCCACCATTCAGCAGACCAGATATCTTCCCTTCCTCCAAACACCATCACCTCAGTCTTCTCCCCATTCAGTTTCAATGAATTGTGAATCATCCATTGGCCGACTGCCTCCATACAGGATCTAAAGTTGGCGGCAGTCGACGTAACTGACTGGGAGAGAGAGACGAGGATCTGGGTGTCGTCCACATAAGAGACTACCTCCATCCCATAAGATCTGATAAGTCTGGAAAGGGGGGTCACATAGATATTAAAAAGGGTAGGACTTAGCGCTGACCCTTGAGGGACCCCACAATGCACAGACAGGGATGGAGATAGAAACTGACCCAGCATCACCCTTTGCTGTCTATGATCGAGAAAAGAGGAAAGGAGACTCAGGGCTGCCCCCCGAACCCCAATGTCCCTCAGTCGAGATGTTAGGACTGAGGGAGAGAGGGTATCGAAAGCAGCCGTGAGGTCTAGAAGGATCAGGAGGGAGGTCTGTCCCCCATCAACCCGTGTGCGGATGTTATCAAGCACTATGGTGAGGGCAGACTCGGTGGTATGTTCCCTCCTGAATCCATGCTGGGAAAGATCCAAACAGCTGGAACTCTCCACGAATGCAGCAAGATGTTTATTTAGGTGGGCTTCTAACATCTTTGCGGGAGCCGGGAGCAGCGAAATGGGGCGAAAGTTTTTTAATACCCCAGGGTCAAGGGAAGGCTTCTTGAGCAGAGGTTTTACCATAGCATTTTTCCACTGCTGGGGAAAAATGCCCTCCTTCATCGCCCTGTTCATGATGTCGACCAGAGGGGGAAGGAGGGATTCTCTGCACTGCTTAAGGATCTTTAGCGCATAACACTACATGACTGACAACACATGACACATGATGACACATACCACATGACCCATGACACCACATTGCCCCACATGACACATGATACCACATGATACCACATGATACCACATGACACGTGATGACACATGATACCACATGACACATGACACCACATGGCCCCACATGACACATGATACCACATGATACCACATGACACGTGACACCACATGATAACACATGACACCACATGGCAAGACATGACACATGACACAACATGACACCACACGACACATGACAATACATGACACCACATGACACATGACACCACATGACACATGACACCACATGATACATGACATGTGACACCACATGACACCACATGATATGACACCACATGACACCATATGACACCACATGACACCACATGACACCACATGAAATCACATGATGACACATGATGACACATGATGACACATGGCACCACATGAAACATGATGACACATGACACTACATGACTGACAACACATGACACATGATGACACATGATACCAAATGACACATGACACCACATGGCCCCACATGACACATGATACCACATGATACCACATGATACCACATGACACGTGACACCACATGACACCACATGGCACCACCTGACACATGACACCACATGACACCACATGACACATGATGACACATGATACCATATGACACATGATGACACATGAAGACACATGACACCACATGATACCACATGATGACACATGACACCACATGACACCACATTAAACATGACATATAATACCACATGACACATGACACCACATGACACCACATGAAACATGACACATAACACCACATGATACCACATGACACATGATACCACATGACACGATACATGAAGACACATGACACCACATGACACATGATGACACATGACAACACATGATAACACATGACACATGATGACACATGGCATATGACACCACATGACACCACATGACACATGACAACACATGACATCACATGACAACACATGACACCACACAACACATGATACCACATGACACATGACACCACATGACACATGACACAACATGATAAATGACACGTGACACCACATGACACCACATGATATGACACCACATGACACCACATGACACATGACACCACATGACACCACATGATGACACATGATGACACATGATGACACATGACACCACATGACTGACAACACATGGCACATGACGACACATGATGACACATGATGACACATGGCACCACATGAAACATGATGACACATGACACCACATGACACATTACCACATGATGACACATGGCATATGACACCACATGACAGCACATGACACATGACAATACATGACATCACATGACACATGACACCACATGACACATGATACCACATGATACATGACATGTGACACCACATGACACCACATGATATGACACCACATGATACCACATGACACCACATGACACATGACACCACATGATATCACATGATGACACATGATGACACATGACACCACATGACACTGCATGACTAACAACACATGACACATGACAATACATGATGACACATGGCACCACATGAAACATGATGACACATGACACTACATGACTGACAACACATGACACATGATGACACATGATACCACATGACACATGACACCACATGGCCCCACATGACACATGATACCACATGATACCATATGATACCACATGACATGTGACACCACATGACACCACATGACACCACATGGCACCACATGACACATGACACCACATGACACCACATGACACATGATGACACATGATACCATATGACACATGATGACGCATGAAGACACATGACACCACATGACACCACATGATGACACATGACACCACATGACACCACATTAAACATGACACATAATACCACATGACACATGACACCACATGACACAACAAGAAACATGACACATAACACCACATGATACCACATGACACATGATACCACATGACACGACACATGATGACACATGACACCACATGACACATGATGACACATGATAACACATGACACATGATGACACATGGCATATGACACCACATGATACCATATGACACATGACAACACATGACAATATATGACATCACACAACACATGACACCACATGACACATGACACCACATGACACATGACACCACATGATACATGACACGTGACACCACATGACACCACATGATATGACACCACATGACACATGACACCACATGACACCACATGATGACACATGATGACACATGATGACATATGATACCATATGACTGATAACACATGACACATGACGACACATGATGACACATGATGACACATGGCACCACATGAAACATGATGACACATGACACCACATGACACCACATGACACATTACCACGTGACACCACATGACATGACACCACATGGCACCACATGACAATACATGACACATGACACCACATGACGACACATGACACATGATGACAAATGACACCACATGATGACACATGATGACACATGGCACCACATGAAACATGATGACATATAACACCATAGGACACATGACACCACTTGACACAATATCACACCACATGACACATGACAAGTAACACCACATGACACCACATGACACATGACACCGTGACACCATGTGACATGACACCACATGACACATGATACCACATGACACATGACACATGATGACACATGGCACCACAGGACACATGATGACACATGACACCACATGACAATACATGACAGATGATATCACATGACACATGACACCACATGACAAATGACACCACATGACACCACATGACACGTGACACCACATGACATGACACCACATGATACCACATGACACATGACACCACATGATATCACATGATACCACATGACACGTGACACCACATGACACCACATGACACATGACACCACATGGCACCACATGACACATGACACCACATGACACATGATGACACATGACACCACATGACACATGATGACGCATGAAGACACATGACACCACATGATGACACATAACACCACATGAAACATGACACCACATGACACCACATGAAACATGACACATAACACCACATGACACATGACACCACATGAAACATGACACATAACACCACAGGATACCACATGACACTTGACATGGCACATGATGACACATGACACATGATGACACATGACAAAACATGATACCACATGACACATGACACCACATGACACATTAACACATGATGACCCATGATACCACATGACAATATATGACACGTGACACCACATGAAACCACATGACAATACATGACACATGACACAACATGATGACACATGATGACACATGCCACCACATGACTGACAACACATGACACATGATGACACATGATGACACATGATGACACATGGCACCACATGAAACATGATGACACATGACACTACATGACTGACAACACATGACATATGATGACACATGATACCACATGACACATGACACCACATGACACATGACAGAACATGATAACATATGGCACATGATGACACATGGCACATGACACCACATGACATCATGTGACACATGACACATGATGACACATGACACCACATGACACTTGACATATGATGACACATGATATCACATGACACATGATTCATGACACCACATGACACCACTTGACACCACATGGCACCACATGAAACATGATGACATATAACACCACATGAAACATGACACCACATGACACCACATGATATGACACCACATGACACCACATGGCACATGACACCACATGACATCACATGATGACACATGATGACATATGACACCACATGACACCACATGACTGACAACATATGACACATGACGACACATGATGACACATGATGACACATGGCACCACATGAAACATGACACATGACACTACATGACTGACAATACATGACACATGATGACACATGATATCACATGACACATGACACCACATGGCCCCATATGACACATGACACCACATGATACCACATGACACATGATACATGACACCACATGACACCACATGACACATGACACCACATGGCACCACATGACACATGACACCACATGACACATGACACCACATGACACATGATGACACATGATACCACATGACACATGATGATGCATGAAGACACATGACACCACATGACACATGACACCACATGACACCATATGAAACATGACACATAACACCACATTACACATGACACCACATGATACCACATGAAACATGACACATAACACCACATGATACCACATGACACATGATACCACATGACATGACACACGATGACACATGACACCACATGACACATGATGACACATGACAACACATGATAACATATGAAACATGATGACACATGGCATATGACACCACATGACACCAGATGACACATGACAACACATGATACCACATGATAACACATGACACCACATGACACATGACACCACATGACACATGACACCACATGACACATGACACCACATGACACCATATGATGACACATGATGACACATGATGACACATGATGACACATGACGGACAACACATGACACATGACGACACATGATGACACATGATGATACATGGCACCAGATGAAACATGATGACACATGACACTATATGACTGACAATACATAACACATGATGACACATGATACCACATGACACATGACACATGACACCACATGACACCACATGACTGACAACACATGACACATGACGACACATGATGACACATGGCACCACATGAAACATGATGATACATGACACTACATGACTGACAGCTCATGACACATGATGACACATGACAACACATGATAACACATGACACATGATGACACATGGCATATGACACCACATGACACCACATGACACATGACAATACATGACACCACATGACAACACATGACATCACATGACACATGACACCACATGACACATGACACCACATGACACATGTCACCACATGAAACATGATGACACATGACACTACATGATTGACAACACATGACACATGATGACACATGACACCACATGACACACAACACATGACCATGTGACATCACATGACATGACACCACATGATACCACATGACACATGACACCACATGACACATTAACACATGATGACCCATGATACCACATGACAATATATGACACGTGACACCACATGAAACCACATGATAATACATGACACATGACACAACATGATGACACATGATGACACATGCCACCACATGACTGACAACACATGACACATGATGACACATGATGACACATGATGACACATGGCACCACATGAAACATGATGACACATGACACTACATGACTGACAACACATGACATATGATGACACATGATACCACATGACACATGACACCACATGGTCCCACATGACACATGATACCACATGATACCACATGATACCACATGACACATGACACCACATGACACCACATGACACATGACACCACATGGCACCACATGACACATGACACCAGTGGGGCTGGTTTTAGCTAAAGCCTTATAGACCATACACATGGACTTAAAAAGGATGCGGTCCACAACGGGAAGCCAGTGCAGCTGCTTCCGAGCAGCGATGGCAGAGGCACGTTGGGGTAGGTCGAGAACAAATCTGGCTGCTGCGTTCTGAACCACCTGCAAGCGCTGCAGCTGGCATTTATTAAGCCCAGCATACAGCGCATTGCAATAGTCCAGACGCGAGCCCAACAGGGCAATAGCCAGTTGCTTTCTTGCCTGTAAGGAGAGATAATGCCTGATTTTCCTTGGAATATGGATGATCCCCCAACAGGTTGAAACAGTCCTGTTGACCTGTTGGCACATGCTAAGGATAGGATCGATCATGACCCCCAGGTTTTTAGCTGAGGATGTGGGATCGGGACAGGCACCCAGTGAGTCTGGCCACCATTCAGCAGACCAGATATCTTCCCTTCCTCCAAACACCATCACCTCAGTCTTCTCCCCATTCAGTTTCAATGAATTGTGAATCATCCATTGGCCGACTGCCTCCATACAGGATCTAAAGTTGGCGGCAGTCGACGTAACTGACTGGGAGAGAGAGACGAGGATCTGGGTGTCGTCCACATAAGAGACTACCTCCATCCCATAAGATCTGATAAGTCTGGAAAGGGGGGTCACATAGATATTAAAAAGGGTAGGACTTAGCGCTGACCCTTGAGGGACCCCACAATGCACAGACAGGGATGGAGATAGAAACTGACCCAGCATCACCCTTTGCTGTCTATGATCGAGAAAAGAGGAAAGGAGACTCAGGGCTGCCCCCCGAACCCCAATGTCCCTCAGTCGAGATGTTAGGACTGAGGGAGAGAGGGTATCGAAAGCAGCCGTGAGGTCTAGAAGGATCAGGAGGGAGGTCTGTCCCCCATCAACCCGTGTGCGGATGTTATCAAGCACTATGGTGAGGGCAGACTCGGTGGTATGTTCCCTCCTGAATCCATGCTGGGAAAGATCCAAACAGCTGGAACTCTCCACGAATGCAGCAAGATGTTTATTTAGGTGGGCTTCTAACATCTTTGCGGGAGCCGGGAGCAGCGAAATGGGGCGAAAGTTTTTTAATACCCCAGGGTCAAGGGAAGGCTTCTTGAGCAGAGGTTTTACCATAGCATTTTTCCACTGCTGGGGAAAAATGCCCTCCTTCATCGCCCTGTTCATGATGTCGACCAGAGGGGGAAGGAGGGATTCTCTGCACTGCTTAAGGATCTTTAGCGCATGACACTACATGACTGACAACACATGACACATGATGACACATACCACATGACCCATGACACCACATTGCCCCACATGACACATGATACCACATGATACCACATGATACCACATGACACGTGATGACACATGATACCACATGACACATGACACCACATGGCCCCACATGACACATGATACCACATGATACCACATGACACGTGACACCACATGATAACACATGACACCACATGGCAAGACATGACACATGACACAACATGACACCACACGACACATGACAATACATGACACCACATGACACATGACACCACATGACACATGACACCACATGATACATGACATGTGACACCACATGACACCACATGATATGACACCACATGACACCATATGACACCACATGACACCACATGACACCACATGAAATCACATGATGACACATGATGACACATGATGACACATGGCACCACATGAAACATGATGACACATGACACTACATGACTGACAACACATGACACATGATGACACATGATACCAAATGACACATGACACCACATGGCCCCACATGACACATGATACCACATGATACCACATGATACCACATGACACGTGACACCACATGACACCACATGGCACCACCTGACACATGACACCACATGACACCACATGACACATGATGACACATGATACCATATGACACATGATGACACATGAAGACACATGACACCACATGATACCACATGATGACACATGACACCACATGACACCACATTAAACATGACATATAATACCACATGACACATGACACCACATGACACCACATGAAACATGACACATAACACCACATGATACCACATGACACATGATACCACATGACACGATACATGAAGACACATGACACCACATGACACATGATGACACATGACAACACATGATAACACATGACACATGATGACACATGGCATATGACACCACATGACACCACATGACACATGACAACACATGACATCACATGACAACACATGACACCACACAACACATGATACCACATGACACATGACACCACATGACACATGACACAACATGATAAATGACACGTGACACCACATGACACCACATGATATGACACCACATGACACCACATGACACATGACACCACATGACACCACATGATGACACATGATGACACATGATGACACATGACACCACATGACTGACAACACATGGCACATGACGACACATGATGACACATGATGACACATGGCACCACATGAAACATGATGACACATGACACCACATGACACATTACCACATGATGACACATGGCATATGACACCACATGACAGCACATGACACATGACAATACATGACATCACATGACACATGACACCACATGACACATGATACCACATGATACATGACATGTGACACCACATGACACCACATGATATGACACCACATGATACCACATGACACCACATGACACATGACACCACATGATATCACATGATGACACATGATGACACATGACACCACATGACACTGCATGACTAACAACACATGACACATGACAATACATGATGACACATGGCACCACATGAAACATGATGACACATGACACTACATGACTGACAACACATGACACATGATGACACATGATACCACATGACACATGACACCACATGGCCCCACATGACACATGATACCACATGATACCATATGATACCACATGACATGTGACACCACATGACACCACATGACACCACATGGCACCACATGACACATGACACCACATGACACCACATGACACATGATGACACATGATACCATATGACACATGATGACGCATGAAGACACATGACACCACATGACACCACATGATGACACATGACACCACATGACACCACATTAAACATGACACATAATACCACATGACACATGACACCACATGACACAACAAGAAACATGACACATAACACCACATGATACCACATGACACATGATACCACATGACACGACACATGATGACACATGACACCACATGACACATGATGACACATGATAACACATGACACATGATGACACATGGCATATGACACCACATGATACCATATGACACATGACAACACATGACAATATATGACATCACACAACACATGACACCACATGACACATGACACCACATGACACATGACACCACATGATACATGACACGTGACACCACATGACACCACATGATATGACACCACATGACACATGACACCACATGACACCACATGATGACACATGATGACACATGATGACATATGATACCATATGACTGATAACACATGACACATGACGACACATGATGACACATGATGACACATGGCACCACATGAAACATGATGACACATGACACCACATGACACCACATGACACATTACCACGTGACACCACATGACATGACACCACATGGCACCACATGACAATACATGACACATGACACCACATGACGACACATGACACATGATGACAAATGACACCACATGATGACACATGATGACACATGGCACCACATGAAACATGATGACATATAACACCATAGGACACATGACACCACTTGACACAATATCACACCACATGACACATGACAAGTAACACCACATGACACCACATGACACATGACACCGTGACACCATGTGACATGACACCACATGACACATGATACCACATGACACATGACACATGATGACACATGGCACCACAGGACACATGATGACACATGACACCACATGACAATACATGACAGATGATATCACATGACACATGACACCACATGACAAATGACACCACATGACACCACATGACACGTGACACCACATGACATGACACCACATGATACCACATGACACATGACACCACATGATATCACATGATACCACATGACACGTGACACCACATGACACCACATGACACATGACACCACATGGCACCACATGACACATGACACCACATGACACATGATGACACATGACACCACATGACACATGATGACGCATGAAGACACATGACACCACATGATGACACATAACACCACATGAAACATGACACCACATGACACCACATGAAACATGACACATAACACCACATGACACATGACACCACATGAAACATGACACATAACACCACAGGATACCACATGACACTTGACATGGCACATGATGACACATGACACATGATGACACATGACAAAACATGATTACACATGACACATGATGACACATGGCATATGACCCCACATGATACCACATGACAACACATGACACCACATGACAACACATGACAACACATGACACCACACGACACATGACACCACATGACACATGACACCACATGACACCACATGATACATGACATGTGACACCACATGACACCACATGATATGACACCACATGATACCACATGACACCACATGACACATGACACCACATGATACAACATGATGACACATGACACATGACACAAGGGCAAGCACTACAGATTGAGGAAGCAATTTCCTCCTTGGACTTCACTCAATAAGTGAAGGGACCAACACACGAGAAGGGACATATGCTTGATTTAGGTTGGACCACTATGCCAGTCCAGGGCTCTACAAAGATCTTGCCATGCACCTGGTCTGACCACTCTTTAATAAGGGGCAGAATTCTATTGAACGGCCACCTGTCCAAGCCTCGGGAAGGTTGGAAAATGGCCCAGAAGTGGAGAAACATCGATGGGGAGAAAATGGTGCATCTCCTGGAAGAGTCTCCTCCAGTAAAGGAGCAGGACGCTAATATTGATGCCCTTTGTGGACACCTTCAGCATAGACTGGGGAGAGCCATTGATTTGGTGGCACCCCTTTGTAGGGTGAAGAAGGTGGAGAGAGGAGTTGGGGCTCCTTGGTATAATGACTCCTTATGGGATATGAAACGTGGGGTGAGGAGGAAAGAACGAGCATGGCGGAAAGAGTATGACGCCACTGCCAAGAAAGAATACATTTCATCCTTAGCGATTTACAAACTAGCCATCCAAACTAGGAAGGCTGCTTTCTTTGAGGAAAGAATAGTTGCAGCTAGAAATCCACAGAAGGAAATCTTTCGAGTCCTGGCTGAGCTCAGGATAAACAAAGAGCAAAGCACTGAGTTCACCCAGGAGGATTGCCAGAGGTTCCAGGACTTCTTTGTGAACAAGATCTCTGATATTCTGGGAGAAATTGCTACAACTACACCCCTCGACTGTCCCCGCCCACCTGATCATACTGCCCCGTCAGATACTATACTGTTAGCTGAGTTCTCCCCAATTGCAAAACAGGAACTACTTATGATTACGGACCGAGTCAAATCTGGCTCTCAGGTTGATCCATGCCCTCCTGATGTGTTCAAATTGGCACTGCCAGGTATTGAGAAAGAAGTTTTGCATCTGTTGAACACTTCCCTTCACACAGGACAGGTCCCTCTAGCTTTCAAAGAGGCTCGCCTGATTCCTCTACTAAAAAAACCTGGATCGGACACGAAGTGTTTGAAGAACTTCCGACCCATTTCCCAGCTGCCTTTTTTGGCTAAGGTGATCGAGCAGCATGTGCTGGCATTGCTCTCAGGACATCTAGAGAGCAACAACCTGCTGGAGTCCAATCAGGCAGGGTTCCGTGCCAACCATAGCACGGAATTAGTCATGCTATCAATCCTGGATGAATTGAGGAGTCGAGCTAATATAAAAACACCGAGTGCCCTGGTACTACTCAATCTCTCCGCGGCCTTTGATACCGTGTGTCATGGACAACTATTGTCGCGGTTGAGGTCTTTTGGTATCAGGGGTACAGCACATGCATGGCTTACATCATTCCTGCAGGGCAGGACACAAAGAGTACAGTTGGGGGATCTCCTTTCCACCTCTGCTCCCATCATTTGTGGGGTGCCACAGGGTTCTGCCCTGTCACCCCTACTCTTTAATATTTACTTGCAGCCATTAATTGCACTCCTGAATAGGATGGACTGCCTAGTATACAACTACGCCGATGACACCCAGATAATCATCCGGCTGGATGATGGCCCGGGAGCGTCTACCAGGTTGCAGGACATACTCAAAGCCACGGTTAATTGGATGTCCGAGAATTCCTTATAAATCAACCCGGACAAGACAGAAGTGTTGCCTATTTCCATCACGGGCAACCCCTGGAGCGAGAAATGCTGGCCTGTGGAGCTGGGTGTGCCACCGGAACCGGCGTCTGCAGTCAAAAGTTTGGGCTTATACGTGGATGATAAACTCTCCATGAAAAAACAAGTCACCACGGTAGTGGGCACCTGTATAGGCCTGATGCGACAATTGAGGAAGATCTCTGCACTACTCTCATTTTCCACCTTGAGACACGTGGTTTCAGCCACAATCCTGGCTAGGCTGGACTATGGAAACTCCCTGTATATCGGTCTACCCCAGCGGCTGCTGGATATGCTACAGGGGGTTATGAACGACGCAGCCCAGCTGATTTACAAGAAACCTAGGACTGCTCACTCTTCCCCTCTGATGCAGGAGCTACATTGGCTCCCGATTCGGCAGAGGGTTGTATTTAAAGGATTGTGTATCGTACATAAGGCGCTGTATGGTAATGCACCAAGATACTTGAAATCCCGCCTGTCCCCATATACACCGAGCAGGACTTTGCGCTCGTCGGACGCTACCCTCTTGTCCCAATCCCGTTTTAAACTGGCCACGGTGGGGGGACGTGCTTTCTCCAACACACTCCCAGCTTTATGGAACAAACTGGCCCCAGAACTAAGGAAGGAATGCAATCTGTTATCCTTCAGGAAAAAGTTAAAAACCGTATTGTTCAAGCAAGCATGGAGTAGCCTCTAGGCATTGTGTTAAGATCAAGTAAATACCGAACCCCACTACGTAATCTGGACAAACAGCGCTTAGAGACCCCGGTGGTTATAACGCGCTATACAAATTAAATAAATAAATAAATAAAATAAACATGACACCACATGATACCACATGACTGACAACACATGACACATGACAACACATGATGACACATGACACATGGCAACAAATAAAACATCATGACACTAAATGACTGACAACACATGACACATGATGACACATGACACCACATGACACATGACACATGACACATGATAACACATGACACCACTTGACACCACATGACTGACAACACATGGCACATGACGACACATTATACATGATGACACATGGCACCACATGAAACATGATGACACATGACACTATATGACTGATACCACATGACACATGATGACACATGACAACACATGATAACACATGACACATGATGACACATGGCATATGACACCACATGATACCATATGACACATGACAACACATGACACCACATGACAACACATGACACCACATGACACATGACACCACATGGCACATGACACCACATGACACATGACACCACATGATACATGACACGTGACACCACATGATACCACATGACGCCACATGACACATGACACCACATGACACCACATGATGACACATGATGACACATGATACCATATGACACCACATGACTGACAATACATGACACATGATGACACATGATGACACATGATGACACATGTCATCACATGAAACATGATGACACATGACACTACATGACTGACAACACATGACACATGATGACACATGACACCACATTACACACAACAGATGACCATGTGACATCATATGACATGACACCACATGATACCACATGACACATGACACCACATGACACATTGACACATGATGACCCATGACACCACATGACAATATATGACACGTGACACCACATGAAACCACATGACAATACATGACACATGACACAACATGATGACACATGATGACACATGCCACCACATGACTGACAACACATGACACATGATGACACATGATGGCACATGGCACCACATGAAACATGATGACAAATGACACCACATGATATCACATGATACATGACACCACATGACACATAGCCATGTGAGAACACATGACATGACACCACATTATACCACATGACACATGACACCACATGACACATGACACATGATGACACATGACATCACATGGCACATGACATATGATGACACATGACACCACATGGCAATACATGACACATGACACCACATGAAACCACATGACAACACATGACAATACATGACACATGACACCACATGATCACACATGACACATGATGACACATGACACCACATGATGACACATGATGACACATGGCACCACATGAAACATGATGACATATGACATCACATGACACATGATACATGACACCACATGACACCACTTGACACATGATACCACATGATACCATATGATACCACATGACATGTGACACCACATGACACCACATGACACCACATGGCACCACATGACACATGACACCACATGACACCACATGACACATGATGACACATGATACCATATGACACATGATGACGCATGAAGACACATGACACCACATGACACCACATGATGACACATGACACCACATGACACCACATTAAACATGACACATAATACCACATGACACATGACACCACATGACACAACAAGAAACATGACACATAACACCACATGATACCACATGACACATGATACCACATGACACGACACATGATGACACATGACACCACATGACACATGATGACACATGATAACACATGACACATGATGACACATGGCATATGACACCACATGATACCATATGACACATGACAACACATGACAATATATGACATCACACAACACATGACACCACATGACACATGACACCACATGACACATGACACCACATGATACATGACACGTGACACCACATGACACCACATGATATGACACCACATGACACATGACACCACATGACACCACATGATGACACATGATGACACATGATGACATATGATACCATATGACTGATAACACATGACACATGACGACACATGATGACACATGATGACACATGGCACCACATGAAACATGATGACACATGACACCACATGACACCACATGACACATTACCACGTGACACCACATGACATGACACCACATGGCACCACATGACAATACATGACACATGACACCACATGACGACACATGACACATGATGACAAATGACACCACATGATGACACATGATGACACATGGCACCACATGAAACATGATGACATATAACACCATAGGACACATGACACCACTTGACACAATATCACACCACATGACACATGACAAGTAACACCACATGACACCACATGACACATGACACCGTGACACCATGTGACATGACACCACATGACACATGATACCACATGACACATGACACATGATGACACATGGCACCACAGGACACATGATGACACATGACACCACATGACAATACATGACAGATGATATCACATGACACATGACACCACATGACAAATGACACCACATGACACCACATGACACGTGACACCACATGACATGACACCACATGATACCACATGACACATGACACCACATGATATCACATGATACCACATGACACGTGACACCACATGACACCACATGACACATGACACCACATGGCACCACATGACACATGACACCACATGACACATGATGACACATGACACCACATGACACATGATGACGCATGAAGACACATGACACCACATGATGACACATAACACCACATGAAACATGACACCACATGACACCACATGAAACATGACACATAACACCACATGACACATGACACCACATGACACCACATGAAACATGACACATAACACCACAGGATACCACATGACACTTGACATGGCACATGATGACACATGACACATGATGACACATGACAAAACATGATTACACATGACACATGATGACACATGGCATATGACCCCACATGATACCACATGACAACACATGACACCACATGACAACACATGACAACACATGACACCACACGACACATGACACCACATGACACATGACATCACATGACACCACATGATACATGACATGTGACACCACATGACACCACATGATATGACACCACATGATACCACATGATACCACATGACACATGACACCACATGATACAACATGATGACAGATGACACATGACACAAGGGCAAGCACTACAGATTGAGGAAGCAATTTCCTCCTTGGACTTCACTCAATAAGTGAAGGGACCAACACACGAGAAGGGACATATGCTTGATTTAGGTTGGACCACTATGCCAGTCCAGGGCTCTACAAAGATCTTGCCATGCACCTGGTCTGACCACTCTTTAATAAGGGGCAGAATTCTATTGAACGGCCACCTGTCCAAGCCTCGGGAAGGTTGGAAAATGGCCCAGAAGTGGAGAAACATCGATGGGGAGAAAATGGTGCATCTCCTGGAAGAGTCTCCTCCAGTAAAGGAGCAGGACGCTAATATTGATGCCCTTTGTGGACACCTTCAGCATAGACTGGGGAGAGCCATTGATTTGGTGGCACCCCTTTGTAGGGTGAAGAAGGTGGAGAGAGGAGTTGGGGCTCCTTGGTATAATGACTCCTTATGGGATATGAAACGTGGGGTGAGGAGGAAAGAACGAGCATGGCGGAAAGAGTATGACGCCACTGCCAAGAAAGAATACATTTCATCCTTAGCGATTTACAAACTAGCCATCCAAACTAGGAAGGCTGCTTTCTTTGAGGAAAGAATAGTTGCAGCTAGAAATCCACAGAAGGAAATCTTTCGAGTCCTGGCTGAGCTCAGGATAAACAAAGAGCAAAGCACTGAGTTCACCCAGGAGGATTGCCAGAGGTTCCAGGACTTCTTTGTGAACAAGATCTCTGATATTCTGGGAGAAATTGCTACAACTACACCCCTCGACTGTCCCCGCCCACCTGATCATACTGCCCCGTCAGATACTATACTGTTAGCTGAGTTCTCCCCAATTGCAAAACAGGAACTACTTATGATTACGGACCGAGTCAAATCTGGCTCTCAGGTTGATCCATGCCCTCCTGATGTGTTCAAATTGGCACTGCCAGGTATTGAGAAAGAAGTTTTGCATCTGTTGAACACTTCCCTTCACACAGGACAGGTCCCTCTAGCTTTCAAAGAGGCTCGCCTGATTCCTCTACTAAAAAAACCTGGATCGGACACGAAGTGTTTGAAGAACTTCCGACCCATTTCCCAGCTGCCTTTTTTGGCTAAGGTGATCGAGCAGCATGTGCTGGCATTGCTCTCAGGACATCTAGAGAGCAACAACCTGCTGGAGTCCAATCAGGCAGGGTTCCGTGCCAACCATAGCACGGAATTAGTCATGCTATCAATCCTGGATGAATTGAGGAGTCGAGCTAATATAAAAACACCGAGTGCCCTGGTACTACTCAATCTCTCCGCGGCCTTTGATACCGTGTGTCATGGACAACTATTGTCGCGGTTGAGGTCTTTTGGTATCAGGGGTACAGCACATGCATGGCTTACATCATTCCTGCAGGGCAGGACACAAAGAGTACAGTTGGGGGATCTCCTTTCCACCTCTGCTCCCATCATTTGTGGGGTGCCACAGGGTTCTGCCCTGTCACCCCTACTCTTTAATATTTACTTGCAGCCATTAATTGCACTCCTGAATAGGATGGACTGCCTAGTATACAACTACGCCGATGACACCCAGATAATCATCCGGCTGGATGATGGCCCGGGAGCGTCTACCAGGTTGCAGGACATACTCAAAGCCACGGTTAATTGGATGTCCGAGAATTCCTTATAAATCAACCCGGACAAGACAGAAGTGTTGCCTATTTCCATCACGGGCAACCCCTGGAGCGAGAAATGCTGGCCTGTGGAGCTGGGTGTGCCACCGGAACCGGCGTCTGCAGTCAAAAGTTTGGGCTTATACGTGGATGATAAACTCTCCATGAAAAAACAAGTCACCACGGTAGTGGGCACCTGTATAGGCCTGATGCGACAATTGAGGAAGATCTCTGCACTACTCTCATTTTCCACCTTGAGACACGTGGTTTCAGCCACAATCCTGGCTAGGCTGGACTATGGAAACTCCCTGTATATCGGTCTACCCCAGCGGCTGCTGGATATGCTACAGGGGGTTATGAACGACGCAGCCCAGCTGATTTACAAGAAACCTAGGACTGCTCACTCTTCCCCTCTGATGCAGGAGCTACATTGGCTCCCGATTCGGCAGAGGGTTGTATTTAAAGGATTGTGTATCGTACATAAGGCGCTGTATGGTAATGCACCAAGATACTTGAAATCCCGCCTGTCCCCATATACACCGAGCAGGACTTTGCGCTCGTCGGACGCTACCCTCTTGTCCCAATCCCGTTTTAAACTGGCCACGGTGGGGGGACGTGCTTTCTCCAACACACTCCCAGCTTTATGGAACAAACTGGCCCCAGAACTAAGGAAGGAATGCAATCTGTTATCCTTCAGGAAAAAGTTAAAAACCGTATTGTTCAAGCAAGCATGGAGTAGCCTCTAGGCATTGTGTTAAGATCAAGTAAATACCGAACCCCACTACGTAATCTGGACAAACAGCGCTTAGAGACCCCGGTGGTTATAACGCGCTATACAAATTAAATAAATAAATAAATAAAATAAACATGACACCACATGATACCACATGACTGACAACACATGACACATGACAACACATGATGACACATGACACATGGCAACAAATAAAACATCATGACACTAAATGACTGACAACACATGACACATGATGACACATGACACCACATGACACATGACACATGACACATGATAACACATGACACCACTTGACACCACATGACTGACAACACATGGCACATGACGACACATGATACATGATGACACATGGCACCACATGAAACATGATGACACATGACACTATATGACTGATACCACATGACACATGATGACACATGACAACACATGATAACACATGACACATGATGACACATGGCATATGACACCACATGATACCATATGACACATGACAACACATGACACCACATGACAACACATGACACCACATGACACATGACACCACATGGCACATGACACCACATGACACATGACACCACATGATACATGACACGTGACACCACATGATACCACATGACGCCACATGACACATGACACCACATGACACCACATGATGACACATGATGACACATGATACCACATGACACCACATGACTGACAATACATGACACATGATGACACATGATGACACATGATGACACATGTCATCACATGAAACATGATGACACATGACACTACATGACTGACAACACATGACACATGATGACACATGACACCACATTACACACAACAGATGACCATGTGACATCATATGACATGACACCACATGATACCACATGACACATGACACCACATGACACATTGACACATGATGACCCATGACACCACATGACAATATATGACACGTGACACCACATGAAACCACATGACAATACATGACACATGACACAACATGATGACACATGATGACACATGCCACCACATGACTGATAACACATGACACATGATGACACATGATGGCACATGGCACCACATGAAACATGATGACAAATGACACCACATGATATCACATGATACATGACACCACATGACACATAGCCATGTGAGAACACATGACATGACACCACATTATACCACATGACACATGACACCATATGACACATGACACATGACATCACATGGCACATGACATATGATGACACATGACACCACATGGCAATACATGACACATGACACCACATGAAACCACATGACAACACATGACAATACATGACACATGACACCACATGATCATACATGACACATGATGACACATGACACCACATGATGACACATGATGACACATGGCACCACATGAAACATGATGACATATGACATCACATGACACATGATACATGACACCACATGACACCACTTGACACCACATGACACCACATGACACATGACACATAACCCCACATGACACCACATGACATGACATGACACATGACCACATGACACCATGTGACATGAAACCACATGACACCACATGACACCACATGAAACGACATATGATGACACATGACATATGATGACACCACATGACAATACATGACACATGACACCACATGAAACCACATCACAACACATTACAATACATGACACATGACACCACATGATGACACATGACATATGATGACACATGACACCACATGACATTACACATTACACATGACACATGATGACACATGACACCACATGACACATGTTGTCACATGACAACATATGATAACACATGACACATGACACCACATGACATCACATGACACCACATGACAACACATGACACCACATGACACATGACACCACATGAAACATGACACCACATGACACCAATTGACACTACATGACACCACATGACACATGACACCACATGACACCACATGCCACCACATGACAACACATGACACCAATTGACACTAAATGACACCACATGAGTCATGACACATGACACCACATGACACCACATGACACATGACACCACATAAAACCACTTGAAACCACATGACACCACATGACATAAACCACATGACACCACATGACACATGACACCACATGACACATGACCACGTGACACCACATGACATGACACCACATGACACCACATGATACCACATGACACATGACACCACATGACACATGGCACATAACAACACATGACACATCACACCACATGATACCACATAATACATGACAACACATGACACCACATGATGACACATGATGACACATGGCATTACATGAAACATGATGACACATTACACCACATGACACACAACATGACACCACATGACACATGACACCACATGACACATGACACGTGACACCACATGACACCACATGATACCATATGACACATGATACCACATGATACCACATGATACCACATGACACGTGACACTACATGACACCACATGACACATGACACCACATGGCACCACATGACACATGACACCACATGACACCACATCACACATTACCACGTGACACCACATGACATGACACCACATGATACCACATGACACCACATGACACATGACACCACATGACACATGATGACACATGACACCACATGATATATGATGATGCATGAAGACACATGACACCACATGATACCACATGATGACACATGATACCACATGACACATGACACCACATGACACCACATGAAACATGACATATAACACCACATGACACATGACACCACATGACACCACATGAAACATGACACATAATACCACATGATACCACATGACACATGACACCACATGACACGACACATGATGACACATGACACCACATGACAACACATGATAACACATGACACATGATGACACATGGCATAAGACACCACATGACACCACATGACACATGACAACACATGATACCACACGACACATGACACCACATGACACATGACACCACATGATACATGACATGTGACACCACATGACACCACATGATATGACACCACATGACACCACATGACACCACATGACACATGATACCACATGATATCACATGATGACACATGATGACACATGACACCACATGACACCACATGACTGACAACACATGACACATGACGACACATGATGACACATGATGACACATGGTACCACATGAAACATAATGACACATGACACTACATGACTGACAATATATTACACATGATGACACATGATACCACATGACACATGACACCACATGGCCCCACATGACACATGACACCACATGATACCACATGATACCACATGACACGTGACACCACATGACACCACATGACACATGACACCACATGGCACCACATGACACATGACACCACATGACACATGACACCATATGACACCACATGATGACATATGACACCACATGACACATGTGGAGTGGTGTGGCTCACTGGTTAGAGGCGGCAGACCCGGAAGCAGAGGTCAGCCCGGGACCAGGGTTCGATTCCCGATGCGGCAGGGTCTTGGGCGATGGTCAGCGGACTCGATAATTCTCGCCTCGGTGCCTACTCCAACCATGGGTCACACTCAGCAACTCTAGGCAATAGCTTGCTTAATCTCTACTAACGGCCCCATCAGCGCCAGGGATGCTTGTCTTCACCTTGGAGATGCCCAGGAGGGACCATCTCACAGGGAAAGCCAGGATGGGTTCCCCAGTGGTATACAGCACCGGAACGCCCCTTTGCTGGGGCAGCTGTGCGCTTTACAAGTATACGACATTTAACATTTAACATGACACATGATGACACATGATACCACATGACACATGATGACGCATGAAGATACATGACACCACATGATGACACATGACACCACATGACACCACATGAAACATGACACATAACACCACATGACACATGACACCACATGACACCACATGAAACATGACACATAACACCACATGATACCACATGACACATGATACTACATGACACAACACATGATAACACATGACACATGATGACACATGGCATATGACACCACATGACACCACATGACACATGACAACACATGACACCACATGACAACACATGACACCACACGACACATGACACCATATGACACATGACACCACATGACACATGACACCACATGATACATGACACGTGACACCACATGACATCACATGATATGACACCACATGACACCACATGACACATGACACCACATGACACCACATGATGACACATGATGATACATGATGACACATGATACTACATGACTGACAACACATGACACATGACGACACATGATGACACATGATGACACATGGCACCACATGAAACATGATGACACATGACACCACATGACACCACATGACACATTACCACGTGACACCACATGACATGACATCACATGTCGACACTTGACACATGATGACAAATGACACCACATGATGGCACATGATGACACATGGCACCACATGAAACATGATGAGATATAACACCACAGGACACATGACATCACTTGACACCACATCACACCACATGACACCACATGACACATGACACATGACACCATGACACCATGTGACATGATACCACATGACACCACATGACACATGATACCACATGACACATGACACTTGATGACACATGGCACCACAGGACACATGACACATGATGACACATGACACCACATGACAATACATGACAGATGACACCACATGACACATGACACCACATGACACATGACACCACATGACATGTGACACCACATGACATGACACCACATGATACCACATGACACATGACACCACATGATATCACATGATACCACATGGCATGTGACACCACATGACACATGACACCACATGGCACCACATGACACATGACACCACATGACACATGATGACACATGACACCACATGACACATGATGACCCATGAAGACACATGACACCACATGATGACACATGACACCACATGAAACATGACACCACATGATACCACATGAAACATGACACATAACACCACATGACACATGTCACCACATGACACCACATGAAACATGACACATAATACGACATGATACCACATGACACATGACATGGCACATGATGACACATGACACCACATGACACATGATGACACATGACAACACATGATAACACATGACACATGATGACACATGGCATATGACACCACATGATACCACATGACAACACATGACACCACATGACATTACATTACACCACACGACACATGACACCACATGACACATGACACGACATGACACATGACACCATATGATACATGACATGTGACACCACATAACACCACATGATATGACACCACATGATACCACATGACACCACATGACACATGGCACCACATGACACATGACACCACATGACACCACATGATACCACATGACACATGACACCACATGACACATGACACATAACAACACATGACACATCACACCACATGATACCACATAATACATGACAACACATGACACCACATGATGACACATGATGACACATGGCATTACATGAAACATGATGACACATTACACCACATGACACACAACATGACACCACATGACACATGACACCACATGACACATGACACGTGACACCACATGACACCACATGATACCATATGACACATGACACCACATGATACCACATGATACCACATGACACGTGACACTACATGACACCACATGACACATGACACCACATGGCACCACATGACACATGACACCACATGACACCACATCACACATTACCACGTGACACCACATGACATGACACCACATGATACCACATGACACCACATGACACATGACACCACATGACACATGATGACACATGACACCACATGATATATGATGATGCATGAAGACACATGACACCACATGACACCACATGATGACACATGACACCACATGATATATGACACCACATGACACCACATGAAACATGACACATAACACCACATGACACATGACACCACATGACACCACATGAAACATGACATATAATACCACATGATACCACATGACACATGACACCATATGACACGACACATGATGACACATGACACCACATGACAACACATGATAACACATGACACATGATGACACATGGCATAAGACACCACATGACACCACATGACACATGACAACACATGATACCACACGACACATGACACCACATGACACATGACACCACATGATACATGACATGTGACACCACATGACACCACATGATATGACACCACATGACACCACATGACACCACATGACACATGATACCACATGATATCACATGATGACACATGATGACACATGACACCACATGACACCACATGACTGACAACACATGACACATGACGACACATGATGACACATGGCACCACATGAAACATGATGACACATGACATTACATGACTGACAATATATTACACATGATGACACATGATACCACATGACACATGACACCACATGGCCCCACATGACACATGACACCACATGATACCACATGATACCACATGACACGTGACACCACATGACACCACATGACACATGACACCACATGGCACCACATGACACATGACACCACATGACACATGACACCATATGACACCACATGATGACATATGACACCACATGACACATGTGGAGTGGTGTGGCTCACTGGTTAGAGGCTGCAGACCCAGAAGCAGAGATCAGCCCGGGACCAGGGTTCGATTCCCGATGCGGCAGGGTCTTGGGCCATGGTCAGCGGACTCGATAATTCTCGCCTTGGTGCCTACTCCAACCATGGGTCACACTCAGCAACTCTAGGCAATAGCTTGCTTAATCTCTACTAACGGCCCCATCAGCGCCAGGGATGCTTGTCTTCACCTTGGAGATGCCCAGGAGGGACCATCTCACAGGGAAAGCCAGGATGGGTTCCCCAGTGGTATACAGCACCGGGATGCCCCTTTGCTGGGGCAGCTGTGCGCTTTACAAGTATACGACATTTAACATGACACATGATGACACATGATACCACATGACACATGATGACGCATGAAGACACATGACACCACATGATGACACATGACACCACATGACACCACATGAAACATGACACATAACACCACATGACACATGACACCACATGACACCACATGAAACATGACACATAACACCACATGATACCACATGACACATGATACTACATGACACAACACATGATAACACATGACACATGATGACACATGGCATATGACACCACATGACACCACATGACACATGACAACACATGACACCACATGACAACACATGACACCACACGACACATGACACCATATGACACATGACACCACATGACACATGACATCACATGATACATGACACGTGACACCACATGACATCACATGATATGACACCAAATGACACCACATGACACATGACACCACATGACACCACATGATGACACATGATGATACATGATGACACATGATACTACATGACTGACAACACATGACACATGACGACACATGATGACACATGATGACACATGGCACCACATGAAACATGATGACACATGACACCACATGACACCACATGACACATTACCACGTGACACCACATGACATGACATCACATGACGACACTTGACACATGATGACAAATGACACCACATGATGACACATGGCACCACATGAAACATGATGAGATATAACACCACAGGACACATGACACCACTTGACACCACATGACACCACATGACACCACATGACACATGACACATGACACCATGACACCATGTGACATGATACCACATGACACCACATGACACATGATACCACATGACACATGACACTTGATGACACATGGCACCACAAGACACATGACACATGATGACACATGACACCACATGACAATACATGATAGATGACACCACATGACACATGACACCACATGACACATGACACCACATGATACGTGACACCACATGACATGACACCACATGATACCACATGACACATGACACCACATGATATCACATGATACCACATGGCACCACATGACACATGACACCACATGACACATGATGACACATGACACCACATGACACATGATGACCCATGAAGACACATGACACCACATGATGACACATGACATCACATGAAACATGACACCACATGATACCCCATGAAACATGACACATAACACCACATGACACATGTCACCACATGACACCACATGAAACATGACACATAATACGACATGATACCACATGACACATGACATGGCACATGATGACACATGACACCACATGACACATGATGACACATGACAACACATGATAACACATGACACATGATGACACATGGCATATGACACCACATGATACCACATGACAACACATGACACCACATGACAACACATTACACCACACGACACATGACACCACATGACACATGACACGACATGACACATGACACCATATGATACATGACATGTGATACCACATGACACCACATGATATGACACCACATGATACCACATGACACCACATGACACATGACACCACATGATACAACATGATGACACATGATGACACATGACACCACATGACACCACATGACTGACAACACATGACATGACGACACATGATGACACATGACACATGGCAACACATGAAACATCATGACACTACATGACTGACAACACATGACACATGACACATGATATCATTCGAAGATGGGCTGCACTCCTGTTTTTTTCACGTTTTTCATTTTAACTTGATCGTCCTTAAATCTACGAAGCGTGCTGACTGGTCACGCGCCCAGCCCCTGCGGCACGTAAAACAATGATTCGCAACATTGGGACACTGTATAGTGCCCCCAACCATAGCACAATTGCTGCTGCATGTGCAATTTATAAACCAAAATTCATCATTTTTCAACCTTTTCAATCCGTACTTTTACTTTTTCCATTCATTATGTTCATTAACCGTTTGCAATCCACATGCAGGATAATGCCAATTTTCTAGGTTTCAAGTATTCCTGATGGGCCATCCGAACCTCTTCATTCAAGAATATGCACTGAAGCAGATTTCATTAAAATAGCAGTTTATTTGCAAACCCAATGCATTTCGGGCCTCCATGGGCCCTTCGTCAGGGGTAACTAGAAAATTTATTAAAAATAGGTGTTACTATACATTTTTCCACGAGATATATGCTGTTTACATTATTATCCATTGTTGACTGGTCTACAAACATCATTATTAAACTCTGCTCTGACGCATTGCACTTAACTGTGTCATCTTACTGTACCACTGGTTTATACCATCACATTTATCACTGAATTCATGTCGACTGAATGTCGTTCAACAAGACATTTACAACATCACCAAACATGCTTAATCTGTTCTAACTGTTATCAACCCTCCTCGAGGTGTGACTAGAATCCATATGCTGAGTACCTTCACTCGTATAAATGAAACGCTTTTCCGTGGCCTGCTTTGTTTAACATGCTAACTAACCGTCTACCCTCCCCTGACAGTTACACATAATGGTTTTCATCATTACCATGCATCCTGGGTAATGTAGTGTTTAAATAAGAATAACATAGCTAGTGCGCAACAGGTGGGTTTAATTGGGAGGAGGGGCGCAATGTGGTTTTAAAGGTACGGATTGAAAAGGTTGAAAAATGACGAATTTTGGTTTATAAATTGCACATGCAGCAGCAATTGTGCTATGGTTGGGGGCACTATACAGTGTCCCAATGTTGTGAAACATGACACATGATGACACATGACACCACTTGACACCACATGACTGACAACACATGACACATGACGACACATGACACATGATGACACATGGCATCACATGAAACATGATGACACATGACACTACATGACTGACACCACATGACACATGATGACACATGACAACACATGATAACACATGACACATGATGACACATGGCATATGATACCACATGACACCACATGACACATGACAACACATGATACCACATGACAACACATGATATCACATGACACATGATACCACATGGCACATGACACCACATGACACATGACACCACATGATACATGACATGTGACACCACATGACACCACATGATGCCACATGACACATGACACCACATGACACCACATGATGACACATGATGACACATGACACCGCATGACACCCAATGACTGACAACACATGACACATGACGACACATTATGACACATGATGACACATGTCACCACATGAAACATGATGACACATGACACTACATGATTGACAACACATGACACATGATGACACATGACACCACATGACACACAACACATGACCATGTGACATCACATGACATGACACCACATGACACCACATGACACATGACACCACATGACACATTAACACATGATGACCCATGATACCACATGACAATATATGACACGTGACACCACATGAAACCACATGACAATACATGACACATGACACAACATGATGACACATGATGACACATGCCACCACATGACTGACAACACATGACACATGATGACACATGATGACACATGATGACACATGGTACCACATGAAACATGATGACAAATGACACCACATGATATCACATGATACATGACACCACATGACACATAGCCACATGAGAACACATGACATGACACCACATGATACCACATGACACATGACACCACATGACACATGATGACAAATGACATCACATGGCACATGACATATGATGACACATGACACCACATGGCAATACATGACACATGACACCACATGAAACCACATGATAACACATGACAATACATGACACATGACACCACATGATCACACATGACACATGATGACACATGACACCACATGATGACACATGATGACACATGGCACCACATGATGACACATGATGACACATGATGACACATGGCACCACATGACACCACATTACTGACAATACATGACACATGATGACTCATGATGACACATGACATATGACATATGACATATAACACCACATGACACCACTTGACACCACATGACACCACATGACACATGACACATAACACCACATGACACCATATGACACATGACTCCACGTGACACATGACACATGACCATGTGACACCACATGACATGACACCACATGACACATGACACCACAAGACACATGATGACACACGAGACCATATGACACATGACAACACATGATAACACATGACACATGACACATGGCACATGACACCACGTGACATCACATGACACATGATGACACATGACACCACATGACATATGACATATGATGACACGACATCACATGACACTACATGACATATGACACCACTTGAAACCACTTGACAATACATGACACAAGACACCACATGATGAAATATGATACATGATGACACATGACACCACATGACTGACAACACATGACACATGATGACACATGATGACAAATGGCACCACATGAAACATGATGACACATGACACCACATGACACATGACACCACATGACACATGACACCACATGACACCACTTGAAACCACATGACACCACATGACACCACATGACACATGACACCACATGACACATGACCACGTGATACCACATGACATGACACCACATGACACCACATGATACCACATGACACATGACACCACATTACACATGACACATAACAACACATGACACCACATGACACCACATGACACATGATACCACATGATACCACATAATACATGACAACACATGACACCACATGATGACACATGATGACACATGGCATTACATGAAACATGATGACACATTATACCACATATATAGGAAATGGTTGGTCAGGCGCACTGCGTTCAGTAGAGAAAATTCAATTAAGTAAAAGTTAATGGTTGAGTTTTGAACGTAAAGGTGCTCCAACAGGTGACGCAACTGTCCAGGTGCGTCGGATTAACGAAAGAAGTTGAGTGCGCTACAGAGGTGTAAGCGCATCCCTGTGTATTGGGCACACTTGTGGGGTTCAGTGTAAGACGTCACTGACTCCAAGAAATTCAATAAAGAAAGTATTTTTTTCAAATGTTTCAGTGTTTTTTAATTTCCAAAAATTTCTGTTCAGTTCTGGAATGCGTTACATCACGCAGTTCATTAAGTTCAAAATCATCCAACTTTATCAAAGGATGCTCTGATGCATTTCGGACTCGAAAAGTCCTTTCTCAAGGAGCGCTACAAAAAGAATACAAAAAATTGCATTTAGATCAATGGTTCACGGTGTGATTTTAACTATACAATTGTCAAAACAACAATGAGTGACAACAGCATTCAACCGCCTGTGTTTAAAATAAATAACAATGCTATAGTTGTATGTGTTATACCAGGAGTGATGTTGTGGGGGTTTAAATAGCTAAGGAAGGTGAAGAAAAGTTCAAAAAGTGTTGGCATGCCAGCTGAGGGAAGGGACCACTCGAAACGAGCAAAAGCTTACGTGCGGGTGTTCAATGGTTGGCTCTCATAGGCACTAAGGAAACAAAGAGGTGGAAGACCGTCAAACGGGTTAAGTGGCCAAAGCGTCTAGAGTGAAAGCGACAGAGTCGATTGACGGGACTTACTGGAGATTGCTGAAGTCGCTTGGAGCGTGAAGGTGGAATCTGTGATTGTGGTCCTGGAACTATGCGGAGTAGCTGCGGAGTTCTGGGGAAGTGAAGGAGGGTGATGGAAACTAACGATGGACAAATAAAAGGAGGGGAATTCGGCGGCCATGATGTAATGGTTAACAAAAGTTACTCACAAATCACTGGAAGGGGTGACATACGTTAACAAATGAAAACAGAGCAAATGTACAATGTATCAATCATGTACCAAAAAGGCACTAAAGGTAACAACTGAATTCAGTCCGGTCATTAAGACCAAAAGGTTTAAGCGTTTGAAGTCTATAAATCCAAGATGTCTCCCGTTGTAGGAGAATTTTGTTGTTGTCTCTTCCCTCTATATTCGGCACCATTTCAAGGACCAAATATTTCAATTGTGCCACGTTGTGGTTTGCTTCAATAAAGTGGGTTGCCACACTGGATTTGACATTTTTGGTGCGAATGTTCGACTTATGTTCATTTAAGCGTGTTTTTATTTTTCTACTGGTTTTTCCAACGTAGGTTTTCCCACATGGGCATTTGAGTAAGTAGATCAAATTTGTGGAGTCGCACGTGGCGTCTACATTCAATTTAATTTCAAAACCTCTCATAGGGTGATTAATGGTGGTGCCTCTGATGATATTATTGCAGTTGTTGCAGTGATGACAGGGGCGTGTGCCCGTGTGTTTAGTGGGTGTAGAGCTGGTTTTAGACAAGATCTCCTTGATGTTCATGGGTCGAGTGTATGCGAAAATGGGAGGTTGCTGAAAAAGTTCACCGAAATCTGGTTCGGATGACAGTATACGCCAATGCTTCAGGATGATTCTCTTGAAGGTCTTACTGGAGGTTGAATATCTAGAAACTAGGGCCATTCTTTGGTCATCTTGTTTCGTTTTGCTTTTTAAAGCTTCTGAGCGCAAAATGGTATTTGCCCTGTTGATGGCTTCATTGATAATTTCCTCTGGGTATCCTCTGTTGAGGAATCTGGTTGCCATGGTGTTAATTTGAGCACTTCTGATGTTGGGGTCAGATACAATACGTGTAACTTTCGTAAGACTACTGACCGGAACAACGCTCTACAATACAACAGCTTTCATCAAGAGTCCCTTAAGAGACACTTACCATTCAGCCAAATGCTAAGGGTTATGACACCACTTGACATCACATGATACATGACACAACATGACATATGACATCACATGACACATGACCATGTGACACCACATGACACATGATACCACATGACACATGATGACACATGACAACACATGATAACACATGATACATGATGACACATGGCACATGACACCACATGACACCTGATACCACATGACATATGATGGCACATGACACCACATGACAATACATGACACATGACACCACATGAAACCACATGACAATACATGACACATGACACCACATGATAACACATGATACATGATGACACATGACACCACATGACTGTCAACACATGACACATGATGGCACATGATGAAACATGGCAGCACATGAAACATGATACATGACACCTCATAACACATGACACCACATGACACCACATGACACATGACACCACATGACACCACATGACACATACCACATGACACAACATGACACATGACACATGACCACGTGACACCACATGACATGACACCACATGACACATGACACCACATGACACATGACACCACATGACACATGACACATGACACATGATGACACATGACACCACATGACACATGATGACACATGACAACACATGATAACACATGACACATGATGACACAGGGTATATATGACACCACATGACACCACATGACACATGATGACACATGACACCACATGACAACACATGACACCACATGACATATGATTCAAAAAGGGGGGTGGTGATGGACAGAGTATCTGAATTAAGCAGAACACTCCTACCCAGTGAAAAGATCAGGGCTTGATCCATCACCGTTTTTTAGCTCACTGCACCATCCCAGTTCAGAACCTGGCTACATGCAAATTAGTCTGTCCCTGGCCCAGTGCATCATGGGAACAGGCCAGACAAAACTACCAAACCAATTCTTTACTGGTTAGCTTGTCTCCTTTCTGGTGGAGAATTGGCTTGGTAGTTTGGTCTGCCCTGTTCCCATGATGCACTGGGCCAGGGACAGACTAATTTGCATATAGCCAGGTTCTGAGCTGGGATGGGGCAGTGAGCTAAATAACGGTGATGGATCAAGCCCTGATCTTTGGACTGGGTAAGAGTGGTCTGCTTAATTCAGACACTCTGTTCATCACCACCCCCTTTTCTGTATCGTTTTTGGCCACTATAGGTGTGCAGGGTATACTCAGACATGAGTCCCTTGCTCACTGCTCCATCAGGATTCAAGCAAGCCAGGCCGACGAGGCTGAAATGCCAGAAACCGGTCCCCGGTAGCTTGTCTCCTTTCTGGTGAAGAATTGGCTTGGTAGTTTGGTCTGCCCTGTTCCCATGATGCACTGGGCCAGGGACAGACTAATTTGCATATAGCCAGGTTCTGAGCTGGGATGGGGCAGTGAGCTAAATAACGGTGATGGATCAAGCCCTGATCTTTGGACTGGGTAAGAGTGGTCTGCTTAATTCAGACACTCTGTTCATCACCACCCCCTTTTCTGTATCGTTTTTGGCCACTATAGGTGTGGCAGGGTATACTCAGACATGAGTCCCTTGCTAACTGCTCCATCAGGATTCAAGCAAGCCGGGCCGACGAGGCTGAAATGCCAGAAACCGGTCCCCGGTAGCTTGTCTCCTTTCTGGTGAAGAATTGGCTTGGTAGTTTGGTCTGCCCTGTTCCCATGATGCACTGGGCCAGGGACAGACTAATTTGCATATAGCCAGGTTCTGAGCTGGGATGGGGCAGTGAGCTAAATAACGGTGATGGATCAAGCCCTGATCTTTGGACTGGGTAAGAGTGGTCTGCTTAATTCAGACACTCTGTTCATCACCACCCCCTTTTCTGTATCGTTTTTGGCCACTATAGGTGTGGCAGGGTATACTCAGACATGAGTCCCTTGCTCACTGCTCCATCAGGATTCAAGCAAGCCGGGCCGACGAGGCTGAAATGCCAGAAACCGGTCCCCGGTAGCTTGTCTCCTTTCTGGTGAAGAATTGGCTTGGTAGTTTGGTCTGCCCTGTTCCCATGATGCACTGGGCCAGGGACAGACTAATTTGCATATAGCCAGGTTCTGAGCTGGGATGGGGCAGTGAGCTAAATAACGGTGATGGATCAAGCCCTGATCTTTGGACTGGGTAAGAGTGGTCTGCTTAATTCAGACACTCTGTTCATCACCATCCCCTTTTCTGTATCACCACATGACATATGACACCACGTGACGCCACATGACACCAATTGACACTACATGACACCACATGACACCACATGACACCACATGATGACACATGATGACACATGACACCACATGACACCACATGACTGACAATACATGACACATAACGACACATGATGACACATGATGACACATGGCACCACATGAAACATACTAACACATGACACCACATGACAAATGACACATGACATCACATGACACCACTTGACACCACATGACACATAACACCACATGACACCACATGACACATGACACCACATGACACATGACAACACATGATAACACATGACACATGATGACACATGGCACATGACACCACATGACAACACCACATGACACATAACACCACATGACACCACATGATATGACACCACATGATACCACATGATACATGGTACTACATGACACATGATGACACATGACACCACATGACAGATGACGACACATGACACATGACATCACATGACACATGACACCACATGACACATGATGATACATGACACCACATGACACATGATGACACATGACAACACATGATAACACATGCCACATGATGACACATGGCACATGACACCACATGCCACATGACACCACATGACACATGACATATGATGGCACATGACAACACATGACAATACATGACACATGACACCACATGACAACACATGACAACACATGAAACATGACACCACATGATGACACATGATACATGATGACACATGACACCACATGACTAACAACACATGACACATGATAACACATGATGACACATGGCACCATATAATACATGATGACACATGACACCACATGCCACATGACACCACATGACACCAAATGACACATGGCACATACCACATGACACATGATGGCACATGACACCACATGACACCACAGGATATGACACCACATGATATCACATGACACATGACACAACACAACATGATATATGATACCACATGACACATGCCTCATGACCATGTGACTCCACATGACATGACACCACATGACACCACATGATACCACATGACACCACATGACACATGATGATACATGACACCACATGACACATGATGACACATGACAACACATGATAACACATGACACATGATGACACATGGCACATGACACCACATGACAATACCACATGACACATAACACCACATGACACCATATGATATGACACCACATGACACCACATGACACATGGCACCACATGACACATGATGACACATGATACCACATGACACATGATGACACATGACACATGGCACATGATACCACATGATACCACATGACACATGACACCACATGACTGACAACACATGACACATGATGGCACATGATGACACATGGCACCACATGAAACATTATGACACATGACACCACATGACACATGACACCACATGATACCACATGGCACATGACATCACATGATACCACATGACACATACCACATAATACAACAAGACACATGACACATGACCACATGACACCACATGACATGACACCACATGACACATGACACCACATGACACATGATGACACATGATGACACATGACACATGATGACACATGACAACACATGATAACACATGACACATGATGACACATGGCATATGACACACATGAAACCACATGACACATGGCAACACATGACACCACATGACAACACATGATACCACATGACATATGACACCACATGATGCCACATGACACCAATTGATACTACATGATACCACATGACTCATGACACATGACACCACATGACACCACATGACACCACATAACACCACATGACGCATGACACCAAATGACACATGACACATGATACCACATGACTGACAACACATGACACATGACAATACATGGTGACAAATGATGACACATGGAACCACATGAAACATACTGACACATGACATCACATGACACATGACACATGATGGCACATGACACCACATGACAATACATGACACATGACACCACATGAAACCACATGACAACACATGACAATACATGACACATGACACCACATGACACATGACGACACATGACACATGGCATACAATACCACATGACACCACATGACAACACATGACACCACACGACATATGATACCACATGAAGCCACATGACATCAATTGACACTACATGACACCACATGACTCATGACACATGACACCACATGGCACATGATACCACATGACACGTGACACCACATGACACCACATGATATGACACCACATGACACCACATGACACATTACATCACATGACACCACATGATACCACATCATGACACATGATGACACATGACAACACAGGACACCACATGACACGATATGAATGACAACACATGACACATGATGACACATGATGACATATGGCACCACTTGAAACATGATGACACATGACACCAAATGACACATGACAACACATGCCAGCACATGACATATGACACCACATGATACCACTTGACACCACATGACACATGACATATAATACCACATGTCATCACATGACACATGACACCACATGACACTTGACCATGTGACTCCACATGACATGACACCACATGACACCACATTATACCACATGACACCACATGACACCACATGATGACACATGATGACACATGATGACACATGACATCACATGGCACATCACCACGTGACACTAAATGACATGACACCACATGACACCACTTGACACCACATGACACATGACACATAACACCACATGTCACCACATGACACATGACACAACATGACACATGACACTTGACCATGTGACTCCACATGACATGACACTACATGACACCACATGATACCACATGACACCACATGACACATGATGACACATGACACCACATGACACATGATGACACATGATAACACATGACACATGAAGACACATGTCATATGATACCACATCAGCAAATCAAAGAGGAGAGAGAGGACTAGGTAAGCTAGTCCGGATCCCCTGGTTATATATAGGAATATCAAAAAGGGACTAGCTAAGTTGTGTTAATGAGGCTCAGAAGATACGTCTGTAGGCAAACCATTTGGTTTGATCATGAAGCCCTCACACACCAACCTAGTTGGTGTCATGCTTCATCATCGGGCCCACCACAGTGACACCGAATGTGTCCTGGGTGTGCTGCGACTCGAGATTACTGAGGAGCAGGTATGCTTACTGAGTGTGCAGTGAATAGTGGGTATGAACGTGATGTTAAAAGCTATACAGGTGGTCCCAGTTCCCGAGGGTATAAGGATAATTTTAATTCCTGGGCCCCTGTTAGCAAATAAAAAAGCCTTGCGGACGTTGTGGAGTGTATTAAGAGCTCCTACGTCCTGTGTGGTCTACATGTTTCAGCCAGGCCTTTTGTTAAAACTGGCTTTCCTCAGGACCAATGAGTATGTGTGGGTGAAGAATAAACTATATTAAGTGATTTTGTGTGTGGTAAAAGTGTCGCACTCGCTAAGGTGCTGTACGTGTTAGAGGGGGATTCCCTCTGCTTTAACTTGCTACTTGCTGTTAAAGCCTCCTGGGTCACCTGGCAGGGGGAGAAGGAGACCGGTATTTCTGATCAGAGTGCTCCTGCGACCTATCGTCCTGCTCCGGTGTCCCGAGGACACCGGAGCAGGACATGTGTCATGTGGTTTCATGTGGTGTCATGTGTCATGTGGTGTCATGTGCCATCATATATCATGTGTCATGTGGTATCAGGTGTCATGTGGTGTCATGTGCCATGTTTCATCATGTGTCATGTGTTATCATGTGTTGTCATGTGTCATCATGTGTCATGTGATGTCATTTATCATTATGTGTATCAAATAAGAGGAACCCAGTCGCTGTTTCTTTCTACTGCTTTATTTTATTTAGAGCAGATTACACCCAACTTTTTTTTAATTTCATGGGTGTTGTGATTTATTTATTCATAACCACATTTACAAGTTGCTTCACTTGGATGAACCAATATATTAGTCCGAGGACATTTTTTTGTCAAACACCAGAGGCTAGTGTTTTGTATACAAATTTTACAAAAAACATTCAAACAAACAATTTAAACAACAACACTATACATTACTATACATTTTTACATAAATGTACATGTGATTTGCAACAAACTATTGTTGAACCCTACTAACAATTTTTACTACCAGGCCGTAATTATATAACTTCAATGAAATTAGGGACTGGTTGCGCCAGGGCATGCCATTTTTCATGCACCTTTCTGTGTAAATTCACAGTATTCAACTACTGGCCCTTTGCGCATTAAATGTTCGAGAACGAATCAGGTACTAAACAAGCCGACGCATTTCCAAGCCTGTGTGTTGCTCGCCAGGCTTTTCTTCAGGGCTTTTGTTAGTTGGGTACCTAAAAGATTGAGGGGAGATCTTATTTACAATGGGACCTTGCATTTGCATCAGTTTTGTACTATAAGCCGTTTGCGATGGTATTACCTTTATGGGCGTTGGGTTGAATCTATAATGGTGGGAACTGCAGGGCATTCAATGATTCTGTAAGGGTAAGAGGAACTAGTTATATCCCTAATCTGCATTTATGCAACCAGTTGTCACAATGATTCGGAAGGTCAGGGGACTTACTTTTTTGGGACCTCGTTTTTTGTGTTGAAGGATGGGAATCTGTTTTTCTTTATGCTGTGTTTTCCTTCTCTTTTCCGTCTCATTTATCTGGGCTGCTACGGCAGGGTCTGTTTTTAGTGAGACGTGTGGAGAGCCCTTAGTAAACAGTTCAAATATTTTCTGATCATAAAACAGTAACCTTTTGTTAGATTTGCTTACTTGTGGGTTTAGTCCGCGGTGCACCGCCGCTTTTTTTTTATGCACAGTGCCGCCTGTGGCTTTGTTTTCATAAAGCTCACGTGTAGCTTAAAAAACAATAATAAAAGGCAGAAAGATTCATTAAGAATTTGTGCCATGTGGACGCCTCGTTTGCCCCGCGGTTCACTGCCCTTACCTTTGGGTCTTTTAGACGCTCGTAATTTTCCTTGCTGCTTCCATGACAAACTGGTGTTCAGTGGTGTTTAGTCACATGACCACTTCTGTTTAAATCTAGTCATGTGATGAAGGGATTATGGGAGATGTAGTCCTAAAATAAAAAATGGTAGATCAGTGTCTTTACAGCAGACATCAGTGTGCGTTCAAATTTCAAGTTGTTCGTTCATGTGTCATGTGGTGTCATGTGTCATGTGGTATCATGTGGTGTCATGTGGTGTCATGTCATGTGGTGTCACATGGTCATGTGTCATGTGGTGTCATATAGCATGTTGTGTTGTGTCATGTGTTATGTGGTATCATATCATGTGTTATCATGTGGTGTCATGTGTCATGTGGTGTCATGTGCAATGTGGTGTCATGTGTCATGTGGTATCATGTGTGTGTGGTGTCATGTGTTGTCATGTGTCATCATGTGTCATGTGTTATCATGTGTTGTCATGTGTCATGTGGTGTCATGTTTCATCATGTTTCATGTGGTGTCATGTAAATATAAATGTAAAATGTAAATGTAGGTGTACTTATATAGCGCAAACCTGCCACCCAAAGGGCATCCTGGCGCTTGCTTAGGGAACCCATCCTGGTATTCCCCTGTGAGAAACCCCGGCAGGGTGTCCACAAGGTGAAAGCCAGGCATCCCGCCGCGAGGGGCCGTCGTGGAGATTAAGCAAGCTATTGCCCAGAGTTGCAGAGTGTGACCCCGTGATTCGAGTAGGCACCGGAGCGAGAATTGTCGAGTCCGTGGAATTTTGAGCCCGAGACCCGCCGAGGCGGGGAATCGAACCCTGGTCCACGGTCGATCTCAGCTTCCGGGTCTGCCGCCTCTAACCACTGAGCCACGCTATTATGTGCCATGTGTCATGTGTCGTCATGTGTCATGTGGTGTCATGTGTCATGTATTGTCATGTGTTGTCATATGGTTTCATGTGGTGTCATGTGTCATGTATTGTCATGTGGTGTCATGTGCCATCATGTGTCATGTGTCATGTGGTGCCATGTGTCATCATGTGTCATGTGGTGTCATGTATCGTCATGCGTCATGTGGTGTCATGTGTCATGTGATATCATGTGGTATCATGTTGTGTTGTGTCATCTGTCATGTGCTGTCATATCATGTGGTGTCATGTGGTTTCATGTGTCATGTGATGTCATGTGTCATGTGGTATCATGTGTCATGTGGTATCATGTTTCATGTGGTGTCATGTGTTGTCATTTGGTGTCATATGTCATCATGAGTCATGTGGTGTCATGTGGTGTCATATGACATGTGTCTTCATGTGTCATGTGTTATCATGTGTCATCATGTGTCATGTGGTGTAATGTGTCATCATGTGTCATATGGTATCATGTGGTATCATGTGGTGTCATGTGGTGTCATGTCATGTGTTGTCATGTGATCATGTGTCATGTGGTGTCATGTGTCATCATGTGTCATCATGTGTCATAATGTGGTGTCATGTGGTGTCATGTGGTATAATGTGGTGTCATGTCATGTGGTGTCACATGGTCAAGTGACATGTGTCATGTGGTGTCATGTGGTGACATGTGTTATTATGTGTCATGTATTGTCATGTGGTGTCATGTGCCATCATATGTCATGTGTCATGTGGTGTCATGTGTCATGTGGTGTCATGTGCCATGTGTCATCATATGTCATGTGGTATCATGTGTCATGTGGTGTCATGTGGTATTGTGTGCCATGTGTCATGTGTCATCATGTATCATATGTCATCATGTGTTGTCATGTGTCATGTATTGTCATGTGTTGTCATGTGGTTTCATGTGGTGTCATGTGTCATGTATTGTCATGTGGTGTCATGTGCCATCATATGTCATGTGTCATGTGGTGTCATGTGTCATGTGGTGTCATGTGCCATGTGTCATCATGTGTCATGTGGTATCATGTGTCATGTGGTGTCATATGGTATTGTGTGCCATGTGTCATGTGTCATCATGTGTCATGTGGTGTCATGTGTCATGTGGTGTCATGTGGTATTGTGTGCCATGTGTCATGTGTCATCATGTGTCATGTGGTGTCATGTGGTGCCATGTGTCATGTGGTGTCATATCATATGGTGTCATGTGGTGTTTTGTGTCATGTGGTGTTGTCATGTGGTGTCATGTGGTGTCATTTGCCATGTGTCATCATGTGTCATCATGTGTCATGTGTTATCATGTGTTGTAATGTGTCATCATATGTCATGTGGTGTCATGTGTCATGTGGTGTCATGTGTCATGTGGTGTCATGTGGTGTTATGTGTCATGTGGTGTCATGTGGTGTCAAGTGGTGTCATGTGGTGTCATGTGTCATTTGTCATGTGGTGTCATGTGATATCATGTATCAGTGTGTTTCATGTGGTGCCATGTGTCATCATGTGTCATCATGTGTCATGTGTTGTCAGTCATGTGGTGTCATGTGGTGTCATGTGTCATCATGTGTCATCATGTGGTGTCATGTGGTGTCATGTGGCATCATATCATGTGATGTTATGTGGTGTCATGTGGTGTCATGTGTCATGTGGTGTCATGTGGTATCATATGGTGTCATGTGTCATGAGTCATGTGGTTTCATGTAGTGTCAATTGGTGTCATATGGTGTCATATGTCATGTGGTGTCATGTGATGTCATGTGTCATCATGTGTCATGTGGTGTCATGTGGTGTCATATGCCATGTGTCATGTGTCATGTGGTGTCATGTATTATCATGTGTTGTCATGTGGTTTCATGTGATGTCATGTGTCATGTATCATCATGTGGTGTCATGTGCCATCATATATCATGTGTCATGTGGTGTCATGTGTCATCATGTGGTATCATATGTCGTCATGCGTCATGTGGTGTCATGTATCATCATGTTTCATGTGGTGTCATGTGGTATTGTGTGCCATGTGTCATGTGTCAGCATGTGTCATGTGGTGTCATGTGTCATGTATTGTCATGTGGTGTCATGTGCCGTCATGTGTCATGTGTTGTCATGTGGTTTCATGTGGTGTCATGTGTCATGTATTGTCATGTGGTGTCATGTGCCATCATGTGTCATGTGTCATGTGGTGTCATGTGTCATCATGTGTCATATGGTGTCATGTGGTATCATGTGTCATGAGTCATGTGGTGTCATGTAGTGTCAATTGGTGTCATGTGTCATGTGATGTGATGTGTCATTTGGTGTCATGTGTTGTCATGTGTCGTCATGTGTCATGTGTTGTCATGTGTAATCATGTGTCATATGTTGTCATGTGTCATCATGTCTCATGTGTCATATGTCATGTGGTATAATGTGGTGTCATGTGGTCATATGTCATGTGTCATGTGTCATGTGGTGTCATGTGTCATCATGTGGTGTCATGTGGTGTCATGTGGTATAATGTGGTGTCATGTGGTGTCATGTCATGTGGTGTCACATGGTCAAGTGTCATGTGTCATATGGTGTCATGTGTCATGTGGTAACATGTGGTGTTATGTGTCATGTATCATGTGGTGTCATATGGTGTCATGTGTCATGTGGTGTCATGTGTCATCATGTTTCATGTGGTGTAATGTTTCATCATGTGTCATCATGTGTCATCATGTGTCATGTGTTATCAGTCATATGTGTCATGTGGTGTCCTGTGTGATCATGTATCATGTGGTATCATGTGGTGTCATGTGGTGTCATGTGTCATGTGGTATCATGTGGTGTCATATCATGTGGTATCATGTGGTGTCATGTGTCCTGTGGTGTCATATACCATGTGGTGTCATGTGTCATGTGGTGTCATGTAGTATCAATTGGTGTCATGTGCCATGAGGTGTCATATGTTGTGTGGTATCATGTGTTGTCATGTGGTGTCATGTGTCGTCATGTGTCATGTGGTGTCATGTGGTGTCATATGCCATGTGTCATCATGTGTCATGTGTTATCATGTGGTGCCATATGTCATCATGTGCCATCATGTGTCATGTGTTGTCAGTCATGTGGTGTCATGTGTCATTATGTAACATGTGTCATCATGTGGTGTCATGTGTCATGTATTGTCATGTGTTGTCATGTGGTTTCATGTGGAGTCATGTGTCATGTATTGTCATGTGTTGTCATGTGGTTTCATGTGTCATCATGTGTCATGTGGTGTCATGTATCATCATGCGTCATATGGTGTCATATGTCATGTGATATCATGTGATGTCATGTGGTATCATGTCATGTGATAGCACATGGTCATGTGGTGACATGTGTTGTGTCATGTGTCATGTGGTGTCATGTGTCATGTGGTGTCATGTGTCATGTGGTGTCATGTGGCATGTGGTATCATGTTTCATATGGTTTCATGTGTTGTCATTTGGTGTCATATGTCATCATGTGTCATGTGGTGTCATGTGGTATCATATGACATGTGTCTTCATGTGTCATGTGTTATCATGTGTCATCATGTGTCATGTGGTGTCATGTATCATCATGTGTCATGTGGTGTTATGTGGTATCATGTGGTGTCATGTAGTGTCATGTCATGTGGAGTCACATGGTCAAGTGTCATGTGTCATGTTGTGTCATGTGTCATGTGGTGACATGTGGTGTTATGTGTCATGTATCATGTGGTGTCAAGTGGTGTCATGTGGTGTCATGTCATTTAGTGTCACGTGGTGATGTGCCATGTGGTGTCATGTGTCATCATGTGTCATCATGTGTCATCATGTGTCATCATGTGGTGTCATGTGGTGTCATGTGGTATAATGTGGTGTCATGTGATGTCATGTCATGTGGAGTCACATGGTCAAGTGTCATGTGGTGTCATGTGTCATGTGATGACATGTGGTGTTATGTGTCATGTGTCATGTGGTGTCAAGTGGTGTCATGTGGTGTCATATGTCATGTGCTGGCATGTGTTGTCATGTGTCATTTGGTGTCATGTGTCATCATGTTTCAAGTGGTGCCATATGTCATCATGTGTCATCATGTGTCATGTGTTGTCATTCATATCGTGTCATGTGGTGTCCTGTGTCGTCATGTGTCATCATGTGTCATGATGTGGTGTCATGTGGTGTCATGTGGTGTAATGTGTCATGTGGTGTCATGTGGTGTCATATCATGTGGTGTCATGTGGTGTCACATGTCATGTGGTATCATGTGCCATGTGGTGTCATGTGTCATGAGTCATGTGGTGTCATGTAATGTCAATTGGTGTCATGTGGCATCATGTGGTGTCATATGTCGTGTGGTGTCATGTGTTGTCATGTGGTGTCATGTGGTATTGTATGCCATGTGTCATGTGTCGTCATGTGTCATGTGGTGTCATGTGTCATGTATTGTCATATGTTGTCATGTGGTTTCATGTGGTGTCATGTGTCATGTATTGTCATGTGGTGTCATGTGCCATCATGTGTCATGTGTCATGTGATGTCATGTGTCAGTATGTTTCATGTGGTGCCATATGTCATCATTTGTCACCATGTGTTGTCATGTGTCATGTGTTGTCAGTCATGTGGTGTCATGTGGCGTCATGTGTCATCATGTGTCATCATGTGGTGTCATGTGGTATCATATCATGTGATGTTATGTGGTGTCATGTGTCATGTGTCATTTGGTGTCATGCATCATGTGGTGTCATGTGGTGTCATGTGGTGTCATGTGTCATGAGTCATGTGGTGTCATGTAGTATCAATTGGTGTCATGTGGCATCATGTGGTATCATATGTCATGTGGTGTCATGTGTTGTCATGTGGTGTCATGTGTTGTCATGTGTCATGTGGTGTCATGTGTGTCATATGCCATGTGTCATCATGTGTCATGTGTTATCATGTGTTGTCATGTGTCATCATGTGTCATGTGTCATCATGTGTCATCATGTGTCATGTGTCATGTGGTGTCATGTGTCATGTGGTGTCATGTCATGTGGTGTCACGTGGTCATGTGTCATGTGTCATGTTGTATCATGTGGTATGTGTCATGTGGTATCATGTGATGTCATGTGTCATGTGGTATCATGTGGTGTCATGTGTCATGTGGTGTCATGTGTCATAATGTTTCATGTGGTGCCATGTGTCATCATGTACCATCATGGGTCATGTGTTGTCAGTCATGTGGTGTCATGTGTCATGTGGTATCATGTGGTATCATGTGCCATGTGTCATGTGTCATCATGTGTCATGTGGTGTCATGTGTCATCATGTGTCATGTGGTGCCATGTGTCATGTGGTGTCATGTGGTGTCATATTATATGGTGTCATGTGGTGTTATGTGTCATGTGGTATTGTCATGTGGTGTCATGTGCCATGTGTCATCATGTGTCATGTGTTATCATGTGTTGTCATGTGTCATCATGTGTCATGTGGTGTCATGTATCATCATGTGTCATGTGGTGTCATGTGTCATGTGGTATCATGTGGTGTCATGTGGTGTCATGTCATGTGGAGTCACATGGTCATGAGGCATGTGTCATGTGGTGTCATATATCATGTTGTGTTGTGTCATGTGTCATGTGATATCATGTGGTGTCATATCCTGTGATGTCATGTGGTGTCATGTGTCATGTGGTGTCATGTGCCATCATGTGTCATGTGGTATGTGCCATGTGTCATTTGGTGTCATGTGGTGTCATGTGGCATGTGGTGTCATGTGTCATCATGTTTTATGTGGTGCCATGTGTCATCATGTGTTATCATGTGTCATGTGTTGTCAGTCATGTGGTGTCATGTGTCATCATGTATCATGTGTCATCATGTGGTGTCATGTTTCATGTGTTGTCATGTGTTGTCATGTGGTGTCATGTGTCATGTATTGTCATGTGTTGTCATGTGCCATCATATGTCATGTGTCATGTGGTGTCATGTGGCATGTGGTGTCATGTGCCATGTGTCATCATGTGGCATGTGTTATCATGTGTTGTCATGTGTCATCATGTGTCATGTGGTGTCATGTATCATCATGTGTCATGTGGTGTCATGTGTCATGTGATGTCATGTGTCATGTGTCGTCATCTGTCATGTGGTGTCATGTGTCATCATGTGTCATGTGGTAGCATGTATCATGTGGTGTCATGTGGTGGCATATCATGTGGTGTCATGTGGTGTTATGTGTCATGTGGTGTTGTCATGTGGTGTCATGTGCCATGTGTCATCATTTCTCATGTGTTATCTAGTGTTGTCATATGTCATGTGGTGTCATGTATCATGTGGTGTCATGTGTCATGTGGTGTTATGTGTCATGTGGAGTCAAGTGGTGTCATGTGATGTCATGTGTCATTTGTCATGTGGTGTCATGTGTTAGTATGTTTCATGTGTTGTTATGTGTCATGTATTGTCAGTCATGTGGTGTCATGTGGTATCATGTGTCATCATGTGTCATCATGTGGTGTCATGTGGTGTCATGTGGTGTCATGTAGTGTCAATTGGTGTCATGTGGCGTCACGTGGTGTCATATGTCATGTGGTGTCATGTGTTGTCATGTGGTGTCATGTGTTATCATGTGTCATGTGGTGTCATGTGGTGTCATATATACCCTGTGTCATCATGTGTCATGTGTTATCATGTGTTGTCATGTGTCATCATGTGTCATGTGGTGTCATGTGTCATCATGTGTCATGTGTCATGTGGTGTCGTGTGTCATGTGGTGTCATGTCATGTGGTGTCACGTGGTCATGTGTCATGTGTCATGTTGTGTCATGTGGTATGTGTCATGTGGTGTCATGTGGTGTCATGTGTCATGTGGTGTCATGTGGTGTCATGTGTCATGTGGTGTCATGTATCATGTTTCATGTGCTGCCATGTTTCATCATGTGCCATCATGTGTCATGTGTTGACAGTCATGTGGTGTCATGTGTCATCATGTATCATGTGTTATCATGTGGTGTCATGTGTCATGTATTGTCATGTGGTTTCATGTGGTATCATGTGTCATGTATTGTCATGTGGTATCATGTGCCATCATATGTCATGTGTCATGTGGTATCAGGTGTCATGTGGTGTCATGTGCCATGTGTCATCATGAGTCATATGTTACCATGTGTTGTCATGTGTCATTGTGTCATGTGGTGTCATCTATCATCATGCGTCATGTGGTATCATGTGGTATCATGTGGTGTGATGTCATGTGATGTCACATGGTCATGTGTCATGTGATGTCATATGTCATGTTGTGTCATGTATCATGTGGTGTCAAGTGGTGTCATATCATGTGGTGGCATGTGGTGTCATGTGTCATGTGTCATGTGGTATCATGTGTCATGTGGTGTCATGTGTCATGTGGTATCATGTGTCATGTGGTGTCATGTGTTGTCATGTGGTATCATGTGTCATCATGTGTCATGTGGTATCATGGGATGTCATATGACATGTGTCATCATGTGTCATGTGGTGTCATGTATCATCATGTGTCATGTGGTGTCATGTGATATTGTGTGCCATGTGTCATGTGTCGTCATGTGTCATGTGGTGTCATGTGGTGCCATGTGTCATCATGTGCCATCATGTGTCATGTGTTGTCAGTCATGTGATGTCATGTGTCATCATGTATCATGTGTCATCATGTGGTGTCATGTGTCATATATTGTCATGTGGTTTCATGTGGTGTCATGTGTCATGTGGTGTCATGTGCCATCATATATCATGTGTCATGTGGTATCAGGTGTCATGTGGTGTCATGTGCCATGTGTCATCATGTGTCATGTGTTATCATGTGATGTCATTTATCATTATGTGTATCAAATAAGAGGAACCCAGTCGCTGTTTCTTTCTACTGCTTTATTTTATTTAGAGCAGATTACACCCAACTTTTTTTTTAATTTCATGGGTGTTGTGATTTATTTATTCATAACCACATTTACAAGTTGCTTCAATTGGATGAACCAGTATATTAGTCCGAGGACATTTTTTTGTCAAACACCAGAGGCTAGTGTTTTGTATACAAATTTTACAAAAAACATTCAAACAAACAATTTAAACAACAACACTATACATTACTATACATTTTTACATAAATTTACATGTGATTTGCAACAAACTATTGTTGAACCCTACTAACAATTTTTACTACCAGGCCGTAATTATATAACTTCAATGAAATTAGGGACTGGTTGCGCCAGGGCATGCCATTTTTCATGCACCTTTCTGTGTAAATTCACAGTATTCAACTACTGGCCCTTGGCGCATTAAATGTTCGAGAACGAATCAGGTACTAAACAAGCCGACGCATTTCCAAGCCTGTGTGTTGCTCGCCAGGCTTGTCTTCAGGGCTTTTGTTAGTTGGGTACCTAAAAGATTGAGGGGAGATCTTATTTACAATGGGACCTTACATTTGCATCAGTTTTGTACTATAAGCCGTTTGCGATGGTATTACCTTTATGGGCGTTGGGTTGAATCTATCATGGTGGGAACTGCAGGGCATTCAATGATTCTGTAAGGGTAAGAGGAACTAGTTATATCCCTAATCTGCATTTATGCAACCAGTTGTCACAATGATTCGGAAGGTCAGGGGACTTACTTTTTTGGGACCTCGTTTTTTGTGTTGAAGGATGGGAATCTGTTTTTCTTTATGCTGTGTTTTCCTTCTCTTTTCCATCTCGTTTATCTGGGCTGCTACGGCAGGGCCTGTTTTTAGTGAGACGTGTGGAGAGCCCTTAGTAAACAGTTCAAATATTTTCTGATCATAAAACAGTAACCTTTTGTTAGATTTGCTTACTTGTGGGTTTAGTCCGCGGTGCACCGCCGCTTTTTTTTGATGCACAGTGCCGCCTGTGGCTTTGTTTTCATAAAGCTCACGTGTAGCTAAAAAAACAATAATAAAAGGCAGAAAGATTCATTAAGAATTTGTGCCATGTGGACGCCTCGTTTGCCCCGCGGTTCACTGCCCTTACCTTTGGGTCTTTTAGACGCTCGTAATTTTCCTTGCTGCTTCCATGACAAACTGGTGTTCAGTGGTGTTTAGTCACATGACCACTTCTGTTTAAATCTAGTCATGTGATGAAGGGATTATGGGAGATGTAGTCCTAAAATAAAAAATGGTAGATCAGTGTCTTTACAGCAGACATCAGTGTGCGTTCAAATTTCAAGTTGTTCGTTCATGTGTCATGTGGTGTCATGTGTCATGTGGTATCATGTGGTGTCATGTGGTATCATGTCATGTGGTGTCACATGGTCATGTGTCATGTGGTGTCATATAGCATGTTGTGTTGTGTCATGTGTCATGTGGTGTCATATCATGTGTTATCATGTGGTGTCATGTGTCATGTGTCATGTGGTGTCATGTGCAATGTGGTGACATGTGTCATGTGGTATCATGTGTGTGTGGTGTCATGTGTTGTCATGTGTCATCATGTGTCATGTGTTATCATGTGTTGTCATGTGTCATGTGGTGTCATGTTTCATCATGTTTCATGTGGTGTCATGTAAATGTAAATGTAAAATGTAAATGTAGGTGTACTTATATAGCGCAAACCTGTCACCCAAAGGGCATCCTGGCGCTTGCTTAGGGAACCCATCCTGGTATTCCCCTGTGAGAAACCCCGGCAGGGTGTCCACAAGGTGAAAGCCAGGCATCCCGCCGCGAGGGGCCGTCGTGGAGATTAAGCAAGCTATTGCCCAGAGTTGCAGAGTGTGACCCCGTGATTCGAGTAGGCACCGGAGCGAGAATTGTCGAGTCCGTGGAATTTTGAGCCCGAGACCCGCCGAGGCAGAGAATCGAACCCTGGTCCACGGTCGATCTCAGCTTCCGGGTCTGCCGCCTCTAACTACTGAGCCACGCTATTGTGTGCCATGTGTTATGTGTCGTCATGTGTCATGTGGTGTCATGTGTCATGTATTGTCATGTGTTGTCATGTGGTTTCATGTGGTGTTGTGTGTCATGTATTGTCATATGGTGTCATGTGCCATCATGTGTCATGTGTCATGTGGTGTCATGTGTCATCATGTGTCATGTGGTGTCATGTATCGTCATGCGTCATGTGGTATCATGTGTCATGTGATATCATGTGGCATCATGTTGTGTTGTGTCATATATCATGTGCTGTCATATCATGTGGTGTCATGTGGTTTCATGTGTCATGTGATGTCATGTGTCATGTGGTGTCATGTGTAATGTGGTATCATGTTTCATGTGGTGTCATGTGTTGTCATTTGGTGTCATGTGTCATCATGTGTCATGTGGTGTCATGTGGTGTCATATGACATGTGTCTTCATGTGTCATGTGTTATCATGTGTCATCATGTATCATGTGGTGTAATGTGTCATCATGTGTCATATGGTGTCATGTGGTATCATGTGGTGTCATGTGGTGTCATGTCATGTGTTGTCACGTGATCATGTGTCATGTGGTGTCATGTGTCGTCATGTGTCATCATGTGTCATAATGTGGTGTCATGTGGTGTCATGTGGTATAATGTGGTGTCATGTGGTTTCATGTGGTGTCATGTGTCATGTATTGTCATGTGGTGTCATGTGCCATCATATGTCATGTGTCATGTGGTGTCATGTGTCATGTGGTGTCATGTGCCATGTGTCATCATGTGTCATGTGGTATCATGTGTCATGTGGTATCATATGGTATCATGTGCCATGTATCATCATATGTCATGTGGTGTCATGTGTCATGTGGTGTCATGTGGTATTGTGTGCCATGTGTCATGTGTCATCATGTGTCATGTGGTGTCATGTGTCATCATGTGTCATGTGGTGCCATGTATCATGTGGTGTCATATCATATGGTGTCATGTGGTGTTTTGTGTGTCATGTGCCATGTGTCATCATGTGTCATCATGTGTCATGTGTTATCATGTGTTGTAATGTGTCATCATATGTCATGTGGTGTCATGTGTCATGTGGTGTCATGTGGTGTTATGTGTCATGTGGTGTCATGTGGTGTCAAGTGGTGTCATGTGGTGTCATGTGTCATTTGTCATGTGGTGTCATGTGATGTCATGTATCAGTGTGTTTCATGTGGTGCCATGTGTCATCATGTGTCATCATGTGTCATGTGTTGTCAGTCATGTGGTGTCATGTGGTGTCATGTGGTGTCATGTGTCATCATGTGTCATCATGTGGTGTCATGTGGTGTCATGTGATGTCATGTGGCATCATATCATGTGATGTTATGTGGTGTCATATGTCATGTGGTGTCATGTGTCATGTGGTGTCATGTGGTGTCATGTGGTGTCATGTGTCATGAGTCATGTGGTTTCATGTAGTGTCAATTGGTGTCATGTGGTGTCATATGTCATGTGGTGTCATGTGATGTCATGTGTCATCATATGGTATCATGTGGTGTCATATGCCATGTGTCATGTGTCATGTGGTGTCATGTATTATCATGTGTTGTCATGTGGTTTCATGTGATGTCATGTGTCATGTATCATCATGTGGTGTCATGTGCCATCATATATCATGTGTCATGTGGTGTCATGTGTCATCATGTGTCATGTGGTGTCATGTGTTGTCATGCATCATGTGGTGTCATGTATCATCATGTTTCATGTGGTGTCATGTGGTATTGTGTGCCATGTTTCATGTGTCAGCATGTGTCATGTGGTGTCATGTGTCATGTATTGTCATGTGTTGTCATGTGGTTTCATGTGGTGTCATGTGTCATGTATTGTCATGTGGTGTCATGTGCCATCATGTGTCATGTGTCATGTGGTGTCATGTGTCATCATGTGTCATATGGTGTCATGTGGTATCATGTGTCATGAGTCATGTGGTGTCAGGTAGTGTCAATTGGTGTCATGTGTCATGTGGTGTGATGTGTCTTTTGGTGTCATGTGGTGTCATGTGTAATCATGTGTCATATGTTGTCATGTGTCATCATGTCTCATGTGTCATATGTCATGTGATATAATGTGGTGTCATGTGGTCATATGTCATGTGTCATGTGTCATGTGGTGTCATGTGTCATCATGTGGTATCATGTGGTGTCATGTGGTATAATGTGGTGTCATGTGGTGTCATGTCATGTGGTGTCACATGGTCAAGTGTCATGTGTCATATGGTGTCATGTGTCATGTGGTAACATGTGGTGTTATGTGTCATGTATCAAGTGGTGTCATATGGTGTCATGTGTCATGTGATGTCATGTGTCATCATGTTTCATGTGGTGCAATGTTTCATCATGTGTCATCATGTGTCATCATGTGTCATGTGTAATCAGTCATATGTGTCATGTGGTGTCCTGTATGATCATGTATCATGTGGTGTCATGTGGTGTCATGTGGTGTCATGTGTCATGTGGTGTCATGTGGTGTCATATCATGTGGTATCATGTGGTGTCATGTGTCCTGTGGTGTCATGTACCATGTGGTGTCATGTGTCATGTGGTATCATGTAGTATCAATTGGTGTCATGTGCCATGTGGTGTCATATGTTGTATGGTATCATGTGTTGTCATGTGGTGTCATGTGTCGTCATGTGTCATGTGGTGTCATGTGGTGTCATATGCCATGTGTCATCATGTGTCATGTGTTATCATATGGTGCCATATGTCATCATGTGCCATCATGTATCATGTGTTGTCAGTCATGTGGTGTCATGTATCATCGTGTATCATGTGTCATCATGTGGTGTCATGTGTCATGTATTGTCATGTGGTTTCATGTGGTGTTATGTGTCATGTGGTGTCATATGCCATCATATGTCATGTGTCATGTGGTATCAGGTGTCATGTGGTATCATGTGCCATGTGTCATCATGTGTCATGTGTTATCATGTGTTGTCATGTGTCATCATGTGTCATGTGATGTCATTTACGACATCATATGTCGTCATGTGGTGTCATGTTTCAAGTTGTGTCATGTGTCCTTTGGTGTCATGTGTTTTGTCATGTGGTGTCATGTGTCATGTGGTGTCATGTGGTGTCAAATGCCATGTGTCATCATGTGTCATGTGTTATCATATGTTGTCATGTGTCATCATGTGTCATGTGTCATCATGTGGTGTCATGTGGTGCCATGTGGTGTCAAGTGGCATCATATCATGTTATGTTATGTGGTGTCATGTGTCATATGTCATGTGGTATCATGTGGTGTCATGTGGTCATATGTCATGTGTCATGTGTCATGTGGTGTCATGTGTCATCATGTGGTGTCATGTGGTATCATGTGGTATAATGTGGTGTCATGATGTGTCATGTGTCATGTGGTATCATATGGTGTCATGTGTCATGTGGTGTCATGTGTCATCATGTTTCATGTGGTGCAATGTTTCATCATGTGTCATCATGTGTCATCATGTGTCATCATGTGTCATGTGTTAGCAGTCATATTTGTCATGTGGTGTCCTTTGTGATCATGTATCATGTGGTGTCATGTGGTGTCATGTGGTGTCATCTGTCATGTGGTGTCATGTGGTGTCATATCATGTGGTATCATGTGGTGTCATGTGTCCTGTGGTGTCATGTACCATGTGGTGTCATAAGTCATGTGGTGTCATGTAGTGTCAATTGGTGTCATGTGCCATGTGGTGTCATATGTTGTGTGGTATCATGTGTTGTCATGTGGTGTCATGTGTCGTCATGTGTCATGTGGTGTCATGTGGTGTCATATGCCATGTGTCATCATGTGTCATGTGTTATCATGTGGTGCCATATGTCATCATGTGCCATCATGTATCATGTGTTGTCAGTCATGTGGTGTCATGTGTCATCGTGTATCATGTGTCATCATGTGGTGTCATGTGTCATGTATTGTCATGTGGTTTCATGTGGTGTTATGTGTCATGTGGTGTCATATGCCATCATATGTCATGTGTCATGTGGTATCATGTGTCATGTGGTGTCATGTGTCATCATGTTTCATGTGCTGCCATGTTTCATCATGTGCCATCATGTGTCATGTGTTGTCAGTCATGTGGTGTCATGTGTCATTATGTAACATGTGTCATCATGTGGTGTCATGTGTCATGTATTGTCATGTGTTGTCATGTGGTTTCATGTCGAGTCATGTGTCATGTATTGTCATGTGTTGTCATGTGGTTTCATGTGTCATCATGTGTCATGTGGTATCATGTATCATCATGCGTCATATGGTGTCATATGTCATGTGATATCATGTGGTGTCATGTGGTATCATGTCATGTGATAGCACATGGTCATGTGTCATGTGGTGTCATGTGTTGTGTCATGTGTCATGTGGTGTCATGTGTCATGTGGTGTCATGTGTCATGTGATATCATGTTTCATGTGGTTTCATGTGTTGTCATTTGGTGTCATGTGTCATCATATGTCATGTGGTGTCATGTGGTATCATATGACATGTGTCTTCATGTGTCATGTGTTATCATGTGTCATCATGTGTCATGTGGTGTCATGTGTCATCATGTGTCATGTGGTGTCATGTGGTATCATGTGGTGTCATGTAGTGTCATGTCATGTGGAGTCACATGGTCAAGTGTCATGTGTCATATTGTGTCATGTGTCATGTGGTGACATGTGGTGTTATGTGTCATGTGTCATGTGGTGTCAAGTGGTGTCATGTGGTGTTATGTCATTTAGTGTCACGTGGTGATGTGCCATGTGGTGTCATGTGTCATCATGTGTCATCATGTGTCATCATGTGTCATCATGTGGTGTCATGTGGTGTCATGTGGTATAATGTGGTGTCATGTGGTGTCATGTCATGTGGAGTCACATGGTCAAGTGCCATGTGTCATGTGATGACATGTGGTGTTATATGTCATGTGTCATGTGGTGTCAAGTGGTGTCATGTGGTGTCATATGTCATGTGCTGGCATGTGTTGTCATGTGTCATTTGGTGTCATGTGTCATCATGTTTCAAGTGGTGCCATATGTCATCATGTGTCATCATGTGTCATGTGTTGTCATTCATATCGTGTCATTTGGTGTCCTGTGTCATCATGTGTCATCATGTGTCATGATATGGTGTCATGTGGTGTTATGTGGTGTAATGTGTCATGTGGTGTCATGTGGTGTCATATCATGTGGTGTCATGTGGTGTCACGTGTCATGTGGTATCATGTGCCATGTGGTGTCATGTGTCATGAGTCATGTGGTGTCATGTAGTGTCAATTGGTGTCATGTGGTGTCATGTGGTGTCATATGTCGTGTGGTGTCATGTGTTGTCATGTGGTGTCATGTGGTATTGTATGCCATGTGTCATGTGTCGTCATGTGTCATGTGGTGTCATGTGTCATGTATTGTCATGTGTTGTCATGTGGTTTCATGTGGTGTCATGTGTCATGTATTGTCATGTGGTGTCATGTGCCATCATGTGTCATGTGATGTCATGTGTCAGTATGTTTCATGTGGTGCCATCTGTCATCATTTGTCACCATGTGTTGTCATGTGTCATGTGTTGTCAGTCATGTGGTGTCATGTGGCGTCATGTGTCATCTGTGTCATCATGTGGTGTCATGTGGTGTCATATCATGTGATGTTATATGGTGTCATGTGTCATGTGTCATTTGGTGTCATGCGTCATGTGGTGTCATGTGGTGTCATGTGGTGTCATGTGTCATGAGTCATGTGGTGTCATATAGTATCAATTGGTGTCATGTGGCATCATGTGGTGTCATATGTCATGTGGTGTCATGTGTTGTCATGTGGTGTCATGTGTTGTCATGTGTCATGTGGTGTCATGTGTGTCATATGCCATGTGTCATCATGTGTCATGTGTTTTCATGTGTTGTCATGTGTCATCATGTGTCATGTGTCATCATGTGTCATCATGTGTCATGTGTCATGTGGTGTCATGTGTCATGTGGTGTCATGTCATGTGGTGTCACGTGGTCATGTGTCATGTGTCATGTTGTATCATGTGGTATGTGTCATATGGTATCATGTGGTATCATGTGTCATGTGGTATCATGTGGTGTCATGTGTCATGTGGTGTCATGTGTCATAATGTTTCATGTGGTGCCATGTGTCATCATGTGCCATCATGTGTCATGTGTTGTTAGTCATGTGGTGTCATGTGTCATGTGGTGTCATGTGGTATCATGTGCCATGTGTCATGTGGTGTCATGTGTCATCATGTGTCATGTGGTGCCATGTGTCATGTGGTGTCATGTGGTGTCATATCATATGGTGTCATGTGGTGTTATGTGTCATGTGGTATTGTCATGTGGTGTCATGTGGTGTCATGTGCCATGTGTCATCATGTGTCATGTGTTATCATGTGTTGTCATGTGTCATCATGTGTCATGTGGTGTCATGTATCATCATGTGTCATGTGGTGTCATGTGTCATGTGGTATCATGTGGTGTCATGTGGTGTCATGTCATGTGGAGTCACATGGTCATGAGGCATGTGTCATTTGTTGTCATATATCATGTTGTGTTGTGTCATGTGTCATGTGATGTCATGTGGTGTCATATCCTGTGGTGTCATGTGGTGTCATGTGTCATGTGGTGTCATGTGCCATCATGTGTCATGTGGTATGTGCCATGTGTCATTTGGTGTCATGTGGTGTCATGTGGCATGTGGTGTCATGTGTCATCATGTTTTATGTGGTGCCATGTGTCATCATGTGTTATCATGTGTCATGTGTTGTCAGTCATGTGATGTCATGTGTCATCATGTATCATGTGTCATCATGTGGTGTCATGTTTCATGTGTTGTCATGTGTTGTCATGTGGTGTCATGTGTCATGTATTGTCATGTGTTGTCATGTGCCATCATATGTCATGTGTCATGTGGTGTCATGTGGCATGTGGTGTCATGTGCCATGTGTCATCATGTGGCATGTGTTATCATGTGTTGTCATGTGTCATCATGTGTCATGTGATGTCATGTATCATCATGTGTCATGTGGTGTCATGTGTCATGTGATGTCATGTGTCATGTGTCGTCATCTGTCATGTGGTGTCATGTGTCATCATGTGTCATGTGGTACCATGTATCATGTGGTGTCATGTGGTGTCATATCATGTGGTATCATGTGGTGTTATGTGTCATGTGGTGTTGTCATGTGGTGTCATGTGCCATGTGTCATCATGTGTCATGTGTTATCATGTGTTGTCATGTGTCATGTGGTGTCATGTGTCATGTGGTGTCATGTGTCATGTGGTGTTATGTGTCATGTGGTGTCAAGTGGTGTCATGTGATGTCATGTGTCATTTGTCATGTGGTGTCATGTGTTAGTATGTTTCATGTGGTGCCATGTGTCATCATGTGTTATCATGTGTCGTTATGTGTCATGTATTGTCAGTCATGTGGTGTCATGTGGTGTCATGTGTCATCATGTGTCATCATGTGGTGTCATGTGGTGTCATGTGATGTCATGTAGTGTCAATTGGTGTCATGTGGCGTCACGTGGTGTCATATGTCATGTGGTGTCATGTATTGTCATGTGGTGTCATGTGTCATCATGTGTCATGTAATGTCATGTGGTGTCATATATACCCTGTGTCATCATGTGTCATGTGTTATCATGTGTTGTCATGTGTCATCATGTGTCATGTGGTGTGATGTGTCATGTGTCATGTGGTGTCATGTGTCATGTGGTGTCATGTCATGTGGTATCACGTGGTCATGTGTCATGTGTCATGTTGTGTCATGTGGTATGTGTCATGTGGTGTCATGTGGTGTCATGTGTCATGTGGTGTCATGTGGTGTCATGTGTCATGTGGTGTCATGTATCATGTTTCATGTGCTGCCATGTGTCACTATGTGCCATCATGTGTCATGTGTTGACAGTCATGTGGTGTCATGTGTCATCATGTATCATGTGTCATCATGTGGTGTCATGTGTCATGTATTGTCATGTGGTTTCATGTGGTGTCATGTGTCATGTATTGTCATGTGGTGTCATGTGCCATCATATGTCATGTGTCATGTGGTATCAGGTGTCATGTGGTGCCATGTGCCATGTGTCATCATGAGTCATGTGTTACCATGTGTTGTCATGTGTCATTGTGTGTCATGTGGTGTCATCTATCATCATGCGCCATGTGGTATCATGTGGTATCATGTGGTGTGATGTCATGTGATGTCACATGGTCATGTGTCATGTGATGTCATATGTCATGTTGTGTCATGTATCATGTGGTGTCAAGTGGTGTCATATCATGTGGTGGCATGTGGTGGCATGTGTCATGTGTCATGTGGTATGTGTCATGTGGTGTCATGTGTCATGTGGTATCATATGTCATGTGGTGTCATGTGGTATCATGTGTCATCATGTGTCATATGGTATCATGTGGTGTCATATGACATGTGTCATCATGTGTCATGTGTTATCACGTGTCATCATGTGTCATGTGGTGTCATGTCTCATCATGTGTTATGTGTCATGTGGTGTCATGTGTCATGTGGTATCATGTGGTGTCATGTCATGTGATGTTACATGGTCATGTATCATGTGGTGTCATGTGTCATGTGGTGTCATGTGTTGTCATGTGGTGTCATGTGTCATGTATTGTCATGTGTTGTCATGTGCCATCATATGTCATGTGTCATGTGGTGTCATGTGGCATGTGGTGTCATGTGCCATGTGTCATCATGTGGCATGTGTTATCATGTGTTGTCATGTGTCATCATGTGTCATGTGATGTCATGTATCATCATGTGTCATGTGGTGTCATGTGTCATGTGATGTCATGTGTCATGTGTCGTCATCTGTCATGTGGTGTCATGTGTCATCATGTGTCATGTGGTACCATGTATCATGTGGTGTCATGTGGTGTCATATCATGTGGTATCATGTGGTGTTATGTGTCATGTGGTGTTGTCATGTGGTGTCATGTGCCATGTGTCATCATGTGTCATGTGTTATCATGTGTTGTCATGTGTCATGTGGTGTCATGTGTCATGTGGTGTCATGTGTCATGTGGTGTTATGTGTCATGTGGTGTCAAGTGGTGTCATGTGATGTCATGTGTCATTTGTCATGTGGTGTCATGTGTTAGTATGTTTCATGTGGTGCCATGTGTCATCATGTGTTATCATGTGTCGTTATGTGTCATGTATTGTCAGTCATGTGGTGTCATGTGGTGTCATGTGTCATCATGTGTCATCATGTGGTGTCATGTGTCATGTGGTATCATGTGGTGTCATGTGGTGTCATGTCATGTGGAGTCACATGGTCATGAGGCATGTGTCATGTGGTGTCATATATCATGTTGTGTTGTGTCATGTGTCATGTGATATCATGTGGTGTCATATCCTGTGATGTCATGTGGTGTCATGTGTCATGTGGTGTCATGTGCCATCATGTGTCATGTGGTATGTGCCATGTGTCATTTGGTGTCATGTGGTGTCATGTGGCATGTGGTGTCATGTGTCATCATGTTTTATGTGGTGCCATGTGTCATCATGTGTTATCATGTGTCATGTGTTGTCAGTCATGTGGTGTCATGTGTCATCATGTATCATGTGTCATCATGTGGTGTCATGTTTCATGTGTTGTCATGTGTTGTCATGTGGTGTCATGTGTCATGTATTGTCATGTGTTGTCATGTGCCATCATATGTCATGTGTCATGTGGTGTCATGTGGCATGTGGTGTCATGTGCCATGTGTCATCATGTGGCATGTGTTATCATGTGTTGTCATGTGTCATCATGTGTCATGTGGTGTCATGTATCATCATGTGTCATGTGGTGTCATGTGTCATGTGATGTCATGTGTCATGTGTCGTCATCTGTCATGTGGTGTCATGTGTCATCATGTGTCATGTGGTAGCATGTATCATGTGGTGTCATGTGGTGGCATATCATGTGGTGTCATGTGGTGTTATGTGTCATGTGGTGTTGTCATGTGGTGTCATGTGCCATGTGTCATCATGTGTCATGTGTTATCTAGTGTTGTCATATGTCATGTGGTGTCATGTATCATGTGGTGTCATGTGTCATGTGGTGTTATGTGTCATGTGGAGTCAAGTGGTGTCATGTGATGTCATGTGTCATTTGTCATGTGGTGTCATGTGTTAGTATGTTTCATGTGTTGTTATGTGTCATGTATTGTCAGTCATGTGGTGTCATGTGGTATCATGTGTCATCATGTGTCATCATGTGGTGTCATGTGGTGTCATGTGGTGTCATGTAGTGTCAATTGGTGTCATGTGGCGTCACGTGGTGTCATATGTCATGTGGTGTCATGTGTTGTCATGTGGTGTCATGTGTTATCATGTGTCATGTGGTGTCATGTGGTGTCATATATACCCTGTGTCATCATGTGTCATGTGTTATCATGTGTTGTCATGTGTCATCATGTGTCATGTGGTGTCATGTGTCATCATGTGTCATGTGTCATGTGGTGTCGTGTGTCATGTGGTGTCATGTCATGTGGTGTCACGTGGTCATGTGTCATGTTGTGTCATGTGGTATGTGTCATGTGGTGTCATGTGGTGTCATGTGTCATGTGGTGTCATGTGGTGTCATGTGTCATGTGGTGTCATGTATCATGTTTCATGTGCTGCCATGTTTCATCATGTGCCATCATGTGTCATGTGTTGACAGTCATGTGGTGTCATGTGTCATCATGTATCATGTGTTATCATGTGGTGTCATGTGTCATGTATTGTCATGTGGTTTCATGTGGTATCATGTGTCATGTATTGTCATGTGGTATCATGTGCCATCATATGTCATGTGTCATGTGGTATCAGGTGTCATGTGGTGTCATGTGCCATGTGTCATCATGAGTCATATGTTACCATGTGTTGTCATGTGTCATTGTGTCATGTGGTGTCATCTATCATCATGCGTCATGTGGTATCATGTGGTATCATGTGGTGTGATGTCATGTGATGTCACATGGTCATGTGTCATGTGATGTCATATGTCATGTTGTGTCATGTATCATGTGGTGTCAAGTGGTGTCATATCATGTGGTGGCATGTGGTGTCATGTGTCATGTGTCATGTGGTATCATGTGTCATGTGGTGTCATGTGTCATGTGGTATCATGTGTCATGTGGTGTCATGTGTTGTCATGTGGTATCATGTGTCATCATGTGTCATGTGGTATCATGGGATGTCATATGACATGTGTCATCATGTGTCATGTGGTGTCATGTATCATCATGTGTCATGTGGTGTCATGTGATATTGTGTGCCATGTGTCATGTGTCGTCATGTGTCATGTGGTGTCATGTGGTGCCATGTGTCATCATGTGCCATCATGTGTCATGTGTTGTCAGTCATGTGATGTCATGTGTCATCATGTATCATGTGTCATCATGTGGTGTCATGTGTCATATATTGTCATGTGGTTTCATGTGGTGTCATGTGTCATGTGGTGTCATGTGCCATCATATATCATGTGTCATGTGGTATCAGGTGTCATGTGGTGTCATGTGCCATGTGTCATCATGTGTCATGTGTTATCATGTGATGTCATTTATCATTATGTGTATCAAATAAGAGGAACCCAGTCGCTGTTTCTTTCTACTGCTTTATTTTATTTAGAGCAGATTACACCCAACTTTTTTTTTAATTTCATGGGTGTTGTGATTTATTTATTCATAACCACATTTACAAGTTGCTTCAATTGGATGAACCAGTATATTAGTCCGAGGACATTTTTTTGTCAAACACCAGAGGCTAGTGTTTTGTATACAAATTTTACAAAAAACATTCAAACAAACAATTTAAACAACAACACTATACATTACTATACATTTTTACATAAATTTACATGTGATTTGCAACAAACTATTGTTGAACCCTACTAACAATTTTTACTACCAGGCCGTAATTATATAACTTCAATGAAATTAGGGACTGGTTGCGCCAGGGCATGCCATTTTTCATGCACCTTTCTGTGTAAATTCACAGTATTCAACTACTGGCCCTTGGCGCATTAAATGTTCGAGAACGAATCAGGTACTAAACAAGCCGACGCATTTCCAAGCCTGTGTGTTGCTCGCCAGGCTTGTCTTCAGGGCTTTTGTTAGTTGGGTACCTAAAAGATTGAGGGGAGATCTTATTTACAATGGGACCTTACATTTGCATCAGTTTTGTACTATAAGCCGTTTGCGATGGTATTACCTTTATGGGCGTTGGGTTGAATCTATCATGGTGGGAACTGCAGGGCATTCAATGATTCTGTAAGGGTAAGAGGAACTAGTTATATCCCTAATCTGCATTTATGCAACCAGTTGTCACAATGATTCGGAAGGTCAGGGGACTTACTTTTTTGGGACCTCGTTTTTTGTGTTGAAGGATGGGAATCTGTTTTTCTTTATGCTGTGTTTTCCTTCTCTTTTCCATCTCGTTTATCTGGGCTGCTACGGCAGGGCCTGTTTTTAGTGAGACGTGTGGAGAGCCCTTAGTAAACAGTTCAAATATTTTCTGATCATAAAACAGTAACCTTTTGTTAGATTTGCTTACTTGTGGGTTTAGTCCGCGGTGCACCGCCGCTTTTTTTTGATGCACAGTGCCGCCTGTGGCTTTGTTTTCATAAAGCTCACGTGTAGCTAAAAAAACAATAATAAAAGGCAGAAAGATTCATTAAGAATTTGTGCCATGTGGACGCCTCGTTTGCCCCGCGGTTCACTGCCCTTACCTTTGGGTCTTTTAGACGCTCGTAATTTTCCTTGCTGCTTCCATGACAAACTGGTGTTCAGTGGTGTTTAGTCACATGACCACTTCTGTTTAAATCTAGTCATGTGATGAAGGGATTATGGGAGATGTAGTCCTAAAATAAAAAATGGTAGATCAGTGTCTTTACAGCAGACATCAGTGTGCGTTCAAATTTCAAGTTGTTCGTTCATGTGTCATGTGGTGTCATGTGTCATGTGGTATCATGTGGTGTCATGTGGTATCATGTCATGTGGTGTCACATGGTCATGTGTCATGTGGTGTCATATAGCATGTTGTGTTGTGTCATGTGTCATGTGGTGTCATATCATGTGTTATCATGTGGTGTCATGTGTCATGTGTCATGTGGTGTCATGTGCAATGTGGTGACATGTGTCATGTGGTATCATGTGTGTGTGGTGTCATGTGTTGTCATGTGTCATCATGTGTCATGTGTTATCATGTGTTGTCATGTGTCATGTGGTGTCATGTTTCATCATGTTTCATGTGGTGTCATGTAAATGTAAATGTAAAATGTAAATGTAGGTGTACTTATATAGCGCAAACCTGTCACCCAAAGGGCATCCTGGCGCTTGCTTAGGGAACCCATCCTGGTATTCCCCTGTGAGAAACCCCGGCAGGGTGTCCACAAGGTGAAAGCCAGGCATCCCGCCGCGAGGGGCCGTCGTGGAGATTAAGCAAGCTATTGCCCAGAGTTGCAGAGTGTGACCCCGTGATTCGAGTAGGCACCGGAGCGAGAATTGTCGAGTCCGTGGAATTTTGAGCCCGAGACCCGCCGAGGCAGAGAATCGAACCCTGGTCCACGGTCGATCTCAGCTTCCGGGTCTGCCGCCTCTAACTACTGAGCCACGCTATTGTGTGCCATGTGTTATGTGTCGTCATGTGTCATGTGGTGTCATGTGTCATGTATTGTCATGTGTTGTCATGTGGTTTCATGTGGTGTTGTGTGTCATGTATTGTCATATGGTGTCATGTGCCATCATGTGTCATGTGTCATGTGGTGTCATGTGTCATCATGTGTCATGTGGTGTCATGTATCGTCATGCGTCATGTGGTATCATGTGTCATGTGATATCATGTGGCATCATGTTGTGTTGTGTCATATATCATGTGCTGTCATATCATGTGGTGTCATGTGGTTTCATGTGTCATGTGATGTCATGTGTCATGTGGTGTCATGTGTAATGTGGTATCATGTTTCATGTGGTGTCATGTGTTGTCATTTGGTGTCATGTGTCATCATGTGTCATGTGGTGTCATGTGGTGTCATATGACATGTGTCTTCATGTGTCATGTGTTATCATGTGTCATCATGTATCATGTGGTGTAATGTGTCATCATGTGTCATATGGTGTCATGTGGTATCATGTGGTGTCATGTGGTGTCATGTCATGTGTTGTCACGTGATCATGTGTCATGTGGTGTCATGTGTCGTCATGTGTCATCATGTGTCATAATGTGGTGTCATGTGGTGTCATGTGGTATAATGTGGTGTCATGTGGTTTCATGTGGTGTCATGTGTCATGTATTGTCATGTGGTGTCATGTGCCATCATATGTCATGTGTCATGTGGTGTCATGTGTCATGTGGTGTCATGTGCCATGTGTCATCATGTGTCATGTGGTATCATGTGTCATGTGGTATCATATGGTATCATGTGCCATGTATCATCATATGTCATGTGGTGTCATGTGTCATGTGGTGTCATGTGGTATTGTGTGCCATGTGTCATGTGTCATCATGTGTCATGTGGTGTCATGTGTCATCATGTGTCATGTGGTGCCATGTATCATGTGGTGTCATATCATATGGTGTCATGTGGTGTTTTGTGTGTCATGTGCCATGTGTCATCATGTGTCATCATGTGTCATGTGTTATCATGTGTTGTAATGTGTCATCATATGTCATGTGGTGTCATGTGTCATGTGGTGTCATGTGGTGTTATGTGTCATGTGGTGTCATGTGGTGTCAAGTGGTGTCATGTGGTGTCATGTGTCATTTGTCATGTGGTGTCATGTGATGTCATGTATCAGTGTGTTTCATGTGGTGCCATGTGTCATCATGTGTCATCATGTGTCATGTGTTGTCAGTCATGTGGTGTCATGTGGTGTCATGTGGTGTCATGTGTCATCATGTGTCATCATGTGGTGTCATGTGGTGTCATGTGATGTCATGTGGCATCATATCATGTGATGTTATGTGGTGTCATATGTCATGTGGTGTCATGTGTCATGTGGTGTCATGTGGTGTCATGTGGTGTCATGTGTCATGAGTCATGTGGTTTCATGTAGTGTCAATTGGTGTCATGTGGTGTCATATGTCATGTGGTGTCATGTGATGTCATGTGTCATCATATGGTATCATGTGGTGTCATATGCCATGTGTCATGTGTCATGTGGTGTCATGTATTATCATGTGTTGTCATGTGGTTTCATGTGATGTCATGTGTCATGTATCATCATGTGGTGTCATGTGCCATCATATATCATGTGTCATGTGGTGTCATGTGTCATCATGTGTCATGTGGTGTCATGTGTTGTCATGCATCATGTGGTGTCATGTATCATCATGTTTCATGTGGTGTCATGTGGTATTGTGTGCCATGTTTCATGTGTCAGCATGTGTCATGTGGTGTCATGTGTCATGTATTGTCATGTGTTGTCATGTGGTTTCATGTGGTGTCATGTGTCATGTATTGTCATGTGGTGTCATGTGCCATCATGTGTCATGTGTCATGTGGTGTCATGTGTCATCATGTGTCATATGGTGTCATGTGGTATCATGTGTCATGAGTCATGTGGTGTCAGGTAGTGTCAATTGGTGTCATGTGTCATGTGGTGTGATGTGTCTTTTGGTGTCATGTGGTGTCATGTGTAATCATGTGTCATATGTTGTCATGTGTCATCATGTCTCATGTGTCATATGTCATGTGATATAATGTGGTGTCATGTGGTCATATGTCATGTGTCATGTGTCATGTGGTGTCATGTGTCATCATGTGGTATCATGTGGTGTCATGTGGTATAATGTGGTGTCATGTGGTGTCATGTCATGTGGTGTCACATGGTCAAGTGTCATGTGTCATATGGTGTCATGTGTCATGTGGTAACATGTGGTGTTATGTGTCATGTATCAAGTGGTGTCATATGGTGTCATGTGTCATGTGATGTCATGTGTCATCATGTTTCATGTGGTGCAATGTTTCATCATGTGTCATCATGTGTCATCATGTGTCATGTGTAATCAGTCATATGTGTCATGTGGTGTCCTGTATGATCATGTATCATGTGGTGTCATGTGGTGTCATGTGGTGTCATGTGTCATGTGGTGTCATGTGGTGTCATATCATGTGGTATCATGTGGTGTCATGTGTCCTGTGGTGTCATGTACCATGTGGTGTCATGTGTCATGTGGTATCATGTAGTATCAATTGGTGTCATGTGCCATGTGGTGTCATATGTTGTATGGTATCATGTGTTGTCATGTGGTGTCATGTGTCGTCATGTGTCATGTGGTGTCATGTGGTGTCATATGCCATGTGTCATCATGTGTCATGTGTTATCATATGGTGCCATATGTCATCATGTGCCATCATGTATCATGTGTTGTCAGTCATGTGGTGTCATGTATCATCGTGTATCATGTGTCATCATGTGGTGTCATGTGTCATGTATTGTCATGTGGTTTCATGTGGTGTTATGTGTCATGTGGTGTCATATGCCATCATATGTCATGTGTCATGTGGTATCAGGTGTCATGTGGTATCATGTGCCATGTGTCATCATGTGTCATGTGTTATCATGTGTTGTCATGTGTCATCATGTGTCATGTGATGTCATTTACGACATCATATGTCGTCATGTGGTGTCATGTTTCAAGTTGTGTCATGTGTCCTTTGGTGTCATGTGTTTTGTCATGTGGTGTCATGTGTCATGTGGTGTCATGTGGTGTCAAATGCCATGTGTCATCATGTGTCATGTGTTATCATATGTTGTCATGTGTCATCATGTGTCATGTGTCATCATGTGTCATCATGTGGTGTCATGTGGTGCCATGTGGTGTCAAGTGGCATCATATCATGTTATGTTATGTGGTGTCATGTGTCATATGTCATGTGGTATCATGTGGTGTCATGTGGTCATATGTCATGTGTCATGTGTCATGTGGTGTCATGTGTCATCATGTGGTGTCATGTGGTATCATGTGGTATAATGTGGTGTCATGATGTGTCATGTGTCATGTGGTATCATATGGTGTCATGTGTCATGTGGTGTCATGTGTCATCATGTTTCATGTGGTGCAATGTTTCATCATGTGTCATCATGTGTCATCATGTGTCATCATGTGTCATGTGTTAGCAGTCATATTTGTCATGTGGTGTCCTTTGTGATCATGTATCATGTGGTGTCATGTGGTGTCATGTGGTGTCATCTGTCATGTGGTGTCATGTGGTGTCATATCATGTGGTATCATGTGGTGTCATGTGTCCTGTGGTGTCATGTACCATGTGGTGTCATAAGTCATGTGGTGTCATGTAGTGTCAATTGGTGTCATGTGCCATGTGGTGTCATATGTTGTGTGGTATCATGTGTTGTCATGTGGTGTCATGTGTCGTCATGTGTCATGTGGTGTCATGTGGTGTCATATGCCATGTGTCATCATGTGTCATGTGTTATCATGTGGTGCCATATGTCATCATGTGCCATCATGTATCATGTGTTGTCAGTCATGTGGTGTCATGTGTCATCGTGTATCATGTGTCATCATGTGGTGTCATGTGTCATGTATTGTCATGTGGTTTCATGTGGTGTTATGTGTCATGTGGTGTCATATGCCATCATATGTCATGTGTCATGTGGTATCATGTGTCATGTGGTGTCATGTGTCATCATGTTTCATGTGCTGCCATGTTTCATCATGTGCCATCATGTGTCATGTGTTGTCAGTCATGTGGTGTCATGTGTCATTATGTAACATGTGTCATCATGTGGTGTCATGTGTCATGTATTGTCATGTGTTGTCATGTGGTTTCATGTCGAGTCATGTGTCATGTATTGTCATGTGTTGTCATGTGGTTTCATGTGTCATCATGTGTCATGTGGTATCATGTATCATCATGCGTCATATGGTGTCATATGTCATGTGATATCATGTGGTGTCATGTGGTATCATGTCATGTGATAGCACATGGTCATGTGTCATGTGGTGTCATGTGTTGTGTCATGTGTCATGTGGTGTCATGTGTCATGTGGTGTCATGTGTCATGTGATATCATGTTTCATGTGGTTTCATGTGTTGTCATTTGGTGTCATGTGTCATCATATGTCATGTGGTGTCATGTGGTATCATATGACATGTGTCTTCATGTGTCATGTGTTATCATGTGTCATCATGTGTCATGTGGTGTCATGTGTCATCATGTGTCATGTGGTGTCATGTGGTATCATGTGGTGTCATGTAGTGTCATGTCATGTGGAGTCACATGGTCAAGTGTCATGTGTCATATTGTGTCATGTGTCATGTGGTGACATGTGGTGTTATGTGTCATGTGTCATGTGGTGTCAAGTGGTGTCATGTGGTGTTATGTCATTTAGTGTCACGTGGTGATGTGCCATGTGGTGTCATGTGTCATCATGTGTCATCATGTGTCATCATGTGGTGTCATGTGGTGTCATGTGGTATAATGTGGTGTCATGTGGTGTCATGTCATGTGGAGTCACATGGTCAAGTGCCATGTGTCATGTGATGACATGTGGTGTTATATGTCATGTGTCATGTGGTGTCAAGTGGTGTCATGTGGTGTCATATGTCATGTGCTGGCATGTGTTGTCATGTGTCATTTGGTGTCATGTGTCATCATGTTTCAAGTGGTGCCATATGTCATCATGTGTCATCATGTGTCATGTGTTGTCATTCATATCGTGTCATTTGGTGTCCTGTGTCATCATGTGTCATCATGTGTCATGATATGGTGTCATGTGGTGTTATGTGGTGTAATGTGTCATGTGGTGTCATGTGGTGTCATATCATGTGGTGTCATGTGGTGTCACGTGTCATGTGGTATCATGTGCCATGTGGTGTCATGTGTCATGAGTCATGTGGTGTCATGTAGTGTCAATTGGTGTCATGTGGTGTCATGTGGTGTCATATGTCGTGTGGTGTCATGTGTTGTCATGTGGTGTCATGTGGTATTGTATGCCATGTGTCATGTGTCGTCATGTGTCATGTGGTGTCATGTGTCATGTATTGTCATGTGTTGTCATGTGGTTTCATGTGGTGTCATGTGTCATGTATTGTCATGTGGTGTCATGTGCCATCATGTGTCATGTGATGTCATGTGTCAGTATGTTTCATGTGGTGCCATCTGTCATCATTTGTCACCATGTGTTGTCATGTGTCATGTGTTGTCAGTCATGTGGTGTCATGTGGCGTCATGTGTCATCTGTGTCATCATGTGGTGTCATGTGGTGTCATATCATGTGATGTTATATGGTGTCATGTGTCATGTGTCATTTGGTGTCATGCGTCATGTGGTGTCATGTGGTGTCATGTGGTGTCATGTGTCATGAGTCATGTGGTGTCATATAGTATCAATTGGTGTCATGTGGCATCATGTGGTGTCATATGTCATGTGGTGTCATGTGTTGTCATGTGGTGTCATGTGTTGTCATGTGTCATGTGGTGTCATGTGTGTCATATGCCATGTGTCATCATGTGTCATGTGTTTTCATGTGTTGTCATGTGTCATCATGTGTCATGTGTCATCATGTGTCATCATGTGTCATGTGTCATGTGGTGTCATGTGTCATGTGGTGTCATGTCATGTGGTGTCACGTGGTCATGTGTCATGTGTCATGTTGTATCATGTGGTATGTGTCATATGGTATCATGTGGTATCATGTGTCATGTGGTATCATGTGGTGTCATGTGTCATGTGGTGTCATGTGTCATAATGTTTCATGTGGTGCCATGTGTCATCATGTGCCATCATGTGTCATGTGTTGTTAGTCATGTGGTGTCATGTGTCATGTGGTGTCATGTGGTATCATGTGCCATGTGTCATGTGGTGTCATGTGTCATCATGTGTCATGTGGTGCCATGTGTCATGTGGTGTCATGTGGTGTCATATCATATGGTGTCATGTGGTGTTATGTGTCATGTGGTATTGTCATGTGGTGTCATGTGGTGTCATGTGCCATGTGTCATCATGTGTCATGTGTTATCATGTGTTGTCATGTGTCATCATGTGTCATGTGGTGTCATGTATCATCATGTGTCATGTGGTGTCATGTGTCATGTGGTATCATGTGGTGTCATGTGGTGTCATGTCATGTGGAGTCACATGGTCATGAGGCATGTGTCATTTGTTGTCATATATCATGTTGTGTTGTGTCATGTGTCATGTGATGTCATGTGGTGTCATATCCTGTGGTGTCATGTGGTGTCATGTGTCATGTGGTGTCATGTGCCATCATGTGTCATGTGGTATGTGCCATGTGTCATTTGGTGTCATGTGGTGTCATGTGGCATGTGGTGTCATGTGTCATCATGTTTTATGTGGTGCCATGTGTCATCATGTGTTATCATGTGTCATGTGTTGTCAGTCATGTGATGTCATGTGTCATCATGTATCATGTGTCATCATGTGGTGTCATGTTTCATGTGTTGTCATGTGTTGTCATGTGGTGTCATGTGTCATGTATTGTCATGTGTTGTCATGTGCCATCATATGTCATGTGTCATGTGGTGTCATGTGGCATGTGGTGTCATGTGCCATGTGTCATCATGTGGCATGTGTTATCATGTGTTGTCATGTGTCATCATGTGTCATGTGATGTCATGTATCATCATGTGTCATGTGGTGTCATGTGTCATGTGATGTCATGTGTCATGTGTCGTCATCTGTCATGTGGTGTCATGTGTCATCATGTGTCATGTGGTACCATGTATCATGTGGTGTCATGTGGTGTCATATCATGTGGTATCATGTGGTGTTATGTGTCATGTGGTGTTGTCATGTGGTGTCATGTGCCATGTGTCATCATGTGTCATGTGTTATCATGTGTTGTCATGTGTCATGTGGTGTCATGTGTCATGTGGTGTCATGTGTCATGTGGTGTTATGTGTCATGTGGTGTCAAGTGGTGTCATGTGATGTCATGTGTCATTTGTCATGTGGTGTCATGTGTTAGTATGTTTCATGTGGTGCCATGTGTCATCATGTGTTATCATGTGTCGTTATGTGTCATGTATTGTCAGTCATGTGGTGTCATGTGGTGTCATGTGTCATCATGTGTCATCATGTGGTGTCATGTGGTGTCATGTGATGTCATGTAGTGTCAATTGGTGTCATGTGGCGTCACGTGGTGTCATATGTCATGTGGTGTCATGTATTGTCATGTGGTGTCATGTGTCATCATGTGTCATGTAATGTCATGTGGTGTCATATATACCCTGTGTCATCATGTGTCATGTGTTATCATGTGTTGTCATGTGTCATCATGTGTCATGTGGTGTGATGTGTCATGTGTCATGTGGTGTCATGTGTCATGTGGTGTCATGTCATGTGGTATCACGTGGTCATGTGTCATGTGTCATGTTGTGTCATGTGGTATGTGTCATGTGGTGTCATGTGGTGTCATGTGTCATGTGGTGTCATGTGGTGTCATGTGTCATGTGGTGTCATGTATCATGTTTCATGTGCTGCCATGTGTCACTATGTGCCATCATGTGTCATGTGTTGACAGTCATGTGGTGTCATGTGTCATCATGTATCATGTGTCATCATGTGGTGTCATGTGTCATGTATTGTCATGTGGTTTCATGTGGTGTCATGTGTCATGTATTGTCATGTGGTGTCATGTGCCATCATATGTCATGTGTCATGTGGTATCAGGTGTCATGTGGTGCCATGTGCCATGTGTCATCATGAGTCATGTGTTACCATGTGTTGTCATGTGTCATTGTGTGTCATGTGGTGTCATCTATCATCATGCGCCATGTGGTATCATGTGGTATCATGTGGTGTGATGTCATGTGATGTCACATGGTCATGTGTCATGTGATGTCATATGTCATGTTGTGTCATGTATCATGTGGTGTCAAGTGGTGTCATATCATGTGGTGGCATGTGGTGGCATGTGTCATGTGTCATGTGGTATGTGTCATGTGGTGTCATGTGTCATGTGGTATCATATGTCATGTGGTGTCATGTGGTATCATGTGTCATCATGTGTCATATGGTATCATGTGGTGTCATATGACATGTGTCATCATGTGTCATGTGTTATCACGTGTCATCATGTGTCATGTGGTGTCATGTCTCATCATGTGTTATGTGTCATGTGGTGTCATGTGTCATGTGGTATCATGTGGTGTCATGTCATGTGATGTTACATGGTCATGTATCATGTGGTGTCATGTGTCATGTGGTGTCATGTGTTGTCATGTGGTGTCATGTGTCATGTATTGTCATGTGTTGTCATGTGCCATCATATGTCATGTGTCATGTGGTGTCATGTGGCATGTGGTGTCATGTGCCATGTGTCATCATGTGGCATGTGTTATCATGTGTTGTCATGTGTCATCATGTGTCATGTGATGTCATGTATCATCATGTGTCATGTGGTGTCATGTGTCATGTGATGTCATGTGTCATGTGTCGTCATCTGTCATGTGGTGTCATGTGTCATCATGTGTCATGTGGTACCATGTATCATGTGGTGTCATGTGGTGTCATATCATGTGGTATCATGTGGTGTTATGTGTCATGTGGTGTTGTCATGTGGTGTCATGTGCCATGTGTCATCATGTGTCATGTGTTATCATGTGTTGTCATGTGTCATGTGGTGTCATGTGTCATGTGGTGTCATGTGTCATGTGGTGTTATGTGTCATGTGGTGTCAAGTGGTGTCATGTGATGTCATGTGTCATTTGTCATGTGGTGTCATGTGTTAGTATGTTTCATGTGGTGCCATGTGTCATCATGTGTTATCATGTGTCGTTATGTGTCATGTATTGTCAGTCATGTGGTGTCATGTGGTGTCATGTGTCATCATGTGTCATCATGTGGTGTCATGTGGTGTCATGTGGTGTCATGTAGTGTCAATTGGTGTCATGTGGCGTCACGTGGTGTCATATGTCATGTGGTGTCATGTATTGTCATGTGGTGTCATGTGTCATCATGTGTCATGTAATGTCATGTGGTGTCATATATACCCTGTGTCATCATGTGTCATGTGTTATCATGTGTTGTCATGTGTCATCATGTGTCATGTGGTGTGATGTGTCATCATGTGTCATGTGTCATGTGGTGTCATGTGTCATGTGGTGTCATGTCATGTGGTATCACGTGGTCATGTGTCATGTGTCATGTTGTGTCATGTGGTATGTGTCATGTGGTGTCATGTGGTGTCATGTGTCATGTGGTGTCATGTGGTGTCATGTGTCATGTGGTGTCATGTATCATGTTTCATGTGCTGCCATGTGTCATTATGTGCCATCATGTGTCATGTGTTGACAGTCATGTGGTGTCATGTGTCATCATGTATCATGTGTCATCATGTGGTGTCATGTGTCATGTATTGTCATGTGGTTTCATGTGGTGTCATGTGTCATGTATTATCATGTGGTGTCATGTGCCATCATATGTCATGTGTCATGTGGTATCAGGTGTCATGTGGTGCCATGTGCCATGTGTCATCATGAGTCATGTGTTACCATGTGTTGTCATGTGTCATTGTGTGTCATGTGGTGTCATCTATCATCATGCGCCATGTGGTATCATGTGGTATCATGTGGTGTGATGTCATGTGATGTCACATGGTCATGTGTCATGTGATGTCATATGTCATGTTGTGTCATGTATCATGTGGTGTCAAGTGGTGTCATATCATGTGGTGGCATGTGGTGGCATGTGTCATGTGTCATGTGGTATGTGTCATGTGGTGTCATGTGTCATGTGGTATCATATGTCATGTGGTGTCATGTGTTGTCATGTGGTATCATGTGTCATCATGTGTCATATGGTATCATGTGGTGTCATATGACATGTGTCATCATGTGTCATGTGTTATCACGTGTCATCATGTGTCATGTGGTGTCATGTCTCATCATGTGTTATGTGTCATGTGGTGTCATGTGTCATGTGGTATCATGTGGTGTCATGTCATGTGATGTTACATGGTCATGTATCATGTGGTGTCATGTGTCATGTGGTGTCATGTGGTGTCAAGTGGTGTCATGTGGTGTCATGTGTCAGTATGTTTCATGTGGTGCCATGTGTCATCATGTGTCATCATGTGTTGTCAGTCATGTGGTATCATGTTGCATCATGTGTCATCATGTATCAACATGTGGTGTCATGTGGTATCATGTGGTGTCATATCATGTAATGTTATGTGGTATCATGTGTCATGTGTCATGTGGTGTCATGTGTCATGTGTTATCATGTGTTGTAATGTGTCATCATATGTCATGTGGTATCATGTGACATGTGGTATCATGTGTCATGTGGTGTCATGTGTCATGTGGTGTCATGTGGTGTTATATGTCATGTGGTGTCATGTGGTGTCAAGTGGTGTCATGTGGTGTCATATGTCATTTGTCATGTGGTGCCATGTGATGTCATGTGTCATCATGTTTCATGTGGTGCCATGTGTCATGTTGTGTCATGTGGTATATGTCATGTGGTGTCATGTGATATAATGTGGTGTCATGTGTCATGTGGTATCATGTGGTGTCATGTGTCATGTGGTGTCTTGTGTCATCATGTTTCATGTGCTGCCATGTTTCATCATGTGCCATCATGTGTCATGTGTTGTCAGTCATGTGGTGTCATGTATCATCATGTATCATGTGTCATCATGTGGTGTCATGTGTCATGTATTGTCATGTGGTTTCATGTGATGTCATGTGTCATGTATTGTCATGTGGTGTCATGTGCCATCATATGTCATGTGTCATATGGTATCAGGTGTCATGTGCCATGTGTCATCATGTATCATCATGTGTCATGTAGTGTCATGTGGTGTCATGTGGTGTCATGTGTCATGTGGTGTCAGGTGTCATCATGTTTCATGTGGTGCAATGTTTCATCATGTCGTCATGTGTCATGTGTTGTCAGTCATGTGGTGTCATGTGGTGTCATGTGTCATCATGTGTCATATGGTGTCATGTGGTGTCATGTGTCATGAGTCATGTGGTGTCATGTAGTATCAATTGGTGTCATGTGTCATGTGGTGTGATGTGTCGTTTGGTGTCATGTGTTGTCATGTGTCGTCATGTGTCATGTGTTGTCATGTGTAATCATGTGTCATATGTTGTCATGTGTCATCATGTCTCATGTGGCATATGTCATGTGGTATCATGTGGTGTCATGTGGTCATGTGTCATGTGTCATGTGGTGTCATGTGTCATCATGTGGTGTCATGTGGTGTCATGTGGTATAATGTGGTGTCATGTGGTGTCATGTCATGTGGTGTCACATGGTCAAGTGTCATGTGTCATATGGTGTCATGTGTCATGTGGTAACATGTGGTGTTATGTGTCATGTGTCATGTGGTGTCATATGGTGTCATGTGTCATGTGGTGTCATGTGTCATCATGTTTCATGTGGTGGAATGTTTTATCATGTGTCATCATGTGTCATCATGTGTCATGTGTTATCAGTCATATGTGTCATGTGGTGTCCTGTGTGATCATGTATCATGTGGTGTCATGTGGTATCATGTGGTGTCATGTGTCATGTAGTGTCATGTGGTGTCATATCATGTGGTATCATCTGGTGTCATGTGTCCTGTGGTGTCATGTACCATGTGGTGTCATGTGTCATGTGGTGTCATGTAGTGTCAATTGGTGTCATGTGCCATGTGATGTCATATGTTGTGTGGTATCATGTGTTGTCATGTGGTGTCATGTGTCGTCATGTGTCATGTGGTATCATGTGGTGTCATATGCCATGTGTCATCATGTGTCATGTGTTATCATGTGGTGCCATATGTCATCATGTGTCATGTGTTGTCAGTCATGTGGTGTCATGTGTCATCATATGGTGTCATGTGTCATATATTGTCATGTGTTGTCATGTGGTTTCATGTGGAGTCATGTGTCATGTATTGTCATGTGGTGTCATGTGCCATCATATGTCATATGTCATGTGGTGTCATGTGTCATCATGTGTCATCATGTGGTGTCATGTGGTGTCATATCATGTGATGTTATGTGGTATCATGTGTCATGTGTCATTTGGTGTCATGTGTCATGTGGCGTCATGTGGTGTCATGTGGTGTCATGTGTCATGAGTCATGTGGTGTCATGTAGTGTCAATTGGTGTCATGTGGCATGTGGTGTCATATGTCATGTGGTATCATGTGGTGTCATGTGTTGTCATGTGTCATGTGGTGTCATGTGTGTCATATGCCATGTGTCATCATGTGTCATATGTTATCATGTGTTGTCATGTGTCATCATGTGTCATGTGTCATCATGTGTCATCATGTGTCATGTATCATGTGGTGTCATGTGGTGTCATGTGGTGTCATGTGTCATGTGGTGTCATGTGGTGTCATATCATGTGGTATCATGTGGTGTCATGTGTCCTGTGGTGTCATGTACCATGTGGTGTCATAAGTCTTATGGTGTCATGTAGTGTCAATTGGTGTCATGTGCCATGTGGTGTCATATGTTGTGTGGTATCATGTGTTGTCATGTGGTGTCATGTGTCGTCATGTGTCATGTGGTGTCATGTGGTGTCATATGCCATGTGTCATCATGTGTCATGTGTTATCATGTGGTGCCATATGTCATCATGTGCCATCATGTATCATGTGTTGTCAGTCATGTGGTGTCATAAGTCATTGTGTATCATGTGTCATCATGTGGTGTCATGTGTCATGTATTGTCATGTGGTTTCATGTGGTGTTATGTGTCATGTGGTGTCATATGCCATCATATGTCATGTGTCATATGGTATCAGGTGTCATGTGGTATCATGTGCCATGTGTCATCATGTGTCATGTGTTATCATGTGTTGTCATGTGTCATCATGTGTCATGTGATGTCATTTACAACATCATATGTTGTCATGTGGTGTCATGTTTCAAGTTGTGTCATGTGTCCTGTGGTGTCATGTGTTTTGTCATGTGGTGTCATGTGTCATGTGGTGTCATGTGGTGTCAAATGCCATGTGTCATCATGTGTCATGTGTTATCATATGTTGTCATGTGTCATCATGTGTCATGTGTCATCATGTGTCATCATGTGGTGTCATGTGGTGCCATGTGGTGTCAAGTGGCATCATATCATGTTATGTTATGTTGTGTCATGTGTCATGTCATGTGGTATCATGTGGTGTCATGTGGTCATATGTCATGTGTCATGTGTCATGTGGTGTCATGTGTCATCATGTGGTGTCATGTGGTATAATGTGGTGTCATGATGTGTCATGTGTCATGTGGTATCATATGGTGTCATGTGTCATGTGGTGTCATGTGTCATCATGTTTTATGTGGTGCAATGTTTCATCATGTGTCATCATGTGTCATCATGTGTCATGTGTTAGCAGTCATATGTGTCATGTGGTGTCCTGTGTGATCATGTATCATGTGGTGTCATGTGGTGTCATGTGGTGTCATGTGTCATGTGGTGTCATGTGGTGTCATATCATGTGGTATCATGTGGTGTCATGTGTCCTGTGGTGTCATGTACCATGTGGAGTCATAAGTCATGTGGTGTCATGTAGTGTCAATTGGTGTCATGTGCCATGTGGTGTCATATGTTGTGTGGTATCATGTGTTGTCATGTGGTGTCATGTGTCGCCATGTGTCATGTGGTGTCATGTGGTGTCATATGCCATGTGTCATCATGTGTCATGTGTTATCATGTGGTGCCATATGTCATCATGTGCCATCATGTATCATGTGTTGTCAGTCATGTGGTGTCATGTGTCATCGTGTATCATGTGTCATCATGTGGTGTCATGTGTCATGTATTGTCATGTGGTTTCATGTGGTGTTATGTGTCATGTGGTATCATATGCCATCATATGTCATGTGTCATGTGGTATCAGGTGTCATGTGGTATCATGTGCCATGTGTCATCATGTGTCATGTGTTATCATGTGTTGTCATGTGTCATCATGTGTCATGTGATGTCATTTACGACATCATATGTCGTCATGTGGTGTCATGTTTCAGGTTGTGTCATGTGTCCTGTGGTGTCATGTGTTTTGTCATGTGGTGTCATCTATCATCATGCGTCATGTGGTATCATGTGGTATCATGTGGTGTGATGTCATGTGATGTCACATGGTTATGTGTCATGTGATGTCATATGTCATGTTGTGTCATGTATCATGTGGTGTCAAGTGGTGTCATATCATGTGGTGGCATGTGGTGTCATGTGTCATGTGTCTTGTGGTATGTGTCATGTGGTGTCATGTGTCATGTGGTATCATGTGTCATATGGTGTCATGTGTTGTCATGTGGTATCATGTGTCATCATGTGTCATGTGGTATCATGTGGTGTCATATGACATGTGTCATCATGTGTCATGTGTTATCACGTGTCATCATGTGTCATGTGGTGTCATGTCTCACAATGTGTTATGTGTCATGTGGTGTCATGTGTCATGTGGTATCATGTGGTGTCATGTCATGTGATGTTACATGGTCATGTATCATGTGGTGTCATGTGTCATGTGGTGTCATGTGGTGTCAAGTGGTGTCATGTGGTGTCATGTGTCAGTATGTTTCATGTGGTGCCATGTGTCATCATGTGTCATCATGTGTTGTCAGTCATGTGGTGTCATGTGGCATCATGTGTCATCATGTATCATCATGTGGTGTCATGTGGTATCATGTGGTGTCATATCATGTGATGTTATGTGGTATCATGTGTCATGTGTCATGTGGTGTCATGTGTCATGTGTTATCATGTGTTGTAATGTGTCATCATATGTCATGTGGTATCATGTGTCATGTGGTATCATGTGTCATGTGGTGTCATGTGTCATGTGGTGTCATGTGGTGTTATATGTCATGTGGTGTCATGTGGTGTCAAGTGGTGTCATGTGGTGTCATATGTCATTTGTCATGTGGTGCCATGTGATGTCATGTGTCATCATGTTTCATGTGGTGCCATGTGTCATGTTGTGTCATGTGGTATATGTCATGTGGTGTCATGTGATATAATGTGGTGTCATGTGTCATGTGGTGTCATGTGGTGTCATGTGGTGTCATGTGTCATGTGGTGTCATGTGTCATCATGTTTCATGTGCTGCCATGTTTCATCATGTGCCATCATGTGTTATGTGTTGTCAGTCATGTGGTGTCATGTGTCATCATGTATCATGTGTCATCATGTGGTGTCATGTGTCATGTATTGTCATGTGGTTTCATGTGGTGTCATGTGTCATGTATTGTCATGTGGTGTCATGTGCCATCATATGTCATGTGTCATGTGGTATCAGGTGTCATGTGCCATGTGTCATCATGTATCATCATGTGTCATGTGGTGTCATGTGGTGTCATGTGGTGTCATGTGTCATGTGGTGTCAGGTGTCATCATGTTTCATGTGGTGCAATGTTTCTTCATGTGTCGTCATGTGTTGTCAGTCATGTGGTGTCATGTGATGTCATGTGTCATCATGTGTCATATGATGTCATGTGGTGTCATGTGTCATGAGTCATGTGGTGTCATGTAGTATCAATTGGTGTCATGTGTCATGTGGTGTGATGTGTCGTTTGGTGTCATGTGTTGTCATGTGTCGTCATGTGTCATATGTTGTCATGTGTAATCATGTGTCATATGTTGTCATGTGTCATCATGTCTCATGTGTCATATGTCATGTGGTATCATGTGGTGTCATGTGGTCATGTGTCATGTGGTGTCATGTGTCATCATGTGGTGTCATGTGGTGTCATGTGGTATAATGTGGTGTCATGTGGTGTCATGTTTCATGTGGTGCAATGTTTCATCATGTGTCATCATGTGTCATCATGTGTCATGTGTTAGCAGTCATATGTGTCATGTGGTGTCCTGTGTGATCATGTATCATGTGGTGTCATGTGGTGTCATGTGGTGTCATGTGTCATGTGGTGTCATGTGGTGTCATATCATGTGGTATCATGTGGTGTCATGTGTCCTGTGGTGTCATGTACCATGTGGTGTCATAAGTCATGTGGTGTCATGTAGTGTCAATTGGTGTCATGTGCCATGTGGTGTCATATGTTGTGTGGTATCATGTGTTGTCATGTGGTGTCATGTGTCGTCATGTGTCATGTGGTGTCATGTGGTGTCATATGCCATGTGTCATCATGTGTCAGGTGTTATCATGTGGTGCCATATGTCATCATGTGCCATCATGTATCATGTGTTGTCAGTCATGTGGTGTCATGTGTCATCGTGTATCATGTGTCATCATGTGGTGTCATGTGTCATGTATTGTCATGTGGTTTCATGTGGTGTTATGTGTCATGTGGTGTCATATGCCATCATATGTCATGTGTCATGTGGTATCAGGTATCATGTGGTATCATGTGCCATGTGTCATCATGTGTCATGTGTTATCATGTGTTGTCATGTGTCATCATGTGTCATGTGATGTCATTTACGACATCATATGTCGTCATGTGGTGTCATGTTTCAAGTTGTGTCATGTGTCCTGTGGTGTCATGTGTTTTGTCATGTGGTGTCATATGTCATGTGGTGTCAAATGCCATGTGTCATCATGTGTCATGTGTTATCATATGTTGTCATGTGTCATCATGTGTCATGTGTCATCATGTGTCATCATGTGGTGTCATGTGGTGCCATGTGGTGTCAAGTGGCATCATATCATGTTATGTTATGTGGTGTCATGTGTCATATGTCATGTGGTATCATGTGGTGTCATGTGGTCATATGTCATGTGTCATGTGTCATGTGGTGTCATGTGTCATCATGTGGTGTCATGTGGTGTCATGTGGTATAATGTGATGTCATGATGTGTCATGTGTCATGTGGTATCATATGGTTTCATGTGTCATGTGGTGTCATGTGTCATCATGTTTCATGTGGTGCAATGTTTCATCATGTGTCATCATGTGTCATAATGTGTCATGTGTTAGCAGTCATATGTGTCATGTGGTGTCCTGTGTGATCATGTATCATGTGGTGTCATGTGGTGTCATGTGGTGTCATGTGTCATGTGGTGTCATGTGGTGTCATATCATATGGTATCATATGGTGTCATGTGTCCTGTGGTGTCATGTACCATGTGGTGTCATAAGTCATGTGGTGTCATGTAGTGTCAATTGGTGTCATGTGCCATGTGGTGTCATATGTTGTGTGGTATCATGTGTTGTCATGTGGTGTCATGTGTCGTCATGTGTCATGTGGTGTCATGTGGTGTCATATGCCATGTGTCATTATGTGTCATGTGTTATCATGTGGTGCCATATGTCATCATGTGCCATCATGTATCATGTGTTGTCAGTCATGTGGTGTCATGTATCATCATGTATCATGTGTCATCATGTGGTGTCATGTGTCATGTATTGTCATGTGGTTTCATGTGGTGTTATGTGTCATGTGGTGTCATATGCCATCATATGTCATGTGTCATGTGGTATCAGGTGTCATGTGGTATCATGTGCCATGTGTCATCATGTGTCATGTGTTATCATGTGTTGTCATGTGTCATCATGTGTCATGTGATGTCATTTACGACATCATATGTCGTCATGTGGTGTCATGTTTCAGGTTGTGTCATGTGTCCTGTGGTGTCATGTGTTTTGTCATGTGGTGTCATGTGTCATGTGGTGTCATGTGGTGTCAAATGCCATGTGTCATCATGTGTCATGTGTTATCATATGTTGTCATGTGTCATCATGTGTCATGTGTCATCATGTGTCATCATGTGGTGTCATGTGGTGCCATGTGGTGTCAAGTGGCATCATATCATGTTATGTTATGTGGTGTCATGTGTCATGTGTCATGTGGTGTCATGTGTCATGTGGTGTCATGTGCTGTCATGTGGTGTCATGTGTCATGAGTCATGTGGTGTCATGTAGTGTCAATTGGCGTCATGTGGTGTCATATGTCATGTGGTGTCATGTGTTATCATGTTGGAGTTCTGGACTTTTTGGTTCCGTCCAGAGGTGTCAGGGAAAACACCCGAAGACCCCGGAGTTCAACCTGTCTCGGTGCACAAACAAACAGAAACACGGGCTTCTCGATGGTGGCGTCAAAGACCAAAGGTTTATTACTGCAGGGACACAGAAGTCACAGAAACTACACATGGGCAGTATCTAGGAGCCTGTTCAATTTGCACAAAGAGGGTTGTTCCTTATATACTAAATATTCTGCTCGGGGCAAATTCTTTACATGTTACCACAGTTCTAAACATTCGTGTCTTAAACAATAAATATTTGGCGTTGTACAGGAATCGTCAACAGTATCTGATGTCAAAACATTACGAATGAGGGGTTCCCACTATTCCATCATAATCCCATGTCAATTTCTCATTCAAGACCCGGACCGCCTCATCGTAAATTTCGTTTCCTCCCCCTAATAAAGGCCCAGAAGGAAAGGAGCAGAGCCAGGTGCAGAAGATAGAAAGACAGGATAAGAGATGTTTGTGGGTCATAAATGGGCACGGTTACCAGCTTCGGCCGCCTAATCATGATCAGGCCAACGAGCACAAGAACCAGTATAGCAGGACTGGCCTCAGGCTGGGGAGGCAGTTCTTGCCGAGTCATGCTGCTACAGCGTTGCTGGCCTAAGGTGCACGTGTCACTGGCAAGGTGAATCGCCGGCTAAAGCCTACGTGTCCTTAAATGAAAAGAGGTCATTGCGTGTCCATTGACTATGTGAGGGCAAGGAATACAAAATGGCTTCCGTGTTCTAAGATGGATGCCATGGGTAGAACAGAAATGTGTTTGTAACTGGAGTGCTCTTGCTCGTAGCATAGCGAAAACACCAGGATATACTAAATGGATCATTTGCGGTCCACTGATACCAAAATTATGTATTTACGACAATATTACAAACACGAGTAAAATCGTCACGGAACCTCAGACCCTCCTTTTGCCCTTACATAGGCAATTACTCAGTCTATATCAGAGTCAGAGTCTAATTCTATGCTCATTAGGTCAGTGACATGTTGTTGCACCATCATCTTGTCTCGTACCTTTTCTCCAAATGCAGGTGGTTTTCTGAAACAGGTTGCAGCACAGAGACTATACAAAGCGGGACCACATTGGATAATAAGGCAGCACGAGAACAGAAATACTAGGATGACACCAATGACCATCAGAACCTTCCATCCCCACGCTGATACCAGAGTCCAAAACCACTCCATGAAGGACCAGTTTCCCTTATCTACGTGTATAGAGTCGGAAATCTTGTGTAGTTTAGAGATCGCTTCATAGACTGTTGGAGCATTATTTGGAATAAAAACACAGCAGCTCGATTGGATCATTCTGCATACCCCACCTCGATCTGCAAGTATTACGTCTAGAACCATTCGGTTCTGCAACGTCATGAGACGATCCGCCTGAAGCTCAGCTGTTAAGTTACTAAGGGCACCAGCAGTTTCTGTAATAGTAGATTCAACTACCCGTGTTAGTTGACGTAGATTTCTACTATTGGCCATAGGCCCCCAAAACGGAAGGAAACCTTTGAAAAAGTCTCCAGCTTCTTGACCAGCGGTATCTTCCTTGCTGAAGACACCTCTTGCTACTCTGGTCTTGTGATAATCTGAAGAAGCAGTGTATGTCGGAGGTAACAATCGAGCAATATAACATGAACCTGAAAAGTCAGCAGGCAGCCATGTATATGCTCTGTCCTGACAGATGAAGTAGGTACCCCTAGCGGTCAGAAAGGCAGGGGAGGAGTTAGACGGAAATACGTAAGTCTCAACGCACTCACTCCTCCCTAGCTGAGTTCTCGGATTTCTCCCATTTCCTTGCAAACAGACTTGACCTCGGTGAGGCACAACCCAAACTGAAGTGGAGCTTTTACGCTTGCTTTCTCCCAAACTAAGATGATACTCGGTAGAGTTCCAACTCAAATACACCCGTAATTCATCTCTAGGGTAAGATGGAGTATTATTGACGTCTTTAATCATGTCAATAATTCCCTGGACTAAAGCTTTGTTGGCTGAGTTGTATTTAGTGGACCGTGGTGGGCGCGGAGGATAGGTCTCAAGGGCATATGAAAAAATGGTCTGAAAGGCCTGAAATGATCCATTGTAGCTAAAAGGCAAGACTAGATAGGGAATGCCTTTATCCATAGTGTGAGGTATCAAGCCACACACCCAGCAGTCTGTAGTATTAACTACCAGTTGGTGTTGATGCAAGAGCTGTACAAATGTATTGTTAATAAATTCTGAGCGTCGAGCTTGTTCGTGTTCAGGAAATGAGTGAAAAGAATGCATAGAAGAAACCGTAGAAGTAGTAGGATCAAGGGGAGGTACTGTAGTTACTGGCATAAAAATCAAATATACACCAAAGATGATTCCACCCACCAACGTTATCAAAACGATTAAAAACGTAACTGCACATTGGATTAGAAAGCATTTGCTGTGAAGTATTCGGTACAGTCTATTTCTGCGAACATAAATTACATTTTCTCGTTGCAGCTCAGGAAGCTCCATCTTCTACGACCGTTCGCGACCACTGATGATGTGTACGTAGATGAAAATGCCTCTATCAGCCCTGGGAGTTCCCAGAACTAACAGAAAGATCGACCTTGTGTCTGACCCCCGCAGATTCAACTAGGCACACAGCCACGACCCTACGGCTACCCAGTCGGCAAGGCAATTTTTAAAACAAAAAGAAACAATACAAAGTTTTAGCAAACTTCCTGGCTGGAGGCAATGTATAGGAAATTCAAATCTGAAAATAGGCAGTTTCCTGCTTTATTTGTCCATATTGCGAGAACGTAAGTTGTATCTCAGTTTTGCAGGAGCTGTCTGGTCTGGAAACAATGTATTTTCAGCTGACGTTGCAATGTTCACGTTTTCAGATGACAAATGTTCTTTTGGTGCAGATGGCAAATGTTCGTTGGGTGTGGATGACAAATGTTCAGGGTTCAAAAGAGCAGTTTCAAGAGGAGAGTCAGAATTTGGTGAATCAGTGATCAGTTCTGCATCGCTGAAAGGTATGAACCTGGGGACTTGTTCCGTTTCAGAGGCACCGATTCCTTTCTTTACCCAGTTGTCGTAAGGAAGTGGCAAAGGCACACGTTTGACATGTGTCGTATGGATCCAGTTCTTCCTTCCGGCCACACGAATAGCAGTTCTCGTTGCTAGTAGGACTTGGAAAGGGCCAATGAATCTGGGCTGAAGATTTTTCGTTCTTGCAAAATTTCTAATGACCACCTGGTCACCTGGTTTCAGCTGATGGCCTGGACTCTCCGGTGGCTTTGGCAATGCATCGAAAACCTGTTGGTGAATAAGACTCAATTTAGCAGTCAAGTCGAAAAGGTAATCAATTAACATTGGGTATTCCAGCTGCTTGAATTCTTTTGGTCTAGGTACCCCCCAAACATTTGCAGGACGACCAAAAACTATTTCATAAGGACTGAGCCCTACTCTAGAATGTACGGTTGCTCTTGTTGATAGCAAAGCCAAAGGCAATGCGTCTGGCCAGGACAAACCCGTGGATGCTTGTATCTTAGCAAGTTTCAGTTTAAGGGTGCCATTGTAACCCTCGACTAAACCCGCGGACTGGGGATGATTCGCACTATGAAACTTCTGTCTAATCCCTAGACCGGCACACACACTCTGCATAACTTTCCCTACGAACTCACTTCCGTTATCTGACCATACAATCCGTGGCATTCCGTATCTGGGGAAGTATTCTTTAAGAAGAATTTTGGCAGTGGATAAGGCAGTATTGTCCTTTAGCGGGTATGCTTCGATCCATCTGGAGAAAGCACAAACTACCACTAGGACGTATTTCAGATTATTACAACGATCCATGTGAATGAAGTGTAGCTGGATCACTTCGAAGGGGCAGGAAGGAGGAGCGAAGTGACCTGCAGGTGTGGGGATTCCCTTGCCAGGATTATGCACCAAGCATACCATACAATTTCTCACCACTCTCTCTGCACACTTACTAATCCCATCATTCTTCCAGACCGGAGCCAACATCTTACAAATCCCTTTTGAACTGATGTGTGCTGTTCCATGTGCCATCGTCACTACTGCAAGCACATACGCATCAGGCAACATCCAATGCTGTTGTTCCGACAAGTCAATCCAACACCCACTCGAGTCCAATTTACCCGTGCTCTCTCTCCATGCAAGTTTTTCCTCCTCAGTCGCCTCTTTCTGAATTTCCTTCACGCTTTCCACTGTGTCCTCACACATTCCAGACTCAGAAATCCATCTTGCAGACGTTGCAACATACATTCTACTCATCATATTTCTAGCTGTCTGTTTTGCAGTCTCATCAGCAAAGGCATTCCCACGACCAACATCATCCGTGATTGCTTTATGAGCACTGTATTTCACAATCGCAACTTCAGTCGGCAAGGTTAGAGATTCCAACAAGTCATTAACTAGCTGACCATGTTGAATCTTAGTCCCATGGGACGTAATGAAACCTCTCTCTTTCCACAAACGGCCAAAACTATGGGCCACGCCGAACGCGTACTGACTATCTGTGAACACATTCACTCTCTTTCCCTTAGCTAAAACGCACGCTCTTGTTAGCGCGATCAATTCTGCAGCCTGGGCAGAATTCTGACTCACTCTTGCAGTCTCCACAATCGTACTCAAGGTCGTTACTGCATAAGCAGCAGTCACATCACCATCCTCCAATTTGAAGCAAGACCCATCAACATACAGCGTGCCATCTGGATCTGACAATGGAGTGTTTTTTAGATCAATTCGTCCTTTTGTTTCTTCCTCAGTTTTGAAATAACAGTCGTGTGGTTCGGAATCACTCGACTCTTGGCTAGTCGGCAACAATGTTGCTGGATTCAATACATTGCATCTTTTGATCTGAATATGACTAGCTAACAGTGTCAGTTCATAACCTGATAATCTAGCACTGGTAAGGTGTTGCGTCTTGGTTCGGTTCATGAGTGTATCCACCGCATGAGGAACCATAACCACTAGCATATTGTTCATTACTAAACCAGCAGATTGTCGAATGGAAGCTGCAGCTGCGGCTGTAGCTCTCAAGCAACTAGGCAACGCTCTAGCTACTGGATCTAATGTTGATGAAAAATACGCACAAGGGCGTTGTTTATCACCAAATTTCTGCGTCAAAACACTCAATGCACAACCTTCTCTCTCGTGGACATAGAGCGTGAATGGCTTACTGTAGTCGGGTGTACCCAATACAGGTGCTGAACACAGTGCATTTCGTAACTCAGAAAAACTCTGCTGACATTCTGCAGACCATGGTACCGGACTCTGAACATTTTTCCCAGTCAAGGCTACCAGTGGTTTTGCTAAAAGAGAAAAATTTGGGATCCATTGCCTACAATATGAGGTAATACCTAAAAAGGCACGTACTTCTCTCTGCGTGCTAGGAACATTCATCTGTGTAATTGCCTTTATTCTCTCTGGGGTCAACTTCCTTCCCTCCTTTGACAAGAGATGACCTAGGTAGGTCACTTCTTGGCAGCAGTATTGCATTTTTGAAGGTGACACCTTGTGATTCAAATCTGACAAGTGATGCAATAAAGAAATCGTAGCTGTTTTGCAAGTTTCCTTGTCATCAGCAGCCACCAGAAGATCATCGACATATTGTACTAAAGCAGAACCAAGAGGAAGTACGAAGCAATCTAACTGGCTTTTTAATGCTTGACTGTAAATGGATGGGCTTTCACAATAGCCTTGTGGAGCGCGTTTAAACCTAAAGCTTCGTCCTCCTAGAGAGAAACCGAAGATATCTCTGCTTTCTTCGGCTATCGGAATGCTGAAAAAGGCATTTTTCAAGTCGACAACCGAAAACCATGCTGCTGTAGCAGGAATCAACGTTAACAATGCAGTAATATCTGGAACCACAGGAAACTGTGGAATCACAATTTTATTAACCTCTCTGAGATCAATTACAAACCTATATATTGGAGGTTTTGTAGGGTCAGTTCGTTTCAAAATAGGCAGTACAGGACTATTACAGACATTACCTCTAGTTTCTTCTATAACGTCTTTCTCAATCAGATCATGCACTATCAGTAGGAGCGCACGCTCACCTTCACTAGAGATTCTGTATTGTGGAATTCGTGGAAGTTTGACATTTGCTTTCAAAGTTACTACATAGGGTGGAATTTCCAATAGACCTACATCATTAGGACCAGTCGCCCACAGAGTATCAGGGAGTGAACGCAGCTCTGGTGGGAGCGCATCCATCGACAAGTACATCGGAGAGATTATTCTTTTACCCAACGTAAGCTGTACTCCTTCTGGAGAACAGTACAATGTCGCGTACAGGCGTTTTAACAAGTCTAAACCAAGCAGATTTTCGTTACAACCTGTCGTCAAAATCAGGGGTGCTTTCAATTGACAGGGTCCAACAGAAATCGTCAAAGGACCAGAAACAGGGTTGTGAACAGGGGCGCCCGAAAAACCTACTGAAACGTTTGTTGAGCCAGACAAAGGTGCGCCAGGGAGTTTCGCATGTATGATAGAACTTTTTGCTGCACCAGTATCCAACAGAAACGGTTCGACTATACCTGATGTTGCTACTGCGACATAAGGCCCACTCTGATCTACTGGAACTGATACCACCCCCTTTCTTTGTCCATGGCTGTCCTAGTACTCACTTTGCTGAACTTCCTCACTAGCTTCATAATAGTCTTCAACATGATATTGTGGAGACCTATTCTGTTGGGCAGATTGTCCATTTCGCTGGTCGAAATAATTAGAAGGGCGATCACTCGTCTGCGGAGGCATAGCACCTCGTCCTCGACCTCTAGAGTTTTGCATGGAACTACCACGACCTCTCTGAGCTGCCGCAGCATTATTTTGTGCCCGAACTGGACACTCATTTTTGTAATGACCTTCCACTTTGCAATAAGCACATTGATTCCATTGGTATTGTGGCCTTTGAAAATTATAATCCGTTCTTTGATATGACCCTTGCTGCATATTAGTCTGATTTGTGCGAGGCGGATAAGCTTGCTGTAAAAGTACTTTAGTTTTTAAATCTTTCGTCTTTTTATCTGATTTTTCCTTCTCTTCTTTATCCCTATTTTCATAGTACTGGGCAGTCGCAAGTATTTGCGCAGTCGTAGAGACAGCCCACGCACTTTCAGAATTCTTTAATTTACCACTAAGTTCTGGCAACAGATTGTGCACAAATTTATCAACAAATAATCTCTGGCCTCCTTCTGTGCTCATATCCTGACCACTATGATCCACGAAAGTCTCCTCGAATCTTGTGAAAAAGTCTGAGACGCTTTCGTCTTTCTTCTGTTTGCACGCGGACAATTTGTCCCAGTTAACGCGCAATGCTGGCATCAAGGTTTTCATTAAATCGATTATTCTACCAGGCAAATTAGCAATTAGGGGTTCTGGTTTGGAACCACCTATTTGTTGACCATCCGCTGCAATTATAGCTGCCCAGTCACCACCTAGGGCCACTGGATGATTCTCTTTACGAATTTTAGCCCAAATTGGTTGTGGTACTACATTACCAAATAGCAGATCTATGTCAGCAAGATTCAATACACAAGCGTCAACCGTTTGATCCAACTCTTTGTAGTACCCTGCAGGATTTTTACGCGGATCTGGCAAGGCCTGTTTCACTGCTAATACTTCAGCTCGCTTCCATGGAATATGTATCCATACTCTCTGGAATTGTGCCGGAGCGGCAGCAATACCAAGCGGTGCATTAGCTTGCACAGCTTCACGCCAAATTGGTGGAACCTCTCTCATTGGATATTGACGATTTTGTTTCGTACTGCGTTTCTCTAACTCTCTCGGTGAACGAAGGGATGAGTCGGTCCTATAACTTAGAACCAGTTCCATCGCTTCTTTTATATTTTGACCGACTATCATACCTGCAGCAAACTCTTTCTGAACATTAATTAATTCTCCTAGATTTGATTCAGGGTCATCCTCTTCCAATTCCTCACGTAGAAGGAAACACATTTCATCGAACACATATCGTTGTGTCGGTTCATTCCATTGCATAAATGTATCTAATACATCTTGTACATTATATCTTCCAACTTTCGAAACCCATCTAAGAGCAGTGGAATCTAATATTCCTCTTTCTTCAGTACTGGGAAGCTGACTACGCCTCTGTACAGAGTCAGAGGTAGGAGTCTTAATCAGAGTTTTATAGAAGGGAGATAGAATATTGGAGACAGAATCAGTGATTCTCCGACGAACAGAAAGTGGAGTCATAATATTAGCAGAGGCAGTAAATAGAGTAGCAGTTGGAACAGATAGATTAGGAACAGTAGGAGTAGCAGGAAAACTAGCTTGTGAAGTAGCAGGTGTGAGCGACACAGGCATAGGTAAAGAAGCCGGCAACCCTAGAAGAGGGGTTGTCGAAGGAACATTAATATTGACCACAGGAGGTACAGGAACTTGATTCAGGGGAGCGGGAACAGGGACACCGAGTTGTCCAGCAACCGGTAATTGAACATTCGGTATAGGTGGAGCCGTAGCACCCTGTGCATACGGTGGGGGTGATCGTAACAAGTAAGACAACAGGGGATCCTTTTCAGGGTCCTCTACTATCTTAGCCGTACTCGATGGTAAAGCAGGATAGCACTTGTCTATCGCTAAATTACGTTCTCTATCGGCCATCTCCATCGCTTTTTCAGATTCGTTGAGTTGCAGCTGCCTAGCAGACTGTTCTAAAGTCAACTCTTGCTCTTTCTGTTCTTTCTTCAACTTTTTAATTTCTCTCTGTTTAGATTCTTTTCGCCAATAACGGAAAGAATCAAACATTGCCGGCCGGGCTTTCTTCTTAAACAACCTTCTTTCTAGATTATCGAGAACTTCAGGTTCAAAACTACCATGTAGTGGCCAACTAAGGACACCATCTTTCTCTGTGAAGCGGATCCATACCTTGTTATAAGAGATAGGGCCCACACCAAATTTGCAATATAGATCATAAAGGGGAGTTCCAATCGGAGGAACCAAACACGAGTCCTCCAACTGGGAATCACTGTTGCAACTAAAACAAGACAACATACAATTTTTCCGACTTACCATTTTATAATCCGGAACACAAAACAAACAAGACACAAACAGAAAAGATGCGTACTCGAACCAAGAACTTAGGCCTACCAGAACTGATAAACTTATCGATACCTGAACTGAACAGAATGATTATCGTAACCAGAATAACCAGTGATAATCTTACAGAACTGAACTGAACTGAGAACTAAAAGGATTATCCAAACAGGAGCAACCCTCACAAAATACTTAACTGAGGTACTGAAGACGTCACCAAGGAGAAACCCGTCACGTCTCGCCGTACTAAGGACTGCACCTCGGGTCCAAGACAGGGCGACGGTCAAGGCAACGGACCACTGCAGCCGTTTGAACGGGAAACCTCGCGGAAGAGAACGTCGGGGCCACTTTTGCGATATGCCGGGATCGATGAAGTGGGGCGCCTCCCTCTGAAATCTTCACACGAAGCTCCTCGAACTCTTCAGGCTTTTGGACCGGTACCGAATGACATCGCCCCACGTTGGGCGCCAATTGGAGTTCTGGACTTTTTGGTTCCGTCCAGAGGTGTCAGGGAAAACACCCGAAGACCCCGGAGTTCAACCTGTCTCGGTGCACAAACAAACAGAAACACGGGCTTCTCGATGGTGGCGTCAAAGACCAAAGGTTTATTACTGCAGGGACACAGAAGTCACAGAAACTACACATGGGCAGTATCTAGGAGCCTGTTCAATTTGCACAAAGAGGGTTGTTCCTTATATACTAAATATTCTGCTCGGGGCAAATTCTTTACATGTTACCACAGTTCTAAACATTCGTGTCTTAAACAATAAATATTTGGCGTTGTACAGGAATCGTCAACAGTATCTGATGTCAAAACATTACGAATGAGGGGTTCCCACTATTCCATCATAATCCCATGTCAATTTCTCATTCAAGACCCGGACCGCCTCATCGTAAATTTCGTTTCCTCCCCCTAATAAAGGCCCAGAAGGAAAGGAGCAGAGCCAGGTGCAGAAGATAGAAAGACAGGATAAGAGATGTTTGTGGGTCGTAAATGGGCACGGTTACCAGCTTCGGCCGCCTAATCATGATCAGGCCAATGAACACAAGAACCAGTATAGCAGGACTGGCCTCAGGCTGGGGAGGCAGTTCTTGCCGAGTCATGCTGCTACAGCGTTGCTGGCCTAAGGTGCACGTGTCACTGGCAAGGTGAATCGCCGGCTAAAGCCTACGTGTCCTTAAATGAAAAGAGGTCATTGCGTGTCCATTGACTATGTGAGGGCAAGGAATACAAAATGGCTTCCGTGTTCTAAGATGGATGCCATGGGTAGAACAGAAATGTGTTTGTAACTGAAGTGCTCTTGCTCGTAGCATAGCGAAAACACCAGGATATACTAAATGGATCATTTGCGGTCCACTGATACCAAAATTATGTATTTACGACAATATTACAAACACGAGTAAAATCGTCACGGAACCTCAATGTGGTGTCATGTGTCATCATGTGTCATGTGGTGTCATGTGGTGTCATATGCCATGTGTCATTTGTCATGTGGTGTCATGTATTGTCATGTGTTGTCATGTGGTTTCATGTGGTGTCATGTGTCATGTATTGTCATGTGGTGTCATGTGTCATCATATGTCATGTATCATGTGGTGTCATGTGTCATCATGTGTCATGTGGTGTCATGTATCATCATGCGTCATGTGGTATCATATGTCATATGATATCATGTAGTGTCATGTTGTGTTGTGTCATGTGTCATATGCTGTCATGTGCTGTCATATCATGTGATGTCATGTGGTGTCATGTGTCATGTGTCATGTGGTGTCATGTGTCATGTGGTGTCATGTGTCATGTGGTATCATGTTTCATGTGGTGTCATGTGTTGTTATTTGGTGTTGTGTGTTATCATGTGTCATGTGGTGTCATGTGGTGTCATATGACATGTGTCTTCATGTGTCATGTATCATGTGTCATCATATGTCATGTGGTGTCATGTATCATGTTGTGTCATGTGGTATCATGTGGTGTCATGTGGTGTCATGTCATGTGGTGTCACGTGATCATGTGTCATGTGGTGTCATATGTCGTCATGTGTCATCATGTGTCATCATGTGGTGTCATGTGGTGTCATGTGGTATACTGTGGTGTCATGTGGTATCATGTCATGTGGTGTCACATGGTCAAGTGGCATGTGTCATGTGGTGTCATGTGTCATGTAGGGACATGTGGTGTTATCTGTCATGTGTCATGTGGTGTCAAGTGGTGTCATGTGGTGTCATATATCATGTGGTATCATGTGGTGTCATGTGTCATGTAGTGTCATGTGTCATCATGTTTCATCTGGTGCCATGTGTCATCATGTGTCATAATGTGTCGTGTGTTGTCAGTCATATGGTGTCATGTGGTGTCCTGTGTCGTCATGTGTCATCATGTGTCATTATGTGGTGTCATGTGGTGTCATGTGGTGTAATGTGTCATGTAGTGTCATGTGGTGTCATATCACGTGGTGTCACGTGTCATGTGGTGTCATGTGCCATGTGGTATCATGTGTCATGAGTCATGTGGTGTCATCTAGTGTCAATTGGTGTCATGTGGCATCATGTGGTGTCATATGTCATGTGGTGTCATGTGTTGTCATGTGGTGTCATGTGTCATGTGGTGTCATGTGGTGTCATATGCCATGTGTCATCATGTGTTATATGTTATCATGTGTTGTCATGTGTCATCATGTGTCATGTGGTGTCATGTGTCGCCATGTGTCATGTGGTATCATGTGTCATGTGGTGTCACATGGTCATGTGTCATGTGTCATGTTGTGTCATGTGGTATGTGTCATGTGTCATGTGGTGTCATGTGGTGTCAAGTGGTGTCATATGGTGTCATGTGTCATGTGGTGTCATGTGTCATCTGGTGTCATGTGTCATCATGTTTCATATGGTGCCATGTGTCATCATGTGCCATCATGTGTCATGTGTTGTCAGTCATGTGGTGTCATGTGTCAACATGTATCATGTGTCATGTGGTGTCATGTGTCATGTATTGTCATGTGGTTTCATGTGGTATCATGTGTCATGTGGTGTCATGTGCCATCATATGCCATGTGTCATGTGTCATCATGTGTCATGTGGTGTCATGTATCATCATGTGTCATGTGATGTCATGTGTCATGTGGTGTCATGTGGTATTGTGTGCCATGTGTCATGTGTCATCATGTGTTATGTGGTGTCATGTGTCATCATGTGTCATGTGGTGCCATGTGTCATGTGGTGTCATGTGGTGTCATATCATATGGTGTCATGTGGTATTATGTGTCATGTGGTGTTGTCATGTGGTGTCATGTGCCATGTGTCATCATGTGTCATGTGTTATCATGTGTTGTCATGTGTCATCATATGTCATGTGGTGTCATGTGTCATGTGGTGTCATGTGTTATGTGGTGTCATGTGATGTTATGTGTCATGTGGTGTCATGTGGTGTCAAGTGGTGTCATGTGGCATCATGTGGTGTCATACGTCATGTGGTGTCATGTGTTGTCATGTGGTGTCATGTGTCATCATGTATCATGTGTCATCATGTGGTGTCCTGTATCATGTGGTGTCATGTGGCATCATGTGCCATGTGTCATGTGTCCTCATGTGTCATGTGATGTCATGTGTCATGTGGTGTCATGTGGTATTGTGTGCCATGTGTCATGTGTCATCATGTGTTATGTGGTGTCATGTGTCATCATGTGTCATGTGGTGCCATGTGTCATGTGGTGTCATGTGGTGTCATATCATATGGTGTCATGTGGTATTATGTGTCATGTGGTGTTGTCATATGGTGTCATGTGGTGTCATGTGCCATGTGTCATCATGTGTCATGTGTTATCATGTGTTGTCATGTGTCATCATATGTCATGTGGTGTCATGTGTCATGTGGTGTCATGTGTCATATGGTGTCATGTGATATTATGTGTCATAAGGTGTCATGTGGTGTCAAGTGGCGTCATGTGGCGTCATGTGGTGTCATACGTAATGTGGTGTCATGTGTTGTCATGTGATGTCATGTGTCATCATGTATCATGTGTCATCGTGTGGTGTCATGTGTCATGTATTGTCATGTGTTGTCATGTGGTTTCATGTGATGTCATGTGTCATGTATTGTCATGTGGTGTCATGTGCCATCATATGTCATGTGTCATGTGGTGTCATGTGTCATGTGGTGTCATGTGCCATGTGTCATCATGTGTCATGTGTTATCATGTGTTGTCATGTGTCATCATGTGTCATGTGGTGTCATGTATCATTATGTGTCATGTGTGTCATGTGGTGTTGTGTGCCATGTGTCATCATGTGTCATGTGGTGTCATATGTCATGTATTGTCATGTGTTGTCATGTGCTTTCATATGGTGTCATTTGTCATGTATTGTCATGTGGTGTCACATGCCATCATATGTCATGTGTCATGGGGTGTCATGTGGTGTCATGTGTCATCATGTGTCATGTGGTGTCATGTATCATCATGCGTCATGTGGTGTCATGTGTCATGTGATATGTGGTGTCATGTTGTGTTGTGTCATGTGTCATGTGGTGTCATGTGCTGTCATATGTGATGTCATATGGTGTCATTTGTCATGTGTCATGTGGTGTCATGTGTCATGTGATGTCATGTGTCATGTGGTATCATGTTTCATGTGGTGTCATGTGTTGTCATTTGGTGTCGTGTGTCATCATGTGTCATGTGGTGTCATGTGGTGTCATATGACATGTATCTTCATGTGTCATGTGTTATCATGTGTCATCATGTGTCATGTGGTATCATGTGTCATCATGTGTCATATGGTATCATGTGGTATCATGTGGTGTCATGTGATGTCATGTCATGTGGTGTCACGTGATCATGTGTCATGTGGTGTCATGTGTCATCATGTGTCATCATGTGTCATCATGTGTCATCATGTGGTGTCATGTGGTGTCATGTGGTATAATGTGGTGTCATGTGGTGTCATGTCATGTGATGTCACATGGTCAAGTGTCATGTGTCATATGGTGTCATGTGGTGACATGTGGTGTTATGTGCCATGTATTGTCATGTGGTGTCATGTGCCATCATATATCATGTGTCATGTGGTGTCATGTGTCATGTGGTGTCATGTGCCATGTGTCATCATTTGTCATGTGGTATCATGTGTCATGTGGTGTCATATGGTATCGTGTGCCATGTGTCATTTGTCATCATGTATCATGTGTCATCATGTGGTGTCATGTGTCATGTATTTTCATATGTTGTCATGTGGTTTCATGTGGTGTCATGGGTCATGTATTGTCATGTGGTGTCATGTGCCATCATATGTCATGTGTCATGTGGTATCATGTGTCATGTGGTATTATGTGCCATGTGTCATCATGTGTCATGTGATATCATGTGTCATGTGGTGTCATGTGGTATCATGTGCCATGTGTCATGTGTCATCATGTGTCATGTGGTGTCATGTGTCATGTGGTATCATGTGGTATCGTGTGCCATGTGTCATGTGTCATCATGTGTCATGTGGTGTCATGTGTCATCATGTGTCATGTGGTGCCATGTGTCATGTGGTGTCATGTGGTGTCATATCATATGGTGTCATGTGGTGTTATGTGTCATGTGGTGTTGTCATGTGGTGTCATATGGTGTCATGTGCCATGTGTCATCATGTGTCATGTGTCATCATATGTCATGTGGTGTCATGTGTCATGTGGTGTCATGTGTCATGTGGTGTCATGTGGTATTATGTGTCATGTGGTGTCAAGTGGTGTCATGTGGTGTCATGTGTCATTTGTCATGTGGTGTCATGTGTCATCATGTGTCATCATGTGGTGTCATGTGGTGTTATGTCGCGTCATATCATGTGATGTTTTGTGGTGTCATGTGTCATGTGTCATGTTGTGTCATGTGGTGTCATGTGGTGTCATGTGGTGTCAGGTGTCATGAGTCATGTGGTGTCATGTAGTGTAAATTGGTGTCATGTGGCGTCATGTGGTGTCATATGTCATGTGGTGTCATGTGTTGTCATGTGGTGTCATGTGTTATCATGTGGCATGTGGTTTTATGTGGTGTCATATGCCATGTGTCATGTGGTGTCATGTATTGTCATGTGTTGTCATATGGTTTCATGTGGTGTCATGTGTCATATATTGTCATATGGTGTCATGTGCCATCATATGTCATGTGTCATGTGGTGTCATGTGTCATCATGTGTCATGTGGTGTCATGTATCATCATGCGTCATGTGGTGTCATGTGTCATGTGATATCATGTGGTGTCATGTTGTGTTGTGTCATGTGTCATGTGGTGTCATGTGCTGTCATATCATGTGGTGTCATGTGTCATGTGGTGTCATGTGTCATCATGTTTCATGTGGTGCCATGTGTTATCATGTGCCACCATGTGTCATGTGTTGTCAGTCATGTGGTGTCATGTGTCATCATGTATCATCATGTATCATGTCTCATCATGTGGTATCATGTGTCATGTATTATCATGTGGTTTCATGTGGTGTCATGTGTCATGCAGTGACATGTGTCATCTGGTGTCATGTCTCATCATGTTTCATGTGGTGCCATGTGTCATCATGTGCCATCATGTGTCATGTGTTGTCAGTCATATGGTGTCATGTGGTGTCCTGTGTCATCATGTGTCATCATGTGTAATCATGAGGTGTCATGTGGTGTCATGTGGTGTCATGTGGTGTCATGTGGTGTAATGTGTCATGTGGTGTCATGTGGTGTCATATCATGTGGTGTCATGTGGTGTCACATGTCATGTGGTGTCATGTGTCATCATGTGTCATGTGTCATCATGTGTCATCATGTGGTGTCATGTGGTGCCATGTGGTGTCAAGTGGCATCATATCATGTTATGTTATGTGGTGTCATGTGTCATGTCATGTGGTATCATGTGATGTCATGTGGTCATATGTCATGTGTCATGTGTCATGTGGTGTCATGTGTCATCATGTGGTGTCATGTGGTGTCATGTGGTATAATGTGGTGTCATGATGTGTCATGTGTCATGTGGTGCAATGTTTCATCATGTGTCATCATGTGTCATCATGTGTCATGTGTTAGCAGTCATATGTGTCATGTGGTGTCCTGTGTGATCATGTATCATGTGGTGTCATGTGGTGTCATGTGGTGTCATGTGTCATGTGGTGTCATGTGGTGTCATATCATGTGGTATCATGTGGTGTCATGTGTCCTGTGGTGTCATGTACCATGTGGTGTCATAAGTCATGTGGTGTCATGTAGTGTCAATTGGTGTCATGTGCCATGTGGTGTCATATGTTGTGTGGTGTCATGTGGTATCATGTGGTGTCATGTGTCGTCATGTGTCATGTGGTGTCATGTGGTGTCATATGCCATGTGTCATCATGTGTCATGTGTTATCGTGTGGTGCCATATGTCATCATGTGCCATCATGTATCATGTGTTGTCAGTCATGTGGTGTCATGTGTCATCGTGTATCATGTGTCATCATGTGGTGTCATGTGTCATATATTGTCATTTGTTGTCATGTGGTTTCATGTGGTATCATGTATCATGAATTGCCATGTGCCATCATATGTCATGTCATGTGGCATCATGTGGTATCATGTGCCATGTGTCATCATGTGTCATGTGTTATTATGTGTAGTCATGTGTCATCATTTGTCATGTGGTGTCATGTGTCATGTGGTGTCATGTGGTGTCATGTGGTGTCATGTAGTGTCATGTGCCATGTGTCATCATGTTTGATGTGTCATCATGTGTCATGTGGTGTCATGTGTCATCATGTGGCATGTGGTGTGATGTGTTTTCAAGTGGTGTCATGTGTCATCATGTGTCATGTGATGTCATGTGCCATGTGTCATCATGTGTCATGTGTTATTGTTATTGTTATTGTTAATTTAGATTTGTATCGCGCCAATCACCTACAGGTCTCTAGGCGCTCGGAAATCGATGGATTCATACAATAACTATGTGTCCCACAAGAAGATGATACAGCAACCGGACAACATTGTGCCCCGAGCCCTCCCAAACAGTAATGTCTTTAGACACTTTCTGAATCGCAGTAGATTCACCTCTCTGCGTAGTTCCTCAGGCAGCTTGTTCCACAGCTGAGGAACCAACACAGAGAAGGTTCTCCCTCCCTTGGCTACGAGCCTAAACCGAGGGCAGGTCAACAGCTGAGATTCAGAGGATCTAAGATTTCTTTTTGGACAATAAACTTCCAGCCGATCTCTAATATATCCCGGGGCATGGCCATAAATAGCCTTATGGGCCGTGCACATGCTCTTAAACTCTACTCTCTCCTTTATAGGGAGCCAATGTAGGTTCCATAACAGAGGAGATGCTCTAATCCTTCTGGGGAGTCTAAAAATCAGTTGCGCTGCGTCATTCATGACAACCTGCAGTCTGTTCATGAACGTTTTTGGGAGGCCTAGATAAAGGACATTTCCATAGTCTATTTTTGACATAATTGTTGCTGCCACAACTGTTCGCAACATAGACTGGGAAAGGATGGGTGCTAACTTACGTAGCTGTCTGATAATATTTGTGCAACTCCCGACAACGGCAGAAATTTGACTGCCCATTGACAGGTCGCAGTCCAACTTGATCCCCAAACTCTTTACATTTGCCTTTGGAATCGCAGTTGGGCCTAACTCCTGAGGCCAGTGGAGATCATTCCAAGGTGAGGTGGCTGATGAAAGTACCAAAACCTCAGTCTTGTCTGGATTGATCTTTAACAGATTTCTCATCATCCAGCCGACCGTGAACCTCAAGATCTTCTGCGCTTGCTGCTGTGCAGCCTCGGTATTATCGATGCTCAGTAAAAGCTGAGTATCGGCAGCGTAGTTAAAGACTCTACAGCCCATGTTAGCCAAAGATGCGATCAGGGGTTGAAGATACAGGTTGAACAATAGTGGGGACAATGCAGAATGAATTGAATTTAAATTTGAATTTAAAATATTTATTGAGCGCAGCATTCACCAGCGGTTTCTTGGCGCTATAGAGGGCAGGGTACCAGTGGGGGAGAGTGATCACCACACCTAAAAACTGATAGGCCTAAGGAGAAGTGAGAGCATATCACAAGGGAAAGGCCTGTTTAAAAAGAAAGGTTTTAAGGTCCTTCCGAAAGGGAAGGTAGTGTGTTGCCAGTCTTAGGTGATCCGGTAGAGAGTTCCAAAAAGTGGGTGCCAGAGTAGAAAAGTTCGACCCACCCCACTTCTTGCGCTTAAAGCGGGGGACCACCAACAAAGACTGGGAAGAAGAGCGAAGCTCTCGAGTGGGGATATACTCCCTGATCATGGAAGAAATAAAGGCGGGAGCAGAGCCCCGCCGTGAATGAAAAACCATGCAATCCAACTTAAACAAGGCCCTCTCTTTAACCGGCAACCAATGAAGTACCTTCAGAAGAGGAGTGCAATGATGCGAGCAAGAAAGGCCATGAATAAGTCCGGCTGCCTGGTTTTGAACCAACTGGAGTTTCCGTAGGCTGTACGCTGGAATGCCATTGTACAGGGCATTTGCGTAGTCCAGCCGGGAGACAACAAGAGCGGACATAATCAGCTTGAGTGCCAGAGGAGAGAAAAAGCGAGAAACAGTGCGAATAGTGCGGAGAGTGAGAAAACAACATGACTAACTTGTGAGTGAAGAGTGAGTTGATTATTGAGTTTGACACCTAATGTCTTGACTGAGGCAGAAGGAGAAGGAGGGGGCCCAAAAGAAGAAGGCCAAAATAAAGAATTCCAGGGACTGGAGCAACCACCCGTAAGAACCAGCTCGGTCTTATCCGGGTTCAACTTTAGGTGGTTGTGATTCATCCAGTCCCTGATGAAAACCATAACTGACTGAAAATTAGAAATAGAATGAGGAGAGGAAGAGAGATTAAAAATAAGCTGGAGGTCATCCGCATAGTTAAAAACGGTGACCTCCAGCTGCTGGAGAGCAAAAATCAAAGGACAGATGTAGAGATTAAACAAAAGAGGAAAAAGAGAAGAATCCTGAGGAACACCACAAGTGACAGGTAATGAGGCAGCCGAAAAGTCTCCCAGCCGGACCGCCTGGGTGCGGTCCCTTAAAAAAGGAGGAGAGCCAGACCAAGGCCGAGCCCCTGATTCCTGCCGCTCTGACACGGGACAACAAGATGGAATGGTCCACCGTGTCGAAGGCGGCGGAGAGATCGAGGAGCACCAAGGCCTGATGATGGTTTTGGTCTGCTCCCTCCCTAAAGTTGTTGAGGACCGACACCACAATGGACTCCGTGGAGTGTCTTGGCCTAAATCCTGCTTATCGGGGTGCTAAGCCCCCATTCTCCTCAATGAAGGAGCTGAAAACCATTGTTACATGCCGCTCCAGCACCTTGCCCAAATAGGGCAGCAGCGAAATTGGACGGTAATTGGCTGGAGCGGAAAGGTCAACCCCCGCTTTCTTGAGGATAGGCACTATAGTAGCGGACTTTAGGGAAGGAGTCACCACCCCTTGTGTAAAGGAATTATTAAGAAAAATAAGGGGGGGCAAAGGACAGGCAGTGTAAATGTGTTTGAGGATGCAGCCTGGACAAACATCTATCGGGGAACCCGACTTAACTTTTGGGAGAATGGCCAGAAACGCATCCTCAGTGAGCGGTGGAATAGAAGTGAGGGAGGAACGGGCAGTAGGGGGAAAGGGATCGTCAAAAGCCGGGGAAGGGAAAGGAATATTTAGTTTAATATTGGTTATTTTATCCAAAAAATAAGAGTTAAGGGAATCACATAGATGCTGAGTGGGCAGGGGTTTAGGGGATGCCCTGTCCGAGTAGGCCAGATCCTGGACTATGGAGAAAATCTCTCTGGGTTTATTTTCTGCCACCAAAATGTTGGCGGAAAAATAAGCAGTCTTTACGTCGAGTATAGCTCTCTTATACTCGCCCAGGAGGGTGGTGTATCTAACTTTCAGTGTAGGGCAGTAGTCCCTTCTCCACAGCCTCTCCGCTCGCCTAAGAGCAAGCTTCTTCTCCTTTAACTCCTCATTAAACCAACGATTGGATTCGTTGGGGCGTCTGGTTGATATCCGACGTAAGGGAGCTACCAAGTCGCATCCCCTGGCGAGCCAGGTGTTAAGGGTGGCGGCTTGGGATGAGGAGGAAAGGCCTGCCAACTTAGGCGAGGAGTCCAGCAGGGAGGATGACAAGGCCTGGAGGTCGACACGGCCCCAGTTACGTGCCCAGGTGTTTTTGGCTAATGGAACTTTCACCACTGACCTGTAATTAAGAGAACAGGCGGCTAAGAAGTGATCCGACCACGGACATGGGGAAACAGAGATGGATGAAATAGAACAATTGAGGGACCAGACCTGGTCCAACACATGACCATGTGTGTGTGTAGGTACCTGGACATGGGAAACCAAGTTCAAGGCCAAAAGAAGTTCGGAGAACTGTTTAGAAGAGGTACATTCGTGGGCAATAGTAGGCCAATAGTTAAAGTCCCCAAGTACAAGGACCGAGGCATGATTGACCACTAAGGTGGCCAAAAGATCCTGTATGGCGGGCAAAAATAAAGGTGACAGCTGGGGCGGACGATATACCAATAAACAGGTAAGAGGAGGAGATAGAGTAGGGAAAGAAACTACAAGATGGTCTATGGGCGCAATCGGGGGTGATGGGAGTAGTTGCATATTAAGGTCAGACCGGGCAATAATAGCCACTCCACCCCCCGCCTTGCTAGCCGGGCGATCTGAGCGTAGGGCAACATAGGATGGGGGAAGGGGAGCCAATAAAGAGGGCAGGGACGATTCGCTAAACCAAGTCTCGTCAGAAATAATATATCTGGCTTCTGTATGGAGCCTTGGGGCACCCCACATTTTAGAGTCCCCACATCTGAAATCAAATCCCCCAACTGTATCCTCTGAGTTCTTCCCAGAAGAAAGGACCTCAACCAGTTAAAGGCCTCACCTTTGACCCCAATGTTATCTAGTCTTCCCAGGAGCAGGTCATGGCTGATAGTATCGAACGCCGCCGACAGATCTAAAAGAATCAGGGCGCTCGGTTTCTTAATGTCAGCCATGCCTCTTAACTCGTCCAATACCGATAGCATCACCATCTCGGTGCTATGGTATGCTCGAAACCCTGCCTGTCGCTCATGGAGTAGAGAATAGGACGCCACATGAAGGGATAAGAACTTCAAAACATGCTGTTCTAAAATTTTCGCAAAGAAGGGCAACTGAGAGATTGGTCTATAATTCTTTAAGAGCGCGGGTCCGCGCCAGCCTTCTTCAACAAAGGCCTGACTCGCGCTTCTTTGGATTCGGCAATTAAATAGCCCGTTCCTAGAGATCTATTGAGGAGAGAGATGAAACGCTCCTCCAGAATAGGGCGGGCCATGCGAAATACACCAGGGGGCCATGGGTCTGCTGGAGAACTAGACTTAGTTCTACCCATCAGATGCTCCAAACTCAGTAACTTCATGATAGTACAAACTGTGGGGTTATAGGAATCAGGATATAAAGCAGATCCATCTAACGTATTGTTTTTTTATTTCCAGGATGATATTTTCCACCTTTTCCAGGAAGTACCCTTGAAAGGTGTTACAATCTATGGTGATACCTGAGCATTCAGGTTTTTTGCTCAGCTTAGATAGGATTTTAAAAGTCTCCTTCTGGACATTCCCAGCCTTGCTTAGTCGGTCCTCATAATATGCTGTCTTTGCCTGCAGTATAAGCTTTTTATAGATATGAAGGGAGGCTTTATATTGATATTGTTATCATGTGTTGTCATGTGTCATCATGTGTCATGTGGTGTCATGTGTCATCATGTGTCATGTGGTGTCATGTGGTATCATGTGGTGTCATTTGGTGTCATGTCATGTGGTATCACATGGTCATGTGTCATGTGTCATGTGGTGTCATATGGTGTTATGTGTCATGTGTCATGTGGTGTCATGTGGTGTCAAGTGGTGTCATGTGGTGTCATGCGTCATGTGGTGTCATGTGGTGTCAAGTGGTGTCATGTGGTGTCATGTATCATTTGTCATGTGGTGTCATGTGTCATCATGTGTTATCATGTGTTGTCATGTGTCATCATGTGTCATGTGGTGTCATGTGTCATCATGTGTCATGTGGTGTCATGTGGTATCATGTGGTGTCATTTGGTGTCATGTCATGTGGTATCACATGGTCATGTGTCATGTGTCATGTGGTGTCATGTGGTATCATGTGGTGTTATGTGTCATGTAATATCATGTGGTGTCAAGTGGTGTCATGTGGTGTCATATGTCATGTGGTATCATGTGTCATGTGGTGTCATGTGTCATCATGCATCATGTGGTGTCATGTGTCATGTGATATCATGTGGTGTCATGTGATATCATGTCATCTGATGGCACATGGTCATGTGTCATGTGTCATGTTGTGTCATATTTCATGTGGTGTTATGTGTCACCATGTTTCATGTGATGCCATGTGGCATGATGTGTAATGATGTGTCATCATGTGTCATGTGTTGTCAGTCATATGGTGTCATGTGGTGTCCTGTGTTGTCATGTGTCATCATGTGTCATCATGTGGTGTCATGTGGTGTCACGCGTCATGTGGTGTCATGTGCCATGTGGTGTCATGTGTCATGAGTCATGTGGTATCATGTAGTGTCAATTGGTGTCATGTGGCATCATGTGGTGTCATATGTTGTGTGGTGTCATGTGTTGTCATGTGGTGTCATGTGTCGTCATGTGTCATGTGGTGTCATGTGGTGTCATATGCCATGTGTCATCATGTATCATGTGTTATCATGTGTTGTCATGTGTCATCATGTGTCATGTGTCATCATGTGTCATGTGATGTCATGTGTCATGTGGTGTCATGTCATGTGGTGTCATGTGGTCATGTGGCATGTGTCATGTTGTGTCATGTGGTGTCATGTGTCATGTGTCATGTGTCATGTGGTGTCATGTGTCATCATGTTTCATGTGGTGCCATGTGTCATCATGTGCCATCATGTGCCATCATGTGTCATGTGTTGTCAGTCATGTGGTGTCTTGTGTCATCATGTATCATGTGTCATCATGTGGTGTCATGTGTCATGTATTGTCATGTGCCATCATATGTCATGTGCCATGTGTCATCATGTGTCATGTGTTATCATGTGTTGTCATGTGTCATCATGTGTCATGTGGTGTCATGTATCATTATGTGTCATGTGGTGTCATGTGTCATGTGGTATCATGTGGTGTCATGTGGTGTCATGTCTTGTGGTGTCACATGGTCATGTTTCATATGGTACCATGTGTCATCATGTGTCATCATGAGTCGTCATGTGTCATGTGTTTTCAGTCATGTGGTGTCATGTGTCATCATGTGTCATCATGTGGTGTCATGTGGTGTCATGTGTCACGTGTCATGTGTCATCATGTTTCATGTGGTGCCATGTGTCATCATATGTCATCATGTGCCCTCATGTGTCATGTGTTGTCAGTCATGTGTTGTCATGTGTCATCATGTATCATGTGTCATCATGTGATGTCATGTGTCATGTATTATCATGTGGTGTCATGTGCCATCATATGTCATGTGTCATGTGGTGTCATGTGTCATCATGTGTCATGTGGTATCATGTGTCATCATGTGTCATATGTCATGTGGTGTCATGTGTCATATGGTATCATGTGGTGTCATGTGGTGTCATGTGGTGTCATGTGTCATGTGGTGTCATGTGGTGTAGTGTGTCATGTGATGACATGTAGTTTCATATGGTATCATGTGCCATGTGTCATCATGTGTCATGTGTCATCATGTGTTGTCATGTGTCGTCATATGTCATGTGGTGTCATGTGTCATCATGTGTCATGTGTCGTCATGTGACATTATGTGTCATGTGGTATCTTGTGTCATGTTTCATGTGGTGTCATGTGTCATGTGGTGTCATGTGGTGTCATATCATGTGGTGTCATGTGATGTTACGTGTCATGTGTCATGTGATGTCATATGTCATGGGGTGTCATGTGGTGTCTTGAGTCATGTGGTGTCATGTGTTGTCATGTGGTGCCATGTGTTGTCATGTGTCATGCTGTGTCATGTGGTGTCATGTGCCATGTGTCTACATGTGTCATGTGTTATCATGTGTTGTTATGTGTCATCAAGTGTCATGTGTCATCATGTGTCATGTGGTGTAATGTGTCATCATGTAACATGTGTCATCATGTGGTGTCATGTGTCATGTATTGTCATGTGTTGTCATGTGGTTTCATGTGGAGTCATGTGTCATGTGTTATCATGTGTTATCATGTGTCATCATGTGTCATGTGGTGTCATGTATCAACATGTGTCATGTGGTGTCATGTGTCATGTGGTATCATGTGGTGTCATGTGGTGATATGTCATGTGGTGTCACATGGTCATGTGTCATGTGGTGTCATATGTCATGTTGTGTTGTGTCATGTGTCATGTGGTGTCATGTGGTGTCATATCATGTGGTGTCATGTGGTGTCATGAGTCATGTATCATGTGGTGTCATGTGCCATGTGGTATCATGTGTCATGTCACATGTGTCATGTGTCATTTGGTATCATGTGGTGTCACGTGTCATGTGGTGTCATGTGTCATCATGTTTTGTGTGGTGCCATGTGTCATCATGTGTCATGTGTTGTCAGTCATGTGGTGCCATGTGTCATCATGTGTCATCATGTGTTCTGAGTTGTCAGTCATGTGGTGTCATGTGTCATGTGGTATCATGTGTCATTATGTGGTATCATGTGTCATGTATTGTCATGTGTTGTCATGTGGTTTCATGTGGTGTCATGTGTCATGTATTGTCATGTATTGTCATGTGCCATCATATGTCATGTGTCATGTGGTGTCATGTGTCATCATGTGTCATGGTGGTGTCATGTATCATCATGCGTCATGTGGTATCATGTATCATGTGATATCATGTGGTGTCATGTGGTATCATGTCATGTGATGGCACATGGTCATGTGTCATGTGTCATGTGGTGTCATGTTGTGTTGTGTCATGTGGTGTCATGTGCTGTCATATCATGTGGTGTCATGTGGTGTCATGTGTCATGTGGTGTCATGTGTCATGTGGTATCATGTTTCATGTGGTGTCATGTATTGTCATTTGGTGTCGTGTGTCATCATGTGTCATGTGGTGTCATATGACATGTGTCTTCATGTGTCATGTGTTATCATGTGTCATCATGTGTCATGTGGTGTCATGTGTCATGTGGTGTCATGTGGTGTCATGTGTATCATGTGGTGTCATGTCATTTGGTGTCATGTGGTCATGTGTCATGTGGTGTCATGTGGTGTTGTGTCATGTGTCATGTGGTGTCATGTGGTATCATGTGTCATGTGTCATGTGGTGTCATGTGTCATGTGGTATCATGTGTCGTGTGGTGTCATGGGTTGTCATGTGTCATCATGTGTCATGTGGTGTCATTTATCATCATGTGTCATGTGGTGTCATGTGGTGTCATGTAGTGTCATGTGCCATGTGTCATCATGCTTCATGTGTCATCATGTGTCATGTGGTATCATGTGTCATCATGTGTCATGTGGTGTCATGTGTTGTCAAGTGGTGTCATGTGTCATCATGTGTCATGTGGTGTCCTGTGCCATGTGTCATCATGTGTCATGTGTTATCAAGTGTTGTCATGTGTCATCATGTGTCATGTGGTGTCATGTGTCATCATGTGTCATGTGGTATCATGTGGTGTCATTTGGTGTCATGTCATGTGGTATCACATGGTCATGTGTCATGTGTCATGTGGTGTCATGTGTCATGTGGTATCATGTGGTGTTATGTGTCATGTGTCATGTGGTGTCATGTGGTGTCAAGTGGTGTCATGTGGTGTCATGTGTCATTTGGTGTCATGTGTCATGTGGTGTCATGTGTCATCATGTTTCATGTGGTACCATGTGTCATCATGTGTCATCATGTGTCGTCATGTGTTGTCAGTCATGTGGTGTCATGTGTCATCATGTGTCATCATGTGTCATCATGTGATGTCATGTGGTGTCATGTGGTGTCATGTGTCATGTGTCATCATGTTTCATGTGGTGACATGTATCATCATGTGTCATCATGTGCCATCATGTGTCATGTGTTGTCAGTCATGTGGTGTCATGTGTCATCATGTATCATGTGTCATCATGTGGTGTCATGTGTCATGTATTGTCATGTGTTGTCATGTGGTTTCATGTGGTGTCATGTGTCATGTATTGTCATGTGGTGCAATATGCCATCATATGTCATGTGTCATGTGGTGTCATGTGGAGTCATGTGTCATGTGGTAACATGTGGTGTTATATGTCATGTGGTGCCAAGTGGTGTCATGTGGTGTCATATGTCATGTGATGTCATGTGTCATGTGGTATCATGTGTCATCAGGTTTCATGTGGTGCCATGTGTCATCATGTGTCATCATGTATCATCATGTGTCATGTGTTGTCCGTCATGTGGTGTCATGTATCATCATGTATCATGTGTCAAAATGTGGTGTCATGTATTGTCATGTGCTGTCATGTGGTTTCATGTGGTGTCATGTGTCATGAATTGCCATGTGCCATCATATTTCATGTGTCATGTGGTGTCATGTGCCATGTGTCATCATGTGTCATGTGTTATCATGTGTTGTCATGTGTCATGTGGTGTCATGTGGTGTCATGTATCATCATGTGTCATGTGGTGTCATGTGTCATGTGGTGTCATGTAGTGTCATATGCCATGTGTCATCATGTTTCATGTGTCATCATGTGTCATGTGGTGTAATGTGTCATCATGTGTCATGTGCTGTGATGTGTTGTCAAGTGGTGTCATCTGTAATCATGTGTCATGTGGTGTCATGTGCCATGTGTCAACATGTGTCATGTGTTATCAAGTGTTGTCATGTGTCATGTGGTGTCATGTGTCATCATGTGTGATGTGGTGTCATGTGGTATCATGTGGTGTCATTTGGTGTCATGTCATGTGGTGTCACATGGTCATGTGTCATGTGGTGTCATGTGTCATGTGGTGTCATGTGAACCTAAAAGCAATATATATGTCACCCCTACGGCAGGCCTTACATCCCTAAGGCAGGGTGCATCATATTACATGTGAGGACATATCTGCCTGAGCAGACATGCCCTGGTGATGTCCATATCGATTCTTGGGCATTACAAACACAAGGCGATGACGGACGGAGCGCTGAAACTTTTCAAACACTCACCCCCAGTCACAGATGACCCAGATCTGTGACTGGCAGTGAGTTTGCCCTAAGTTGGCTGGGTATGCCCAGACGAGAGTGCCTAGCTCACTTTGCCACTAGATTCAAGCTAGCCTGGCTGATGAGAGGTGTTACCCCGAAACATGTCCCAGGATGCTAGGTTCGGGTCCAGGGAAGAATGATGATGGATTAAACCCAGATCTGTGACTTGGGGTGAGTGTCTGAAAAGTTTCAGTGCTCTGTCCATCGTCTCCCTGTGTTTGCTTGGTTCTTGGACATTGCCAGTGAACATGGATGTCATCTTCTTGAGTGTGCTAGGCACTGGTGCTATCAAATTCCCCAGCTACAAGATGACTTCACTGAAACTAGACATGTTTGGTATCAAACATCACATATTATTAAACCCACTCTGGTTCCAGAGATGCATTGATTAATATAGGCACACAGAGGGCACCTTAGAGATGCCCCCTGAAAACCTACCGACAACTGGTATACAAGGTGGCTGGTGTAGAAAAGACTGTCACCGCAGACCAGGTACTCAGATTCAACAGATCGAGAAGAAGAGGACAAAGAGCCCTGTTTTCCTGCACCAGTCTTGGCAATAGTGACCAAGTGACTCGTAATGCAGCTGTGCAACTACCAAGAACCACCGTAAACTGCCAACTCTTTACAAATTGTCAGCAACCTCCCTTGGAGTAGAGGAGCTACTTGCCTGCAGGCCACAGGCACCAAAGAAGTCCGGTTTGCTGTGTTGCCATTCCCTGGCCAGCCCGATGTAGCAGCCTCCCGGAAAGAGGTACCTGTGCTCCTGAATGGCAGATCTGTCCCCCTACCGAGTGAGAGGACACCAGCACTAACCGGAGAGGCACAACACCAACAATAGGGGTACCAAAGCCAGTGCAACAATTAAGACCCATTTAAATCCAATCGGGACTCAAGCAGCATCAAGACCGAACAGCTATCAAGGGATGTCGGCACCACACAGACCCACTGTCATTCAACTTGCACCTCTCCAGTAAATCTGTGCATTTGTTGGACAAGTTAATTGTCAGGATTGTGCCATACTTATTTTGTGCACATCCTCAGGATATGTCAACCTATCTTCTTGCTAGCTCGCAGTGCACCATCTCCACACATAACCTTACAGGGTAGCAAATGCGTGTGCAACCTGAGAACATGAAAACCCTGATCTAGAACAGAAATTGTGGTAGCAGATCTAGAACCCTTTCATTTGAACTTAAATGCATACCCATAGAAATACACAAGAAATCCTCAGTAAGGCATTTTAATATTTATTGAAGCATTGTGATTCTTGTATACAATATGTGTGCTGCGATAATCAGTAGAATGAAATAGAGTAGCGTAATTAGCATTATGAGAATAGTAAAAAAGATAAACAATCCCACCATTGTTGTAGTGTACTCCCAACTAGCGCTCTCTATACTAGTCTTACCTAGGGTGGGTGATCCGCCAAATCACTAGTTGGTGCTCTAACTCCCCAATACCTGCAGGTAAGTTTCATCTAGCTGTCCATCTTGGTGTAGAGCTGGTCATTCCTTGGCAAACCGGAATCAACTGAACAGGAATTCTGGCATGCAGTGACCGCACTGTGTAAGCTAAGTGCTACTCTGCCTTAAAGAGCACCCATGTGGCCATATCCATCAGGACCAGCCCCTCACTTCTGCTCTTCCGTAAGCGCTTGAAGACCTGGCTTTTTAACCAATAAAACGGCAACGGAACACTCTCTGAAGATCGTAGCTGGTTTAGCGCCGAGACGCCTACGGGTATTTGTTCGCGCTTAATAAATATCAATATTAAATAAATAATAAATAAATATCGAAACCCCAGGCCAGGCTGCAATTGTTTATTCTAGGTAGATAGCTTCATCGCCTACCAGACGATAATAACAATGACATTTGCCTAGTGAATGTAGCCCTTGTACTGAATGTTCAAGGTGCCGTGAGAGTGTGCCTGCAAAGTGTAAGTGTTAGCAATGCTGATTAGAGAATATTACCCTGAATTGTCACTGATACAAATGTATGTCAAAAGTCAATGTGTTTAAAAGAGAAGACAACTTTATAAACATGGTGATGTTCCTTGGCAGGCCTATCTGGGTCACTTGACACTACTTGCAGAGTGGCCCAGTTGTCCTGATTTCTGGGCCCTCAAACTGCAAGACCAACTACCACGAGATCCTTGTACACACAGCCGACCTATCTACTCTGCACCAGAGTGCCTCATCCCGGGTACCCAAAATCCAACTGTGCTCTATTGCTTCCAGCACCCTTGTGACCAAAGCCCCTTTTAGGGGCTCCTGGACTTGACCCCAAGACCCCCTCTGCAGCCTGTTATCAGGTAGCCTTCCCTTCTTTCCACAGGTGTAGCATGCAATGCTACCATCCCTACCAGCACCTCTTCACCCGGATTCCCCAGGGTTGGTAATGTGTAACTGGTGGTGGTACTTTGAACCTTGGTGAACTATTTATTTATTTCGAGTGTGTGTGTCATATTCGTTTATTGCCTCTGTGAGAACAAAAAAATGTTTAGCACTACCCTGGAATAAGCCTCAACTGTTCGTCCACTGTAGGAAAGTGCCCTTTCTAACATGGTCACCCCCACTTTTTTTCTGGTGTTTGATGTTATTTCGACTGGAAGTGCACAGGGTTCCTGCTAACCATGTCCCCAGTGTGAGATCTCTTTCCCAAAACTGTGCTATTGTTTCTCCCCTTGGTAATACCTTTAGTACCCTCTGTAAGTCTTTAGTAAATGGTACCTCTGGTACCTAGGGTCTAAGGTAATAAAGAGGGTCACTAAAGGCAGCAGCACAACAGTGCCACCCTAAGGACCACTCACTGAATATAAGCAAGTCTGCCATTGCAGGCTGCGTGCTTTGCTGCAGCCCCAAAAGTGAAAAGACAATATGAGGCACATCAATCAATCAATCAATCAAGTGGCTTGTAAAGTGCGACTACTTTCCCGTAAGGGTCTCAAGGCACGGGGAATGTTGGGGGAAACAACTGTAGATCTGTCACAAGGCACTGTGGTGCAGGTCTTGAGATCCTTCCTGATTGGCTTAGGGAGAGATGCAGGGTGTTCCAGGTCTTTACTGGTGAGATAGGAGAAGGGTCTTCCCCCAGCCGTGGCCTTGCAGATATGTGGGATGGCAGCCAGGTACAGTTGGGCTTGAAAAGGTCTCTGGTGGATGCGTGGAATGCAAAGCAGTGGTTGAGGGATGCAGGTCCTGCTCTGTGTAGGGCTTTACAGGCATGTGTGAGGAGCTTGAAGATGATTGTTTTGTTGACTGGGAGCCAGTGGAGGTCTCTCAGGTGGCCGGTGATGTGACTGCGGTGGGGAATGTTGAGTATGAGTTTGGCGGTGGTGTTCTGGATGTTTTGCAGTTTTTGAGGAGTTTCTGGGTGATGCCATAGTAGAGTGCATAGCTGTAGTGCATTCTCCTTCTGATGAGTGCGTGGGTGACCGTATTTCTGGACTCGGTTGGGATCCACTTGAAGATCTTTTGAGGCAGGCATTGCATGTGAAAGCAGGATGATGAGACATAGTTGGTTTGGTGGTTCATGGGTAGCGCGGAGTTCAAGATGATGCCAAGATTTCTTGTGCGGTCTGTGGATGTGTTCTGAGGTCCAATATCTACAGGTCACCAGGAATCGTCCGAAACAGAGGGGGTGGACTCAAGATGAGGACTGCAGTCTTCTCTGAGTTGAGTTAGAGGCAGCTGTTCATCCAGGCGACGACAGCCTTCATCCCATCATGAGAGTTGCTCTTGGCGACTGTGGGTTCATTGATGAGGTAAAGGATAAGCGGGGTGTCGTCGACGTAGAAGAAATGCATGTAATATAACCATTGAATGTGTTTGTCCACTTCTCCCAGGATATTTCTTTTCACATTATAAATATATTTCATTTACTACAACGTTGTCCTTCAAGCCGCTCTTACATATGCTTTCAATTCTATGCAGCTTTACCCTTTGAGTGCTCTCCTGTGTGCTTTAACTTTTCAATCATTTAATCCAATACCTTCCTTCATCATTTTTCTATGTACAAATGTGTTTTCTTACTTTTTAGGTATTTTTACTTAGCAATTCTTTAGCCATGCTTTTTCTAAGCACTCTTGGAAAATGTATGTGTTAACTCCACTTACCGTATTGTCCACTTCACCCATCACAATTATTTTCATAATATTATAAATGTATTTATGTCCTGCACCCACACCCGTGCTCATTTTGCTTCTTTGCCTCCCTTCTGCTTCCCCGCCCTCCTGTTGCTACGCCTCCTCCACCGTTAATGCGCTACTCCCATCATCTGCGTTGCTTCCCTCCACCTGGGTTTCTTCCTCCTGCTCACACTACTGTTTTTTCTTCTTAGTTAGCAATCTAACTCTGATCGGTAAACAAAAACAAAAAACATTACGGAAAGGCAAGACCTACTGGCTTTGACAATGTTTTTAAACCTAGCACCTCAGCCCTCTCTTGATGTGACTTCATAACCCTTTTACCACACCAAGTGTGACATCTGAAGGGTGCCAGATAACACCCTGGACCTAGAAGGGATTATGTTTTTAGGGGTGACCAAGATAGGAGGGTGGGCTGTCAACAGATGATCAGAAATCTAAACAAGATAAACCTTCATTCAATTATTCTAAAAAGAAATTATGTACATTAACGATAGCTAACGTCAATCCCTGAAAAGATCTATTGTTGTTGAATCCACACAGCACATGCTGTGGACCGCAGCTTTAATGGACAGAGATGCCCAATTAAGTCCTCTGTGCCACCACTGGGAATTTAACCTTGAACCAAGAGAATCCAGGCACATAGAGCAGGGTGGTGAGTGACAGAAACTGATGCCGAGGCGACCAACGAGGAGCGCATGTGCCACCACAGCCTTTAGATTAACCTTGCATTTCCCCATCCAGGAAAGTGTGCAGAGGTTTCCAATGGGAATACAAAAGCCAGTAGTAAACTTAAGAACCGCGGTAGGAGCCGCGGAACACTAGACTTCTCCTAGGACATGCTAATTGACTTGATACCCTGAAAATTAAGCAAATTAGTAAATGCAAAGGTCCTTCAGTATGACAGGAAAGTGATATTTCAAACCAATGTTTCGGCAAGTCTATTTTGTGAAGTTGCCTTCTTCAGGCTTTAGCAATCTCTAGTTTCTGTACAATCCTCATTGCCGCCATTAACAGTAAGGGTAACTGTTGTGGCATGCAGGCTTCTTCATGTTAGAGTAATTAATCACTTTGTGGAGGCAGTTTAAAACCGTATTCTTCTTCCATTATCTGGGTATAAAACTATACATTCTATAGTTCTACTTTTCCTGATGGTAAAAAGAGTATTTACCTCCATATTTTCCACTGCCCAGTATCTTTCTGATGGACCAACGTGTCAAAATAAACCTCATTGTCCGTTTGTGGGAGCAGTGTCTGGCCAGTTCCTTGTTTTCCTGACCATAGGGAGTGGAAGCAGTGAAGTGGGGAGTGGGAGTGAGGCTCGTTTGTAAGGCCAGGCCACTCTTCTGCCAACCTGGACCAAAGCCAGGGCTAACGTTAAGAATGCAAAGATGCAAAGGCAGGGCTACCGTTAAGAATGCAAAGATGCAAAGGCAGGGCTAACGTTAAGAATGCAAAGATGCAAAGGCAGGGCTAACGTTAAGAATGCAAAGATGCAAAGGCAGGACTAACGTTAAGAATGTAAAGAAGCAAAGACAAGGCTAACGTTAAGAATGCAAAGATGCAAAGGCAGGGCTAACGTTAAGAATGCAAAGATGCAAAGGCAGGACTAACGTTAAGAATGTAAAGAAGCAAAGACAAGGCTAACGTTAAGAATGCAGAGATGCAAAGGCAGGACTAACGTTAAGAATGTAAAGAAGCAAAGACAAGGCTAACGTTAAGAATGCAGAGATGCAAAGGCAGGACTAACGTTAAGAATGTAAAGAAGCAAAGGCAGGGCTAACATTAAGAATACAAAGATGCAAAGGCAGGGCTAACGTTAAGAATGCAAATATGCAAAGGCAGGGCTAACATTAAGAATGGTCACTGATTGGTGTAGTCTGTGGAATTTCCTAATCCGGTTGCTCAGTAAATTTCAGGTTTCCCTCCTGATCTTCCTTGTGGAAATTGTCTGGGCTGCAACAGTTGCAAAGTGACCCTCATAGACTAGAAAAACGTGTTGGAGTGGGTACAGAGCACGGATACACTGATCGGTTACTCTTCCCATTATACTAGAACTGCTTTAATTTAAAACTTGTGTACATCACCGCTTTTAGGGAAATCTTCTTTGAACAGCCGCGGCCGGTAGTGGGAGTACCGGTCGGGCGGTGACGTGGGGAGGGGGAGGGGCATGGTGGGGGGTAGTAATGTATGGATTACGGACTTTAAAAGGTAAGTAAACATAAAAATGAAAAAAATGAATTTCGTTGCACACACTGCATCACCAAATGCGATGCAGTGTGTGCAACTAAATTCGTTTTATTTATTTGTATGGTTACTTACCTTTTAAAGTCCGTAATCCATACATTACTACCCCCCACCCTGCCCCTCCCCCTCCCCACATCACCGCCCGGCCGGTACTCCCACTACCGGCCGCGACTGAAACACAGCCGTGATTTATAGGGCACATTAAAACACAGCCATGATTTTAAGGGCACATTTAAACACAGGCGTGACTGAAAGGGCACGTTTAAACAAAGGTGTGAATGAAAGGGCACGTTTAAACACAGGCATGATTTATAGGGCACGTTTAAACACAGGCGTGATATATAGGGCACATTTAAACACAGGCGTGATTTATAGGGCACATTTAAACACAGGTGTGATTTATAGAGCACATTTAAACACAGGCAGGATTTAACTTTGGACCCTCCTGAGGCACAGCCGGGAGTAGCAAGAAGACAGAGCTTTTCATTGTTTTTAAAACTTGTAAAACTGTAAAATTTCACAAGGATTTTAAAATCACTCACCACTCCTGGGACACAACCACTGTGTGCAGGCACCCTTCCCCGCTGAAAAACGAGCACTGGTAAGGGCGAATTCGCCGTTTTCCCGCCTACTCCATTCCCCTCAACCTGATTGGGACACGCCCACTCGAGGCCACGCCCCCTCCTCAAAAGTTATAAAACAACGCGCTGATCGACAAGCGCTTAGATAACTTTGGACCCTCCTGAGGCACAGCCGGGAGTAGCAAGAAGATAGAGCTTTTCATTGTTTTTAAAACTTGTAACACTGTAAAATTTCACTTGGATTTTAAAATCACTCACCACTCCTGGGACACAACCACTGTGTGCAGGCACCCTTCCCCGCTGAAAAACGAGCGCTGGTAAGGGCGAAATCGCCGTTTTCCCGCCCACTCCATTCCCCTCGCCCTGATTGGGACACGCCCACTCGAGGCCACGCCCCCTCCTCAAAAGTTATAAAACAACGCGCTGATCGACAAGCGCTTAGATAACTTTGGACCCTCCTGAGGCACAGCCGGGAGTAGCAAGAAGACAGAGCTTTTCATTGTTTTTAAAACTTGTAAAACTGTAAAATTTCAATTGGATTTTAAAATCACTCACCACTCCTGGGACACAACCACTGTGTGCAGGCACCCTTCCCCGCTGAAAAACGAGCGCTGGTAAGGGTGAAATCGCCGTTTTCCCGCCTACTCCATTCCGCTCACCCTGATTGGGACACGCCCACTCGAGGCCACGCCCTCTGCCTTGTCCCCTCCCTACAAAAATGTGCCTGTTACAGAAGCGCAGCGGGCGCGACGAATGCGCGCCAAAGGCGCGCATAAGGCAAGCTCGTCTGTGCTCGTCCGTGCCGAGACCGGGCCTAGGGCCATAACCCCTGATCAATCCCCGCGATTGTACCCCCACATCTACTCCAAATCTACATTGATGGCACTGCGGACGCCTAACACTGACTGCGCTCAATATAATCCACACCTATGGTGGGATACCACAAAATGTACATGTCCTCTCTGCAACGTTAAGTTACAGATAACCAATGAAAAAATCAAAACGCATGCGGTCACAGCATCTATGTCTACCGAAATCACCGCTGCACTAATCAATGCTCGATCCCTTGTCAAGCACCGGCAAGAAATACACGACCTCATTGTCAATAACAACCTTGATTGTCTCTTTGTCACGGAGACATGGACGGATGGAGCATCCGACCCTGACATGGTAGTTGCAACCCCCCCAGCCTATAACGCCTACAGCCTAGATAGAGTAGGGCAGCGCGGAGGAGGACTAGCCATCATCGTCCGCGACCACATAACGGTCAGAATATCTCACATCCCCTCCACCTCCTGCGAAGCCCTTTTTTTCGATCTCAAACTCACCCCATCGTTTCATTTTAAAGGCATCCTCCTATATCGACCACCAGGCCCTCGCACCAACTTTCTATCAAATCTGGGTACAATTTTAGAAGCACCATTGTTGGATAACTCATTCACAGTATTGGGCGACTTGAACTTCCATCTTGAGAATGCATCCAACAAGGACACCTGTTCCTTGATATCTGACATGCACACTATGAGTCTTCGGCAACTAGTAACCTCCCCTACCCATATAGCCGGTCACACGTTAGACGGCATCTTCTCTAACATGCAAGGCGTTAATATAATAGACACCTTACCAATGCCATGGACCGATCACTTTGCCATCCTAATAAAAATATCAGTCCAATTAAATAGACTCAGACCCCACTCTGTATTAAAACCACAAACCATCAAAGTATGGAAGGACATCAATCAAGTTGAGCTAACGACCTTACTCGAAAATACCCGTCCTGATTCAACATCTGATCCAAACTTGGCCACTCGACAATTTCAGGATTGGATAGGTACCAACGCCTTAGCCCCTACCAAAAAACTCTCTAGAAATAGAGTAACGCCATCAGCCCCGTGGTTTACAGAGGAGCTACGTATTAAGAGGCAATTCTGTAGAAACAGGGAGAGACACAGGGAGAGACACTGGCTCAGATCCTACAGCGCTGAAAAGCAAGACCAGTTATAAGGAAGCACTTGGACAATACAAAGCCCTAAAAGCCCTAATTGTAGAAACAAAAAAATCCTACTTCACTGAACAAATAAATTCTGCTAAAAACTCAAGTAAAAAACTCTTCGAGATAACTAAGGCCTTAGCGGGAAGCGCACCGGACCTGAATCCTCCACAATCCCAAGTCTTTTGTGATTCTTTAGCCGATTTCTTCTTCACAAAGGTGAATGATATATATCAAGCATTCTCCACAAAAAAAGTAACCAGCTCCCCCACATCTAACAACCAAACCAATAATATCGAACTATCTCAGTTCTCAGACCTTGGAGAAACACAAATCAAGGAAATAACGACCACAATTAAATCAGGTTCAGCATTAGATCCCTCTCCTCTTAAAGTCATCCGTCCTATCATGGACTATCTCTCCCCTGAAATTGTATCAATCTGCAACACAATGTTCAGAACTGGGATATACCCAGACTCCCTTAAAAACACCTTGGTCAAACCCTTACTTAAGAAGGCTAATCTGGATAAGGACCAAACAAAAAACTACCGCCCCATAGCCAGTCTTCCCTTTCTAGCCAAGGTGGCGGAAAAGGCTATGAACTTACAACTCTCAGAGTTCATAGAAAACCACCAACTACTGGATAACACTCAATTTGGTTTCCGCAAGTTCCATGGAACCGAAACTGCCTTAATAAAAGCTACAGAGGACATAAGAGTGATCCGGGACCAGGGAGGTACAGCAATACTTGTATTGCTCGATCTGTCTGCAGCCTTTGACACGGTCGACCACAAGATCTTGGTCGACCATGCCGAAAACCTGGGTATCCGCCACTTGGCTAAAAATCTGCTTTCCTCCTTCCTGGCCGGGAGATCACAGGTGGTCACACTGGGGCCCTTCCAATCGCACAAGCTGTCACTACAGTGTGGGGTTCCTCAAGGCTCATCCCTCAGTCCGACACTATTCAATATCTATGTGTCGGACCTGGCCTCTGTCATCAAGGCCTATGGGATGAGCCTTACCTCATACGTGGATGACACTCAGCTTGTGCTGGCCATCAACGGGAATGGAGACAAGGTAGCTGAAAACTTCCAAGAGGGCATGCGGGCGATCGGTGAGTAGATGGCCTCTAACTGCCTAAAGTTAAATGCTGAAAAAATGGAGGTCGTCATATTTGGACACCTCTCCCCCGGATGGTCAAACACCTGGTGGCCCCCTACGCACGGAACACCACCTACACCAGCCATCACCGTCAGAAACCTGGGGGTGATTTTTGACGATAAACTAAATTTCATGGCCCACTCAAATAAAATAGCAGCAACAGCCCATCATAAACTCAGGCTGATCAAGAAAATCATGCAGTTTCTACCAACTTCAGCAGGTAAGACGCTGGTAAGCGCTCTCGTGTCGTCATCTCTTGACTATTGTAACGGCTTATTCACCAACGCCCAAGCAAGAGTGACCAACAAAATGCAGACCATCCAGAATGCTGCAGCTCGTCTCCTGTCTGGAATCCCAAAATTCTCACCAATCTCTGATACTATGAGGGACTTGCACTGGCTTAAGATTCGAAACAGGATCAAGTTTAAAGCGCTGTGCATACTCTATAAAGCAATGCACAACTGTGGCCCACATTTCCTGAAATCCCAACTAAGATACCAGTCCTCCATAAGATCGCTCCAATCTAACAACCTTAAACTCCTACAAATACAACTAACAAAAACAGTCAACTGGGGCGATAGACGCTTCCTGGTGGCAGCCCCCAGATTATGGAATTCCCTGCCAGTTTCCATCAAAGACAGCCCATCCCTGATGCATTTTCGCAGAAGGATAAAAACCTGGCTGTTTGATCAAGAATAAACTACCGGACTAACCTTGGGAATACGTTCACAGTTTCTAGCGCCGAGACGCCTACGGGCAATTGTACGCGCTGTATAAATTTCAAAAATAAATAAATAAATAAATAAATAAAGGGCACATTTAAACAAGGACGTGATTTATAGGGCACATCAACACACAGGCGTGATTTATAGGTCATATTTAAACACTGGCATGATTTAAACGGAACATTTAAACACAGGCGGGATTTATAGGGCACATTTAAACACAGACATGATTTATAGAGCACATTTAAACACAGGCATGATTTATAGGGCACGTTTAAACACAGGCGTTGTTGGACGTGGCCCTTATGGCAGGTCCCCCCCTGGAAGATTTGCTTGATAAATGTGACCTGGGGATGGTGGTTCCCCCTCGGAGTGCGTGGACATGGGTGAGGACTGGCCTCCCATAGGAATGCATGGGGAATGGGTGTGCCCCTGATAGTTCCTGGTGCGTGAGGGGTACAGGCTCGAGTCTGGTATGTATGAACTCGTGTGATGGAATGCTGTAAGATGACGTATGCGACGTGTGGGTGTCTAAAAGAGAAGTGCCACTTCTAGACATCGGTGTGTGTGTGCAGTAAGCATACTGGCGCGTGATTGGCTGAAGTGAGGGAGGGGCTGGGCTTGTGTCCTGTATGGGTCTGGGCTGTCCTCCCACAATGCTGGCTCCACCCACCTGGGGTGCATCTGGTGTCCTAACCTGGCCAGTAACAAGAAATTCCTGATAACCAGTTCTAGCTGGTTCTCCTCCTGCCTGCCCCTTTTTAGACAAAGGGGTCTCATGTATAAAAGGAGGGTGTGCCCTCTTCTCTCTCTCTTTCCTGCTTGTCCTGACTGGAACCCTGCCAGGGGCTGCTGCTGCGTGGGCTCAGGGTAGGCTGGCCTCCCTGGGCCCTGCCCTGCTCCTGAACTGCTGGGGGCCCTCTTCCCCTTCTGGGAGCTGCTGTACTCCCCCTGAATGCCTGGACTTCCCATGGACCCTGCTTTTTGGGGTCTAGCGCCTGGGAGCACTTTCCCGCTGTCCTAGCGCCTCGGGGCGCTTCATTCCCGCGTCATTCAGGCTTCCCGCGCTGGGGAGCGCTTCCTTGCTGCCCTAGCGCCTTGAGGCGCTGCCTCTATGCTCCTAGCGCTGGGAGCGTTCAATCTTTCCAGCCGGTGCCCACCCGGCATTTGTCCGCTCGTGGGAGGGGGCCCGAGCCCCCAGCGAGTGCCTACCTCGCTTGCCCCTTCATGGATGCCTAATCAAGGGATCCTGGCCCTCGTCAATTTCCCCCCCGTATTCACCGCCGCAGCCCGGGACCCTTCGTGAGGCCCGCCCCCGGGCCGCGCACTGATTGGCTGCTGGCCCGATGACGTCTCCCCGGGCCGCGCTCTGATTGGCTGGCGGCCCGGGGAGCTGGTGAGGAGGAGACGAACCTGCAGGGAGCGGCGGGAGCCTACTCCGCACCTCTGCGACCCCCGAGATGACTGCCGCTTCCCCCCCCCGGGGCCCCCCAGGAGCGAGAGGGAGCCCCGAAGAGCGAGAGAGAGACCGGCACGCTCGACAGCCGGTGAGTGATGCAGGAGGGGAGGCGGGGCATCGGGCCACATTGCCAGTGGCCGCCCCTCCCCTCCAGCACGAGCCCGAATGTGCTTAGAGGCCCCCGGGGCCCCCAGTGATGCCGGGTCCCCCGAGGAGGGGCCCGCCTGCCCGCAGCTTGAACCCTGAGCCCCGAGAGGCTCCCTCATGGCCCGTGGGGCCACCATTGATGCCGGGTCCCCCGAGGGGGGCCCCGCCTGCCCGCAGCTTTGTCCCGAGCCCGGAGAAGGCTCCCACGTGTCCCGAGCCCCGAGAGGCTCCATCCGTATTTCACCCCCAGAGCCCCGTGAGGCTCCACCGGCATTTTAACCCCTCGAGCCCCGAGAGGCTCCACCTTTGGCCCTTCCTCCTGAGCCGGAGAGGCTCCACCTTGGCCCATGTTCCTACGAGCCAGTGAGGCTCCGCCCACCATCCTGTTTTCGAGCACGAGATGGCCCCCACGTGTCCCTGGCTTCCCGAGCCCAGAGGGGCTCCCCCCCATTTGGCGCAATCCTCCTGAGCCTGCGAGGCTCCATCCAGCATTCCTTGTTCTTGAGCCCTGAGAGGCTCCGCTGGTGGTGATCTGCCCCGAGCCTGCGAGGCTCCATCATGTTGGCCCCTCCTTGGCCCTTCAGCTGCCCAGCACTTCGTGGGCAGCTGCCACGTGTAGGTTTGTTTATGGCTCCCTGCAGCCTGTCCTGACATTGAGACTTTGGGCGCCTTCGCCCAGGAAAGGCCGCTGGCCTGTTGGAAGTTATTGTTTGATGTTCTATGTCATCCCTGAGAGAGTATCCTATGTGCGCCTTCAAAGGTGCTCTGTTATGTTATGTGCTTGTCCTTCCTTCCCTCCTAAGTATCCTAGGTCTCATGTATATGGCTTCTGGTTAGAGTGAGTTCCACTGCTAGTTCTATTGAGTTCCAGGTTGTCATGTATTCTACTGCTAGCTCCTGGTTGTTATGTGTTCTAGTACTAGTTCTAGGAAGCTCCCAGTTGTTATGTGTCTTAAATGCCATTTCCATCATGTGCATATTCCTGGCAGTGGTCCCCTGGCCCTGTCCTGTATATATTCCCTTGTAAACCATGCCCGTGCCCCTGGCACATTGTATCGTGTATATTCACCCCTAAGTATGTTTTTCAATACAAAGTATATTTTTCATATATCTCGTGTGGAGTTCCTTTTGTGGGGGGGCCTGGGATGTTGTTGCTGGGGGTGCGTGCGCAAATGCTTTACACATGACCTCCGAGATAAGCCTGACTGCTCGTGCCAAGCTACCAAAGGGGGTGAGCAGGGGTTGTCTTGAAGGGCGACTTCCCTACCCTAACTAGAAATGGTGATTTCTGCCTGGCCTTGGCGCAAGCCTCGGCCAACCAGGGACCCCATTTCTAACAGGCGTCATTTATAGGGCACGTTTAAACACAGGCGTGATTTATAGGGCACGTTTAAACACAGACGTGATTTATAGGGCACATTTAAACACAGGCGTCATTCATAGGGCACGTTTAAACACAGGCGTGATTTATAGGGCACGTTTAAACATAGACGTGATTTATAGGGCACGTTTAAACACAGGCATCATTTATAGGGCACGTTTAAACACAGACATGATTTGTAGGGCACGTTTAAACACAGACGTGATTTAAAGGGCACGTTTAAACACAGACGTGATTTATAGGGCACGTTTAACCGCATGCGTGCGGGCGGAATTCCGCTCGCACGTTGAGATTTTTTAAAACGCATGTTACATGACGAGCTGGGCTCGTCATGACCGTGCGAGGAGGCTACCTCATGACGAGCCCAGCTCGTCATGAGCGTGGAAGGGGTTAAACACAGGCATCATTTATAGGGCACATTTAAACACAGGTATGATTTATAGAGCACATTTAAACACAGGCGTGACTGCAAGGGCACGTTTAAACAAAGGTGTGACTGAAAGGGCACGTTTAAACACAGGCATGATTCATAGGGGACGTTTAAACACAGGCATGATTTAAAGGGCATATTTAAACACAGGCGTGATTTATAGGGCACACTTAAACACAGACGTGATTTATAGGGCACATTTAAACACAGGTTTGATTTATAGAGCACATTTATACACAGGCATGATTTATAGGGCACATTTAAACAAAGGCGTGATTTATAGGGCACATTTACACACAGGCGTGATTTATAGATCATATTTAAACACTGGCATGATTTAAAGGATACATTTAAACACAGGCGGGATTTATAGGGCACATTAAAACACAGACGTGATTTATAGGGCACATTTAAACAAGGGCGTGATTTATAGAGCACATTTAAACACAGGCGTGATTTATAGGGCACGCTTAAACACAGGCGTGATTTATAGGGCACGTATAAACACAGGCGTGATTTATAGGGCACGTTTAAACACAGACGTGATTTATAGGGCACGTTTAAACACAGGCGTCATTTATAGGGCACGTTTAAACACAGGCGTGATTTATAGTGCACGTTTAAACACAGACGTGATTTATAGGGCACGTTTAAACACAGGCGTCATTTATAGGGCACGTTTAAACACAGGCGTGATTTAAAGGGCACGTTTAAACACAGACGTGATTTATAGGGCACGTTTAAACACAGGCGTAATTTATAGGGCACGTTTAAACACAGGCGTGATTTATAGGGCACGTTTAAACACAGACGTGATTTATAGGGCACGTTTAAACACAGGCGTCATTTATAGGGCACGTTTAAACACAGGCGTGATTTAAAGGGCACGTTTAAACACAGACGTGATTTATAGGGCACGTTTAAACACAGGCGTCATTTATAGGGCACTTTTAAACACAGGTGTGATTTATAGAGCACATTTAAACACAGGCGTGATTTATAGGGCACATTTAAACAAGGGCGTGATTTATAGGGCACATTTACACACAGGCGTGATTTATAGGGCACATTTAGACACAGGCATGATTTAAAGGGCATGTTTAAACATAGGCGTGAATTATAGGGCACACTTAAACACAGACGTGATTTATAGGGCACATTTAAACACAGGTGTGATTTATAGAGCACATTTAAACACAGGCATGATTTATAGGGCACATTTAAACAAAGGCGTGATTTATAGGGCACATTTACACACAGGCGTGATTTATAGGGCACATTTAAACAAGGGAGTGATTTATAGAGCACATTTAAACACAGGCGTGATTTATAGGGCACGTTTAAACACAGGCGTCATTTATAGGGCACGTATAAACACAGGCGTGATTTATAGGGCACGTTTAAACACAGGCGTGATTTATAGGGCACGTTTAAACACAAGCGTCATTTATAGGGCACGTTTAAACACAGGCGTGATTTATAGGGCACGTTTAAACACAGACGTGATTTATAGGGCACGTTTAAACACAGGCGTCATTTATAGGGCACGTTTAAACACAGGCATGATTTAAAGGGCACGTTTAAACACAGACGTGATTTATAGGGCACGTTTAAACACAGGCGTCATTTATAGGGCACGTTTAAACACAGGCGTGATTTATAGGGCACGTTTAAACACAGACATGATTTATAGGGCACGTTTACACACAGGCGTCATTTATAGGGCACGTTTAAACACAGGCGTGATTTAAAGGGCACGTTTAAACACAGACGTGATTTATAGGGCACGTTTAAACACAGGCGTCATTTATAGGGCACATTTAAACACAGGTGTTATTTATAGAGCACATTTAAACACAGGCGTGATTTATAGGGCACATTTAAACAACGGCGTGATTTATAGGGCACATTTACACACAGGCGTGATTTATAGGGCACATTTAGACACAGGCATGATTTAAAGGGCACGTTTAAACACAGGCATGATTTATAGGGTGTGTTTAAACACAGGTGTGATTTATAGGGCACGTTTAAACACAGACGTGATTTATAGGGCACGTTTAAACACAGGCGTGATATATAGGGCACGTTTAAACACAGGCGTCATTTTTAGGGCACGTTTAAACACAGGCATGATCTATAGGACACATTTAAACACAGACGTGATTTATAGGGCACGTTTAAACACATGCGTCATTTATAGGGCACGTTTAAACACAGGCGTGATTTAAAGGGCACGAGACGACTGCCGCTTTCCCCCCCCGGGGCCCCCCAGGAGCGAGAGGGAGCCCCGAAGAGCGAGAGAGAGACCGGCGCGCTCGACAGCCGGTGAGTGATGCAGGAGGGGAGGCGGGGCATCGGGCCATATTGCCGGTGGCCGCCCCTCCCCTCCAGCGCGAGCCCGAATGTGCTTAGAGGCCCCCGGGGCCCCCAGTGATGCCGGGTCCCCCGAGGGGGGGCCCGCCTGCCCGCAGCTTGACCCATGAGCCCCGAGAGGCTCCCTCATGGCCCGTGGGGCCACCATTGATGCCGGGTCCCCCGAGAGAGGCCCCGCCTGGCCGCAGCTTTGTCCCAAGCCCGGAGAAGGCTCCCACGTGTCCCGAGCCCCGAGAGGCTCCATCCGTATTTCACCCCCAGAGCCCCGTGAGGCTCCACCGGCATTTTAACCCCTTGAGCCCCGAGAGGCTCCACCTTTGGCCCTTCCTCCTGAGCCGGAGAGGCTCCACCTTGGCCCATGTTCCTACGAGCCAGTGAGGCTCCGCCCACCATCCTGTTTTCGAGCACGAGATGGCTCCCACGTGTCCCTGGCTTCCCGAGCCCAGAGGGGCTCCCCCCCATTTGGCGCAATCCTCCTGAGCCTGCGAGGCTCCATCCAGCATTCCTTGTTCTCGAGTCCTGAGAGGCTCCGCTGGTGGTGATCTGCCCCGAGCCTGCGAGGCTCCATCATGTTGGCCCCTCCTTGGCCCTTCAGCTGCCCAGCACTTCGTGGGCAGCTGCCACGTGTAGGTTTGTTTATGGCTCCCTGCAGCCTGTCCTGACATTGAGACTTTGGGCGCCTTCGCCCAGGAAAGGCCGCTGGCCTGTTGGAAGTTATTGTTTGATGTTCTATGTCATCCCTGAGAGAGTATCCTATGTGCGCCTTCAAAGGTGCTCTGTTATGTTATGTGCTTGTCCTTCCTTCCCTCCTAAGTATCCTAGGTCTCATGTATATGGCTTCTGGTTAGAGTGAGTTCTACTGCTAGTTCTATTGAGTTCCAGGTTGTCATGTATTCTACTGCTAGCTCCTGGTTGTTATGTGTTCTAGTACTAGTTCTAGGAAGCTCCCAGTTGTTATGTGTCTTAAATGCCATTTCCATCATGTGCATATTCCTGGCAGTGGTCCCCTGGCCCTGTCCTGTATATATTCCCTTGTAAACCATGCCCGTGCCCCTGGCACATTGTATCGTGTGTATTCACCCCTAAGTATGTTTTTCAATACAAAGTATATTTTTCATATATCTCGTGTGGAGTTCCTTTTGTGGGGGGGCCTGGGATGTTGTTGCTGGGGGTGCGTGCGCAAATGCTTTACACATGACCTCCGAGATAAGCCTGACTGCTCTTGCCAAGCTACCAAAGGGGGTGAGCAGGGGTTGTCTTGAAGGGCGACTTCCCTACCCTAACTAGAAATGGTGATTTCTGCCTGGCCTTGGCGCAAGCCTCGGCCAACCAGGGATCCCATTTCTAACAGGCGTCATTTATAGGGCACGTTTAAACACAGGCGTCATTTATAGGGCACGTTTAAACACAGGCGTGATTTATAGGGCACGTTTAAACACAGACGTGATTTATAGGGCACGTTTAAACACAGGCGTCATTTATAGGGCACGTTTAAACACAGGCGTGATTTAAAGGGCACGTTTAAACACAGACGTGATATATAGGGCACGTTTAAACACAGGCGTCATTTATAGGGCACTTTTAAACACAGGTGTGATTTATAGAGCACATTTAAACACAGGCGTGATTTATAGGGCACATTTAAACAAGGGCGTGATTTATAGGGCACATTTACACACAGGCGTGATTTATAGGGCACATTTAGACACAGGCATGATTTAAAGGGCATGTTTAAACATAGGCGTGAATTATAGGGCACACTTAAACACAGACGTGATTTATAGGGCACATTTAAACACAGGTGTGATTTATAGAGCACATTTAAACACAGGCATGATTTATAGGGCACATTTAAACAAAGGCGTGATTTATAGGGCACATTTACACACAGGCGTGATTTATAGGGCACATTTAAACAAGGGAGTGATTTATAGAGCACATTTAAACACAGGCGTGATTTATAGGGCACGTTTAAACACAGGCGTCATTTATAGGGCACGTATAAACACAGGCGTGATTTATAGGGCACGTTTAAACACAGGCGTGATTTATAGGGCACGTTTAAACACAAGCGTCATTTATAGGGCACGTTTAAACACAGGCGTGATTTATAGGGCACGTTTAAACACAGACGTGATTTATAGGGCACGTTTAAACACAGGCGTCATTTATAGGGCACGTTTAAACACAGGCATGATTTAAAGGGCACGTTTAAACACAGACGTGATTTATAGGGCACGTTTAAACACAGGCGTCATTTATAGGGCACGTTTAAACACAGGCGTGATTTATAGGGCACGTTTAAACACAGACATGATATATAGGGCACGTTTACACACAGGCGTCATTTATAGGGCACGTTTAAACACAGGCGTGATTTAAAGGGCACGTTTAAACACAGACGTGATTTATAGGGCACGTTTAAACACAGGCATCATTTATAGGGCACATTTAAACACAGGTGTGATTTATAGAGCACATTTAAACACAGGCGTGATTTATAGGGCACATTTAAACAACGGCGTGATTTATAGGGCACATTTACACACAGGCGTGATTTATAGGGCACATTTAGACACAGGCATGATTTAAAGGGCACGTTTAAACACAACATGATTTATAGTGTGTGTTTAAACACAGGTGTGATTTATAGGGCACGTTTAAACACAGACGTGATTTATAGGGCACGTTTAAACACAGGCGTGATATATAGGGCACGTTTAAACACAGGCGTCATTTTTAGGGCACGTTTAAACACAGGCATGATCTATAGGACACATTTAAACACAGACGTGATTTATAGGGCACGTTTAAACACATGCGTCATTTATAGGGCACGTTTAAACACAGGCGTGATTTAAAGGGCACGTTTAAACACAGACGTGATTGATAGGGCACGTTTAAACACAGGCGTCATTTATAGAGCACATTTAAACACAGGCGTGATTTATAGGGCACATTTAAACAAGGGCGTGATTTATAGGGCACATTTACACACAGGCGTGATTTAAAGGGCACATTTAAACACAGGCGTGATTTATAGGGTACATTTAAAAACAGGCCAGATTTATAGGGCACATTTAAACACAGACGTGATTTATAGGGCACATTTAAACAAGGGCGTGATTTATAGAGCACATTTAAACACAGGCGTGATTTATAGGGCACGTTTAAACACAGGCGTCATTTATAGGGCACGTTTAAACACAGTCGTGATTTATAGGGCACGTTTAAACACAGACGTGATTTATAGGGCACGTTTAAACACAGACGTGATTTATAGGGCACGTTTAAACACAGGCGTCATTTATAGGGCACGTTTAAACACAGGCGTGATTTATAGGGCACGTTTAAACACAGACGTGATTTATAGGGCACGTTTAAAGACAGGCGTCATTTATAGGGCACGTCTAAACACATGCGTGATTTAAAGGGCACGTTTAAACACAGACGTGATTTATAGGACACGTTTAAACACAGGCGTCATTTATAGGGCACATTTAAACACAGGTGTGATTTATAGAGCACATTTAAACACAGGTCTGATTTATAGGGCACATTTAAACAAGGGCGTGATTTGTAGGGCACATTTACACACAGGCGTGATTTAAAGGGCACGTTTAAACACAGGCATGATTTATAGGGCGTGTTTAAACACAGGTGTGAATTATAGGGCACACTTAAACACAGACGTGATTTATATGGCACATTTAAACACAGGTGTGATTTATAGAGCACATTTAAACACAGGCATGATTTATAGGGCACATTTAAACAAAGGCGTGATTTATAGGGCACATTTACACACAGGCGTGATTTATAGGGCACATTTAAACAAGGGAGTGATTTATAGAGCACATTTAAACACAGGCGTGATTTATAGGGCACGTTTAAACACAGGCGTCATTTATAGGGCACGTATAAACACAGGCGTGATTTATAGGGCACGTTTAAACACAGGCGTCATTTATAGGGCACGTTTAAACACAAGCGTCATTTATAGGGCACGTTTAAACACAGGCGTGATTTATAGGGCACGTTTAAACACAGACGTGATTTATAGGGCACGTTTAAACACAGGCGTCATTTATAGGGCACGTTTAAACACAGGCATGATTTAAAGGGCACGTTTAAACACAGACGTGATTTATAGGGCACGTTTAAACACAGGCGTCATTTATAGGGCACGTTTAAACACAGGCGTGATTTATAGGGCACGTTTAAACACAGACATGATTTATAGGGCACGTTTACACACAGGCGTCATTTATAGGGCACGTTTAAGCACAGGCGTGATTTAAAGAGCACGTTTAAACACAGACGTGATTTATAGGGCACGTTTAAACACAGGCGTCATTTATAGGGCACATTTAAACACAGGTGTGATTTATAGAGCACATTTAAACACAGGCGTGATTTATAGGGCACATTTAAACAACGGCATGATTTATAGGGCACATTTACACACAGGCGTGATTTATAGGGCACATTTAGACACAGGCATGATTTAAAGGGCACGTTTAAACACAGGCATGATTTATAGGGTGTGTTTAAACACAGGTGTGATTTATAGGGCACGTTTAAACACAGACGTGATTTATAGGGCACGTTTAAACACAGGCGTGATATATAGGGCACGTTTAAACACAGGCGTCATTTTTAGGGCACGTTTAAACACAGGCATGATCTATAGGACACATTTAAACACAGACGTGATTTATAGGGCACGTTTAAACACATGCGTCATTTATAGGGCACGTTTAAACACAGGCGTGATTTAAAGGGCACGTTTAAACACAGACGTGATTGATAGGGCACGTTTAAACACAGGCGTCATTTATAGAGCACATTTAAACACAGGCGTGATTTATAGGGCACATTTAAACAAGGGTGTGATTTATAGGGCACATTTACACACAGGCGTGATTTAAAGGGCACATTTAAACACAGGCGTGATTTATAGGGTACATTTAAAAACAGGCCAGATTTATAGGGCACATTTAAACACAGACGTGATTTATAGGGCACATTTAAACAAGGGCGTGATTTATAGAGCACATTTAAACACAGGCGTGATTTATAGGGCACGTTTAAACACAGGCGTCATTTATAGGGCACGTTTAAACACAGTCGTGATTTATAGGGCACGTTTAAACACAGACGTGATTTATAGGGCACGTTTAAACACAGACGTGATTTATAGGGCACGTTTAAACACAGGCGTCATTTATAGGGCACGTTTAAACACAGGCGTGATTTATAGGGCACGTTTAAACACAGACGTGATTTATAGGGCACGTTTAAAGACAGGCGTCATTTATAGGGCACGTCTAAACACATGCGTGATTTAAAGGGCACGTTTAAACACAGACGTGATTTATAGGACACGTTTAAACACAGGTGTGATTTATAGGGCACATTTAAACAAGGGCGTGATTTGTAGGGCACATTTACACACAGGCGTGATTTAAAGGGCACGTTTAAACACAGGCATGATTTATAGGGCGTGTTTAAACACAGGTGTGATTTATAGGGCACGTTTAAACACAGACGTGATTTATAGGGCACGTTTAAACACAGGCGTGATTTATAGGGCATGTTTAAACACAGGCGTCATTTATAGGGCACGTTTAAACACAGGCGTGATCTATAGGGCACGTTTAAACACAGACGTGATTTATAGGGCACGTTTAAACACATGCGTCATTTATAGGGCACGTTTAAACACAGGTGTAATTTAAAGGGCACCTTTAAACACAGACGTGATTTATAGGGCACGTTTAAACACAGGCGTCATTTATAGGGCACATTTAAACACAGACGTGATTTATAGGGCACGTTTAAACACAGGCGTCATTCATAGGGAACGTTTAAACACAGGCGTGATTTATAGGGCACGTTTAAACATAGACGTGATTTATAGGGCACGTTTAAACACAGAGGTCATTTATAGGGCACGTTTAAACACAGACGTGATTTAAAGGGCACGTTTAAACACAGACGTGATTTATAGGGCACGTTTAAACACAGGCAACATTTATAGGGCACATTTAAACACAGGTGTTATTTATAGAGCACATTTAAACACAGGCGTGATGTAAAGGGCACATTTAAACACAGGCGTGACTGCAAGGGCACGTTTAAACAAAGGTGTGCCTGAAAGGGCACGTTTAAACACAGGCATGATTCATAGGGCACGTTTAAACACTGGCATGATTTAAAGGGCATGTTTAAACACAGGCGTGATTTATAGGGCACACTTAAACACAGACGTGATTTATAGGGCACATTTAAACACAGGTTTGATTTATAGAGCACATTTATACATAGGCATGATTTATAGGGCACATTTAAACAAAGGCGTGATTTATAGGGCACATTTACACACAGGCGTGATTTATAGATCATATTTAAACACTGGCATGATTTAAAGGGTACATTTAAACACAGGTGGGATTTATAGGGCACATTAAAACACAGACGTGATTTAAAGGGCACATTTATATAAGGGCGTGATTTATAGAGCACATTTAAACACAGGCGTGATTTATAGGGCACGTTTAAGCACAGGCGTGATTTATAGGGCACGTATAAACACAGGCGTGATTTATAGGGCACGTTTAAACACAGACGTGATTTATAGGGCACGTTTAAACACAGGCGTCATTCATAGGGCACGTTTAAACACAGGCGTGATTTATAGTGCACGTTTAAACACAGACGTGATTTATAGGGCACGTTTAAACACAGGCGTCATTTATAGGGCACGTTTAAACACAGGCGTGATTTAAAAGGCACGTTTAAACACAGACGTGATTTATAGGGCACGTTTAAACACAGGCGTCATTTATACGGCACGTTTAAACACAGGCGTGATTTATAGGGCACGTTTAAACACAGACGTGATTTATAGGGCACGTTTAAACACAGGCGTCATTTATAGGGCACGTTTAAACACAGGCGTGATTTAAAGGGCACGTTTAAACACAGACGTGATTTATAGGGCACGTTTAAACACAGGCGTCATTTATAGGGCACTTTTAAACACAGGTGTGATTTATAGAGCACATTTAAACACAGGCGTGATTTATAGGGCACATTTAAACAAGGGCGTGATTTATAGGGCACATTTACACACAGGCGTGATTTATAGGGCACATTTAGACACAGGCATGATTTAAAGGGCATGTTTAAACATAGGCGTGAATTATAGGGCACACTTAAACACAGACGTGATTTATAGGGCACATTTAAACACAGGTGTGATTTATAGGGCACATTTACACACAGGCGTGATTTATAGGTCATATTTAAACACTGGCATGATTTAAAGGGTACATTTAAACACAGGCGGGATTTATAGGGCACATTTACACACAGGCGTGATTTATAGGTCATATTTAAACACTGGCATGATTTAAAGGGTACATTTAAACACAGGCGGGATTTATAGGGCACATTAAAACATAGACGTGATTTATAGGGCACATTTAAACAAGGGCGTGATTTATAGAACACATTTAAACACAGGCATGATTTATAGGGCACGTTTAAACACAGGCGTCATTTATAGGGCACGTATAAACACAGGCGTGATTTATAGGGCACGTTTAAACACAGACGTGATTTATAGGGCACGTTTAAACACAGGCGTCATTTATAGGGCACGTTTAAACACAGGCGTGATTTATAGGGCACGTTTAAACACAGGCGTCATTTATAGGGCACGTTTAAACACAGGCGTGATTTATAGGTCACGTTTAAACACAGACGTGATTTATAGGGCACGTTTAAACACAGGCGTCATTTATAGTTCACGTTTAAACACAGGCGTGATTTAAAGGGCACGTTTAAACACAGACGTGATTTATAGGGCACGTTTAAACACAGGCGTGATTTATAGGGCACGTTTAAACACAGGCGTGATTTAAAGGGCACGTTTAAACACAGACGTGATTTATAGGGCACGTTTAAACACAGGCGTCATTTATAGGGCACATTTAACCACAGGTGTGATTTATAGAGCACATTTAAACACAGGCGTGATTTATAGGGCACATTTACACAGGCGTGATTTATAGGGCACATTTAGACACAGGCATGATTTAAAGGGCACGTTTAAACACAGGCATGATTTATAGGGTGTGTTTAAACACAGGTGTGATTTATAGGGCACGTTTAAACACAGACGTGATTTATAGGGCACGTTTAAACACAGGCGTGATTTATAGGGCACGTTTAAACACAGGCGTCATTTTTAGGGCACGTTTAAACACAGGCATGATCTATAGCACACATTTAAACACAGACGTGATTTATAGGGGCACGTTTAAACACATGCGTCATTTATAGGGCACGTTTAAACACAGGCGTGATTTAAAGGGCACGTTTAAACACAGATGTGATTGATAGGGCACGTTTAAACACAGGCGTCATTTATAGGGCACGTTTAAACACAGGCGTGATTTATAGCGCACATTTAAACAAGGGCGTGATTTATAGGGCACATTTACACACAGGCGTGATTTAAAGGGCACATTTAAACAGAGGCGTGATTTATAGGTCAGATTTAAACACTGGTGTGATTTAAAGGGTACATTTAAAAACAGGCCAGATTTATAGGGCACATTTAAACACAGACGTGATTTATAGGGCACATTTAAACAAGGGCGTGATTTATAGAGCACATTTAAACACAGGCGTGATTTATAGGGCACGTTTAAACACAGGCATCAATTATGGGACACGTTTAAACACAGTTGTGATTTATAGAGCACGTTTAAACACAGACGTGATTTATAGGGCACGTTTAAACACAGACTTGATTTATAGGGCACGTTTAAACACAGGCGTCATTTATAGGGCACGTTTAAACACAGGCGTGATTTATAGGGCACGTTTAAACACAGACGTGATTTATAGGGCACGTTTAAAGACAGGGGTCATTTATAGGGCACGTCTAAACACAGGCGTGATTTAAAGGACACGTTTAAATACAGACGTGATTTATAGGACACGTTTAAACACAGGCATCATGTATAGGGCACATTTAAACACAGGTGTGATTTATAGAGCACATTTAAACACAGGTGTGATTTATAGGGCACATTTACACACAGGCGTGATTTAAAGGGCACGTTTAAACACAGGCATGATTTATAGGGCGTGTTTAAACACAGGTGTGATTTATAGGGCACGTTTAAACACAGACGTGATTTATAGGGCACATTTAAACACAGGCGTGATTTATAGGGCACGTTTAAACACAGGCGTCATTTATAGGGCACGTTTAAACACCGGCGTGATCTATAGGGCACGTTTAAACACAGACGTGATTTATAGGGCACGTTTAAACACATGCGTCATTTATAGGGCACGTTTAAACACAGGTGTGATTTAAAGGGCACCTTTAAACACAGACGTGATTTATAGGGCACGTTTAAACACAGGCGTCATTTATAGGGCACATTTAAACACAGGTGTGATTTATAGGGCACATTTAAACACAGGCCTGATTTACAGGGCACATTTAAACAAGGGCGTGATTTATAGGGCACATTTACACACAGACGTGATTTAAAGGGCACTTTTAAACACAGACATGATTTATAGGGCGCGTTTAAACACAGGCGTGATTTATAGGGCACATTTGAGCACAGGCATGATTTACAGGGCACATGTAAACACAGGCGTGATTTATAGAGCACATTTAAACACAGGCATGATTTATAGGGAATATTTAAGCACAGGCGTGATTTATAGAGCACATATAAACACAGGCGTGATTTAAAGTGCACATTTAAACGCAGTCGTGATTTAAAGTGCACATTTAAACGCAGGTGTGATTTAAAGTGCACATTTAAACGCAGGCGTGATTTGAAGTGCACATTTAAACGCAGGCGTGATTTAAAGTGCACATTTAAATGCAGGTGTGATTTAAAGTGCACATTTAAATGCAGGCGTGATTTAAAGTGCATATTTAAACGCGTGGTTGCAGGCCTCACTGTTTAGTGGTGCGCGGTGGAGGCCTTCAGTAAGTGAGATGCTGGCCTTTTACACAGGGAGTTATCAGGCGCCAACTTAGTGAATGCCTGCTTTCTTCCCTGAAACTGGGCTCAGTGCCACAAGCCAGCCTCTTTCACCAAGTGGCATGCCCCTCCTGGCAGCAGTGGGCTTTGCAGGGTAGCACTGAGGTCTCTGTATGGGCTGGTCTGTACATTAGGTCCCACCCAGCCATGCCACAGGAAAAGATATAGGGAGAATTTCAGATGGAAAAAAAGACAAGGATGGGACAGATGGAAAAATTGTGAGCTGCACAAATAGAATGGGAAAGAGATTAGACATATGCAAGATGTTTAAATACCACAATTCTCTGCGTTCAGGAGAGGACGGACAGTGGAAATATTCAAGATAATACAGTACCTCTGATGAATGATGCAATGGGGAGACACGAGAGACCTTTAAATATCATAAGGGTATGTCTAAGGGATGCAGACAGCAGACGTGACAGATCTTTTAATACTCAATCGGATATGTGCATTGCATGTATCTAAAATGCGAAGGGACGGTGCACTGAGCAGCAGAAACAATCTGTATGAATCATGAACCATCTGCCATACATCGACGTAATCGGGGACCAGCGGCGCCCTCACCCCCCCACCCCTCCCCCCGCCCGGGATTATTGGTCTGGACCAGCATATTAGACACAGCAGTATATTACACAAACGTTTGTTACATTTGCAATTCATAACTATTGATTGAAGCTTCCGGTTTCTTGGAAGTAGTGTATTCCATGTTTTCTATTCTCAGTATGCGTTCGATTAATACCTATCGGTCTATCTACTTATATTTGATTTTATCATTTTGGTGTGAATGATTCTGTGTTCACAAACAACAAGTTTTTGTTTTCATCAATCCCACCAGCTTCAGTTGATTCCACAACCAATTTCTAATCTCATTTTTCGACCATTAAGCAGGTTCAGATCACCATCGCATTCCAAAATAACATTCATTTTCAAGCCATAATCACCATAATTGCCCCATCTTTACAGGTTCAACAATAATTTGTCCATTGAAGTTTAACATCTGCACAACTTTAACATCTGACATTTTCATATTCTCCCAGGTTTTGAGTGGACCTTGGTGAAAAGTCCATTAGGCAGGCATATTCTCAATTCCTTTTGGTAATTTTACATTATCCAAAATAATTCCATTACCCCAAGTCACAAAATTACACACTGTTTGCAGCACAAATGCACAGGAACAACACAGACGTCAAGCATAAGAGTGGCTGCTGTTTGCGATGCTTGTGCATTTTTGTGCTATTTGTAATGCAAAATATATAAACATTTAAATAAATTGAGGCTTATTTACAAGCCCCTTGCACCACCAATGCGTCACATTTTGTGACGCAACGGCGTCGCAACCAGCTGTCCCATATTTATAGGTACACGTAAAGTCACCCAACGTGGCTTTTCGTGTCCTTGTAAATATGGCCCCTTCACTCGCAACACTTTGCATGAAAGGGGAATGCAATGGGTGTTATTTACAAGGAATTAACGCTGCGCAGTGCCAGAAGCTACTTCGCTGCATTGTGTTAATTCGGAAGCACAGAGCTACAGCACAATGTGACGCATTCCTTTGCTCTCCCCTGCGCTGGGGCACAATTAGCTGCCATGCACCGAGGCGGGCACCCTTGCACCATAGTGCAAGGGTGCCTGCGTTGAGGGGAATTATTGCTTATGTGCAGGAAGGTGTTCTTCCTGTTCATAAACAATCTGAAATGGCATTTTGAAACCTCTATGTGTGCTGCTTAATGAGGCAAACATAGAAGTTGCAAAATGTCATTTTTTATAATTGTTTATGTGCAGAAAGGGAGACCTTCCTGCACATAAACAATCACAAGAGGTGATTTACTCCGTCTATGTGTGCCGCAGAATGGAGCATGCATAGAAAGAGGAAAAAAACGAGGAGAAAAAAATATTTTGCCTCGTGGCGTGGCGCCTCTCCTGGGGAGGCATAGCATTCTGACGCATTTACAAGTTTACGATTTCTCGTCAATCTAGGAATGCGGCAGAAGCCATGGGTGTTGCATGGGAACATGCACAGCAACACCCATGACTCGCCCCTTTCACGCAAAGTGTTGCGTGTAAACGGGCCATATTTACAAGGACACGAAAAGCCACACAGGCTGGCTTTACGTGTCCTTGTAAATATGGGGCAGTAGTTTGCGCCACCGATGCATCACAAGAAGTGATGCACCGGCGGCGCAAGGGCCTTGTAAATAAACCCCTCCCCCCCAAGTCTCAAATTCATTGTGAATTTGAAAGACAAAGCATTAGAAATGACAGGGGCAAAGTAAAGACGCAGGCGTCCGAGGGCATTGCATGTTTATCACACCTGGTAAAATCCCATAGACATACGTTTGGAATTTAGGGCCTCATTTATGTTTTTTTTGCCATAGGGCAGCGCAGCAGGCCTTGCTTCAGCAAAAGAAAAGGACAGGAAAATACTGTAGCTACAAGATACGGCGCATTGCTGTCCTTTTCCCCAGCACCGGCACACAATGGGCTGCTGTGTGCCAATGCAGACATCTTTCCTCCAAGGTGCAAAGATGCCTGCACGGCGTGGTTTATTATTTTTGTGCAGGAAGGGTAACTTTCCTGCACAAAAACAATAAGAAGAGGCTTTTTCCTCTTTTTATGTGTGCTTCAGATGGCAGCACACATAGAAAAAGGTAAAATGAGGATAAATAAAGCTATCCCTGGGGAGGCATACGTTTTTGGCGCTGCCTCAGACTTACAATTTCTCTGAGACAGTGCCAAAGGGCCATGGATGTTGCTGGGAACACCCCCAGAAACACTCATGGAACATCCCTTTTACACAGTTTTCTGCTTGAAAGGGGCACACATTTATAAGGCCATGAAAAACTACGCAAGTTGGCTTTCCGTGGCCTTGTAAATATGCCAGTCGTACATAGCTCTACAGGAACGTCAAAAAAATGGCGTTCCTGTTGTGCAAAAGTGACAGTAGGGCCTCATAAATGATGCCCTTAGTGTCTATGATAAAATGAGTTATCCCCTAAAATGGGGAATTATATGTGGATTTTTGTGCAGAGAGCATCACATTCCAAATCTCATGCAATGTTCCAGGTCTTTTTCTCAGGCTTGTGGTTCTCTGAATTTCTCGACCAAACTTACTTTCTTGGTATTGGCTTGGAAGAAGTTCCCAAAAATTGGTGGATAAAGGGCAACAGAACACTTCCTGTCTTCCTCTCTCCTTCTTCCTTCTTGGTGATGAAACTGCATCTAGGCTGAGACAGACCGTGCCTGTTTTCTGCCCTAGAAGGTGCCATGGTGCCTGTACCAGCACTTTCTGCTACCCATGCAAGACAGTCAGGCCTCAGAAGCCCCTTGGTACCATGTGGGCAGCAGACAGGACTAATCACTAGTCAAGAGGACAAACTTTGACTACAATGTGCTCAGGATTGCAGTCCTTTTCCTTTGACGCAGCCACTGAGCGAATCTCACTTTCTCACTCGCCTTCGCGACAATGGTCTTCTGTATTGTTGTGTACAAGGGCTTATTCCGTGTCAGTCCAGCAGAATACTTGTTCATTAGGAAATTCTGGTTGTCCAACCCCTACTCTCAAATCCTCTCACTTTCACAGAGCATATGTAGGAGAAGGGTCGGCTCTAGGCTCATGGCGGCCCTGGACAGGGAGTGTAGGTAGGGGGCCCCGGATGAGGGGGTCCGGGCGTGGAGGAGCGCGAAGGCCAGTGAAGAGGGGGGTCAGAGTGTTTGGAAGAGGAACGGAGCCGGAGGTCGCCATATCCCTGCCAGGGGCTACCACGCAAATATGTATCCGTCCTCAGAGGAGTATTGTATTAAGGATATATATTGGCGTGGCAGCACCTGGGGTTTGGTGGCCCTGTGCAGGTGCACAGCTTGCACATGCCTCAAGCCGCCCCTGGTAGGAGTACCGTTAGGGGTAACCAAGATGCAAGTACTTAATTCCAAACTTTTTTCTAGTATAGACCTGAGGAGCTCTCGCATCTCCAGCTACTACTGGTTCCTGTCTCCAGTGGCGGTGCAACTCTCAGCGGGCTCTAGAACTCGAACAGTAAGGTGGAACATTCCATCAGTCCCCCAATTTCCATAAGGTGGAACATTCCAACACTACACATCCTCCTCCTTTTATAATGAACCCTAAACAGAGATCTAAAATAAGTAAAAAAGGGAAAACAACAGAATAGAGACACAATTCTACAATATACAGGTCATAGAATGGTCTCACATCCATTCTATATACAGGTCATTAATATAGTAAACAAATCCTTTCTACACCTTTTCCTGAAATGTGCAAGTGAACCCAGTTATGTTACCCCTCAACCACAAAGGGGTCTTCTACGCTGCTTGACGGTAGAGGAATGTGAATCTGACCCTTCCTCCAACACAGAAATGGAAAGGTCAGTAATTCTCACATCTCCAGAAGTTGCTTCCACATCTTTACCCTCATTTGAGTTTCTCTACGCAACATCATCAGTTCCATTCAGATTAGACCGAACATCAGAGGAGGGATTACCTGGAACAGGCATATTACTACCACCACACGCACGCCCCCCCCCCACCAACCAGTGCAATATAGATGTTCCCACATTCAAGCGCTTGGTAATCCTACAATATTCCAAACCAACTCTATCAAAGCACAGTGCCGCATGGATCAGGTTTCACACCCTCGCGTAACTCAAATACACCACATTGTGCATTACTACAACATTCTTAGGTTCATAGAATTGATCTTCTCCACATAAACCATTTCACAATTAAAATATTGCTAATGAGTAGAGAGTCTAACAATGCTTGCAGGCGTGTTCACACTTCCTTTGGATTTTAAATCATTTACAAGAGGTTTGTGGTCATATCTCAGTCAATCGATTTCCTCATAAAAAGGCACAGCAATGTTTCAATGCCCAAACAAATCCAAACATTTTACATTTAATGGTGCAATATTAGGGAAGGGTGGAATTTGCGAAATTGACTTTCGCAAATTATCGCGAAATTGATCAAAATCTCCGCGAGCATGCTGAACTTTAGCTTAGATGCGGAGATTGCTTTTCCTGCTTGTTCGCGATGTGTTTTTGCGTGCTCACGGGGAAATTTATCTCCAAATTGTCCATGCGGTCGGTAATGGGTGTGGCCATCTTCTCGCGATGCTTATGTCCTGTTCCGGGTCGAATGACGTGTTCGCGATCGCCAACTCGCGCGGGATAGCGCGACCAGCTACCAACAATCCAACATCTCGTGGCACACGCAAATGGATAGGAAAAATCATCGGCGAACGCAGGGACCCAGAAAGTCGTTACTGCAAGTGCGAGAACGTATTTATAAAGAGCGAACAATAAAATACTTCCGTTTCGGGGCAGATTGCGGATTTTTTTACATTTTCGCACTCTCTGCGGAATGCGAAAATGTCAAAATATCGCAAATTCCGGGAGCGGAACAAAATTTACCGTCCAGGCCTATACAATATTTATCTCCCGACAGAGACAACAAATGCGAGGCATGAGCGATAAACACCTCCCGCCACCTTGATCAATCTATGATAGAACTTCACCCAACCTTTTGCTGTTTTCGTCAAAGGTTACAATATGGTTTGCATTGGAGTCAAAACTTTTTGAGGCATCGCATTAACAATAGAATGCTTTGTCCAAATCAAACTCCCTCTTGCATTCACATGACCAGCCAAACTTCCTTTTATTTTTTTAGAAACAGTCTGATATAAAATGTTTTCTCTGAGAACATTGACACAAATTTGGCATATAACTACCAGATCCCCCCCAAAAAGATTTTGTGGCGATCATTATTTGTGGGCGGAATGGCTATCACAAACACGTCCACTTGACACCGTTTCGGTTTCTCACTTTCCTCACTCAAAAAACTTGCCCACATCACTTTCTGCAAATTCGCATTTGGGAAATTCCACTGTTTTTCCTTTTACCACAAGGAGTGCACAATACTCTCGCCAATCTTGAATCATGTTCCCTTTTCTTCCTTCTAAACAAAATAATATCCCTTTGAAGATTTTGATTCCTGACTCTTTCCCAATAGCTGGAAAATCAAATGCTTCAAGACAGCAGCCGATGTGAATCCAAATGGCACTGGCTTAAATCTTAAATCCACCTGGTGTATAAAGGTTGTATATTTCCTGATGCTAATTTACAAGGGAATTTGATGGTAAACTGGAGATAAGCCAACTGAGGAGAACCATTTGGCTTCCCTAACCTTAGCTAACAACTCTGTAATTATAGACCATTGAATTCTGTCAACAATATTATTATTAAATGTTAAATATTGCCACAATCTAATTTTCCCATTTCTGTCTCTTGCAATAAGGAGTGGATACGTTCAATCAGATGCTTCCAGTGGCTCTATAATGTCAGCTAACATCACATTTTCAAGTTCTTTGGATACTTTATCCCTAAATAAGAGTGGAATATGACTAGCTTTGTGCACCTTAGATTGTGCTTTATCCTTCAATAATGTCCTATTCTCAAACCCAATAATTTTCCCAATTACACCATCGAAACTTGAAGGAATGTTCCCAAACATCACCTTTCCTGTCCTCTCACCCTCATCTACTATTTTTTAATTATTTATTTTGAGAGTTTTATATAGCGCTGGCTAGACCCATGGGTATCAGAGCGCTTCCTAAGACATGTGAAACAGATACATGTACAAGACATAGAAACCCTAGCATTGGTAGAAGGATTACAGGTTGATATAGTCTATCCGGAAGGGATATGGAATATTGCAACAATTATATATGTATACCAAAAAATAGCATATGAAACAACATTATCCATTGGTGCCTCTTAGTTCTGTTGAAAACACTGTTGAAACAAACCAATGTTCTGTTAAATTGTATTTTTATTGTACACTATATTTGAATTACAATAGGTATATAAATGAACAGTAGAACAGAAATTATATAGTTGAATTGAAGATTGTCTCTTTACCAGTGGGATGCAAAACAATCGGAAGGCTTCTCTGATCACATCATCACAGAGCTGATGGTCCTTTCTTGGCAACATATAACATGCCAACAGTTTTCTTATTCTTAAATCTGAAGACCAATTTCCAACATTTTGATGGTCTCCCCACGGTACTCCTCCGGTTGTATGTTGGGTGCACACAATCTTCCCCTAACAATTATTTTAGCACACTTGTCCTTCCATACAGCATACTTTGGATCTCATTTGATCCTCAACTGTTGCTGAGAAAAGGATAACAAGTGTGCATTACCACTAGATCCCTAACAAGGTCCTTCCTTCTCCAAAATCCCAAATGCACAGCTGATAGTTACTTTACTACGTGTTGTAACACATTCATCAATGGAATTCTGCTTTCTGGCGAATAACTTATTCCTAGTGATGTCAAAGTAGTGAAGAACCGGGTTTTTAGTATCCAGCGGCGCCAGGGGAAACGCCCAATGTCTCCGGGTCCACCTGTCTTAGAATACAGAGACAAGGGGTACTTCTTGGTGACGTCAAAGATCAAATTTATTAGCTGCAGCCAGTAACAGAGATCCTAGAAGTACAACACGGTGTATGTTCTCAGGAGACTGCTCAACTTTACAAAGCAAGCCATCTCTTTTTATACAAAAAATTGTGCTTCAGGCAAACATTCCTTATTTACAGTTTGACCACTCACATGTTTACCCGTACTCTCTCAATTCTTTCTCGGTAGCTTCAGCTTGAATTGACTTCACACTCTCTATCGTATCTTCACACATTCCGCTACCCAGAACCCATCTCGCCGGACCCGCAACATACATTCGACTCATCACATCTCTTGCCGTTTCTTTCGCAACTTCGTCTGCAAACGCATTACCACATCCAACGTCATCAGTAACTTTCTTATGTGCACTGCATTTCACAATCGCAACTTACATTTGCAAAGTAAGTGACTCAAGGAGCTCATTTACCAACTGACCATGCTGAATCTTAGCTCCATGCGAAGTCAGAAACCCACGCTCTTTCCACAATCATCCAAAACTATGAGCCACACCAAACGCATACTGGCTATCAGTGTACACAGTCACTCGTTTCCCTTTTGACAACACACACGCTCTTGTCAATGCAATCAACTCTGCTGCTTGAGCTGAGTTATGTGGGATACGTGTAGCTTCAACAATCGTGTGCAAAGTCGTAACAGCATATGCCGCTGTCGTATCACCATTCGGAAGCTTGAAGCACAAACCATCTACCCATAAGGTACCATCACACTTTGACAGAGGAGTGTCCCTAAGGTCTAGTCTCCCTTTCGTTTCCTCCTCTGTCCTAAGAAAACAATCATGCTGTTCAGAAACATCTGTCTCCACTGAAATCGGCAGCAACGTAGCTGGATTCAACGTGTTGCATCTCTTTATATGCACATGACTCGCTAAGAGTGTCAACTCATAACCTGACAATCGAGCACTAGTTAAGTGCTGTGTCTTTGTCCTGTTCAACAATGTATCCACTGCATGTGGAACCATTACAATCAACGTATTATCCATCACCAAGCCAGCAGACTGTGGAATAGAGACAGCTGCTGCCGCAGAGGCTCTCAGACAACTCGTCAACGCTCTAGCTACCGGATCCAAAGTGGACGAGAAATACGCACATGGACGTTGCTTATCGCCGAACTGCTGTGTCAAAACTGACAATGCACATCCCTCTCTCTCGTGGACATAGAGTGTGAAAGGCTTACTGTAGTCGGGAGTACCCAACACAGGAGCCGAACACAACGCATCATGCAATTCTGAAAAACTCTTCTGGCATTCGTCAGTCCAAGGAATAGGATTCGGAGTATCCTTAACAGTAAGAGCTATCAAAGGTTTTGCAAGAAGCGAAAAATTCGGAATCCACTGTCTACAATACGAAGTAATACCCAAGAAAGCACGCACTTCTCTCTGAGTAGTTGGCACACTCATTTTCGCAATCGCTTGGATTCGTTCTGGGGTCAATCTTCTTCCCTCCTACGATAAGAGATGACCTATACTGCAGCTTTGAAAGAGACACCTTATGATGGAAGTCAGACAAATGACGCAACAACGACAAAGTAGCTTCTTTACAAATCTCTTCATTGTCAGCAGCAACTATCAAATCGTCGACATACTGAACAAGAGCAGCACCATCAGGTAAGACAATCGTATCAAGCTGTGTTTTCAAAGCCTGACTATAGATTGATGGACTCTCACAATAGCCTTGAGGAGCGCGCTTGAACCGGTAGCTTCGACCTCCAAAAGAGAAGCCGAAAATATCTCTACTCTCCTCGGCAATCGGGATGCTGAAGAAAGCATTCTTCAAATCAATCACCGAAAACCAAGTGGCGGAAGCTGGAATCATGGTCAGTAAGGCAGTAATATCTGGAACAACAGGAAATTGCGGAACTACAATCTTATTCACCTCGCGAAGATCGATCACGAACCTGTACACAGGCGGTTGTGAAGAATCAGTATGTTTCAGAACAGGCAAAACCGGACTATTGCACACATTACCTCTCGTTTCTTCAATCACATCTTTCTCAATCAGGTCATGAATGATCGCTAGCAACGCTCTTTCACCATCACTAGAGATCCTATATTGGGGAATACGTGGCATTCGAACATTTGCTTTCAGCGTCACAACATATGGCGGTATCTCCAACAGACCCACATCATTAGGACCAGTAGCCCAAAGAATAACAGGAAGAGAAGACAATTCGGTCGGGAGTCGGTCTTTCGACAAATACATCAGAGAGATCACTCTCTTACCTAATGTAAGTTGTACTCCCGAAGGAGAACATTGTAGTGTCGCATACAATCTTTTCAATAGATCCAATCCCAACAAATTCTCACCACAACCTGTCGTCAAAATAAGGGGTGCTTCGAATTCACAAGGTCCAACAGAAAGAGACAAAGGACTAGAAATGGGGTTTCTAACTGGGGCGCCAGAAAATCCTACTGAAACATTCGTCAAGCCAGACAAAGGTGCGCCAGGGAGTTTAGAGTGCATAATAGAACTCTTCGCAGCACCAGTATCCAACAGAAAAGGCTCTGACACACCTGATGTAATCACTTCAACATAAGGTCCACTCTGATCTACTGGAACTGAAACAACTCCCTCTCTTTGTCTATGGCTGTCCTAGCAATCATTACCGTCCATATTTTCCCCTTCGACATAGTAGTCGTCAGCATAGTACCGAGTCGTCCTACCAGACGCACCATTTTGCTGATCAAAACAATTCATTGAATTTTGTGGAGGAAAGGAACGCGCATTCTGGGGGAACACACCACGTCCCCTACCTCTAGAAGCTTTGCTGAACACCTCGACCTCTCACACCAGAAACACCATTCACGCGCTGTAACAGAACCGGGCAACTATTTTTAAAATGGCCCTCTTCTTTCCAATATGCACATTGATTAGGGCCTACAGGAAAACGCGGTTGAGGAGCCTCAAACCTTTGCGGCTTTCTCTGATACTGCTGAGGTTGCTGATAATCACGTTGGCTACTACGAGGCGGATACGCTTGCTGCAAAAGAACCTTTGTTTTCAACTCTTTAGTCTTCTTGTCTGCTCTATCCTTCTCATTCTTATCCCTATTTTCGTAGTACTGTGCAGTAGCCAATATCTGTGCTGATGAGGAAACAGCCAAAGAACTCTCTGAATCCTTCAATTTAGTACACAACTCGGGAAGTAAGTTATGCACAAACTTATCAACAAACAACCGTTGACCACCTTCCGTACTCATGTCTTGACCACTATGGTCAATAAACGTTTCTTCAAACCTAGTGAAGAAATCAGACACACTTTCATCTTTCTTCTGCTTACACGCAGACAATTTGTCCCAGTTTACTCGCATAGCAGGCATTAAAGTCTTCATATAAGTAACGATCCTACCAGGAAGTTCTGTAACTAGAGGCTCAGGTTTAGCACCACCCACTTGTCGACCATCCGCAGCACCAATATTAACCCAGGTATCACCTAACTCTTGCGCATGATCCATGTGACGAATCAATCCCCATAAAGGCTGTGGAACCACATTTCCAAACAACATGTCTATATCAGCTGAATTCATAATACATGAGTCTGCAGTCTGTGATAATTCCTTAAAATACCCTGCAGGATTTTTACGGGGGTCAGGCAAAGTCTGCTTAAGAGCCAAAACTTCAGCTCGCTTCCACGGAACATATACCCAAACACGTTGAAAATGGGCTGGTGCAGCTACAATACCAGCATTAACATTGGCCTGAACGGCCTCTTTCCACATCGTAGGAACCTCCCTCATTGGATATTGTCGCACTTTCCTCCTAACAGAAGGATCAGGCTCAAACAACGGCTGAGAACGAGACTTACTCCTAAACGACAACAATGTCGCAACTGCTCTCTCAACATCGAGACCCACTATAGTTCCCTTCGCAGACTCGGACTGTACATGGAACAACTCAGGCGGCGTCTGTCCCAATTCACCACCTTCCCATTCTTCAGGAAGGAAAGTACATATTTCATCAAAAACATACCTCTGCTTCGGTGATTCCCATTGACGGAAGACATCCATAACAGATTCTAAATCATATCTCAAAGTATTAGTAACCCATTTACGTGCCAAATGATCCAGTACTGTCCGCTCGTCTGGACCAGGTAATTGGCTACGTAATTGTTTACGCTCCGAAACAGGGGTCATACCTAGTGACCCAAAGAGAGGGGAAAGGAGACCAGTAACGGTATCAGTCATCCTCTGTCGAACAGAAGGAGAAGTTGACAGAAGGACAGGAGACAAGGCAGACTGAGAGGAAACCAATATAGGAGCGGTAGCAGAAGAAGTAGCAAGAACAGGAGACAAAGTCATAAGAATTGGAGACAGAGCAGGTAGCACCAGAGGAATAGGAGCCAACTGAAGAGGAGCTGGCGGCTGTGCAATAACTGGAGGCAAAGCAACCGGAGGTTGCGCAACTAAAGGTTGCGGAGGTGCTGTAGCACTTTGCACATAAGGGGGTGGCGACCTCAGCAAATGGGATATCAAAGGATCCTTCTCAAATTCCTTTGTCACATCTTGCTGATGAGGTGGCAAAGCTGGATAACACTTATCAATCGCCATTTTACGTTGCCTGTGCAACTGCTCACTCACTTGTTCTTCTTCATTATCTTTAAACTGTATAGCAGCTTGCATTATCGAAATACCCTTCTCGCTAATTTAATTTCTTTCTGTTTGGCTTCCTTTCGCCAGAGGCGGAAAGAGTCAAACATCGCCATCCGGGCTTTCTTCTTGAAGAGTTTAACTTCTAAATTATATAAAATCTCCATGTCATAACTACCATATTGGGGCCACTTTAGGCCACCGTCCTTTCTAGTGTAGCGAATCCACACTTCATTATACGTGATGGGGTCCACGCCATGTTTCAAATAGAGCTCATAGGTTGGAGTTCCAATCGGAGGAACAGGACACGAATCCTCCAATCGGGAATCCCTATTACAACCACAACAAAATAACTTTCCAAGTCTGCTAAGACCAGGCATCTTCGCTCACTAGTCTAGCTTACAAACTTTAAGGGAAGATCGAAAATGATAGTCTCCTGAATACACGAGTCCCTCGGCTTTGGAGCATGCAAGTCCCAAATCAAAGATCCCAAGGATACCCAAAAACTAAGGACTGGGAGACGCTCCACTCATAATTTACTGAGGTATCGATCACGTCACCAGAAGACCCGTCTATCGTCTCGCTTTACAAATCGTCTAAGGGCTCCAAGACAGGGCGACAGTCAGGGCAGCAGTCCTTCGTAGCCGTCGGAAAGCGGGGAACCTCGCAGCAAAGACTTTCGGACCACAAACGACATACAGGGGTCGATGAAGTGGCAGGCCTTCCTCCAGAATTTTCACACGAAACTCCTCACGATCTTCAGGCTTGGACCGGTACCGCTGAAGTCGCCCCAGCGTTGGGCGCCAATTGAAGAACCGGGTTTTTAGAACCCAGCGGCGCCAGGGGAAACGCCCAAAGTCTCCGGGTCCACCTGTCCTAGAATACAGAGACACGGGGTACTTCTTGGTGACGTTAAAGATCAAATTTATTAGCTGCAGCCAGTAACAGAGATCCTAGAAGTACAACACGGTGTATGTTCTCAGGAAACTGCTCAACTTTACAAAGCAAGCCATATCTTTTTATACAAAAAATTGTGCTTTAGGCAAACATTCCTTATTTACAGTTTGACCACTCACATGTTTCCACGACAAAAGCAGGAGCATGATGACAAGCCCATTTTTCAGTTTGTCCAGCCCAAAATTAATCATCAAACAAACCCATAATAAACATTCTTCTTTTGGACAAGTTGGAGACAAACCCATATTCAAAGACCTCAACCCAAATCGTAAATAGGCCATAAAAGAAGGAACAGAAACAGATGAGAAGCAAGATAGAAGGGTGAGTGCGTGTACCATAAACTCAGCAATGTCCTGCTCTTTGATCTCTATCTTGACCAGCTAAAGGGCAGGAACTGGTTTGGCAAGGTCAGCTTCAGGCAGCAGGGTCAGTTTACTTCAGGTCAAACAGGAGTCAGCACAAACTCAAGCCAAGGTGTACGTGTCCCAGAGACTTGTTCAGCCACAGTCATAGGCCTATGTGAGGGCAACCACAAAATGGCTGCCATGCACAAAATGGAACCCAAGGGTTTCAGAACGAAATCGTCAAATACACAGTGAATCCATCAATGTAACATGACGGAAACACTCATGCTTGCTGAGCTCACTGTTTACGGTTCGCTGTTACCAAATTGGTAACAGAACCACGACCATTATGACCCAGGGTCAGAATTCACGGAACCTCAGTAGACGGTGGGTGCAATATAACTGTTGAAAGTGACAAGTGTACAATTAAATACATTGGTATCAATCCCAGCAGCACTCTTATGGTTGTACACCTTAACCCCTTGGGGGCCCACCGAGTGCAACAAAACACTATCTCTTGCTTTTCAGACATTGGATACCCTTCCTTGATTGCCAAAATATTATTCACAAAAATTCCCTCCATTTAGCCCATTTCATGGAACGTTCACCACTTGAAGGGCAAACCAATTAGGAAGGACGAATGGTAAAGCTGTTGTTACTCATATTTATGCTCAATATGGAATTGTTCAGCCTCCAAACTTCAGCACCGTAAAATGGATTATTCCACGTACCTTACTTCACCGTAAGTGAACATACAAGATGAGTCCATCAAAAAAGACAAATCAATGCATTCAATTCATTCCCAGTATGCAAGACAAAAGTGGTAGTAGTATTTTGTAATACTTCTTGAAGATGCGACAACCCTGACGTATGCCCCACGCTACTAGTACTCATTGTACGGCCTGTGGGCTGCTGGCGGTCCGGCAGACCGTCCCTTGTAGCCCAGTGACATATCTCTGGGAATCTGTAAAACAGCAGCATAGAGGTAGAGCAGCTCCAGTTCCATTTTTTTCATACTACTGCTGCTAGCCAAGAAATATAATTTGGTGACACTGGGTTTTTTTGGATAGTCAGTTCGGCTTGTTTTATTACCTGCACAGGCCGCTCCTGCCTTGAAGCTTGTACTTAAAGCAAACAACAATATCTCAACTGGTGTACTTAAGTAGGATGATTAGGCATGCAAGTCAAAAACTTTACAAGAGAGGACAAACCAGGAGACTCTTGGTAGATTTTTAGAATATGCATTCAGCATCATATATTCGAGGGCAACAAAATAACATAAATAAACAAACGTGGCGGTCACCCCGTAATTCAAGCTCAGGCACACACCGCACACGACCGTGGCGGTGCCTCACTGATTGCCTCCTAAGACTTCCACCAAGTAAGGACTCCACATTTCCTTTCCCGCCCCGATGCGCTGCCCGGACATGGCCTGAGTTGATTCCTTTTTTCCAAGGACACTGCCGACCTCCCTGAACCTGCGGCTCTGCGCCCCTCGATGCCTCCTTGAAGCGAGCCCCTGAAAGCACTGCGATCATTTGACAACCCTGTCCTGATGATGATCCATAGTCACTGGATCGAAACGCCATTGACCCTTCAGCGCAACTAAAGGCGCACCCTCCGTGGTTCCACAAAAGCATTATCAATTCTTTTCTCAATCGTTCATTTTTGTCTGGAATCTCCCTATTCACTATATATTACTACTCACATTTTGCGCCGTTCTCTTCCGCTGATCACCAATTGTCACTTGCAACGCCACTTTTTGTGTCACTTTCACATTCAAGGACCAAGTTTAATTCGGGTTGTTCACGCATTTTAGCTTACAGTGCTGTCATAACTGTATGTTTATTTTTGCTATTTTTTTGCCCTCAAATATATGATGCTGAATGCACATTCTAAAAATCTACCAAGAGTCTCCCTGTTTGTCCTCTCGTGTGGAGTTTTTGACTTGCATGTCTAATCATCCTCCTTAACTACACCAGTTGAGATATTGTTGTTTGCTTTACGTACCTACCCTGATCTAAACTCGGTTTATGGGTTACACTCCTGTTGGTTTAGACGTGAAGCTTGTACTGTCATCAAGGCAGGCCTGCTGATAGGTGAAAGCTGAGCTGAGTGGACTGTGGAAGGACATAGAAAAGGTTTGGGAGCTGTGAACAGGAGCATATCAGGGTTGAGTTCGAGTGTGAGGAGGTCCATTCCAGGGTTTTTATTTGCTGTCTGGTACCTGCAATCACTTTCATTATATCTTCAGGACTAAAGGCATGAGAGTGCAAAGAAAGGTTCTGTTGTGGTTGAACTCCTCATACATGGAAATGATACATCAGAGATTTGAGGTATTATGTTGCTAGGACTGCATGCAACAATTTCAATCCTTGAATTTAATTGAATATACTCCTGAAAGTAACATTTTTTTCCGTTATGGCTGTCACTCTGCCTGGGGTCAATACATTTTGCGATGGAGTATCAAACATAACTTATGAAAATGTGCATGTATGCACAATGCAGACAAGGAATTAGCATAAGTAAACAGGCTGAGAACTATGGCAGCCCTATAATATCTGCAGGGTCAAGACTGATTTGCACATGGCTGGGTCCAAACTGGAGTGACGTGATGAGCAAAAAAGCAATGGATTTAGCCCCAGATTTCTGCCTGGGGTTGAGAGTTTGACATTGTTCAGCATTCCATCCATCGATTTTTCTTCATGCTTTAAAACAGAGGCAGTTGCCTCTGCTTTGCCTGCCCTGCCGGCTGTGTATGTAATATTGGGTAGTAAACTGCCCTTAAGAAGTATCCGTGTAGTATGTGTCATTCTTAAGGCAGCATCTTTCAATATTGTTAACAAAAATATAATTGTATATAATGTTGTTTTGATGATTAATTTTGTATGGTGTTTGTGTTATGTTTATAAATTATTTCATGCCATTTATTATTGTAATTCACTTTTATTTATTTATGAAGAACATTTTGTTATGGTATTTTATTTTGTTATTTTTTAATTTTATTATTAGTAGTTAAATAAATGTTTGAAAAAATTAGGAGTGGGAAGTTGTCTTTATAGGAAAAGGGTCGGAAGATTTGTAAATAATATTTATTTAAAAAAATACTATTTTAGATTTATGTAAGAAAAGTGTGTTACTTTTTTTAAAAATTCTATTTGATTTTTGGAATTTTAAAATTGTATAAGAATTCTTTCTTAATTTAAATGTATGCTTTTTAAAAAAAAATATTTGGATTATTAAGCATACATCATTTAAATATGTATGATTTGTTATATTAAATATATCTGTATAACGCTAATTTCTAATGTTATTTACCAACTTTTACCTTAAAAAAAAGTTTATGTTGTAATTAATAGACATTTTTATTTATTTATTTATTTCAGATTTTTTTTATAGTTTCTTTTCTTGTTTGGTTTTTCAACAATTTTGAATTTTTTGCTATTGTATGCCAGAGTGTGGCATACATGCCACATCGTGCAGGAAGGGGTGTGCAAATACAGGGGGCACTACATGTGAGCCCCTACATACACCCCAGGACCAAATCTGGCACAGGGACCTGTAAGGGCCCCCTTTGTTGACATTCCAGCACCTTTTTCACGGTGGGTTCACCCCCATGAAAAGGGTGGTGAAATGGCTACTATGAATATGCTTGTCATTGCCGGCTGTGGCCCAGCCTACTTATTCCTGCAGGAAAAGACTGCCAGCTCACTGGGATCCTGGATCCCGGAGGTGCTGGTGGTCTCGTGGCAGTCTGATCATCTCAGTATTAATAATACTGCGGGCGGTCCTGCAGTGCAGGGGTTTTGAGACCGCCACCATGAGTAAGGTGGTCCTATGGACCGCTAAATCATAATCAGGCCCTAAGATATTTAACTTACTTTTTTAAACAGTTTTAATATATTTCCAATTGTGAACATTGTTACAAAAATGGTACATAATTAATATACTTTAATGTACTTCTTTAGTATATAATAAATACTACTATACTATATTGTTGGTTTTATTGTGCTATTTAAATATTACTTTACATATTCATCTATATTGTGTTAATATGTTTCTAGATTTTTAAAATATTTGTATAACATTGTTATATATTTTTTGATTTTTTTAAATACTTTTGAGGTATACATCTTTTATTTTCTATAGGAGGATAGTATTTTTTTGTTTCTATTTAGTAACCATTTTTTTGTTTCTAACTGTGTGTTGTAGTCTATTCCTGTCATTTTGAGGTGGATTTTGTGGGATCGAGTCACGATTATCTGCTGCTGTGCAACAGATAAATTGAGACCATTTTAGTTTTTCTTTCAGGTTTTACGAGTAGGGGTATGGGGTAGATGAATTTAGTGTGGGTTTTTATTTAAGGGCCACATGAAGGTACCTATTTGCATTCACAAACAGACCGATTCACAGAATCACCCCCCTCCCCCATTTGCGAACTCAAAAACCTTTTCCTCTATATGAAACCTTATTTTGCAATTTGGAAACTTGTTATCGAATCGCAAAGGGGTTTGTGATTCGGTATTTGGAATGGACGTGTTTAGGGCGTCTCTTCCGAATGCTGAATCACAGTGGTATGTATGAATGTTTTGTGACCGTGAATGAGGTTGCAAAACATTTGCATTTTACCACCAACTTGAAGTGAGTAGTAACCCAGGGGACTCCACGGGGCTCTTTCCCCTTTGGGAATGATGGCAAAAACCTTTTTTAGGAGCACGCAGTGGTACAACAAACCAATACCTGCTCTTAAAAATGCAAAGAAAACTTTTAATTTTTTTCTTTTAAACACACCGATTTTTCTTTAAGGAAAACAAGCTTAATTTTTTTTAATGATTGCTTTATCGAAAAGCAATCATGGACACAGTGGTCTGCGGATCCCAGCAGGCCACCATCCCCATGATTTTTTTGCGATTACTAAGGGGTCACAAATTGCGACCTACCTCGTTAATATTAATGAGGTAAGTCAATTTGAGACCACTAAGGAACGCTAAATGAAAGAGTTGTGGGATTTTAGGTTTTTGTTTTACATACAAGGATTACTTGATATTTAGGAATGTCTTAATTTTACCAAAGTTTAACGTGCCTTTCTCTAGGTGTTTGAATGTGGAGTTTAATTAATCATTGTTCAGTTCTTTGATTTTGGTGCAGTTGTTGTTTAGGGTCTACAGATTAATAGACAGATAAAAATAGAGATTTTGTTTAATTATTTATACATTTACATTTTTTAATTAATTCAGGTTACATAGAGTTAGTTTAAGTTACCTTGCTTGTTAAGGTAGTTAGTAATTTTTTGCAGTTTTTCACTTTCTTGTTCTTTTAGGAATTTAGCAGAGTGACATTCTCTAGTAGATTTGTTTTTTTAACAGAGTTATATATAGCGCAAACTTGACCCAAAGGTATCGGGTTTCAGAGTGCTTTACATAAGCACCAGTTGCCTATTTTTTGTTAGGCGCGGGGAGATTAAGTGATTTCCCCAGAATCACCGGATGTTGCGTGACACAAACCTGGTTCCCCAATTTTTTAGGTCAACCGCCCTAGCCGTTAGGCCAACTCTTCTCCCAGATATTTGTTCTGTGGGTAGTAGTGAGATTTTACTGTTAATTTCATATTGTTTTTGTAATTAAGTTAATAATTGTATTGGTTAGTTTGTGTTTAATTTGACTTTTTTCAGTTATTAACTTTTTGGTGGACATTAATTACGGCCTAATTACGACTTTTGGCAAAGCGGTGGTGCGGCGGTGCCAACTGACATGCCACTGCTCCGCTGAAGGCCGCTGTCAACCGCCCACCACATTCCCACCAATTTTGTGGTTTAGAGGGTTGGCAACATGGCGGTCCCACTACCTTGCGTCTTTCAAAGGCGGCAGTGTCTTTGAAAGAGGCACTGCAATGGGTACGCCACATGGGGTTCCTGCACTTCATGGTTTCGAACGTCCATGCCGAGCAGGAACCTGGGTGCATGGACACAGGGGGGCACAGGCCAGGCCCCGCAGCATACATCTCCACACTGGTAATGCTGAAACAAAGTTGGCCCTTCATGGAGGAAAAGCCTCCATGAAACCACTGGCTGTCCTGAAACTTGTATTACGCATGTCAGTGCCGCTGCAGCACCATCTGTATACTACATAGCCCCTGACCGCCGCACCTCTGCCAGGCAACAGCAGGTCCAATTACGGCCCGACCACCCAAGTCGTAATAGAGTGGTCAGACTGCCGGTGCTGTGGTGGCCGGACCACCGCTTTTCCACCATGTGTCTGGCTGTCCTTGGACCGCCAAACTCGTAATTAGGCCTTTAGTGTTTCTGTTATAATGTTAAATGTATGTTTGTGGTATTTTGTGTTATTATAAATATATTTTAAATTGTTAAATGTCATATTTTAAAGTTTACATTTTATTTAGCATTATTTTATTATATTTATATTTTTTATTGAGTATTTATTTTAAGGTGAATATTTTTTATTTTAATGTGTTTGGTGTTAATTTTGATGAAGTAGTATACTAATATTATTTTTGATGATGTGTATTTTTCTTAACTTTATATTTGTTCTACGTTTTAAATAAGCAACAAATAGCAAATTAACATAAAAAGACCTATTTTTTAGCAAAACGAGTGCAGTCAATATTGTATGTTTTGATATTTTTGTTGTTGTATATAATTATTAAGAGGCTATGATATATGTATTTCCGATATTGTTTAACCGCATCGCTGCGGCGGCTATTCCGCCGCAGCGCTAAGGGGTCAGAGTCGGCCGCAGCGCTTGGGGGGCGGGGCGGCCGCATGCTGGTGATGGAACCGCTCCGCCATCAGCCGCGGTTGGGCTGTGCTCATGACGGAGCGATTCCGTCATGGCCCCGCCCGCTCAATAAAACGCACCGCGCAGGCGCAAAATCAGCACCGCACAGGCGCCGCGGCCGGGCCATGACGGAACCGCTCCGTCATCAGCACAGCGCCACCGCAGCTGATGACGGAGCGGTTCCGTCATCAGAATTGAACTGGTTAAATTAGATATTTTGTGTACAGCAATATTTTTCTTATTGCTGTTTGTGTTTTGTGAATTAAGTTGGGATGGCGATATTTTTGTCAACAATAATATTGTGACTATATTTATGATAGTCAATATTGTTTTCGATGATAATATGTCATGGGTCCAGTTTGCTCAGAATCACATTTTGTTGAGCCGACGCCAGAACTCAAACCTGTCCCCATTCCATTATTGGCAGCTCTGGCCGTAACACCCCATCCTCTCCTAGGTCGAGATGTACCAAAGACGGAGGCAGAACCCTCAAGATGCTTAGCCTCTGGCTATTGTACTCTTTTGGCCAACAGTGAAAGTCCAGCCAAGCCACTACCTCTTCAAGGTATTCCAGAAATCCGCTCTCTTCACATAATCCTTTGCAGCACTGGTGTGGGTTTTTTCAGCACTCTGGGCAAAACAGCATATGCACCACAACACTGACAAAAGACAACTGTTAAGTCTTTCGTAGTAAATTGGTTCCATTGTAGATGGTTCCACAGCCTCAGTGCTTAATTTGAGCCAGTGGTTTCCAGTTCTCGGCATCAACACTTTATTGTCAACATCAGCACTAATGATAGCTGCCACATGGTGGCGCTGTTTGTGCAATTGAAAGATTAGTAGAATGGTTGTTTCTTAATTCAATATTCATTAAAAACAACTAATACCCGCCACCCAAGGCATCTGTGTAGCTTTGGGGGGGTGGAGCAGTCTGTAGTGTCACACTAGTACGGGTGTGCTGAAGGGACCGGAATGTCCGAGTAAGTGGTTATGAGAATCAATAACTAAACGAGCAGAGGCTACCTGAGCAAACTTTTACCATAACTAGACCAGGGAGCGGGGGAGGGGCTAACCTGGCATCAGCCGGGCACACGGTGGCCAGGAGGTTAATGGCGGTGATGCCAGCCTATCTGGTTTCAGGAAACCCTTGGAGAGAAGCGAGCAGCGCCGTCGGGGCCGCGGGGGCCGCCCCCGGGGGCTGCACGCATCCGCCACTGATTCAATTTGCAGGGTTTGATCTGAAGCTGGGCCGGGCCTGCTGGCGGTGGGCACCGACCCGTCGGTTCTCACCGCCTCGCGGCCTTCTGTCAGTGATGGGAGGAGATGCGGTCGAGTGGCGGGACTGTCAGCTGTCGAACCGCTCGTCAAGAGCCAGATTCCAATCCCAGCGCTCTCTGCACCAGGTTTATGACCCTGGACAAATCAGCCCAGCTGTATGTCCGGGTTTAACGTGCGTCGCTTCAGCAGGGGCGTAAAAGGATGTGGCGAGTGGCCCAATGACTCATATACCTCACAGCTAGAGGAAGCCTGGGGTCGAAAGGGGTACTCTTCAAGGGTAGCCCCACCCCGGCAGAGCCACTGGGGCTGCAGGGGCCTGGCCACCCCATACCCCCATACACCCCGTCCCTCTGGTGCATGGGACGCATAGTGCACTGAAGCCCTATTTGGTCAGATATCCCTCCTGGGCGCCACCAAATTCGGCCCCCCCTATTGGTCTGCTTTAATAGTGTGTCAAAAATTTGGAACAATAGGGAACAGTGGGTGTGTGTGTGGGGGAGCTACAGGGTAATAGTAAAGAGAGCCATGCAAAGAAAAACAGAGAAAATGTGGCAATGGTGCCAGCAGACTTTAGAAACAGGGTTTAACCCACATTTGTTTGGACCCTGGTCAGAGGGAGGCTGCTCCACAGGCCCGGCTCCAGGAATTTTTTTTTGGGTGGGCCAAGGGTGCATTTGGGGGGGCCACTGCGGGCTCGATTTGTCGCATATATGTCTGGGCAGGCCTGCATCAGGGCCCTCCTTTATCTCTTCTTAGTCGTACAATGCCCAGTAAAACGCACTCTTTTCCAAGTCTCTTTCTAATTATTATCACTCTCAAAAAGTTATTTTTCCATGTGATGTTCCTTTGATGGGAAGAGGAGGTTTCTGAGGTGGGAGTATCAGGCAAGTGACACTTCTCGGGCTCCCTCTGTGCGAGCCTTCAGGGAGAATCCATCTTCATTACTACCTCCACCTGACCCCGGACTCTGCAACGCACTCCCTTACAGGCTTGTTTATCCACTACTCCTCTCCAGGGCACCTTATCTCACAGCTGACCTTGGGCCCAAGCCCCATATCAGGCACCATCGGGTTCCACTGTCGTGTTCCATAGCCCCCAGAAATACACAGGATACAATCGGTGCTTTCAGGTACTCGTTTATTCAATCGTTGATACAGCATGTATGTTCTCTGACCTCTTGCCTCGAGGTCCTGCTCAGGAATGTCCCTTGTCCCTTCCTGTCCCCTCCCCTGACCGGAAGTGGTGTCCGGTGTCCCCTGGCCTCTGCCCTTTGCCCCAGGGTCCTAGTGCCCCTGTCCTGGGCATGACATCTCCCCCCTTGTTACAAACAAAATATAATTCGCCGGATGCTGCCTGTGGTCAGAGAGAGATATATATATATATAGAGAGAGAGAGATAGAGAGAGAGAGAGATAGAGAGAGATATGCACTTTCATTTTTCCAGGTAAAAACATTAGTAAAATCACCTTCAAACTTAAAACATTGAATATAGCAGTAATTATAATTAGCTCACAATTTTAAAGTATGTTCCACAGTAGCCCTTATGACCCAACTGCTAATTAAATAAACAAAAACAGAAAGGCCATGGCAGGGCCTGCTTTAATGCTGATGTGAAAGTCTTTTTTGGCGCCACACCAATAACCTCTTCCTCCGTAAATACCTTTACTACCACCCTTCCCAGTGCCCCTTATCTCTCCCTAGCTCCCCCTCCACCCCATGACCTCTTCCTCGGATTCCCTCACTGCCACCCTCCACTAGTGCTCCTCCTTGCTCCATAGCCCCTCTCCCTTTTGACCTCTTCCTTGCACTCCCTCACTGCCACCTACCACCAGTGCCCCTCATCTCTCTGTAGCCCAGGGCTTGAGTCGGGGTACCACGCAGATGGATGGCATCCCCCCACTTATTTTACAGGGTGGACGTCGTCCCTCCTGCCAAACAGCTGGACTTCAATCTTTGGCGTCTCTCGGACGAGATCGGAGCGTGACTTTTGTGACATCAGTTCCTGTCGTGACGTCATTCCAATGACCGCGTCCCCCCACTTCTCTTTTTAGGACTCGTGCCCTGCTGTAGCCCCCCCACCATGACCTCTTCCTCAGACTCCTTCACTACCACCTCTACCAGTGACCTTATCTCTCTCTCCCTAGCTCCCCCTCCACCCCATGACCTCTTCCTCGGATTCCCTCACTGCCACCCTCCAACAGTGCCCCTCATCGCTCCATATCCCCTCCCACTAAGTCCTCCTCTGATTCCCTCACTGCCACCCTCCACCAGTGCCCCTCATCTTTACGTAGCCCCTCTCTCATATGCGTTTCATTTGTTGTATAGTGCTACTAATATCAGTGTAGTGTGTGTCAGTACTTTACACCACGCACACATTATACAGAGACAATGAATCATACAAGAATGTTAATCAGTCTACAGGGAATGTCACGTAAACCAATGAGGATTACAAGGTGTAAGAATCACATGTCATCCATACTGGTGGGCAGTATATTTTAAGAGGGTTAGGTCTGTGGAAACACAATGTAGGATTTAAAGAGTATTCCATGGGGGTCAGCTTTACTGATAAAAATGTATATCTGCCCAAACAGACTCATTTTAGCAACATTTGAATAATGAAATGCAAAGGAAGTTCTAACTACATCACAAAACAAACAAGCACTGGAAATGCAATAGGTCTCGGATTTATTTGAGTTAGAGCTCATGGCATTGTAAATGGCAATGTCTTTTAGCCATGTGTTATGGAGTGTATGCATGTGGTGTGTAGTGGTATTATGTGGGTTGGATTGGAATTATAGCAATAGTGTAATGCTGCGCTTTAGATGAATATGTTTAAAAGTAAAGTGCACCATACTGCGATTGCTACAATAGTTAATTGTGGATGCGTTAACAATTGATGTGTGCACTGATCGCTGGTGGTGTGTGTGCCTGGTGGAAGCATGCACTGCCGGCTGGAGGTGTGCGTGCCTGGTGGAAGCGTGCACTGACGGCTGGTGGTGTGTGTACCTGGTAAAAGCGTGCACTGACGGCTGGTGTTGTGTGTGCCTGGTGAAAGTGTGCTGGTGGTGTGTGTGCCTGGTGAAAGCGTGCACTGATGGCTGGTGGTGTGTGTGCCTGATGAAAGCGGGCACAGACGACTTATGGTGTCTGTGTCTGGTGAAAGTTTGCACTGACGGTGTGGTTGTGTGTGTGTGTGGTTGCGTGTGTGGTTGCGTGTGTAGTTGTGTGTGGTGGTGAGTGTGTTATGTTATGTTATGTTATGTTATTGGGAGTTTTATTGAGCGCTCAGCTACTCAAGCAGAGTGTCCCGGCGCTAACAGACCTAACACAGCATAACCCCGGCGGCGGAGGAAGAAATTAGAGACAGAACAGCCACGTTTTTAGCTCTTTCCTAAAAGATGCTAAATTCTCGCTCTTTCTCAGAGCGAGTGGCAGAGCATTTCCATCTATTCCCCAGGGCAGTGTAGTGCTGTGTTCTGCGTTGGTCTGGATAAGTCAAAGCGCCAGTATACCCTTTGCGTGACAGTTTGCGCTATAAAGGTACGCAATACATACATACATTCCAGGCCCGCGGCGCCAGATATTTAAAGGACCGGCCCCCGGTCCGCGCGCGCCTAATTGCCGGGACCGTGGCCAGTGCCAGGGCAGCCGATCGTAAGGCTCTGGATGGATGGTGAAAGACAACTCTCGTCTGCAAATAGATAGCCCCAATGCCATGAAGGGATTTAAACGCAGTGGTAAGGGCCTTGAACCTAATGCGTTTCCGGATTGGCATCCAGTGAAGGGATTTCAAAAGAGGGGTAGCATGTGACCTGCGGCCAAGGCCGAAAATTACACGTGCGCCGAGTTCTGCACTAAGCATGGGCTGAAAATTCGTTCCGCTCGCGGAATGTGCGGATTTTCCACGATTTCTCGATCCGCGAATCTCGTGAAATCGCGGTAAAATATGTGAATCAGCGGGGACACATTTTCAGCCAAGCACTTACAGGGTTACAACCGCAGGTGTAAAAGTTGAAGCTAATTTTTTGTAATCTTTTACCGAAGGGTTACAAAGAAATTAACTTCAACTTGGACACCTGCTGCTGTAAGCCTGTAAGTGCTTCCTGGCGCCTCGTTGCCCTTGAAGCAGGGTCAGAGAATAGTTACAAGTAGGCAATGAGGCGCCTGTCATGAAAATTAAACCTCAACAGGAAGCACTGACAGATATAAAAACAAGCATTTGCAATGCAATAGGTCTCGCATTGGGAAAGTTTGAGCCATTGGTCTTGTAAATGACAATTTTTTTAATTTATGTGTTGGTTTTGAAAATAGCTAAATTAATAGCTTTGTCATTTACAATGCCAATAGTTATAACTTTTGCAAATGTGACACCTATAGCATTTGTAATGCAACATGTTTTGTATTTACGTGACTTAGCTGTATTGATATTACAAATTACAATGGCTTTTCATTTTTTAAAATATTTAATACTCCATCAATGCTCTGGGGGGCCCTATCTCCCCAATGCTTCATCAAGCCTTGCGCCTGCTTGAAGCAGGCGCAGGGTTTTGACGCAGCATTGGCCTAAAAGTGACTGAGTGAAATCTTGTAGATTTCACTCAGCCACTTTTAGGAGGCGTTCCTGCGCAGGGACGCCCTCCCCTGCGCTGGAACGCCTCCTGATGGCGCAGGGCTTTACAACGTGACGCATCTCTCAGATGCTTCACGTTGTTAATACCCAGCACCATGGCGCATCTTTTGTGCTGCCGCTGCGTCACAAAAGGTCTCGGTAGAGGGTGGCAGTGGTGAACCAGAGGGTGGCAGTGATGAACCAGAGGGTGACAGTGATGAACCAGAGGGTGGCAGGGGTGAACCAGAGGGTGGCAGGGGTGAACCAGAGGGTGGCAGTGATGAACCAGATGGTGGCAGGGGTGAACCAGAGGGTGGCAGTGGTGAACCAGAGGGTGGCACATGTGAACCAGAGGGTGGCAGTGGTGAACCAGAGAGTGGCAGTGGTGAACCAGAGGGTGGCAGTGCTGAACCAGAGGGTGACAGTGGTTAACCAGAGGGTGGCAGTGGTTAACCAGAGGGTGACAGTGCTGAATCAGAGGGTGGCAGGGGTGAACCAGAGGATGCTGTGATGAACCAGAGGGTGGCAGTGGTGAACCAGAGGGTGGTAGGGGTGAACCAGAGGCTGGCAGTGGTGAACCAGAGGGTGGCAGTGCTGAACCAGAGGGTGACAGTGGTTAACCAGAGGGTGGCAGTGGTGAACCAGAGGTGCTATGATGAATCAGAGGGTGGCAGTCGTGAACCAGAGGGTGGCAGTGGTGAACCAGAGGGTGACGGTGCTGAACCAGAGGGTGGCAGGGGTGTACCAGAGAGTGACAGTGGTGAACCAGAGGGTGGCAGGAGTGAACCAGAGGGTGGCAGGGGTGAACCAGAGAGTGGCAGTGGTGAACCAGAGGGTGGTAGTGATGAACCACAGGGTGGCAGTGGTGAACCAGAGGGTGCTGTGCCCATACATGACCGCATGGGTAACTTCGCCATTCAAGCGGCCTGCGAAAACGCAAAAAGTCCCACGAACACGCAAAAAACCCCGCGAATGAGCAAAAAAGCGTGCGAACACACAAAAAAACAAAAATCCGCCTACCTGTAGACGAGACAAAAGATGTTCTGACAGGCCGAGGTAGAGTACATTTGTGTAATCCAACCTCGATCCATCCAGGGCTTGCACCGTTGTTTTCCTATGGGCAATGGAAAGGAGAGGGAGGAATTTCCTTAACATTTTTAGTATCTTGAAACACTGCCCGACCAGACCAAGAATCTGTGGTTTCAATGAGAGACAGTTGTCCAACTTGATTCCAAGATTCTTAGCAACCGTGGAGTCAATGGAAGGAGGATACATCCCTGTGGGCCACAAGGCCTTCCAACCTGGGTCAGGGGGGCACCCAAAAAAGAGGAGCTCAGACTTGTCGGAGTTGCATTTCAGCTGATTAAGTTGAAACCAGGCAAATACCACACCCAAGCAGTTCTTAATGCTCTCGCTATCAAAGCCCGTCTTCCTACCACATGTGAAGAGAAGCTGGGTGTCATCGGCATACGAGACAATCTGGGCGCCAAAAGACTCTGCCAGTGCTGCGAGAGGGGACATATAGATATTAAAGAGAGTGGAGCTCAAAATCGACCCCTGAGGTACTCCCACCTCCAAAGGCGGCACTGCAGCAAAGTACGGGGGGCCCCAGACTGTCTGTTGTCGGTTGGATAGAAACGACTCGAACCATCTGAACACCGTTCCCTGAACTCCAATCTCCAAGAGTCTTGATAGGAGGCGGTCATGGGGAACGGTGTCAAACGCCGCCGAGAGATCTAATAACACTAACAGTGCTTTCCCTCCATTATCTAGAACTTCCTTGATGGCCTCTGACACCTCCAACAGTGCCGATTCAGTGCTCAGGTTAGCCCTGAAACCAGACTGGGTGTAGTGCAACATCTCATGTGACTCTACAAAGTGAGTGGTGAGTTTGTGTAAGTTTGCACTGAGTGTGTGGTGGTGAGTGTGTGGTGGTGAGTGTTGGGTGGTGAGTGTGTGAGGTCTTATGTGTGGGGTCTTATGTGTGGGGTGTTATGTGTGTGGTCTTATGTGTGTGTGAGTGTGGTGGACTTAGTTTGAGTTTTCATACCCTGCACACTCACACACTGTTCACCCTACACACTCACATAATGTTCACCATGAACACTCACACATTGTTCACCCTACACACTCACACACTGCTCACCCTACACACTCACACTGCTCACCCTACACACATACACTGCTCACCCTACACACACACACTGTTCACCGCACACTCTCACACTGCTCACCCTGCACACACTGCTCACCCTGCACACTCACACACTGGCTCACCCTGCACACTCACACACTGCTCACTCTACACAGTCACACACTGCTCACCCTACACACTCACAATACTCACCCTACACACTCACACACTGGTAACCCTGCACACTCACACTGCTCACCCTGCATACTCACACACTGCTCACCCTACATGCTCACACACTGCTCAGCCTGCACACTCACACACTGTTCACCCTGCACGCTCACACACTGCTCACCCTACGTAATGCGAAAAGACCTAGCTCTGCCCTTTGGCCTGTGTTGTAATCGTACAGTAGGTTGTGAGTAGTTGCACTTGATTGGTTGCTGCTCCCCTCACAGAGGGCCGGCTGCCTCCTTGAAGCTGCCAAGACATGTGTTCATCTGTTCTTAGTTTCAGCTCCTGTGTGTCAGTGCACCGTGTAAGCGCACAAGCATACCCTGCTCTCTATGCTCTCACTCTCACTCTGCACTCACTCTGCACTCACAGTCACTCTGGCACTCACTCTGCACTCTGCACTCACTCTGCACTCACAGTTACTCTCGCACTCACTCTGCACTCACAGTCACTCTCACACTCACTCTGCACTCACACTGCACTCACAGTCACTCTCGCACTCACTCTGCACTCACTCTGCACTCACTCTGCACTCACAGTCACTCTCGTACTCACTCTGTACTCACAGTAACTCTCGCGCTCATTCTGCACTCACAGTCACTCTCGTACTCACTCTGCACTCACAGTCACTCTGCACTCAAAGTCACAGTCACTATGCACTCACTCTGCACTCACAGTCACTCTGGCACTCACTCTGCTCTCACTCTGCACTCACAGTCACTCTCGCACTCACTCTGCACTCACTGTCACTCTGCACTCACTGTCACTCTGCACTCACTGTCACTCTGTCACTCACTCTGCACTCACTGTCACTCTGGCACTCACTCTGCACTCAGTCACTCACTCTGCACTCAGTCACTCTCACACTCACTCTGCACTCACTCTGCACTCATAGTCACTCTCGCACTCACTCTGCACTCACTGTCACTCTCACACTCACTCTGTACTCACTCTGCACTCACTCTGCACTCAGTCACTCTTGCACTCACAGTCCCTCTCGCACTCACTCTGCACTCACTCTGCACTTACAGTCACTCTTGCACTCACACTTCACTCACTCTGCACTCACTCTGCACTCACAGTCATTCTCGCACTCACTCTGCACTCAATCTGCACTCACTGTCACTCTCACCCTGCACTCACTGTCACTCTGCACTCACTCTGCACTCACTGTCACTCTGCACTCACTGTCACTCTGGCACTCACTCTGCACTCACTGTCACTCTGGCACTCACTCTGGACTCAGTCACTCTCACACTCACTCTGCACTCACTCTGCACTCACAGTCACTCTTGCACTCCCTCTGCAGTCACTCTGCACTCACTCTGCACTCACTGTCACTCTCGCACTCACTCTGCACTCACTGTCACTCTCGCACTCACTCTGAACTCACTGTCACTCTCGCACTCACTCTGCACTCACTCTGCACTCACAGACACTCTCGCACTCACTCTGCACTCACTGTCACTCTGCACTCACTCTGCGCTCACTGTCACTCTGCACTCACTCTGCACTCACTGTCACTCTGCACTCTCACTGTCACTCTCACACTCACTCTGCACTCACTGTCACTCTCATGCGCACGGACAAAATTCATGTCCGTATTACTTCATATAGCACACTTGTTTTGCATTCATGCGTGCAGCATTGCGCTGCCCTTTGCCACTAACATGAGGTTTAAGTTCTCTTTCCTGGCCTCTGCACTCACAGTAATTCTCGCACTCACTCTGCACTCAATCTGCACTCACTGTCACTCTTGCACTCACCCTGCACTCACTGTCACTCTGCACTCACTCTGCACTCACTGTCACTCTGCACTCACTGTCACTCTGGCACTCACTCTGCACTCACTGTCACTCTGGCACTCACTCTGGACTCAGTCACTCTCACACTCACTCTGCACTCACTCTGCACTCACAGTCACTCTTGCACTCACTCTGCAGTCACTCTGCACTCACTCTGCACTCACTGTCACTCTCGCACTCACTCTGCACTCACTGTCACTCTCGCACTCACTCTGAACTCACTGTCACTCTCGCACTCACTCTGCACTCACTCTGCACTCACAGACACTCTCGCACTCACTCTGCACTCACTGTCACTCTCGCACTCACCCTGCACTCACTGTCACTCTGCCCTCACTCTGCACTCACTGTCACTCTGCACTCACTGTCACTCTGGCACTCACTCTGCACTCACTGTCACTCTGGCACTCACTCTGGACTCAGTCACTCTCACACTCACTCTGCACTCACTCTGCACTCACAGTCACTCTTGCACTCACTCTGCAGTCACTCTGCACTCACTCTGCACTCACTGTCACTCTCGCACTCACTCTGCACTCACTGTCACTCTCGCACTCACTCTGAACTCACTGTCACTCTCGCACTCACTCTGCACTCACAGACACTCTCGCACTCACTCTGCACTCACTGTCACTCTGCACTCACTCTGCGCTCACTGTCACTCTGCACTCACTCTGCACTCACTGTCACTCTGCACTCTCACTGTCACTCTCACACTCACTCTGCACTCACTGTCACTCTCGCACTCACTCTGCACTCACTGTTACTCTCGGACTCACTCTGCACTCACTGTCGCTCTCGCACTCACTCTGCACTCACTGTCACTCTCATGCGCACGGACAGAATTCATGTCCGTATTACTTCATATAGCACACTTGTTTTGCATTCATGCGTGCAGCATTGCGCCGCCCTTTGCCACTAACATGAGGTTTAAGTTCTCTTTCCTGGCCATCACCTTCCAGCTCATCTGTATCATTTTGTCTGCTATTTTTGTCACCTATGACACCCCTCACCATCACAACCATGGGAATAGTACACACACCAAAGAGGACGAGTTCATCAAGCTGTACCCATGTAAGTATTTGTTTTTGGTGTTCATGTATTTACTGGGAGCTGTATAAAGCGCCGCTAGGTGCCTGGGTGACTTTACGGTGCTATGATGTGGATTGTTAGAACCCACTGCTTTGAGTTAGACCTAGGTGAACAACCCTTCCTGCATAAAGCGCTACAAAGCTATCTACGTGGTAGGACATGTAATGTAGTAATGCTGGTAACTTCACATTTTGTAGCATTTTGCAGTTTGCTTGTATTTTCTGACACTGAACAACGAGTCTCTAATAACACTACCTGCCTTTTGAGCTCTTCTGCTCGACTAAGCATTAACTTGAATTCTTTAAAAAAAACATAGGGGTGGTCTGTGGTTCCTCACAAGAGTCCAATCACGCAGATGATATTCCTATTCACAGAGAATGTGCGCGCGCATTTTTTATTCTCGCTGAGGAAAGGGCATTTGGAAGTGACCACGGAGAGCATCTTGCGGAGGTAGTTGTTTTCGTCACTCACAGGCGTTCGGAGGCAGAGTTGTTTTCTCTTTGGAAGCGTGTAACGGTTTCCGAGTCCGGACGAGGCGCTATCTTGTTCTCCAAGACACAGTGCATTTAGGGCAGCTCCTTGTCATCCAGCTGGCACGCGCGATATGACTCCCGCTACTTGTAAATGAGCGCAGCTTGTTTCCCGTGCTGGAAATGCTGGGAGTCACCGAGTGCAGACAAACACACCCGAGGCAGCCTGTGACCCTCTCCAGGGCAGTTTCAGGTGAGGCTCCGGAAATATTTTTTTTAAATAGGGCATAATGGTTTGCATTGCAACACTCCAATACACAATCATCCTCCACATTACAATGGGCTATTATTTTTCTGCGACAGTACATCATGAACATGCAGATAAAAAAGTGAGCCCTCAAGGGTATATGTGATTATCAGCAGCATGCACGTAACTCACTGAGCCATCTTGCTGACAGGGAGAGCTCAGTGAAATGGATTAAAAAAAAACAAGCAGCACTGAAAAACCGCCGGCGAGTGGCGCACGCGCGCGCGCCACTGCCACCATATGTTTTGAAATATGTCTGAAGATATATGGCCTTCTGGTGCGCGTAACAGACACCAATGAGCCATAGGCGGAGCTACTCGACCGCCTATGGCCTATTGTGTGTTCTGTTTCTAAAGCACATGCACGCGAAGACCAATAGCATTGCACATATGAAAAAAAAAGCACAAAAAAGCAGAAGCAGCCTGGAATTCGTAGGTATGTTTTTCGAAGCCCTGAGAATAGGACTCTGGGCCACGCCCACTGATGACGCAGTGGGGCGGTAGGCCCGAGCCCTAAAATAGCGAAGTTCTAACTATACCATTCACGTTTGTATGCAGCTCTTTGATGACAGTTCATAGGTCACTGTCCTATGTTAGGATTGTAACTTCTGAACTGCAAGTAACACAAGGATCTCTGTGACAAAGGCAGTAACCCACTGAGCTCAGGGGCGTAACACAGGCCCCCGCAGCCCATGCGGTGTGGGGGAGCCCCCGAGCAGCAGGGGGCCCCGAGCAGCAGGGGGGCCCCTCAGCACAGTACTCAGGGCGGTATCCATGGGAGTAGGGCACAGGGCCAGGGCTCACCTTCATTTGTATGTGGGCCCCTAAAAAGTGACAAGCCTCCTGTTTTTGAATTAGAGTAACAGGGCCAGACTGTCACTTTCCAAATCGGGAGATTTTATTGTCGAAGAGAGCTGCACAGATCCTGCTTTCACTTTCAGCTCCTTTCCCCTTCTCCAAAGGGTCATAAAAACAAGCAATTAACATGTTTCAGTGATGCTCTGTGTTTTATCATAACTGGCCGCTGCAGCATTTTACTTTCAGATTCATAGTGACTATTACTGTGCATGCGCACAGTGTACAGCCCATCTCGGAGTGTGCAGCATACTTTGCTGGTGTGGGACTCGGTCGGAGCTCATGGCGGGCTGCTTTATCTTCGTCTGGAGAGAGGCGGTACACTATAATGTTTGACTGAACCTGTTGTGTCTTTCTCTTTGCCATGTGCTTGCCCTTCCAAGCCATGGTGGCCCCGCCATCGTCTCATTTGGCAGAGGATATTATTGGTGAGATCTCTTCTACTGCAACAGCCCTGTCTTGGTGATTGCATTTTAGGCAACAGGCGAGAATATGAGTTAGTTCTTCTGCGCCAGGATGGCTGGAGCAGTGCTTTCAGTGGGCTGGGGTGAAAGGTTTCCAAAGTTGGGGAAATATCTGTGTTCGTTCTGCAAATACATTATATCACATTGCTTCCACACCTAAGTTGACTTAGTGGTCATTGCATTTAACTTTTGGGTGCTACAAAAACACAAGAATGAAAATATTTGTCTTGGAAGAGACAAATATGAAAGCAACATTTTTGCCGCAGTAGTTCAAGGTTTGTCTCAAAGTAAAGAACTCAGCACTAGTTAGCAGATTTCTTTCTTGCCACTATGTCCACATTAAATGAAGAGGTATTCCTGATGCATTTAGAAAGAGGTATACTGTTTTTAAGAAGGTTGCCAGTTTTGTATTTCACATTAGAAATACGTGAACTTTGTGTAAAAGAAGACTTGCCCCATTTCTTTATGAAACATATGAATGGTGAAAGTAACAAAAAGTCCACAGTCACAGCAAACTATACAATATTGCTGACGTGCATCAGAAATAGAGTTTTATTAAAAATCTTGAAGAACCAGGTTTTAGAACCCAGCGGCGCCAGGGGCACGCCCAAAGTCCTCGGGTTCACCTGTCTTAGAATACAGAGACACGGGATACTTCTGAGTGGCGTCAAAGATCAAATTTATTGGCTGCAGCCAGTAACAGTAGTCCTAGAAATCATCACGGTATGAGTTCTCAGGAGACTGCTCAACTTTACAAAGCAAGTCATCCCTTTTAATGCCAAACATTATGCTTCAGGCAAACATTCTTTGTTTACAGTTTAACCAATCACATGTTTCCACAATGAAAGTATTGCATGACAACAAACCCATTTTACAGTTGTCCGGCCCATAATCAATCATTGAAAAAACCCAACATTCTTCTTTAGACAAGCCGGACAAACCCATAATAAAAAGGACCACAACCCATATCGTAAATAGACCATAAAAGAAGAAACAGAAACAGATAGAAGTAGGATAAGGCATGTTTGTGTGCAGTAAAACTTTATGATGTCCTGTGCTCTGATCCTTAATCTTGATCAGCTAAAGGGCAGGAACTGTTTTAACAAGGTCAGCTTCAGGCAAGAAGGTCAGTTCACTCAGGTCAAACAGGAGTCAGCATGAACTCGAGCTAAGGTGTACATGTCCTTAAAAGACTAGTTCAGCCACCGTCATCGGCCTATGTGAGGGCAACCACAAAATGGCTGTCATACACAAAATGGAACCCACGGGTTCAGAATTCACAGAACCTCAGACCCTCCTTTTGTCCTTACATAGGCAATCACTCAGTCTGTATCTGAATCGATGTCAATATTCATCAGGTCATTTAGGTGCTGCTGGAGCATCATTCTATCTCTCTGTGCTTCTCTCGAGACAGGCGGTCTCCTTACACACGTAGTAGCACAAAGGCCACATATGGCAGGACCACACTGTACACAAAGACAACACAGAAAAATAATCGCTAAAGCCGTACCAATGACCATCAGAATCTTCCATCCCCAAGTGGATAACAGTCCCCAAAACCATCCAGTCTACGACCAATCTCCTTTGTCCACATGTATAGACTCAGAGATATTATGCAGTCTGGAAATGGCCTTGTATACTGTAGGAGCATTATCTGGAATGAAAACGCAGCAACTCGATTGGATCACTTTGCATACTCCACAACGATCTGCAAGTATGACATCTAAAACCATACGGTTCTGTAACGTCATAAGACGATCCGCTTGAAGCTCAGCAGTCAAATTACTAAGGGCACCGGCAGTTTCATTTACGGTGGACTCAACCACTCTTGTCAATTGGCGTATGTTCCTACTGTTAACCATAGGTCCCCAAAATGGCAGGAAACCCTTAAAGAAGTCTCCCACTTCTTGTCCAGCGGTATCTTCCTGATCGAAGACACCTCTAACAACTCTCGTTCTGTGGTAATCTGCAGCAGCAGTGTACGGAGGGGGCAACAAATACGCCACATAACATGTGCCCGAAAAATCAGGGGGCAACTATGTATATGCTCTGTTGAAGCAAACAAAATACGTGCCCTTAGCTGCTAAAAACGGTGGGGAAAACTGAGACGCAAAAACGTACGTCTGAGTATATACACTCTTCCCTAACTGAGCTCTCGGATTCTTGCCATTACCTTGCAAACAAAAATGACCTCGGTGGGGTACAATCCAAATCGGAGGTGACCTTTTCCGTCTCTGCTTCTCACCCAGACTAATACTATATCCAGTTGCATTCCAACCAACATATGCTAGTAACTTATCCTTGGGAATAGTCCTTTACGTTGAGATATCTCTACTCATATTCGTAATTCCCTTCACCAAGGCTTTATTACTTGAGTTATCTCTCATGGAACGCAGGGGATAGACTTCGGTGGCAAGTTATCGTGAACCTGTTGATGCAAGACACGCAATTTAGCCGTCAGGTCATACAAATAGTCCACCAACACAGGATAGTCAATATCACAAAATTTCATTGGTCTCGGCACTCCCCACACATTTGCCGGTCGACCAAAGACTACTTCATACGGACTAAGTCCGAATCGGGAATGCATTGTAGTTCTAGTTGACAAAAGTGCCAACGGCAAAGCATCGGGCCATTAGAGACCAGAACTCGCCTGAATTTTGGCTAACTTTAGCTTCAAAGTGCCATTGTAACATTCCACTAATCCAGCTGATTGGGGATGATTTGCAGCATGGAACTTTTGTTTGATGCCCAAACCCTCACACACTCTCTTCATAATCTTCCCCACAAACTCACTTCCATTATCACTCCACACCATCCTTGGCAATCCAAACCTAGGGAAATATTCTTTAAGCAAGACTTTAGCTGTGGATGAGGCAGTATTATCTTTTAGGGGGTATGCCTCTGCCCATCTAGAAAAGGCACAAACAACTACAAGGACATATTTCAAGTTGTTGCATCTTTCCATGTGGATAAAATCCAATTGTAGAATCACGAACGGATACGTCGGAGGCGCAAAGTGACCTGCTGGTGTTGGAGTTCCCTTACCTGGATTATACATCAAACACACCATACAATTCTTGACCACATTCTCAGCACATTTAGGAATTCCAGCATTCTGCCATACTGGAGCCAACAACTTACACATTCCTTTCACACTAATGTGAGATGACCCATGTGCCATCGTAACCACCGCAAGCACATACACATCCGGCAACATCCATCTTTGGTGTTCTGATAACTCAACCCAATAACCAGTCGAATCCAATCTACCCGTAGTTTCTCTCCACACACTCTTTTCATTTTCAGTGGCTTCAGCCTGGATTGATTTCACACTCTCAATCGTATCTTCACACATTCCATCTGCACCAATCCATCTCGCAGGGCCTGCAACATACATTCGACTCATCAAATTTTTCGCTATTTCTTGCGCAACTTCATCCGCAAATGCATTACCTCGACCAACATCATCCGTAACCTTCCGGTGAGCACTACACTTCACAATCGCAACTGCTTCCTCAACTCAAGAAGCTCATTCACCAACTGCCCATGTTGAGTCTTAGTCCCATGGGATGTGAGAAATCCCCTTTCTTTCCACAAGCGTCCAAAACTGTGTGCAACACCAAACGCGTACTGGCTATCGGTATACACATTCACTCTCTTTCCCTCAGACAGAATACACGCTCTCGTTAATGCAATCAATTCCGCTGCTTATGCCGAATTATAGTTCACTCGTGCAGTTTCAACAATTGTGCATAATGTCGTCACGGCATATGCTGCAGTCGTATCACCATTCAGGAGCTTGTAGCATGACCCATCAACCCATAGCGTACCATCAGGATCCAAAAGAGAAGTGTCTTTCAGGTCGACTCTACCCTTCGTTTCCTCTTCCGTCCTCAAAAAACAATCAAGCTGTTCCTGACCATCTGTATCCACAGAAATCGGCAACAATGTTGCTGGATTCAATACATTACACCGCTTGATGTGCACATGACTAGCCAAAAGCGTCAACTCATAACCCGACAACCTCGCACTAGTAAGGTGCTGAGTCTTGGTTCGATTTAATAAAGTATCCACTGCATGTGGAACCATCACAACCAACATATTATCCATCACCAATCCAGCAGACTGGCGGATGGAAACAGCCGCTGTCGCTGTAGCTCTCAAACAGCTTGGCAACGCTCTAGCTACCGGATCTAAAGTTGACGAGAAATACGCACATGGACGCTGCTTATCACCAAACTTTTGAGTCAAAACTGACAATGCACAACCCTCTCTCTCGTGAACTTAGAGTGTAAAAGGCTTACTGTAGTCAGGAGTACCCAATACTGGAGCAGAACACAACGCATCACGCAATTCAGAAAATCGTCAGACCACGGAAGAGGATTCGATGTATCTTTACAAGTCAAAGCCAACAGAGGTTTCGTCAATAGAGAGAAATTTGGAATCCACTGTCTACAATACGACGTGATACCCAAGAAGCACGCACTTCTCTCTGTGTGCTTGGTACAGTCATTTGCGCAATCGCTTGAATTCGTTCTGGGGTCAACCTTCTTCCCTCCTTTGACAAGAGATGACCTAAGTAGGTCACTTCATAATCTTCCCCACAAACTCACTTCCATTATCACTCCACACACAACTTAGAAGGTGACACTTTATGATGCAAGTCCGACAAATGTCGCAACAAAGAAAGAGTAGCTTCTTTACAAGTTTTCTCATCATCAGCGGCCACTAACAGATCATCCACATACTGTATAAGAGCAGCACCAGCAGGTGAAAACAAGAGTATCGAGCTGAGTTTTTAAAGCCTGACTATAAATGGGGGGACTTTCACAACAGCCTTGGGGAGCTCTCTTAAACCGGAAGCTTCGGCCTCCTAAAGAGAAGCCAAAAATATCTCTACTCTCCTCAGCAATTGGAATACTGAAGAAAGCATTTTTCAAGTCTATGACTGAAAACCAGGTACCTGAAGACCGAATCAAAGTCAACAAAGCAGTAATATCCTGAACAACTGGAAACTGTGGCACAACAATCTTGTTAACCTCTCTAAGATCGATCACAAACCTGTAAACAGGTGGCTGAGAAGAGTTAGTGCGTTCCAGGACAGGCAAAACAGGACTGTTACACACATTACCTCTTGTTTATTCAATCACACCTTTCTCAATCAAATCATAGATAATCGCTAAAAGCGCTCTTTCACCATCACTCGAAATCCGATATTGGGGAATACGTGGCAATTTAACATTCGATTTGAGCGTAACAACATAGGGTGGAATTCCCAAAAGACCACATCATTAGGACCAGTAACCCAAAGAGTATCAGGGAGAGAACGCAATTCCAGTGGAAGTAGATCTTTAGATAAATACATTGGAGAGATCACTTTCTCACCCAATGTAATATCTACTCCCGAAGGAGAACAATACAATGTCGCATGCAATCTTTTTAACAAATCCAAACCCAACAAATTCTCACCACAACCTGTTGTTAGAATAAGGGGTGCTTCCAATTCACAAGGCCCAATGGAAAGAGACAAAGGACTAGAAACTGGACTACGTACCGGGGCAACAGAAAATCCTACCAAAACATTCGTTAAGCCAGACAAAGGTGCGCCAGTGAGTTTAGAGTGCATGATAGAACTCTTTGCTGCACCAGTATCCAAAAGAAAAGGCGCTATCACACCTGATGTAACTACTGCAACATAACGCCCACTCTGATCTACTGGAACCGACACTACTCCCTCTCTTTGTCCATGGCTGTCCTAGCAACCATTATAGTCAGCATTCTCACTCTCAACATAATAGTCATCAGCATAGTACTGAGTCGACTGACCAGACGCAATTTTCTGTTGATCAAAACAATTCATAGAATTCTGCGGAGGAAAGGAACGTTCGTTCTGGGGAAACGTACCACCTCCTCTACCCCTTGACACTTGCTGGAAACCACCACCACCTCTCAGGGCCGGTATAGCATTCGCGCGTTGTCGTAAAACAGGGCACTCATTTTTATAATGACCTTCCTCCCTACAATACGCACACTGATCTAAACCCAAAGATGTTCTGTTGCGGTCTCTGAAATGGTGGAGGTTGCTGAAACTGTGGGCGTTACTGCGATTCTTGCTGATTCGAGCGAGGCGGATACGCCTGTTGCAAAAGGACCTTTGTTTTCAAATCGTTTGTCTTTTTCTCTACTCTGTCTTTCTCGTCCTTATCCCTATTCTCATAGTACTGTGCAGTCGCCAATATCTGGGCCGACGAGGAAACAGCCCAAGAACTCTCAGAATCTTTCAACTTCTTACATAGTTCAGGAAGTAAGTTAAAGACAAACTTATCTACGAACAATCTTTGTCCACCTTCCGTACTCATATCTTGACCACTATGATCTGTAAATGTCTCTTCAAACCTAGTGAAGAAATCAGATACACTTTCGTCCTTCTTCTGCTTACATGCTGCTAACTTGTCCCAATTTACTCGTAACACTGGCATCATCGTTTTCATAAGATTTATAATTCTGCCAGGTAGATCTGCCACTAGAGGCTCAGGCTTAGAACCACCAACTTGTCTAGCGTCCGCAGTAGCACTATTGAGCCATGAGTCACCTAATTCAACCGCATGATCCTCATGACGAATCTTTGCCCATAGAGGTTGAGGTACTACATTACCCAACAGCATATCTATGTCGGCTAAATTCATAATGCATGCGTCAACTGTCTGGGACAATTCTTTGTAATAGCCAGCCGGAGTCTTACGGGGATCAGGTAAAGACTGTTTAAGGGCCAAAACTTCTACTCTCTTCCATGGCACATGTACCCATACTCTCTGAAAATGAGGCAGAACAGGCGGATTAGCGTTTGCGTCCCCTTCTCTCCAAACTGGGGGAACCTCTCTCATTGGATATTGTCGTACCTTTCACCTGACTGCGGAATCAGGCTCAAACAATCGCTGAGAGGGGAAATCGCTCCTAAACGCAAGTACTATCGCAACTGCTTCCTCAACTCTGGGACCCACTATCGTCCCTTTCGCAAACTCAGACTGGACATTTAGCAACTCTACGGGAAATGAACCCAAATCATTATCTGCCCATTCCTCACGGAGGAAAGTACACATTACTTCAAACACATATCTTTGCTTGGGTGCTTCCCACTGCAGGAAAACATCCATAACTGTCTCTAAATTATACCTCGAAACATTCAAAATCCACCTGCGAGCCAAGAGACCTATCACTGCCCATTCTTCGGGACCAGGTAGCTGACTACGCATTTGTTTACGTGCAGAAACAGGGGTCATACTCAATTACCCAAAGAAAGGAGACAAAAGCCCAGTAACAGTATCAGTCATTCGTTGTCGAGCAGAAGGAGAAGCTGTTCACACCTAATATTTAGATTTCAGCACACACACAAGATCAGCCATAATCCATTGTTGAGTGATTAATATTGTTAATGGAATGGTAGTATGTTATGTCTGGAGTGATATCACTTTTGACATGTTATACTAAAATGAATAATATATAACTGCTGAAATAACAGTTAAACTGAAGTTATGGTTAGCTTTGGTTATAAAACCTGAAGATATGTTTGAAAGATACATCCGAAATTCACTTGAAAACATAATTAAAGTACAGGTATGCGTATGAATTGAAAATAATTTAATTCCCCATTGATGGGTAGCTCTGCAAACCATAAATCACACAGCAGCCAGTAAACCAGAACTTGCACATCGAATGTAACGCGCATGACCTCATCCTCAATGTGGCAGATGTCGCTACAAACAACATAAATATGCAATATTACTTGTAAGTTTGCATATTAAAGTTCCATCAACAATATTGAAGAAGCGATTAGAAATCTAGTATTTATTGGTTTGACTAGGACTTGTTTAATTATGGGTGTTACTTTTTTATATACCTTTTGTGAGGTTCCTGGGTTTGCATTTGGGTTGATCTACAGTTTGCCTGGCTGCTGGGGTAGAACTTTTCAAATTTGATCGCTTATATTAGGATCAGGTGTGTCTTTATATTGACGTTTTTGATGCATATGTTTATATCGGTAGACAGATCTTTCAACTTTGCTTGGGGACGCCTGGCGTTATTTTCATATTATATCAACATCAAACGTGTCAAAGGATAAGACATACTTCCACAAAGCTTATGCAGTTTTTTAGCTGGCAGGCATCGTTTCGTATCGGTCTATTTCATTCCACGTGTCTCGGGCTCAAAAAACACCGTCAGCATGAAATTTGGCAGATGCTTAGAATGTTTACTTTTTTTTTTTTACAAGGTTTTATATAGCGCAAACATGACCTGAATCGGGTATCGGAATGCTTTACATAGCATCAGTTGCGTTACATGAGGACACATTCATTTTTGTTAGGCACGTGGAGATCAAGTTATTTGCCCAGAATCACTGGATCTTCAGCAACATTGCCGAGACTCGAACCCATTTCCCCAGATTCGAGGTCGACCGCCCTACCTGTTAGGCCAACTCCTATCTCCCTACTTGCTCTTCGTATTTTGAAAAAAGGCCGGTCAGTCAAAGGAGGTGCCTAGTCAAAAGGAGAGGGTCATAAAAAGTATTCATTTGCTAACTTCTGCAGTATCGTTAACAGTGACATAGCTAGACATTTTGCCACCCGTGGCGGTCCCTGGATTTGCTGCATGTAGCTGCTGGGAATGGGGGTGGCGGAGCGGATAGGTGCTGGCGATTCTAGTCTTTACCATCCAGCGACGGATGCAGGTTTGAGGAATGTGGGGGATACCGCCCCCAAAACTTGTGCTGCCCGAGCCGACAGCACCCCTCTTGCTACGCCACTGATGGTCGAATTCACATGAAGCTCAGCAGACAATAGCATGTTTAGCGAGCTGTGGGTAAAGCCAGTTTCATGCAGATCCCTAATTGGAGGTACAAAGTTAAAAGGTGGGGAGTAAAATATTTTCATGTGCTAATAACTTGGGTGAAATTTGATGAATCTACATGACATTTGGTAGCTAATTCCCCAGTGATGGGCAGCTCTGCAAACCATAAATTACACATCAGCCAGTACACCAGAACTTGCACATCAAATGTAACACGCGTGACCTCATCCTCAATGTGGCAGATGTCGCTACAAACACTATAATCCATTGTGGTAGAATAATATTGTTAATGGAATGGTAGTATGTTATGATATCACTTTTGACATGTTATACCGAATGAAATAATATGTAACTGATGAAATAACAGTTAAACTGAAGTTATGGTTAGCTTTGGTTATAAAACCTGAAGATATGTTTGAAAGATACCTCTGAAATTCACTTGAAAACATAATTAAAGTACAGGTATGCGTATGAATTGAAAATAATTTCATTCCCCAGTGATGGGCAGCTCTGCAAACCATAAATTACACATCAGCCAGCACACCAGAACTTGCACATCAAATGTAACGCGCATGACCTCATCCTCAATGTGGCAGATGTCGCTACAAACAACATAAATATGCAATATTACAGGTAAGTTTGCATATTAAAGTTCCGTCAACAATATTAAAGAAGCGATTAGAAATCTAGTATTTATTGGTTTGCCTAGGAGTTGTTTAATTATGGGTGTTACTTGTGTATATACATTTTGTGAGGTTCTAGGGTTTGCATTTGGAGTGATCTACAGTTTGCCAGGCTGCTGTGATAGTTATGGTTAGTATAGCTAACTCTAACAGGTGAATGTGATTGTTTTTTGGTTTGAATTAATTACCCCAGCTGTATTTTGACTTTACTGGATGCTTTTATTGAACACAAATGCAGTAGTATTAAAATAAATCTCATATTTCACAGCAAAGCATGTATGTCACTAATATGGAAACTATTTCATGGCTCTTTGTGAAACATGGATGTCATCTTCATAATGACATCACAAGCCCACCCCACATGGCTTTGTATCACAGCCAGTACTTATAGTGTTTGCAGTTTGCAGAAATCAAATTATGTAACAAGTTTATCTAAATTATAGCGAAAAAAGGCACCTAGCACACCATAGTTTCTGGCACTATTATTTACGTCCATTTGAGATAGAAACATTTGTTTGTGAAATGTGCAAATTCTGCTAATTGTGTGGCATCTGCGGTAAATTATAATGATGTGTTAAATGCTTCATCAGCAGAAGCACATTATCCCACTGACCCTCAGCATTTCATTGTTTTATCAATAGTTTATTCATGAAAAGTAAACCATACCGGAACATTTATATCCCAAACAGTGCCCATTGTTGGCTGCCATTTGAAAAAAAAAGCAGCTAACCCTAAACATCCTAATACCAATCAGTGCCCGTTGTTGATTGCACTATATAGGAAACAGCTAACCCTAAACATCCTAATCCCAATCAGTACCCATTGTTGATTTTTCTTTATAGGAACCAGCCATACCCTAAACATCCTAATCCCAATCAGTACCCATTGTTGATTTTTCTTTATAGGAACCAGCCATACCCTAAACATCCTAATCTCAATCAGTGCCCATTGTTGATTGTACTCTGAAGAAAACAGCTAACCATAAACATCCTATTCCCAATCAGTGCCCGTTGTTGATTGTACTTTGAAAAAAACTGCTAACCCTAAACATCCTAATCAATCAGTGCCCGTTGTTGATTGTTCTTTTTAGGAAACAGCTAACCCTAAACATCCTAATCCCAATCAGTACCCATTGTTGATTGTACTTTATAGGAACCAGCCTTACCCTAAACGTACTAATCCCTATCAGTGCCCATTGTTGATTGTACTTTGAATAAAACAGCTAACCCAAAACATACTAATCCCAATCAGTGCTCGTTGTTCATTGTCCTTTGAAGAAAACATCTAACCCTCAACATCCTGATCCCAATCAGTCCCCATTGTTGATTGTACTTTATAGGAAACAGCTAACCCTAAACATACTAATCCCAATCAGTGCTCATTGTTGATTGTACTCTGAAGAAAACCGCTAACCCTAAACATCCTATTCCAATCAGTGCCCGTTGTTGATTGTACTTTGAAAAAAACTGTTAACACTAAACATCCTAATCAATCAGTGCCCGTTGTTCATTGTACTTTATAGGAAACGACTAACCCTGAACATATTACTAATCCCATTCAGTGCTTGTTGTTAATTGTACTTTGAAGAAAACAGCTAACCCTAAACTTTCTAATCCCAATCAGTGCCCGTTGTTGATTGTACTTTATAGGAAACAGCTAACCCTAAACATACAAATCCCAATCAGTGCCCGTTGTTTATTGTACTTTGAATAAAACAGCTAACCCTAAACATCTTTATTATCAGTGCCCGTTGTGATTGTACTTTGTAGGAAACAGCTAACCCTAAACCTACTAATCCCAATCAGTGCCCGTTGTTGATTGTACTTTGAAGAAAACAGCTAACCCTGAACATCCTGATCCCAATCAGTGCCCGTTGTTGATTGTACTTTATAGGAAACAGCTAACCCTAAACATACTAATCCCAATCAGTGCCCATTGTTGATTGTACTCTGAAGAAAACTGTTAACCCTAAAAACACTAATCCCAATCAGTGCAAGTTGTTGATTGTACTTTAAAGGAAACAGCTAACCCTAAACATATTATTACCAATCAGTGCCAGTTGTTGATTGTACTTTATAGGAAACGGCTAACCCTAAACATACTAATCCCAATCAGTGCCCGTTGTTGATTGTACTTTATAGGAAACAGCTAACCCTAAACATACTAATCCCAATCAGTGCCCATTGTTCATTGTACTCTGAAGAAAACAGCTAACCCTAAACATTCTAATCCCAATCAGTGCCCGTTGTTGATTGTACTTTATAGGAAACTGCTAACCCTAAACATCAAATCCCAATCAGTTAAACAACTGTGCCCCTGCACATGTACACATTCAAATATCCTGATCACGTTGTACGTTTAGTGCTTAGGTCACAAAAAGTAGATAGTAGCATCAATATCAAACGCAAAAAGCTCCTCAAGAATTAATAAATCCTAATTCAAGATATATAGATGGATGTCCAGTTTCGTTGGTGTAGATACTTCTGTTTATTGTTCCATAACACAAGCCAACACGTGTTTCATCGCAGGGAACAATCTGCGAATCTTCAGGGCTTCAGAGGAAAAGTACTAGCATAATGGATGGCACCCGGTCGGGGCATTAGTAATTTGTAGTCGTCGAGATAATTCGAAAGTCGTGATCCCAAAATCTTTTCAAAACGGCGCCGGGCATCTCAAGAGGGAGACATAGAATAATTAGGTGCTTTCACAACGTGGCTGCTAGGGCATATCCGCCCAACCACGACCATTTTCTCCGCCCGGTTAAAGTATAGACCGAGTGATACCAAGATTTTGATATTGATGCTACTATCTACTTTTTGTGACCTAAGCACTAAACGTACAACGTGATCAGGATATTTGAATGTGTACATGTGCAGGGGCATAGTTGTTTAACTTTCCGTATGTGAAGATCAGCTTGCTGATCGTCCTGTTGGAGCGGTTCTGGGGGTAATACCGCTCGCCTCATTGCCTACACACAGCAACAATTGAATCCATCATCTAGTGGTAACCCGGGAGATGCGCCTGTTAATCTGGAAAATATAAATACCTCTTAGCTGCTTGTATCAAATCCCAATCAGTGCCCGTTATTGATTGTACTTTGAAGAAAAGAGCTAACCCTAAACATCCTAATCAATCAGTGCCAGTTGTACATTGTACTTTATAGGAAATAGCTAACGCTAAACCTACTAATCTCAATCAGTGCCCATTGTTGATTGTACTCTGAAAAAACAGCTAACCCTAAATAAACTAATCCCAATCAGTGCCCGTTGTAGATTGTACTTCAAAGGAAACAGCTAACCCTAAACATACAAATCCCAATCAGGGCCCGTTGTTGAATGTACTTTGAAGAAGACAGCTAACCCTAAACATACTAATCACAATCAGTACCCGTTGTAGATTGTTGTTTATAGGAAACAGCTAACCCTAAACAACATAATCCCAATCAGTACCTGTTGTTGATTGTACTTTATAGGAAACATACTAATCCAATTAGTGCCCGTAGTTGATCGTTCTTTGAAGCAAACAGCTAACCCTAAACAGACTAATCAATCATTGCCCGTTGTTCATTGTCCTTTGAAGAAAACAGCTAACCCTCAACATCCTGATCCAAATTAGTGACCGTTCTTGATTGTACTTTATAGGAAACAGCTAACACTAAACATACTAATCCCAATCACTCCCCATTGTTGATTGTACTCTGAAGAAAACAGTTAACTCTAAACATAATAATCCCAATCAGTGCTCGTTGTTGATTGTACTTCACAGGAAACAACTAACTCTAAACATCCTAATCCCAATCAGTGCCCGTTGTTGATTGTACTTTGAAGAAAACAGCTAACCCTAAACATCCTAATCAATCAGTGCCAATTGTTCATTGTACTTTAAAGGAAACAGCTAACCCTAAACATATTAATACCAATCAGTGCCAGTTGTTGATTGTACTTTATAGGAAACGGCTAACCCTAAACACACTAATCCCAATCAGTGCCCGTTGTTGATTGTACTTTATAGGAAACAGCTAACCCTAAACATACTAATCACAATCAGTGCACTTCGTTGATTGCACTTTATAGGTAACAGCTAACCCTAAACATACTAATCCCAATCAGTGCCCATTGTTCATTGTACTCTGAAGAAAACAGCTAACCCTAAACATTCTAATCCCAATCAGTGCCCGTTGTTGATTGTACTTTATAGGAAACAGCTAACCCTAAACATCAAATCCCAATCAGTGCCCGTTATTGATTGTACTTTGAAGAAAAGAGCTAACCCTAAACATCCTAATCAATCAGTGCCAGTTGTTCATTGTACTTTATAGGAAATAGCTAACGCTAAACTTACTAATTTCTATCAGTGCCCATTGTTGATTGTACTCTGAAGAAAACAGCTAACCCTAAATAAACTAATCCCAATCAGTGCCCGTTGTAGATTGTACTTCAAAGGAAACAGCTAACCCTAAACATACAAATCCCAATCAGGGCCCGTTGTTGAATGTACTTTGAAGAATACAGCTAACCCTAAACATACTAATCACAATCAGTACCCGTTGTTGATTGTTGTTTATAGGAAACAGCTAACCCTAAACAACATAATCCCAATCAGTACCTGTTGTTGATTGTACTTCATAGGAAACAGCTAACCCTAAACATACTAATCCAATCAGTGCCCGTTGTTGATTGTTCTTTGAAGCAAACAGCTAACCCTAAACATACTAATCAATCAGTGCCCGTTGTTCATTGTCCTTTGAAGAAAACAGCTAACCCTCAACATCCTGATCCAAATCAGTGACCGTTGTTGATTGTACTTTATAGGAAACAGCTAACTCTAAACATACTAATCCCAATCAGTGTCCGTTATTCATCATACTTTGAAGAAAACAGCTAAACCTAAACATCCTAATCCCAATCAGTGCCTATTGTTGATTGTACTTTAGAGGAAACATCTAACCCTAAACATACTAATCTCAATCAGTGCCCATTGTAGATTGTACTCTGAAGAAAACAGCTAACCCTAAACATAATAATCCCAATCAGTGCTCGTTGTTGATTGTACTTCACAGGAAACAACTAACCCTAAACATACAAATCCCAATCAGGGTCCGTTGTTGAACGTACTTTGAAGAAGACAGCTAACCCTAAACATACTAATGCCAATCAGTACCCTTTGTTGATTGTTGTTTATAGGAAACAGTGAACCCTAAACAACATAATCCCAATCAGTACCTGTTGTTGATTATACTTTATAGGAAACAGCTAACCCTAAACATACTAATCCAATCAGTGCCCATTGTTGATTGTACTTTGAAGCAAACAGCTAACCCTAAACATCCTAATCAATCAGTGCCCATTGTTGATTTACTTTATAGTAAACAGCTAACACTAAACATACTAATCCAAATCAGTGCCCATTGTTGATTGTACTCTGAAGAAAACAGCTAACTCTAAACATACTAATCCCAATCAGTGTCCGTTATTCATCATACTTTGAAGAAAACAGCTAACCATAAACATCCTAATCCCAATCAATGCCCATTGTTGATTGTATTCTGTAGAAAACAGCTAACCCTAAACATCCTATTCCCAATTAGTACCCGTTGTTGATTGTTCTTTAAAGGATAGAGCTAACCCTAAATATCCTAATCCCAATCAGTACCCGTTGTTAATTGTACTTTGAAGAAAACAGCTAACCCTAAACATACTAATCCCAATCAGTGCACTTCATTGATTGTACTTTATAGGTAACAGCTAACCCTAAACATACTAATCCCAATCAGTGCCCATTGTTGATTGTACTTTATAGGAAACAGCTAACCCTCAACATACTAATCCCAATCCATGCCCATTGTTTATTGTACTTTGAAGAAAACAGATATCCCTAAACATCCTAATCAATCAGTGCCCAGTGTTCAGTGTACTTTGAAGAAAACCGCTAACCCTAACCATCCTAATCAATCAGTACCCGTTGTTCATTGTACTCTGAAGAAAACAGCTAACCCTAAACATCCTTATCAATCAGTGCCCATTGTTGATTGTACTTTATAGGAAATAGCTAACCCTGAACATACTAATCCTAAACAGTGCCCGTTGTTCATTGTACTTTGAACAAAACCGCTAACCCTAAACATCCTAATACCAATCAGTGCCCGTAGTTGATTGTACTTTATAGGAAACAGCTAACCCTAAACATACTAATCCCAATCAGTGCCCATATTTGATTGTACTTTATAGGAAACAGCTAACCCTAAACATACTAATCCCAATCAGTGCCCGTTGTTGATTGTACTTCAGAGGAAACAGCTAACCATAAACATACTAATCCCAATCAGTGCCCATTGTTGATTGTACTTTGAAGAGAACAGCTAACCCTAAACATACTAATCCCAATCAGTGCCCGTTGTTGGTTGTACTCTGAAGAAAACAGCTAACCCTAAATATCCTAATCAATCAGTGCCCGTTGTTGATTGTACTCTGAAGAAAACTGCTAACCCTAAACATCCTAATCAATCAGTGCACATTGTTGATGGTACTCTGAAGAAAACAGCTAACCCTAAACATACTAATCCCAATCAGTGCCTGTTGTTCATTTTACTTTGAAGAAAACAGCTAACCCTAAACATCCTAATCCCAATCAGTGCCCGTTGATTGTACTTTATAGGAAACAACTAACCCTAAACATACTAATCCCAATCAGTGCGCATTGTTGATTGTACTCTGAAGAAAACAGTTAACCCTAAATTTACTAATCCCAATCAGTGCCCCTTGTTGATTGTACTTTATAGGAAACAGATAAACCTAAACATACTAATCCCAATCAGTGCCCGTTGTTCATTGTACTTTGACGAAAACAGCTAACCCTAAATATCCTAATCAATCACTGCCTGTTGTTCATTATACATTGAAGAAAACAGCTAACCCTAAACATCCTGATCCCAATCAGTGCCCGTTGTTTGTTGTACTTTGACGAAAACAGCTAACCCTAAACATCCTAATCCCAATCAGTGCCCGTTGTTGATTGTACGTCGTAGGAAACCGCTAACCTTAAACATCCTAATCAATCAGTGCCCGTTGTTGATTGTACTTTAAAGAAAACAGCTAACCCTAAACATCCTAATCAATCAGTGCCCGTTGTTGATTGTACTTTGAAGAAAACACCTAACCCTAAACATCCTAATCCCAATTAGTAACCCTTGTTGGTTGTATTTAGAAGAAAATAGCTAACCCTAATCTTCCTAATCCCAATCAGTAACCCTTGTTGGTTTCACTTTGTAGAAAGCCGCTAACCCTAAACATCCTAATCCCAATCAGGAACCATTGTTGGTAGTACTTTGCAGCAAACAGCTAACCCTAAATATCCTAATCCCAATCAGTAACCAGTGCTGATGGCTCTTTAAAGAAATCAGTTAACAACCTCAAAATAAACCTTTAATATAATAAATACATAATGGGGTAGCTTATAATATGGTCCTACTCTGCCATCTCAGGGGTGTAGTTTACATTTATTAACCACTTTCCGGGAACAAATCCATGGTATTATTGGAGCATATTACCCGTTATTTATCATATGCATATATGTATTGTATTAGAAAAATTAATGAAATCACGAGACGGGTGAGTCATTTAAAGTAGTCTCAAGCCCACATAAATTAAATATGGTAGCAAAAAGATATCTGCAGGAAGTACTCACAGTTCAATACTATTTGTAGTTCATTAGACAAAATGGAAAATATGGAAATAACTTCCTCAATTCGTGAACACTAGTAATAAGAAATATAAATGGCACAATGAACTAATTCTGTCATTTGAAAACATGATTCATGTTATGAAGTAGGTGCCACTGTCAACGTCTTAATCCCATAATGATCAAAGTCGGATTATTTGTCACATTGATGGCAATCTTAAATCCCTCATGATGTAACTGTGTATCTAATGCATATAATTGCATTCTCTATTTTTCAGATAGTTATTTGAGGTTTAAGTAGCCCAGAATTATTAGAAATATTCTCATTATTTAGTTTTTGAAAGGCATGTGATTTATGATCTTTACATTAGGTAGAAAGCTCAATCTTCTTGAAAAATTATGTCTATATAGCTGAGGAATAAGATGCAGGAAATAGTGCAGATTTAAAGTGAGTCAAGGTAATGTCACCATTTTGATAGTGCGCGTGGATAACCGTTTCTTTAGAATGCTGCTCACCATCACTAACCCTTGGCCATAAGGGATGCCATTATATAGATTACGAAACCCCATATCCACTAATTTTCAAAAAGGTGCATGCCCATCTGCCCCTAAAAGTCTCTGCAGATGTACCAGCCCCACCCTCCCCAAACTGCTCCCCCTCATACCACTCGCCTTGGAGTGATATTCTGTAAATTCTGGATTGGAAGAGTCTCTCGCCAGATATCTCTGAGGGCTATTTCTCACACAGAGTCTGTCGGCAGGTCTCCGCTACTCTCAAGTCGTGGTCCCGTGTCTTACTTCTGCGAGTCTCTATCCTTCAGGTCCCTGAAACCAAAGCCTGACTTGAGGTCTTCCAAAGGCCTCTTCATCTTTTCACAGAGTGGTCTGCTAGCCTCATACCTCACCCTTCCTGCCAGCTTGTAAAGGGCGTCCAAACGAGCCTCGCTCAAGTTCACAAATGCCCAACTGCGCAATATAGGGTGGAGAGAAGTTTGTGAATCCATTTATTTATTTATAAAGTTTTATATAGCGCGAACAAGATACCGAGGGATATCAGAGCACTTTACAATAGGATGGGAGGAAGGACATAAATGCAAAATCGACAATCCATGTTTCACTGGTACCTGGTCCCAAAATGTATGCGGAGACCATGTGGATGAGATCTGGTCATATTAGAAGGTCTGGTCGATCATTCAAGGAAAGCCAGGGTATCACCAACATGGGTCTTCTCCTGCCGAGAGGTCTATAAAACAACAATGTCATTATATCTATGCTTTTGTCTTTTCTAGGACATATAGGGGATGTTCTGATTGGGAGTGCAAAGTAAAATTGACAGTGCCCAATCTTCCCTTCTTAACTGGCTGGTATCCAGGTCTGGCTGTGACCCTCCGTCTCTTCCCTCCCTCTAGAAAAGCCGGACAAATCTGCTGCAGGTCAGCTAAGTATATCTGATCAACCCTGACTGGCTGATTGGCAAGACCAATGTATGTAGATATTTAGGGCTACATACTTATGTGTGTGAAACCTAAATCCTGATACAGAGGAGAACCTTTGGCGCTCCTCAAGCTGAGGCTGGCGCTCAACAAGCTGAGGTCGGTTCTGACAAGGAGACCAAGATATCAGTGGCCAACAGATGTGTTTTTAAGGCATGGTCAGAGTGTGTAATGCAGAGGGTCCCACCTACCAAAGGGTCCCTGGAAAAAATTTCCCCTTTCTCTCAAACTCGACCTCAAAAGCTTTTCTCTCTTGCACCCTTAAAAGTATTATTCCATATCATTTGGTTCAAGAAGCTTTAATTTGCAGGAAATAGGTAACAAAAACATGGGGGCATATTTACAAGCCCCTATCGCCAACCATACGGCACGTTTTTTGATTTTCCTGTGGTGATAGGGGCTTCGCCTTATTCACAATGCAGCGTTTTAATGCTGCCTTGTGAATGAGGCACCATTTCACCCTATACTTTGCGTGAAAGGGGTGAGCAAAGGGTGTTGTGGTGAGTTTTCCGCCGCAACACCCATTGATTTTAACACTGCCCCCTATTTACAATAGTGGCATAAATAGGAGGCATCGGCAAAATGACTGGGTAAAACCTAGTCTTAAACAGGCAAAACGAGAAGAAATTATTTCTTTCTCCTCGTTTTTGCTGTTTCTGTGTGTGCTGCATTGTACAGGACATTCGTGTCTGTGGGAGAGCGCCGGTGTCTCCACCTGTCTTCCCGATAGTTTGCAGTTTCTCTAGTAGCATTGCCCATGTCTCTAGGTCTGAGTCAGCATTCTTATTTGTGCAAACTATGCGCAGACGTCGTTCCTCCGAAACTCCCCATTCACGCATATCTGCAGTCCATTTGGGCAGCCGAGGGAGCACGGGCTTGGTCCAATGAATTGCAATACAGCATTGAGGCAGCACAAGCCCAAGTTCACAAATGTATATTGCATTCTGGTCCTCGCCTTGGGGATCGGTAGAACTCCAAGGAGACATTGCTCGATTTTGACCTCGACCTGAAGGCCCGTGGTCTCTCGAAGTGTCTCCAAAACTCCCATCCGTTCCATTAAGGTATAGTTCACCTGCTGTGAGGCACCCCCCTCGAACCTCCCTGTCAAGTCCATCACGGACCGTATATGGCAAAAACTGTGCAACCATTGCAATGGCAGCGTTCGTGCATTTGGTGATTTCCGCAACACCAATGTGACCACACGTTCCCAGGCCCCTGCGACCTGGCAAACTAGTAAGGGATATTTCAGGGGGTCAGAGATCCCATCATGAGACACCCCAGAAGACTGTTCTCCTGTCCCCAATCACCAGGAGGTCCTTCTCTACATTTGGCCCCTCCGCAAACCATAGCACTGCATAATGAAGGAGAACAGCAAGATATTAAAGATGTAGGTCTGGTAGGCCCATACCCCCCCCTCGATCCATATCAAACTACAGAAGCTCTAATTCTACACTGCTGCGCTTTCCAGCTTACACCAACAAAAGCATCAGACTGTTAACCCCTTCCCCGTGGGGCTAATTTCCCCGCTGTGTGGGGGGGAGAGGGGCCGCGCGCGGCACCACGGTTCTCGTGACGAGCACAGCTTGTCACGCTGCACAGTGGAGCTATGCTCATGACGAGCTGAGCTCGTCATGACTCCGCCCACTCAATGGAATGCCCCGTACAGGAGGCAAATTTTCCCCACGTGGGCGTTCCGCTGCAGTTATGACGAGCTCAGCTCGTCATGAGCACAGCTCCACTGTGCCTCATGACGAGCTCAGCACGTCATGAGCGTCGAAGGAGTGAAGGGTCTTGAAAACGGATCTGGGAATAATGTAGAAGGAATTCTGCAGAACATATAGGCAGAGTGGTAAGAGCACCATCTAGGCCTGAGCCATGATAGAAAGGGGAATGTGATTCCAGTAACTAATAGAGGACTGAAGACCGGTAAGGACAGCTCCCATTTTCAATGCAGATTGCGCATCGGCTGAACGTGTCACATAAATTCCTAGGTAACAAAAATGATCACATTCCCATCGAAACTCCATTGGGGAGAGGTCAGTAACCTCTGTAAGGACCAGGGCAGTGAGTGGGAATAGAACCGACTTCTGATTATTAACTTTTAGTCTCGATACTGCACCAAATCCCAATAGGACTTCCAGTAGACCTGACCGTCTACCATTGACCTTCTTGGCTTAACGCCGCAATCCGCCACTCTAGCTGTAAATATGCCCCAAAATTGTTTCAACCAGGAACCCCTACAGTATGTCTTGCCTGGAGCTCCCGAGACTCTTAACCCTTTGCGATATATCGCCATCCTCACCATCTGCAGAAAAAGTGTGAACAACAGGGAAAAGGAGGGAGCCCTCATGGTCTCATTCTGTATTAGATTCTATGAGGAGCACCTGTTAATTATCTTGTGATAAGGCGATGCAAATCTCGCTAGGTCTGTATTTAGGAAATTAAGGCCGAAACCTCTGGACCTCCGAGCTGCAGTAAGAAAGTTCCAACAACATTAGTGGGATGCTTTCTCAGAACCTAGTGACTGCAGCAGCTCACTCTTGCAACTTGATTTGCAAGAGCCACTAGCTGAATTACTTTTTTGCCATGAACCCTGCCTGGACCAGATGCATTAGATGGGGTGTCAAATAGTTCACTGGAGTGTCTTTGAGATAAAGCTTTTCATTGAAGTTCAACAGAGGAATGGGGCAGTATGAGCCACATCATCGGGGTCCTTTCCGCCTTTCAGTAGCTCGGACACCATAGCATCTACCATCATAAGAGGTACCTTTCCAGCTGATGTAAACTCATACAGTTTGGTTATTATTCCTTTCAATCTTTGCCTCACTGAAACCCAATACAGCCCCTGGTTTTGTTTGATTGCAAACGTTTGATGGCCTCTATGAGCTCCTCTGGGGTAATAGGGCTTTGCTTCTCTGTTAATGGGGACAGTCCTGCTCTTCTAATGTATCCCCTCACCTCATGATCATTTACTTTATCCCTGCTACATACCCACTGCGCATGTCTATGAAACGCATCGAACATATCCAGTTCCTGCTGGAAACCAACAATGCTTTCACCCCTGATCTTTGCAGCCAGAGTTTCGCCGCCTGTTTTTGATTTGTTGCCCCCTTTGAAATATTATTTTTGGCAGAGGCATGTTCTCCTCTTTGAAGCTCTATCTGACTCCTCCTCCAGCATCCTGCACCCGTGTTTGGGACATTGTCTTCCTGTGTTTAAGTTCGACAGTCCTAGAGTACCTCTACATGAATCTTTTTCAACCCAGCTAGCAGTACAAGTCTCTCACATCACCGCCTTGTAGGAGTCCCATATCGTGGAAGGGCTGCATCCCCCCTTATCATTGTGAAAGTAATATTCCTTGTTTGTTCTTGGATCGGTCATGGCCTAAAAATCTGCAGACACATTGAATGTTAATCGTCAACTTCCCCTAAGCTCTACTTTTACCCTGAATGACAAACCGGCCAAGGTGCGCCTCTGGGGATTTGGGGGGAACAGATAGAGAGAAATGGAGAAACACTGGAGGAAGCCACTTGCTATCTTATAAGTAACTCCTAGACTTTGGAAATAGGATGGATACAGGAACCCCAGCCAGAGTAGTATACCTGATGTCTGTACCCAAACATTAAGTATAGAATACTCTGGATTCCTTCAAGATGAATCTAGTCCCTGGATGCAGTCAGAGGAAGTAAAGACAAAGAAGCCTAAAAAGGAGCCAAGCTGGATGGAGTGAATTTTGGAGCCTTTCAAGTCGTTCTTCTTACTCTTTCTGGGACAGACTTTATCATCGTTATTAGTAAATAAGCATTGTAAATGTTCTGTATCCCAGTTTTAATTCACAATGCCGACCCTTTATACTTCTATATAATTAATCCTTCATCTCTCTGATCTCAATTTTTCATCAGGAAGGGTTGGTTTAGAAATTTTTAAACATCACTTACTGTGTTTGTATATTTTGTATTTCACATGAATCACATGTTTTATTGTTTTTATAATTGAAAGAAAAAATTGCCTTGACACACTTTATCAAATTTCTTTTCATATCAGACATTCTTTTTAATCCTTTATTTTGTGTTTCTTAGATATTCTCATTAGTTATATCCTGTTTTTACGTCAACTAAATTACAGCTCGAAGGACATTGTGTAAACACAACATATAGGAATCTAGGTTCTGATGATCCTAATGTTCTCTGAAGGTTCCTTCTCATTATTGATTATTGATTGGGGTAATATTTGTTTCTAATCATTAACCATACAGGTAATTAAGTATGTGATTCATTAATTTTCCAAAATGACAGTATTTGTAGGTAGTGTTTGTGGTCTACTAAATTAGAGTGCAAACACATGAGGGGACGTTAAGAAGAGTAAAGTTGTGTGGAAACTAAATATGGGCATCTTGTTCTTGAGTGGTCTTTAATGGTTCCTTCAAAAGTGAAGAGGTTTCACTAGTGACACTGAATTCAAGTTGTGGTAATGTTGGTACTGACTTATTCAGTGTTTTATTGATTACATTGTCTTTATAAGTGATACCTTAACTAGTTTGAGTCTTGTTCGGGTAAAGATCTATCACTGGTTGCTCCTCTCAGTTTCATTTCATGGAATTCTTTAAATTAGATCTATAGAAGAACGATTGGCTGATATCTTTCACCGAGCCCACACTTCTACCCCCTGGAGCTCAGGCATGGATACCTGATGAAAACCATGCTCTACTGGGTCTATTCCTCTGCTCTTATACACATTTAGAGCTTCATGAAGGCCTCCCCCTTTTTTTAAGGTACATTTTAAAGCAAACTTAATCAACTTTCCACAATCCAACCCTCTGTCCAATTAATATGATGGGATTTAAAGTAGGGGAGTGTTAAATTATAAAGTCAGCTTACTCACAACTTTGTTTGCTTTCCAAACTGTTCAAGCTTTGTCAAGTGCAAAGCTTATTTAAAAGAAAAAAGGCTGTCTCAGCAGAGAGCCCTCCCCCTACATGTCTTACCTGAGCGGTGTCGTGACGGAGAGGTTGGGATCCGACAGTGTGGGCGACTGACAGTAGGGCATTAGGACCCTGTGGGTCCTCAGGCAGAGTGACTAGGTCACCGGACACCAGATCCGGTGACGGGACAGGAAGGGGACGGAGGATGACCAGGACGGGGACGAGTAAGGACGTGCTGACGAGCCACTGTACGAGATGAGAAATAAAGGAATACCCGACTAACCTGTCTCCTATGTTTTGATGTGCCGTCCAGCAAGCAACACGACATGACAACTGGCGACGAGGGGGTCAAGAATCGACGCGTGGTCATCGAGGAATACTAGAAGAAATGCCAAGAGCCCACCTTGGACGTGCATCGTCATGGAAAGTACAGAGAAATTGAAAGAGTAAGGTGCAGCGACGCGAGAGAACACCGCGATCGCTGAAAGAAAAGGTCCGACTGAGCCCGGTAAGCGCTAACACCAAGCTCGTGAAATTGAAGAAATTAGCGCGAGAGCCGCGGCGGCCATGGTGGAACAAGGCGGATAGGGCCAATAAGCGAGCAGAACAAAAGGGCGGCCATTGTAGGGTCAGGCGAATGAGGATTGGCTCCGAAATATCGCGAGAGCATCAGCGGCCATTTCAGGATCAGGCAAACGAGCCAATAGGAGAAGAGAAAAAGCGGGCGGCCATCTTGAGGACAGGCAAAGAAGAACAGAATCGAAAATAAAGCTAAAAGAGGTGCAGAAGCACCGGAAAAGGCCGAAATAAAGGGAGAAAGGAATAATTACAAGAAATAATTAAAACAAAGAGTGTGAAAGAGCACCACAAGGCAAGCAAAAAACTACAAAAAGTAAAAAAGAGCAAAAGGACGAAAACAAGCGCCAGAAAGCACGAAATAAAGGAATAAAACACAAAAACAGTGCCAAAAAGGGCATGACAAGGAAAGAAAGAACAAAGATTACCAAAGTATCGTGAGAACGATGGCGGACATTTTGAATGGGACACTCAAGAAAAGATCATAGGAAACAGCAGAGCAGCCACTTCAAAGCAAGGCAAAGGACAAATAAGAAGAATAACGCAAAAAAAAAAAAAAAAGTGAAGAATAAAGGATAAACAAAGCACAAAAGAGCACACAAGTGGAAAAAGAGCAATAAGAAAAAGAAAGAAGACAGTGCAATAAGAAAAGAGAAAAGAAAAGAATAATAAGTGAAACAACATTGAAAAAGAAAGAGAAAGGAGAAAATAAAATAAAAGGAAAGAAAGCAGAACAACAAAGAGAAATAAAAGGACAAAGATTGCGCAAGGACAAGGAAAGAACAAAAGAGAAGTTACCAGGCAATAAAGAAAAGAAGAAAGAAGAAAGAGGAGTAAAATAACGAGGAAAGAAGGGACAAAAGAAACAGGAAAAAGAAAAGGAGAGCCTAGAAAAGGCTAAAAGGACAAGGAGAGCCTAGAAAAGGCTAAAAGGACAAGGAGAGAAAAGGAGGATAACAGAAGAAGAAGAAGAAAAAAGGACACAAAAGGGACACAAGAGAAAAAGGACAAGGAGAGCCTAGAAAAGGCTAAAAGGACAAGGAGAACAACAGGAGAAGAAGAAGGAAAAAGGATACAAAAGAGACACAAGAGAAAAGGACAAGGAGAGCCTAGAAAAGGCTAAAAGAAAAAAAAAAGGAGAATAACAGAAGAAGAAGAAGAAGAAAAAGGACACAAAAGGGACACAAGAGAAAAGGACAAGGAGAGCCCAGAAAAGGCTAAAAGGACAAGGAGAACAACAGGAGAAGAAGAAGGAAACAAGCATTGAAAATGCAATAGGTCTCGCAATAGAAGAGTTTAAAATTTTTCGTTTTGCAAATGGATGAGTGGCGTTGCGTGGATGAGTGGCGTTGCGTGGATGAGTGGCGTTGCGTGGATGAGTGGCGTTGCGTGGATGAGTGGCGTTGCGTGGATGAGTGGCGTTGTTTGTGTGAGTGGCGTTGTTTGTGTGAGTGGCGTTGCGTGTGTGAGTGGCGTTGCGTGTGTGAGTGGCGTTGCGTGTGTGAGTGGCGTTGCGTGTGTGAGTGGCGTTGCGTGTGTGAGTGGCGCTGTTGTTTGAGTGGCGCTGTTGTTTCAGTGGCGTTGCGTGTGTGAGTGGCGTTGCATGTGTGAGTGGCGTTGCGTGGTTGAGTGGCGTTGCGTTGTTGAGTGGCGTTGCATGTGTGAGTGGTGTTGCGTGGATGAGTGGCGTTGCCTGTGTGAGTGGCATTGCGTGTGTGAGTGGCGTTGCGTGTGTGAGTGGCGTTGCGTGTGTGAGTGGCGTTGCGTGGCTGAGTGGCGTTGCGTGGGTGAGTGGCATTGCGTGGGTGAGTGGCGTTGCTTGGTTGAGTGGCGTTGCGTGGGTGAGTGGTGTTGCGTGTGTGAGTGGCGTTGCGTGTGTGAGTGGCGTTGCGTGTGTGAGTGGCGTTGCGTGGTTGAGTGGCGTTGCGTGGTTGAGTGGCGTTGCGTGGTTGAGTGGCGTTGCGTTGTTGAGTGGCGTTGCGTGTGTGAGTGGCGTTGCGTGTGTGAGTGGCGTTGCGTGTGTGAGTGGCGTTGCGTGTGTGAGTGGCATTGCGTGGCTGAGTGGCGTTGCGTGTGTGAGTGGCGTTGCGTGGCTGAGTGGCGTTGCGTGGCTGAGTGGCGTTGCATGGGTGAGTGGCGTTGCGTGGGTGAGTGGCGTTGCGTGGGTGAGTGGCGTTGCGTGGGTGAGTGGCGTTGCGTGTGTGAGTGGCGTTGTGTGTGTGAGTGGCGTTGTGTGTGTGAGTGGCATTGCGTGGTTGAGTGTCTCGTCTTCATAAACGTTGGACAGAGTAGCGGATTGCCTCGTTGACAAAGGCCACATAAATTAGACAAACGGAAATCCAGGTAAGCACACACTGACACGGGAACTGAACAGAAAAAGACAAGCATGCACATGCATTAAAGGACATACACACAAGCCTATGAAAACACATACAATGCTAAACTAAAGCACTAGTTAGTCAGATGAGACGTTATGCAAACCTTCTTTACACAGTAATCCCGCACCAAAATTAAATACCAGGGCTAGATTTTCCTAGAGGTTAGAGAAGCTATGTGGCCTTTAATTGAGATAGATGGCCGCGTATGACAACTCCATGTTTGTTCTGGAGTGGTTTATTGTCCCAGGAGAGCAGCAGAGTCTCATGTGAAGCAGAGGGTTGAGGAGTGTCCGCATTTTGGCAGCCCCTTTATAACAAGCATGAGATGGGACCCGAAAACACTGGAATGAGAAGGGGCTGAAAGGAGCTAGTGACAGAGTTCAACTGGAGGAGAGGTGGGCAAAAACAATGAAAAGGTGGACAAGGGAGGAGAGAAGGAAAGGTGACAGAGAACTGCTGGAGGAGCAAAGAGGAGAAAAGAAATGCGACACGGCGGGCAGGGGAGGGGGCGGAGCGGGTAAAAAAAAAAACAAGACGGAGGGAAAGGCAGATAAGGGGAGGGGGGAGGAGAAATGCGACACGGCGGGCAGGGGAGGGGGCGGAGCGGGGAGAGGGTGTGAACAAATATGTTTACTCACAAGTTAAGTAATTTCACTCCATACCTTCTGGTGCTAGCACATACAATTACATTAAGAATATTACAGTGAGTGGATTGATTTTGTTACGGTAATTTTAGCAACATATCATCTTCGAGCAGCGTTTTCACTAGACTTCAATGGAATTAACAATATTTGAGGATTCTGTCAATTATTCAATCGTTTTAAGGTCTGTTTCTTTCTGATGTAAACAACGAGAACACTAGCAAAGGAGTAAAACGTGATGTGTGCGAGTGATTAATCAATGCTTGTACTGCGTCTGTGTGGTGTTTCCTGGTGCGTGTCTGTCCGTTTTCCCGTGCATTTGCAGGCAAAGGGAGCTTAACCCCAAGCATGAGATGGGACCCGAAAACACTGGAATGAGAAGGGGCTGAAAGGAGCTAGTGACAGAGTTCAACTGGAGGAGAGGTGGGCAAAAACAATGAAAAGGTGGACAAGGGAGGAGAGAAGGAAAGGTGACAGAGAACTGCTGGAGGAGCAAAGAGGAGAAAAGAAATGCGACACGGCGGGCAGGGGAGGGGGCGGAGCGGGTAAAAAAAAAAACAAGACGGAGGGAAAGGCAGATAAGGGGAGGGGGGAGGAGAAATGCGACACGGCGGGCGGGGGGGGGGAGCGGGGAGAGGGTGTGAAAGCAGCAGGGGACTGGAGTGCGGCTGAGGGAACTGATGTGCACGCGCTTTTAAGCTCAATGAGCATGCGCATTGAGCTTAAAAGTCACGGGCACTGCAAGGAATCGCCACGATTCCTTGCAAGTTAGTTAAAGAGTGGTTAAGCCCCAATAGTCTCGCAAGCTCGATGCGCATGCGCATCGACAGGCGAGACCTAAAAAGGATACAAAAGAGACACAAGAGAAAAAGGACAAGGAGAGCCTAGAAAAGGCCAAAAGGACAAGGAGCGCCTAGAAAAGGCTAAAAGGACATGGAGAGCCTAGAAAAAAGGGGTAAAAAGGAGCAACACGAAAAGACATAGCGCAGGAGAAAGAGCAGCAAAACGAAAGGACAAAGACATACAATGAGCAAAGCGGACAAGCGCCACAAAGGAAATAAAGGAAAGAGGCACCGCAGGGCCAGGACGAAAGGTGTTGAGACAGAAATAATATAGATGATAAGACAACAAGTTCTCCAAAGAGTCACTGGTGGTGACGAAAGTGAAAGGATCGATGATAAGAGCTGTCTCCGACGGACAACGAATAACAAGGAAAAGGTAGCGTTTCAAGGAGCTAAAGGCGGATGAAGAAGAAATGGCAGCGACAACTGCAGCCACCTGGAAGGAGGAAGATAGAGGACAAGGAAGCGATGGAGACACTAGATCACGAAGGACATTCAGTAAATAACAGAGACTCATTGAAGAAATGTATAGTGACAAATACTCTCTCTCTCTCTCTCTCTCTCTCTCTCTCATTCTTTCACCTGCATCAATATAACTGTGAATGAGGACTATGATAAATGGGCCACGAACATTTGTTTGCAACAAGGGGGGAGGTGTCGTGACGGAGAGGTTGGGATCCGACAGTGTGGGCGACTGACAGTAGGGCATTAGGACCCTGTGGGTCCTCAGGCAGAGTGACCAGGTCACCGGACACCAGATCCGGTGACGGGACAGGAAGGGGACGGAGGATGACCAGGATGGGGACGAGTAAGGACGTGCTGACGAGCCACTGTACGAGATGAGAAATAAAGGAATACCCGACTAACCTGTCTCCTGTGTTTTGATGTGCCGTCCAGCAAGCAACACGACATGACAAGCGGGTTGATTTCCAGCCTCCACACATTGGGCCTGATTCACAGAATGAATTTAAGACTCAATCCTAAACTTACTACTATTTTGGTATTCACAGAATGCACTTACTACTTTTGGTATTCACAGAATGAATTTACTACTTTTGGTATTCACAGAAGTTAGGATTTTGTCTTTAGTTTGTCTTAAGACAAACTTAAGACAGACTTAAGTTAAGATTTTGTCTTAAGTCTGTTTTAAGACAAATTTAAGACAAAATCCTAATTTCTGTGAATACCAAAAGTAGTAAGTGCATTCTGTGAATACCAAAATAGTAGTAAGTTTAGGATTGAGTCTTAAGTTCATTCTGTGAATGGGGCCCATTGTTTGCAGGAAGATGTTCTACCTGCCACAGTCTGCATCAGAAGATTCATCACATCTGGAAGTCACTAAGAGATAAACCTTACCTCATGTAAAGTTAAGAAACGTAATCTGCTTCGCAAAGAATGGAGTTTCCTAATTCAACCCAATTTATGAGTCATTTTTTATTTAATCGCCACTAATTTAAAATCATTTTATAGAGAGCTTGCACCAAATCCATCATGGACATTTTGGCAAATTAGAGGTGAGCATTGTGTTTAAAGGGTCGAGCCTGCGTGAGCAGCATGCACCAATGAACGCTTGCGAGACGCTCTTGTGTTCAGTAAGAGGCTGTCATCCGCCTATTGATGAGCACTCATTGGCCCTGGCATGTGTCACTCTTCTTCACTCTCTCCTTCTTGGCCAGTATGTGCCTTAGCATCAGTTCCTGTTTCATCTGGGCTGCAAGGCCCAACCACAGAGTTAATTGTTTCAATAAGTGACTCTCCGCTAATACTTGTTTCAGGTTTTGTTTGTTCTTCTTTCTTCATCCCCCCTCCACACCCGCCAGTTATTAGTGTTTCTTCATCTTTGTGTTTCTTTATTTTCTTTTATAGAGCGCTACCTTCTTATTTGTAGCCACGTTCGTATCACGAATGACGGTGGTGCATTTCATTGCTAATTACAGATAACAAAAAAACGTATACAAACATTTGAGGCAAAATAAATTAATGCATTTCACAGTCATTTTTAAATAAAATGACTTTAATAAATCATCATTGTATTCAAACTGGCTTCAGCACAGTAGTTTAAAATGATCTACATCTCCAGAGTGATAAGGATTACAGGTAGAGAACTTGCACAGAGTTTCCGTTAGGTGGCAGCAGCGTTCCAGACATGGCAACTGAGCTTCACAAGTTGAGAGTTTCTCGTAGATTCAGGATTTAACTGAAAAATATAACCTGGGCAGTTCTGCAGAAGCAAGCTGTTCAAAAGATTAAACCTTAATGTAAGGAAAATGTATACACTACATACTTCTATAGACCCCTTTTCAAATCATATCAGGCTCCCCCGTACAATGCTTGTATTGTCCTGCAATGCGTTTCTGTACACTAATTTCTTGTGTCAAGACCAGGAAAAAACTAGATTTGGTTGGTCACATGCTCTCGCCACTTATGGAATACCTTATGTCTGAAGTCTGGTTACCTAAATATAGGCATTAGAAGTATGTCCTTTTTTCGGTGGGAGGAAGACAACCAGAATAAATATGTAGTTGTTAGAGGAACATCTTTTATATATTTTTCTACTCCACTCTACTCACCAACACTGCACTCTCGCCACTAAACTCATACCACTCTGCTGCTCTCTATGCACTGCACGCTGCAGCACTCCACTCAATGACACTGCACTCTATGCCACTGCACTCTATGCCACTGCACTCTATGCCACCATTCTCTGCCACTGAACTGTACGCTACTCTACTCTGCACCATTCTCTGCCACTGAACTGTACGCTACTCTACTCTGCACCAATCTACATCATTGCATTCTACACCACTGCACTCTATGCCACTCTACTCCACTCTACAACACTCTACTTCACACTCTGTCACTGTATTCTACACCACTGCATTCTATCCCACTCTACTCGGCACCACTCCATTCTGCCTCACTCCATACCCCTGCACTGTACGCCGCTGCACTCTACTATACACCAATCTAATCAACGCCACCGCATTCTATGATGCTGCAAAGTACACTGTTGAATTCTATTCTGCTGCACTCTACTGTACGCCAATCTAATCAACGCCACTGCATTCTACGACCCTGTAAAGTACACTGTTGAATTCTATTGCGCTGCACTCTACTATACACCAATCTAATCAACGCCACTGCATTCTACGATGCTGCAAAGTACACTGTTGAATTCTATGCCGCTGTATTCTACTATACAACAATCTAATCAATGCCACTGCATTCTACGATGCTGCAAAGTACACTGTTGAATTCTATGCCGCTGCACTCTACTATACACCAATCTAATCAACGCCACTGCATTCTACGACGCTGCAAAGTACACTGTTGAATTCTATGCTACTGCACTCTACTATACACCAATCTAATCAACGCCACTGCATTCTACGATCCTGCAAAGTACACTGTTGAATTCTATGCCGCTGTATTCTACTATACACCAATCTAATCAATGCCACTGCATTCTACGATGCTGCAAAGTACACTGTTGAATTCTATGCCGCTGCACTCTACTATACACCAATCTAATCAACGCCACTGCATTCTATGATGCTGCAAAGTACACTGTTGAGTTCTATGCCACTGCACTTTATGTATAGATTTTTTTTATGACACTCGGCAGCAGTGCTCTCTCAGCCACTGAACTCTCCGCCACTCTACTCTGCAATACTGCACCTTACAACAGTGCACTTTACAACACTCCACTTAATGCCACTGTACTTGATGCTATTCCACTCTATGCCACTTTACACTACTCTGCACCCCTCTGTGCCACTCTACACTGCCCTCTATGTCACTGTATCATATATCACTCTACTCTGCACCGCTCTACTCTGCATCACCATGCTCTATGCCACTGCACTCTACTATACGCCACTCTAATCTAGGCGACTGCATTCTACGATGCTGCACTGTATTCCACTGAATTCTATGCCACTGCTGCACTCTATGCCTCTATACTCTACACCAGCCAACTCTACTCTATGCCACACCATCCTAACACGCTCTATGCTATTGCACTCAATGCCACTCTACTCTGCCACTCTACTCTGCCACTGCAACCCTCTACGACACTCTGCTCTGCCTGACTGCCCTCTATGTCACTGTATTATATGCCACTCTCCTCTGCATCACCGCACTCTATGCCACTGCACTCTACTGGGAAACATCCTTAACAACGACGTTTTAACCACGACTTACCTGAACAACGAAGCCCAAACAACTACTTTCCTAAACCACGACTTTTCTTGAACATCAAAGCCCAAACACCGAGGAAAGGAAAGTGACATAGAACGTCACTCCTCTCCTTCCCCCACCCCTCATCGACCCTTGGAATCATTCTTTTGGCAGTGCAGAGGACTGCCAAGGCATTAGGCATGACATTGCGTACACTTCGCCCCCTGGAACAATGCATGGCACGTCACTCCTGTCCGCCCCCCACCCCTCATTGACAATTGGAATTGGCTTTCGCAAACCAGCAACACTTAATTATCTGCCATGTATTAGAGTGAAAACCGGGGGGAAATACCCCTGCATAATTTAATGCAGAGTAAAACAAGACATACTAGACATACTACACGGCAAAGTATGGAATCAGATCGCAAAGGAAAAAAGTTATCGTTATGAAAAATAACTTTTGTTCTATATTATTGCAAAAATCACATACTTATTTTGTTTACTTTGCAACTTTGTTCAATTTGGAAGTTTTGCATCATAAGAAAGTCAAAGATATTTTAGTCATTCACTGTCTTTTTAAACCAACTCTTATGTGCTTGGTCCTCAATTTTTATTTGAAAGACACGCATTGTTTCTATATAAAAAAAAAACAAGGTTCTCGGTTCTTTATCTACGATCTCAACTTTCAGTAAAATGTTGACAAATAATTTTTTTATGTTAGATGAAATGTAGCTCAAGAACAGTCAACATGCCACTAGAATGGCGCATGTGAGTTACAATTCAAAGAAATAATTCATTACGATAGCTGGAATATAACCTTTTTAACAATGAAGCTGCGAGTATTGAAATGAAAGACAATAAACAAGCATGCATGAGAATAGATATCCACAAATGTGTTAATAAAAAGTGCAGAGAACTAAGCCAAATAGAACTGTAGGTCACTTGAATCTAGTTTGTGTAAACTAATCATATTCGTGGTTTATGAACTCATTGTTATCAATGTCGTTGTTTGGCATTGCTCGTTGTTAAGCCTTCGTGGTTCAGGAATTCGTGGTTTAGGGAGTAGTTTTTCAATCATACAACCCACTCTACTATGTACCACTCTATTCTACGCCACTGCATTCTAAGATGCTGAATTGTACGCCACTGAATTCTATGCTGCTGCTGCACTCTATGCCTCTACACTCTGTAACACTCTATGCCAATGTACTCTATACCAGTTCACTATACTCTACTCCACACTACTCTAACACATTCTATGCCTTTCCACTATACTCCACATCACTCTAATCTGACACTCTACTCTATGACACTGCACTTGACTCTGCACCACTCTATTTTAAACAACACTGTACTGTACACTAACCCGGGCGGAGACCTCCGCTCCGCCCACGGAGTGTGAGGAGATTGCCTCCTCCGCGTTCCACGGAGAAGGCAAATCTCTGCACACTCTCCAGTGGAGCGGAGTAGGCCAGCCCCCGCCTCCACATCCCCTATATTAACAAGTACATCTACATTACTTATATGCAAATTAAAACCACTTACCGCCTCCACATCCCCAAGATTAACAAGTAAATCTACATTACTTACAAGTAAATTAAAACCACTTACCACCTCCACATCCCCTATATTAACAAGTAAATCTACATTACTTACAAGTAAATTAAAACCACTTACCTGGCATGGGGTGTCCCCGGGCTGCCCTCCTCCTCTTCCTTTCCGTATCTGTAATCTTTGAGAAAACTGTGCATGTGAGAACGCCCGCGCACGCACAGTTTTCTCAAGGATTACCCAGATGGTGAGGAAGAGGAGGGGGGCAGCCCGGGGATGCTGCATGCCGGGTAAGTGCTTTTAATTTACTAGTAAGTACTGTAGATTTACTTGTTAATATGGGGGGGTGGAGGCGGGTGGAGTAGCAGGGCGGAGCGTAGTTCCACTGAGTTTGTTCACGACTCTGTGGACCTCCACATAGCCCAGCAATGCCCACTACACCCAGGGTTACTTTACGCCACACTACACTCTTCAACACTATACTCTGCAACACTACTGATCATCTTGGTCCACTCCTTTATCACCAAAGAGTTTTTTGGAGGGGAAATTAGAAGGAATTCCGTTTTTTGTGAGTTTGGCTTGAGGAAGTTAGTCATTAGCCAGTGGACGGTCTTTTCAATAGCTTGATTCATCGTCTTGATCTCTTCAATGGAAGTGTTCTTGATGTAAATTCAAGTGTCATCCGCGTACATGAGGATGGAGATATTCGCCTGCTGTAATAGTTTGGTTAGGGGTTCAACATTGAGGTTGAATAGCGTGGGGGAGCTGCTGAGTCTTGTGGTACTCATAGTATATTGGGGGATGAGGAAGAATGATTTATATTCACTATAAACGTTTGCCTTCTGTTTTCCAGAAAGGATTTGAACCATTGAAGATAGTCCCATCCTGTTTTCGGGTCTTTTGAGAATTTTGTTGTGATTAACAGTGTTGAAAGCAGACGAGAGGTCCAGCAGGACAAGTAGACCGGTTTCATTATGGTTGAGAGCGAGTAGGGCGTCGTCGACTATATGAAGAATTGCTGTTTCTGTGGTATATCCGGGTCTGAAACTCGATTGGCAGTCGTTCAGTAGCTTGAAATCCGTGATGTGTTGGTTTAATTGTTGCTGAACACGTTTTTTTTCCAAATCCCTTGGCTAGTATGGGAATGTTGGTTATTGGTCGGAAGTTATTAGGGTCTGAGGGGGTTTCTGTTGTTTTTTTTTAGGATAGGGGTAACTTGACCAATTTTTTGGTAATCCGGGATGAGACCTTGCAAGAGCAAAGCATTGAGGATTTCGGTCTAGATAGGGGATATGATATGGTAGATGGGAGATAGGCAATTTGAGGGTAGAGGGTCATTTAAGTGGTTATTAGGTTTGATAGTCTTTGCAGTTTTTGTAATGTCACTGAGCTCGTAAAGTTTGAAGGTTGACCAAGTAGAGGCAGATTTGGTTGAATAGGATTTTCAACTACAGAGTTCTATAGGTTAGCAGAGCTTGTATTGGAGGGAGTTGGCTTGGATGTGAAGAATGAAGAAAATTCTTCACTACTTAGCTGTGATTTCGTAGTCATGAGTGTGGTTTTGGCTTATTTGTTTGATTGTTGTTTTAACATTTCGAAGAGTTTCTTCGGTCTATTTTTGTCATTGTCTAGCTCCGATCGAAGAAGTTTTTGGGGGATTTTAGAATACTTTTGTTACAGGAGTTTCTAGACTTCTTGTTGACTAGAAGTTAGTATCAAAGTATGTACTAGGAAAGCAGTCACCCTAATGGTTTTCTTATTGGTAAGATGGTATGGTGATCAGTGGGGCAAGCCTAGAGCACAGTGTTCTGTTGTGTTTATATTGCTTGATTACAACTTGTAGGTAAAGCAGTCCTTTTCCCTGCGAGGCTCTATGTACAATGCAAAGTGTCTTGAGCATCGCCCTTCTAGCTATAAGTATCCAGTGGAATGACTGCAAGACTGGAGTCATATGTTCTTTTGGATGAAGGCAGAGAAAAAGTCTTGTGGCAGCATTTTGGTTGAGTTGTATTTTTCATATGATGACTGCAAGTGCGGCAAGGTGTGGGTTGTTGTCATAGTCAAGCTTGGAACTGAAGAGTGTGTGCATGGCTTGCAGTTTCTGTTGGCATTCAAGGTATGGGTAGATACAAAATAGTACTCTGCATGATTATTAAAATATGATAACAAGTTTTTGTCTGAATCCATAATTACCCTAAGGTTTCGAACTTCTCTTAATATTGTTGGAGGGGCCTCATGTTGCTTAGTTCATATGGTGTAGGCTGGTCTTCATGTCGTCATCCACACGTCTTAATCTCATTCTTTGCGGTATTGAGCTTTAGATGGTTATTAATCATCCTTGTTTTTATGGCCTGAAAGTAGTCATCTACTTTTATATTATAGAGGTCTTCCAGACCATCCAGTTGTCAAATGGTTTGGGTGCCAAGACGCCTCCGGGCAATCGCACGCTTTATAAATATATAAATCAAATCAAATCATCTGCTTATTTTTAATAAGTGATGACTTTGATGGCATTTTTTTTGTTTTTTGTTACTCTTTATACCTTCAAATGTTAATTCAGCTTGTATAGATAAACCAATTTATCAGTGAATATTGTGTTGTCATATAGGAGGGCCAAAATTTAATATGGGCTGGCCTGGCCCGGCCCTCAAGTGCCCCCAGTGACTAGGGCTCTGTGATGCAGAAAATAGGATGTCATTGTATCTTCTTTTTTGGGGTATACACACTTTCTTGAACATTTAAAAACTCCCAAGAGATCATGGATGCTGACCGAGGGCCCTTAACTTAAGTTTTCCCTGTTCATAAACACTCTGAAAGTGATGGAACCACTCACCCTTGGGACAAAGAATATCTGTGACATAGGAGAGTGTCCGGACCCCTCATTACCTTCTAGGGAGGGTGTGTGTGGGGATCATCATTTGGCATTGCGACACTGGATGGAACGACGGCTGAAAGAGTTATTTGTAGTCATTCACCTTTAATATTCAAATTCTATATAACATCTTATAGTGCGGGATGGCAATTTTTTTAAACTGCATAACGTAACTTGAGTGCTATTTCTATCGTGAACCTGGTTAGCAGGTCTTTCTTGGTAGGTGAGCAACATCTAATAATACACAGACATCATAAACAGAGGAGTCCTGCATTTAGACCTAAATTTAACTTTACTTGTCTTTAATAAAGCAAAGCTGAGTCCTTGCTGAACCTGTTCTCTTCCAGGCACAGATTCGATGAAGAAATGAAAGATGTTGCATCCTGGCTGAGCAGCAGCTGCCTGCAGCACAACTCGGAGAAAACAGTAGTCCTCATCCTTGGATCAACCCCCTCTGCAGGGGACAATACCTGGTGGGCCCTCACCCTTGGAAACCCACCCACCACCACCACGGACGACGCCCGCAACCTCGGCATCATACTTGACTCCAAACTCACCATGAACTGCCAGATCAACACTCTGTCCCCCACATGCGTCAACACACTGTGCATACTCCGCAAGACCTTCATTTGGACCCCCCGACTCCAGGAAGATCATCATCCACGCACTCATCACCAGCAGGCTGTACTACGGAAACATACTCTATGCCGGAATCAACAAAACACTCCTTTGCAAACTCCAGACCGTCAAGAACGCCGCAGCTAGACTCGTCCCCAGCATTCCACGGAATGACCACATCACACAGCACCTCCGCAACCTCCACTGGCTCCCCGTCAAAAAGAGAGTAACCTTCAAACTGCTCACAAATGCCTACGAAGCCCTCCATATCACCGGACCCCAATATCTCAATGAAAGAATCTCCATCCATGCCACCAAGACAAGCCTCAGCTCCGCCGACATAGGTCTTGCAGATGTACTCTGTATCCACAGAGCCAGAACGGGGGGCACATCCTTATCTTACATCAAGGCTACACCTGGCCGGAGTTTGTGGAGTTGCACTACGCTAAGCAGAGTATGGTAGAAAAATACAGTTTGCGGTGTTTGAACAATGCCGGATGCTTGTCCGCACTGTGCACTCATTGCGAACAGAACCATGCAAGCGTACATTTTCTGCCGCACAGGTAAATTTTTACTCGAGCGGAAGCTTTCTCAACGCAAATGGACAGTTTCTCAACGCGAGCAGTCGCCAGCATATGCATATGCGACCACTCGCAGTGAGAAGCCTGACCCGCCCCCCGCACTGAGAAATCTCGCTGGGAGGTCTATTTTCCACGCTCGAGCTTGCCAATTTGATGTTGGCGATCGCGAATGAGGAAAAATCTCGCTGGGAGGTGGATTTTCCACGTTCACGCTCGCCAACTTGACGTTGGTGAACGCGAGTTAGGGAAAATACTCTGCCTCTGCGTAAAGTGGAGTGTGGAAACTCCGCAGACTCCGCGAGCAGATCGTAGTTCACCGCCCAGGGTTATACAAGGCCAAGACCTAGAACAAACTCCCCCTCAGCATCAGACGAAGTCCTACAGGGCAAATCTTCAGAAGGACCTCAAGACCTGGCTCTTCGGATGCCCTCGGAGCTACCCTCCCCGCCAGCATCTTGAGACCCTCACGATTTAGTACTGTGCTCTATAAATCACTGATTGATTGATTGGTTCTCTTGCTAAGGGAAGCTTTCCCTGCTCATGCCTATAAGTTAACTCTCTGTGGATGAAGGCAGATTGCTGATATTCAGGTGGTATTGTTTTATTTATATCGCTGGGGATCCTTTCACTACTGTTGCCTTTATGATACTTGTCGTTTGTGAGGGAAGCTTGCACTTCTGATGTCCAGGAGCTGCCTCCCTGTGTGTACAAGGGACTCTAGCAGAGCAGATGCCAGTGCGCGACCTATGTGCTAGGGAGGCGCATAATGCTCATCCTCTATCTCGCTGCTGTGTGAAGGCAGCTTGCACCGATGATATCCATGTAGTTCCTTTCTCCGTATTCAAGGAAAGCTTACACTACAGGTGCCCATGTCCTACCTGTCCGAAGACGTGATGGAGCTTACCATGTCTATATAAACAAGAAACCGTGCACTTCTGATGCCCATGTTCTACCAGTCTGCCTGAGATAGAAGCTTACTCAGCTGATGTCCTTGGTCATGTATGCAATGGAAGCTTCCACTACTAATGCCCGTGCGCTGCACCTACCTGTCTGTGGGATGTCCTCTTGCACTACTGATGCCCATGCCCTACCCGTCTGTGTGTGATAAGGAAGCTTGCACTACCAATGCCCATGTGTTACCTGTCTGTGTGTGGGATGGAAGCTTGCTCAGCTGATACCCCTGCCCGTGCTACCTCTATGTGTGGATGATAGTAGCTAATACTACAGATGCCAATGTCCTACTTGTCTGACAGTGTGATTGAAGTTTACTCTGCTAATGCCCATGTCTATGTAAACAAGACACCTTGCATTTCTGATGCCCATGTGCTACCTGCCAATTTGTGAGATGGTAGCTTGCACTTCTGATGCCCATGTCCTACCTGTCTGTCTGTGAGATAGAAGATTACTCAACTGATGATCATGCCCATGTATGCAAGGAACCTTACACTATTAATGCCCATGTGCTACCCTGTTTGTGTGGGAGATTGAAGCTTGCATTACTGATGCCCATGTAATCTCTGTGTATTCAAGGGAAGCTTCCACTACGGATGCCTGTGTCTTACTGGTCCATGTGTGAGATAGAAGCTTCCACTACTGATGCTGATGCCGTACATGTCTGTGTGTGAGATGGAAGCTTGCACTACTGATGCCTGTGTCAAACTGGTCCATGTGTGAGATGGAAGCTTGCACTACTGATGTTTGTCGTACCTGTCTGTGTGTGAGATGGATGCTTACACTACTGTTGAACCCTTTTTGCAGGGTTATCCCTAACATTTTGCCTTCTTCCTCCTATTTGTCTGACCTTTTTTGTTGGCTTTAGGACTCTGGGCGCTTTACCACTGCTAAGTAGTGCTCAAGTGCATATGCTCTCTGTCTAAAATGAATTGGTGATTGGTTTATCCATGATTGGCATATCTGATTTACTATCCCATAAACGACCTCAGAGGTAGTGGCGGCGATCAGACACCTATCCCCTAAGAAAGCAGCCGGACAGGATGGGATCCCTGGAGATTTGTTGATGGTTGAGCCACAGGCTTGGGCTAAATTAATAGCCATAATAATGAATCTGATCACTAGGGGTTACCAGGTGCCAGATTCCTGGAAAGGAGCAGAGGTGGTAACCGTGTTCAAGAAGGGGGCTAGAGAGGACCCTGCTAACTACAGACCTATCAGTCTGATAGACATAATTCAGAAAGTGGTTGGCAGGGTCATCATCTCTAGAGTAGGAGATTGGATGGAGGAGGCCAGTATTCTTTCCCACTTACAAGCGGGCTTTAGAAGTAAGGTAGGGACGATGGACCAGGTCTTTCGCTTTTTTGCGATCTATTGGAAGGCAGTGACCATCAAGAAAGGTAGTTTATATATGGCCTTCATAGATCTCAAAACAGCTTTCGACCTGGTCCCTCGTGCAAAATTATGGAAAATCCTAGGGGAGATGGGTTTTCCCAGTGGACTCCTTAAACTAATCGTAAGGCTCCACGAGGGGAATTACGCGAGGGTTAGATGGGGATCCCAGGGTCAGTTAACAGATAGGGTCCCTGTGAGGAGAGGAGTACGCCAGGGCTGTGTTATGGCTCCGACACTCTTCTCCCTATTTGTGAATGGAGTGGTGGACCATCTGAAGGGAGAGGAGACGGATGCCCCATCCCTGGCGGGGGAAAAAATCCCCACCTTACTCTTCGCTGACGATACCTTATTAATCTCCAAATCCCCTGTGGGCCTGCAAAAACTCTTGAACCGGTTTAGCTCCTTTTGTACCAACCGAGGCTTAACCATTAATACGTCAAAAACTAAATTGATGGCATTCTCCCCTTCCAAGAGATTTAAAAACAATTTTCTACTTAATGGTGTTCCTTTGGAGTTGGTTAAATCCTTTGATTACCTTGGTGTCCGGATAAACAGTCGTATGACCTGGAAGAACTATTTGGCCAAAATGCTACTCAGTCACCAAAGAGTATCCGGGGTGACTTTGAGGGAGCTCCGTGAATCAAACAGTAAGCCTGTCTCTCCTGCTATGGCTATTTACGAGGGCCAGATTCTCCCAGCGGCATTATATGGCTCTGAACTCAGGGGGTTCGAAAATGTGTCTGATTTATCGGCAGCGGAAAATATCTTCCTAAGGAAGGTGGTGGCTCTCCCTATTTCCACCCCATTGATCCCCCTGAGACTAGATCTGGGTAGAAGAGCATTAAAGGATTTGGTAAGGCTCCGCCCGTTGCTTTTTTGGACTCGATTGAGAAGAACTGCCGAGCTTGCAAAATACGCTGAAGGGCTGGACGATCTTCTGTTATTGGACACGGGCAAAAAAATAGTATGGCTGAATAAACTGAAAGACCTGGTTCTTAACCTAGGGCTAAGAGATGCATGGGAGTCACAATTGCCACCGCCCAAGGAAATGATTAAAAAGCTATATTGGGACTGGGTCCAGAATAATGCGCTGAGGGCTGCGGATGGGGGACCACTCACGGACCGATTCTTGTTATTTAAGTGTGTGAGGAAATGGGAGCCCTTCCTCGATCTGATAACTAAACCCCTAGATCGTGCGTTATACCTAAAACTGCGATATGGGACGCTTCCAGTGCACGAGTTTACGGCGAGGTGGTCAAACCCTGGTGCCCGCCAGTGTGCATGCCCAGGTTGTGCGGCACCTAAGGAGTCTGTGGCCCATTTGTTTTTTGCTTGCCCAGCTTACAAAGGAGCTCGGAAACTTTGGTTGAAACCAGTTTGCAGGGAACTTGGGTTGAGGTGCCACAATCAGGCACTACGTGTTCTCTCTACGGACAGGACATGCGTGTTCTGTAACTACAGGACACCCTCCTACTTTGCACTCCTTTTTACTTTTCAAACATGGTAACTCCAATTGTGTAAGTATCAAATCATACTGTTTATTTAAACATTCTTTCGTAGCGAGTGTTCATTTGAGAATTGTATTTCATTCATACACATTTACATGTTCATCTTGTCATCCCAATGCATTTCAAGCATAATGCTCTTCTTCAGGGGATTTGTTTAATCTGAAATTATAATACACGAAATAAGTACCTGAGATAATTTTACCCAACAGTTCTAAATGATCCATTCTTCACATTATACATGGTTTATAGTACTGAATATTGTGCTTTCTCTGTACCTTATAACCCCTGCTGAACTAATCGTTTATATCGTCACTCATGTAACCTAGTGCTTTTAGCCCTTATATATCTGTGCCACAGCTTGTTTTAGTGATCGGAACTCCACCCAGTTGCCCTTGTTTGTATCAAAATTACTCACAAGCCTTCATTTCCAAAGTCGTTCGCACTCTGTAAGTTAATAAACAATCCGGTGTAAGGTTCAATTCACCTTATCTTAATACAGATGCATAGCGCACTTGTAGGTATTATGTTTCAAAGCACTCCTCTTACCCGGTGCGTGTCTCTACGGACAGTTCATCCTCCATCATGATTTGTGGGGTTGCAAAATTCTTGGGTAGTGTGTGGTTGACGCGTTCCAGATTATTGAAACTATGTCCGGGGGTATAACGGTCTAATGTTGAATGCGCTGGTAGTATAAATTATGTTTATCTCTAGTTTTTATTTTGCCTATTTTGATAACTATTTAGGTTTAATCTATTCTTAGCTGTAAATTACAGCTAAGAATAGATTACTGGACATGCTATTATTGTTTTAGCTATCTGTGTTTGTATGTATGTATTTTATCTGTACTTTTATGGTCTGTGGTGACCGAATAAAGTTAAAGTTATCAAAGAGATTTACTAATAAGTCCCTAGTGAAGTGCACCAAGAGTGCCCAGGACCTGTAAATCAAATGCTATTAGGTGGCCTGCGGCAGTGATTGTACCACCCACTCAGTAGCCCTTTAAAAATGTCTCAGACCTGCAATTGCATTGTCTGCGTGTGCAGTTTTAAACTGCCATGGCGACCTGACAAGTACACCCACTAGCCAGACCCAAACTTTCTCTTTTACTGCATATATGTCACCGATACAGTAGGCCCAAAGGGTGCAGTCTATTTAAAATGTAGGACATGTATTTTGTTTTACATGTCCTATTAGCGAAATATTGTTAATATATTTGTTGCTTAACCATTCGGTGCCACTGACTGTCTGTAGAATCCACATCTGGGTCAGGCTGACATTTGGGCTCATGTGCATTCACTCAGGACAGTCACACAAAGGGAGCTGAGGTGTCCCTTGCATATTCTGATGGCTCATCACCAGGCTGATAGGCCGTCCTGATCTAGAGTGGAGGGAGGAGTTGTCACTGATACCTGAATAGGGCTGTACCTGTCCTCACACAAAGCTGCCTCCACTCCCTGTAGTGTGTCTGAATCCAGGTCAGGGAAAGGCAGGATCTTGTGCACTGCAAATACTTTCCATTGAAGTTTGCCTACTTCAAAGGGAGAAAGGAGTATAAGTATTGGACCTATGACACCCCAAAATCAGAATACTTCTGGACTGAGGACATTCTGCCAGGAAGAAGAGCTTGGTGCTGTAGGAGGGACTGCCCCTCTCTCTGTTGAATTGTTGTGCTGGCCAGCTGCTTGCTGCTTCTGTCCTGGGAGTGAGAGGACTGGACTTTGCTTTCTACATCCTGCTGCCAAGGTTCTCCAAGGGCTTGTGTGTGCTAGCCTCCTGTTATGAAGTCTCAGGGCCATCAAAGAGTTCACCGACCAGGGTCTGGGCTCTTCTGCTGAGAGTCCTGACTTGCCTAGTGGTATGAAATCCAGTTCCTGGGCCCTTGGAAGTATAACTTGGTGATCTTAAAGATAAAATACACAAATCTACTCCCAAGGCCTGTTTTCTCAATACATCGCTGCCAAAGATCAATGCATTGCCACTGCCTACATTAAAGTATGGTTACCGCTGAAAGCATCAACCAAGGCTTTTACTGCAGGCTCCAGCTCGCCGTTGCAGCTCATTAGAAGAATCACTGCATTGTGAGTGTCACCAACGTGTCACCGACGTCCGTGGCACCCACTCTGACTCAGACGCAGCACTGGTTTGCGGCTCAAGAATAGTTGCACCACCAGCCTCGCGGCAGTGAAATCGGCGCAGCACCTGCATTGCTGCTGGGAAATCTATGCATCGCATCTGTATTTTTGACGCATAGAGGAACCAAGGCCGCGTGTCAGGAAATTAATGCACCACCTCTCCTGCCAGTATGGAACCAACACATCACCTCCCCTGCCCAGCAGTAAGGAACCAACACATCACCACCCCTGCCAGTAAGGAACCGATGCAGCACCTTCCCTGCCAGTAAGGAACCGATGAATCACCTCCCCTATGTAGTAAGGAACCGACGCATCGCTTTGCTTTTCCAGTGCCTCACCTCCCCTGCGCCTTGCACCATCTTTGATTATTGATGCATCCACGGAAACTTGTGCTTAAACAAATGCATCCATTGATTTATTTTGACAAAACTTGCTTAGAATTTTGTAAGTGATATTTTGAATTGTGTATGTTGGCTTTTTGTCATTTTGGTCTTGTTTCATACAGATAAATATTGGCTATTTTTGTAAACTGATGTGGACTCCTTTTGTAGTGTTTTCACAGTGTTACTGTGTGTGTGGGCACAAATGCTTTACACATTGACTCTGAGATAAGCCTGACCGTTTGTGCCAAGCTACCAAGGGGGTGAACAGGGAATATCTTAGCTATGTGACTCCCTTACCCTCAATAGGGTGAGGCTCCCTTCTTGGACAGGATCATAATCATGTTGTAAATAAGTAAAACGACTTCAGTAGAAGTAAAGCTGTAGTTTAATGGAGCACAAACAGCAGTCTCCCTAACGCTAGCTGGCCAGGCACAAACTGACTCTCACAAGATTCTAGTTGAGTCAGAGCCATCTAAATTCTAGAATACAACATAGGGCATAGAGAAGAAAACCATAGAGTTATGAAGGTAATTAATATACAACACATCTTCCCTTATAATACAGAAAAGAAAACGTAAAACAACAATGATCAAAGAAAAAGAAACAACAAATTATTCACAACAATAATCATTCAAATACAAAGGCGGTCTACGATACCTTGAATTTCTGACCATACCAGGATTGGAGACAGAGCTAGAAATGGAATGATTGGGAGTAATATTAGGGACACTACTGCAGCATTGAGAGTCATAAACGTCGCCTCTTCCATCACTCCGTCTGGGAACAGGAAAGGGAAGAGAAGTAGTAGAATCTTCCATTGAAGAAAACATATAACCACTATTCCTACCATTAGAATTTTTTTTCCAAAAGATGAAATTGGAGAAAGAGTTTTGTTACTATCCTTCTTCTGATATAAAGCCAACCTCCGCAAATTTCATTTTTCACCATTAGACAAAATGACATATTGTGGAAAAACACTTTTTACAATAAAAGGACCTCTAATCTTGGATAAACCACTAGTAACCCTGCCTGGTTTCACCTTTACTAGATCACCTTTTTCAATTTTTGAAGAACGAGACTGTGAACTGGTAGCATCAATAAACTGCTCATTGTTAGTCAACTTTTATTTTAAACAAGAAGGTGTTAACTATGTGCTTGGAACTCTGCCTCGCATGATGTCAAAAGGAGACTTATCCTTGACACCATGAAAAGTAGTTCGATATGCATATAGCATTTCTTGCACCAAGTCATCAATAGAAGCGCCTTGTGTAAGAGCCATCTGGATAGTTCCTTTTACAAGTCTGTTAATGCGCTCACACAAACCATTACCTTGAGGGTTATAGAGAGAGGTCCTATGATGAGTAATGCCAGAACTGCTCAAAAAGGAACACATGGATTGAGACACCAACTGTGTACCATTGTCCGTAATTATAACACCTAGAAACCCTTCTTGCTGGAACAAAGATCTTAAATGCCTAATAGTTGTCTCAGTGGTAATATCCCTACAAAATTCCACAGATAACCAATTGCTAAACAAATCAATCGAAACTATTGCAAAACGCTGTGACAACGGTAATTCCCCCATTGGACCAATAAAGTCAATACACAAAGAGTGCCAAGGTGAGTCAGGAGGAGACCATTTCCCCATGTTTGAGCCAACAGCAACTTTCAATCTTTTTTCGCTTTCTTTACAAAATGAACATGAGTCAACCCAAGAAGAAACTTGAGAATCCATACCAGGCCACAGGAAATTAACCTTTAACCTCAGTTGTGTTAAAGTATGCCCCAAATGGCCTTCATGTGCCAAGGCTATCAACTTTTGCCTTAAACTAGTGGATGGAACACATTTTTCTCCACGCATTAAAACATTGTCATAGCGCAACGAAAATTCATCAATTACTTTTAAAAATGGTCTAACACTAATACTGACACAAGACTTTCGTCTGGAACCAAGTTTCATTAATTGGATGTCTTCAAAACAACATCATCAGTCATTGCAGCATCCCACTCATCCTTTGAAAAAGAAACTTCACCTAAGCAAAGGATGTCATCAATCCATGCAATGTTACCGTCAAAATTCTCTAAACTAAAACCAAGCTTGTTTGTGTCTTCAGTAGTAACTGAGAGCCTAGACAAACAATCTGCGTAAAAATTCTTCCATCCCTGCAAATGAGAAATTTCAAAATGGTACTCCTGCAATTTTGCAGCTAATCTAGCTGTGAAGTTGAAACAATACACAGGAAACATTGCACTTAAGGATTTAAGTGTTTATTTGTGAAGAACAGGTTCAGATACATGAAGCCCACAACCGACAGCTGCAGCGTCCTCGTTGTAACTGCCTAGATAACAGTTGAAGGCAATAAGGACGAAGACATGATAGCGTGAGGGCACTTAAACAATAACAGAGCGCGGGGACACGCTCGAGATGTATTCAAGGGTAAATGCGCAAGTAACAAGTTGCTCTTAAAGGGGAAAGAGCAACTTGCAATCTTAACACTACTAAGTCTAGGGGAAGCAGAAATAGTACCACCAGGTGAAAAAATACGAACTAGTGGTTTGTGATCAGTCTTTAAATTGACTTTTGTACCCCACAAGTAGGTACGATAGTAATGCGTTCCCCAAGCTGCCGCCAAAGCCTCTTTCTCCATAATAGAATAATTTTTCTCAGAATAGGAAAGAGTGCGTGAGGCGAAAGCTATGGGACGATCACCTTCCTTGTGCTTCTGTAAAAGAACAGCAACTATCCCAGAGGCACTTGCATCAACCATCAAAGTAGAAGTTTTGCTGGTATCAAAAGGTGCAAGAATTTTTGCATTACAAATATCTTGTTTTATACTATTAAAACAATTTGCATGTTCCATACTCCAAACAAATTTGCAGCCTTTCTTTAGTAACTCTCTCAAGGGTATGGTTTTCTCTGAGATCTTCTCAACAAATTTTGAGTAATACTCAATCAACCCCATAAAGGAGCGTAACTGGTCTTTGTCAACTGGACTATGAGCAAGACGTATGGCTTCCCGAAGATCTCTTTTTGGTTTAACACCATCAACTGAGTTTTCATGACCCAGATACTCAATATTCTGCACAAGAAAAGAGCACTTAGCCTCACGTAAGGTGAGTCCAGTGTCCAAAATCCTCCGCAAAACATCTCTGAGTACTCTGTTATGACCAGCTACAGTGTCTCCAAAAAGTAAGACGTCGTCTTGGAAGAAAACCACATTGTGTAAGCCCTTGAAAATCCCACTTACCATTCTTTGAAACACACTAGCCGCCAAAATTAATCCAAACGGAAGCCATGTGAACTGAAATATTCCCTCAGTGGTCACAAATGCAGTGAGTTGTTTGGAGGTTTCATGCAGTCTCACCTGATGGTATGCACTCTTCAGGTCGAGCTTAGAGAAGAACCAAGCCCCCTGAAGAGTGGATACCATTTCACCTCTATTAGGTAAAGGAAAAGTGTCTGCGATTACACATTTATTAAGAGACCTGAGGTCAACACAGAACCTCAATTTTCCGTCAGACTTCTTCGAAATAACTACCGGAGAAACCAACGCAGAGGCTTCTACCGGCTCAATCACACCACTCTGTAGCATGTCATCTATCAGAGATTTTAACTCATCCCTAATAGACAAAGGAATTCTCCTTAATTTGTGTTGTACAGGAATACTATTTTTTTTTCAATCTGATAAGATGAGAATACCCTTTCAGTTCCCCCAGTTCATTTAAAAATACAGGCTTGAACTCTTGAAGAATGCTGTCCACACTCTCATCCTCAATTACCATAACTTGGTTTTTTGCCCTAGGGTCGATAATAATGTAAAGGTCATAATGATGTACCCAACCCAAAATGGGTGGACCATCCACAGAGACATGAACTCTACCAAAGGTAGACCTTTTTTCAAAAACAATATCAGAGTCAAAGTAACCAATGATGTCAATTTCATCTCCTTGGAACCCTGTCGGGGAAATATCACTATGTGCAAGTTCCTTTTCCTTCCATATGCTTTTGAACACATCTTGTGGTATAATTGTATATCTAGATCCAGTGTCCACCATCAGGAACACTTCACATTTGTCGATATAGAAGAGAGCTTGGGGTCTATTTTGACGCCTCTCTTCACCTACCACGTTGACATCATTGACAACAAGAAGTTTATCCCTTTGTTTAATGTCTTCACGTATATAATCCTCAACAACAGCTACCCTCTGCTATGTTTTAGCCCTGTATATCTTTGACAAAATGCCCAACACGGACACATTTGAGGCATTCTTTATTTGCGGCAAAGCAAAACCTTGCTTCAGAAGAATGGCTAAAGCTCCCACATCTTGAGCATTGTTTGTTAATTGGAACATTCCTTCTCTGAAAAGACTTATTTTTGTTCTTAACAACTGCAATGGACTCTTCCTCATAATGTTCACTCTCCGGATACATTTTCTTGTCAGAAACCTCAGAAACATCCTGTTGTATGATGTTCTTTTTGTGAGAATCGATAACTTTCATACAATTTTCAGATTCTTCAATTACTTTTGCCAACTCAATAGCTGCTTTCAAGGAGGGATTCTTGGCCGCCCATAGTCTTTCTTGTATCTTTTTGTTTGAACACTGCACTATGAGTTGATCTCTTATAAGTTCATCGTTCATGGCCCCAAATTTACACTTAATAGACAGTTTATAGATCGTCTATAGATTCGGCTTTCCTTTGATGCTGCTTGTAAAATTTGTACCGACTCATTACAAGATTCTCCTCCTTTGAGAATCTCACTTCGAGCCTAGCAATGGCTTCCTTGTACTCATCGGGCACAGGTTGCCCATTAGATTGTAAAGCTATAGGTAGAACCGGAAAACTCTCTGTCCTTCCTTGCCAAGGGGGCTGAGAAGAATTGCCTTTTTGCGCTTTGCTGAGAACTCCTGCCCATCTAAAGCTTCCAGGTAATTGTCAAAAATGATGAACCAATCTCCCATTGTATTTGTGGGTTACCAACTTCGCTCAAGAATGGAGGTGGTAGAATTAAATTAACTGGAACACTTATTTGTTGGACCATCACAGATTAAAAGTGTCACCTCACACAAGATAATGTTGAATGCAATGGTGGTAAAACACACTTGTAAATACTTCTCTGAATACACTTTGAAAAGTTATTATTATTTCCAAATAGGATCTTTTCTTTCCTTTAAAGAAAATCTCACAATAATGCCCACTCGTTATTGAGTCACATACCTTGAAATAAATGCACGCTGTAGTCTCCGGAATATCTCTTTGCGAAATGGCAAGAGATTATCGATTTCTTAAAAGCTACGAGGAGATGCGGGTAAAACGAACTCAAAACAATACCCAAAATGGCCGCCATCCAAAACGAGGCTTGGATCTCTTGAACGTGAGGCTTGGAACGCAGAGCGTCGTGTTACTATGACGCGTACTCTCACTGCGTGGCCACAATTGTTCTAGTGAGCGTTGCTAGGAAACAACTTGCCGCGCCTCGCAGAGCATAGCGCGCAAGGAATTGGAGTTGTATTCAAAGATCGCAAGCTACTCACGGACCGTGGGGTGAGTCATAGGCCGAAAATAGCTTTCTGCAAAATCCTCCATGGTAAAGAAATGATTACTCCAGCTTCAAACACGCCGGGAAACTTCTCCGCCTAGTGGGACCACAGCGAAGGGGAACTGCTGCTCGTAACGAAAGAGAATCTCTCCTTAAGTGATCCAAATAGGCTCCAGGGACAGCACGGGTCCTCTCTCAACTCCTGGCCAGCAGGTATCGTCGCCAATAAATGTAGTAAATAAGTAAAATGACTACAGTAGAAGTAAAGCTGTAGTTTAATGGAGCATAAACAGCAGTCTCCCTAACGCTAGCTGGCCAGGCACAAACTGACTCTCACAAGATTCTACTTGAGTCAGAGCCATCTAAATTCTAGAATACAACATAGGGCATAGAGAAGAAAACCATAGAGTTATGAAGGTAATTAATATACAACAAACCACAGCCAACTAGAGACCCCTTTCTAACAACTACTGCTGCCCATGTCCTACCTGTCTGTGTGTGAGATGGTAGCATCTACTAATGCCTATTTGAGCTCTTTCTATGTGAGGGAAGCTTCTACTACTGATGCCCATGCGCTACCCACCTGTGTGTGAGCTGGAAGCTTGCACTACTGATACCCATGTCCTACCTGTCTATGTACACGATGGAATCTTGCACTCCTGATGCCCATGTTGTAACTGTTTGCTTGTGAGATGGAAGCTTCCACTCCTGATGCCCATGTTGTAACTGTTTGTCTGTGAGATGGAAGCTTCCACTCCTGATGCCCATGTTGTAACTGTTTGTCTGTGAGATGGAAGCTTTCACTACGGATGCCCATGTTGTTATGTCTGTGTGTGAGATAGAAGCTTGCACTGCTGATGTCCATGTGATGTCTGAGTATACAAGAAAAGCTTGCATTACTGATGCCCATGTCCTAACTGTTTATGTGCATAATAGAAGCTTTCCGTGCTGATGCCCATGTTGTACCTGTCCATGTGTGGGAAGGAAGCTTGCACTGCTGATGCCCGTGTGATCTCTGAGTATGCAAGAGAAGCTTGCATTACTAATCCCATGTCCTAACTGTTTATGTGCACAATAGAAGCTATGTGTGCTGATGCCCATGTGCAGCCTGTCTGTGTACACGATGGAAGCTTGCACTACAGTTGCCCATGTCATAATAGTGGGAGAGCAGAGGGTTGCTACAGGACCTCAGGCCGGGGGACCATAGGGGCCAGAGAGCTGTGCAGGCCGCTGTAATAATGAGACTTGTGACATCAGCTTCGGTAATAGTGGGAGAGTAGAGGGTTGCTATGGGACCTCAGGCCGTAGGATCAGAGGGCCCAGAGAGCTGTGCAGGCCGCTGTAATAATGAGACTTGTGACATCAGATTGTGTAATAGTGGGAGAGTAGAGGGTTGCTACGGGACCTCAGGCCGTGGGACCAAAGGGGTAACACAGCTGCGCAGGCCACTGTAATAATGAGACTTGTGACATCAGATTGTGTAATAGTGAGAGAGCAGAGGGTTACTACGGGACCTCAGGCCGTGGGACCACAGGGGCCATAGAGCTGTACAGGCCGCTGTAAAAATCAGGCTTGTGACATCAGATTGTGTAATAGTGGGAGAGCAGAGGGTTGCTACAGGACCTCAGGCTGGGGGACCATAGGGGCCAGAGAGCTGTGCAGGCCGCTGTAATAATGAGACTTGTGACATCAGCTTCGGTAATAGTGGAAGAGTAGAGGGTTGCTACGGGACCTCAGGCCACAGAGCTGTACAGGCCACTGTAATAATCAGACTTGTGACATCAGATTGTGTAATAGTGAGAGAGCAGAGGGTTGCTACGGGACCTCAGGCCGTGGGACCACAGGGGCCATAGAGCTGTGCAGGCCGCTGTAAAAATCAGGCTTGTGACATCAGATTGTGTAATAGTGGGAGAGCAGAGGGTTGCTACGGGACATCAGGCAGTGGGACCATTGGGCCAGAGAGCTGTGCAGGCCGCTGTAATAATGAGACTTGTGACATCAGATTGTGTAATAGTGGGAGAGCAGAGGGTTGCTACGGGACCTCAGGCCGTGCTACCACAGAGGCCAGAGAGCTGTGCAGGCCGCTGTAATACTGAGACTTGTGACATCAGATTGTGTAATAGTGGGAGAGCAGGGGGTTGCTACGGGACCTCAGGCCATGGGACGACAGGGGTGAGAGAGCTGTGCAGGCCGCTTTAAAAACCAGGCTTGTGACATCAAATTGCGTAATAGTAGGAGAGCAGAGGGATGCAAGGGACCTTAGGCAGTAGGACCAAAGGGGTCACACGGCTGTACATGCTGCAGTAATAATGAGATTTGTGACATCAGTATGTGTAATAGTGGGAGAGCAGAGGGTTGCTACGGGACCTCAGGCCATGGGACGACAGGGGCCAGAGAGCTGTGCAGGCCGCTGTAATAATGAGACTTGTGACATCAGATTGTGTAATAGTGGGAGAGCAGAGGGTTGCTACGGGACCTTAGGCAGTGGGACCACAGGGGCCATAGAGCTGTGCAGGCCACTCTAATAATGAGACTTGTGACATTAGACTGTGTAATAGTGGGAGAGCAGAGGGTTGCTACGGGACCTCAGGCCACAGAGCTGTGCAGGTCGCTGTAATAATGAGCCTTGTGACATCAGGTTGTGTAATAATGAGAGAGAAGAGTGTTGCTATGGCCGTCAGGTCGTGGGACCACTGGGCCAGAGAGCTGTGCAGGCCGCTGTAATAATGAGACTTGTGACATCAGATTGTGTAATAGTGGGAGAGAAGGGTGTTGCTACGGACCTCAGGTCGTGGGACTACTGGGCAGAGCAGTGCAGGCCGCTGTAATAATGAGACTTGTGACATCAGATTGTGTAATAGTGGGAGAGCAGAGGGATGCTATGGGACCTCAGTCCGTGGGACCACCGGGGGCCACAAAGCTGTGCAGGCCGCTTTAAAAATGCGACTTGTGACATCAGATTGTGTAATAGTGGGAGAGCAGAGGGTTGCTACGGGACCTCAGGATGTGGGACCACAATGGCCAGCGTGCTGTGCAGGCTGCTTTAATAATGAGACTTGTGACATCAGATCGTGTAATAGTGGGAGAGCAGAGGGTTGCTACGGGACCTCAGGCCACAGAGCTGTACAGGCCGCTGTAATAATGAGCCTCTGATATCAGATTGTGTAATAGTGGGAGAGCAGAGGGTTGCTACGGAACCTCAGGCTGTGGGACCACAGGGGCCAGAGCGCTGTGCAGGCCACTGTAATAATGAGACTTGTGACATCAGATTGTCTAATAGTGGGAAAGCAGAGGGATAAAATGTACCTTAGGCAGTGGGACCACAGGGCTGTGCAGGCCGCTGTAATAATGAGACTTGTGACATTAGACTGTGTAATAGTGGGAGAGCAGAGGGTTGCTACGGGACCTCAAGCCAGAGAGCTGTGCAGGCCGCTGTATTAATGAGACTTGTGACATCAGATTGTGTAATAGTTGGAGAGCAGAGGGATGATACAGGACCTTAGGATGTGGGAACACACTGGCCGGAGAGCTGTGCAGGCCGCTTTAATAAAGAGACTTGTGAAATTAGATTGTGTAATAGTGGGAGAGCAGAGGGTTGCTACGGGACCTCAGGCCGTGGGACCACAGGTGCCAGAGAGCTGTGCAGGCCGCGGTAATAATGAGACTTGTGATACAGATTCTGTAATAGTGGGAGAGTAGAGGGTTGCTACGGGACCTCTGGCCACAGAGCTGTGCAGGCCGCTGTAATAATGAGACTTGTGACATCAGATTGTGTAATAGTGGGAGAGCATAGGGTTGCTACGGAACCTCAGGCTGTGGGACCACAGGGGCCAGAGCGCTGTGCAGGCCGCTGTAATAATGAGACTTGTGACATCAGATTGTGTAATAGTAGGAGAGCAGAGGGGTGCTACGGGACCTTAGGCCGTGGGACCACAGGGGCCAGAGAGCTGTGCAGGCTGCTGTAATAATGAGACTTGTGACATCAGATTGTGTAATAGTGGGAGAGTAGAGGGTTGCTACGGGACCTTAGGCCGTGGGACCACAGGGGCCAGAGAGCTGTGCAGGCCGCTGTAATAATGATCCTTGTGACATCAGTTTGTGTAATAGTGGGAGAGCAGAGGGTTGCTACGGGACCTCAGGCCGTGGGACCACAGGGGCCAGAGCGCTGTGCAGGTCGCTGTAATAAGGAGACTTGTGACATCAGATTGTGTAATAGTGGGAGAGCATAGGGTTGCTACGGAACCTCAGGCTGTGGGACCACAGGGGCCAGAGCGCTGTGCAGGCCGCTGTAATAATGAGACTTGTGATTTTAAATTGTGTAATAGTGGGAGAGCAGAGGGTTGCTACGGGACCTCAGGCCGTGGGACCACAGGTGCCAGAGAGCTGTGCAGGCCGCTGTAATAATGAGACTTGTGGCATCAGATTGTGTAATAGTGGGAGAGTAGAGGGTTGCTACAGGACCTCAGGCCGTGGGACCAAAGGGGTCACACAGATGCGCAGGCCACTGTAATAATGAGACTTGTGACATCAGATTGTGTAATAGTGGGAGAGCAGAGGGTTGCTACGGGACCTCAGGCCGTGGGACCACAGGGGCCAGAGCGCTGTGCAGGCCGCTGTAATAATGAGACTTGTGACTTCAGATTGTGTAATAGTGGGAGAGCAGAGGATTGCTACGGGACCTCAGGCCACAGAGTTGTGCAGGCCGCTGTAATAATGAGACTTGTGACATCAGATTGTATAATAGTGGGAGAGCAGAGGGATGCTACAGGACCTCCGGATTTGGGACCACACGGGCCAGAGAGCTGTGCAGGCCGCTTTAATAATGAGACTTGTGAAATTAGATTGTGTAATGGTGGGAGAGCAGAGGGTTGCTACGGGACCTCAGGCCGTGGGACCACAGGTGCCAGAGAGCTGTGCAGGCCGCTGTAAAAATCAGGCTTGTGACATCAGATTGTGTAATAGTGGGAGAGCAGAGGGTTGCTACAGGACCTCAGGCTGGGGGACCATAGGGGCCAGAGAGCTGCAGGCCGCTGTAATAATGAGAATTGTGACATCAGATTGTGTAATAGTGGAAGAGTAGAGGGTTGCTACGGGACCTCAGGCCACAGAGCTGTGCAGGCCGCTGTAATAATCAGACTTGTGACATCATATTGTGTAATAGTGAGAGAGCAGAGGGTTGCTACGGGACCTCAGGCCGTGGGACCACAGGGGCCATAGAGCTGTGCAGGCCGCTGTAAAAATCAGGCTTGTGACATCAGATTGTGTAATAGTGGGAGAGCAGAGGGTTGCTACGGGACATCAGGCAGTGGGACCATTGGGCCAGAGAGCTGTGCAGGCCGCTGTAATAATGAGACTTGTGACATAAGATTGTGTAATAGTGGGAGAGCAGAGGGTTGCTACGGGACCTCAGGCCGTGTTACAACAGGGGCCAGAGAGCTGTGCAGGCCGCTGTAATAATGAGACTTGTGACATCAGATTGTGTAATAGTGGGAGAGCAGAGGGTTGCTACGGGACCTCAGGCCGTGGTACCACAGGGGCCAGAGAGCTGTGCAGGCCGCTGTAATACTGAGACTTGTGACATCAGATTGTGTAATAGTGGGAGAGCAGGGGGTTGCTACGGGACCTCAGGCCGTGGGACCACAGGGGCCAGAGAGCTGTGCAGGCCGCTGTAATAATGAGACTTGTGACATCAGATTGTGTTATAGTGGGAGAGCAGGGGGTTGCTACGGGACCTCAGGCCATGGGACGACATGGGTGAGAGAGCTGTGCAGGCCGCTGTAAAAATCAGGCTTGTGACATCAAATTGCGTAATAGTAGGAGAGCAGAGGGATGCAAGGGACCATAGGCAGTAGGACCAAAGGGGTCACACGGCTGTGCAGGCTGCAGTAATAATGAGATTTGTGACTTCAGATTGTGTAATAGTGGGAGAGCAGAGGGTTGCCACGGGACCTTAGGCAGTGGGACCACAGGGGCCATAGAGCTGTGCAGGCCACTGTAATAATGAGACTTGTGACATTAGACTGTGTAATAGTGGGAGAGCAGAGGGTTGCTACGGGACCTCAGGCCACAGAGCTGTGCAGGCCGCTGTAATAATGAGCCTTGTGACATCAGGTTGTGTAATAATGAGAGAGAAGGGTGTTGCTACGGGACCACTGGGCCAGAGAGCTGTGCAGGCCGCTGTAATAATGAGACTTGTGACATCAGATTGTGTAATAGTGGGAGAGAACGGTGTTGCTACGGACCTCAGGTCGTGGGACCACTGGGCAGAGCTGTGCAGGCCGCTGTAATAATGAGACTTGTGACATCAGATTGTGTAATAGTGGGAGAGCAGAGGGTTGCTACGGGACCTCAGGCCATGGTACACAGGGGCCAGAGAGCTGTGCAGGCCGCTGTAATAATAAGACTTGTGACATCAGATTGTGTTATAGTGGGAGAGCAGAGGGTTGCTACGGGACCTCAGGCCGTGGTACCACAGCGGCCAGAGAGCTGTGCAGGCCGCTGTAATAATGAGACTTGTGACATCAGATTGTGTAATAGTGGGAGAGCAGAGGGATGCTATGGGACCTCAGTCCGTGGGTCCACAGGGGCCACAAAGCTGTGCAGGCCGCTTTAATAATGCGACTTGTGACATCAGATTGTGTAATAGTGGGAGAGCAGAGGGTTGCTACGGGACCTCAGGATGTGGGACCACAAGGGCCAGCGTGCTGTGCAGGCTGCTTTAATAATGAGACTTGTGACATCAGATCGTGTAATAGTGGGAGAGCAGAGGGTTGCTACGGGACCTCAGGCAGTGGGACCACAGGGGTGAGAGAGCTGTGCAGGCCGCTGTAATAATGAGACTTGTGACATCAGATTGTGTAATAGTGGGAGAGCAGAGGGTTGCTACGGAACCTCAGGCTGTGGGACCACAGGGGCCAGAGCGCTGTGCAGGCCACTGTAATAATGAGACTTGTGACATCAGATTGTCTAATAGTGGGAAAGCAGAGGGATAAAATGTACCTTAGGCAGTGGGACCACAGGGCTGTGCAGGCTGCTGTAATAATGAGACTTGTGACATTAGACTGTGTAATAGTGGGAGAGCAGAGGGTTGCTACGGGACCTCAAGCCAGAGAGCTGTGCAGGCCGCTGTAATAATGAGACTTGTGACATCAGATTGTGTAATAGTTGGAGAGCAGAGGGATGATACAGGACCTTAGGATGTGGGACCACACGGGCCAGAGAGCTGTGCAGGCCGCTTTAATAATGAGACTTGTGAAATTAGATTGTGTAATAGTGGGAGAGCAGAGGGTTGCTACGGGACCTCAGGCAGTGGGACCACAGGTGCCAGAGAGCTGTGCAGGCCGCGGTAATAATGAGACTTGTGACATCAGTTTGTGCAATAGTGGGAGAGCAGAGGGTTGCTACGGGACCTCAGGCCGTGGGACCACAGGTGCCAGAGAGCTGTGCAGGCCGCGGTAATAATGAGACTTGTGACACAGATTCTGTAATAGTGGGAGAGTAGAGGGTTGCTACGGGGGATGTATGACGTTACAACGCATACTTTTACAACGCATACCGTTACAACGAATTTTTTACAATGCAAAAACTTTTACAACGCATACCATTACAACGCATGTTTTTACAACGCAAGTACTTTTACAACGCATGCCATTACAACGTAAGTATTGGTAAGTATATAATATATATTTTTTTAAATTAATTGTAATTAATATAATTTAATTTAATTTAATTTAATTAATTTAATTTTTTTTTACCCTGTACCCCTGTACCCCAAAAAACCCAAATTAACCCAGAACCCTAAAAATACCCCTGTACCCCAAAAACCCAAAACTGTCCCTGAACCCTAAAAATACCCCTGTACCCCAAAAAACCAAAACTGACCCTGAACCCTAAAAATACCCCTTTACCCAAAAACTGACCCTGAACCCTAAAAATACCCCTTTACCCAAAAACTGAAAACTGACCCTGAACCCTAAAAATACCCCTTTACCCAAAAACTGAAAACTGACCCTGAACCCTAAAAATACCCCTTTACCCAAAAACTGAAAACTGACCCTGAACCTTAAAAATACCCCTTTACCCAAAAACTGAAAACTGACCCTGAACCCTAAAAATACCCCTTTACCCAAAAACTGAAAACTGACCCTGAACCCTAAAAATACCCCTTTACCCAAAAACTGAACACTGACCCTGAACCCTAAAAATACCCCTTTACCCAAAAACTGAAAACTTAAAAAAAAAACATATAAAATATTAAATATAATTATATACTTACCAATACTTACGTTGTAATGGCATGCGTTGTAAAAGTACTTGCGTTGTAAAAACATGCGTTGTAATGGTATGCGTTGTAAAAGTTTTTGCGTTGTAAAAGTTTCGTTGTAATGGTAGTGCGTTGTAAAAGTTGCGTTGTAAAGGTTGTTTCCCCGCTACGGGACCTCAGGCCACAGAGCTGTGCAGGTCGCTGTAATAATGAGACTTGTGACATCAGATTGTGTAATAGTGGAAGAGTAGAGGGTTGCTACGGGACCTCAGGCCACAGAGCTGTGCAGGCCGCTGTAATAATCAGACTTGTGACATCATATTGTGTAATAGTGAGAGAGCAGAGGGTTGCTACGGGACCTCAGGCCGTGGGACCACAGGGGCCATAGAGCTGTGCAGGCCGCTGTAAAAATCAGGCTTGTGACATCAGATTGTGTAATAGTGGGAGAGCAGAGGGTTGCTACGGGACATCAGGCAGTGGGACCATTGGGCCAGAGAGCTGTGCAGGCCGCTGTAATAATGAGACTTGTGACATAAGATTGTGTAATAGTGGGAGAGCAGAGGGTTGCTACGGGACCTCAGGCCGTGTTACAACAGGGGCCAGAGAGCTGTGCAGGCCGCTGTAATAATGAGACTTGTGACATCAGATTGTGTAATAGTGGGAGAGCAGAGGGTTGCTACGGGACCTCAGGCCGTGGTACCACAGGGGCCAGAGAGCTGTGCAGGCCGCTGTAATACTGAGACTTGTGACATCAGATTGTGTAATAGTGGGAGAGCAGGGGGTTGCTACGGGACCTCAGGCCGTGGGACCACAGGGGCCAGAGAGCTGTGCAGGCCGCTGTAATAATGAGACTTGTGACATCAGATTGTGTAATAGTGGGAGAGCAGGGGGTTGCTACGGGACCTCAGGCCATGGGACGACATGGGTGAGAGAGCTGTGCAGGCCGCTGTAAAAATCAGGCTTGTGACATCAAATTGCGTAATAGTAGGAGAGCAGAGGGATGCAAGGGACCATAGGCAGTAGGACCAAAGGGGTCACACGGCTGTGCAGGCTGCAGTAATAATGAGATTTGTGACTTCAGATTGTGTAATAGTGGGAGAGCAGAGGGTTGCCACGGGACCTTAGGCAGTGGGACCACAGGGGCCATAGAGCTGTGCAGGCCACTGTAATAATGAGACTTGTGACATTAGACTGTGTAATAGTGGGAGAGCAGAGGGTTGCTACGGGACCTCAGGCCACAGAGCTGTGCAGGCCGCTGTAATAATGAGCCTTGTGACATCAGGTTGTGTAATAATGAGAGAGAAGGGTGTTGCTACGGGACCACTGGGCCAGAGAGCTGTGCAGGCCGCTGTAATAATGAGACTTGTGACATCAGATTGTGTAATAGTGGGAGAGAACGGTGTTGCTACGGACCTCAGGTCGTGGGACCACTGGGCAGAGCTGTGCAGGCCGCTGTAATAATGAGACTTGTGACATCAGATTGTGTAATAGTGGGAGAGCAGAGGGTTGCTACGGGACCTCAGGCCATGGTACACAGGGGCCAGAGAGCTGTGCAGGCCGCTGTAATAATAAGACTTGTGACATCAGATTGTGTTATAGTGGGAGAGCAGAGGGTTGCTACGGGACCTCAGGCCGTGGTACCACAGCGGCCAGAGAGCTGTGCAGGCCGCTGTAATAATGAGACTTGTGACATCAGATTGTGTAATAGTGGGAGAGCAGAGGGATGCTATGGGACCTCAGTCCGTGGGTCCACAGGGGCCACAAAGCTGTGCAGGCCGCTTTAATAATGCGACTTGTGACATCAGATTGTGTAATAGTGGGAGAGCAGAGGGTTGCTACGGGACCTCAGGATGTGGGACCACAAGGGCCAGCGTGCTGTGCAGGCTGCTTTAATAATGAGACTTGTGACATCAGATCGTGTAATAGTGGGAGAGCAGAGGGTTGCTACGGGACCTCAGGCAGTGGGACCACAGGGGTGAGAGAGCTGTGCATGCCGCTGTAATAATGAGACTTGTGACATCAGATTGTGTAATAGTGGGAGAGCAGAGGGTTGCTACGGAACCTCAGGCTGTGGGACCACAGGGGCCAGAGCGCTGTGCAGGCCACTGTAATAATGAGACTTGTGACATCAGATTGTCTAATGGTGGGAAAGCAGAGGGATAAAATGTACCTTAGGCAGTGGGACCACAGGACTGTGCAGGCCGCTGTAATAATGAGACTTGTGACACAGATTCTGTAATAATGGGAGAGTAGAGGGTTGCTACGGGGGATGTATGACGTTACAACGCATACTTTTACAACGCATACCGTTACAACGAATTTTTTACAATGCAAAAACTTTTACAACGCATACCATTACAACGCATGTTTTTACAACGCAAGTACTTTTACAACGCATGCCATTACAACGTAAGTATTGGTAAGTATATAATATATATTTTTTTAAATTAATTGTAATTAATATAATTTAATTTAATTTAATTTAATTAATTTAATTTTTTTTTACCCTGTACCCCTGTACCCCAAAAAACCCAAATTAACCCAGAACCCTAAAAATACCCCTGTACCCCAAAAACCCAAAACTGTCCCTGAACCCTAAAAATACCCCTGTACCCCAAAAAACCAAAACTGACCCTGAACCCTAAAAATACCCCTTTACCCAAAAACTGACCCTGAACCCTAAAAATACCCCTTTACCCAAAAACTGAAAACTGACCCTGAACCCTAAAAATACCCCTTTACCCAAAAACTGAAAACTGACCCTGAACCCTAAAAATACCCCTTTACCCAAAAACTGAAAACTGACCCTGAACCTTAAAAATACCCCTTTACCCAAAAACTGAAAACTGACCCTGAACCCTAAAAATACCCCTTTACCCAAAAACTGAAAACTGACCCTGAACCCTAAAAATACCCCTTTACCCAAAAACTGAAAACTTAAAAAAAAAAACATATAAAATATTAAATATAATTATATACTTACCAATACTTACGTTGTAATGGCATGCGTTGTAAAAGTACTTGCGTTGTAAAAACATGCGTTGTAATGGTATGCGTTGTAAAAGTTTTTGCGTTGTAAAAGTTTCGTTGTAATGGTAGTGCGTTGTAAAAGTTGCGTTGTAAAGGTTGTTTCCCCGCTACGGGACCTCAGGCCACAGAGCTGTGCAGGTCGCTGTAATAATGAGACTTGTGACATCAGATTGTGTAATAGTGGGAGAGCAGAGGATTGCTACGGAACCTCAGGCCGTGGGACCACAGGGGCCAGAGAGCTGTGCAGGCCGCTGTAATAATGAGACTTGTGACATCAGATTGTGTAATAGTGGGAGAGCATAGGGTTGCTACGGAACCTCAGGCTGTGGGACCACAGGGGCCAGAGCGCTGTGCAGGCCGCTGTAATAATGAGACTTGTGACATCAGATTGTGTAATAGTGGGAGAGTAGAGGGTTGCTACGGGACCTTAGGCCGTGGGACCACAGGGGCCAGAGAGCTGTGCAGGCCGCTGTAATAATGATCCTTGTGACATCAGTTTGTGTAATAGTGGGAGAGCAGAGGGTTGCTACGGGACCTCAGGCCGTGGGACCACAGGGGCCAGAGCGCTGTGCAGGTCGCTGTAATAAGGAGACTTGTGACATCAGATTGTGTAATAGTGGGAGAGCATAGGGTTGCTACGGAACCTCAGGCTGTGGGACCACAGGGGCCAGAGCGCTGTGCAGGCCGCTGTAATAATGAGACTTGTGACATCAGATTGTGTAATAGTGGGAGAGCAGAGGTTTGCTACAGGACCTCAGGATGTGGGACCACACGGGCCAGAGATCTGTGCAGGCCACTTTAATAATGAGACTTGTGATTTTAAATTGTGTAATAGTGGGAGAGCAGAGGGTTGCTACGGGACCTCAGGCCGTGGGACCACAGGTGCCAGAGAGCTGTGCAGGCCGCTGTAATAATGAGACTTGTGACATCAGATTGTGTAATAGTGGGAGAGTAGAGGGTTGCTACGGGACCTCAGGCCGTGGGACCAAAGGGGTCACACAGATGCGCAGGCCACTGTAATAATGAGACTTGTGACATCAGATTGTGTAATAGTGGGAGAGCAGAGGGTTGCTACGGGACCTCAGGCCGTGGGACCACAGGGGCCAGAGCGCTGTGCAGGCCGCTGTAATAATGAGACTTGTGACATCAGATTGTGTAATAGTGGGAGAGCAGAGGATTGCTACGGGACCTCAGGCCACAGAGTTGTGCAGGCCGCTGTAATAATGAGACTTGTGACATCAGATTGTGTAATAGTGGGAGAGTAGAGGGTTGCTACGGGACCTTAGGCCGTGGGACCACAGGGGCCAGAGAGCTGTGCAGGCCGCTTTAATAAGGAGACTTGTGACATCAGATTGTGTAATAGTGGGAGAGCATAGGGTTGCTACGGAACCTCAGGCTGTGGGACCACAGGGGCCAGAGCGCTGTGCAGGTCGCTGTAATAAGGAGACTTGTGACATCAGATTGTGTAATAGTGGGAGAGCATAGGGTTGCTACGGGACCTCAGGCCGTGGGACCACAGGTGCCAGAGAGCTGTGCAGGCCGCTGTAATAATGAGACTTGTGACATCAGATTGTGTAATAGTGGGAGAGTAGAGGGTTGCTACGGGACCTCAGGCCGTGGGACCAAAGGGGTCACACAGATGCGCAGGCCACTGTAATAATGAGACTTGTGACATCAGATTGTGTAATAGTGGGAGAGCAGAGGGTTGCTACGGGACCTCAGGCCGTGGGACCACAGGGGCCAGAGCGCTGTGCAGGCCGCTGTAATAATGAGACTTGTGACATAAGATTGTGTAATAGTGGGAGAGCAGAGGATTGCTACGGGACCTCAGGCCACAGAGTTGTGCAGGCCGCTGTAATAATGAGACTTGTGACATAAGATTGTGTAATAGTGGGAGAGCAGAGGGTTGCTACGGGACCTCAGGCCGTGTTACAACAGGGGCCAGAGAGCTGTGCAGGCCGCTGTAATAATGAGACTTGTGACATCAGATTGTGTAATAGTGGGAGAGTAGAGGGTTGCTACGGGACCTCAGGCCGTGGGACCAAAGGGGTCACACAGATGCGCAGGCCACTGTAATAATGAGACTTGTGACATCAGATTGTGTAATAGTGGGAGAGCAGAGGGTTGCTACGGGACCTCAGGCCGTGGGACCACAGGGGCCAGAGCGCTGTGCAGGCCGCTGTAATAATGAGACTTGTGACATCAGATTGTGTAATAGTGGGAGAGCAGAGGATTGCTACGGGACCTCAGGCCACAGAGTTGTGCAGGCCGCTGTAATAATGAGACTTGTGACATAAGATTGTGTAATAGTGGGAGAGCAGAGGGTTGCTACGGGACCTCAGGCCGTGTTACAACAGGGGCCAGAGAGCTGTGCAGGCCGCTGTAATAATGAGACTTGTGACATCAGATTGTGTAATAGTGGGAGAGCAGAGGGTTGCTACGGGACCTCAGGCCGTGGTACCACAGGGGCCAGAGAGCTGTGCAGGCCGCTGTAATACTGAGACTTGTGACATCAGATTGTGTAATAGTGGGAGAGCAGGGGGTTGCTACGGGACCTCAGGCCGTGGGACGACAGGGGCCAGAGAGCTGTGCAGGCCGCTGTAATAATGAGACTTGTGACATCAGATTGTGTAATAGTGGGAGAGCAGAGGGTTGCTACGGGACCTTAGGCAGTGGGACCACAGGGGCCATAGAGCTGTGCAGGCCACTCTAATAATGAGACTTGTGACATTAGTCTGTGTAATAGTGGGAGAGCAGAGGGTTGCTACGGGACCTCAGGCCACAGAGCTGTGCAGGACGCTGTAATAATGAGCCTTGTGACATCAGGTTGTGTAATAATGAGAGAGAAGGGTGTTGCTACGGGACCACTGGGCCAGAGAGCTGTGCAGGCCGCTGTAATATTGAGACTTGTGACATCAGATTGTGTAATAGTGGGAGAGAACGGTGTTGCTACGGACCTCAGGTCGTGGGACCACTGGGCAGAGCTGTGCAGGCCGCTGTAATAATGAGACTTGTGACATCAGATTGTGTAATAGTGGGAGAGCAGAGGGTTGCTACGGGACCTCAGGCCATGGTACACAGGGGCCAGAGAGCTGTGCAGGCCGCTGTAATAATAAGACTTGTGACATCAGATTGTGTTATAGTGGGAAAGCAGAGGGTTGCTACGGGACCTCAGGCCGTGGTACCACAGCGGGCAGAGAGCTGTGCAGGCCGCTGTAATAATGAGACTTGTGACATCAGATTGTGTAATAGTGGGAGAGCAGAGGGATGCTATGGGACCTCAGTCCGTGGGACCACCGGGGGCCACAAAGCTGTGCAGGCCGCTTTAATATTGCGACTTGTGACATCAGATTGTGTAATAGTGGGAGAGCAGAGGGTTGCTACGGGACCACAGGATGTGGGACCACAAGGGCCAGCGTGCTGTGCAGGCTGCTTTAATAATGAGACTTGTGACATCAGATCGTGTAATAGTGGGAGAGCAGAGGGTTGCTACGGGACCTCAGGCAGTGGGACCACAGGGGTGAGAGAGCTGTGCAGGCCGCTGTAATAATGAGACTTGTGACATCAGATTGTGTAATAGTGGGAGAGCAGAGGGTTGCTACGGGACCTCAGGCCACAGAGCTCTACAGGCCGCTGTAATAATGAGCCTTCTGATATCAGATTGTGTAATAGTGGGAGAGCAGAGGGTTGCTACGGAACCTCAGGCTGTGGGACCACAGGGGCCAGAGCACTGTGCAGGCCACTGTAATAATGAGACTTGTGACATCAGATTGTGTAATAGTGGGAGAGCAGAGGGTTGCTACGGGACCTCAGGCCACAGAGCTGTACAGGCCGCTGTAATAATGAGCCTCTGATATCAGATTGTGTAATAGTGGGAGAGCAGAGGGTTGCTACGGAACCTCAGGCTGTGGGACCACAGGGGCCAGAGCGCTGTGCAGGCCACTGTAATAATGAGACTTGTGACATCAGATTGTCTAATAGTGGGAAAGCAGAGGATTAAAATGTACCTTAGGCAGTGGGACCACAGGGCTGTGCAGGCCGCTGTAATAATTAGACTTGTGACATTAGACTGTGTAATAGTGGGAGAGCAGAGGGTTGCTACGGGACCTCAAGCCAGAGAGCTGTGCACGCCGCTGTATTAATGAGACTTGTGACATCAGATTGTGTAATAGTTGGAGAGCAGAGGGATGATACAGGACCTTAGGATGTGGGACCACACGGGCCAGAGAGCTGTGCAGGCCGCTTTAATAATGTGACTTGTGAAATTAGATTGTGTAATAGTGGGAGAGCAGAGGGTTGCTACGGGACCTCAGGCAGTGGGACCACAGGTGCCAGAGAGCTGTGCAGGCCGCGGTAATAATGAGACTTGTGACATCAGTTTGTGCAATAGTGGGAGAGCAGAGGGTTGCTACGGGACCTCAGGCCGTGGGACCACAGGTGCCAGAGAGCTGTGCAGGCCGCGGTAATAATGAGACTTGTGACACAGATTCTGTAATAGTGGGAGAGTAGAGGGTTGCTACGGGGGATGTATGACGTTACAACGCATACTTTTACAACGCATACCGTTACAACGAATTTTTTACAACGCAAAAACTTTTACAACGCATACCATTACAACGCATGTTTTTACAACGCAAGTACTTTTACAACGCATGCCATTACAACGTAAGTATTGGTAAGTATATAATATATTTTTTTTAAATTAATTGTAATTAATATAATTTAATTTAATTTAATTATTTAATTTTTTTTTACCCTGTACCCCTGTACCCCAAAAAAACCAAATTAACCCAGAAGCCTAAAAATACCCCTGTACCCCAAAAACCCAAAACTGTCCCTGAACCCTAAAAATACCCCTGTACCCCAAAAACCCAAAACTGACCCTGAACCCTAAAAATACCCCTTTACCCAAAAACTGAAAACTGACCCTGAACCCTAAAAATACCCCTTTACCCAAAAACTGAAAACTGACCCTGAACCCTAAAAATACCCCTTTACCCAAAAACTGAAAACTGACCCTGAACCCTAAAAATACCCCTTTACCCAAAAACTGAAAACTGACCCTGAACCCTAAAAATACCACTTGACCCAAAAACTAAAAACTGACCCTGAACCTTAAAAATACCCCTTTACCCAAAAACTGAAAACTGACCCTGAACCCTAAAAATACCCCTTTACCCAAAAACTGAAAACTGACCCTGAACCCTAAAAATACCCCTTTACCCAAAAACTGAAAACTGACCCTGAACCCTAAAAATACCCCTTTACCCAAAAACTGAAAACTTAAAAAAAAAAAAACATATAAAATATTAAATATAATTATATACTTACCAATACTTACGTTGTAATGGCATGCGTTGTAAAAGTACTTGCGTTGTAAAAACATGCGTTGTAATGGTATGCGTTGTAAAAGTTTTTGCGTTGTAAAAGTTTCGTTGTAATGGTAGTGCGTTGTAAAAGTTGCGTTGTAAAGGTTGTTTCCCCGCTACGGGACCTCAGGCCACAGAGCTGTGCAGGTCGCTGTAATAATGAGACTTGTGACATCAGATTGTGTAATAGTGGGAGAGCAGAGGATTGCTACGGAACCTCAGGCCGTGGGACCACAGGGGCCAGAGAGCTGTGCAGGCCGCTGTAATAATGAGACTTGTGACATCAGATTGTGTAATAGTGGGAGAGCATAGGGTTGCTACGGAACCTCAGGCTGTGGGACCACAGGGGCCAGAGCGCTGTGCAGGCCGCTGTAATAATGAGACTTGTGACATCAGATTGTGTAATAGTGGGAGAGTAGAGGGTTGCTACGGGACCTTAGGCCGTGGGACCACAGGGGCCAGAGAGCTGTGCAGGCCGCTGTAATAATGATCCTTGTGACATCAGTTTGTGTAATAGTGGGAGAGCAGAGGGTTGCTACGGGACCTCAGGCCGTGGGACCACAGGGGCCAGAGCGCTGTGCAGGTCGCTGTAATAAGGAGACTTGTGACATCAGATTATGTAATAGTGGGAGAGCAGAGGTTTGCTACAGGACCTCAGGATGTGGGACCACACGGGCCAGAGATCTGTGCAGGCCACTTTAATAATGAGACTTGTGATTTTAAATTGTGTAATAGTGGGAGAGCAGAGGGTTGCTACGGGACCTCAGGCCGTGGGACCACAGGTGCCAGAGAGCTGTGCAGGCCGCTGTAATAATGAGACTTGTGACATCAGATTGTGTAATAGTGGGAGAGTAGAGGGTTGCTACGGGACCTCAGGCCGTGGGACCAAAGGGGTCACACAGATGCGCAGGCCACTGTAATAATGAGACTTGTGACATCAGATTGTGTAATAGTGGGAGAGCAGAGGGTTGCTACGGGACCTCAGGCCGTGGGACCACAGGGGCCAGAGCGCTGTGCAGGCCGCTGTAATAATGAGACTTGTGACATCAGATTGTGTAATAGTGGGAGAGCAGAGGATTGCTACGGGACCTCAGGCCACAGAGTTGTGCAGGCCGCTGTAATAATGAGACTTGTGACATCAGATTGTATAATAGTGGGAGAGCAGAGGGATGCTACAGGACCTCCGGATTTGGGACCACACGGGCCAGAGAGCTGTGCCGGCCGCTTTAATAATGAGACTTGTGAAATTAGATTGTGTAATAGTGGGAGAGCAGAGAGTTGCTACGGGACCTCAGGCCGTGGGACCACAGGTGCCAGAGAGCTGTGCAGGCCGCTGTAAAAATCAGGCTTGTGACATCAGATTGTGTAATAGTGGGAGAGCAGAGGGTTGCTACAGGACCTCAGGCTGGGGGACCATAGGGGCCAGAGAGCTGTGCAGGCCGCTGTAATAATGAGGATTGTGACATCAGATTGTGTAATAGTGGAAGAGTAGAGGGTTGCTACGGGACCTCAGGCCACAGAGCTGTGCAGGCCGCTGTAATAATCAGACTTGTGACATCAGATTGTGTAATAGCGAGAGAGCAGAGGGTTGCTACGGGGCCTCAGGCCGTGGGACCACAGGGGCCATATAGCTGTGCAGGCCGCTGTAAAAATCAGGCTTGTGACATCAGGTAGTGTAATAGTGGGAGAGCAGAGGGTTGCTACGGGACATCAGGCAGTGGGACCATTGGGCCAGAGAGCTGTGCAGGCCGCTGTAATAATGAGACTTGTGACATAAGATTGTGTAATAGTGGGAGAGCAGAGGGTTGCTACGGGACCTCAGGCCGTGGGACCACAGGGGCCAGAGAGCTGTGCAGGCCGCTGTAATAATGAGACTTGTGACATCAGATTGTGTAATAGTGGGAGAGCAGAGGGTTGCTACGGGACCTCAGGCCGTGGGACCACAGGGGCCAGAGAGCTGTGCAGGCCGCTGTAATAATGAGACTTGTGACATAAGATTGTGTAATAGTAGGAGAGCAGAGGGATGCAAGGGACCTTAGGCAGTAGGACCAAAGGGGTCACACGGCTGTGCAGGCTGCAGTAATAATGAGACTTGTGACATCGGATTGTGTAATAGTGGGAGAGCAGAGGGTTGCTACGGGACCTCAGGCCATGGGACGACAGGGGCCAGAGAGCTGTGCAGGCCGCTGTAATAATGAGACTTGTGACATCAGATTGTGTAATAGTGGGAGAGCAGAGGGTTGCTACGGGACCTTAGGCAGTGGGACACAAAAGGGGCCATAGAGCTGTGCAGGCCACTGTAATAATGAGACTTGTGACATTAGACTGTGTAATAGTGGGTGAGCAGAGGGTTGCTACGGGACCTCAGGCCACAGAGCTGTGCAGGCCGCTGTAATAATGAGCCTTGTGACATCAGGTTGTGTAGTAATGAGAGAGAAGGGTGTTGCTACGGGACCACTGGGCCAGAGAGCTGTGCAGGCCGCTGTAATAATGAGACTTGTGAGATCAGATTGTGTAATAGTGGGAGAGAACGGTGTTGCTACGGACCTCAGGTCGTGGGACCACTGGGCAGAGCTGTGCAGGCCGCTGTAATAATGATCCTTGTGACATCAGATTGTGTAATAGTGGGAGAGCAGAGGGTTGCTACGGGACCTCAGGCATGGTACCACAGGGGCCAGAGAGCTGTGCAGGCCGCTGTAATAATAAGACTTGTGACATCAGATTGTGTTATAGTGGGAAAGCAGAGGGTTGCTACGGGACCTCAGGCCGTGGTACCACAGCGGCCAGAGAGCTGTGCAGGCCGCTGTAATAATGAGACTTGTGACATCAGATTGTGTAATAGTGGGAGAGCAGAGGGATGCTATGGGACCTCAGTCCGTGGGACCACAGGGGCCACAAAGCTGTGCAGGCCGCTTTAATAATGCGACTTGTGACATCAGATTGTGTAATAGTGGGAGAGCAGAGGGTTGCTACGGGACCTCAGGATGTGGGACCACAAGGGCCAGCGTGCTGTGCAGGCTGCTTTAATAATGAGACTTGTGACATCAGATTGTGTAATAGTGGGAGAGCAGAGGGTTGCTACGGGACCTCAGGCAGTGGGACCACAGGGGTGAGAGAGCTGTGCAGGCCGCTGTAATAATGAGACTTGTGACATCAGATTGTGTAATAGTGGGAGAGCAGAGGGTTGCTACGGGACCTCAGGCCACAGAGCTGTACAGGCCACTGTAATAATGAGCCTTCTGATATCAGATTGTGTAATAGTGGGAGAGCAGAGGGTTGCTACGGAACCTCAGGCTGTGGGACCACAGGGGCCAGAGCGCTGTGCAGGCCACTGTAATAATGAGACTTGTGACATCAGATTGTCTAATAGTGGGAAAGCAGAGGGATAAAATGTACCTTAGGCAGTGGGACCACAGGGCTGTGCAGGCCGCTGTAATAATGAGACTTGTGACATTAGACTGTGTAATAGTGGGAGAGCAGAGGGTTGCTACGGGACCTCAAGCCAGAGAGCTGTGCAGGCCGCTGTATTAATGAGACTTGTGACATCAGATTGTGTAATAGTGGGAGAGCAGAGGGATGATACAGGACCTTAGGATGTGGGACCACACGGGCCAGAGAGCTGTGCAGGCCGCTTTAATAATGAGACTTGTGAAATTAGATTGTGTAATAGTGGGAGAGCAGAGGGTTGCTACGGGACCTCAGGCAGTGGGACCACAGGTGCCAGAGAGCTGTGCAGGCTGCGGTAATAATGAGACTTGTGACATCAGTATGTGCAATAGTGGGAGAGCAGAGGGTTGCTACGGGACCTCAGGCCGTGGGACCACAGGTGCCAGAGAGCTGTGCAGGCCGCTGTAATAATGAGACTTGTGACACAGATTGTGTAATAGTGGGAGAGCAGAGGGTTGCTACGGGACCTCAGGCCGTGGGACCACAGGTGCCAGAGAGCTGTGCAGGCCGCTGTAATAATGAGACTTGTGACACAGATTGTGTAATAGTGGGAGAGCAGAGGATTGCTACGCGACCTCAGGCCGTGGGACCACAGGGGCCAGAGAGCTGTGCAGGTCGCTGTAATAATGAGACTTGTGACATCAGATTGTGTAATAGTGGTAGAGCAGAGGGTTGCTACGGGACCTCAGGCCGTGGGACCACAGGGGCCATATAGCTGTGCAGGCCGCTGTAAAAATCAGGCTTGTGACATCAGATTGTGTAATAGTGGGAGAGCAGGGGGTTGCTATGGGACCTCAGGCAGTGGGACCACAGGGGCTAGAGAGCTGTGCAGGCCGCTGTAATAATGAGACTTGTGACATCAGATCGTGTAATAGTGGGAGAGCAGAGGGTTGCTACGGGACCTCAGGCAGTGGGACCACAGGGGTGAGAGAGCTGTGCAGGCCGCTGTAATAATGAGACTTGTGACATCAGATTGTGTAATAGTGGGAGAGCAGAGGGTTGCTACGGGACCTCAGGCCACAGAGCTGTACAGGCCGCTGTAATAATGAGCCTTCTGATATCAGATTGTGTAATAGTGGGAGAGCAGAGGGATAAAATGTACCTTAGGCAGTGGGACCACAGGGCTGTGCAGGCCGCTGTAATAATGAGACTTGTGACATTAGACTGTGTAATAGTGGGAGAGCAGAGGGTTGCTACGGGACCTCAAGCCAGAGAGCTGTGCAGGCCGCTGTATTAATGAGACTTGTGACATCAGATTGTGTAATAGTTGGAGAGCAGAGGGATGATACAGGACCTTAGGATGTGGGACCACACGGGCCAGAGAGCTGTGCAGGCCGCTTTAATAATGAGACTTGTGAAATTAGATTGTGTAATAGTGGGAGAGCAGAGGGTTGCTACGGGACCTCAGGCAGTGGGACCACAGGTGCCAGAGAGCTGTGCAGGCCGCGGTAATAATGAGACTTGTGAAACAGATTGTGTAATAGTGGGAGAGTAGAGGGTTGCTACGGGACCTCAGGCCACAGAGCTATGCAGGTTGCTGTAATAATGAGACTTGTGACATCAGATTGTGTAATAGTGGGAGAGCAGAGGATTGCTACGCGACCTCAGGCCGTGGGACCACAGGGGCCAGAGAGCTGTGCAGGTCGCTGTAATAATGAGACTTGTGACATCAGATTGTGTAATAGTGGGAGAGCAGAGGGTTGCTACGGGACCTCAGGCCGTGGGACCACAGGGGCCATATAGCTGTGCAGGCCGCTGTATAAATCAGGCTTGTGACATCAGATTGTGTAATAGTGGGAGAGCAGAGGGTTGCTACGGGACATCAGGCAGTGGGACCATTGGGCCAGAGAGCTGTGCAGGCCGCTGTAATAATGAGACTTGTGACATAAGATTGTGTAATAGTGGGAGAGCAGAGAGTTGCTACGGGACCTCAGGCCGTGGTACAACAGGGGCCAGAGAGCTGTGCAGGCCGCTGTAATAATGAGACTTGTGACATCAGATTGTGTAATAGTGGGAGACCAGAGGGTTGCTACGGGACCTCAGGCCGTGGTACCACAGGGGCCAGAGAGCTGTGCAGGCCGCTGTAATACTGAGACTTGTGACATCAGATTGTGTAATAGTGGGAGAGCAGGGGGTTGCTACGGGACCTCAGGCCATGGGACGACATGGGTGAGAGAGCTGTGCAGGCCGCTGTAAAAATCAGGCTTGTGACATCAAATTGCATAATAGTAGGAGAGCAGAGGGATGCAAGGGACCTTAGGCAGTAGGACCAAAGGGGTCACACGGCTGTGCAGGCTGCAGTAATAATGAGATTTGTGACATCAGTATGTGTAATAGTGGGAGAGCAGAGGGTTGCTACGGGACCTTAGGCAGTGGGACCACAGGGGCCAGAGAGCTGTGCAGGCCGCTGTAATAATGAGACTTGTGACATCAGATTGTGTAATAGTGGGAGAGCAGAGGGTTGCTACGGGACCTTAGGCAGTGGGACCACAGGGTCCGTAGAGCTGTGCAGGCCACTGTAATAATGAGACTTGTGACATTAGACTGTGTAATAGTGGGAGAGCAGAGGGTTGCTACGGGACCTCAGGCCACAGAGCTGTGCAGGCCGCTGTAATAATGAGCCTTGTGACATCAGGTTGTGTAGTAATGAGAGAGAAGGGTGTTGCTACGGGACCACTGGGCCAAAGAGCTGTGCAGGCCGCTGTAATAATGAGACTTGTGACATCAGATTGTGTAATAGTGGGAGAGCAGAGGGTTGCTACGGGACCTCAGGCCATGGTACCACAGGGGCCAGAGAGCTGTGCAGGCCGCTGTAATAATAAGACTTGTGACATCAGATTGTGTTATAGTGGGAAAGCAGAGGGTTGCTACGGGACCTCAGGCCGTGGTACCACAGCGGCCAGAGAGCTGTGCAGGCCGCTGTAATAATGAGACTTGTGACATCAGATTGTGTAATTTGGAACCTACTAGACACCATCTCTCCTGACGTCGCCTTCCTAACGGAAACATGGATGAACGCTTCCTCCGCCCCTGACATCGCCATCGCTATCCCTGATGATTATAAGATCACACGCAAAGACCGCACCGACCATACAGGAGGTGGAATCGCTATCGTCCATAAGAAAACAATCCGCATCTCAACCAGCTCTGATGCCAACCTCGCCAACTCCGAACACCTTCACTTCCAGATCCACATCGACCCCAAAACCACACTCAGAGGCACCCTCCTCTACAGACCACCAGGACCACGCGCAAAATTCAGTGAAGACATCACGGACTTCATCACCCCACACGCGCTCCCCTCCAAAGACTACATCCTTCTGGGAGACCTCAACTTCCACCTTGAAAAGATCAACGACCACAACACCGCCACCCTCTTAGACAACCTCGCCAACCTCGGACTTAAACAACTGGTCACTTCCCCCACCCACATCGCAGGTCACACTCTCGACCCCATCTTCACCTCCAGCAACCATGTCTCCTTCAGCCACACTACGGATCTCCTCTGGACTGACCACAGCTGCGTTCACTTCACCTACAACAAGCCGAAACCCATCATCCACCTCCAACCAACTCTACAAAGAAACTGGAACAAAATCACCACAGAGCAGATCTCCACATCACTCCTTCAAACCTCCCCAGCCCTCTCTTCTAACGCCAACGAAGCCGCCTCCAACTTCACCCTCTGGTTATCCAACACCGCCGACACCTTAGCACCACTGAAAAAACGTCAACACAAACTTGGCATCAAGAAGGCCTCATGGTTCAACGACGACCTCAAGAAATCCAAGAAACTGTGCCGCTCCCTTGAAAAGGCCTGGAAAAAAGACCCATCCACCAGCAACAAGGACGCCTTCAAAAGCGCCATCCGCACTCACCACCAACTGATCCGAAAAGCCAAGAAAACAGCATTCAAAGATCGACTTGACAACAACGCCCACAACAGCAAGGAACTTTTCAACATCGTCAAGGAATTTTCCAACCCCTCGGCCAACTCCAACGACATCACCCCCTCTCAAACCCTCTGCGATTCCCTAGCCTCTTTTTTCCACAACAAGATTGCTGACATCCACAACAGCTTTGACAACCAACCCGGAAACCTACCCAGCCTACCATCAACTGACCATCTTCCCCCCGTTAACACCCTTAACGCCTGGAACCCAATCTCCACTGAGGACACCATCCGCCTGATGAATTCCATCCACTCTGGATCCCCCACAGACCCATGCCCCCACCACATCTTCAACAAAGCAGACTACGTCATAGCTCCGCACCTCCGAGACGTCATCAACTGCTCCTTCAACTCCGCTACCTTCCCAGAAGATTGGAAACACGCTGAACTCACCGCCCTTCTGAAAAAACCAACAGCAGACCTCACCGAACTCAAAAACTACCGCCCCATCTCGCTTCTTCCATTCCCGGCCAAAGTCATCGAGAAAGCTGTCAACAACCAGCTCGCCGCCTTCCTCGAAGCCAACAAATCACTCGACCCCTCACAATCTGGCTTCCGAGCCAAACACAGCACTGAGACCGCCCTCATCGCAGCAACAGACGACATTCGAACTCTACTGGACAATGGAGACACAGTCGCCCTCATCCTCCTCGACCTCTCTGCAGCCTTCGACACAGTCTGCCACAGCACCCTTTTACAACGCCTCAGAAACATCGGAATCCAAGGAAAGGCACTGGAGTGGATCACCTCGTTCCTCACCGGAAGAACCCAGAGAGTCCGCCTACCACCATTCAAGTCCGAGGCCTCTGAAATCATCTGCGGCGTACCACAAGGATCCTCACTCAGTCCCACCCTCTTCAACGTATACATGAGCCCCCTCGCGGCCATCGCCCGCCAACACAACCTCAACATCATCTCTTACGCGGATGACACTCAACTGATCCTATCTCTCACCAAGGACCCCAGCACCGCTAAAACTAACCTACACGAAGGAATGAAAGAAGTCGCCGAATGGATGAAACAAAGCCGTCTGAAACTGAACTCAGACAAAACAGAAGTCCTCATCTTAGGTAAATCCCCCTCTGCATGGGACGACTCCTGGTGGCCGGAAGCCCTCGGAAATGCACCCATCCCGACAGACCATGCACGGAACCTTGGCGTCATCCTGGATTCTTCACTCTCAATGAACAGACAAGTCAGCGCCGTATCCTCTTCCTGCTTTAACATTCTTCGCATGCTCAGAAAAACATTTCGCTGGATCCCCTCCGAAACAAGGAAAACAGTCACCCACGCTCTAGTCACGAGCCGACTGGACTACGGAAACACCCTCTACGCAGGTACCACCGCTAAACTCCAGAAGAAACTACAACGAATCCAAAACGCCTCAGCCAGGCTCATATTAGACATCCCACGCAACGAACACATCTCTGGTCACCTTAAAGACCTCCACTGGCTACCCATCAATAAGAGGATCACTTTCCGACTGCTTACCCACGCACACAAATCACTCTACGACATCGGACCAGATTGCCTCAACTCCCGACTGTCCTTCTACACCCCCTCCCGCCAACTTCGCTCTTCCAGCCAAGCCTTCGCCACTGTACCTCGCATCAACAAGACCACCATGGGAGGCAGATCCTTCTCATACCTGGCTGCCAAAACATGGAACTCTCTCCCCGCTTACCTTCGCCTCACCCAGAATCACCTAGCGTTCAGAAAGCAGCTTAAAACATGGATATTTGACAAATAATCCACCTCCCCTTCCTAAGCGCCTTGAAACCCTCTGGGTATGTAGTGCGCTATATAAATATTTTTACTTGACTTGACTTGTAATAGTGGGAGAGCAGAGGGATGCTATGGGACCTCAGTCCGTGAGACCACAGGGGCCACAAAGCTGTGCAGGCCGCTTTAATAATGCGACTTGTGACATCAGATTGTGTAATAGTGGGAGAGCAGAGGGTTGCTACGGGACCTCAGGATGTGGGACCACAAGGGCCAGCGTGCTGTGCAGGCTGCTTTAATAATGAGACTTGTGACATCAGATCGTGTAATAGTGGGAGAGCAGAGGGTTGCTACGGGACCTCAGGCAGTGGGACTACAGGGGTGAGAGAGCTGTGCAGGCCAGAGAGCTGTGCAGGCCTCTTTAATAATGAGACTTGTGACATCAGATTGTGTAATAGTGGGAGAGCAGAGGGTTGCTACGGGACCTCAGGCCACAGAGCTGTACAGGCCGCTGTAATAATGAGCCTTCTGATATCAGATTGTGTAATAGTGGGAGAGCAGAGGGTTGCTACGGAACCTCAGGCTGTGGGACCACAGGGGCCAGAGCGCTGTGCAGGCCGCTGTAATAATGAGACTTGTGACATCAGATTGTGTAATAGTGGGAGAGCAGAGGGTTGCTACGGGACCTCAGGCCGTGGGACCACAGGGGCCATATAGCTGTGCAGGCCGCTGTAAAAATCAGGCTTGTGACATCAGATTGTGTAATAGTGGGAGAGCAGGGGGTTGCTATGGGACCTCAGGCAGTGGGACCACAGGGGCCAGAGAGCTGTGCAGGCCGCTGTAATAATGAGACTTGTGACATCAGATCGTGTAATAGTGGGAGAGCAGAGGGTTGCTACGGGACCTCAGGCAGTGGGACCACAGGGGTGAGAGAGCTGTGCAGGCCGCTGTAATAATGAGACTTGTGACATCAGATTGTGTAATAGTGGGAGAGCAGAGGGTTGCTACGGGACCTCAGGCCACAGAGCTGTACAGGCCGCTGTAATAATGAGCCTTCTGATATCAGATTGTGTAATAGTGGGAGAGCAGAGGGATAAAATGTACCTTAGGCAGTGGGACCACAGGGCTGTGCAGGCCGCTGTAATAATGAGACTTGTGACATTAGACTGTGTAATAGTGGGAGAGCAGAGGGTTGCTACGGGACCTCAAGCCAGAGAGCTGTGCAGGCCGCTGTATTAATGAGACTTGTGACATCAGATTGTGTAATAGTTGGAGAGCAGAGGGATGATACAGGACCTTAGGATGTGGGACCACACGGGCCAGAGAGCTGTGCAGGCCGCTTTAATAATGAGACTTGTGAAATTAGATTGTGTAATAGTGGGAGAGCAGAGGGTTGCTAAGGGACCTCAGGCAGTGGGACCACAGGTGCCAGAGAGCTGTGCAGGCCGCGGTAATAATGAGACTTGTGACATCAGTTTGTGCAATAGTGGGAGAGCAGAGGGTTGCTACGGGACCTCAGGCCGTGGGACCACAGGTGCCAGAGAGCTGTGCAGGCCGCTGTAATAATGAGACTTGTGACACAGATTGTGTAATAGTGGGAGAGTAGAGGGTTGCTACGGGACCTCAGGCCACAGAGCTATGCAGGTCGCTGTAATAATGAGACTTGTGACATCAGATTGTGTAATAGTGGGAGAGCAGAGGATTGCTACGCGACCTCAGGCCGTGGGACCACAGGGGCCAGAGAGCTGTGCAGGTCGCTGTAATAATGAGACTTGTGACATCAGATTGTGTAATAGTGGGAGAGCAGAGGGTTGCTACGGGACCTCAGGCCGTGGGACCACAGGGGCCATATAGCTGTGCAGGCCGCTGTAAAAATCAGGCTTGTGACATCAGATTGTGTAATAGTGGGAGAGCAGAGGGTTGCTACGGGACATCAGGCAGTGGGACCATTGGGCCAGAGAGCTGTGCAGGCCGCTGTAATAATGAGACTTGTGACATAAGATTGTGTAATAGTGGGAGAGCAGAGAGTTGCTACGGGACCTCAGGCCGTGGTACAACAGGGGCCAGAGAGCTGTGCAGGCCGCTGTAATAATGAGACTTGTGACATCAGATTGTGTAATAGTGGGAGAGCAGAGGGTTGCTACGGGACCTCAGGCCGTGGGACCACAGGGGCCAGAGAGCTGTGCAGGCCGCTGTAATAATGAGACTTGTGACATCAGATTGTGTAATAGTGGGAGAGCAGAGGGTTGCTACGGGACCTCAGGCCGTGGTACCACAGGGGCCAGAGAGCTGTGCAGGCCGCTGTAATACTGAGACTTGTGACATCAGATTGTGTAATAGTGGGAGAGCAGGGGGTTGCTACGGGACCTCAGGCCATGGGACGACATGGGTGAGAGAGCTGTGCAGGCCGCTGTAAAAATCAGGCTTGTGACATCAAATTGCATAATAGTAGGAGAGCAGAGGGATGCAAGGGACCTTAGGCAGTGGGACCAAAGGGGTCACACGGCTGTGCAGGCTGCAGTAATAATGAGATTTGTGACATCAGTATGTGTAATAGTGGGAGAGCAGAGGGTTGCTACGGGACCTCAGGCCATGGGACGACAGGGGCCAGAGAGCTGTGCAGGCCGCTGTAATAATGAGACTTGTGACATCAGATTGTGTAATAGTGGGAGAGCAGAGGGTTGCTACGGGACCTTAGGCAGTGGGACCACAGGGTCCGTAGAGCTGTGCAGGCCACTGTAATAATGAGACTTGTGACATTAGACTGTGTAATAGTGGGAGAGCAGAGGGTTGCTACAGGACCTCAGGCCACAGAGCTGTGCAGGCCGCTGTAATAATGAGCCTTGTGACATCAGGTTGTGTAGTAATGAGAGAGAAGGGTGTTGCTACGGGACCACTGGGCCAGAGAGCTGTGCAGGCCGCTGTAATAATGAGACTTGTGACATCAGATTGTGTAATAGTGGGAGAGCAGAGGGTTGCTACGGGACCTCAGGCCATGGTACCACAGGGGCCAGAGAGCTGTGCAGGCCGCTGTAATAATAAGACTTGTGACATCAGATTGTGTTATAGTGGGAAAGCAGAGGGTTGCTACGGGACCTCAGGCCGTGGTACCACAGCGGCCAGAGAGCTGTGCAGGCCGCTGTAATAATGAGACTTGTGACATCAGATTGTGTAATAGTGGGAGAGCAGAGGGATGCTATGGGACCTCAGTCCGTGAGACCACAGGGGCCACAAAGCTGTGCAGGCCGCTTTAATAATGCGACTTGTGACATCAGATTGTGTAATAGTGGGAGAGCAGAGGGTTGCTACGGGACCTCAGGATGTGGGACCACAAGGGCCAGCGTGCTGTGCAGGCTGCTTTAATAATGAGACTTGTGACATCAGATCGTGTAATAGTGGGAGAGCAGAGGGTTGCTACGGGACCTCAGGCAGTGGGACCACAGGGGTGAGAGAGCTGTGCAGGCCAGAGAGCTGTGCAGGCCGCTTTAATAATGAGACTTGTGACATCAGATTGTGTAATAGTGGGAGAGCAGAGGGTTGCTACGGGACCTCAGGCCACAGAGCTGTACAGGCCGCTGTAATAATGAGCCTTCTGATATCAGATTGTGTAATAGTGGGAGAGCAGAGGGTTGCTACGGAACCTCAGGCTGTGGGACCACAGGGGCCAGAGCGCTGTGCAGGCCGCTGTAATAATGAGACTTGTGACATCAGATTGTGTAATAGTGGGAGAGCAGAGGGTTGCTACGGGACCTCAGGCCACAGAGCTGTACAGGCCGCTGTAATAATGAGCCTTCTGATATCAGATTGTGTAATAGTGGGAGAGCAGAGGGTTGCTACGGAACCTCAGGCTGTGGGACCACAGGGGCCAGAGCGCTGTGCAGGCCACTGTAATAATGAGACTTGTGACATCAGATTGTCTAATAGTGGGAAAGCAGAGGGATAAAATGTACCTTAGGCAGTGGGACCACAGGGCTGTGCAGGCCGCTGTAATAATGAGACTTGTGACATTAGACTGTGTAATAGTGGGAGAGCAGAGGGTTGCTACGGGACCTCAAGCCAGAGAGCTGTGCAGGCCGCTGTATTAATGAGACTTGTGACATCAGATTGTGTAATAGTTGGAGAGCAGAGGGATGATACAGGACCTTAGGATGTGGGACCACACGGGCCAGAGAGCTGTGCAGGCCGCTTTAATAATGAGACTTGTGAAATTAGATTGTGTAATAGTGGGAGAGCAGAGGGTTGCTACGGGACCTCAGGCCGTGGGACCACAGGTGCCAGAGAGCTGTGGAGGCCACTGTAAAAATCAGGCTTGTGACATCAGATTGTGTAATAGTGGGAGAGCAGAGGGTTGCTACGGGACCTCAGGCCGTAGGACCACAGGGGCCATAGAGCTGTGCAGGCCGCTGTAATAATGAGACTTGTGACATCAGATTGTGTAATAGTGGTAGAGCAGAGGGTTGCTACGGGACCTCAGGCAGTGGGACCACAGGGGCCAGAGAGCTGTGCAGGCCGCTGTAATAATGAGACTTGTGACATCAGATTGTGTAATAGTGGGAGAGCATAGGGTTGGTACGGGTCCTCAGGCCGTGGGACCACAGGTGCCTGAGAGCTGTGCAGGCCGCTGTAATAATGAGACTTGTGACATCAGATTGTGTAATAGTAGGAGAGCAGAGGGTTGCTACGGGACCTCAGGCCACAGAGCTGTGCAGGTCGCTGTAATAATAAGACTTGTGACATCAGATTGTGTAATAGTAGGAGAGCAGAGGGTTGCTACGGGACCTCAGGCCACAGAGCTGTGCAGGTCGCTGTAATAATGAGCCTTGTGACATCAGTTTGTGTAATAGTGGGAGACCAGAGGGTTGCTACGGCACCTCAGGCCGTGGGACCACAGGGGCCAGAGCGCTGTTCAGGCCGCTGTAATAATGAGACTTGTGACATCAGAATGTGTAATAGTGGGAGAGCAGAGGGGTGCTACAGGACCTTAGGCCGTGGGACCACAGGGGCCAGAGAGCTGTGCAGGCCGCTGTAATAATGAGACTTGTGACATCAGATTGTGTCATAGTGGGAGAGCAGAAGGTTGCTAAGGGGCCACATGGGCCAGAGATGTGCAGGCCACTGTAATAATGAGAGTAGTGACATCAGATTGTGTAATAGTGTAATCTGTGTGTGAGATGGACATTTGCACTACTGATGCCCATGTCCTACCTGTCTCTGTGCAAGGTGGAAGCCTGTAGTGATGATGCCCATGTGTTCTCTGTGTATGCGAGGGAAGCTTCCACTACTGTTCCTCAAGTGCTTCTTATCTGTGTGTGAGTTGGAAGGTTGCACTACTCATGCCCATGTCGTACCTGTCTGTGTACACAATGGAATCTTGCACTCCTGATGCCCTTGTTGTAACTGTTTGCTTGTGAGATGGAAGCTTCCTCTACTGATGCCCATGCCCTACCTTAGCACAATGGAAGCTTGTACTACGGACATCTGTGTACACGATGGAAGCTTGAACTGCTGATGACCATGTCGTATCTGTCTTTGTTCACGATGTAAGCTTGCACTACTGATGCCCATGGGCGGCCTGTCTGTGTGTGAGCTAGAAGCTTGCACTGCTGATACCCATGTTGTACCTATCTGTGTTTGAGATGGAAGCTTGCACTGCCGATGCCCATGTTGTACCTATCTGTGTTTGAGATGGAAGCTTTCACTGCCGATGCCCATGTTGTACCTATCTGTGTTTGAGATGGAACCTTGCACTGCCGATGCCCATGTTGTACCTATCTGTGTTTGAGATGGAAGCTTGCACTGCCGATGCCCATGTTGTACCTGTCCATGCGTGAGATGGAAGCTTGCACTGCTGATGCCCATGTTGTACCTGTCCATGTGTGATATGGAAGCTTGCACTGCTGATGCCGATGTCGTATCTGTCTTTGAACACGATGAAAGCTTGCACTGCTGATGCCCATGTCGTATCTGTCTTTGTACACGATGGAAGCTTGCACTGCTGATGCCCATGTTGTACCTGTCCATGTGTGAGATGAAGGCTAGCACTGCCGATGCCCATGTCGTATCTGTCTTTGTACACGATGGAAGCTTGCACTACTGATGCCCATGTCATACCTGTCTGAGTACACGATGGAAGCTTGCACTGCTGATGCCCATGTTGTACCTGTCCATGTGCGCGATGAAAGCTTGCACTGCTGATGCCCATGTTGTACCTGTCCATGTGTGATATGGAAGCTTGCACTGCTGATGCCCATGTCGTATCTGTCTTTGTACACGATGGAAGCTTGCACTGCCGATGCCCATGTCGTATCTGTCTTTGTACACGATGGACGCTTGCACTGCTGATGCCCATGTTGTAACACGCAATGCGTGAGATGGAAGCATGCACTGCCGATGCCCATGTTGTACCTGTCCATGTGTGAGATGAAGGCTAGCACTGCCGATGCCCATGTCGTATCTGTCTTTGTACACGATGGAAGCTTGCACTACTGATGCCCATGTCATACCTGTCTGAGTACACGATGGAAGCTTGCACTGCTGATGCCCATGTTGTACCTGTCCATGTGTGAGTTGGAAGCTTGCACTGCTGATGCCTATGTTGTATCTGTCCATGTGTGATATAGAAGCTTGCACTGCCGATGCCCATGTCGTATCTGTCTTTGTACACGATGGAAGCTTGCACTGCCGATGCCCATGTTGTACCTGTCTTTGTACACGATGGAAGCTCGCACTGCCGATGCCCATGTTGTATCTGTGTTTGTACACGATGGAAGCTTGCACTGCCGATGCCCATGTTGTACCTGCCTGTGTGTAAGATGGAAGCTTGCAGTGCCGATGCCCATGTTGTACCTGTCCATGTGTGAGATGGCACTTGCACTGCTGATGCCCATGTTGTACCTGTCCATGTGTGAGATGGAAGCTTGCACTGCTGATGCCCCTGTTGTATCTGTCCATGTGTTATATAGAAGCTTGAACTGCCGATGCCCATGTCGTATCTGTCTTTGTACACGATGGAAGTTTGCACTGCCGATGCCCATGTTGTACCTGTCTTTGTACACGATGGAAGCTCGCACTGCCGATGCCCTTGTTGTATCTGTGTTTGTACACGATGGAAGCTTGCACTGCCGATGCCCATGTTGTACCTGCCTGTGTGTAAGATGGAAGCTTGCAGTGCCGATGCCCATGTTGTACCTGTCCAAGTGTGAGATGGCAGCTTGCACTGCTGATGCCCATGTTGTACCTGTCCATGTGTGAGATGGAAGCATGCACTGCCGATGCCCATGTTGTACCTGTCCATGTGTGAGATGAAGGCTTGCACTGCTGATGCCCATGTTGTACCTGTCCATGTGTGAGATGGAAGCTTGCACTGCTGATGCCCATGTTGTATCTGTCCATGTGTGATATAGAAGCTTGCACTGCCGATGCCCATGTCATATCTGTCTTTGTACACGATGGAAGCTTGCACTGCCGATGCCCATGTTGTACCTGTCTTTGTACACGATGGAAGCTCGCACTGCCGATGCCCATCTTGTATCTGTGTTTGTACACGATGGAAGCTTGCACTGCCGATGCCCATGTCGTGTCTGTCTTTGTACACGATGGATGCTTGCACTGCCGATGCCTGTGTCGTATCTGTCTATGTACACAATGGTAGCTTGCACTGCCGATGCCCATTTTGTACCTGTCCATGCGTGAAATGGAAGCTTGTACTGCTGATGCCCATGTTGTACCTGTCCATGCGTGAGATGGAAGCTTGCACTGCCGATGCCCATGTCGTATCTGTCTTTGTACACGATGGAAGCTTGCACTACTGATGCCCATGTCATACCTGTCTGAGTACACGATGGAAGCTTGCTGTACTGATACCCATGTCCCATTTATGTGCACGATAGAAGCTTACTGTACTTATGCCCCTGTGCTGCCTGTCTGTGTTTGAGATAGAAGCTTGCACTACTGATGCCCATGTGATATCTGAGTATGCGAGTGAAGCTTGCATTACTAATGCTCATGTCCTAACTGTTCATGTGCACTATAGAGGCTTACTGTGCTTCTGCCCATGCCTACCTATGTGGAGCACATTGCACCACTGATGCCCATGTGATACATTTTCTGTTTGTCTTGGTGCAGTTAGAGAAAATCTTTTTGCTAAACAGAAGCCAATGATTGCTGCTGCTTGGATATTGCTGCCCCAGATGCAGGGGTGGGTTGCTGCTTCTGTCAGGGTTGTTGGGACAAGGGGGAGCTAGTGTTCCTCTTTGCAGAAGGACGTGTGTCTTTTTTCCCCTCGTCTTGTGGAGGAAGAGTGAGAGGTGTGACTGAGCTGTCCTGTGCCAGCCGGCAGACCTGGCTCACTGCAGACTGATAGAAAGGAGCTTTTATTCAGGCCACAACTTTTGGAAAAGGGCAACTCCTTAAAATGTTACACTATGGCAAATAAATAGCAAAAGTGCATCTCTTTTACAATTAAAACTGTCAAAATGTCGCACAACGTTTGTAACTGTTTTCGGCTTCGCTTTATAAACACAAATACATGTTTTGCCATGCGCTGGCCAAAAACGTACAGTTTGGCTAAGATGCCCCCCTTGGAACAGCAGGGGAGTCAATCTACAGCAGTTGTGATGGGGCAGGTAAAACCTACACAAGTCATCATAGCAGAAGTAGCAAACCCTGTGCACTCGAGAGCGTCACCTGTCGCCGTGCATGTAATCCAGCCAAAAATGTTTTACGGGCACGGATGTGGCCAGTCAGACAGTGATAATTCTCCTCTCTCTTTCTTCACCAGATGCCTAAACCGTCACTTCGACTGCCGCCTTTTCAACCTCTGCCATCTATTTACAACTCAGGAAGCAAACACTTTCATCAGTGCCCTAGTTTTGAACATGCATGTGCGAGCATATGGCATTATGTACTGTTCCAAGACTCTTTACCGTTCCAAGATGGCGGATGCCACTTGTAGCAGTAAATTAAAAAATGAATACAAAAGTTTTTTTTTAAATACATAGACTCAGCACAAAATGGGTGCTGCGATCGCTCCAGTTTTATTTTTTTTGTATTTTAAGGACTGGCGCAGAAGAGATCCATACCGAGGGGTGCAACAGGGAGTGGGCAGGAGCACAATGCAGTGAGATAGAATAAAATAGCCCAGCAAAGTCCCACGCATCAGGTATTGGACTAATGCATTTCAGTGTGGCTGTCCGCATCACTGCACTGAAATGAAAAGTAACTCATATATTGCCTCCTCAACTGTCAAGTAAGTGTGGGCTGTGAACTTCACTCCACTTGTGATGTTTTCCGCACTCTGCGTTACGTGGAGCTCGCGGACTTCCGAAAAACTCTGCTTCGCGTAGCAGAGCAGAGTCATTGTCCTCGCTCGCATTCGTCTATGTCAAGTTGGCGACCGCAAGCGAGGACAATCCACCTCCCAGCAAGATTTTTCCTCGTTCGCAATCGTCATCATCAAGTTGGCGAGCAAAAGCGTGGAAAATCGACCTCCCAGTGAGATTTCTCAACGCGGGCGGTCAGATTTCTCATTGCGAGTGGTCGCGTATGCTCTCAGCCCTCATGTTGAGAAACCGTCCGTTCGCGTTGAGAAAGCTGCCGCTTGAGTAAACATCTACCCGAGCGGCTAAAAGGAAGCAGCGCCCGCTTGCTCTGTGCATGTTGGCGTTCCCGATGATTGCACAGTGCGAACAAGCACCTGGCACTGAAAATCACCGTGCATGGCATTTATCTTTATCTAACGGACTCCGCTGCTCGCGGTACTCTGGGTATTGCGGTGAAGTTTTTTTGCACCTCGCGGTAGTTCCGCGCAGTGGAACTCAACGAACTCCGAACTGAGGATTACTGTCAAGGTGCCCGGAGTGCTCCCTGCCAATACACCGTTTAGTGACTGAATGCTGGAGTGGCAGCGTGCACTTCCCCTGGAAGGCTAGGGGGCTGTCTGAGCTCTAGAAGCTACTGCTACAATGTTACTAACAGATCTGTTATGATTCAATCACCATACGGCAGCAGCATATTTCGGATACATTTCACTGACGTCAGGAGGTATGAGTCAGTCAATGCCCTACGACTACTAGGGAGACGGTGTAGTCAGCCAGTGAGGTCACGCGTGAGTTAGTGAGACTCTGTAATAGGCGGGTGGGTCCTGCCGCCCGGGCTGTGAGCGGGCGTCAGTTGAATCAGAAAGAACGTTTTGGCAGGCTGCTCAGATGGCGACGGTGTAGTGCAGCTCGAGGTAATGAATGTCCCACTATGCCAATTAACCCAGCCCTGACCAAACCATAGACTAGCAGCCGCCGGAGTGATAGCCACAATTTCTAGCACAACCATTCCCCACACTCTTTCCTATAACATCTTTTATTGAGGGTATATCTAGATGAGGCAATGATGGTTTTTGACAGTATTTTCCATCCAGTTAGATACTATTTTCAATGGTAGATAAATGATTGATATGAATGAATAACCATTGTTTTTTGTTTGGGTGTTATTACGGACTTTGGTCGATTGAGTCCGTTATCACTTTTGTGTATTGATGGCGTTCACTGCATTGAACCATGGAGCTGCCAGATTGAGTGGTGTGCAGATGCCCAGAACACAACAGCCTGACTACACGTATCTAGCTGAGCCGAGCCACTAGGCAAGCACCAATCGTGCTCGGCAGGTGGTATCGAAGTTGGGTTGCGTGGCCAGCCACCACCTGGACTCTGCAAAACAGTGAATGGCCAACACCGGATATATCATTCTAAAATTAGCCATCCTAAGAAATGTGCTTTCACAATTTGCATGCAAACACAACACACACAAACACACACCCATCAATCAGGTTGCAAGGGGACTAGGCTTGTGCCCTTCCATATCTAGTGCTTATTTTTGTAAGATTTCAATTAATCAAACAAAATAAAATGAACTTGAAACTTTAAACTTTGTGCTTTGCAGCATCAACAAGATAGAGGCACTCGTTGCTCAAATGGGTGTAATTTCTGATATTTATATGTTTCCCTCGTCGTTTTTGCTTGGTTTTGCTCACGAGAAAGTGTCACTCAATGTATGTGAAATGTCTCTCATAATTACACTGAAATCAAGAGAGTGTCACACATAGCAATCAGAAACCTTGGCAGCTATAAAACAAAAGTGAAAACGAAAAGGCTGAGAGTAGCAATGGACAAGTTGGGGGTAGGGATAAGAGGGGGCAACACGGAGTACATGGGGGAGGTACTTAAGGGTGGAAGCTGCACACAAGAGTAGAAAAAAACACATGCATGTTCATTTATTGCTAAAAGAGAAAAGTAATTCCCTGAACGCGTGTAGAACCACACAAGTCATTCAATCCAACAAATAGTAAAGACCTAATATTCCATGGGAAGGACAAACACAAGAAGAAATATTCGAAACAAGAAAATGAGAATGGCAAGAAGGCCAACCAGTGGTAATCAAGGTGGGCTGGACCTAAGCACATTGTAAATTTTGGTACGGTCTAATACCCAGGGCACAAGCCCTATAAAGAGAAGTGGGGGAAGGGGTACTAACAAAGTTAGGCAGTATAAAAGTGACATCATGTTGTGTGCTATCACGCCGTATGACGTCACGATGTGTGGCATTGCAACGTGGCATCACTGGAAGTAACATCACAAGTAGTGACTTCAAATATTAGGAACGCAGAGATATGTTTATCAGGTATATCATGATTACATTTAAGAGCATTAGGGGATTTAATAAATGAGATTTGGTGTCAGAGTAGTGAAAAAAAATGTGGCACAAACCCGGTGCAAAATCTGGGCCTTGCATTTTTTTTAAACCATGCCACAATGTAATTGGCCACAAGGAGAAGCATGGTAGTAGATCTGCTAGGCCTAATTGCTTACAAAGTGTGCATTTTTTTTTTTATGAGTTTAAGGCATCTGTTGCAGCTGTGCCCAAGATATCTCAGAAAATAGTAATGAAGGTGAGATAACTTTCGAGGTTAATGCATTTGTTAGAGAGATCTGAATTTTGTGTAATCCCAGATTTGAATCAAAGTAGCATAGAGCGTTAATGTGTCTCCTGCAAAGCACAGTATGTAACATGCAGATGTCAGATATTTATTTTTTGTAGCTAGGAAAGGGGGCCACTGCCTTTAACACAGTGATCCTTTTGTTACTTGCCGTTCATAAATTGTATTCCTTCTAATTTAGCACAGTGAGCTCCCAAGGGAATGTGGTTCCTACACCTTGTAACCCTCATTGTCTCATGTAACGCATCTTGTACATTGATTTACACACTTACATGATTTATTGTCAATGTATAATGTGTATGCTACGTAAAGTGCTCCGACACCCTGCATTGGGATGAGAAGCACTATAAATGGACTAAATAGTGATAAAAATAGTGCTATTTAACTTGTTATCTGTGTAAATAATGGGACTGGCTAGAGCATCTGACTTTCTCACAGGGCATTCACTTATATACAGGGACTGAACAAAGACAAAAGCAGACTTCTCTTAAGTACCATTTTCATTTAGGTGTGATGCACCAGGTTGCCTCCAGTCAGGATACCCGATCAAAAGGAGGCGTGATGGCCGATTAACTTTTTCGACCTTTATCTTAGTCCCAGCTGGAGGTGGAAAAAATCCCTTACCTTCCCGTCAAATTACTACTGGGAATAGAAAGCATGCTACAATGGTTCTGCTCGAGATAACCTTATTGCTTTGAAGAAAAGGAAATCGAGAATTAAACAAGAACAGTTGCTTGATACCTGTAAAATAAGTATGAAAAATGTAGCATTTACATTGGTTAAGTCATGGAATGCACATCAAATAACGTTGGAACACAGATCAACGCAAAACGTATATGCTTGCAAAAGAATCTTCTGCAAAAGGTGACATGTGGAACGGTGACATTGAGTGCTCAGTGACAGTGGTGCAGTGCATATATACAAGGTGATATTATGTACAATTATTTAGAGAGGGAACTAGAATGCGTTCAGAACGAAGGTATAACTCTGGTAGAAAGGAGATTTGCTTATTGATTTAAAACCCAGAGATTTGATGGAGCTGAACCATATATATTTGTTGATGTTTTGACCCTGACAAATCATTATAGGAATATCATGGTGGGTCTTCTTCAGGACAAATTAGAGTGTTGACAGCCCAACAAGTGGGAGGTCTCTCTGAGGTGTCCCTCGCTGTGTGGAAACCGTCAATAGATCTGTATGCGTCAGAAAAGCTCGGGAGTGACGATTGCTTCATAGAATAAAACCCTAACATGATGTGGTATTCAATTCCAGAAGGTGGAGGACACAAGAATTTATGAGGTCCATCAGGGTGCCAGGCGACAATCCTGGATAGATACGCTCAGTTGCAAACAATCACATCTATCCAGGATTGTCGCCTGGCCCCTCTGATGGGCTTTCAACACTCTCTCTTGTACTGAAAAAGACCCGACATGACATTCCAATAATGCTTTGTCAGGGTTGAAATGTCAACAAATATATATGGTTCAGCTCCATCAAATCTCTGGGTATTAAATCAATAAGCATACCTGCTTTATAGCCTACCTTCGTTCTGACCGCATTCTAGTTCCCTGTGTAAATAATTGTACATAATGTCACCTTGTATATATGCACTGCACACTATCACTGAGTACTCAATGTCACTGTACCACATGTCACCTTTTTCAGTATTTCTTGTATTGACAGCCCTCTGATTACTTGTTAACATTGATTTAAGCTTTAACTGATTGAAAAGAAGAGTCTTTTGGAAGCATTTACTATTAGGTGTTTTGATTTGATCTGTGTTCCAACGTTATTTGATATGCATTCCATGACTTAACCAATGTAAATGCTACACGTTTCATACTTATTTAACAGGTATCAAGCAACTGTTCTTGTTTCATTCTTAATTTCATTTCATTTAAGCAATTAGATTCTCCCTGACAGAACCATTGTAGCTTGTTATATACATACCCAGGTTCCGAGGGACACAGGGTCACCCCATTGTTGCTATATCTGGAATAGAACGCAGACAGCATTCAGGCGCTTTTAAATATGTCCCAGTGTATGAAAATTACACCGGAAAAGTTCAGCCTATTTCAGTGGGGCCCAACTTCTTGGCAGGGTGGACAGCATCTACCTTGTGAAGATAGTGAGTGGAACTGCGTACTCACCAGTACCACAGACTTGTGCCCTGCTAAAAGCTATCTGTAGGCGAAATCTATCAAAACAACGCACAGGTGAGCCACAGACATTGGACCAGCACACAATGCCCGACTACCCGCCCTGCCATCATCCACACCTGCGCCTTGTCATAGAGTTACAGCGCTCGTCCTCACGCGCCCTCAACGGAACATATTCTTCCTGCTTCTGAATGTAATGTCCTCTTCGCCCTCAATCAAATTATCTCTTGAGAAGCATCTGCGTTTGGGAGAAGCTGGCGGGCTCCGAGTCCTCACAACAGGGTAAGGTTGGAGCCCCCCCCCCCCCAGCACACGGGTTCTCACGGACCTTTGTGCAGTCTGTCTACATCAGCTGCCACCAATCTTTTGCCCACCGTGGCTAGAGTTTCCGCGACCTGTATTCGTGCTATATTTGCTTGCTATGTGCTATAACATATAGATAATCTCAGAAATAAAGAATAGAATGGTTTTGTGGTGTGTGCTTCATAAATTGTCTAATCTCTCCTCACAAGCAAGCCATTTCACAAATTGTGCACTAGATGGCGCTGTTCAACCTTCCAATGACACCCTCTGTTGCCCGCAATCTTTGGGAAAGAACAAACGTATTTTTTTGGTCCTGGCCTGCTAGTCAGTGCAGCTGTTTAATTGCAAATGACTTATTAGGGACATGTTGGTAGCTGACCCAGAAAGCAGCTCTGCTGATTGCTTTTCATAGGATTTTATATTCCACAATTTACTTTTCGTGTTTCTGTTCAAAGCTTTTATTTTTTTAAGACACAAAACCAATGGAAAGGAGAACACTACCAAAGTTCAAAACACCTTGCTATGACCCCCACTCATATGAGTAGGGAAACCCATTAGGTTTTTAAAAGAACCCTCACCCACTGAGGGTGGCTTGCTTCATCATAGGGTTCCCACCGAGACGCCTTGCAAATCTGCGTGTGCAGCGACACCTGGATTACAGCGGTGCGGGGTATCGTGGGAATCAGTAAAATAAAATGAACAAGCATTTACAATGCAATGGTTTCGCCTTTGGAAAAGTTAGAACTATTGGCATTGTAAATGACAAAATTTGTATTTATGTGTTGGTTTTGAAAACAGATAAATAAATGGCATTGTCATTTACATTGCCATTAGCTTAATCTCTACAGTCACTCTGCAGTCCCTAGCACTCCATAGCACTCCCTAGTCACTCTGCAGTCCCTAGCACTCCCTAGCCCTCCCTAGTCACTCTGCAGTCCCTAGCACTCCCTAGCCCTCCCTAGTCATTCTGCACTTCTAGCACTCCCTAGCCCTCCCTAGTCACTCTGCACTCCCTAGCCCTCCCTAGTCACTCTGCACTCCCTAGCACTCCCTAGTCACTCTGCACTCCCTAGCACTCCCTAGCCCTCCCTAGTCACTCTGCACTCCCTAGCACTCCCTAGTCACTCTGCACTCCCTAGCCCTCCCTAGCCCTCCCTAGTCACTCTGCACTCCCTAGCACTCCCTAGCCCTCCCTAGTCACTCTGCACTCCCTAGCACTCCCTAGTCACTCTGCACTCCCTAGCACTCCCTAGCCCTCCCTAGTCACTCTGCACTCCCTAGTCACTCTGCACTCCCTTGCACTCTGCACTCCCTTGCACTCTGCACTCCCTTGCACTCTGCACTCCCTTGCACTCTGCACTCCCTTGCACTCTGCACTCCCTCGCACTCTACACTCCCTCGCACTCTGCACTCCCTCGCACTCTGCACTCCCTCGCAAACTGCACTCCCTCACACTCTGCACTCACTCTGCACTCCCTCGCACTCTGCACTCCCTCGCACTCTGCACTCCCTCGCACTCTGCACTCCCTTGCACTCTGCACTGCCTAGTCACTCTGCACTCCCTAGTCACTCTGCACTCCCTAACACTCCTTAGTCACTCTGCACTCCCTAGCACTCCCTAGTCACTCTGCACTCCCTAGCACTCTGCAGTCACTCTGCACTCCCTAGCAATCTGCACTCCCTAGCACTCCCTAGCACGCCCTAGCAGTTGGGTACAGGTGCTTTCAGTCGGCTATGGTAAGGTGTCTGTCAGATTTCACTTGGGATTTTTGCATGCATACACAGAGAAAAACACAAATTCTCATCTCAGTTTTGAACGCCCTAAAATGATTTGGTTATTTTACAAAATATTATTTCCCCTTACTTAGTCCCCCTACAGACCCGCATCCATCCCTCCTTCCACTGCCCCTAATGCCCCTCTTTGAGTCCTGCCATCATGTAATATATTTTAACATTATATGCCAGCGTGATTATGGGGAAATCTGAAGCTCACCCACTCCCCCTAATCTTACTAATCAAGCAACGCCTCTGTCAATGAAGGCTAACACGTGGTTCACAGAAAAATAACCAAGCGAGAATTACTACTCTGAGGCAGAGCTAAAGTGCGTTCTATATACTTTTGCAATTAACAAGTGTGCAAACTGGTAAAGAATTACCTTACATCCGCAATGATAGATGAGCGCTTAAATCATTTGCTTCACAGTGGATCATTTTAAAGGATAAACACGTTGCAGTTTAAGGTCCAACTTTATTTTGCTTTCTTTTTCGTAAAAGGCCACCTTTTATGATTTTGTTCCTCTGCTCTTTTGTAAATTGGGGTTTATCTGGCCTAAAGGTTTATCATGGTAAAGAGAAACTGATCCACTGAATAGTTGCAATGGACACAAACTAATATAGAATGATAACAGACTAGTTTAATGCTTATAAACAGAGTACAAAGGTTTTGATAGTTGCAGACACGTGGAAAAGAATCAATAAAATAATTTTTCTGGTAAAAGCCGTTTGTTTCCAACTATAGGTGTTCTATTATAAGTGTTCTATTGTGCCCATATAAGCACATACTAAAACAAATGATTTATATTTTACTGCAGTTTGCAAATACATAGACATTTTGAGTTCTATGCTAATTGAGTTGTGGTTTAAGATTATATTATTGCTACCAAGAATGTCCTTGCTTTACTAAATATCTTAAAGCTACTGAGTAATGCCCCGGAGCTTTTCCATTATTGCCGTTCAGTGACCTCAGCCGGTAGCTACTCTTTTCAGTTGGGTCCAGGATGTTGCTAATTGAGAAATCTCAGACTCGCACCCCCCTACACCTTTGACTAAGCTACGCCCCTGCCTCCATCCTACTCTCCCGGACACACACTGGCTTCACCAATGCAGGGCTGCCTACTCTGGACTGCGGCTACACCACTGTAGATTGTGGCAACCGCGGCCCCCGCACATGGACTGAGGTCAGGGCCCCCTGAGAGCTGCAGTCAGTATCGAGAGTGTGGCAAGCCTCTCTGTGTGCGGTGCAGTGCTAGTAGCCCCCCTCCCGGAGTTCAGTCCCCGGGGCTCCCTCTCGCCGTCCCTGGATTTGCGCCGCCATTTCGGATACTAATGCGCATGCGCGGGCGCCCGCGCATGCGCATTTCTCATGAGAAATGCGTGGGCGCCCGCGCATGCACATTAGTATCTGAATCGGTGGAGGCGCGAATTGCGGGACGGGGAGAGCGAGCCCCGGGGACCCGGCAGACAAGGTAAGTGTTTTTAAAAGCTTTCTATCCTTTTATTTATGTATTTAGGGAGGGCGGGAGGGAGGCGGACGGCGCGTAGTGGGGCTACGCGGAGTGCGCGGGTGGGCGTAGTTTTGCGCCCACTTTGCGTAGCTCCGCGGAGCCCCACTCCGCACACTACGCCCAGGGTTAATCACAATGTCCTAGGGTTTCACATCGGCCAGCGGCCTCAGTGCGCAGCCCACCCCTTCCAAAGACACGTCCAAAATGGCCAAAACATGCTGGGAAAAAAAAAAACACGCGCCCACAGCTGCATGACGTGCGAAAAGGGGCAGGATGAGAAAAAGATTGCCGGAACGCCCACGAATCGCCTCGTTCCCCACCACTCAAGGCACCTTTAATAAGTTTAACCTTGAGTAAGGTTGAAAACAAAAATGAATGTGATGAGAGGTAGTGTGGATCTCCCACAGCCTTTGTCTACATGTTTCAGCCATTTAGTCAAATAACCACGGACTCAATATGGCTTTCTTCAGGACCGTTACATCCCTGATTGGTGACCACATATGCACTAAGACACGCGGTACTGGTGTGTTAATTCGTGACTTAACGATTTCTTTGCCACTATGCGTGATTATCCGTAGTGAACAAAATGAGAGAGACATCAATTGAGGTAAATAGTAGCAGATTGCGATGATAAATACAAGCAAAGGTGGCGCAGCGTGCACACGCCATGCACTGTGTTCCAAGCATGCTGAAACATACATCTTATACTTAGAAATCTATTTTTATATGCTCCCCAAAATTCACAAGAACCAAACTTCTCCCCTTGGATGCCTGATGCCTGATTGTTCCGGGAATAGGCTCACTATTGGAACCGTTATCTCGTTTCTGCAATTTTTTTCTCAAACCCCTAATACAAGGCACTGCCATGTATCTCAAGGATACTAATGGCCTTGTTTACAAGAAAATTACGCAGCGTGGCACCCCAAGCCATGTTGCTGCGCCGAGCTGCGTCATTTTCAAAGCACAGGGATGCATCATATTAACAACAATATGACGCATCTATGTGCTTTCCCCTGCGCTGTGCACAACTGGCTGCCAAGCGCCAGTACAGGCACCTTTGCTTCATTTTGCAAGAGGTCCTGCATTGCAGGGATGATTGTTTTTCTACATGAAGGGACACCTACCTACACAAAAACAATCATTGATGCCATTTTCCTCTCTTTATGCATGCTGCATAATATAGCACGCACAGAAAGAGGAAAAGTATTTCTCCTCATTGCGCCACTCCTACACCTCCCTCGGGCGGGGTAGTGACACACCTACACTGCAATGGGCTTATAAATGAGGCTCTGATGATTTTCTGATCCTGCTAAACGAGATTGAACGAGATTGAGTATAATCCAGAAAGGAACTTACTGTTAAGTCTGGACATTTAAAGCTTGTATACAAGCCTCCCACAGGAGGAGACACTTACAGTAAGTAATATAAGTACTACATACCAGCAAACTCTATAGAAATACCATAAGGCTATGGAAGCGGTACATAGGTGACATTTGGATCCTTTAAGAGGGGGGATAGCGCTTCCACCATTCCCTTCTTGACTTGGATGTATTAATTCTGACAGCAATTTAAAGTCCACACATAGAGTGGACAGGGATTCAATCACATTCTTGGATGTGAATATCTATGCTGAGCAGGGCAAGCTACAAAACAAAATGTACCATAAACATACAGATAGGAACACAATGCTAAAATCTAACCGTTTCCATCCCAGAACTCGGAGAGAAAACCTGCCTGACAATTCCTTAGAATCAGGAGGTACTGCTGTAAACGTCTGATTTCAAACTCCAAGCTAAGACCTTCACAGAAAAATGAGGAGCTCATGATTATCCAGAGAAGATTATAAAAACAACTTGTAATTGTGCCAGGAATCAAAACATGGAAGCCCTGTTCGAAAACCATGGATGCATAAATACCACAAATCCCCTTACATGCATCACTGCCTTCAACACCATCTCCTATCAAGTTAGGAAGGTAATTACAAATAGTTGCTCATTCTGCGGACAGAAAAATTAAAATGGGAGAAAACATTATTCTCCTACCAAAGATCAAGAAGCCTGAATGATAATTTAGTGTTCACCCACCCCAAAAGGAATATTGGAAGGAAGAAAACTGTTCTCAATAATTGGGACCTTCCTGATGTCATGTGACACTATGCGTAGGGCAATTGTAGCATTTGCCACATGACTTCCACCATGAATACTCTGTATATAGGACCAGGGAGAGTGTGTGTAGCAAACTGCTCGTTTAGACATGCCCCCCCTCACTTTTTTGCCTTGTATTTGATGCAATTTTGACAAAAGTGCACTGGATTCTTGCTATGCGGGTCTCCAGTGCTAGATCTCTTTCCCTAAACTGTACAATTGTTTCCCCAATTGGCTATACCTTTAGCACCACTGTAAGTCCCTCGTAATTGGTACCCTGGTACTCAGGGTAAGAAGGCCAAAGAGGGTCCCTACGGGCTGCTGCATGTATTGTGCCACCCTAAGTGACCCCTCAGCACCCTCAGGCAAACTACTATTGCAGGCTGCGTGACATGGTGCAGACAAAATTGAATACAAGACATAGCACACCTCCTATGTGCCATGCCTGCAGAACATGTAAGCAATATATATGCCACCCCTACTGAAGAAATGTAGTCTTCATTCTCAGGGAATACTTACTAATAAAAAAAGAACTTGGCACAGAAGCTGAAAATATGAAAAGACATCTTTATTAAATTTAATAAGTGAGGCCACGTCACACAGAAGCCGTAGCAACTGAATGAGGTAGTCTGAGGAATACAGAAAACAGAGGCCTTTTATATGCTTAGGGTTACAAACTTCAGCATACAAGTAAGGGACAGTCCTAGCTTTTGCAAGCATGCAAAAAATGCCTAACATGGACATGCAAGTTGAACAAACCTAACATTCTTCTTTGGACAAGCCGGACAAACCCATAATAAAAAGGACCACAACCCATATCATAACCAGACCATAAAAGAAGGAACAGAAAACAGATAAGAAGCAGGATGAGGGGTGTGTGTGTGCATACCAAACTCTACAATGTCTTGTGCTTTGATCCCCAATCTTTCAGCTAAAGGGCAGGAACTGGTTTAACAAGGTCAGCTTCAGGCAACAGGGTCAGTTCACTCAGGTAAAACAGGAGTCAGCATGAACTCGAGCTAAGGTGTACATGTCCTTAAAAGACTAGTTCAGCCACAATCATTGGCCTATGTGAGGGCAACCACAAAATGGCTGCCATACACAATATGGAACCCATGGGTTCAGAATTCACAGAACCTCAGACCCTCCTTTTGCCCTTACATAGGCAATCACTCAGTCTGTATCTGAATCGATGTCAATATTATCCGTTATTCCCTTCACTAAGGCATTATTACTCGAGTTATCTTTCATGGAACGTAAGGGATAGACTTCGTTGGCATAAATAAACATCGTCTGATATGCCCATACAGACCCATTGTAACTAAATGACAGAACCAAATAGGGAATACCTCTATCTGTAGTATGTGGCATAAGACCACACACTCAACAATTAGTGGTGTTCATTACTAACTGGTGTTGATGCAGAAGCTGTACAAAGGAATTATTAGTAAACTCTGACCTCCTAACCAGTTCATGTTCAGATAAAGTATGGAAAGAATGCGAAGAAGTAGTAGTAGGAAGAGACATAGGTTGGGAGGTGGGTACAGATGTCAATTGGGTAGCAAAAACAATCCAACCCACAAAAGACAACGTCATGCTTAAAAATACTAGAAAACATGTTATTAAGAACATATGGACAACAGGAGAAAATAATGACCACTATTACAAATAAAATTATCATTTTTCACAACTCTAAGCAGAAAGCAAATCCTAAAATTATCTAGTAACATTTTTTATGGCTCCTATGCATTTTAGTAACTTATTATATGTTCAGGTGAAACAGTGGTGATCCTTATTAATGCTCTCAGATGAAAATGAATACTCTTCCACAGAGAATGGACTTGATTCTGCTTTTACTAAACAGAATATTGCCAGCAAAACAGCAAAAATTAGTCTCCTAACACCCATTTTATGCAATCGCACGGGAAATACCCAGAGTCCGTCCAAGCCTCTCCGGCAGGCTTCTATTGTTCCACAAGTCCTCTTGTGTTGTTTTCTTCCGCATGGGCCTCTTCATTCTGGTCTTTCATGAAAATGGTCCTTCTCAGTCTCCGTTGGAGTGCCCTCCTGGCAAACACTCGCAGCTTATTTGATAGTCTCAATGTCTCAAGGCAGTGAACCAATATCTCTCCTCTGCGGCAGGCACTACAGATAGTGTTCTCTCCATTGATCATGGGCACAGATCATCTCATGCAGACCCAAGTACTATTAATCAGGAAAGAGCAACAGGCTTCCATACTCAGCAACACTTTCAGACTCCAACACTCGCTTCTCAGTGTCAGAGGATGCTCGGGCTGCTCTTCCATTTAATCATAGGTACCACAATGTAGTGCCTTTTTCCAATCCTGGATCCTCTGGTGCACTGCCTTTCCGTTGGAGCAAAGGAAAGGGGGGTGGTGGCCAAAACTCAGGCCAAGGGGCTCATTGGACTGCCTACTGTCAGAGGTTACCAGCACATGCCAGGTGAAAAACTAAAGCCTCGAAACAACAAGGATTCTTCTCTTTTGCTCTTTTGTAATGAAAACTGGTACTGTGATATCCAATGCCGTCTGAAGGAGCAAGTACGATGCTTTGGAGATATCATGGATGGTGCTCTGGCAATCACTGTCACTGCTTTTCTGGGTGCTGAGACTGTCACTGATGGGAATTAGCTTTTCATCAAAGGTCCGCAGGTTATTATGACTTAATCCCGCAGAACCTAGTGACGTAGGAAATGGGACACATTTGTTATTTTCTTTCAATTTAGTACAAAAACAGTTTGTTTTTAACAAGAGGATTGCAAGCAGGTGGCCTGCAATCTGCGAGGGAGTGGCCATACGCCATGAGACAATTTTGGTGTAGAACACACTGTCATTCTCATAGAATACAAAGACAAAGGCAATAAGCAAAACAGTGCCTCTAATTTCTTCAATTGGGTTTCCATGTGAGAGCATATCCTCTACCATCTAAGGGTAGATAACTATATGAGAATTTTATCTAAATGGATGTCCTCACACATAGTGACTTTGTCTAATAGGGTAAACACATTTTTTCTCTCAATGATTAAGTCTAGGTGTTCCTAAATTCCTGATCTACAACATCTCAAAAGAAAAATCGCATAATAAAGATTATCAGGGACATGAAGTAGGCCTAAAGAAAATTCTTTACAAAACCAGTCTGGTCATACAAAAGGGAATTATACATACTATAGGGGTTTCTGGTACATTACTGTAATCTGGAAGTGTGAACCTAATACAATAATAATAATAAAAGAAGGCTAACTGGTGGAAGGAATATGGAAAAGGGAAAATGGGACTAGGACACAGCTAAAATCCCCAATTACTAGGCACAATGCAACATCAATCAGGGGAGAAGTGACGAAAGAAAAATCTATAGGAAGAACAAGAAATTACTTGGGTGATAGTCAGGCATGTGACACAACACCAAGAGTGGGGGTGATACATAGAAATCAAAATAGTTAGCGAACGTTAGCTCTACCGCTGGCCGCTACACCATATACGGTAATCTCAGCTAATGTTCCAGTTCCTTTTTCAGGGAAAAAAATTAAACCTTGTTTCATTTATGGTACAAGGCCATACACTATTCAGGAAGCAGAAAAAAACTGACTAATGTAATATAAAAAATTAGGTCACCATGCACAAAAGTCACAGATCTATAATTTATCCTTATGTCCGATTCAGGATACATAAATTTAGGGCTGCCTGTTCCTTAAGGGGAGCGGCAGTACGTGACTAACAGCATGTGACACACTTTGATTCTGTATATCTCTTTTTTATTTTCCTTCAAATACCATTAAAGCCAAATTTGACATACACTGAGGAAGTGTTGTCTGTCTTTCTGTGAAATATAGTGTCATAGCAAATCTACCCAACTGTTTGCAGGATACACATCGTCATGTATAGCCCTTCACAACACAGGTAAACTTGTAATAGTATCATAAGCAGCAACATAAAACAAAAAACATTCCAAAAAAAATGCACAAAACGGACATGTCAAGCCATCAGATATACTTGCTGTATATCAAGCACAAAAAGCATAGACAAAACAATAGCATATATAAATGAGCGGTGACGCATAACACCGTGTCAGGTTTAAAATCCTTACCCTCCTTTTTGACAGTAGATCACCAATTAGTAGATATCTGCTGTCAAATACAACTTTCAGACACACAGAACCAGCAAGAACAATTCATGATAGAACCAAATACACAAACATGAAAAATGCATGGACATTTCTTTCCAAAGGAGTTACGCAAAAACACATCTCATTTCAACCAACCAAACTCACGTGTCTTGTCAGCCTTAAAATCACCCAGAACAATCCATGGATGATCTGTGGGTAGAAGCAAAAAAAAATACACAACACACAAAAGAGAGACATTTCTCATAACAAACAGACATAAATTATAACTTTTAATCAGAAGACAAAACATAATACACATGAACAGACACAAAAATAAATTTCCATTGCTTAACTGTTACCATCTTGTCAGTCAGCTTGCATCATTAAGCCATTTTAACTTTCCAAAAGTAAAATTCTTTCACTGACACTCCATGTTATCTTTGGGCCACAATTTCCACTGTAAAAAATAATTCTTAATTGGAAAATCGTTCTCACTTAGGCATGTAGCCTTCAAAATTTCAATAAAAAGCTTTGTCTTATTTTCTGTCTAAGACTTAATGCAATGCTTCATTTTCGGTCAAATAAAAGCAACTAGCAGACATTATTTTTTAGAGGCAGAGATACAAATATATCCTTTCTTCAGAGCATTTAGCATGTGTTGGGACTTTCAAAGAAACCTTTTTCATATTTTCCCTTTGGAATTAAGTACTTTAATTTTGTGGAGAAACCAGAAACCCTTCCTTTTAGAGGCCTGTTTAGCAAGGTCATTCTGCATTTCACAGAGACAATGCCCTAATTTAAAGGTCACAAATGTCAACATGACAGCCTCCTTCCATTGTCTACAGGGAAACTAAAGATAACACCTCAGCGCGACTCGAGCCAGCCCCTGCAGCTGTCCTAGCCCCCAGCTTCTGCTCACTAAGAAGTTTGTCAAAGACAAAAGGCCTGCCGGAGTCCTCCTAACCTGCAATAATTCACTCTATTTAAAACACATGTTATATATATTACTCATGTTAGGGGCTATAATTTATTTCTATACTTATATTATTAAAACATTTACTGTGAATAATTCGCAGAATATAATAACACACATACCAGTTTTTAGAACAAATGCTTGTTTGCAAAGGTACTCATTTCATCAACCTTAAATAGATGAAGGGCTCAGTTAGGTCCAGCCAAAGTTAAAAACCTTCAACCCTGATATTAAACTCAAACCTCTGCACCAGGCACATTGGCTCACTGAGCCATTAAACGCAACCCCAAATGGGAACAACCTGCAAATTTGTGTTTTATACCTAAATGTATGCATTTAAGCTAAGGCACTTTAAAGCTATTTGAAATGGCAAAAATATCCAAATTCGACTTTGATATTTGGGGCACTTAAAAATAAATATCCTATAAGTATGTTACATATTAATCATCCTCAGAATGTTCTTTACACATTACAGATATTAGACATTAGACAGATCTCATGTAAATCCTTAGAAAAATGAGTTTTTTACGCCTGCGCTAAGTGAGATGTCATATGCTAATGTCCTCATTATGCAGTGCAACACAACTCAAATTAAATTATAATGCTAGGAGGTCACAGTATGAGCATTAAGCTTCATGAATAGTAAAAAACGAATTTTGTAGCACTTATTTTTAATAATTATTTTTCATAATTTAATAATTATTTTTAATAAACCCAATCATTTTTAATAATACCACATATAAAAGCAAGCTGAATCCCTTATTTCAGACATAAACAGAAAGGGGTGAAACACTCAGGACACACAATACGGCGCGCTTTAGCCATGCATTTCATAAATAGCGCCAACGCTATTCACTTACAGAAATTGCACTAATGGGAAAACCACAAAGACATTTAAACACACATTTAACCCACAAACCAATACTCAGAACAAAAACAAAAGACAGCCCACAGACTGTACTTAAACCAAACCATTTGTAAATACTAGTTGTAAGTCATATTTACAAGAAACGCTTCTCAATAGTGTTCCAAAAGACTGCAAAAACAGACTGCTGCATATCCAAGAAGCCAAAACACATTTAATTCACTAGCTGTGGCTGGCAGAACACCAAAAAATCGCTCTGCATATCTTCATTTATAAAATTGCGCAGAACAAAGGATCCTTGTTTTGTATTATGTCATATTTTAATTCCCCGGGGATACAAAATCACCAAGGAAGAAATATGTTTGTATACTTAAACCTATTTAAGTATTCCTTCTAGGAGAGCCGGCTACTTAATTTCACATCACACTATGGTACCTTCCAAATAAAGCCACACATTCTTCTTATGTGAGCTTTTAAACAGGCATGCCAAAAATATTGCAAAATATACAATATTATAATCAATGTAGTGCTTAATGTACTTTTCGTACGTGCACCGTTCAACTCAACCAAATAGAGAAAATTCTCCTCATTACCTGTTCTACACAAATTGCAATTCGCATATACAAACCTATACAAATCCAAAGTTGGCCAACACAAATTCCAAAGTTCCAAAGTTACAGTCCTAAATTTGCAAAGACCTGGCATCTTATAGCTCACTAATCTAGCTTCAAAGTTCAAGGGGTTATCAAAAACGATATACTCGCAAATATACGAGCCCCTCGGCTTTGGTAAGTGCAATAACCAAATCAAAACCAAGAAACCAACCCCTCGGCTTTGGTAATTGCAATAACCAAATCAAAACCAAGAAACCCAACAAAGTCGTGGGAGCGACCCACTTGTACTTCTTATTTTTACTAATCAAAAGGTTATCCAAATTCTAACTGTCAAGTTCTACATGACCTAACGGTCTTTTTTAGAATACTCACGCCAAAAAATGTTCTCAGTCAGGAGTGACATCATGTGGAGGATCAAAATCAGGAAGAGCAGAAATATACTGGGCTGCAAAGACGAAGAATCTCCAGAATTCCTGTGCACAGAGTAGTAGAGTCTCGTCCTGTCATCCTCAGTAGATTTCAGTCTTCTGACAAGATCACTCCCACAGAAAGTCACTTCTCTGATGAAGCCCACGTTGGCCGTGCCATTTGAAGAAATGTAGTCTTCATTCTCAGGGAATACATACTAATAAAAAAAGAACTTGGCACAGAAGCTGAAAATATGAAAAGACATCTTTATTAAATGTAATAAGTGAGGCCACGTCACACAGAAGCCGTAGCAACTGAATGAGGTAGTCTGAGTAATACAGAAAACAGAGGCCTTTTATATGCTTAGGGTTACAAACTTCAGCATACAAGTAAGGGGCAGTCCTAGCTTTTGCAAGCATGCAAAAAATGCCTAACATGGACATGCAAGTTGAACAAACCCAACATTCTTCTTTGGACAAGCCAGACAAACCCATAATAAAAAGGACCACAACCCATATCATAAACAGACCATAAAAGAAGGAACAGAAAACAGATAAGAAGCAGGATAAGGGGTGTGTGTGTGCATACCAAACTCTACAATGTCCCGTGCTTTGATTCTCAATCTTGATCAGCTAAAGGGCAGGAACTGGTTTAACAAGGTCAGCTTCAGGCAACAGGGTCAGTTCACTCAGGTCAAACAGGAGTCAGCATGAACTCGAGCTAAGGTGTACATGTCCTTAAAAGACTAGTTCAGCCACAATCATTGGCCTATGTGAGGGCAACCACAAAATTGCTGCCATACACAAAATGGAACCCACGGGTTCAGAATTCACAGAACCTCACTACGGCAGGCCTTACACCCCTAAGGCAGGGTGCAGCATATTACATGTGAGGACATATCTGCCTGAGCAGACATGCCCTGGTGATGTCCATGTCGATTTCTTGGACACTGCAAACACAAGGAGATGACGGACGGAGCGCTGACACTTTTCAGACACTCACCCCCAGTCACAAATGACCCAGATCTGTGACTGGCAGTGAGTTTGCCCTACGTTAGCAGGGTATGCCCAGACGAGAGTCCCTAGCTCACTGTGCCACTGGATTGCGTGTTCAGGAGTCACCCCTGATGCCAGGTGCTCAGATTCAACAGATTGAGAAGAAGAAGACAAAGAGCCCTGTTTTCCTGCACCAGTCTCAGTAATAGTAACCAAGTGACTCGTAATGTAACTGAACAACTATCAAGAACCACCGTAAACTGCCAACTCTTCATAAATTGTCAGCAACCTCCCTTGGAGTAAAGGAGCTACTTGCCTGCAGGCCACAGGCACCAAAGAAGTCTGGCGTACTGTGTTGCCATTCCCTGGCCAGCCCGATGTAGCAGCCTTCCGGAAAGAGGTACCTGTGCTCCTGAATGGCAGATCTGTCCCCCTACCGAGTGAGAGGACACCAGCCCTAACCGGAGCTTCACAGCACCAACAGCCGGGGTACCAAATCCAGTGCAACAATTAAGACCCATTTAAGTCCAGTCGGGACTCAAGCAGCATCAAGACCGAACAGCTATCAAGGGATGTCGGCACCACACAGACCCACTGTCTTACAAGTTGCACCTATCCAGTAAAACTGTGCATTTGTTGGACAAGTTAATTGTCAGGATTGTGCCAGACGTATTTTGTGCACATCCTCAGGATATGTTGACCTATCTTCTTGCTAGCTCTCAATGCACCATCTCCACCCATAACCTTACAGGGTTGCAAATGCGTGTGCAACCTGAGAACATGAAAACCCTGATCTCCCATAGAAATTGTGGTAGCAGATCTAGAACCCTTACATTTGGACTTAAATGCATACCCAAAGAAATACACAAGAAATACTCAGCAAGGCATTTTAATATTTATTGAAGCAATGTGAATCTTGTATACAATACTTATGCTGTATAATCAGTAGAATGAAATAGAGTAGCGTAATTAGCATTATGAGAATAGTGAAAAAGATAAACAATTCCACCATTGTTGTAGTGTACTCCCAACTAGCGCTCTCTATACTAGTCTTGCCTAGGGTGGGGGATCTGCCAAATCACTGGTGGGTGCTCCAACTCCCCATTACCTGCAGGTAAGTTTCATCTGGCTGTCTATCTTGGTGTAGGGCTGGCCATTCCTTATGTTAGCAAACCGGAATCAGCTGAACAGGAATTCTGGCATCAGGGCCGGCTCTAGGCTCATGGTGGCCCTGTGCAGGGAGTGTAGGTGGAGGCCCCGGCCGGGGCGGATCTCAGTAAGGTGTTTTAATAATTTCAAGATTTTAATTTAAGCACAGCTGACAGAATTTCTTCAGTGTCTTTTCCTTTGACAATTTTCTGAATTTTCACTTGTTATTTATTGAATTGAACTACTTTCAAGCGCAGATGACCATCTCTACGTTCTTCATGATTTGCAACTAAGGTACTGTTTTTCAACCTACTTACTAATATCGTGACCTGTTTATTTAACTTCAATCTGCACGTTTAAAATACTTTACATCGCTGAAGATTGGTATCTGTGTTCTGATGCAATTTCTTTCATATCGTGATTTGCATGCTGATCGGATTAATCTTGCATGTCACTTTAAAATTGCTCAGCACTGAACTGCAGATATCAGGTAATTTCATCTACTTGTTAAAACTGAACTACGGACATCAGATGATTGTGGTTTCACTTTGACTATCTTCCTCTCTACGTGTCAAGGTGGATTCTCGTTTTTTAACAACACTTGTTAACTAGCGACATACATTTCTTTTGAAATCTTTTGACATTCTATGTTTGCTCACCTGCTGCCTGGTGACGATTAGTCATTCTACTGCAGCCTCACTGCTGTGACGTTAATTTCCTTCGATGTTCCAGTGACTTCCTTCTTCTCTACGTTGTCAGTACATCAGCACGTAACAGACGTTCAAAGCGTAAAAGTAATTTCACCACTTAACTGCCTTTTGTTGGAAGTTACTGGAATGGAAGTAAGTAAAAAGCCGGGGTCGGAGGCCGCCAAATCCTGCCAGGGGCCGCCAGTGCCACGAATATTGTATGATTGGTATCCGATCCTCGTCGTCGTGGCAGCCCCTGGGGTTTGGCGGCCCTGTGCAGGTGCACACTTTGCACATGCCTAAAGCCGGCCCTGCTGGCATGCAGTGACAGCGCTGTGTCAGCGAAGTGCTCCTCTACCTTAAACAGCACCTATGTGGCCATGTCGAAACCCGAACTAGGCTGCAATTGTTTATTCTAGTTTGATATCTTTGTCGCCTACCAGACGATAATAACAATGACATGTTCCTAGTGAATTTTAGCCCTTGTACTGAATGTTCAATGTGCCGTGATAGTGTGCCTGCGTAGTGGAAGTGGAAGCAATGCTGCTTTAGAGAATATTACCCTAAATTGTCACTGATACAAATGTATGTCAAACGTCATTGTGTTTAAAAGAGAAGGTAACTTAAGAAACATGGTGATGTTCCTTGGCAGGCCTATCCGGACCACTTAACACCACTTCCAGAGTGGCCCAGCTGTCCTGATTTCTAGGCCCTCAAACTGCAAGACCAACTACCACGAGATCCTTGTACCACAGCCGATCTATCTACTCTCCACCAGAGCACCTCATCCCCGGTACCCAAAATCCGACTGTGCTCTCTTGCTTCCAGCACCCTTGTGACCAAAGCCCCTATTAGGGGCTCCTGGACTTGTCCCCAAACCCCCCTCTGCAGCCTGTTTCCAGGTAGCCTTTCCTTCTTTACCCAAGTGTAGTATGCAAAGCTACCAACCCTCCCAGCACCGCTTCACCCCGATGCCTCAGGACGGGTAATGAGTAACTGTTGGTGGTACTTTGAACCTTGGCCACCTATTTATTTATTTTGAGTGTGTGTCTCATACTCGTGTATTGCCTCTGTGAGTAAAACAAATGCTTAGCAACACATGCGCGGACACCCCAATTTGGTAAATGCAAGGCTCCAGGTCAGCCGGTCTGGTCGTTTCCGACCAATCCGTGACACGCAGACTTTTCTTGGAACTCCACCTTCACCCTGTCGCAAGACTCTGTGTTATTCTTACATCACCAGCGAACCTTTGGGGGCATTCTTGATTAGACTCACCGGCTGCAGGCTCGTGTTGTGTGGTTCCCCGCGGCCGCAGGCAAACGCGGCCGCCGAGCGGGAACTACACTACCCAGGATCCTTTGGGACGCCGCCTTCCTCCCCGGATTCCCGGGCACGGAGGCGCTTAAAATCCAACTGCCCCTCCCGCGTCGCGGGAGCGCGCGGGGCCGCGCCGGGCTAAGCCCGGGCAAAGGGCGGGCCCTCTGTGGCCCTCTAGAGGCCGAAGTAGGACGGCACGGCGCAGCCCCCTAACATTTCTACTCCAAGGTACCTGATTACTCTGACTTTGTGCCCGGGCAGATGCACTGAGGAGTGCTGACCTTACTGTTCTATACTTGCGTTGGGAGCATTAACATATTGACTTCTAGCTATCTGTTTTGATTAGCTTTATAGTTTGTGTGGCTATTCATATTCTGCCCCAGGTATTTGTATATTGAAGTGCCTAACAGATCTTATACTTGACCCCACTCTGTTTAGTATATTATCTGCTATTATTAATATGTCTCCAAGGGGAAGCCGCAGTAGAACAGCAGCTGCTGGGGGTGGTTCAGTAACTGGCCCTATTGATAATTTTATAATTAGGGCCAACGATGCTATAAACCAGGGTATCTCTCTTTTAGAACGTAGGGTCTCACAAGATCTGGCCCATGCTAAACGTTCATCCCTTGGTCTTATTGCTTCTGCTACCACACCTACCCAGGCTATGCCTATCAATATTAGACCTTTAATAAATGCATGTGCCGATATTCATACCATCCCAAGTGAAGTAAACTTATCTGCCTCAATTCCCCTGATAGACTCTGATACAGATATTAGTATGGATTTGGAGAAGACCCCAGACTTGCACATGAACCCTACCCCTGAAGTTATATTAGCAGATAACACGAGGCGATTAAGAGGCAGACGTGAGGGTGCTATTCAAAAACAAAAACTATATGCACCCAAGCCCCGGTCTCCAAAGGTCAGAAAACATGTCTTGCCCCAAAAGAAAACTGGGAAAGATGTAAACCCCAACCCCAATCCAAATATGAGTAGGACAAAGGAGACTACTGAGGATGATGAGGATGATGAAAGAGAGGAGGAGCAGCAGGGTGGGACATCAGTTAAGGATGGTAAAACTAATGACGACACTGAAACTGCAAACGACTGTATGTTGGCAAAATTGGGTGAGCTTCTTAGTATCTATTTGTCCCCCATTGAAAGTAGGCTCACTCGGATAGAAAAGCAAATAGCCGAATTAAGTATCCCCATTAAGAGTCTATCCAAAGCAAATGCTGTAAATGGTGCAATTAAACCTACTTCCATTAAAACAGTAGGCACCGAACCCAACATCCCACAAGCACCAATTACAAACATAATCACTGTACCTAAACGGCCATTAGTCCCACTCAAAGGGACAACTGCTAGCCAGTTATCAGCTAATTCTAATAATGTAGCCTCAGTTATAAGGAAGGTTCATAACTCTAAACAATTGAATGGGCCCACGGTGGGCCAATTTCTGAATCCCGCAAGCAGTTCCCCCATGGTCCAACCGTCACAAAAAACAACTAGACAAGCTCCTTCCCGTATTAACCTTCCACCAGAATGCGGGGCTTATGTGCTTGTCCTGGTCAATGTTTCTAAATTAAGGAAGGACCAAGAGGAAACTCCCACATCCCTCAAAAATAAAACCCTACATTGGTTAATTGCAAATTGCAATTTTCCTATAGAAGGCGCAAGGGAGATCATCAACACCCAGAGAGTGGGCTGGATAGGCCCACTCAGAAAAAAGTTTGAGGGTGATTGCGTTACAATTAATTTTAAGAATCCCCAATGGGCAGAGAAAACACTAGCAAGTGCCCCATTACCCTCACCATGGGAATTCAATACCACACTCCTTCCACTAGGCTACTTTTATAGACACTTGATACCCCCAAAACAAGCTATGGTGAATCATCCCACCACTTCTTATCAAGATCTGAATTTTGGTGCAAGGATTAAATCACCGCTTTTTTCCCACAACCAGGATTTTGGTCATTTGAATGGCCGCAATTGGCGGAACCAGATCCCAATGTCAGTACCCTTTTCCCATCACCTGTACCACCCCCAATTCTCAACTACGCACCAATATAACTATAGGGATAGGTCTTACCCTGTCCCTGACCTCCATCAGTTCACACCGATAACTGAAGCCAGGTCAACATTTAACATTCCTACTCATAATCGGTTTGAATATTTTTCTAATCTAGATGAGCAGGATTGACTGGATACAATGGCTAATAGTAATACTCATAGCCAAGCCACAGTCAGTACACAAGAGGGACATCCAGCATTAGCTGTAGACTGTCAGGATCTGAATGGCCCGATGGAAATTATGGAAATCATGCCCGCTAACAGTATTTTCCCTGTTGTTGTTAACACAATCCATGAGGAAGCAGGGAGTACTGGGGGTAGGCCAGGCAAATGTTGTAATACTCACGGTCTATCAATTTTAAGCTGGAATGTTGCCGGACTGGAATCTAAGTTATTGGATCCTGCATGGATTGAGATAATTAATGACGTGGACATTCTTATGTTCCAAGAAACATGGGCCGTTGGGAATCTGTACATAGAGGGCTATCACTGTTTTATCTTAACATCACCTAAACCTAGTTTTGGCCGAGGAGTGGGTGGCCTATTCATTGGGATCAAGATTCTTGCAGGTGGTACAATTAGAGACCTGCAGAGTGATAACCCTGACAACCCCAATATTCAAATTCTTGAATATAAGTTAAAGTCAAAGACCACAGTTTATTTAATCAATTTTTATAATAATGATTTTTATTATGTACCGAACAAGAATTTTTTGGCATTATCAAAGGTTTTAAGTAAATTGGAATGTTCCCTATCAGCTGACACTAAGCTAGGTATTCTAATAGGGGGCGATTTTAATGCGAAACTAACAGAGAGTGTTGGATCTGATAATCAGACCTATTCTGATCCAGCGGAACGCAGGGGTTCGGAATTGTCCAAAATACTAACCGAATTTGACCTTGCTGACGCTTTGAGAATAGGGTATAACCCTAACTCCCCTTATGCCCTGACGTTCATTGGCAGGGATAGTAGCTCTACTATTGATTATGTATTCACGTCACCACTGTTAACAGATTGTATAGTAAAAACTTCTGTGGTACAAACACCCTTTAGTGATCATAATCCATTGGTTGTAATCTTGAATTTTGCACCAAGTCCGATTTTTATGAATCTAAATGGTGCAAGGGACATTACTCCGTCAATTGACGGCCTTCGGCTAAAATGGAGGGGAGTTGATTGTGGGGCCATTTTAGACAGTGTACAAACGTTACATTCACACTTGATTGATTCTTGTTTGTTTCCAAGTGGTAATCATGATAAATTAATTGCTGATTTTGAAGTATTGTGCTCAACCATTAAAACCCTTCTGTCAGTCCCATTACCCAAGGAAGGCAAAAAACCAAGGTGGTTTGATTCATCTTGCTCCTTGGCAAATAGAGAATTAAGAAAGGCACTCTCTGCCAAACCTAGGTGTAAAGTCACCGTTCAATCTGCCAGGAAAAACTATGAAGCTAAAATATCTGAACGGAAGGATAATTTACTTTCTGAACAGTGGGACTCTTTGGTAATTAGGGCAAATTTGGGCGGCAGTGGCCCATTTTGGTCCGCTGTCAGAAAAACGAGGGAAATGGGAAAGAAGCTTACCCAAATCAGTTGTAATATAACAAGTGCAGTATGAGAGACCCATTTTTCTAGAATTTATGCAGCCCCCTCAGAGGAGTATTCTCTCCCCACTCTAGGACAATCAGGTGGTTTACAAATTCTGGATCATGAAGTTAAAACAGCCATAAAAGAGAGTCTGGGAAATAAGGCGCCCGGACCCGATGGTCTTCCCATTGATATTATTAAACATAATGCTGACTTGTGAACACCAATACTTCTTAACATTTTTAATAGTCTTCCAAAAACAGCCATGCCGACCACATGGGCAACCAGCATTATTGTCCCAATCTATAAAAAGGGAGATAGGTCAGATCCTGCGAACTATCGCCCTATCTCCCTTTTGGACAACACCTTAAAAGTGTTGGGCCGTATAATTTACAATAGAGTACTGGAATGGGCAGTTGACACAGACCTTTTAGACCCTTGTCAGATGGGGTTCCGGAGTGGGGTAGGAACAGTGGAGCAATGTTTAAATTTAAAACTGATAATTGATAAATATAGTGTTGCCCGCTCCTCCCCCACCTATCTTGCTTTTATGGATCTTTCATCCGCTTTTGATCTTGTGAATAGATCGAAGCTCTGGTCCATTCTTTTAATTAATGGCCTTGATGATACTCTTGTAAGTTTTTTAGCCTATCTCCATACTGACCTGAAAGCACGGGTACGTATTGGGATGGGTGGAGACGTCTCAGGAGCCATTGATATAGGGATGGGGGTGAGACAGGGGTGCGTTTTAGCACCCCTGTTGTTCATCATTTACATTAATGGTTTATCCAACTGTCTGAAAAAAGTCACTACAGATGTTCCAGTAATTTCAGGGAAACCACTTCCAGTGCTTTTATACGCAGACGATGCGGTGCTTATGGCCCGCACTCCTAATGCTCTTCGTCTGCTTGTACATAGGTTTTTCAATTTTATGGAGGGTCTGGATCTGAGGGTAAATTTAAAAAAATCTTTTATTATGTCCTGTGGCCCAGGCAAAAGGAAACTCAACACTATACAGTTAGGTACAGATAAACTAGAATCTGTTCCTAAATTCCCCTATTTAGGGTTGGTTTTCGCTGCGAACGGCTCGTGGGGTGGGCATTTGGCCCACGCCACGAGCAAGTTCTCGAAAGCCAACAATTCTGTTTTGAGCATCCCTCGCCCAAAGAAAATTGGTGCCACTAAGGCTATTTTAAAGATTTTTAAATTATAGTGCTCACCTGTTGCCACGTATGGAGCGGAGGTATGGGGATCGGGAAGCAGCCTTTGTATTCAAAGGGAGGAAAATCGCTTTTGCAGAAAAGTGTTGGGCGCACCGATCTCCTCACCTGATTTTATCTGTCATAGTGAATTAAACCTTCCTCATATAAGTGATTTTATTAGAGCAAGACCAGCACTTTTCTGGATTAGAATCTGGAGGAATGATGCTGCTGCTCTTACACAAAATATTATAAAGGACTGTTTAAACTGTGACTATGGAATGGAGAACCCATGGCTCTCAGAAGTTTTTAAATCACTTAATGAAGTTGACAGAGGTACTTTGTTCACCGATCCCACGGCAATTGAAACAAAGGATAAAGTTGAGGTAAAAAATGCACTGTATGCACTTTACAATAATGAACGGCTAAGAAGTGAATCACAGAAATCAAGTGTCACGAAATATATAGGAAATGAATTGTGTAGCCAAACTCTGACGCCCTATCTCTCCCTCCCCATGATTAGCTGGGAGCGATCATTACTGTTTCGCTTTAGGGCAGGTACTGTAAAATTTCTGTTGTCTTTTCCTCTGGGGTATCGTCATAGTGCTGATTTTACTCCATGTCCTTGTGATGGTGTGAGTACACAGGATGATTTGCACTTTCTATTTTTTTGCAAATTTGATCTTAAATTTATTAAATGGTTTTTAACTCCCTATTTTAAAAAACATAGACCACTGACACTCAACGAATCATATAGTATGTTGGTTGCTCTGGATACCGATGAATTAACTTTTCGCACCAGCACTTTTCTAAGATCGGCCATACGAGCACGTAAAACGATGGAAAATCCCTGAATATAGTAATCAGTCTTAATTGTGTTACAATGAAAATATTATATAATGATATGAAATGTATTGCACTGTCACTGTATGGAATCCAATATCATGATATTATGAAATGTTTTTCTGTATAACATTGTTTTTAATATTTGCATGTATATATATCAAAATGGTTTGTTGTTATGATCGGTACTTTTATGAATTTTAAGAAATTCGAATAAAGGTCTTTTGAACTTGAACTTGAACTGAGCTTAGCAATACCCTCGAATAAGCCTCAAATGCTCGACCACTGTAGGAAAGTGCACTTTTTGACATGGTCACCCCCACTTTTTTCCTGGTGTTTGATGTGATTTCGAGTGGAAGTGCACAGGGTTTCTGATTACCATGTCCCCAGTGCCAGATCTCTTTCCCAAAGCTGTGCAATAGTTTCTCCCGTTGGTAATACCTCTAGTACCCTCTGTAAGTCTTTAGTATATGGTACCTCTGGTACCCACAGCCTGAGGTACTAAAGAGGATCACTAAGGGTAGCAGCGCAAATTGTTCTACCATAAGGCACCCCTCACCAAACCCATGCAAGACCACCATTTCTGTCTGTGTGTTTTAGTTCAGCACAAAAAGGGAAAATACGACATGACGCACATCAATCAATCAATCAAGTGGCTTGTAAAGTGTGACTACTCACCCGTGAGGGTCTCAAGGCACTGGGGACGGGAGGGGGAGATGACTGTATGCCTGTCGCAAGGCACTGTGGTTCAGTCGAAGAGCCAGGGCTTGAGGTCCTTCCTGAATTGGGGCAGTGACGTTGATTGCCTTAGGTGGAGAGGGGGAGTGTCCCATGTCTTTGCTGGGAGGTAGGAGAAGGATCTTCCCCTGGCCATGGTCTTGCAGATATGTGGGATGGCGGCCAGTTCCAGTTGAGCGTTGCAGAGGTTTCTGGTGGGTGCGTGGAATGAGAGGCGGTGGTTGAGGTATGCAGGTCCCACGTGTGTAGGTCTTTGTAAGTGTGTGTGAGGAGCTTGAAGGTGATTCTTTTGTTGAATGGGAGCCAGTCAGGTCTCCCTCGCCGGTGATGTGGCTGCAGGCGGAATATTGAGTATGAGTCTGGCAGTGGCGTTCTGGATGTTTTACAGTTTCTTGAGGAGTTTATGGTTAATGCCGGAGTAGAATGTGTAGTCTAGTCTGCTGCTGATGAGTGTGTGGGTGTCCGTCTTTCTGGGCTTGGTTGGGATCTAATTGAAGATCATTCGGAAAAGGCATAGCATGTGAAAGCAGGATGATGAGACGCCATTGATGTGGCGGTTTATGGTGTCCAAGATGATGCTGAGATTTCTTGTGTGGTGTGGGTGTGTGCGGAGGTCCAAGATCTGCAGTCCACCAGGAGTTTTCCCAAGCCAAGGGAGTGGAGCCCAAGATGAGGACTTCGTTCTTTTCTGAGTTTAGGTTGAGGCAGCTGTTCTTCATCCAGGTGACGACAGCCTACATCCTGTTGACTGTGGGTTCATTGGTGAGGGAGAGGATAAGCAGGGTGTCATCACCGTAGGAGAAATGCATTTAATGTTACCATTGAATGTGTTTGTTCACTTCTCCCAGCATATTTCTTTTCACATTATAAATATATTTCATTTACTACAACGTTGCCCTTCAAACCACGCTTACATACGCTTTCAATTCTATGCAGCTTTACACTTTGAGTGCTCTCCTGTGTGCTTTAACTTTTCAAACATTTCATCTAATGCCTTCCTTTATTATTCTTCTATGTACACATTTCTTTTCATACTCTTCAGGTATTTTTACTTAGCAATTCTTTAGCCATTGTTTTTCTAAGCACTCTTGGAAAATTAATTTGTTAACTCCACTTACCATATTGTCCACTTCACCCATCACAATTATTTTCATAATACTATAAATGTATTTATGTCCTCCACCCACACCCATGGTGCTTAACTGCCTCCCTTCTGCTTCCCCGCCCTCCTGTTGCTGCGCCTCCTCCACCGTCAATGCGCTGCCCCCATCATCTGCGTTGCTTTCCCCGCATCTGGGTTTCTTCCACCTGCTAACGCAACATTTTTTCTCTTTAGTTAGCAATCCACCTCTGATCGGTAAACACGAATAAAAAAACATTAATGAAAGGCGAGACCTATTAGCTTTGACAATGCTTTTAAAACTAGCACCTCAGCCCTCACTTGATGTGACTTCACACCCATTTTACTGCATCCACTATGACTTCTGAAGGGTGCCAGATAACACCCTGGGCCTAGAAGGGATTATATTTTTAGGGGTGACCAAGAAAGGAGGGTGGGATTGTCAACAGATGATCAGGAATCCACACAAGATAAACCTTCATCAAATTATTCTAAATTGAAATTATATACATTAACAATAGGTAACCTCAATCCCTGAAAAGCTCTGTTGTTGTAGAATCCACACAGCACATGCTGTGGACAGCAGCTTTAATGGACAGAGATGCCCAATTAGGTCCTGTGTGCCACCCACTGGGAATTTAACCTTGAACCAAGAGAATCTAGGCATATAGAGCAGGGTGATAAGTGACACAAACTGATGCAGAGGCGACCAACGAGGAGCGCATGTACCACCACAGGCTTTAGATGGACCTTGCATTTCCCCATCCAGGAAAGTGTGCAGAGGCTTCCAATGGGAATACAGAAGCCAGTAGTAAACTTAAGAAATGTGGGAGGAGCCGAGGAACACTAGACTTCTCCCAGGACAGGCTTATTTACTTGGTGCCCTGAAAATGAAGCAAATAAGTAAATGCAAAGGTCCTTCAGTACGACAGGGAAGTGATATTTCAAACCAATGTTTCGGCAAGTCTGTTTTTGTGAAGTAGCCTTCTTCAGGTTTTAGCAGTCTTGCAGTTTCTGGTACAGTCCTCATTGCCGCCATTAACAGTGAGGGTAACTGTTGTGGCATGTTGGCTTCTTCATGTTAGAGCAATTGATCACTTTGTGGAGGCAGTTTGGTTGACTCTCCATGCTCCCTTCAATTGGAAGTTTAAAACTGTATTCTTATTCCATTATCTGGGTATAATACTATACATTCTAGTATTCTACTTTTCCTCATGGTAGGATGAGTTGTCACCCCTATGCTCTTCACTGCACAGTTCCTTTCTTACAGACCAAAGTGTCAACATGAACCTCATTGTCCATTTGTGGGAGCAGTGTCTGGCCAGTTCCTTGGTTTCCTGACCATGTGGAGTGGGTAGCAATGAAGTGGGTTGTGGGCTCTTGTGTCACACCAGGCCACTCTACTCGCAACCTGGAGCAAGGCTAGTGAGGCCTATGGCTGTGCTAGATGCAAACTAAGGGAAACCAGGCAAGATGCAAAGGCAGGGCTGACATTAACTAGGGTCACTGAATGGTGCAGTCTAAGGAATGTCCTTCTCCCGTTGCCCGGTAGATGTCTGGTTTCCCTCATGCTCTTCCTTGTGGCACTTGTCTGAGCTGAAATGGTTGCAGAGTGACCCCCATAGACTAGAAAAAAGTGTTGGAGTGGATACACAGCGCTGATACACTGATCAGTTAAACTTCTCAATATACTAGAACTGCCTTTATTTGAAACTTGTGTACATCACTGCTATCAGGGAAATCTTCTTTGAAAATACGAATTGAGTGATTTACTGCACCCTGGAACTGTTAAATAGGCCCCGATGGAGCGATTTTTATTGCGAAACAAGTGTTGGCCAATTTGTGCTTGGACAATACATTTATTAGGAATATCATATATCGGGCTTTTTTCCCATCACAATTCTTTCTGAGTGTGAAATTTCGATACTGTGTTCCTGTAGTGGCAGGCAGACACATCCTTGGGGAGCGTTTGTTGGCGTTCTACGTGAATCAGCCCCAGTTGTGACTTTATTTGTGGGTACAGTGGAGAGCTGTGCGAGAGCTTCTCCTTCAGCCCAGAAGTTGTTATGGCAATTCGAACAATAGGAGACACCCATCCACGATTGCGTCATGCAGACAGGCGTGATTTAAAGGACACATTTCAACACAGGTGTGATTTAAAGGACACATTTCAACACATGCGTGATTTAAAGGACACATTTCAACATAGGTGTGATTTATAGAGCACATTTAAACACAGGCTTGATTTAAAGGGCACGTTTAAACACAGGCGTGATTTAAAGGGCATGTTTAAAGACAGGCGTGATTTATAGGGCACGTTTAAACACAGGCGTGATTTATAGGAAACGTTTAAACACAGACGTGATTTATAGGGCACGTTTAAACACAGACGTGATTTATAGAGCACATTTAAACACAGGCATGATTTAAAGGGCACATTTAAACACAGGCGTGATTCAAAGGGCACGTTTAAACACAGGCGTGATTTAAAGGGCACGTTTAAACACAGGCGTGATTTAAAGGGCATGTTTAAACACAGGCGTGATTTAAAGGGCACATATAAACACAGGCGTGATTTAAGGGGCACATTTAAACACAGGCGTGATTTAAAGGGCACATTTAAACACAGGCGTGATTTAAAGGGCAGGTTTAAAGAGAGCTGTGATTTAAAGGGCACGTTTAAACACAGGAAATACAGACGTGATTTATAGGGCACGTTTAAACACAGGCGTCATTTGTAGGGCACGTTTAAACACAGGTGTGATTTAAAGTGCACGTTTAAACACAAGCGTGATTAATAGGGCACATTTAAAAACAGGCATGATTTATAGGGCACAGTTAAACACAGGTGTGATTTATAGGGCACATTTACACACAGTCAAGATTTATAGGGCACATTTAAACACAGGCATGATTTATAGGGCACGTTTAAACACAGGCGGCATTTATAGGTCACGTTTAAACACAGGCGTGATTTATAGGGCACGTTTAAACACAGACGTGATTTATAGGGCACGTTTAAACACAGGTGTGATTTAAAGGGCACGTTTAAACACAAACGTGATTAATAGGTACGTTTAAACACAGGTGTCATTTATAGGGCACATTTAAACACAGATGTGATTTATAGAGCACATTTAAACACAGGCGTGATTTATAAGGCACATTTAAACAAGGGCGTGATTTATAGGGCACATTTACACACAGGCATGCTTTATAGGGCACATTTAAACACAGGCATGATTTAAAGGGCACATTTAAACACAGGCTGAATTTATAGGGCACATTTAAACACAGGCATGATTTAAAGGGTGCGTTTAAACACAGGCGTGATTTTTAGGGCACATTTGAGCACAGGCATGATTTAAAGGGAACATTTAAACACCGGCGTGATTTATAGGGCACATTTGAACACAGGTGTGATTTACAGGGCAAATTTAAACACAGGCGTGATTTATAGGGTACATTTAAACACAGGCATGATTTAAAGGGTACATTTAAACACAGGCGTGATTTATAGGGCACATTTAAACACAGGCGTGATTTATAGGGCGCGTTTAAGCACAGGCGTGATTTATAGGGCACATTTGTGCACAGGCATGATTTAAAGGGAACATTTAAAACCGGCGTGATTTATAGGGCACATTTGAACACAGGCGTGATTTACAGGGCACATTTAAACACAGGCGTGATTTATAGGGCACATTTAAACACAGGCGTGATTTATAGGGCACTTTTAAACACAGGCCTGATTTATAGGGCACATTTAAACACACGTGGGATTTATAGAGCACATTTAAACACAGGCGTGATTTGTAGGGCACATTTAAACACAGGTGTGATTTATAGAGCACATTTAAACACAGGCGTGATTTATAGGGCACATTTAAACAAGGGCGTGATTTATAGGGCACATTTACACACAGGCGTGATTTATAGGGCACATTTCAACACCGGCATGATTTAAAGGGCACATTTAAGCACAGGCGGGATTTATAGGGCACACTTAAACACAGGCGTCATTTATAGGGCACATTTATACACAGAAGTGATTTAAAGGGCACGTTTAAACACAGACGTGATTTATAGGGCACGTTTAAACACAGGCGTCATTTATAGGGCACATTTAAACACAGGTGTGAATTATAGAGCACATTTAAACACAGGAGTGATTTATAGGGCACGTTTAGATACAGGCGTCATTTATAGGTCACGTTTAAACACAGGCGTGATTTATAGGGCACGTTTAAACACAGACGTTATTTATAGGGCACGTTTAAACACAGGCGTCATTTATAGGGCACGTTTAAACACAGGCGTGATTTAAAGGTCACGTTTAAACACAGACGTGATTTATAGGCACGTTTAAACACAGGCGTCATTTATAGGGCACATTTAAACACAGGTGTGATTTATAGAGCACATTTAAACACAGGCGTGATTTATAAGGCACATTTAAACAAGGGCGTGCTTTATAGAGCACATTTAAACACAGGCGTGATTTATAAGGCCCATTTAAACAAGGGCGTGATTTATAGGGCACATTTACACACAGGCGTGATTTAAAGGGCACATTTAAACACAGGCACAATTTATAGGGCACATTTACACACAGGCGTGATTTATAGGGCACATTTAAACACAGGCATGATTTAAAGGGCACATTTAAACACAGGCGGAATTTATAGGGCACATTTAAACACAGGCATGATTTATAGGGCGCGTTTGAGCACAGGCATGATTTAAAGGAAACATTTAAACACCGGCGTGATTTATAGAGCACATTTAAACACAGGCGTGATTGAAAGGGCATGTTTAAACACAGGCCTGATTTATAGGGCAGATTTAAACACAGGCGTGATTTATAGGGCACATTTAAACACAGGCGGGATTTATAGAGCACATTTAAACACAGGTGTGATTTATAGGGCACATTTAAACACAGGTGTGATTTATAGAGCACATTTAAACACAGGCATGATTTATAGGGCACATTTAAACAAGGGAGTGATTTATAGGGCACATTTACACACAGGCGTGATTTATAGGGCACATTTAAATACAGGCGTGATTTATAGGGCACATTTGAGCACAGGCATGATTTAAAGGGAACATTTAAACAAGGGCGTGATTTATAGAGCACATTTAAACACAGGCGTGATTTATAGAGCGCGTTTAAACACAGGCGTGATTTATAGAGCACATTTAAACACAGGCGTGATTTATAGGGCACATTTAAACAAGGGCGTGATTTATAGGGCACATTTAAACACAGGCGTGATTTATAGGGCACATTTAAATACAGGCATGATTTATAGGGCACATTTGAGCACAGGCATGATTTAAAGGGCACATTTAAACAAGGGCGTGATTTATAGAGCACATTTAAACACAGGCGTGATTTATAGGGCACATTTGAGTACAGGCATGATTTAAAGGGTACATTTAAACACCGGCGTGATTTATAGGGCACATTTGAACACAGGCGTGATTTACAGGGCACATTTAAATACAGGCGTGATTTATAGGGCACATTTGAGCACAGGCATGATTTAAAGGGAACATTTAAACAAGGGCGTGATTTATAGAGCACATTTAAACACAGGCGTGATTTATAGGGCGCGTTTAAACACAGGTGGGATTTATAGAGCACATTTAAACACAGGCGTGATTTATAGGGCACATTTAAACAAGGGTGTGATTTATAGGGCACATTTACACACAGGCGTGATTTATAGGGCACATTTAAATACAGGCGTGATTTATAGGGCACATTTGAGCACAGCATGATTTAAAGGGCACATTTAAACAAGGGCGTGATTTATAGAGCACATTTAAACACAGGCGTGATTTATAGGGCGCGTTTAAACACAGGCGTGATTTATAGGGCACAATGGAGCACAGGCATGATTTAAAGGGAACATTTAAACACCAGCGTGATTTATAGGGCACATTTGAACACAGCCGTGATTTACAGGGCACATTTAAACACAGATGTGATTTATAGAGCACATTTAAACACAGGCGTGATTGAAAGGGCACGTTTAAACACTGGCATGATTTATAAGGCACATTTAAACACAGGCGTGATTTAAAGGGCCCATTTAAACACAGCCGTGATTTAAAGGGCACATATAAACACAGGCTTGATTTATAGGGCACATTTAAACACAGGCGTGATTTAAAGGGCACTTTAAACACAGGAGTGATTTAAAGGGAATATTTAAACACGGGCGTAATTTAAAGGGCACATTTAAACACAGGCTTGATTTAAAGGGCCCATTTAAACACAGGTTTGATTTGAAGGGCACGTTTAAACACAGGCGTGATTTAAAGAGCTTGTTTAAACACAGGCGTGATTTGAAGGGCACGTTTAAACGCGCTGTTGCAGGCCTCACTGTTTAGTGGTGCGAGGTGGGGGCCTTCAGTAAGTGAGGTGCTGGCCTTTCACACAGGGGAGTTATCAGGCGCCAACTTTGTGAATGCCCGCTTTCTTCCCTGAAACTGGGCTCACTGCCAGGAGCCAGCCTCTTTCACCAGTGGCATGTCCCTCCTGGCAGCAGTGGGCATCACAGGGTAGTACTGGGGTCCTATATAGAGGGATCTGTAGATTGGGTACCACCCAGCCACGCCATAGTTAACCATATAGGGAGAATTTCAGGTGGAAAACAAGACATGAAAGGATGGGACAGATGGAAAAATTGTGAGCTGCACAAATAGTATGGGAAAGAGATTAGACGTATGCAAGATGTTTAAATACCCCAAGTCGATGCGTTCAGGAGAGCGTGGACAGTGGAAATATTCAAGATGATATAGTACCTCTGATGAATGATGCGGTGGGGAGACACGAGAGACCTTTAAATATCATAAGGGTATGTCTAAGGGATGCAGACAGCAGACGTGACAGATCTTTTAATACTTCATCGGATATGTGCATTGCATGTATCTAAAATGAGAAGCGACGGTGCAACTGAGCAGCAGAAGCAATCTGTATGAATCATGAACCATCTGCTGTCCATCGACGTGATTGGAGGGGCCAGCGGCGCCCCCCTCCCCCCCCCCCGGGATTAGTTGTCTGGACCAGCATATTAGACACAGCAGTATATTACACAAACGTTTATTACATTTGCAATTCATAACTATTGATTGAAGCTTCCGGTTTGTAGGAAGTCGTATATTCCATGTTTTCCATTCTTAGTATGCGTTCGATTTATATCTGTCAGTCTGTCTACTATATCTGATTTTATCCTTTTGGTGTGAATGGTTCTGTGTTCAATCCAATCACTTTCAGTTGATTCCACAACTAATTTCTAATCAAATTTTTCGACCGTGAAGCAGGTTCAAACCATCGCATTCCAATATAACATTCAGTTTCATGCTACAATCAAATGTTTCCACTGAAGTTGAACAGCTACACAGCTTTAACTTCTGACATTGTCAAATTCTTCCTGGTTTTGATTTGGCCCAGGTGAAATGTCCATTAAGCAGGCGTATTCTCAATTTGTTTTGGTAATTTGCCATTATCCGTTACGCCAAGTCACAAAATTACACACTGTTCTCAGCACAAATGCACAAGAACAACACGAATGTCGAGCATATGTGTGGCTGCTCTTTGCGATACTTGTGTATTTTTGTACTATTTTTAACGCAAAATATATAAACATTTAAATACATTGGGGCATATTTAAAAGCCCATTGCGCAACCGCAAGCCCATCACTTTTTTGTGACACACCAGCGTCACAACCTGCTGCCCTATGTTTAGGACACATAAAGCCATCCTACATGGCTTTTTGTGTCCTTGTAAATACGGACCCTTTACTCGCAACACTTTGCATAAAAGGGGCATGCAATGGGTGTTATTTACAAGGAATTAATGCAGCGCGGTGCCACAAGATACTTGGCTGCATTGTGTTAATTCCAAAGCACAGAGTAGTGTCATAGCTACAGCACAATGTGACGCATTCCTTTGCTTTCCCCTACGCTGGCGCACAATTAGCTGCCATGCACCGAGGCGGGCACCCTTGCACCATAGTGCAAGGGTGCCTGCGTTGAGGGCAATTATTGCTTATGTGCAGGAGGGTGTTCTTCCTGCGCATAAACAATCTGAAATGGTGTTTTGAAACCTCTATGTGTGCTGCTCAATGAGGAAAATATAGAAGTTGCAAAACGTCATTTTTTATAATTGTTTATGTGCAGGAAGGAAGACCTTCCTACACATAAACAATCACAAGAGGTGATTTCCCCTTTTTATGTGTGCTGCAGAATGCAGCATGCATAGAAAGAGGAAAAAAATGAGGAGAAGTAAAAATATTTTGCCTCGTGGCGCCTCCCCTGGGGAGGCATAGCATTCTGACGCATTTCCAGGTTTATGATTTCTCGTAAATCCGGGAATGCGGCAGAAGCCATGGGTGTTGCATGGGAAACCGCACAGCAACACCCATGGCACGCCCCTTTCACTCAAAGGGTTGCGTGTAAACGGGCCATATTTACAAGGACACGAAAAGTCACACAGGCTGGCTTAAAGTGTCCTTGTAAATATAGGGCAGCAGTTTGCGCCGCCGGTGCGTCACAAAAAATGATGAACCGGCAGCGCAAGGAGCTTATAAATAACCCCCCCCCCTAAAAACGTGAAAAAATGTTGAATTTAAAAGACAAAACATTTGAAATACCAGGGGCAAAGTAAAGAAGCAGGCCTCCAAGGGCATTGCATGTTTATCACACCTGGTAAAATCCCATAGACATAGGTTTGGAATTTAGAGCATCATGTATGGGTTTTTTTGCCATAGGGCAGCATAGCAGGCCTTGCTACGGCAAAAGAAAAGGGCAGGAAAGCGCCGTATCTACAAGTTGCGGCGCATTGCTGTCCTTTTCCCCAGCACCGGCACACAATGGGCTGCTGTGCGCCAACGCAGGCACCTTTACTCCGTGGTGCAAGGGTGCCTGCACGGCGTGGATGATTATTTTTGTGCAGGAAGGGTAACTTTCCTGCATAAAAATAATCAGAAGAGGCTTTTTCCTCTTTGTATGTGTGCTGCAGATGGCAGCACACATAGAAAAAGGAAAAACAAGGAGATATTTCTTCTCGTTGTGCCTCCCTTTTACCCCTACACTATCCAACACTTACCCTACTATTGCACCCCGCTGGAGTTAGAACAGTAATTTTTACACCTACACTATCCAATACTTACCATACATGCAATGTAATGTTATGCGTTGTAATGGTATGCGTTGTAAAGGTAGTATGCGTTGTAATGGAATGCGTTGTAAAGGTAGTTTTTAAAAATTCGTTGTAATGGCATGCGTTGTAATGGAATGCATTGTAATGGATGTTGCGTTTTAAAGGTATGCATTGTAAAAGTATGGGTTGTAACATTATACATCCCTACAGAAGCCCCTTGGTACCATGTGGGCAGCAGACAGGACTAATCACTTATCAAGGGGACAAACTTTGACTTCAATGTGCTCAGGAATGCTGTCCTTCTCCTTCCACGCAGCCACTGAGCGAATCTCACTTCCTCACTCGCCTTCGCGGCAATGGTCTTCTGTAATGTTGTGTACAAGGGCTTATTCTGTGTCAGGCTGTGGAAAATTAGTACGGTTTGGTAAACATTATCTGCGCCATCTTGCCTTTTCCCCTGATGCCACACTTTTGTCGTGCGCGCCCGCCATTTTAGGTGCCTCGATCAGGACCATCCCTTTTGCATGCCACTGGCCCCCCCAGCATAGCCCTTCGCCCTCACCAAGCCTGCACGCTGACCAACCCCCCCCGCTCGCACATGCTTTGGGTCATAAACCCCTCTCCGACGCAGCTCTGCCTCAGAACCCCATCCTGTTCCCAGCGCGACACCTCCCTTCATTCCTTTCATGGTCCCAGATCCCTTGATGCAAACCCCCCCCCCTTTTTCCTGTGCCCGTTTGTCTTCCTCGTTCCCAGGCCGACACCTAGTTCTGCCGATACTGTTTATTGCCCCTCCCCGTACAGTAGGAAGGCTTCCCTCATCAAAGGACCCCCGAGCTGATCAAAGCCCCCACCCTATGCGATCCGATCAAACCCCACATTCCGTGGATCGACGGAATGTCCAGCTGCGCGATAATCATCACCTGTTGTGACCGGGGTGGGACTTCAACTGTAAATGTGTGTGGGAACGGGCTTGGAGCGGGGATTCCGAGAATGTCTTTCCGTACATCAAAGCTTCGCCATGAATATGTAATATGTAATAAAGTAATAAACCTGGATATAAGAGGCCAGGCCTCCGGGATGCGGGTAGAGCACCTCATGACGATACCTGCTGTCTGATTTGTTGTGTTCTCCTCCGGAGAGAATAAACCTTGTTTCCTGCTTTCCAGTCTCCAGCGCCTGCCTCTTCATTGATTAATAATTCGTGGGTTACAGAGGCAATACCGCCAGGCAAATATCGATTGTCCCCGACCTTAGTTTCTACAATTGGTGTCCCAAGCGTGGGGCCCATCAGCTACTCGTGGATCCAGTGGGAGAGGTCCTGACGACAGAGTGAACGACTGCAACGATCGGGAGAGCTCGTGCCCAATAGACCCTCGTCTGGCAGCCGATCATCCGAACTTCACTAGTTCCGAACAGACCTCTCTCGAGTGATCCACGGTCCTGACTGGGAACCATTAGGAGTGCCGTGAGAAATACGAGAAAAAGAGGACGAACGGGCGCTAAATTCGGAAGACAAGAAACTGTCCATACGGTCCGGGTAAGGTCGTGTAAACACGACAAACTGCAAAATAATTGTATTGGTTGTTCAGAAAATACTAGTATTACTCTTTATTTGACTTATTTGGAGATTCACTGTCTGCACACGGAGAAACAGTAGGCTCTTTCCCTTTTGCAAACAGTGAAGGATAGGTAACGCAGCCGTCGTGCCTATTTTTCTCCCCCACTGATTCTATTATTTATTAACGGTTTTTGGGAGATTCCCTCTCCCACACTGATTAACTGGGTTCTTTGACCCCGAACTACTGTTCACGGATCGTTTTCTGGAGATTCGCTGTCTGCAAACAGGAAATAACAGATTCCTCTTTACGGATAGTGAAAGGGTAGAGGACGCAGACTTTTGCGCCCCTACTTATTCTCCCCACTGATTTCATTTTATTTTATTCTATTTTTATTTTTATTTATTGGTTGATTCTTTGTTATTGGTTCATGAGGTATTCACTGTCTGCAAACAACGTAGAATAGAAATATTCTGTCTAGTCTTTGCGCACAGTGATAAGATAGGCAGTGCTGACTTTTTGTCCCTCGCTGCGAGCCGTCATGTCTGTCTTCTCCCCACTGGTTGATAGCTGGTTCAGCCCGGACCGTTTATTAGAGGTGGATCATCTAGCTCCACTGGAAGGCACCCCTAATAAAGACATGTTCATAAACTATGGATTAGTTACCATAGCCTATAATAAATTGTGGCACAGGTATACCAAAGAAAGTCAAGACAAACAGTGGCCACTGGTAGGATCCTTCGATCTTGATAAAATAGAAACGTTAGAAATAGCCCTTCGTAATAATAAGACAACGCCTATTATGCTCGACAGTCTCGGTATGTGGCGCAAAGAGGCAATGCAACGAAAGAAAAGAGACGAGGACAGAGCAGGTAGAGGAATATATCAACAGGACAACCCCTGGACACCACGACCCGAAAGTTATCCCCCGACACTACGCACAGGACGGCCAGACTTAGGGCAAGACCAATGTGCTTTTTGTAAATGTGTCGGGCACTGGAAAGCACAATGCCCGACTTTACTGAACGAGGGTAGGTATAAAGGACCGACAGGAATAGCAGTCCGGAAGAAAGGAAAAAAGCGCCAGACAAAGAAGAATCAGACTGACATGGCCAGGCCAGATAGAACCACCACGTTTGATTATGCCCGATGGCACAGATTTCGCCAGACCGATTTCAGCAACATGTTCGAGTTTTCATAGATCGGACAATGTTAAGACGAGAACCCAGTCTAGCTCTAAATTAACAGACGGAAAAAGATAATTATGGCCAATAACTGTTTTATATTTGTCTTGGGTCTTTGTATGTCGTACTTGTACTGTCTCCCGTCTGAGTTTGTGTATGTGAGGCATGAATCTACGTCATCCCTCTGCATGTGCTTCCGTGTTACTTAACCTCTGTTAACAGAAACTTTAGCATGAAACAACCTGGAAAGAAAGAAATGGGAAAACAAAATCCGTAGGCCACTGATGAACTTGAACTTTTATTTAACATAACGAACAAGAAATAAATAGCAATACGTAATATTAAACACCTATTAAAACCCTAACAACAGAAAACGTTTGAAACAAGAACGGTAGAAAAACTAGTAAATGAAAGTCAACAGAACATTCGTCCCCCACACTCTGGAACCTTCCAAAGGAGGGCAGGGTTACGGCTACGCCCAACCAGGCAGCAACCCATATAAGGCGGGCCCTGCTGCCAACAATCGGTCAGGAAATCTTAACATAGGGTGGAGCCGGAGGAGAGGCAGGGGCCAGCGGAGTCCGGCCGCAGCGGCCCTGGGTAGCTGCAGGTAGTCCCGCCACATGCCTCCCCGGCCCAGCCGCAGCGGCTCTGGATACTTTCAGGTAGTCCCGCCACATGTCCTCCCGGTCCGACCACCCATGGCCAGGGACCGGGGGGGGGCCAACTGGATCCGGCTGCAGCCGATAACCTCAGGAAGCCCGGCCCAGAGAAGGACGAGACACCTCTTTCTTTTCCCCTCCGTGATAGCCGCAGCAACACGCCAGGCGCCACTCCTGTCATGGAAAATGGCCACGACAACTCTGGGCGGCGGGATGTCCTGTTCATACCTCCACGAAGATTAGTCCAAGTCGGGCTGGGAGGGAGAGGCGACGCAGACGAGCCTCTCCCACCTCCATGGATAGGAGGTCTCCCAGCCCCCGGCCCAGCGCCGAACTCCCCCAGCCAGGCGGCGGTGCCAATACCTGCGTAGCACCGAACATACCATGGTGGCGCCCCAGTACTTGCGCAGCACCGAACATGCAACGGTGCCCATATTTTCGGAACACCAAATATGCAATGGCTGCACCGATACTTGTGCAGCACCGAATGTGCGCCGCAGGTGGCCGTACTTCCACAGCACTGGGCATGGGCCTTGTGGAGCACAGGATGTGGAGAGACCATCGTGCATGCCCATGAAAGAGAGCGGCCTGGAGTGCACCGAGAGAAGGAGACGGCGCAAACGAGTCTCCCCCGCCCCCCAGGTGGGGGCATCACAGCTGCACCCCAGCCGAGCGCCCCGCTTCCACAACACAGAGTTCCATTCCCTATTTGTCCTCGGAAAGGTCTCTTCCACTCTTGCAGACTCGACGAGAGGGGACTGCTGCAGGGCCTCAAAATGGCGTCTGGGCCCGCTGGAAGGCGGGACTCGGCCGCTAGAGTAACTTTGAACAGCAATATAACTCGGTCGCTCGCCCACCGGAGCACGAGCCCCCACCTCCGACAGCATCTCCACAGCCTTGAAGAGTCTACAAAGGTCCCCGGCGGAGCCCTCGGCCCCTGCAGGCTTCCGGTAAGGGACGACTGCCTCGATCACTAACGAAACAAGCATGACATTGCCGCTCTTTCTGTTAGCAGGAATTCTAGATCTGCCGAAAAGGACTCTGGTCCAACTGCCGGTTGTAGGAAACATTTTCTTCTGATGCTACTTCCGGACTAACCCGGCCCCGCCCAAAATGGCGCCGGTATCGATAGGAACTTACGAACACCTCATGTGTCCCTTTTTACTAATACTAAACTTGATGTTCTGAGACATACATGATCCTTTGTACACTTGACGAGATAGAAGGAGAGCTCACTCGACGAACATATAAAAGGATCCCGTTAAAAATGTTGATTACAAATGTACGATGTATTATATTTTTTTATATAG